>NC_056061.1:83282366-84499449 GCF_016772045.2 Ovis aries
TCCATCATTAAAGGGATTTTTAAGTCATAAAAAAGCAAGTAAGGACATGTTATGAGGAATAGGGAAGTCTTTGTAATGCCTCAAAAATGACAAATGTGTAACTCACCCCAGTCATTTGCAAATTACACACAACACATCTGCATATAACTTTAAGTACAGATCATTGAACATTCTGTGCCAGGCTTATGTGTATTTCTTGCCTACAATGTAAGGAACAGCTATAATGCATTTGTAATATCTTGACAGTTATACTAAGAAAATCCTATATAAGATTTTGTACTTATGAACTCAATGGATTATTTCAAAGCACTCATTTCAGAATTCCTTCAAATAAGTTGTGGCACAGCCCGATTCAATTTATAGAAACTCAGCACACATATTCTCTAGGGCTATATTGCTTAAAGCAAAATAGAACTTTAAAAATCATCGAGGCTTCCCTCGTGGCTCAGACTGTAAAGAATCGTCCTGCAATGTGGGAGACCTGGGTTTGATCCCTAGGTTGGGAAGATCCCCTGGAAAAGGGCATGGCAATATAAGGACTATATTGCTTAAAGCAAACTAGAACTTTAAAGGAGATTCCTATAGTTGAGAAAATAAGTGTCCAGTGTATAAAGGAGGAGAAGTTACCAGTTTTATTGCTAGTGTTCGGCATCTCCATACTGCCATCTTAATCATTTTTCATCACACATCTTTCAGATTGCTTCTTTGACAGCAAATTCTTTAAAATCTGTTACAGCCCCTACCAGTGAGTCTGACGTTCAACAGAAAACAGACACGGAAGATCAGCACAAACCTGAAAAGCCTGAGCCTTCCTCATCTCCTAAAGCGCCAGCTCCCTCAAAACATACTCACTTGCCTGTTTCTCCCCAAGGGAGAAATGTCAAGAGCCCGCTTCTCGACTTGAAGAACAAAATATTGGCTAACGGTGGACTGCTCAGAAAAGCCCAGCTTCCCCCCAGGAAGAATGGAGGTTCGGGTCTTCAGTCCACAGAAGTCACCGACGAAGAGGAGCCGGATTCCCGCGGGGACCCACCAACCTCGCCCCCGGAGACCCAAGGCCAGAAGTCCCAGCAGAGGCCACCAAGCAGACCTGTCCACCCGTTCCTCGCTGCTGGGAGGACTCCAGTGAGAGCCCGCACGCCCGTGCTGCCGCGAAAGGAAGGCGTGGACCAGCGCGGCTCCTCGCCCACCTCCCACCCTCGTCCGGGGGCGCCCCCCTCTGCATCTGGTTCTTCTTCTGCCTCCCGTCCACCCCCCGAGAGCAGCGCTCACCGCCTTTCTGGGGGACCCTCCACCAGCCGGCCTTCCAGCTCTACTGACAATGACTCAGTGGGTCTAGAGGAGGAAGAAACCACCGTGCGCTCCCCACCCCCCAAGGACGCCCTGTCGGAACACCTGCCTGGCAAGAGCGCAGCGCACGCGCGGCCGGCCCTGTCTTCCGGCCGCCACCCGGCCTGGAGCGCCCTGCGCGACAGAAGCGCGGCGCACCATGGCACCAGACCAGCCCTGCCCGCCCGGAGGGCGCCCCACTCTGAGGATAGGGAGGAAGGTTCCAGGGCCTCAGCCCCACCTTCGAGACTTTCTCCATCTCCTGGGGGGTCATCTCGGCTCCTGATCACCGAACCACAGCCTGGGTCTCTGCTGTCCCGGGGCTGGAAGGATGGTCAGGACATGCCGGCCGCCAGGTCCAATGCACCATCAGGGTCCACCCGGCCATACTCGAGGACACAGGCCTCTGAGGGAGCAGGTGACTCCGATGGCGATGGTGACAGTGATGCGGAAGAGGGAGGGAGGCCGGCTGCAGCCACGGCCCCAACATTTAGGTCCCGGCTGCCCGCAGGCCCGCCGGTCTCTGGACACTTCAGTTCGCTCAGAAATAGACCCTTCGCTGCCCACGGCAGATATCCACACAGGTTTGGCAATGGCCGGGGAGCCCGGTTGCACCCCTCCAGCTCCCCTCCGTCCACCGCATCCTCCCGGGCTCACCCGGGGGTGGATTCTCACGCAGCTTCTGACCATCGGCGTGGCCCCGGAGGCCAAGAAGACAGCGAAGAGGAGGCCGAAGACGAGAAGCCACTTCCTTCCACCGTGGTGAACCATCACGTGTCTTCCTCCTCTAGGCAGCCGGCCTCCCGGGGCGCGGACCATCTGAGAAGAGGCCCCCAGAGAGGGGCGAGCCTGCAGCGGAAGGAGCGCCTCCCAGAGAACCCCAAATCCACGGGCACTTGGGCTGGGGTGCCCCCTCAGGCCAAACCTCCGTCCTCTAAGGCTCAGGATACGCAGCAGAGCACAGACGCGGGTGCGGAGGGCGGGTCTCCCGAAACGCAGCTGGGCGGCAGGCCGCCTGCGCCACGGTCCCCGCACCACCCGGGGCCCACGGGGCCCCAAAGGATGGGTGCCGGGTCCGCTGCTCTGGAAAAGTCGCCCTCCTCAGCCGTCCCGGCGTCCCAGCCACAGCCCCACGGCCCACGGATCAAGGAAGTGGGGCGTCCGCCTTCCAGACCCCAGCCTGCATTCCCCTCCGAGGCCGGCCGTCTGCACCCCACGTCGCAGGAAAGCTCCTCCTTCTCAGACTCTTACTCGTCCAGAGGCGGACAGTCCTCCCGCGCGGCGTCTCCCCAGAATCTGGACGACGACAGCGCAGAAGCGAGGACCGGGGGCGTCCGGGCCCCCGCATACTCGGCGGGTGCCAAGGACGCCACCCCGTCTCTTCCCAAGCACCGCCAGGTGGACGCTCAGGCAGGAAGCGTGGGCGATGGTCACCTGCGCAGGCCCGCGGGCAGGCCCGGCAGCCTGCACCCCTACGCCCGCACCAGGGTCCCGGGCAGAGCAGGCCCCCAGTGGGTGGGGAGGAAGGACGGGGCGTCCCAGGCCTCGCCAGCCAAAAGGGAGCCCCTGCCGTCCAAATCGCAGCAGTCGGTGTCAGCCGAGGAGGATGAAGACGTGATGTTCTTTAAGGCAGGAAAGGACAAGGACCCGCAGTCTTCCTCTGCTCCGAAGTGGCCCTCCTCCTTCAGCCCCAGGGGCGGCAAACAAGTGGATGGGACCCTCGCTAAGGGGGAAACGGAGCCCGCTATTGTGCTGGCGCCCCCCAGGGTGGGCTCCCCGCATGATGAGAACGCCACCCCGGTGAAGCGGCCTCTTTCTCCACCTGCGGGCAGCCCCCCGAGAGCCTCGCACCTCCCGCCCAGACAGCCCACTCGCAGCCCCGCCGCCACCCCGAGCCCCACGGTGGGCACCCCCGCGCCGTCGCGGTTCACCACGCGCGCGCCCGTCCCATCTGCCCCCACCACCCCGATGCTCTCCTTGCGCCAGCGGATGATGAACGCCAGGTTCCGGAACCCGTTCTCACGCGCGCCGGTGAGACCCCCTTCAAGAGCAGGTGAGTTGTTTTTACCTGAACTTTGTCTTGACAGTTCTCAGCAGGGTTCATAGCAATTCCTAGAACTTTTATCTTACTGAGCATCTGCTCTGTCTAGGCATTGGGTTAGGAGCTTTGAGATGTAAACGCGATCTTATCCTGGTAACCATCTCCTGGATTTGCATCGCTTCCCGGGTCTTCAGATGAGGAAGCCAGGGTTTAGGGGTCTGAGTGGCTTGCTGGAGGTCAGACAGCTAGGAGGTGGCTGAGCGGCCGTTCCAATCCCAACACAGACTCCACAACCCTCTGGTAGGTGTGTGTGTGCCTGCTCAGTCGTGGCTGACTCTTTCCCACCTGGTGGCCGGTAGCCCGCCAAGCTCCTTTGTCCATGGGATTCTCCAGGCAAGAATCCTGGCATGGGTTGCCATTGCTGTCCCATCGAGCTTCTTTAAGTTCCTTAAGCTCTAAATCTGTGAACGTGTGTCACAGCCATGATGCCAAACTCAGGTTCCTATGTTTTAGGTTGTTCTTGTGCCAGGGGGTATTAGGGAATCCACAGGAAGGTTTAGTTCTTGCGGAGGCTGGAACTTGTTCTGGTTATTCTGCATATAAACCTCTCAGCTAAAAATATCTGGGGACAAACTGGAATGTCTTGGGTGAGGATTGCTAAGATGTTGCAATCAGTGAACGTTATTTAAAACCTCAAGAAAAATCTGTGAAAGACAATGGTCGCACAGAGGAGTAACATGCTGATGTGTGACTTAGGTTTTGGACAGAATGTAGACAGCTGTGAGCTGGAGTCTATGTGGACCCCAGGGCAGGAGCGAAGGTATTTACCTGAAATCGGCATTCGGTTAAGTGGAGCCTTGCAGTCCCCTTGCATGGATTCGGGGCATAATAGAGCATTCTTGATTAAATGTATCAGTAGTTGTTAGTCCATGCCATATACTGTTAATTTAGCTCAATGTAAAGCCCTAGAACAGTGCCCCCATGAGGAGGTCCGTTTTCCATTAAAATGGACTGTTTTATGCAAACCTAACACCCCAATAATAGATGTAAAAGTCACATTCCCTTGTACATAGTAAAAAAGTCAAGAAATTCTTAATTTTCATTAACTGTTTGAACGCGAGAAATGTCTCTGACCTGCAAATAGCTGTCGGGAAGCCCAGGCACTTTATCCGGTGGGCCAAGCTAGAGCAGATGTTTCCAGCAGAGGCCTCAACCAAGCTGCAGGTGATCAGAAAGGGCAGGAGGTGAAGAGAGAGGGAAGGTGCAAGGAACAGCCAGATTTAAACTAAAGGGCCTGCTACCTCTCTGAGCAAATCCTTCTGTGGCCCCACTGAAGTCAGCAAGCTTTGAGTTGGGACTGTGTGTTTATTCTCGGCGACGAGTCGGCTAGAGACGGTGGTTGTGTTTAGTATAATCTGTGGAGGAGAGCAGCACGGTATCTCATAGATGTCAGAGAGAATTTTCCCTGTCCTTCCAACTCTCCCTCCCTCCACCTTCCAGCTGGCTAAAATAAAGCTACAACTACTACGGTCTTTAACTTTACCTGGAAATTTTACTTAGGCCAAATCCTCTCATTCCCCCAATATTGTAGAAAACTGTGACTGTACCACGCTCTTCACGGACATTCTTATTTGTCACATAGAAGTCACAGTTTCTGTCTATCTTTAGCTGATATATTTGAGCTATTGGTTCTAAATTCTGTTTAGTGTTTCTGTTTGAAATGATATGTTACTACTTACAGGGTGGTATGAAACCAACTTTCCAGGAGTATTGAATTTACCAGGTTCTGTATTTTTCGTTTGTTTGCGAACTTGTAGGTTATAATGGAAGACCAAATGGAGAAGGGAGAGTACTTGCTGGTAGTAATGGAAAACCAAGTGGACAAAGAGTTATCAATGGCCCTCAAGGAACAAAGTGGGTAGGGTAAACTTCTTTACACATACCAGTTGTTTTCATGCTGTTGGGAAGAGAAAAATGGTGGGCGTTGTGTAATAGAAAATGAAACAGTGTTTTTTTCTCTAGTTTTAACCACTTGTATGTCAGTATACTTATACTGTATTATTTCTTCCAGTGCTCAGAAAAGGCTTTGATTCTCCTGAGAACTACTTTGCTTTCTTCTCATAGCTAATTAGGTCAGGCATGGGCATTCGTCTGACTCATTTGACTCATTGGAAAAGACCCTGATGCTGGGAAAGATTGAAGGCGGGAGGAGAAGGGGACAACAGGGGATGAGATGGTTGGATGGCATCACCGACTCAATGGACATGAGTTTGAGTAAACTCTGGGTGTTTGTGAGGGACAGGAGGCCTGGCATGCTGCAGTCAATGGGGTAGCAAAGAGTCAGACACGACTGAGCGACTGAACTGATACTGATGGGCATTTGTTCCCGTTCTTGACTGGTTAAGAAGGTCACACAAATGTTTAGGCCACCAGTCAGACAGAACCTGAGGCACAGCCTCCCCAATACATTTCTGTTTTCCCAATCCTGTTAGCTTTATTTTATCTTTTCTTTATGATTTGATTAAACAGAATACATATTTTCTGTAAATTATCTCAAATCTTTTGTAAAAGAAAGCAGGTTAAAACAACTGAAGCAAAACAAAAATCTCCAAATCAAATAGGCAGCTTTTATCAGATCACCTTTTAAATCTTCCAACAATTCTTGTTTGACTGAAATAAAAAATAAGTATTAGTACTTTATGTATGTTTAAGCTAAATGACTTTAACTTCCTGGGGTTAAGGTAAATGTTTAAGAGTTTTTGGTGGGTTGAAGGTGATGGACAGAACACTTAGAATGTTCAGAGACTTAAAATATTTTTTCAAAGAATCAAAAAAATTATTCATAATAGAATTCCTAGTCAAAATTTCTCATTTATAGCAGTAAGATTTAGGAAAACATATTGATGAACTTCAAAGAATTTTCAGTCACAGGTGGTCTCAAGGTACATTTTACCATTTCTCAAAGGAACAGAAATTTATAGAAGGAAGGATACATATGAAAACAAAGTGTCCTTGTAAACAATTTTGAATTGAAACCGTATGGAGTAGATTGAAAGTAGGGTTTATTTATGTAAGTTTTATTTTAATTACTGAGATAGTACCCGATGAGTGGCCTGCTTCCAGGGGTTCCTTCAGTGACTCAGTTGTTCAAAGTCATGGTTTTCAAACACTGATGGGCATCAGAATCCCTGAGGGCTTGTCAATATGGTTTGGTTCAGACCAGGTAATTCTCATATCTGACAAGTTTCCAGGCGAGGCTGGGGAAGCTGGCCCAGGACCATATTCTGAGAATCATCAGTGTGGCACATGAGTTGTTTCTTAACAGAGATGATAATACCTTTTGTCCAAGTTGTATAATTTCTTAGAACATGAAATTTTTTTCATGTGTGCTATATTAGGCTAATTACAAATAAAACTGATTTTGATATAACAACTTTGATTTTTAACACACAGCAAAATGGAAACCTGTTGTGTTCATGGCAAGAAATTAAAACAATTCAGAAATATATAAAAAGATAATAAGCATCCCAAATCACTTCTCAGAAATAATCACTATTAATAGTTTGGGATATATCTGTCCAGAATTTTCTCTCTACACTTTTAAGCTTGTGTATACAAGTGAATATACTTCATTTTGCAAAATAATCAGTCCTTTAATCTAAGTCTGCATCAGGATATCTCATGATAAATTCAGAATTTCCAAATCCTTTTCACTGGCTTCACAGTATTTCACTGTATGGATGGGCCATGATTTATTTAATCTCTTTCCTCCATTGATAAACAGTCATTTCCTGCTTTTGACATACAACATACCCAGTGGTAAATGTATTTTGAACATCTTTTGAATATTTGAGAAAACTTGAAACAATTGTTATATGGATAAACAATCATGAAATATGACTGTTTTGTACTTCATTCCTATTATACCTTATGAATGATGCTGACAAAAATGTTTCCTATTTGCCTATATTCATGTAGTTGGATTAATGTGAATATTTTGAAATGTTCAATACATCCTTTAATCTGTGTCATGGATTTAGGTCGTGGACCTTGATCGTGGGTTAGTATTGAATGCAGAAGGAAGGTACCTACAAGATTCACAAGGAAATCCTCTCCGGATTAAACTAGGCGGAGATGGTCGAACCATTGTGGGTAAGTGAGAATGGTCCTCATGGAACAAAAGTGCCTTGAGACATCTGAAGTGTAACAACTTCTCTCTTCCTCCTCTTCCTCATTTTTAATGGAGGCCCTTGGTCCAGTTACATTAACCTCATGGAGATGAGGTGCCTCGGAAGGGGTGGAGCTTAGCTTCTTCCCTGATCCAGCTATCTTCCTACAGACTCCACCCTCTACAGGAGGTGGGTCTTAACTTCATTCTTGGGATTGGGCAGTCCAGAGCAGACTTCAGCAACTTTTAAAGCTGGACCCTGCCTGCTGCTTGTTTTTGTATAGCCTGTGAGCTCAGAATAGCTTTTATGTTTTTAAATGATTGCAAAAAAAAAATCACAGAATAATATTTGTGACATGTGAAGATTACATTACATTCCTGGTTCACTCTCCATACACGAAGTTTTCTTGGAACACAGAAATGTGCATTTCTTGGTTTACTGTCTATGCTTTGTGTTCTGCAGTGGCAGAGCTGAATAGTGGCAACACAAAGCTTAAGATATTTACTCTCTGGCTCCTTGCAGAATAACTTTGCTACCACTGGTCCAAAGTAACACTAAGTCCGTAGTGGTAGGAGTAAGGACAGGGAAAGAATCACTTTCCTTCCTAGAGACTTAGAGTTATTGCAGGTAATAAGGCATAACAATGAGGTATTTATATACTTTTATAAGCTAGTGCAGAGTAATGGACAATATAAAAAGCCCAGAAGTTTCTGGATAGTAGCAGGTACTGTGAGCTCAGCTGGTATCCTTTTCATTATTTCTTTGCCTTTTGTTGATTATAGAATATAAGACATTGAGAAGATACTTTCCACTTGCTTTTTACTTCCCTGGATTGTTTCACCTGGCTGCATAGCTTTTATTTGCTTTTGTTTCAGATCTGGGAGGGACTCCCGTGGTGAGCCCTGACGGCTTCCCGCTCTTTGGACAGGGGCGCCATGCCAAACCCTTGGCCAGTGCCCAGGATAAGCCCATTTTGAGTCTTGGAGGCAAGCCCCTGGTGGGCTTGGAGGTCATCAAAACAACCACCCGTGCCCCCATCACAACCACGAGACCTACCACCACCACCACCCGCCGGCCCACCACGACCCCTCGGCCTACCACCACCACCACTCGCCCAACGACCACCCGAACCACGACCCAGAGAACCACCACCACCACCCCGGAACCCACAACCCCTGTCCCCACCTGTCCCCCCGGGACCCTGGAACAGCATGACGAAGATGGCAACCTCATAATGGGCTCACGTGGGTTCCCGGAGTGCTACCCTGAGGAAGGTAACCGTCTTCGTTCTGTTGATAACTCACGTGGTAGAGTGACATATCAGAGGGGGTGTTGCAGAGCCTGCCGGGTGCCGTGAACGAGGTGCATAACTTCAGATCTAAGCGGGCTTCCTCTGTTTTATCTGGCAACCCTTGTCCCCACCCGAGTCAAAAATTTGTCTGAAACATGAGACATCGTTAGTTTGGACCAGCGTTTCCCGAAGTGTATTCCACTGGATATTAGTAGATCATGTGTGCGTGCCAAGTTGCTTCAGTTGTGTCCGACTCTTTGCAACCCTGTGGTCTGTAGCCCGCCAGGCTCCTCTGTCCATGGGATTCCCCAGGCAAGAATACTGGGGTGGGTTGCCATTTTCATTAGTAGAATAGTACTTGTTATAATAATAATTTAGAAAAAAGGTTCTGTGATTAGCTATGTGATTCAGACAGAGTTAAAGGAACTTCTGACTGTTGGACTCTTAGCACTGAATAGTCTCATTGTGAATTTCCAAGAATAGTAGTATTTCCCAAGCATGTTTGAACAGCAGTCCCTCAGACGGTAAAGAATCTGCCTGCAGTGCAGGAGACCCTGGTTTGATCCCTGGAGAAGGAAGTGGCAACCTACTCCAGTATTCTTGCCTGGAGAATTCCATGGACAGAGGAGCCTGGTGGGCTACAGTCCATGAGATTGCAAAGAGTCAGGCATAACTGAACGACTAACACTTTCACTTCTTTCCCTTTGAAAATTGCTTATGCTTACATGACTTGGCTCTCATGGGAGCGGGGCTGTCCACTGGCTAAGACTGGCTAAGCCCTTTCCTGATCTGGGATACCCATTCCCAGCTGTCCTGTGCCCCTGCTGTGTCTTCTTACTGAGAACCCCCTCCCCCCATTGCTCCCCTAAAGAACAGAACCTGGGGGCACTTTGGGCCAAGTCACGATGGAGCCGAGATGCTCTCGTCTTTTCTGCTTGTCCCTGTTGGCGCTGCTTGGGGGGAGGTCATCTGTATTTGCCTCAGGCTCCAGAAGGCAAATTCGTCTCCTTTCCCTCAGGTTGAAATGAATTGCCGTGCAGGCTGTAAAGCTTCTGTCTTTTTAAGCTAGTGCAGAGTGAAGACCCTTCATTTCAGGAATCACACATGTGCCCTGAGTTCGTAGCACACCATCATTCAATCTGAACGTGAATGCTGTCTCCAAATTGAGAATTCTGTTTGAAATTAGTCTTTCCACGGAAAAGTTCCAAATGAACAGGAACATCTGATGTATCTGAAAAATTCACACCAAAGAACAGGAACACATGAAGAAGAGGACATTTGGGAAGGAAATTCTCACACCACCAATTAAAAGTGAGTACAGATTTCAATTTGCCTTTGGGTTTTCTGGTACGAAAGTATCTTTTACTTTCCTTGACTTCTTCAGCATACACTGGTGTGGCTATTATTTAATTGAAGTATGATTAGAACAGATATTTCTTCATTAACAGGTTATAAACAGAAGAGTGACTATTTGGATTTTGTTCTAATTACTACTACTACTATTATTATTAATATTTTACATTTTCTTTTAGCTTTTATGCAGGTCTTTTCATTTCTTTTCATTTACTTTGTAATTTTGGACTTTTAGTTGCCATGAAAGTCAGATTCTTGATATTTTTGTTTCTTCTTTTCTTTGCACATCTTGATAGAGATGTATATTTTTTACTTTACTCCTGTGCATTGGTCTGATAGCCTAGCCTAAGCCAAATTAGTATCTAAGGGTTAGTAATAGTTACCTCTAGACAGCATTTTGAAAATAAGGACAAAGTCTTGGAAAAAGTTAAATTTGTGGAGAGCAATATATCTTAATGGTATGTCTATAATTTGTTATTTAAAAATATTTCACTATGGCTTACATTCCTTTTACATTTCTGTTGCTCCTCTAATAATTTCATTAAATATTTTCTTCCTAATATTATTTCTAATCATAGTTGTTTCTATTTATGAAAAACATCTTTAACAATAGCTTTCCTGACATAAAAATCACATGCCATAAAGTTCACTCTTTTAAAGTTTTAAAGAGTTTAGCATATTCATAGAGTTTGGCAACTCTCACCATTATCAAGTCCCAGGATATTTTCATCACCCCCCGAACAAACCTTACTTGCATTAGTAGTTGCTCCCCATCCCTGCCCCTCCCAGCTCCAGGAGCTGCTTGTCTCCTTTCTATCTCTTGGTCTGTCTATTCTGGACATTTTGTGTAGATGGAATCCCATGTGAAATGTGTCGTTTAGTGTCTGGCTTCTTTCACTTAGCATAATTTGTTTTCAAGTTATCTGTACTTCTTTCCTTTTATTGCTGACTAATACTCCATTGTGTGGAAAGACCACATTTCATCCGTTTATCAGCTGATGAACGTTAGGGTTGTTTCTGCCTTTTGTCTATTATGAATAAGCTGCTGTGAACATTTATGTGCATGTTTTTTTCTTTTGAATATCTGTTTTTAATTCTCTTGTGTTGAGTTGTTTTGTTCGTTGGTAACTCTTTAACTTTTTTCCCTACTACTTTTTAAAAAATTTTAATGGGAGGTTAATTGCTTTATAGTGTTGTATTGGTTTCTGCCATACAACAGTGTGAATCATACATACGTCCTCTCCCTTTTGAACCCCCACCCCCCCAGCCCCACGTCCCACCCTGTCCTGCCTGGCTGGGTTATCACAGAATACCAAGCTGAGCTCCCCATATAATGCAGCAGCTTCCCACTAGCTATCTGTTTTATATAAGATAATGTATATGTTCCAATGCTACTCTCTCAATTCATTCCCCCCCTCCTTCCCCTGTGTCCGTAAGTCTGTCCTCTATGTCTGTGTCTCTGTTTCTGTCCTGCACGTAGGTTCATCAGTGCCATTTTTCTAGATTTCAGATACATGTGTTAATATACGATATTTGCTCTATGTTTAACTTTTTGAGGAAGCACCAAGCTGTTGTCCGTAGCAGCTGTGCTATTTTCATTCCCCGTTGGAAATGTATGTGGCGTCCAGTTCCTCTCCATCTTTACCAGCACTTGTTATTATCTGTTTTTTTAATTCTAGCCATCATAGCTTGGATTCCTTGTACTACACTATTTTATAGGAGGGACTTGAGCATCCATGGACTTTGGTATTTGCAGGGGCTTCTGGGTCAGTTCGCAGGGGCTTCTGGGCCAATTCCCCATGTACCCCAAGGGACAACTGTACTTTGGTCTACAGTGTACACTCACAGGTGCTGGGGTTCCGTGTGTACACACATGTGCTTTTAACCAAGTGCATTTTGGCCATGGCACTTTGCAGCCTAGTCACCTGAAATTGTTGTAAGGATGCTGACTTAGACCCTCTGTGATCACTGTGAGAATACCTACCCTTCTGAGACTCCCCTCCTCCGCCCCCAGCTAGCCAACCATTTGTCATTACCTTCCGTTGGCAAAATCCTAACATTCTGTTTTTAGCCCTCCAATTTTTTTGAACTTTTATTTTACATTGGAGTATAGCCAGTTAATGATGTTGTGGTAATTTCAGGCAATCAGCGAAGGGACTCAACCATACATGTACATATATTCATACTCCCTCAAAACCCCCTCCCCTGAAGGCTGGCAGGTAACACTGAGCAGAGTTCCATGTGCTGTACAATAAGTCCTTGCTGGTTATCCGTTGTATTAATAGCTATAGCAGTGTGTACATGACCATCCCAAATTCCTGGACTATCCCTTCCCTTTCCACCTTGCCACCCTTGGCAACCATGAGTTCATTTTCCTTTGAATCATTTGTAAGTTCATCTGTATCATTTTTTTTTTTTAGATCCCACATATAAGGGATGTCATACAGTGTTTCTCCTTCTCTATCTGACTTACTTCACTGCGTATGACACGCTCCAGGTCTATTGATGTTGCTGCAGACTGCAGGATTTCATTCTTTTTAATGCCTGAGTAATATTCTTATATATCTATACCACATCTTTTTTATCTATTCCTCTGTCGATGAGCTTTTAGATTTCTAGCCCTCCAATTTTAAAAATCATCTTTTCAAATATCTTAGTCTTTGCTCTCCTGGTTATGTCAGTACCCTCTTTTCCTTGAAAACACTACTTTAATAGTGTTCTGGGAATAACCTTGTGTCATTAAATTATTCATTAATTTACGCATCTTTTTCTAGATATCATAGTTATACATATTCCTGTATGCATAGATGCATATTATATGTTTGTTTCTAGTGTATTGACACTCTTTCTCTCTTTACACACACACACACACACACACACACACACACACACACACACACACACATGCACAGTTTTTTGCTTGCTATGACTTCTCTATTAAGTCATAAACTCTTTGCAATAGAGACAGCATCCTCTGCTTCATCTCAGATTCCTTGTGGTATCCAATTAATTATGCATCTTTGGGTATCTAAACCATACTGTAAGCCATAGGCATGCTCCGTTTTCTAACGGAGTAGTTAGAAAGTCTTTTGAGAAGTCTTTTTACCAGTGATCCTTGTTTTTCAGGTTCCATTTTGACAGTGGATCTGATGGTATCGTGTGTGTTTGGAAATGTTATGAGCCAGCTGAACATCGTCAACAATTTGTAACATAACCTTGGGGCATGCTTTAGAAGAACATCAGTCATTATACAAGACAGAAAATACAAAGAGAATAATTGAAAGTTCACTGGAGCTGGACCAACCAAATAATTTGCAAATATCATTGGGTTTCAAATGACTGTAATTTATCTTCTCTCCAAACTTTTAATGAGAATCTACTTTAACAGTTTTTTTTTTTTTAAAAGTATCCCTGGAACTAAGACCCAAACATTTTGCACTCTCTTTTAAAAATTTCATGACCGTTTGGATAAAACCACTCAAAAAATATACATATATAAACTGTACCACATGGCTGACTGCTGGCTGCTACTTTTATGTGAAGGGGTGGAAGCTTTTGACATCGATTTTGGGTTGGCTTAAAAACATTCAGTTATATGTAGCTCCAGATACTCCAAATTGGCATTCGGGTGGGGCAAATTCTGAGGGTCAGCTTTTCAAAAAAACAAAACAAAAGTAAATCTGTTTTGTTACAGCTGGAAGTTTCTTTGACTTGGAATCAAGATGGTGCTATTTTATAAAAATTATCTCTGACTTTATTTGGTTTAAAACAAACAAAAAAAAGGAGCACTAAATCACTCAGTAGGGTGTTTACTTTTGCCAGAAGACTCAACTGTCACTTGTCTCAAGAAGTGATCCAAGTTCACAGGTGAAGGGCGTGGTTTCTGCAGTCTGGATCTGGACCAGAGTGCTTCAGCTCCTTAAGGAATTGTACTTAGTATCAGGAATCCATGGAGGACACCCTAGACTCGCCCTCTTTCTCATTCACTCTGGGCTTCAGCAGTTGTACCATTTATTCATTTTGACCTGACCAAAAATAATAACAAAATGAAATGACTCTGAGCTGATAATAAGCCACAAGAGGACTACGTTCTTGAAAGTTAATACACAAGGGAAAGAAAATGGCGTCATGGAAAACAACAGCAAGATAACCCCAAATGTTAGGTGGTGTGAACTTGGAAACTCTGATTTAAGCCAGCCCAGAAGTAATTCCTCTCGGATGCAGGCATATTGACATTGGAATGAACTGGAAAAAAAAAAAATCTTGTCTAATCGTTTTTTTTAAATGCACATCCTGAAAGGTGGACCTCTTACAACCTCTCTTTGATGACATTTGCTGGCTACGTCAGAACACGCCCAGCATCACCGCCTCCATGGTGAGGCAGGTGGGATGCATCTCACGGGCCTCCGGTGTCTGCAGGGCTTTTCACTACCATCCCAGAGGGGCCAGATAGGCGAGATGAGGTCGCCACTGTCCGCTGGTGGAGTTGTTCTGGCAGCGTCACATTCATGAAGTTATTCGAAGTAGGCTCAAAAAAGTCTAATAGAAGGATTCTATTGGAATATTTCAGGCGAATGATCTGTTATTTCCTAACCATAAACAACATTTAAAATTGGTGCTTGTAATTTTTTAGTGAAGGAGGTTTATATACTTTCCTAGTTCAATTCCTCCTTCATTTTGCTGCAGAATGACGATTCTAGTAAAGCGCCTTAAGGTTTACAAGCAGAAAGACTGGTTCATCCAACTTTTAAACAGTGGAGGCAGTTTGATGAAGTATAAAGTATAAAGTCTTTGGAGCCAAGGCCTTGCAGTTCAGTTCTGTTTTAGCTCTTTGTCCTTTACCAGCTGTGTGACTCCAGGCCTGTTATAAATCCTTGGTGTCCTTGGCTGAGAAGTGGGTATAATCAACCCCACGTATCTGGAGATTTATGTGAGGATTACCTCAAACAATATATACCTGACTGTGCCCGATGCCCTGAAGGCATGTGATACATCCCACTTCCTGCTTCCTGTCTCCTCACTCACCCTCTCTGCCTCTTAAGTGTGCCTTGGATTGAGAGTTCTGTATAATTTGCTGTGGCTTCAGGTCAAAGGAAGTGAAGGAATTCTTCTGAACTTTTTTTTTTGAATTAGGATATCTTTTGCCTCAATATTTCACCAACTGCAGAGAAAGGATCTTCTTTTTCAGCTGCATCTGTCTCCCCCAAACAGAGAAGTCATGTATGGATTTCCTCCCATCTTCCCAAAGCAGCTTCTGCTTAATGCAGTACCCAGCTCGTGGAGGCAAAAAACTGTTTTTGCTTCAATCATTCACTTTTTTGAACCCAGTTTTCATCCATGCTCTTATCAGTGTTGTTGTTTTTAGTCGCTCTTTTGCGACCCCTGTGGACTGTAAGATCTTCCCTACTAGCTCAGCTGGTAAAGAATCCCCCTGCAATGCAGGGGATCCAGGTTTGATTCCTGGGTCGGGAAGATCTGCTGGAGAAGGGATAGGCTACTGCTGCTAAGTCACTTCAGTCGTGTCCGACTCTGCGACGCTATAGACCGCAGCCCACCAGGCTCCCCTGTCCCTGGGAGTCTCCAGGCAAGAACACTGGAGCAGGTTGCCATTTTCTTCTCCAGTGCATGAAAGTGAAAAGTGAAAGTGAAGTCGCTCAGTCGTGTCTGACTCCTAGCGACCCCATGGACTGCAGCCCACCAGGCTCCTCCATCCATGGGATTTGCCAGGCAAGAGTACTGGAGTGGGGTGCCATTGCCTTCTCCGAGGGATAGGCTAACCAGTATTCTTGGGCTTCCTTGATGTTTCAGCTGGTAAAGACTCCGCCTGCAATGTGGGAGACCTGGATTCGATCCCTGGGTCGGGAAGATCCCCTGGAGAAGGGAATGGCTACCCACTCCAATATTCTGGCCTGGAGAATTCCATGGACTGTATAGTCCATGGGGTGGCAAAGAGTTGGACATGACTGAGCGAGTTTAGTCCTCCATGGACTTCATGGACTGTAACCCTCCAGGCCCCTCTTTCTGTGCGGTTTCTTAGGCGAGAATGCTGGAGTGAGATGCCATTTCTTCCTTCCGGAGATCTTCCTGACTCAGGGATCAAATCCACGTCTCCTGTGTCCCCTGAACTGCAGGTGGATTCTTTACTGCTGAGCCACCTGGGAAGCCATTAATAATAGTCATTTGAGCAATGGTTCTTATAATTAGGGCTTCCTGGTGGATTAAAAAAATCACATATAAAAGTCTATAGCTTGCATGTATAGGATAATTCTGTAGTCATAGCAGATCTAGTGGCTTTATAAGTAAAACAACTTGTTTGTAAAGAGATGTTTGTAATCATTGGGATATTATTTCCAAACTTCATAGGCAAGTTAAGAAGTTCTAATCATTACGGATTTATCTCCCGAGTCACTGAGAGGGCGTGGAAGCTTAGAGGGAGCAGGGAAGCCAGAATAGAACAGAGGAGAGACAGGAAGGCACCCAGATCATGTGAGCGGAAAGACTGGGGGATGGAGAGAATGAGTGAAAAATCAAAGTGTGAGTCGCTCAGTTGTGTCCGACTCTTTGTGACCTCATGGACTTGCAGCTCTTCAGGCTCCTCTGTCCATGGAGTTCTCCAGGCGAGAATACTGGAATGGGTAGCCATTCCCTTCTCCAGTGGTTCTTTCTGACCCTGGGATCGAACCTGGGTCTCCTGACTTGCCGGCAGACTCTCTACCGTCTGAGCCACTAAAGGCTGTAAACAAAGGAGTTCCCTGCCCTCGGAGAAGGTCTGTTCTCAGGCCTGCCCCCTCGTCCCCTCCCCTCTCCTTCCCCTCTCTCCACTCTCTCCGCCTCCGCCTTCCTCCCCCAACAAGTCGGGAAGAGCGCCCCCTGCTGGAGGGTCGGGAGCGCTGAGGAGGTGTCTTTTCCAGTGGACCCCCCTGAGCACAAAGGAGAGAAACTCTCCATTCCCATTGAGCCCTCCGCGTTCTGAGGCCCTTCCTCCTGAGGAAGCTGAGGCCGCTGTGGCAGGGGAGGCTTATACGCCTAGGGAGCCAGCAGCACCGGGCTGGATCTCCGTGCCCTTGGCGCCTTGCTGAGAAGAGAGCCCAGGGCATTTGCTGACTGCCCTTGCCTTCTCCTTCTAGATGAGTTCTCGGGGCTGGAGACTGACACGGCAGTGCCCACGGAAGAGGCGTACGTCATCTATGATGAAGGTATGATTGATTCCAAGCACGTGATTGGGGGTATTTTCCAATTAGAGAATGTGATGTTCGTTAGTGCGTGCGTGCACAGTCACTCAGCCGTGTCTGGCTCTTTGCGACCCCATGGACTGTTGGCCTACCAGGCTCTTCTGTCTATGGAATTCTCCAGGCAAGAATACTGGAGTGGGTAGCCATTCCTTTCTCCCGGGGATCTTCTCCACCCAGGGATTGAACCCACGTCTCCTGTGACTTCTGGCTTGGCAGGCAGATTCATTACTACTGAGCCACCTGGAAACGCTGAGGTGGGCTAAGTGGATGGTCTCAATTTCTGTTTCCCTCAGAGCTTGGGGCTGGAGGGCAACGCTTAGAGAAGGGTGGTGGTACTCCCCTTCCAAGTTACCTCCCCTTGCCCCATAAAAATTTGATCCAGAGGAAAACTGTGTGCTTCATACATGGATGCAGCCTCCAGACAAGACCCCTGAGCCTCCTTCCCTCCATCTCAAACCTTCCCCTCCTTCTTTTGGAAATTCTGGAGTTACTTCAGTCTGAACACCCCTGCACCACCCATACATGTTAATAAAAACGACTTAGTTTAACTGAGTTCCAGCTTCCCCTCTTGGCTCTTCTCACTCTTATTCTTTCCTTTCCTTTTCTAATTACATTCAAAAAGCAATGCGGTAGATGTGCTGATTTTTAAAAAATCAGAATGTTTTCAAGCGAAGGTGAAATTTCTAAGCTGAAGAAGAGGCTTGCTTTGCATGGCATCTGGTCACTCTATTCATAGTAATTACTGCTGTGATTATACTTACCTCCCTGTGGTTGTTCTTGTGTTTTGTAAATTGCCCCCGAAATTGAAGGAAATTCACGCAGAAAGCTTGTCCCTTTCCCAGCGCTGGCCTTTGACACGTGGGGTGTCAGTCCTCACTAATGTGCTCAGTTTGCCACTGGTGGTTGTAGATTCGAGGCTCTTCAGTCACAAGTGTGGGAATAACGTCACCTCCGATGCAATCATGATCTTCAATGTAGTGGTTTAATCCCCAGTTTAAAAAAAAAAAAAAAAAACACCAGACCTGAAAGAAAAACAGCAGATGTGAGAAAGCAAAGGAAGTTTTCTTAGCACCTTTGGAAATAAAACCCTGTGATTTGGAGCTGTTGAAAAGGGAGCAGAATTTTCTTTTTTTTGTTAATGGATTAGTCCTCTTAATAGGATTAGTCCCACCTCCCCCTCAGAAAACCTGTACGCAGGTGACAGATTTTTTAAAAAATCAGGTTTCTTTTCTCGTGTGATACTTTTCTGGCTTTAAAAGGGAAAATTACTTAGGCAGAGAATGGTCAGGGACCAGTAACAGGGGCATCTAACCTGGGTAAGTTCTAAGGTTCTGTCCAGCTTGGATTCAAAAAATCTCATTTTTCTTGCCATGTGTGTTTCTTTTTAATTTTTTTTCCTTCCTTTCTTCTACCTGCAGCTGCTTTTCCCTAAGGACTGAAAAATGGTGGGTGGGGGGCGGATATTGTTTTGTTAGCAACAAATTCTGTTCAGGCATAGCGTTTATTCTAGAGTCTGCTGCTGCTGCTAAGTCGCTTCAGTCGTGTCCGACTCCTTGTGACCCCATGGACAGCAGCCCACCAGGCTCCTCTGTCCATGGAATTCTCCAGGCAAGAACACTGGAGTGGGCTGCTATTTCCTTCTCCAATTCTAGAGTCTGTTTGTGTGCCGATACACTTTAGTGTTGCGTTCAATCTTAAGGTGCCTCTTTTCTGGATGTGCCCAGTTACAAAACCATCATATCATTTCAGATTATGAAGTTGAGACCTCGGGGCCGCCGTCCACCACCCAGCCCTCCACCACCACCACCACCACCACCACCACCACCACCACCACCACGACGCCTGCCGTCATCCCGCCTGAAGGCTCCATCAGTTCCTACCCCGAAGAAGAATTCGATCTGGCTGGGAAGAAACGTTTTGTTGGTGAGTAGAAGTTCCTTAATCAGAGAAACATGAGTTTTTAGCTCTCATCCTTTGAAGAAGAGCAGAATGAATCTCTTGGCTTGGCCATGGCAGCTCGTTTGAAGCAGAGGTTTTTCCCAGGGTGAAATTCCCACTTGGGTGAGTCAGTGCGTCAGTCCTGTTTAGATGCTTTCTAAACATGAACTTGCTCTCTGCCGAAGTCAGGGGAGCAGGCACGCAGGGGAACATTTGGTATCTGATGGAGCAGAGTTTAGAGAGGCTGTCTTGTGCAGTTGAGGAGTAAGAACTACTTAATAATCAAGTCCAGGGACTATAAGTATTTTTGTTATAGCCAACTTTTCTGAGATGAGACTTTTATTAGGCCTTGCCTGCACATTGGTGTTTTGTTTGTTTGTCTGACTTATTTATTTAGACTGCTCTGGGTCTTAGTTGTGGTATGTGGGGTCTAGTACCCTGACCAGGTATCAAACCCAGGTCCCCTGCTTTGGGAGTGTGGCGTCTTAGCCACTGGACCGCCAGCAATGCCCCTGCATGTCGTTTGTTAACTTCTCCCTAAAAGATGAGCAGTTTGATGAATTGAGCTACCAGTATATCTTACAGTTTCAAAGAGCTGAAGCGGTTTCCTTGAGGTTATTTCCTATAGTTTTCATTAGCCTCAAAGACTTGCGATCTAGAAATTGACCGTATTCCTCTTTCTCAGTTATTAAAACAGTTTCAGGAAGAAATTCTATGTCATTAAACTGTGTTTCATTCCCTTTGGGAGCCTTCTTTTCCCATGCCCTTAATGAACTTTGCTAATAAGACAGATTAACATATCACTAAGTGGAAAAAAATAATTTGTTACTGAGTGGAGACAGGCAACAGCTTAAACTAATATCACACTTTTCTATTTCCAAAACAAATGTTCTGCCATCAGCGAAGAACATCTCTTGTCAGCCAAGATGTAGTATTGAGTGTCTGAACTACTCGTACTTGAAGAACAAGAATCTTAATTGGAAGGAGGATTCCTGAGGCCAGTGGTAATGCTGGCCCATGGCATGCTGCAGCCTGGCTGAATTCACTGAATGTTCTGACTTTTCTCTCTGTGGTTCCATGACAGAAATTGAAATGCTTTCAGCGCTATTATTAGCTGTTCCGAAGACCTCTTCAAAGGCTGAAAGGCTTACTATTGTCTGGCTGTTTTCATATGCCTGTAACTTTATAAAGCACAGTAGACAGCTCCCCCAAACTTCCTGATCAGGCCCGTGCACAAGCTCAAAACACCTAATTCTGTATGGATTATTGGAAAACAGAGGAGCTTAAAAATTGCTTTCAGTTCTAACAGCCACTGCGAATGAGAGAGATACAATGGGATGTTTAGAAAGTTCTAGGAACTGTTGCTTGGGAGCACTTGGGGGTCTTGAATGTATAAAGTCCAAACCCAATTCCTTCGCTTTTCTAAGTTCTAGCGCATATGTAATAAGAAGTCTTGTGGGCTCCTTCTCAGCACTGGTAGGTTCAACTGGACTGTGGGTTATCAGTTCTTATCCTGCCTTAATCCTGGGGCCCTTGTGTCTGCTGAGATCACGCTTGTAGGAAAAGCCTGAAGCTATCCATAAACGCGAGTTGTTATTTTCGTCCTGAGTGGTAATGTTGTAGAAGGCTGTTCAGGCCTAGCCTGTGCAGACATGGGTGCAAGGGGTTATGTGAGTCCCTGATGTCCCAGGGGAGGCCAGCCTGGACTGAGGCTAAGGTTGTACATCTTGGCTGGTGTAATTTTTTTTTTCCTGGTCCCAAGACAGTCTAGGGAATGAAATGTGTTGAGAGAACTCCAAGTTGGATTCAGTTGCACCTTTCCAGTTTAAGGGCACAAGAATGGCAGAATGCCGCAGACTTCTGTTAGACATTAAATTGTTGTTTGGAGAGGTTTCAAAACCACTATGAGGGCACCAATGTTGATGGGGCAATGGGATCTTTTGAAACCACCAGATTGAAAGATATAATAAATATGTGGATCCATTCAGGAGAGCTAGGGATGTGCGCTTGTGTTTGGCCTCAGGGCTGATGACCCTGGATGTTTAGCAGAAAGAGACTGAATGTTGGGTCTACTCTATGGAGCAGACATCATGTTTCTGCCCTCAGAGAAAGCCTTCAGCAACCCGATTGGGTATCTTTGTTCTTTTCCAGCTCCTTATGTGACGTACCTAAATAAAGACCCGTCCGCCCCATGCTCTCTGACTGATGCTCTAGATCACTTCCAAGTGGAGAGCTTGGATGAAATCATTCCAAATGACCTGAAGAAGAGTGACACGCCTCCTCAGCATGTCCCCCGCAACATCACTGTGGTCGCGGTGGAAGGCTGCCACTCATTTGTCATTGTGGACTGGGACAAAGCCGCCCCAGGGGATGTGATAACAGGTGAGCCCAAGGCAGGTGCTCAGACTTCCTGTCAATCTGCAGGTGGGAAATACAGTCAATAAGGGATGAATGGATGATGGATGAGTGGATGGATGGAACATGGATGGATGGATGGGTAGATGGATGAAAAATGGATGGATGGATAAATGAATAGATTGGATAAATGAATGATGGATGGATGCAAGGATGGATCAATAGATGGATGGGTAGATGGATGAAAAATGGATGGATGGATGGATAAATGAATGGATTAAGTAAATGAATGATGGATGGATGCAATGATGGATGGATGGATGGATTGGAGAAATGGATGATGGCTGGATGCAAGGATGGATGGATGGATGGATAAATAACTGAATGGATTGGAGAAATGAATGATGGAAGGGTGCCAGGGTGGGTGGATCAGTCAGATAGCTAGATGGAGAGAGGCATGGATGAATTGGATGGACGAATGCAGATATTTTCTTTTAAAGGATGAAACAGAGGCAATAAGGGAAGCCTTGTAGGGCAGTATGAGGAGCACTGGATGGAAGTCAGAAATCCTGAATCTTAGTCCCAGATGGGTTTGTATGACCTGGAGCTACTACTTCATTTTCCCTGGACCTTGGTCTCCTCCTATACAACACATCATTAGGTCTCTTACCCTGTAATATTGCAAGTAGCCAGGGAGTCCACGGAGCCCCTTGTCAGATGAGCTTCTGCAGCATGGATGATGAGTGCTCCTACTGTGTGCTTCCTGGGGTCACGATCAACCACTCAGGCTCTTTCCGGGTCTGCTCAGTGCTTCCAAATCAGTCTTGGCGCTCCTGAATTCCTTAGGTGGGAACTGGATGTGATGGAGAAAATGCCTAGGGATCTTGAGCCTCCAAGATCTTGGTCTGCGAGATATTCATTCGACTCTACCAAAGACATATTTGAGGATAAATTTGTTGAGATGAGTTCTTACAGAAAAGAGTCAATGTTTTCTTTGGATAGACACCCTTCTTTTGCAAATGATTCCTTTTGGGTCAGTGAGTTATATAAGAGGAAAGAATGTGTGTGTGTGTGTGTCTCAGGGCTGGGGATGGTGGGATAAGTCGGAGTTTGACATAATTATGTCACTACCATGCTAGTGTTGGTCATCGAATTAGAAATTTTTAATGTTCTTGCTTTAGGTTCCCAGTATGATCTCTTGAAATGAGAAAAAAACAAAAAACAAAAACCCAAGCACAAACAGAGAGCTAATTTTTTTTTTTTAAATGAAGTTTGCACTGCAGCCCAAAAGTCAGGATAAAGGACACAGGACAGAATGCCTGGGTATTGTGCCAGGCAAGGTGGAAGGGCCGTGGAGAGCCAGGGTGCAGATCAAGGGGTCTGAGTCTTGCTGTAGCTGTACTTGCTGGTCCCCCATCTACGAGTTGCTCGGGCCGCTGGGGCCAGCTTCTGTGGAGTCCAGCATGTTCCTAAAAGCAAGCACATAAATGAATGGAAGGAGGAGAGCTTGTAGTCAAAACAGCCAGAAAATCCTTTTATGAACTGAATATGATTTTATGAATGGCAGTTTTGAAAAGCAAGCAAGCAAACGGAAAATATAATCATGGAAAACTTTATCTTAAGCTACTTAGCTTTTGATCTCTTGCATAACAGATGTTACTTAACATAAATATATCCCTGTGCCCTGAGCCACGGGGCTTCTGAGAAACAGAAGGATGGATACAGGATGAAAGGACCAGCCACCTTAGACGTGCCCCCTGGGCTGGAGCGTGAGGAGCCTTCGGAGAACTCCGGTAAATGTCGCTGGACTTAACTCCGACGCAGTTCCTGTATCATCCCATAGAGGGCGTGCTTCCGAAACACATGCTCCTGTTAGCTTTGCGTCAAAAGCCTTACGAAGCTCCCCAGAGACTGGGGTCATCTCATCACCACATACCCCCACCATCCAATCCCAAACCAAGCCCCTGGGCCCTAATCATGAGCACTCATGCCATGAGCATAAATAATACGGCTGAGGTGTTATTGAGATTCAGGTCCAAATAGAAAGTTATGCCAACTCCTGCCAAGCTGCTTATCGTGGAATATTTCAGTGTACAACGGCCCTGTGATATTCAGAAGAAGCATGTTAGACCCTAGAGGCTAAGAGAGAAAAGCATGGGAGTGCTTCATCAGTTAATGAATCAAGCACCAGCTCTTTTAGCTGCAGAAGAGTGAGGTGAAGTGGATACCCAGATGCTTCCTAGACCCAAAGGGAAGATCACACCTCGGGCCCAGTGCAGGGCACTTGGGTCCTTGTAGCTGCGTGAGATGTAGAGCGCTTTGCCGATTTCCACTGGTGGTTCTTTTCTTTTACACGTGGTTGAGTCAGCATGTAACCAGATGGTGGCCAAATGACGTGAAACTCCTGCAAAGTAAATAGGTCCATGACCCGCTGCCCACCCTGATCAGTCCTGATGAATAAAGCTGTCTCTTCATCAGCAGTGACTCTGTGGGAAATCACCTTCGTGGTAGTCTCTGAATCTTTTCAGGACTGGTTTTGATAAGAATAGAGAATACAGGAGTTACATGTGCTCAGCAAGCACGTTATAAAAATCCAGACACAAGGATGAGCAGGGAAACCTGAGTAGTATATGGAATGAAGTGCAGCGTTCTAATGGATATGAGGTCAAAGAGGATGAGCCGGGCTGACCCATCGAAGCCAGGGCTCCTCAGGCATGTCTGCCCCCGGCTGGACCCTTATTGGGTACAGCGTCACCATCAGCTCATGTGGCTTGATGTCACCATCTTCAGAGGAGGAGGGTACCCTATGGAGAGAGCAGCAACACTTCCCAGGTCCCATGAAGTAGTTGTTAAAAAAAGAGAAGAAGGAATTTCTCTGAAAAGGCTTCAGAGCCCAGGGCCCCTGTTTTTGCTCCCTGCGTGCTGGGGAGGAGCTATGTAACTCTAATCCACTCTTCCCATCACCAGAATAGCTCTTGAGGAGGCGGTCGGTGGGAACAGGTTGCTGAATAAAGCTATTTGCCTCTTCAATGCCTTTTCTTCATCTTCTTCTCCTTGACCTGTGATCTGATTTTCTCAGCCCAAGTTTTCCTCACAGGCTCATCCTCTTTGACCTGACATTAGAGATCAGAATTGCTTAAGGCATGGTCCTAAGTCACTTTCCTTCAGTTCAGTTCAGTTCAGTCGCTCAGTCGTGTCCGACTCTTTGTGACCCCATGGACTGTAGCATGCCAGCCTCCCTGTCTATCACCAACTCCCAGAGCTTACTCAAACTCATGTCCATCGCATTGGTGCTGCCATCCAACCATCTCATCCTCTGTCATCCCCTTCTCCCGCCTTCAATCTTTCCTAGCATCAGGGTCTTTTCCAATGAATCAGTTCTTTGCATCAGGTGGCCAAAGTATTGGAGCTTCAACTTCAGCATCAGTCCTTCAGTCCAGTCCAGCTAGACAGTAGCCTCCTGCTCACCACAATTAAAGAAAGCCTGAGTACAGCAATGAAGAGCTAGCGCAGCCAAAAATAAATAAATAAATTTAAATGCTTATAAATATATATATATACACATTTAAAAAGACATGTGCGTGGGTAAAATCCTGGAGAGAGAAAACACAGAGTAAGAAGAAAAGCTTCAGCTTCAGCTGAAGGATTTTACCCATGCTGCTGCTGCTGCTGCTAAGTCGCTTTAGTCATGTCCAACTCTGTGTGACCCCATAGACAGCAGCCCACCAGGCTCCCCCGTCCCTGGGATTCTCCAGGCAAGAATACTGGAGTGGGTTGTCATTTCCTTCTCCAATGCATGAAAGTGAAAAGTGAAAGTGAAGTCGCTCAGTCGTGTCCAACTCTTAGCGACCCCATGAACTGCAGCCTACCAGGCTCCTCTGTCCATGGGATTTTCCAGGCAAGAGTACTGGAGTGGGGTGCCATTGCCTTCTCCATTTTACCCATGCACAGAGGTCTTTTTAAAATGTATATGTATATTTCCAAGCATTTAAAAATTTTTATTTATTTTTGGCTGTGCTGGGTCTTCATCGCTGCACTCGGGCTTTCTCTAGCTGTGGTGAGCAGGTGGCTCCTGTCTAGCTGCCGTGTGTGGGCTTCCCATTGCAGTGGCTGGTTGCAGAGCAGAGGCTGTGGGGCCCACGGGCTTCAGCAGCTGCGGCCCGAGGGCTCTAGAGTACAGGCTCGGTAGTTGCGGTGCGTGGGCTTCATTGCCTCTCTGAACGTGGGGTCTTCCTGGACCAGGCATCGAATCTGTGTCCCCTGCAATGGCAGACAGGGCCCTAACCACTGGACCACCACGGAAGTCCCGATGCATGTGGTCTCAGTGCCTCTTGGGGATGAGTCATTGGTTTGTAGGTCAGGACCCAGCCTGCTCTCCTCTGAGCCTCAAACTGAAAAATCATGTCCACTTGACAGTATCACCCGTCATGTCTCCAAAGCTTCTCAGACTCAGCATATCCAGAATCAGACTCATGATCCAGACACACACCTGCTCATCTGGCTTTTCTGTCTCACTCTCCGTCCATTCTTGCAAGCCTGAAGCTTTGGCGTCATCTTCCCATCTCCTTCTCTATTTCCCCTCTGTATTCAGTTCCTCACTCAGTCCCGTCGCCTTTACCTTTCAGATTGTTCCCCATTGGGATATTGTCACAGCTGTTCTGCGAGACCACCCCCTCCATATATCACGCCTGTCTGGTCCTCCACTCAGCACCAGAGAGACACACGGAAGACAGTCTTGTTGTGTCGCCCCGTGAATGTCTTCCTTTTCTTCTGGAAAGAAAAGCAAAAGCCTTTGTGACCAAAGAGCCTTGGCTTTTTTGTTGTTGTTGTTCAATGCTTCTTTAGCTTTGTTTCATGTCGCGCTTCCCCTCACCCTGCCACTCTGAGGTCCTCCTGCCTCCTGGTTCCTCCCTCGCCTGCGTCTTTGCCCAGGTATCCCCTCTGCCTGGAGTTCTCCCCACTTCCCACCGTGCATCTTGACTGCTTCCCATCCTTTAGTTATCAGCCTGATTTCATGGTCCTGGGAAAGCTCTCTGTGTCAAGCTCTCCCCACCTGCCAACGCCCCCAGCACTTAGTTCTCATCAGGCTGTATAAACAAGCTGTGTAATCCTACTTGTCTGTCTGCCTTGCTGCTCCTGGAGTTTTCAGTAAAATGAATGATCATTTAATCTCTAGCACTTAGTATACAGTAGCCCTGACTTGCAGGAGGCACACGATAAATATTGGTTGAATGAATATACAGTAAGCACAGAATAAATATTTGTTGAATTAACAAATAGGAACTTGGACCAGATATTTGACCTCTAAGACTCAGTTTCCTCCTGTGTCAGAATGGAGACAGACAGAGAAACCTAAGGTCAGGAGAATTCATCCAAGTAAAACCCAATCCAAAGTATTTGGCATAACGTTCGGCGCAGAGGAAGTACTTGACAAATATTTCCTTCCCATGTAAGAGAGCAGCATAAAGGATGTGTGACGCTGCTACAGGAAGGTCACTCGGCTCCCTGGGGTGGCCTGGCAAGCTGGGCAGGTATCAGGGCAGAGTCCACCCGCTGAGCTCCATTAACAGCGGATAAGGCAGAGCTGCCTGGCTGTTGTCACTGGACGTGAGGGTCGAGGGCAGGCAGAGATATTCAACAACTAGAAACCACAGGAGAGTCTATAACAAGAGGTGGAGAGACCTATCGCTCTTTCAGCCACAAGACACGGCACCCACCATCACAGATGCTTCATTTCACGTGAAGGATAATTGTATAAACTTCTACCAGGAACTTCTCAGATACTTGTGTGGAAGTCATTGCTCTTTCCTTGGGCTCTGCGTCCATGGTTAGAGGTGATGAGTTCCGAGGAGATGAGGAAGCCCGGGACTGTGGGAGATCAGGAGAAGGAAGAAAAGTAGGGAATCAGCTAGTCGTCAGGAAGTGTCTCTGCCGTTCCCTGCGTCTGGTATCGCCAGTGGGCACCAGTGTTTGCCCCGTCCCGACCCGGCACACTGCTTGCTCGCCTTCTAGACTTCTCCCACAGAGCTGCCCCCACCCCATGGCTCCTCCCACTCCCCTGAGTTACGCCTCTTGGGTGATGCGCTTCCTTGACGCTCACTGGGTTCCACCTCCTTTCCTCCTGTAGGTTACTTGGTTTACAGTGCGTCCTATGAAGACTTCATCAGGAACAAGTGGTCCACCCAGGCTTCATCAGTGACTCACCTGCCCATTGAGAACCTGAAGCCCAACACGAGGTATGACACGACCATCGTTTATAAACAGAAAATGAGACCTGTGTGCGTGGTCACGGATATCCTTGGGTTGAAAAGGAAAGGCCTAACTGAAAGTGTCCTTATGGTTTCTTTTGAATTCTCTAGTTGTTTCTCATAGACTGTAGGTGAGTGCTTACCGTGTGTCTTGTACTTTTCTTCGGAGAAAGGACTATGTGCTTTGTGATTGTTAGCTTGTTGTGTTTCTATTTTGCTCCCTATTTTCCAGAGACTGAAACTACCTACCGCTGGGAAAGGAAGGATTGTTCTGTGTGTTGAAAGGGAATCCATCTGTTTGCAGTCACCCACATGGTGACTTCATGCAGCACGAGCTTCATATATGACATTAGTGGAGCATCAGTTGAGAAGCGTTTTTTATTGAAGTATAGTTGGTTTACAGTGTGTGTTCATTTCTGCTGTATCCAAAAGTGTTTCAGTTATATATGTGTGTGTGTGTGTGTACACACATATATACATACACACACCATTCTTTTTTATATTCTTTCCGATTGTGGTTTATCACAGGATATTTAATAGAGTTCTTCTGTTCTCCAGCAGGACTTTCTTGCTTATTCACTCCGTATAAGGATTTGCGCCTCTAACTCCAGCCTCCCACCCCATGCCGCCCCTACCCTTGCTAACCACAGGTCTGTCTCTGTGTCTGCATTCTGTCTTTATTTCGTCAGTCGGTCAGTCAGTTCAGTCGCTCAGTTCAGTCGTGTCCGACTCTCTGTGACCCCATGAATCGCAGCACGCCAGGTCTCCCTGTCCATCACCAACTCCCGGAGTTCACTCAGGCTCACGTCCATCGAGTCGGTGATGCCATCCAGCCGTCTCATCCTCCGTCGCCCCCTTCTCCTCCTGCCCCCAGCCCCTCCCAGCATCAGGGTCTTTTCCAGTGAGTCAACTCTGCGCATGAGGAGTTTTATTTCGTAGGCAGGTTCATTTGTGTCATATTTTAATTTCCGCATATAAGTGGTGTCAGATGGTGTTTATCTTTCTCTTTCTGACTTACTTCACTTCGTGTGATAATTTTCAGTGACATCATGTTGCTCCAGATGGCATTGTTTCATTCTTTTTATGGCCGGGCACTACTCCCAGTGTTCCACCGTATATGTGCACCGTATCTTCCTTACCTGTTCCTCTGTTGATGGATGTTTAGGCTGTTTCCATGTCTTTGCTATTGTCAATAAGGCAGGAGCCTATGAACATAAAGCTACATTATAGGCCCAGACGTGGGATTGCTAGATCTCATTGTAATTCTATTTTTAGTTTTTGGAGAAACCTCCGTGTTGTTTTCCGTAGTGGCTGCACCAGCTTATCTATTTCTTCCAGCGGTGTAGGACGGTTCCCTTTTCTCCACCCTCTTTCCAGCATTTGTTATTTGTAGACTTTTTGGTGGTGGCCATTCTGACTGGTATGAGGGATACCTCGTTGTAGTTTTGATTTGCAGTCCTCTAATAGCTAGTGATGGGACCAGATGCCATGATCTTAGTTTTCTGAATGTTGAGCTTTAAGCCAACTTTTTCACTCTCCTCTTTCGCTTTCATTGAGAGGCTTTTTAGTTCCTGTTCACTTTCTGCCGTAATGGTGGTGTCATCTGCATATCTGAGGTTATTGATATTTCTCCTGGCAATCTTGATTCCAGCTTGTGCTTCTTCCATCCCAGCGTTTCTCATGATGTACTCTGCATAGAAGTTAAATAAGCAGGGTGACAATATACAGCCTTGATGGACTCCTTTTCCTGTTTGGAACTAGTCTGTTGTTCCATGTCCAGTTCTAACTGTTGCTTCCTGACATGCATATAGGTTTCTCAAGAGGGAGGTCAGGTGGTCTGGTATTCCCATCTCTTTCAGAATAGACTCCAGGAGTTGATGATGGACAGGGAGGCCTGGCGTGCTGCAATTCATGGGGTCGCAAAGAGTCAGACATGACTGAGTGACCAAACTGAACTGAACTGAATAGCTAGTGCTGTTGACCATCTTTTCGTGTACCTGTTGGCATTGTGTATTTCTTCTGTGGATAAATGTCTAATTACGTTCTTTGCCCATTTTTCAATTGGGTTGTTTGTTTTGTTGTTGTTGTTGAGTTGTATGAACTGGCTAAACATTTTAATAGCTGGTACTCAACCTCTATGGTGTAGAAGTTCAGATCATTCAAGAAAGATATATTTTACGTGTTAATATGAGTTATAAGATGCATGGCTTCCTACACGGAGAAGTGGGTCACCAGCCAGAGGGCCATCTGGGAGTGAGTTTTTAGCCCTCAGTGTGAAATGTGCAGAACTTGTCTCGCGGGTACAAACAGTGTGTGTGTGTGCATTTCCTATTTTGTATTCTCTGGTCTTGCTGGTAACAGCCATCAGGAAAGCTTCCATCCTTGGTGGGTGAACGTGGGCAGAACACCAAGGACATGATGGTTGCGCTGTGGTGTGTTTGTAAACTGGCTGTCTGGGGAAAAAAAAAGTAACAACTGCTTTATGGTATTTGCCAATTTCAAGCTAGTCTGGGCCTGCAGAACTGCTGATATTTAATGATCGGCTCTCTGATCCATGTCACGTCCAGCCACCGTATTTCCACAGCAAAATGTTCTGAATGATGTGACTTGGGCCCGAGGTCTCCCGGTTTTTTTTTTTTTTTTTTTTTTAATACAGTCAGAGGAACACAGAGGAGATTGGAACAAAATGCTCTCCTTAAACAGAACTGTTGAAAGGGACAGAAATTGGACAATAGCCTTGGGCACCGAGAGGCTTCTGAACTAGCAGAGAACTTTGCTCAGGGCCTGTTAATGCCCTGGGCTCACTTGAACTGAGCTTTCATAAACTGTTACAAATTTCAGGATTCAGCAAATAAAAATATCAGGAAATTGAGAAAGCCCTTTTCTTAGCTCTTCCCTGATAGTAATGAAAAGTTGATTCATTAAACCAAGAACAAAACTAAAGAAAATAAAGCCAACATCCCTCTTTTTTCAATTGTGTTCAGAGTGCGTGTTTTTAGAGCACAGCCTCAGGAGCAGCTGAAGGAGGCCTTAGAGATGTTTGGCCTCCCGGCTGCTGGTAAATCCTGGGCTCCCGCTGCCCCTGCCCCCCCAGCCCAGTTTTCTTGTGACAACTTTTGGTACCAAACTGATGTTGAGTTTTGAATACTGTCAGGGGATGGTTATGTGGGATGGTTTATTCATTCTTCCTATAGGTATGAATGAGTGTCCACGGCTCACTCAGTGAGAGCTTACTGAGTGCTCAGGGTCAGGCCCCGGGCTCCAAAGAGAGAAGAGTGGAGGGGTCGGGGAGGGGCCTACAATACACCATGGCCCCTCGTGGTGCTCATCTGACAGAGGCGGGTGGTTTATAAACACGTAGGTATGGACTTTCCCTGACCAGCATCCTGAGAGAGAAGCACCCTGTTCTGTGAGTGTGTAATGGGGGGCTTTTTTCCTGGGCTTGAGGGTAAGGGGCGGTCCGGTGAGGCAGATACGCAGCATTTGACCTGGAGGAGGTAAGTGAGCTGTCAAGCTGCTCGAGGCAGGAGGGGTGTTGGGAAGCTGATGTGTTTGAGGAAGAGCAGGAGGCTGATGCGGTCGTGGGGACGGAGGAGAGAGGGGGCTGGTGGCTGGACCAGTCGGTTGCAGGTGGGCCCCAGTGTCCCCCGAGGTTTGCGTCCTATGTCCACCCACGCTGGGGTCCCTGGGAGATGGACTGGGAGCAGCAGCGGCCACTGGGGCTTCTCCCCAAGTGTGACCTTCCCGTCTGCCGTTCTTTGGAGGGGGAGTGCTCGCTGGCTTCCTCCTACAAGGATTTCCTTCAGACCCCTCCGTGCCTGCGTGCGTGCTAAGTCGCTTCAGTCATGTCTAACTCTTTGTGATCCCGGGGACTGTAGCCCTCCAGGCAGTTCTGTCCACGGGATTCTCCAGGCAAGATTACTGGAGTGGGTTGCCATGCCCTCCTCCGGGGGATCTTCCCAACCCAGGGATCAAACCCACGTCTCTTGTGTCTCCTGCATTGGCAGGTGGTTTCTTTACCCCTAGCGCCACCTGGGAAGCCTGAAGTATACAGGTCTGCAATGGCGGCCCACTCCAGTCCTCTTGCCTGGAAGATCCCATGGACCGAGGAGCCTGGTGGGCTGCAGTCCATGGGGTCGCGAAGAGTCGCACACGACTGAGCGACTTCACTTTCACTTTTCACTTTCATGCATTGGAGAAGGAAATGGCAACCCATTCCAGTGTTCTTGCCTGGAGAATCCCAGGGATGGGGGAGCCTGGTGGGCTGCCGTCTATGGGGTCGCAGAGAGTTGGACATGACTGAAGCGACTTAGCAGCAGCAGCAGCGCCACCTGGGAAGCCTGAAGTATACAGATCTGTTACCATGGATCCTGTTCAAAAGAAGGTGCCAGAAGCTTGTATAAGAAGGCAAGGTGTGGGATGCTTTTGTTACTTAGGTGAAATAGAGACACTTCAGGGTATGAAATATCTATTTTAGTCTATGGAAAAAAATTTAATGTGCTTTTCGAAAAATTTGCTTTTTTTTTTTTAATAATACCATATTGTTTTTCACCTTGGCATATGTAAACGTACTTTGACAGAGTAGGTGGAGTTCAAATGGGAATACATCTTTAGAACTGGGCCACGTGGGCTTTGTGGAGGAATGGAATCATTGCGTGGCAGGAGGGTCGATTTGGAGAATACTTAGGTTTCAGTGTAAAATAGAATGGATACAACTAAGAAACTGGAGTAGGCTCTCCCAGCCAAAAGGTCACCCCTCTGCCATCGCCTCTACTGCACAGGGTGCTTCCCTCTGCTAAGCTGGGGAAGTGGTACCAGGTTGCCTCCAGGGATGGCCTGAGAAAGATGCAGCAGAAATAAATGTCCCCGGTAGCCTCTGAATATCAGTATCACACCCTAGGTTTCGATTTCCTATTTTTTTTTTTTTTAAGGAAAAGGCGTCTGTAAAGTTTGACTGTTATCGTTGACTTATGCCAAACCCACTGTTTGAACTGCCAGCAGAGTTTGCCTTAAATAACTCCACGACCGCTGAGTTAGAAGTATGCACAATTGAGAACGCACAAAGTGCTGAGTGAATTGAGATTTGGGAACTCATATGTTCTTAATTGTGCATATCTTTTCTTTTTTAAATGAAATTTTAAAAAGGATTCGGTCCTAAATGAGATGTGGATATACTTTCTTAAAAAGCTTAAGAGAAGACTTGGTTTTACCAAATGGCCTTTTTCTTTGCTCTCTGTTAAGTCAAACCCAAAGTCAAGTACCTCTGCGTAACTGTGAGGCCAGAGGCTCCCCTGGGGACGTCAGCTCAGATGTTCAGTAGGCTCGGTGCCAGGGCAGAGGTGCAACAGACAGGCGCCTTTGCTCTCTGGGTCTAAATAGTTCTCCTTTTAAAACTTTAGTGCATCTTAATTAGTGCGTGTGATCTGTGTGTCTGACTTAAACATAGGATTTTGTAACATTGAAGTGTAGCTCCTGTTGCCCAGAAGCCAAGGCCCCTTCTGGACTCTCTGAGGTGGTAGACACACTCCCCCTGCCCAATTCTTTTTTTAATCCTCTTTCTTTACCTGGAAGCAGTTAGAGACTATATGTATTAGTTGCTCAGTCATGTCTGACTCTTTGTGACCCCATGGACGGTAGCCTGCCAGGCTCCTCTGTCCATGGAATTCTCCAGGCAAGAACACTAGAGTGGGTTGTCATTTCCTTCTCCAGGGGATCTTCCTGACTCAGGGATCAAACCCAGGTCTCCCGCATTGCAGGCAGATTCTTTATCATCTGAGCCACCAGGGAAGCCCCAGTTAAGGACTAAGAGGGCACAGATAATACCTAGGATTCCAGGGGGCTGGACAGCATAGAGATTAACCGTAGGTAAAGTAGGTCTCACCTGTGTTGGCTTCCAGTATTTTCTCATCATCGCTTTTGGTCCTGTAGCTCATGAGAGTCCAAAGTAAGACGCTCTTGGACTCCTGACTGAATTGGCTTATCTCCTTCTAGATGAGCAGGCTGATTCAGGCCATGTGCTTTCTAGCTCATTCTCTGTTCCAAGACAAAGATTAATCCCCAGCAGAGCCTCTGCAGGCCTTTTCCACTTCCCCTTCCTGGACTTGCTTCTCTTTCCTTGAGGCACAGAAGCTGGAGACTCAGTGATTTTAGGGCTCCAGGCCCAAGCGTAGCACTTGTCCTGCGCCCAGAACATTGCTGCTACGTTAGTTCCCCCAAGGAGGCCAGCCTCTGGACTGGCTCAGCCTCCCCCTGCCAACAGCAGGTTGCATCATCATCAGTCCGTCAGGCATTTATACACGACATCCAGGGATGAGACTTAGGCTACAACTGGAATTCTGCTCGGTAACCGTTTCTCCCTGCTCCAGCTTCTCCGTCTTGCTGGTGGAACTCAAGATGAGACAGGAGGGGGCCATACCATCCAATGGCAGGCCTGCAGGGCATGGCCTGCATGGGGCGGGCAAACCCTTGATGCTCTATATAACACACACAGTCCAAGTGATCTGTTTGCCTAGTATGCCCCTCCGTTCCCAGTGGGAACATGTCTATGCTGTTCATTATATTGTGCTGAAAAGTTATTTGAAAATGAGAAAGTTTAGAAATAACATGAAGAAATAGCGATGGTGTATGCATTTGTGAAAAGATAAGACTCAAATCCTGCCACAGAGCAAGTGCTCAGTAGTTTGGTTGTTTGTCTCATTACACAAAAATTAAACAGGGTTCTCTTTCAAACTATGTTTTCTTCGAATTTCAGGTATTATTTTAAAGTTCAAGCCAAAAATCCTCACGGCTATGGACCTGTCAGCTCTTCAGTCTCATTTGTTACAGAATCAGGTATGGATGACTTCATGTTCTTTTCTTCTCATTTCCTTAAAAACAAGTAATCTGAAATCAGGCCTACAATAGAATAAAAACTGAACAAGTACAACTTCTGTTTAGTCAGTTCATATTGGATATCACACTATAAGATAAACATGATTTTCTTTCTGCTAGGTTAAATCTTGGATAATAAAAGTAGTCTTCATTGGAACTGCTTGAAAAGTGAAAAGAGCAAATTCCAATGAAAAGGGAAGAAAATCTAGTTCTTAGCTATGTGGGAAAGATAACTTTGAATCCATCTAGCTGCAGAGGTAATTTCTTTATTGTTATTGCAAGCAGCCGAAGGGCACACATGTCATGTGATTGAGGGGCAGTTGCTTCTTTCAATCAGTCAGATCTCTAGGGTGCTTCCTTTCCTAGGAGACAGAGATATCTCTACTTAATATGGAGGGTTCAATTAAAATGCTGTCCATCCTGCAAGCAGTGTCATTCAGAAGATGTCCCTAGTTTGGGTTGCTGGTGTGCAGAGCTCTCAGACCCTTTGGTGAAGTGTTCCGTGGTCGCAGTCTGAGGCGGTACACACAGTGTCCCGTGGTCATGGTCTGAGGCAGTGCACATGGTGTCCCGTGGTCATGGTCTGAGCCAGTACACACGGTGTCCCATGGTGGGTGGTCATGGTCTGAGGCAGTATACACAGTGTCGGGTGGTCACGGTCTGAGGCAGTACACACGGTGTCCCATGGTCATGGTCTGAGCCAGTACACATGGTGTCCCGTGGTGGGTGGTCACGGTCTGAGGCAGTATACATGGTGTCGGGTGGTCATGGTCTGAGGCAGTATACACGGTGTTGGGTGGTCACGGTCTGAGGCAGTATACACGGTGTCCTGTGGTCATGGTTTGAGCCAGTACACACGGTGTCCCGTGGTGGGTGGTCATGGTCTGAGGCAGTACACACGGTGTCGGGTGGTCATGGTCTGAGGCAGTATACACGGTGTCCCGTGGTCATGTTCTGAGGCAGTACACACGGTGTTGGGTGGTCATGGTCTGAGGCAGTACACATGATGTCGGGTGGTCATGGTCTGAGGCAGTACACACGATGTCGGGTGGTCATGGTCTGAGGCAGTGCACATGGTGTCCTGTGGTGGGTGGTCATGGTCTGAGGCAGTACACACGGTGTTGGGTGGTCATGGTCTGAGGCAGTACACACGATGTTGGGTGGTCATGGTCTGAGGCAATACACACGGTGTCAGGTGGTCATGGTCGGAGGCAATACACACGGTATCCCATGGTGGGTGGTCATGGCCTGAGGCAGTACACACGGTATCCTGTGGTCATGGTCTGAGGCAGTACACAGGGTGTCCCGTGATGGGTGGTCACAGTCTGAGGCAGTACACACAGTGTCAGGTGGTCATGGTCTGAGGCAGTACACATGATGTCGGGTGGTCATGTTCTGAGGCAGTACACATGGTGTTGGGTGGTCATGTTCTGAGGCAGTACACACGGTGTCGGGTGGTCATGGTCTGAGGCAGTGCACACGGTGTCCTGTGGTGGGTGGTCATGGTCTGAGGCAGTGCACGGTGTCCTGTGGTGGGTGGTCATGGTCTGAGGCAGTACACACGGTGTCGGGTGGTCATGGTCTGAGGCAGTACACACGGTGTCCCATGGTGGGTGGTCATGGTCTGAGGCAGTACACACGGTGTCCTGTGGTGGGTGGTCATGGTCTGAGGCAGTACACACGGTATCCTGTGGTCATGGTCTGAGGCAGTACACACAGTGTCAGGTGGTCATGGTCTGAGGCAGTACACATGGTGTCCCATGGTCATGTTCTGAGGCAGTACACACGGTGTTGGGTGGTCATGGTCTGAGGCAGTGCACACGGTGTCCTGTGGTGGGTGGTCATGGTCTGAGGCAGTACACACAGTGTCAGGTGGTCATGGTCTGAGGCAGTGCACACAGTGTCCTGTGGTGGGTGGTCATGGTCTGAGGCAGTACACATGGTGTTGGGTGGTCATGGTCTGAGGCAGTACACACGGTGTCCCATGGTGGGTGGTCATGGTCTGAGGCAGTACACACAGTGTCAGGTGGTCATGGTCTGAGGCAGTACACACAGTGTCAGGTGGTCATGGTCTGAGGCAGTACACACGGTATCCTGTGGTCATGGTCTGAGGCAGTACACAGGGTGTCCCGTGATGGGTGGTCACAGTCTGAGGCAGTACACACAGTGTCGGGTGGTCATGTTCTGAGGCAGTACACACGGTGTTGGGTGGTCATGGTCTGAGGCAGTGCACACGGTGTCCTGTGGTGGGTGGTCATGGTCTGAGGCAGTGCACACGACTGGTTCATGGTGGCAGTTCCCGGGTTGGCAGCCTCTCTGTACAGGAAGCCAGGTGGGAGAGTCGGTGATCACGGTCCCCAGACAAACTCCTACAGGAGCCCAGCAGGATCAGCTCCACAGTAACGTGGCTCTCGCTTCCATTTGGTTCGATCATTCCCTACATGTAGCTTGATCCCAGAGCATTTGCCGTTGGAGGATATTTTTAAATGCAGTGATTTAATCTACTGAATCAAAATATATGGAAAAAGTCTTTTTTGAGAATATGCTTTATACTGGAATTGTTGGCAAAGGACTTCAAAATTGGTGTTTTCACGTGTTTCATCTCAGAAGTGTGTTTCTCATTAGTAATTAAGAAAGAGTATAAGAAAACCTTTATCAGTGGCTAATTTGCTACAATAATGTGTCTATGTTTATGGCTGCATTTCCTAAAAATAACATGGTCTTTTGGCAACTATCAGAATTAACATGATAAATGTCTATAGAAAAAAACTCAAATAATTCAAATCTAAATAGTTATCAAGAAACTGAGGGCTGAAATTGGAGAGTAGAAAGATATAAATGTAACTTCTGAGACTGTGATATAATACTTTTAAAGTTTTGACATATGCCAAATGAATATTGCACTTTCTTTATCTACTGTAGCTTGATTAGCCCTTTCAGTTACAAAAAAATTCCATAGTTATGTGGCTCCATGACATAATAGTAAAGTCAGCTGTTTCTTTTTCGTTCTACAGATAATCCTCTTCTTGTCGTGAGGCCACCAGGTAAGATTCTCTTCTGGATAATCTTGACATTCTAATAATGTTTGTTAGATATTGAACATGAGATTGTTATGGTTACTCACAAGTAGACATGCCAAGCCATTTTTGTATTGTCATAATTTTCCAACAACTTCTGTGGTTTCTTTGTACCTGCTCTCCTAATCTAGGGCAAAGGATGGTCTGGAAATTGTTAGATAGGACCCTAGTAGACAATAGCTGGGCTTCCCTGGTAGCTCAGCTGCTAAAGAATCCACCTGCAATGCAGGAGACCCCTGTTTGATTCCTGGGTTGGAAGGTCCCCTGGAGGAGGGCATAGCCACCCACTCCAGTATTCTTGCCTGGAGAATCCCCATGGACAGAGGAGCCTGGCAGGCTATAGTCCATGAAGTTGCAAAGAGTCAAACACGACTGAGTGAGTAAGTACACCACAGCCCAGACAATAGCTATAAAAACCATTGTGGGCGGCCAATAACCTATGAAGCAGTAACTGTTTTCCTAACCCCCTTGAATATTTTAAATTGCTGAAAAGATAGCAAAATGGAGTAAGAGTACAAAAAAAGTTTACTTTGTTTTTCAAATAAACAGAGAAAGACCTATTGCCTAAGTTCAGGACAGGTCTTAGGAGTGATAGGAACAATAGATCTGTGCTGAGGGGCTTTGGGGGTGGGGAGGTAGGATGGTATGACCCCCAAGGCCAAACTTGTATAGCTTATGTTCCTTGAGGCCCAAAGGCTTTTTCTTACTCTGAGAACCCTTTATGGAAATGCAAATAGTTCAAATATCTTCAGGTGTGAGGAACTCCCGAGCTGTACTTCAGTACAAAGAAGAGAAGAGAGAGCGCACCCATCGGGAGATGGGAAAACTGCTCAGAAAAGCCCTGCAAGGAGGGCAAGGCCCAGTGAATAAGCCGACATGCCTGGTACTTTGTACAAGAGTAAACACTGTGAAGCGCTGTGACTTGGAAGATGTGCTTTGTGTTGTCCAGGTGGCGAGCCCATCTGGATCCCGTTTGCTTTCAAACATGACCCTGGCTACACGGACTGCCACGGCCGACAGTATGTGAAGCGGACTTGGTACAGGAAGTTTGTGGGAGTCGTTCTTTGCAACTCACTGCGGTATAAGATCTACCTCAGTGACAACCTGAAAGGTAGGTCTTTGGGGATGGTGTGCTGAGGAAAGGTATGAAAAGTTTCTAGTTGATCAGATACTAGCTTGACATAGCAGGTGCACCAGAACGCAACTGAGGTGTGGACCAGTCATGTCTCAGTCTGGCTCAAATGCAAACCAGTTTTGCAGACTCTATGCCAGAGTGACTTGTTTTCACATTGGTACTCAAGAGTATATATATATATATCTTAAATCGACTACTTTTTAGGAATGAAGTCCAGAATTCTATTAGAAAACCAAAGGCCATTTTTCTTTGTTGTTGATTCTATAACAGTAGGCACACGTGTAAGCTGGAATTATTGAGGACAAGTCCACACTACGGTCTTTGCCACTGGCACAACTTTACAGAAAAAAAATGTAGGTGGTGAAACATAGATGAGCTGCACTATTTATTCTGTGTCCAAACAAAAATCACATTGTTTTCCTCATGATAGGGGATTCAAACAGAATAACATACATACTTTGGACTACTAACATTTCAAAATGCCATTTCTACCCAGCTGGCTTTGACTCACCCACCTACACATAATTGTTTTATATTTCAAAATTCATACAATGTTTACTCTTTTAGCATAACATTACAAAAACTTTCCTGCAGCTGGTTTATATTTTATCATAGGTCGGTTATTTTGTTCTTTTATTTGTTGCTAGTGATCATCATTTCTCGATAATGTCAAAATCTCCCCAACCATCCCCCACTCCAGCAATTTCTCAGTGCTTATGCCTTCCCAACAAGCAGTATCTGTTTCTCTCTGCTTTTTCCCCCCTCTCCCACACTGCCCTTTCCCTCCTCTGCTTCAGAATTCCTGGGAGAGGTTACACAGCCATGTCTGGTATTGCAGGGTTGAGAGGAAGAACTCGGCCCTACTGTGCAGCTCTGGTTCAGGACCAAGGACAGCACCTCCTGCTACAGACACACCCTACTTCTAGTTTCCTATGAAAACAGGTCCCACTATTTTTACACATATTCATGCTTTTTATAATGGTTTCATAAAATATTCTCTGACTACCAGAGCTTCCACATTTTTGAAACCATACAGTAGAAAGGTCTCTCATTTATTGGCTGAAAATGCCTATAATATTCATAGTTTCCATTTAAGGAACACTTGCTAAGTATATAGCATACATGATCTCAATAAATCCTTACAATGCTTTGAAATCAGTGCCATTATCACCATCTTTCAAACATGGAAAGTATGACACACAGTGTAAGTAATGTGCCCTCTTGAGTTCAGTTTATTTGCTCAGTCGTGTCTGACTCTTAACAACCCCATGGACTGCAGCACGCCAGGCTTCCCTGTCCATCACCAACTCCCAGAGCTTGCTCAAACTCATGTCCATCGAGTCCCTGATGTCATTCAACCATCTCATCTGCTGTCATCCCCTTCTCCTGCCTTCAGTCTTTCCCAGCATCAGGGTCTTTTCCAGTGAGTCACTTCTTCCCATCAGGTGGCCAAAGTATTGGAGCTTCAGCTTCAGCATCAGTCCTTCCATTGAATATTCAGGACTGGTTTCCTTTAGGATTGACTGGTTGGATCTCCTTGCAGTCCAGGGGACTCTCAAGAGTCTTTTGCAACACCACAGCTCAAAAGCATCAATTCTTTGGCACTCAGCTTTCTTTATGACCAACTCTCACATTTGTACATGACAACTGGGAAAACCATAGCTTTGACTAGATAGACCTTCGTTGACAAAGTAATGTGTCTGCTTTTTAATATGCTGTCTAGGTTGGTCATAACTTTTCTTCCAAGGAGCGAGTGCCTTTTAATTTTGTGGCTGCAGTCACCATCTGCAGTGATTTTGGAGCCCAAGAAAATACTGTTTCCATTGTTTCCCCATCTATTTGCCATGAAGTGATAGGACTGGACACCATGATCTTAGTTTTCTGAATGTTGAGCTTTAAGCCAGCTTTTTCATGCTCCTTTTTCACTTTCATCAAGAGGCTCTTTAGTTCCTCTTCACTTTCTGTCATAAGGATGGTATCATTTGCATATCTGAGGTTATCAATATTTCTCCTGGCAATCTTGATTCCAGCTTGTGCTTCATCCAGCCCAGCATTTCACATGATGTACTCTGCAGATAAGTTAAATAAACAGGGTGACAATATACAGCCTTGATGTAGTCCTTTCCCAATTTGGAACCAGTCCATTGTTCCATGTCCAGTTCTAACTGTTGCTTCTTGACCTGCATACAGATTTCTCAGGAGGCAGGTGTGGTGGTCTGGTATTCCCATCTCTTTAAGAATTTTCCAGTTTGTTGTGATCCACACAGTCCAAGGCTTTGGCATAGTCATTGAAGCAGAAGTAGATGTTTTTCTGGAATTCTCTTGCTTTTTCCATGATCCAGCAGATGTTGGCAATTTGATCTCTGGTTCCTCTGCCTTTTTAAAATCCAGCTTGAACATCTGGAATTTCTTGGTTTGCATACTGTTGAAGCCTCACTTGGAGAATTTTGAGCATTATTTTGCTAACGTGTGAGATGAGTGCAATTGTGTGGTAGTTTGAACATTCTTTGGCATTGCCTTTCTTTGGGATTGGAGTGAAAACTGACCTTTTCCAGTCCTGTGGCCACTGCTGAGCTTTCCAAATTTGCTGGCATATTGAGTGCAGCAATTTCACAGCATCATCTTTTAGGATTTGAAATAGCTAACTGGAATTCCATGACCTCCACTAGCTTTGTTCATAGTGATGCTTCCTAAGGCCCACTTGACTTCGCACTCCAGGATGTCTGGTTCTAGGTGAGTGATCGCACCATCATGGTTATCTGGGTAATTAAGATCTTTTTGGTATAGCTCTTACATGTATTCTTGCCACCTTTTCTTAATATCTCTGCCTCTGTTAGGTCCATACCATTTCTGTCCTTTTTAGTGCCCATCTTTGCATGAAATATTCTCTTGGTGTCTCTAATTTTCTTGAAGAGAACTCTTGTCTTTCCCATTATATTGTTTTCCTCAATTTGTTTGCATTGATTGCTGAGGAAGGCTTTCTTATCTCTCCTTGCTGTTCTTTGGAACTCTGCATTCAGATGGTTATATGTTTCCTTTTCTCCCCTGCCTTTAGCTTCTCTTATTTTCTCAGCTATTTGTAAGGTCTCCTCAGACAACCATTTTGACTTTTTGCATTTTGGTTTCTTGGGGATGGTTGTTTTTCCCTGTCTCTCATACAATGTCATGAACCTCTGTCCACAGTTCTTCAGGCCCTCTATCAGATCTAATCCCTTGAATCTATTTGTCACTTCCACTGTATAATACTAAGGGATTTGATTTCGGTCATACCTGAATGGTCTAGTGGTTTTCCTTACTTTCTTCAATGTAAGTCTGAATTTGGCAATAAGGAGTTCATGATCTGAGCCACAGTAGCTCCCAGTCTTGTTTTTGCTGACTGTATAGAGCTTCTCCACCTTTGACTGCAAAGAATATAATCAATCTGATTTCAGTATTGACCATCTGGGGATGTCCATGTGTAGAGTCTTCTCTTGTGCTGTTGGAAGAGGATGTTTGCTATGACCAGTGTGTTCTCTTGGCAAAACTCTGTTAGTCTTTGCCCTGTTTCGTTTTGTACTCCAAGGGCAAATATGCCTGTTATCTCTTGACTTCCTACTTTTGCATTCCAGCCTTGTATGATAAAAATGACATCTTTTTTTTTTTTTGGTGTTGGTTCTTCAAGTTTGTCCAAATTCCTAAATCACCTGTAGCATTTTTGGGTCAGTCACTGACTCATCAAATTCCTTTTTGCAGATACATTCTACAGCATTGGGGACAGTTGGGGAAGAGGTGAAGACCACTGTCAATTTGTGGATTCACACCTTGATGGAAGAACAGGGCCTCAGTCCTACATTGAAGCCCTCCCTAACATTCAAGGTAATGTGAACAAAGGGCCAACCAGTTACACTGGGGGGTGGGGAGGAGGGCCAACATAAGGAGAAAATTCACGGTATCTCTGCCTTTGGTTTACCATTTGAAGATGGATGTAAGCAGCATTTTGATCATAAAAATAAGGAATCAACAAAGTGCTCCTACCCTATGCCGTATTTGGAGTGAGCCTTGGAGAGGTGGCTCAGACAGTAAAGCATCTGCCTGTAATATAGGAGACCTAGAGTTGATCCCTGGATCGGGAAGATCCCCTGAAGAAGGGAATGGCTGTCCTCTCCAGTATTCTTGCCTGGATAATTCCGTGGACAGAGGAGCCTGGAGGACTGTGGTCCGTGAGGTCACAAAGAGTTGGACCCAATTGAGTGACTAACACTTTCCCTTTTACTTTGGAGAGGTAGGGATACAGAGGAATATAAGACCTTATCGCTACTGCCAGGAAACATAGTCAGAATTGGAAAGAGAGGATAAATATATGAAAGGTAACGAGAGCAGACAACTTCAAGTGCAGACAATGGCAAGTTATGTCACATTGTTGTCCCGTTATCAGGTAATCGTGCAGATTATACTCAGTCCCTGAGTTCAAGAGAAGCAGGCCACTTGAGGCTGCCAGGGGAAGTTTTCAGAAGAGGCAGAGTCTGAGTCATAAAAATTCATGCAAAGATTAGAGAGTCTTCTAGGTGGAGGCTGGCATGAATAAGAATACAGAGAAAGAAAAAATAAATAAATGCAAGCCAACCAGGATATGTTTCAGGAGATTGTGTATCAATTATTTCATGATGGCATTGTAAGAGGAAATGCGTATATTCATCTCAAAGTTAACAATTTGTAATACATTATTAACTCCAGTAAAACAAGTATATTAGGCGAGGTCCTCCGTAGAATCAGAACCAACAGCAAAAAGATAGAGACAGAGAGACAGAGAGGAGAGAGAAATAGAGAATGAGATTTATTTTAAGGAATTGGCTCATATGATTGTGGAAACTGGCAAGTCCAAAATCTACAGGGTAGCCCAACAAGGCTGCTGGAGACCTAGGGAAGAGCTGATGTTGCAGTTCAAGTCTGAAGGCAGAATACCCCTGTCCTCAGGGAAAGTTGGTCTTTTTCTACTAGAGCCTTCAACTGATTGGATGAGGCCCACCCGCATTATGGAGGCTTCACCGCTTGCGTGCTTAGTCACTCAGTCATGTCTGACTCTGCGACCCCATGGACTGTAGCTCGCCAGGCTTCTCAGTTCATAGAATTCTCCACGCAAGAATACTGGAGTGGGTTGCTATTCCCTGCTCCAGAGGATTTTCCTTTCCAGGGCCTGAACTCACATCGCCTGTTCTCCTGCATTACAGGTGGATTCTTTACCACTGGCCCACCAGGGAAGCCCATCGAGGCTTCGTTACATAGGTACAATTGATGAAAGCTTTGACCATGAGTGACTGAGCTCAGCCTCTAGCTCCTCTCTCCTCCCTGAGGCTGGAGGTGGGACGGAAACCCCCACCCCATATTCCCATGGTTGGTCCTCTAGTGACCAGCCCTTACCCTCAGGTGCTTTCCAGAAGCCACTTCATTAACATAAGCCCACATGTAGTTGAAGAGGTTTATATGAAATAATCATTTCCCAGACAGCTTTATCGCTCTTCAGTTCAGTCGCTCAGTCGTGTCCAACTCTGCAACCCCATGAACCGCAGCATGTCAGGCCTCCCCGTCCATCATCAACTCCTGGAGTCTACCCAAACTCATGTTCATTGAGTCGGTGATGCATTTAACCATCTCATCCTCCGTTGTCCCCTTCCTCTCCTGCCTTCAATGTTTCCCAATATCAGGGTCTTTTCAAATGCGTCAGCTCTCCACATCACGTGGCCAAAATATTGGAGTTTCAGCTTCAACATCAGAGTTATTGCTCTCACCACTCAGGAAATTCCAAAGGTTTGGGGAGCCTTGTGCCAGGACTGGGGATGAAAACCAAATATGCGTTTTCTATTATAAATCACAGTGTCACAGATGCATTTTCTTTCTCTCTCTCTCTCTTTTTTTAACCTTCCAGGCTACTATCGCCAGTACCGCCAGGAGCCAGTCAGCTTCGGCAACATAGGTTTTGGAACTCCCTACTACTACGTGGGCTGGTATGAGTGTGGGGTCTCCATCCCAGGGAAGTGGTAACTGCAGGAAGATCATGCCGGAAGCTTGCCCTGCCGACCCCATTGTTCACTTGAGTGAGGGCCTGCGAGCAGGAAAAGAGGCAGTGTCCCAAGCCCCCTGCTGTCCCCAGTGTCAGCAAGGCCACACAGTGGACACTGGACACTTCAGGCGTCTTCAGTCTGGAGCTCAGTCCTACATCTCGGCCTGGACCACACACCGGCTTCAGTGTTGCTGTTAACTTTGCTTCTCTACAGGTTTTACTTATAACAGCACGTCCCAGAGATGGCACAGGCACTCAGCTATGGGGATGCACAGTGCAGTTTTCATCCTGTTTAGGCCCAAAGTTCAGATGCTTCAGTATCTCCAGGGATTAGTATCAACATGCTCAGCTCGCTTCATGGAACACCACCTGCTTTCTTTTTTCTCACTGGACTCCTCCCAAAGTAGCTAAATTTAAGCTTTGGATCCCTCTCTATGCAGTAGAACTGAATTATTAAAAATGCCACTGAAGGAAATGTAGCCTACTTAAGATTTATTCTGTGGACTTACCCACTGCTAGACCAAATGTATCAAATCTTACTTGTAAATTCTCAATTTTGATATATATATATATATATATATGTATATATGCATATACATATCTACACTCATCTGCAAGGACATTGATTAAAATTGCTAAATTTGTACTTGTTCACTCGATACATGTGTGTGGGGCTTCTTGAAGCAGAGGTGCTGTCTGTGAACATCTTAGAAGGCTTCAGAGAATATGTACTCTGTATAACATGGCAAGAATGGAAAGGTGTGGGTTCTTTCCATGAATGCTGCCAAGCCTGGGAAATGATTGGCAAGTAGCGATGCTATGAGCCAGTAGCAAACTGAGTGATTTCCACCTTCCACACCCATGTGAAATATGAACCGGAGGGCTGTGTGATGACAGATCTAGTGTGTTTCCACATTAAGATTTTAGGTCCCAAATGATTTTAAAATCCAGTTTAAAAAGACTCCTTTCCCCTTTCCTGCTGAGCCCAGTGTCTCCTCCTCAAAATATAAGCATCTTACCCTCCTCAACTGCAGAACAAGAGGGTTTATGTAGAGACACTTTATTCTAATTCTTCTTAAAATACGGTGTTTTTTACATGTGCATGGTACCTGTGTGTCTGCGGGCAGCTCTGGGGAATGAAGAGTTTGTCTTCTCCTAAGTTTCAAGGTGAAAGACAGTAGTGGCGGGGGTGTGGGAGGGACTTCCCTGCTGGCTCAGTGGTTGAGAACCTGCCTTCCAAGGCAGAGGTGTGGGTTCAGTCCCTGGTCTGGGAACAAAGATCCCCATACTGAGGTGCAGCTAAGCCCATGTGCTCAAACTAGAGAAAGCCTGCCTGTTGTAATGAAGACCCGGTGCAGCCAAAACAATTTTTAAAAAGAAACAAGAATAAGTAGTGGGAACAAGCCAGGGGCAGACACAGTTCTGGAAGCCAGGAGCTGTACCACTGTGTAAACAGTGTAATGGTGTAAAGTGGCTCGCTACTGGAGTCGGTTATTTTTAGTGCCAGCGCCAGGTGGAAGTGAATCCTGATGTGTCTGGTAGGTGTGAAGGTTAAAAAGCACAAGGAAACAAGTCACTGCGGGTTTTTGTGATGGGTTAGCAGGAGCGGATGTTTTCAGCAACACCCACAATCCCCTCCTGCAGTAAACAACAGTAGAGAAAATGCAGGCATTCTGATGGCTAGGAAAACACCAGGATAGAAATCATCTGGGTCTCTGAGGCTTTTGTACATAAAAGTGGAATTATGAAAAAGGGAATGTCTTTTAAAACACCTGTTTTTTCACCCTAACCTTTAAACATGCTTCACAATGCCAAACCAAAGATAAGACCTTTAAAGATAAGTGAATTTTCCTTATACACCTATCTTTGTTATGGGGCCTCCTGAAGAAGAGATGGGGGGTCAAGGGCCCAACATAGAGATGCAGGCACCTCTCCCCTGTGGCTCACTATTTCATACACTAAACCGTGTTTCTGGTCAGCCTTACCCCAGAGGGCTTTATACTTGTTTCATACACGAAAGAACACATTTCCCACAGAAGGATTTACACTTACTTCACAGAAATCCAAAGATTTCAGTGGCGTTCACTCATGCAATGTTTTTTGAGCTCCTCCTGGAATCTTTGACTGTATTTGAATCTAGAAATCTGAACTTTTATTACAAAGAGATGTTTCAATTCTTTATGGGAATTACTGCAGAGGCCAGATGATAGCTCAGCCAAAACAAAAACACTGAATCTATGTGAAGGGGATAGTGTTTCCAATATTCCCTCCAAATTAGGTTATGCAATAGTTCAAACACATCCACAGAGGTTACGTGAAGTTTCTAGAGCTGTGAGGTCCCAGAGGACATGTTTTAGGAGCTCCATTGGCAGCAAGATGCCAAGAAGGGCATTCAAGATTGTAGAGGGTCTGGAAACCATTCTGTGTCAAATTAGGATAAAATGAATGGGACTGTTCTAAAGACTTCATCTACTTCCAAGTCTTTAAGGAAGAAAAGGGTTTGCCAGCTCTGTAGGTCAGAGTAGACACAAGTGGGAATTAAAGGAAAAGAAAAGTTGGCTCAAGGATTTTTAGAATTCTAGAGGAATTTAAGAAGAGTTTAATTACCAAATGAGCCTTGTTGGAAAATACTGAGATGTTCATCACTGAAAGAGCTGAAATATAGCTGGAAATGTCTACACTTTGATTTGAAGCCCTCAGCCTGTTCTTAATTTGGCGTCTGAGCTCACAGTGGTTTTTCTGTGCATTTAAAGGGTTGCAAACAAACAGACCAAGCAAAAACACTGTATATGCAACAGCGACCATCTGTGGTTCTAAAGTGAAAAGGCAAAGTGTGAGTCTCTCAATTGTGTCTGACTTTGCAACCCCATGGACTGTAGCCCGCCAGGCTCCTCTGTCCATGGGATTTCCCAGGCAAGAATACTGGAGTGGGTTGGGGATCTTTCCAACACAGGAATCAAACCCGGGTCTCCCTCATTGCAGGCAGATTCTTTACCATCTGAACCACTGGAATTATTTAAGGTGATTCTTAAGCCTTAAATATTTACCCTATAAGACAAGTCTGTATAACTGTGGATTAGAGTTTTCTTGAAGTTTAAAGACAATTTTAGCAAAGTACAAATTTAAAAACTTACTACTTGATAGATGTTTGCTGGCTCTTCTCTAACTTGAATAATATTTATTATCTGACTATCAAATCTGAACTCTGCATTGAGCAGTTGAACTGGGTCCCCAGGATCCCATTGGTCAAGCCCTCTGTGTTGTGGTCTCAGGAAGTACTATGGGCTCTAGAGGACGTCATGCATGTTTAATAGAACCATCTGGCTGAAACATAATTTCCAGATTTTACCAAATGAGTTTTGATTTATTTTTTTCCTTTTTGACTTTTTCAGGTCACATTATCTTGGTCAGTCCAGGAGGATGGGGTGTTTGAGATTGTGATGATTAATGGTGTTAAAACGCATTTGCTTCTCTGCACAGAACACAGGTCTTAGTCACTACGTATAATTAAAACGATTCCACCCATAGAATTAGCCCACATTTCTGCAACATCTTCAGGCCTTAAAATCATCTCCTTAGGATGTAACTATTTTGTAGTTGGAGATAAGAAGTGAGTTTAAAAAGTACAACATGAAAAGACAATGACACGTGTCATAAATGGTGATCTGGTTTAAAATCTTAGTTGTAAGATTGAAAGTGAAAGTCGTGTAAGTTGCTCAGTCATGTCTGACTCTTTGTAACACCATACAGTGTAGCCCGTCACACTCCTCTGTCGACGGAATTCTCCAGAAAAGAATACTGGAGTGGATTGCCATTTCCTTCTCCAGGGGGGGTCTTCCTGACCCAGAGATCAAACCTGGGTCTCCTGCATTGTAGGCAGATTCTTAAAACCACCAGGGACCAATGTACAAATTTTAAAAATCACAATGAGAGCTAAACCCATAAGGATTTACAATAAAGTTGAAATAAAATTAACATGGAAATGGAGACTGATAAAATTAACACATTAAAAAATTCTTGGTTCCAATTAGGAAGGCAATTCTCTCTCATGCAGAACTTGCTTGTTGGCCAAGAATAGAAATGCCCTGCTAATTAAGAAAAGGGTTTACCTGAGGTTGAACTGTGCATTCCCAGGACAGGAAATAACAGTCCACCTCCACCACTTGCAGGAGGTGCTTCCGTGTCATGGTGTTGTAGCCACGCTTTTCAGGAAACAAACTCACTCAGAAGAACAATGCAGATAGTGGAGTGCAGTTTATTACACTGGCAGGCCCAAGGCAGAGTCTCCTCTTAGCCAAGGACCCTGACCAGTTTTTGTGAAAACCTTATATATCCTAAGTGTACGTGCTCAAACCCACATCCCAAAATTCTCTGAAACTAGTCTGAACAAAGGGAAAGAAAGATGCAAAGTTAACCCATGATTCGCATGCCTTAAACCCATGATTCGTACGCCTTAAGCCTAGGTAGTTAACAGTGGACAATTATCAATAGGCCTGTGGTCAAACCCCATTAAGCATAATATAATTTATGATTCTATTTGGTTACACAGATAATTAGGGTATTCTTTTAGGCGACAGAGAGTCTAGATACGAGCCCTGGGGCTCTTCCATGGGAAGGGTTGGGGGGAGGTCTGGTTTTCCAGTTGGTCTGTCATTTCCATAGATACTGGGCATATAGCTCAAAGCCCACAGTCCGGCCCAAGATAGAGTCCTGCTTTCAAGATGGAGGTTGTTCTGTCTGTTTCCTCCTTCTGCGGAGGTGAGCGTGCCATCGCTCTTGCCTCCCTTTCTAGGAGCAGAAAGGCTACCTCCAGGCTACCAGCTGTTGGTTCCCCCTCTCAGCTCCCTGTGGTTTTCCACACGGTTTTTCAGACTATCCCCACAGTTGCCGTGCAACACTCCCTGTCACCAATCAGCTCCATCCACTTTCCCTCCTATTTCAGGAGACCCCGCCTCATCTCACTAAGCAGACGGGTCGCCAGACGGCAGATCTCCACACGCGCATGCGTCCTTGCCCACTCTGCCATCTTCACACGGAGCCGCCCTCTCAGGGCCAGGGCCAGCACTCTGAGCTCCTATAACTGCAGCGCCTCCCTTTTGGAAGACCACGCCCCAACGTTCAGATGTGTTCTAGCCTTCCTCATCTTAATTTGTTTAAATTTAAATTAAAAAAATTTCCCGTCACCCATCACACACACACACACACACACACACACACACACACACACACACACACGTGTTCCCCTTCAGCTCCAACCTCCGCACTGGCTTTGCGCTGAGTGCCCGAGTGAATCACGCCATCCCCTCCCGCTTCACTTGCCAGCATTTCTCACATGGCCACACTCTGGCTTCTTGGGCTCAACTCTCTCGGGCCCAGGTCTCTCCCGGTGGCCACGTCCAGTGGATGCTGGTCAGGCTATTCCTGTTGTCGCCTTGTGGCAGCACTTGACAGTGAGCCCTGCTTGCGTCTCCTGCCCGCATCTTCTCTCCCAGCTTCAAATGGCAGCTGGGCCTCCCTGTTCCTCGTTTAAGGACAGACCTGAAGGCAACTTTCTCGCCTGGCTTTGCCTGGGAGGGAGGGGGAAGAGGAGAGGTGAGTGATCTGGGGTCTTGGTGGAGCAGACGGAAGTGAGGTAAGAGCAGAGAAGGAGGTGTTTCCCCACCATGGGGGGGAGGAAGCTAGTTGGGGTTCCATGAGGAGCAGGGCCGCAGACCACTCCCCGCCTCCCCAGGGCTATGGTGGAGTGCGGCTGACTATGGGGAGCTGATGAAGTTGGACCATAGAGAGGTGAGGTTTCCAGTCCATCCTATCTGAGCCCATCCCACCCCACAGGGTGGGGAGCAAGAGGGTGTTTGCCTGCCGGGGCCACAGACGCCTGGGCAGTGGGCACTGTGATAATCACACCTCTCATTTCACTCAGCAGATGTTAAATGAATCCAAAATATGCCCTGGACGCACTTCTAGGCTCTCTTCTGGGCTGCAGGGTGATGCGAATACACACGATCCCTTCCCTGGTGGAGACAGTGTCCTAGCGGAGCAGATGGGAAACACACGGGGCCAGCAACCAGCTGCAAGCTGGTGGAAATGAATGGACTAAGTAGAGCAGATGGCTGTGTAATGGGCAAGCAGGGACCTAAAGCAGCGAAGGAGCTCCTCAATGGCCGGAGAGAAGTGGGGTGGGCCTGGGAGTAGCACCAAGAACGCTTGAGACCGAAGGGTTTCTACCTTGACACGTGGGCTCTCAGATTTGACTCTTAAAGGCAATAATAAAATAACACTCATTTTCTGATCTTTGAACTCAGTAGAACTAACCTAAGTTGGCTCCTTATGTTGTTAAAATTTTGACACCATGAGGGAGGGGGTCTTGATCCTGTCCCATCCAAGGGACCACTGATCCCAATCCAAGTTTACCCATCTGACTGATCACCCATCTTCAAGCTCCAGATGTCAATAAGGGGGACAACAGCCACAGTTCTGTCACCCAGAATCACCCAGCCAGGTCTCATCTCTCCCCCCAAGAGTGGCTGGCTACTGACTTTATGTTTAGGTGGCAAAAGAGTCCTTTTGCAGTTTTCCCAGAACATAAGGTATTTACCTCATGATTAGCTCAAATCTCCCCTCCAACAGAAAAATTAATTGGTGGCTATCTGTTCTAGAACTTCACCATAGCAATTTCCACTACTCCCTGAATTATAAATTTCATGAAGGCAGAGGCTAAGCAGGACCCTATGGGAATTTCCCAGAACAGACACCCCCCCACCCCCACCCACATGTCCTCTGTCTGCCTTTTGTCTGTAGAAGAATTTTAGCCAAAGAATAAATTTAATCAGGGAAGTGATAAAATGAAGAAAGGGAAACAGACAAAAAATAATAGTTTAGCCATTAAACAAAGTCAAGGACCTTTTAGTTCCTTCTCAAGGGTTATAGATAATATTCTGAGTGATATCCTATGAGTTATTTTCCAATACTGAAACTCCTACCAGGTAGGAGAAGTTAACCACATGCTGTCCACAAGCATGTTCATAACCCCAGACTGACTGGAATCAGAGGGTTGATGACGTTGACTCCCAAATACGTTATCACCAACCAATCAGAAACACACCCACAAGCTGATCACACACCCCACAACCCCGCCCTGCTTTCACCTTGTCTTTAAAAACCTTCCCCTGAAAGTCTTCAGGGAGTTTGGGTCTTTTGAGCATGAGTGAAGTGAAGTCGCTCAGTCATGCCTGACTCTTTGTGACCCCATGGACAGTGGCCTGCACCAAGCTCCTCCATCCATGGGATTTTCCAGGCAAGAGTACTGGAGTGGATTGCCATTTCCTTCTCCAGGGAATCTTCCTGACCCAGGGATCGAACCCAGGTCTCCCGCATTGTAGACAGACACTTTACCGTCTGAGCCACCAGGGAAGTCTCTTTTGAGCATGAGCTGCCTGGATTCCTTGTTTGGCGCCTGTAATAAATACTTCACTTTCTTTCAGCACAACTCAGTGTCAGTGGGTTGGCTTTGCTGTGCATGACCAAGCAGACTCAAGTTCGGTTTGTAACAAGGCCACATCTGTTATTTCACCTACTGTTACCTCCTGCCGTCTAACCCAGAGCCTGGCCCATAGCAGGTGTCCAATAAATGACTCGAATGCAAGATGAATGAGGAAATGAACAACTGAGCGCACGCTCTGCCGCTCTCCTCCGAGTGCGCTTCGTTCAGTCTGCTGGCCCTGTTCTCTTTATTCCAGAGACTTTGAGGCCAGGGTCATTTTCTCAAGGAAGTCCCATTGGCATGGAGAGGTTCATCCAGTTCTGACAATGTCTTCTGTTAGCTTATTTCCAGTTCTATGACAATGTTTTTGGCTTTTGTGATGTTTTCTTTTCCATTCAGAAATCGGAGACGAGATTGCCGGTCATTATAACTTAGAGCCTGGAAGGTACAAGTTTGGTAACTCAAGGTTACTGTCTTAATTTTCTTTCCGTCTGATAGCAAGAGAACATGTAGTTGGGGCAAAAAAAAAAACAAAACAAAAACAAAAACACCTGAGCATGAGAGGAAAAACTCATGCAAAGAGTGTCCCCAAGAAGTCTACTCTTTCCCTGGTCTTCCAGAAGGCTAGCTGACACCAGGTAGCCTGGGAGCAGTGTCTCAGGCCAGGAAAGGAGTGGTGAGAAAGATTTTTAAGTTGGTCTCTGTGTTGATGTCTTGCCTTCCTGTTCCTGCCTGGCTGTCTTTGATGTCTTTGTAGTCCCCTTGTACTGAGGCCAGGACCCATCAGAGAACCTACAATTTACACTTCCGTGCACTCTCCCTTTCTGAGAATAGCAGCTTTGTGAAGAAGCAAAGTTGGCTACCCTGTCCAAGTCTTATTGGACAAGAATGGTGCTGGAACCAGAGGGAGATGAAAGGGACAGTTGAAATGCATCCCTCAGATTATCCCTAGGGAGTTAGTTGATAGGTAGCTAGGTAGGTAGAAGGATAGCTAGCTAGATAGATAGATAAGGGAGAATAAAACCATGAAGATTTTTAACAGTGATACCAAGAGAGAGGCTTAGAGATCAAGAGAGATCCCAGAAGAGCCATGCTGGTCTACAGGACTCACATCCTTCTGTTTGGTCCAGATAGTCACTCCCAGTCAGAAACCCTGGTTTCTGCTCCACAATTCTTCTCTGTCCTTACTGTCTGCAACCTTTGTCCCATTTCTTCAAAGATGATCGTTCTTCAAAGGCTATAAGGTCTTAGCAGATATAGACCTTATACACAGTTCATTAATTAAGCAACATTTATTATTTATTAACTTGTAAGAGACTCTGAGATGATGGATCTACATCCTACCAGTAAACAGATGTCACCTTCAAATTAGGATAATTAAAGGAGGTTTAGGGCTTCCCTGGTAGCTCAGATGGTAAGAAACCCGCCTGCCAGTGCAGGAGACATAAGAGATACAGGTTCGATCCCTGGGTCAGGAAGGTCCCCTGGAGAAGGGAATGGCAACCTACTCCAATATTCTTGCCTGAAAAATCCCATGGTCCAAGGAGCCTGGCAGGCTTACAGTCTTTGAGGTCGCAAAGAGTCAGATATGACTGAGTGACTAATGCTTTGACTTTTTCATGGAATCTGGTCCCATCACTTCATGGGAAATAGATGGGAAACAGTGGAAACAGTGTCAGACTTTATTTTGGGGGCTCCAAAATCACTGCAAATGGTGATTGCAGCTATGAAATTAAAAGACGCTTACTCCTTGGAAGGAAAGTTATGACAACCTAGATAGCATATTCAAAAGCAGAGACATTGCTTTGCCAACAAAGGTCTGTCCAGTCAAGGCTATGGTTTTTCCAGTGTTCAGGTATGGATGTGAGAGTTGGACTGTGAAGAAAGCTGAGCACCGAAGAATTGATGCTTTTGAACTGTGGTGTTGGAGAAGACTCTTGAGAGTCCTTTGGACTGCAAGAAGATCCAACCAATCTATCCTAAAGGAGATCAGTTCTGGATGTTCACTGGAAGGACTGATGCTAAAGCTAAAACTCCAGTACTTTAGCCACCTCATGCGAAGAGTTCACTCATTGGAAAAGGCTCTGATGCTGGGAGGGATTGGGGGCAGGAGGAGAAGGGGATGACAGAGGATGAGATGGCTGGATGGCATCACTGACTCGATGGACCTGAGTTTGGGTAAACTCCAGGAGTTGATGATGGACAGGGAGGCCTGGCGTGCTGCGATTCATGGGGTCACAAAGAGTCGGACACGACTGAGCGACCGAACGGAACTGAACTTAAGAAAGGAACTGTTTATGTAGGTGCAGGTGGGGACCACAGGGAACACCGCATCAGTGGGCTGTTATCATCCTGAACTTGGAAGACCGCAGGGAGGACTGGTTAGCAGAATCCAGAAGAGTCTGGCAGACAAGTCCAGCTTTCGAGAAGTGATGACCTTCCTCAAGGGACAAAGCAACCCTGCAGGGAGGGAGCCTGGGTTTCCTCCTGCTCACTCTTCTCCCTCCCTTAATCTTCACCCTTCCTCTCACTTTCCCTTCTGTTTCCTACCAGGGTCCTCATTACCCAAACCCACCCAGAAGCCAGGTGGCAAAGAGGCTGCCTGATGAAGGTGAAACAAGTCAGCCCCTGCTGCAGAGAGCAGGCTGAAGAAAGGAAGAAGGCAGATCTGCAGAGAAAAGTTAGAAGCATCCATCCACTCTGGGAAGTGATAATGCTCTTTCACAATTGTTTGTTACTTTTAGTACATTATGACATCACCAGCAAAGATTAGTTAAGGATGATTTTTAGAGTGTTCATTAAATAGAAAGGACCTTCATACTCCCTTCTCTTCCTGGAGCTGGTAGAGACTTTCAAGGACATCTCATTTGAACTATTACATAGTCAAGGAAATGGAGACCCAGAAAGCTGAACTCCCCTGCCAAATTCACATACCGAGGTACAGGCCCATCTCTTCCACCATCAGGAGTGGCAGGGGTGAGCACGTGGTCCCAGTCCTATTTCCCTGATCATGACAGACATTGCTGGTCGATCAAGGCAGAAGGAGCTTCATCTCTGTCAACACTGACCTCTCAACAGTGTTCTCAGTTGAGTAGAACCAGTAGTCAAGTTCAAACCTGCTTGCCGTCTCCACACTACATGGTCTCATTCCTGTAAATGTCTCTCGTGTTGGCTCAGTGGTAGAGAATCCACCTCAACGCAGGAGATCTGGGTTTGATCCCTGGGTGGGGAAGATCCCCTAGAGAAGGAAACGCTACCACTCCAGTATTCTTGCCTGGAGAATTCCGTGAACAGAGAAGTGTGTCGGGCTACAGTCCACGGGGTTGCGAAGGGTCAGACACGACTGAGTAACACCGTCACTTTTCACTTTTGCTGTGCTACACAGCTTGTGGGATCTTAGTTCCCCAACAAGGGATCGAACTCATGCCCCCTGCCATGGAAGCATGGAGTCCTAACCGCTGGACCACCAGGGAGTTCCCTATGTCTCTTAGTTCTGACTGCTCACAAAAGAACCAAACTTCTCTCAGGGCCTTGTACTGCGTGGTCAGAATAGAGGAGAAATGATACTTCAAATTACGTCAGTGTTTTCCACCCCAGTTTTTGCTTCAGTTGATGAATTTGGCTTCATTCAGCACCAGGTTTTCATTTAGTTCAATTTATCAGGGATTTGTGTGAAGCCTTTGTTAGCCACTTAGCACTGTGCTGGCTGCTGTTGAGGCCCGAGTGGGAGAAGCTGGGTTTGTTATCCTCAAAGGTTTAGTCAAGTTCAGGGAAAGCACATTCTTGCTTCTCCCTCATGTGAAGGTGGTCCTGTGGGTACCCGTCCCAGCTGCCTCTTGTAACTCCCAGACTTATGAGCGCTCCGCCTTCTCACCCTCTTCCTGCGGACACGCTCACCCTTCACAACCTCCGCTTGGTCCTATGCAGGTAAGGCTTCCAGGACACTCATCACCCTTCCAGGACCTCAATGAGCCCCACTTCCTATCATCTCCTTGGAAAGTTTGGAAACTCATGGATTTGCCTCAGGATGGAAAAGGGGGTGTATTTCAGAGATGGTTCCAAAAGCTCTGTACGGGAGCTGGTCCTGGCCGAGTAGACTGATTCCTCCAGCAATGGACCTGTGTGGCCAACTGCTCCCGACCCCTGCATGCTCACCCTGACCCACGACCTCAGGGGCACCCAGCTGCAGGCGCAGGGCCAGGTCAGGAGACTGGATGCACCTACCTGTGGCCTCAGCACACGGGGATGGTTAGAAACAACGTCAGGCTTTCTTTACCATTCGTATTTATCCATGCTTTCTTTAATTCAACAAACTTTCCATGACAACATGTGCCAGGGAGTGTGAATGAATAACACGTAGAGTTCATGCCCATCTCAGAGTTCACACTTCACCCTAGAACAGAACTGGAAGAGCTGGACATTTTAAAAAGCTTGGGGAAGTTACACGTAAACCATGGACGTTTTATGCTTGTTTCTCCGGGTGCTGTCATCTGTGCTGTGCTATGTCCGTGTGAAACCCAGCTGCTTCGAGACACGCTAAATTCCGCTTCCAGCATTTCTGGGCTGCCTCGTTGTATAGGAAATATTTCTTTGGTGACCACTGCTCTGTTCTGTTTTTGATGCTGAATCAGAAAATATAGTCCCTCCTTTGGGAATGTTCTGGTTAATGAAAAACAAATGGTGGCCTGAGAGGTACAAAGCTTGTTGACCGGTCCAAAGAGTTTCTTGGTAGAAAGTCAGGGCTTTTTCTGTAGTCAGGGTATCTCTGAGTTAATTTGTAATGATTGAGTTGGAAAATAGCTTGTAATCTGCTTCATGGGTCAAATACAAGGTGAATAGCATTAGTACATCCATCCATACATCTGTAATAGCCAATTGTAATAAATCCTAACTAAGTTCCAGAGACCTTTCCAAGTACAGATTCAGACTTTGTTTTCATTTTTAAACCATTTTATTGAGCTATGATTAACATGCAAAACCTGTATATAGTTAATATATAAAACTTGAGGTGTTTGGAGATGAATCTACCCTCGTGAAATCATCACCATGATCTATGGCATAAACTTATATATCATCTTGAAAGGTTTTCTCCCACACTCTTTATTATTATTTTTGTGTGTAATAAGAGCACAGTGCAAGATCGACCCTCTTTGCAAACTTCTAAGTCTATGATGCAGTGTTGCTCTAGCCACTATGCTGTGTAGTGGATCTCTATGACTTATTCAGTTATTGCATAACTGAAACTTTGTACCCTTCGATTGGTTTCCCTGGGGGCTCAGATGGTAAAAAGTCTGGGTGCAAGGCAAGAGACCTGGGTTTGATCCCTGGGTCAGGAAGATCCCCTGGAGAAGGGAATGGCTACCCGTTCCAGCATTCTTGCCTGGAGAATTCCATGGACAGAGGGGCCTGGAGAGCTACAGTCCATGGGGTCACAGAGAGTCTGAAGTGATTTAGCATGCATGAACTCATCGTTCGGTTATTACCACTTCATTTTCTCCTCTCCCAGTCCCTGGCAGTCACCATTCTACCCTCTGCTTCCATGAGGTTCACTATTTTATATTCCTCACGTAATGCAATTATTAGAATTTGTCTTTTGAGACTGGTTTATTTCACATAGCATAATGCCCTCTGGGTTCAACCATGTCATCACAAATGGCAGGATTTCCTTCCTTGAGGCTGAATAATATTCCCGTGTGACTGTGTATGTGCATATGTATAATGTGTTTTTATTCACTTGAAATTTTTTCTGTGCAGTAGAATTCACTCTTTTTAGCGTACATCTCTATGAATCTTCATGAATTCATAGTCATGTAATCACTGATACAATTAAATTCCATCACCCCCCAAATTCCTTTTCCCCACGCCGAGTTCTCTCACCAACTGGCCTGTTTTCTGTCTCTGTAATTCTGCCTTATCCAGCAGGCCATGTGACAGCGACTGCACGGGTTTCTGAGTCTGCCTTCATGCCGAACGAGCATACCGCCTTTGAGACCCATGGGTGGTATTGCACACATCACGAGCTCATTCCTTTTGCTTCCTGAGTACTGTTTCTGCCTGTAAAGGTGAGGAAGTGTGATTATACATTTACCAAAGGGAGGAACATTGAAGTATTTTCTGATGTGTGGTGATTATGCATAAAGCTACTATAAATGTTCATGGACAGGACATTGTGTGAATGTAAGCTTTTATTTCTCCAGGAGTGGACTTTCTTAGATATGCTAAGTGTATCAGTATCAGTTCAGTCACTCAGTCAGGTCGGAGTCTTTGTGACCCCATGGACTGCAGCACCCCAGGCCTCCCTGTCCTTCACCAACTCCCAGAGCTTGCTCAAACTCATGTCCATCAATTATGTGATGCCATCCAACCATCTCATCCTCTGTCATCCCCCTTCTCCTCCTGCCTTCAATCTTTCCCAGCATCAGGGGCTTTCCCAATGACTCAGTTCTTCAAATCAGGTGGCCAAAGTATTGGAGCTTCAGTTTCAGCATCAGTCCTTCCAATGAATAGTCAGGACTCAGTTCCTTTAGGATTGACTGGTTTGATCTCCTTGCAGTCCAAGGGACTCTCGAGAGTTTTCTCCAACACCACAGTTCACAAACATCCAATTCTTCAGCACTCAGTTTTCCTTATGGTTCAACTCTCACATCCATACATGAATCCTGGAAAAACCATAGCTTTGACTGGATGGACCTTTGTTGGCAATATGATGTCTCTGCTTTTTAATATGCTGTCTAGGTTGGTCATAGCTTTTCTTCCAAGGAGCAAGTGTCTTTTAATTTCATGGCTGCAGTCACCATCTTGCAGTGATTTTGGAATTCAAAAAAGTAAAGTCTGACACTGTTTCCATTGTTTCCCCATCTATTTGCCATGAAGTGATGGGACTGGATGCCATGATCTTAGTTTCTTGCATGTTGGTTTTTAAGCCAGATTTTTCATTCTCCTGCTAAGTGTACGTGTGTTTAACTATGTGAGAAACTGTCAAACTGTTTTCCAAAGTGGAGTGCCAGTTGCATTCGTATCAATATGTGTGAGAGTTTCAGTTGTTCTACATCTTTGTCAGCATCTGGATGTGTTCACTAAAAAATTTAGCCATTATAACAAGTATGGAGTCATATCTCATTGTGGTCTTAATTTGCATTTCTCTAATGGCTTCCCTGATAGCTCAGATGGTAAAGAGTCTGCCTGCTATGCAGGAGATGCAGGTTCAGTCCCTGGGTTGGGAAGGAAATGGCAACCCACTTCAGTACTCTTGCCTGGAGAACTCCATGGACAGAGGAGCCTGGCTTGTTATAGGTCAGGGAGATGCGAAGAGTTGGACACAACCGAACAACTTTCAGTTTTCAATGACTAATGATGTCGACCATCTTTTTTATGTTCTTGTTTGCCATCCAGATATAGTAGAAGTGAAGTGTCTTTTAAGTATATTTTGTCCATTTCTTTTTATTTTTGAGTTATAAAATGTTTTATATGGTCTGGAAATGAGTGTTTTGTCAGATACATGATTAATATGTATTTTATTTCAGCATGTGGCTTGACTTTTCCTTTTTTTCTTTGTTTTTTTTTTTTAAATTAATTTATTTATTCTAATTTGAGGCTAATTACTTTACAATATTGTATTGGTTTTTGCCATATATTGACATGAGTCAGCCATGGGTGTACATGTGTCCCCCATCCGGAACCCTCCTTCCCACCTCCTCTCCATCTCATCCCTCAGGGTCACCCCAGTGCACCAGCCCTGAGCACCCTGTCTCATGCATCGAACCTGGACTGGTGATCTATTTCACATATGATAATATACTTGTCTCAATGCTATTCTCTCAAATCCTCCCACCCCTGCCTTCTTCCACAGAGTCCAAAAGTCTGTTTATCTCTGTGTTTGCTGTCTTGCATATAGGGTCATCGTTACCATCTTTCTAAATTCCATATACATGCATTAATATACTGTATTGGTGTTTTTCCTTCTGACTTACTTCATTCTGTATAGTAGGCTCCAATTTCATCTACCTCATTAGAACTGATTCAAATGCATTCTTTTAAATAGCTGAGTAATATTCCATTGTGTATATGTACCACAGCTTTCTTATCCATTTGTCTGTGAATGGACATCTAGGTTGCTTCCATGTCCTGGCTATTGTAAACAGTGCTGCAATGAACACTGGGGTACACGTGTCTCTTTTAATTCTGGTTTCCTTAGTGTGTATGCCCAGCAATGGGATAGCTGGGCTGTATGGCAGTTCCATTCTCATTTTTTAAAGGAATCTCCACACTGTTCTCCATAGTGGCTGTACTAGTTTGCACTCCCATCCACAGTGTGAGAGGGTTCCCTTTTCTCTGCACCCTCTCCAGCATTTATTGCTTGTAGACTTTTGGATAGCAGCCATTCTGACCAGTGTGAGATGGTACCTCATTGTGGTTTTGATTTGCATTTCTCTGATAATGAGTGAGGTTGAGCATCTTGTCATGTGTTTGTTAGCCATCTGTATTTCTTCTTTGGAGAAATGTCTGTTTAGCTCTTTGGCCTATTTTTTGATTGGGTCATTTATTTTTCTGGTATTGAGCTGCTTGAACTGCTTGTATATTTTTGAGATTAATTCTTTGTCAGTTGCTTAATTTGCTATTGTTTTCTCCCATTCTGAAGGCTGTCTTTTCACCTCACTTATAGTTTCCTTCATTGTGCAAAAGCTTTTAAGCTTAATTATGTCCCATTTGTTTATTTTTGCTTTTATTTCCATTACTCTGGGAGTTGGGTCATAGAGGAGCCTGCTGTGATTTATATCAGAGTGTTTTGCCTATGTTTTCCTCTAGGAGTATTATAGTTTCTGGTCTTACATTTAGACCTTTAATCCATTTTGAGTTTATTTTTGTGTATGGTGTTAGAAAGTATTCTAGTTTCCTATTTTCTTAACAGTGTTTTCTTTATAGCAGACATTGTAAATGTTGCTGAAGTTCAACTTATCAAGTCTTTTCTTTTATGAACTGTGATTTTAGTGAAATAGTTAAGAAGTTATGAAGATTTCCTCCTATGATTTCTTCTAGAAGTTTTAGCTCTTACTCATAGGTCTATAATCCATTGTGAGTTAATTATTGCGTAAAGTATGAGGCATAAGTTGAAACTCTTTTTCTCTGCATATGCGGATATGTTCCAATGCTTTTTATTGAAAAGGCTAACCTTTCTCCATTCAGTTGCCTTTGTTGAAAATCAATTGATCACGTGCATGTGTGTTATTTATGGACTCTATGCGCTGTTTCACTGGTTTATTTTTACATCAATACCACTGTCTTTTTTTGTATCTTTGTAATAAATCTTGAAATTAGATGATGTGAGTTATCCAACTTTGCTCTTCTTTTGAAAAATTATTTTAGCTATTCAAATGCCTTCACCTTTCCATAGAAAATTAAGAATCAGCTTGTCAATTTCTACAAAAAGTTCTATTGTGTGATTTTGGTTGGCATTATACTGAATCTATGATGTGACAAGAATTCATATCTTAACAATGTTGAGGCCCCCAACCCATGAATCTTTGTTTGTTTATATAGATCTCACTTGATTTCTATCATCAGTGCTTTTAGTTTCCAGTATAGAAACCTTGTATACTGGGCAGGGTCTCTGGCTGCAGCAGACCTGGGACACAGGGCATGTGGTGTAAGCCCTCTTGGAGGAGGTCGCCATTAGCCCCACTACAGAGCCAATGAGAAGACAACCCACAAACTGCAGAGCAATTATACCAAAGAAATTCTTGCATTGTTAAGAAAGTTCTAGGACCCACAATGGATTTCTCAACCTGGGGATCTGGCAAAGGGACTGAGAACCCCAGGGAATTTGACTTTGGAGGCCAGAGGGATTTGATTACACAGTTCCCCAGGACTGGAGAAACAGATTCTTGGAGGGCACAAACAAAACTTTGTGTGCACCAGGACCCAGGAGAAAGGAGCAGTGTCCGCACAAGAGACTGAGCCAGACTTGCCTGCGAGTGTCCACGAGTCTCTGGTGGAGGCGTACGTATACAGTGGCCTGCTGTGGGGTCAGGGGCACTGAATACACAGTGCATGCATTAGTCCTTTTGAAAGAGGTCGCTATTACCACGTTACCCTGTATAGTTCTGCCTCAGGCCAAACAACAGGGAAGGAACACAGCCCTGCCCATCAACAGAAAATTTGATTAAAGATTTCCTGAGTGTGGACCTGCCCATCAGAACAAGACCTAGATTCCCCCACAGTCAGTCTCTTCCATCAGGAGCTTCCACAAGATTCTTATCTTTATCCACCAGAAGGCAGACAGAATGAAAACAGCTATCAGAGAAAACCAACCAAACTGATCATATGGACCACAGCCTTGTCTAATTCAATGAAACTATGAGCCATGCCATATAGGGCCACCCATGTCAGATGGGTCATGGAGAGTTCTGACAAAACGTGGTCCACTGGAGGAGGGGATGGCAAACCACTTCAGTATTCTTGCCTTGTGAACCCCATGAATACTATGAAAAGGCAAAAAGATATGACACTGAAAGATGAATTCACCACGTCAGTAGGTGCCCAATATGCTACTGGAGAAGAGTGGAGAAATAACTCCAGAAAGAATGAAGAGATGGAACCAAAGTGAAAACAACGCCCAGTTGCGGATGTGACTGGTGGTGGAAGTAAAGTCCGATGCTGTAAAGAATAATAACGCATAAGAAACTAGAGTGTTAGATCCATGAATCAAGGTAAATTGGAAGTGGTCAAACAAGAGATGGCAAGGGCAAACATGGCCATTTTAGGAATCAGTGAACTAAAGTGAACTGGAATGGGCGAATTTAGTTCAGATGACCATTATATCTACTACTGTGGGCAAGAATCCCTAAGAAGAAATGCAGTAGCCCTCATAATCAACAAAAGAGCCCAAAATGCAGTACTTGGTTGCAGTCTCAAAAATGATAGAATGATCTCTGTTTGTTTCCAAGGCAAACCCTTCAATATAACAATAATCCAAATCTATGCCCCAACCACTAATGCTGAAGAGGCTGAAGATGAATTGTTCCATGATGACCTATAAGACCTTGTAGAACTAACACCAAAAAAAAAAAAAAAAAAAAAGATGTCCTTTTCATCAAAGGGGACTGCAACACAAAAGTAGAAAGTCAAAGATACCTGGAGTAACAGGCAAGTTTGGCCTTGGAGTACAAAAATAAAGCAGGGCAAAGGCTAACAGAGTTTTGTCAAGAGAACGCACTGGTCATAGCAAACACCCTCTTCCAACAACACAAGAGATGACTTCATACATGGACATCACCAGGTGGTTAATACTAAAATCAGATTGATTATAATCTTTGCAGTCTAAGGTGGATAAGCTCTATACAGTCAGCAGAAACAAGACAAGGAGCTGACTGTGGCTCAGATCATGAACTCCTTATTGCCAAAATTCAGACTTAAATTGAAGAAGGTAGGGAAAACCAGTAGACCATTCAGGTACGACTTAAATGAAGTCCATTAGATTATACAGTGGAAGTGACAAATAGATTCAAGGGATTAGATCTGATAGACAGAGTGCCTGAAGAACTATGGGTGGAGGTTTGTGACATTGTACAGGAGGCAGTGATCAATACCATCTTCAAGAAACAGAAATGCAAAAAGGCAAAATGGCTGTCTGAGGAGGCCTTACAAATAGCTGTGAAAAGAAGAGAAATGAAAGGAAAAGGAGAAAAGGGATGATATACCCATCTGAATGCAGAGTTCCAAAGAATAGCAAGGAGAGATAAGAAAGCCTTCCTCAGTGATCAGTGCAAAGAAATAGAGGAAAACAATAGAATGGGAAAGACTAGAGATCTCTTCAAGAAAATTAGAGATACCAAGGGAACATTTCATGCAAAGATGAGCACAATAAAGGACAGAAATGGTATGGACCTAACAGAAGCAGAAGATATTAAGAAGAGGTGGCAAGAATACACAGAAGAACTATAAAAAAAAGATCTTCACAACCCAGATAACCATGATGGTGTGATCACTCACCAAATCCAGACATCCTGGAATGCAAAGTCAAGGCGGGGTGGGGGGGGGCTTAGGAAGTGAAAGTCACTCAGTGATGTCTGACTCTTTTTGACCCCATGGACTATACAGTCCATGGAATTCTCCAGGCCAGAATACTGGAGTGGGTCACCTTTCCCTTCTCCAGGCAATCTTCCAAACTGAGGGATCATACCCAGGTCTCCTGCATTGCAGGCAGATTCTTTACGCGCTGAGCCACAGGTGAACCCTGGCTTTTGGAAGCATCACTACAAACAAAGCAAGTGGAGGTGATGGAATTCCAGCTGAGCTATTTCAAACACTAAAAGATGATGCTATTAAAGTGCTGCACTCAATATGCCAGCAAATTTAGAAAGCTCAGCAGTGGCCACAGGACTGGAAAAGAATAGTTTCCATTGCAATCCCAAAGAAAGGCAATGCCAAAGAATGTTCAAACTGCTGTACAATTGCACTTATCTCACACACTAGCAAAGTAATGCTCAAAATTCTCCAAATGAGGCTCCAGCCATATGTGAACCAAGAACTTTCAGATGTTTAAGCTGGATTTAGAAAAAGCAGAGGAACCAGAGATCAAATTGCCAATATCCTTTGGATCATAGAAAAAGCAAGAGAGTTTCCAGAAAAAATCTACTTCTATTTTATTGACTACTGCAAAGCCTTTGACTGTGTGGACCACAACTGACTATGGAAAATTCTTAAAGAGATGGGAATACCAAACCACCTTACCTGCCTCCTGAGAAATCTGTATGCAGGTCAAGAAGCAACAATTAGAATCAGACACGGAACAATGGACTGGTTCCAAATTGGGAAAGGAGTACATCAAGGCTATATATTGTCACCCTGCTTATTTAACTTCTGTGCAGAGTACATCATGTGAAATGCTGGGCTAGATGAATCTCAAGCTGGAGTCAAGATTGCCAGGAGAAATATCAACAACCTCAGACATGCAGATGACACCACCATAAAGACAGAAAGCAAAGAGGAACTAAAGAGCCTCTTGATGAAAGTGAAAGAGGAAAGTGAAAAAGCTGGGTTAAAATCCAACATTCAAGAAACTAAGATCATGGCATCTGGTCCCATCACTCCATGGCAAATAGATGGGGAAACAATGGAAACAGTGACAAACTTTATTTTGGGGGGCTCCAAAATCACTGCAGATAGTGACTGCAGCCATGAAATTAAAAGACACTTGCTCCTTGGAAGAAAAGCTATGACCAACCTAGACAGCATATTAAAAAGCAGAGACATTATTTTGCTGACAAAGGTCCAGCTAGTCAAAGCTATGATTTTTCCAGTAGTTATGTATGGATGTGAGAGTTGGACCATGAAGAAAGCTGAGTGCTGAAAATTTGATGCTTTCGAACTGTGGTGTGAACTGTGGTGTTGAAGAAGACTCTTAAGAGCCCCTTGGACTCAAGGAGATCAAACCAGCCCATCCTAAAGGAACTGAGTCCTGACTATTCATTGGAAGGACTGATGCTGAAGCTGAAGCTTCAATACTTTGGCCACCTGATTTGAAGAACTGAGTCATTGGAAAAAACTCTGAAGCTGGGAAAGATTGAAGGCACGAGGAGAAGGGGATGACAGAGGATGAGATGTTTGGATGGCATCGCGGATTCAATGGACGTGAATTTGAGCAAGCTCTGGGAGTTGGTGAAGGACGTGGGCTCATAAATTGCCACATAAGACTGAGCAACTGAACTGAACTGAGCTGCCATAATTACCACATGTAACGGTGTATAGGCTGTACACTGTGCAAGAATGTGGGAGACCTATTTAAAAATATATTTAAGAATTCAGTGTCTGCTTTCTATTAGTTTCCTCATATTTTGAATAATCAGAACCTGCTGTCAGATTTGAAATACAATTGAACTGTTAACTTTCACTTGCAGAAGAAGAAGGAAAGTACTTTGTGCCCCAAACTGAGGGACAGAAGTAACAGCCAAGCTTCTGGATCTGTAAGAGGCCAGTTGGCAGGACCTACAAGGACTGATAATGCAGACCCAGTGGGCAGAGGGAGCTCTCAGCACACACCTGCTTGAGCTAATAGCGCTGAGCTAACATGCCCCCTGTCTCCTCCCGCCCGCCCGAAGGCTTAGTGCAAAGTACATCCCACAGAACCCAGCACAACCTCAGAGAGGGGAGGGGCATCCTGTGACTGGAGATTAATTTCCTGCCATCCAATGGAGTCAGGGCAGTGAGGCTCAGAAACAAAGGTGCAGTTCTGGCCACATAGTGGACTGAGATTTGTAACTTCTAGGCATGAATAAGATTTCTTTCTGGAGATGGTCTGTACTTGAAATCCATATAGAAGCCCAGCCAAGCAGACTTCCATGTTTGCAAGTAAATGTAAGCCATCAAGGCTCAGCCTGTCCCTGATTGGGCAGAAGACTGCCCAGAGAGGTGCTTTAGCATGTCGGCTCCACTGCAGGGAGGAGGGGACCCAGGCTTCCCTGTTGGCACTCTGACACCTGGCCCTCCAGGGTGTTCCCTTGCCCTCCGTGGTCTCACTGCCTCTGCCCTTTGGTGATGACCCTCTTCAGATGAATCCAAAAAGGCCAGACTGCCCCCAAGGTCATCCCTAGATGCACCTGTCTTCTCACACCCTGCAATGGGTTGAATGTCTGTCCCAATCCCAGAATGGTGGTGGCAGGAAGTGGGACCTCTGGGAGGTGAATAGGTCCTGGAGGTGGAGCCCTTGAAGGAAGAGACACCAGAGAGCTTGGTGGCTCTCTCTCTGCCATGTGAGGACATCGTCAGAAGACTGCCATCTTTGAGGCAGGAAGGGAACCCAAACATGCTGGCCTGCTGATCTGGTACGCCCAAGTCCAGAAATGGGAGACATAAAGTCTGTCATTTAGGCAGCCCAATCTGTGCTATCTGTGACTCAGACACTTTCTACTCTAATTTCAGCTTTGCGCTGTGCATGGTTCGCTATTGAGAGCTGAGCACAAAGGTCCTTGGGAAGGACAGTTAACTCAGAAGCAATATGGTGGAAAGACAGCATCCGGTCTCATGATGTTGGCAGTTTCTGTGGACTTGGTTCCCTTCTGTGATCTAATTCATTCCTGTTTCCAACCATTTATTTAGAAACATTCACAAATCAATTTCCCATGATCTCCATTATCTACGGCCCCATTCTTCATGGCTACTGATAACTCAGCAGCCAAAGACAGCACAGTTACAGAATACATCTAGTTGCACTGAGATTTAATTTTGTTCCAAGACTCCTGGTGGCTCAGATGGTAAAGAATCTGCCTGCAATGTGGGAGAGCCAGGTTCGATCCCTGGATTGGGACGATCCCCTAGAGAAGGGATGGCTACCCATTCCAGCATTCTTGTATGGAGAATCCCATGGACAAAGGAGCCTGACAGGCTACAGTCTGTGGGGTCGCAAAGAGTCAGACAAGACTGAGTGAGTAATTGCATGCTTTGATACCGGACAGCTAAAATAAAATGGGAAACCCTGAGTCAGTTTAAATTAACTTGTTGAGAAAGATTCTCAAATGAAATCTAGAATATTTTAAAATATCACTGAAAATATTTTTGGCCTCTGAGTAGAGGTATGTTCCCCACTGAGTATTTATTTTGATGGTGAGATAAACCATTTAATTCAATTGGTTCAATTTGATTTTATTCAGTTCAACTCAGTTCAATTCCATCACACAGTAATATTTATAAGATCCTACCTTGGACTGCAAGGAGATCCAACCAGTCCATCTTAAGGGAGATCAGTCCTGGGTGTTCATTGGAGGAACTGATGTTGAAGCTGAAACTCCAATACTTTGGCCACCTCATGTGAAGAGTTGACTCACTGGAAAGGACCCTGATGCTGGGAAGGATTGGGGGCAGGAGGAGAAGGGGACGACGGAGGATGAGATGGCATCACCGACTCGATGGACATGGGTTTGGGTGGACTCCGGGAGTTGGTGATAGACAGGGAGGCCTGGCGTGCTGTGATTCATGGGTCACAAGGAGTTGGACACGACTGAGCGACTGAACTGAACTGAACATTTACATATAACAATTTGCTAGGCATTTCAGTCACGGTCTCTAATTGGGAAAAGAACAACTCCAAAACAATTTGTGAGCCAAAGCATAGTAATCAGAGGAGCCAGGCATGACGAGGATAAAGCAGGGATACCACGCTTTCCTCCATGTCCATGGCAGACAGTACAAATCATTGCTGCATTATCTCTGTGGCCAGTGATGACCTCAAGATATTTCTCAGTCAGGCATTATCAACTTATGCATATTGGTATGTAAACTAGGCCTCTTATCTCTCCCTGAAATAAATTATATAAGTGCTCAGTTGAGTTCCAAATTGGAGAATTTCATTTGGGTTTGTGCCTGAAAGCTTTTTGCTTATGAAAATAAAGTAGCTTGGATTTGTTGTTTGAGAATGAATTAAAACAACATGAGCTTTTACTGAATTTGTCCCAGACAGTTCACAGCATGACTTTATACAGTATTGCAAAGAAATGTTTGAGAGATTAATCAGAGAGTTTTGAAATCTGAAACCGAGATGGAAATTTCAAAATTCTGCAAACTATATTGAGACCTAGAAGAAGTTTCCACTGTACTTTCAGTTCAGTTCAGTCGCTCAGTCGTGTCCGGCTCTTTGCGACCCCATGAATCGCAGCACACCAGGCCTCCCTGTCCATCACCAACTCCCGGAGTTCACTCAGATTCACGTCCATTGAGTCAGTGTGCCATCCAGCCATCTCATCCTCTGTCGTCCCCTTCTCCTCCTGCCCCCAATCCCTCCAGTATCAGAGTTTTTTCCACTGTACTTTACCATTATTCAATTATGTGATCTTCGGGAACTCTCAACCCTTAAGTGCATTGGAGCCTCATGATTGAGTCGGGAAGTATAACTGTTTTTGGCCACACTCGGTCTTCACTGCTGTGCTGGTTTTTCTCTAGTTTTGACAAGTGGGAGCGACTCCCAAGTTTCTGGGCACTAGCTTCTCACTGTGGTGGCTTCTCTCGCTGCGGGTCACGGCTCTAGGTACGTAGGCTCCATAGTGGTGCGACTAAGCCTGTGGCACAAGGGCGTAGGTGTTCCACTGCATGCGGGATCTTCCCGGACCAGGGAAGGGACCCATGTCCCCTGCATTGGCAGGCAGATTCTTAACCACCGGACCACCACAGAAGTCCAGTAGAATGTTTTTACAGCAGCTTTGCCCAAAGGATCTGAATGCAGCATCCCAGGAGGCACAGGGGTAAAAAATCCACCTGCCAATGCGGGAGATGCGAAAGATGTGGGCTCAATCCCTGGGTGGGGAGGCTCCCCAGGAGAAGGTATCAGCAACCCACTCCAGTATTTTCGCCTGGAAAATGCCATGGACAGAAGCGAACCTGGTAGGCTCTAGTCCATGGGGTTGCAAAGAGTCGGACTGGACTGAGCACACCACAGGCAATATAAATAATAGATACGAATGTAACATCTCTGGTTGAAGCTGAGGCATGAAGCCGGGGCCCTGACCTCTGTTATCTCCTCTTCAGCCCTCACCTCAAACTCTTGGAAGCCCCTAGAAACAGTGCAAAGAACCTTAGTGATTTGAGGAACACATTTTGAAGATTCCTAGACAAGGTAAACTCCGGGAGTTGGTGATAGACAGGGAGGCCTGGCGTGCTGTGGTTCATGGGGTCGCAAAGAGTCAGACACGACTGAGCGACTGAACTGAACTGAGACAAGAGATTCTTTAGATACTCTTCCAATCTACACACGTCAATGAGTGTAAATCAGCTAGATCTGATTCAGTACAGTTGGGATGGTATTGATAAAACTAACAGACTCTGGAAATCATTTATACCAAGGGAAAATCTGAGGAGATGGAGCAGATGGTCAATCTTTTGGGCAGTTTAGGGCCACTCGTCACTCATGATGTCCTGTTTGGGAATTTCTGTGCAAGCCATCTGATTGTTTTCCTATGACTTTGTTCCCTCCTCCACAGTGGCAGCGTGAGATCACCTCTGTGTATGTAAAATGAGAGAAATGAATAAACTTTTTGTGGACTCAGAGGCCAGACTTTCAACTTCAGTCTATTTTTAGTATTTTGACATTTTCTCCTTGACATCAGTTCAACAACACATTAAAAAGCCTTTCCGAAAGCTGAATTTATCCTAAATACAGACTCATTGGATCCTGCATGTCATTGAGACATCATGGTCAGAATTAGAGCCTCTGAAACATACCATTTGGCTACCACTTCTTTAAAGCTGTTATATGTAAGCGTGGGCTCTCCTGGTGGCTCAGTGGTAAAGAAGCCACCTGCCAGTGCAGGAGAGTTGGGTTTGATCCCTGGATAGAGAAGATCCCCTGGAGAAGGAAATGGCAACCCACTCCAGTGTTCTTGCCTGGAGATTTCCATGGACAGAGGAGACCATGAGGTTGCAAAGAGTGGAACCCAACTTAGAGACTAAACAACAATATATAAGAGTTAAATGAAAGTTATAAATGAGAAGCAGAATCTTTATTTTCTACTGGTAGCAGAACAGGTATCTGGTGCTTTGTCTCCTGCATTCTGGGGTCTAGAGTTTCTTAGGTCTTGACGGCTGGGGGTGTTATGGGCAGATTTTACAGGTTGGTAACATGAGACCATTCAGGGATTCAGTGCTGCTGCTGGATTTGAAGTTGGAATCATACAAAGAAAAAAAGGCAAATTAAATCATTTAACACAATCCTGCTTTTTGATTGCTCACATGTAGATAGCTAAAGAGAACTCTGCAACACCTCCCTGGGGATAAACTCTCACAGCAAATTTTCCAGGCTCTAGGATTCTGAAGCAATGTGATCTCTCACAGAGGACCCAGGGCCTCACACAAACACAAGTGAATAGGAGAAAGGACATAAAGAGAAGTAAGCTTGGGCAACACTGAACAAGACTGGAAACTGGTGTCACTCCTTGAGCTGGAGGTGAGGGGCAGCAGAATTTTTCTTAATGGGAATCGTCTAAAAGGGGAAGAGTGGAAGAGAATCAGAATGTGTTAGGAAGAGGGGTTGAGAGTTGAAGGCTGTATCGGATTGATTCTTGCCTGCGTGTCCTTCCTCTGGTTTCCTTACCCATCTGCTTACAGCTCTCAGGCACAAGTGTCACCTTCTCAATGGAACGAACCTTCGGTGGGCGTGGCCTTCCCGCCTGTCAGGGCTGCGCAGTCTCAGTTGTGCTCTTCGGAAATACACCTTCGCTTCCGGGAAAAGAAAAGAAAGTGAAAGTGATAGTCGCTCAGTCGTGTCTGACTTTTTGTGACTCTATGGACTGTACCCCGCCAGGATCCTCTGTCCATGGAATTTTCTAGGCAAGAATACTGGAGTGGGTTGCCATTTCCTTCTCCAGGCGATCTTCCCCTCCCAGGGATTGAACCTGGGTCTCTGGCATTGCAGGCAGACTCTTTATGGACTGAGCCAGCAGGGAAAATTAAACCTCTGGATTCGAATTTCTGAAGATGACTCCTAGAAATAAGTAGGTTTTTAAAGGAAATTTTCAGCATCACTTCCTCGGGGAAGCCTTCCCCTACTTTACTATAGTATTGGCTGCAGTGCTGACTATACATTATTTGAAGGATTATGTGTTATTTTCTGTCTTCACTCAATCCAAGCTCTACAAGAGCAGAGACTCACTCACCATTGAAAGCTGTGTCTTAGCATAGCACTAGGCACATCATGGCTACTCAATCTGTTGAATGAACAAATAAATGAATAGGTAAATAAGTGAAAGAGCGAATGGAGAGTTTGGGGAACAAATAGATGAGAAGCTGGGTTTCTGAAATGCTATTGGGGGTCAAAGTCCTTTCACAGGTGAGATTTTCTGATCTCTGCTAACATTATACTCCTTATTACAGGATGTATGTTATGGTTATTAGGGGGAGGAAGAAAGAGAATTAGAAGTGGAATTTGCAAAGTGGACAGAAATATAAATACATAAATTTTATCAAAGTTTACTCCTCTGAGTTGTTGTTCAGTCACTAAGTTATATCCGACTCTTTGTGACCCCCATGGACTGTAGCACACCAGGCGTCCCTGCCCTTCACTAGCTCCTGGAGTTTGCTCAAATTCATGTCCATTGAGTCAATGATGCTAACTAACCATCTCATCCTGTGTCTCCCCCTTCTCCTCCAGCCTTAGATCTTTCCCAGCATCAGGGTCTTTTCCAATGAGTTGGCTTTTTGTATCAGGTGGCCAAAGTAGAAGTGGCAACCCATTCCAATATTCTTGCCTGGAAAATCCCATGGACAGAGGGGCCTGACAGACTACAGTCCATGCCGCCTCAAAGAGTTGGACACAACTGAGCAAATGAGCACAGTAAACAGTAACTCCTCTAAGTAGGAACCATTTTGTCATGTTTGCAGCTCGATGCGGGCAACAGATGTCCTGAGGAGACTGATCTTGCCCAAGCTTTGAGCCAAACTCACCGTCTTTCTTATATTATCTTTTGTCTGAAGGAAACCTGCTTTTGATTATTTATTACATACTGAATTCCATCATGAACAATGTTTGCACACTAAAGCAGTCAGAGACTAAAAATACCATGTGATTTTACATGGCTGAATGGAATTGGTTACTTTTCCACTGGCCTTCTCTACTGTGGTACACACAGAACCAGGATGAACGTGTAAGGTCTTGCGGCATTTATACAGTTTTCAAATAACCTAATCATCAGTTCAGTTCAGTTCAGTCGCTCAGTCGTGTCTGATTCTTTGCGACCCCATGAATCTCAGCACGCCAGGCCTCCCTGTCCATCACCAACTCCCAGAGTTCACTCAGACTCACGTCCATCGAGTCAGTGATGGCATCCAGCCATCTCATTCTCTGTCGTCCCCTTCTCCTCCTGCCCCCAATCTCTCCCCAGCATCAGAGTCTTTTCCAATGAGTCAACTCTTCGCTTGAGGTGGCCAAAGTACTGGAGTTTCAGCTTTAGCATCATTCCTTCCAAAGAAATCCCAGGGCCGATCTCCTTCAGAATGGACTGGTTGGATCTCCTTGCAGCCCAAGGGACTCTCAAGAGTCTTCTCCAACACCACAGTTCAAAAGTATCAATTCTTCATAGGGGCCCCCAACTGATAAAGCCAGTCACTCCAGGACATGGGATAACTCAACATGTGTGACTGAGATGAGAAAAAACAGGTCTTGGTTCAAGTTAAAAACAGGTGAGGGGCCCATCCTTTCCAGAAGTCAGGGTAGGTGAGTGGTCTGGAGGTTGAGAGCCAGGCCTTGCTTCAGAAATCAGAAGCAAGCTCGAGGAACTAACATCTTAACACCTAAAACAGAGTCCAGAAGGCAGGATCACCAGGGCCCTGGGACAAACCTAGGGGCAGAAAGCCAGAGTTTCAGCCAAAGTTTCAAAGATCATGACCCAGCTCAGAGGTCATCTGAAGTTCAGAGTCAGCAAACACTGCACAGCAGAGGTGCTGGGCACCTACACCTCACAGTGAATCCTTACCCTTAAGTTAGGAACTGGGTATCACCATCGCTACCTGTAGCTGAGATCAGGCAGTAGTCCCAGATAATAGATGAGTAAATAATAACATGCACTGAATGTTAATACTTTGTTAACATTCTTTAATTCACTGGAGGCTCAAAATTCAAAAAATACTTACTAAATGTGCTCTTTACAAGAGGGACTATGCTAGGTGCTGGGGATCTAAAGGTAAACAAAGCGTTGTCATCACCCTCTGATCTCGGAGGCCAGAACAGTGGTTCTCAGCTGGGGTGGTGTTGCCTCCTAAGGGACGTTTGTCTGAGAGTGGTCTTGGTTGTCTCTACTGGGGAGGTGGGGGTGGGGGAGATGCTGGTGGCATCATCTAGTGGCTAGAGGCCAGGGATGATGCTAAATCTCTCACACGACACAGGACAGCCCCACAGCAAAGCGTTGTCTGGCCCACACTGGCAATAACACAGAGATAGGGAATCCCTGATCGAGAAACGGACACCCATGTGGAAAGCTGTTAAGTGTGATGAAGTGCTCGGCAGTGTGCGATGGTATCAGGATTGTACAGGATGAAGTGGGGGTTTGGTGGACAGTATGATCAATTCTACTGTGATGGGGGTGGGAGGGGGTGGAACAGGCTCAGCCTGAAGACTTCTTGGAAAGAAGTAGGTCTTGAAAGATGAGCAGGTGGCACTGTGGCAGACAGGTGGGAGGTGGGCACAAGTCTAGACCGAGGGCAAGGAGTGCTATGACCTCCCAAGGCCCCCAAGACTGTCCAGCCTACTCCAGGTTCCATTCAGTGACAAGAACTTTTTGAGATGACCAGAAAAACAGAAGTACACATCAGTTTTGCCCTCCGAGAGCTCCTACTGTATAAGACCAATCATACCTCTACATCAAAATAATTCCTCTTGCCAAGTTTTTGTTCTGACACAGAAGTAAGGAAGCATAAGTTAAGGACACTTACAACATCAACTCTGAAATGTATTCTAGCCATTCACTATTTGATTCACTTTGAAGTGTCACGGCGAGTCCATGAACTTGATTTTCCCACTTGAGAGCTCAGAGCTTTGTCTGAGAAGTACAGAAAAGTTAAATAACTGCAGACTAAGCTTCCTTTACTGATGAGGGCAGGATGAGATCAAGAGCCTATAAAATATTTTTGGAATTTGCTAGAATTTGGGTAGGACTGTCACTTTGTTCATGACCTGTCTTACTTTAGTCCCATCCCATAGAACTAAAGTCTGCCTGGGTGAGCCCGCCCTCTCTGCTGGAGATTTGCTTATGGTCAGAGGCTAGACAGATGTTTTACGGAAATGTTGTTTTGTATAGTCAGAACTCAAGTGTTCCCTCATATACTAAAAAAGAAAAAAAAATGGTAATGAGACCTTAAGATAGAAGGAAAAGGTCAGTATCTGAGAATCCATGAGGAAATATATTAATACCAAGCAAATCCCTGAGCAGGAAGTGGGTTACATAAAATTCTGGCTGACGTGGCACAGACATTCCTGAAACCCTGGCGATGGAACTCGCCATGATGACCTAGGATAGGGTTACAGGAACGTCATGTGTCGGGTAATTGATCAAACCATTAAAAATAGCAGCATAAAAGTTTAGAGCTTTGATGTGCTTGATTCTTTTCAAGCTGGACTTGCAAGAGTGCTGATGTGCATCTTTGCAAAGTTCTATAAAATTGTGGTGAGAAAAGGGAAATTTATATTGGAGCTCCGCCACCCATCAGCTGAATTTCCATTGCCCTGTTCCCTAGACTGTCTTGCTGGCTGCTGGCTGACTGGGACCTGGGGAAGCAAAGCCTAGAGCTCAAGTCCAAATGGACGAGGCTCACCTTGGCCACCGCTGGGAAATTCACCAGAGGAGGACATCTCCACCGGGAAAAGTGAAGACACATGTGCGACACGGGGACGAGAAGGAGAGAAAGCCCCAAACCACTGATGAACTGTCCTGCGGCAGAGATGACGGATGGTTTTGTGAGCAGAGGCAAACTCCTCCCTGTCAGAGAGCAGAGAAGAGAATGCATCTACCTAATGGCTTTCCTGTGTGTAAGAATGACTACCCCAGGACTTCAGGGAACCTCAAAATATTTATAAAGCAGCGCTTCTAGGGTCCTCTAAAACACACTGCCCCATGTTTCCTTGCTCACAGATGTAGTGACTGAACAGTGCTGATTCCTAGAACCTTGTCTCGACTCGCAGATCAGGGATCACTTGTGCAAAAGAGGTGGGAACCTTGTCCCATATTTGGGAAAAACCAGGTTGTTATCTTTTGAATCATTGCCTTAGTATCCCTCTTGCTTTAATGGGTTTTTCTTTCACTGATTTGTTTGGCTTTTCTTCTCTTACCCCATGTTCCAGGGGAAAATGAAGGGGAGGGAGACTGTGTTCCTGGAGGAGTCTGCCTGTTCTTGGGCAGATTCCACTGCACATGAGGGTGCCCTGGTGAGGGGCACCTGTGGGCTGAAGCCCTCCCCCACCCCAGGTCTCCCGCAAGCTCTTCCAAGCCCTGGTCCCTGGCAGCCTTTTCCTCACTTATCCTCAGATGTGTAATCCACACCTGTTAGGGGAACCTTCTACTCCTTCCCCAAGGGTGCCATATGTACCGAGGGTGCCCTGTCTGTAGCCCCTCTCCTCATTGAGTCCTGGTTCAGACCAGCCTACCTCCAGGCCCTCCCCCAACCCTGTCCTGTCCCTAATGCTGGAGGCACCCCAGCTACAGGGCCTAGAATACAGAGATGGGCAGGGACAGGCCATCTGTGATGTGCTGGGTGAATCGTGTCCGTTGGAATGGCCGGGTGGGTCCTGGCTCATGGATAGATCCTGTGCTGGTAGCTGTGTGCTCCCCTGTGTGTGAGTGTGTGTGTGTGTGTGTGTGTGTGTGTGTGTGTTAATGGGTCCACGTGGACCCCAGCTACAGGGCTTAGAATACAGAGATGGGCAGGGACAGGCCATCTGTGATCATGTCCGTTGGAATGGCCGAGTGGGTCCTGGCTCATGGATAGACCCTGTGCTGGTAGCTGTGTGCTCCCGTGTGTGTGTGTGTGTGTGTGTGTGTGTGTGTGTGTGTGTGCGTGCTGATGGGTCCACGTGGACTCCATGTAGGGGTGTTTGCCCTTGTGTCATGAACTCAGACAGTCCAGGCTTTTGTTCCCCCGAACCATCCCAGGATTGGGAGGAACAGAAGAGGGACAGCTAGAAATGGCGCAGGTTGCTGGAAAGGCAGGCAGGGAGGTAGAACTGTGGGAATGCGATGCTGGCTCAGCCTGGGCGAGGGCACTGTGTGTTCGGGCTCCGCCTCTATGCCATGCAGAGGGTGGGGTGGGAGGCTGTGCCCTAGAGACCTGACCTAGTTTGGAAAAACAGTGACTCAGAGAGCAGGATAGGTGGGAAAGAGTTCTGCAATAGACACGAGGCATCTTGTCTAGACAACCCCAGCTTTGCCCCTAAAGAGCTGTATGACTCCTGGAATTGCTGGAGAGCCACCTCTGCTGAGAACCTTCAGTGGTGCCATTACTGGTGCCTTGATATGCTTCAACCTCTGGGTTGAACCACTTTTGCACACACAGACATTTAGGAACAAAAGCAGGACAGAGGAGACAAATGAGTCCTGACACGGAGAATCTGGAATATTTCAGAAGGTTCCCATATACAGCAACCAACGTAAGCAGCTGCAAATGTCAAGGGAATGGAAAACCACACTGCTGGAGCCAGTAGATCTTCCAGGTGCTATGCAGATAAAGAGACTTTTCTAGGAGGTATGTAATTTAAAAATATCTACTCCAAATAGCCTTTTTTAAAATATTAGTTTTTATTGGCATGAAGTTGCCTTTTTGGAATATAGAGCTTCCCTGGTACCTCAGACGGTGAAGAATCTGCCTGCAATGTGGGAGACCTGGGTTTGATCCCTGGGTTGGGAAGATCCCCCTGGAAGAGGGAATGGCTACCCGCTTCTTGCCTGGAGAATTCCACGGAGAGAGGAGCCTGGCGGGCTACAGACTATGGGATTGCAAAGAGCGACTAACACTTTCAGTTTCATAGGCGCTTTAAAATGTTGTGTTAGTTTCTGCCATACAGTAAAATGCATCAGCGACCCTTATACATATCCCCTCTGTTTTGGATTTCCTTCCCATTCAGGTCACAGAGCCCTGAGCAGAGCTTCCTGTGCTGTGCAGTAGCTTCTCATTAGCTAATCTATTTAATACACAGTGTCAAGATCGTATACACCTCAATCCCAACCTCCCAATCCATCCCACTCCCCTTCCCCACTGGTATCCATAGGTCCAAACAATCTTTTTTATTCCTTGTGATTATAATGTTCCCATCAAGTAACACTTTTATTTATTTATTTATTAGAATGTAAAGGTAAAGCATCTTTCCAGAACCCTGCTCCATGGCTATCTAGAACTGGCCTCTACAAACATCCAGTCCAAGATGCCTCCTGCAGGGCAGGGAAGGAAGGTTGTCTTGGATATTGTTAAACAACAGGGTAACAAGAAGCGTTTTCCCACTGGAATAAGGTCTCTGCCCTCAGCTGAGGGCTTCCCTGTGGTCTCAACCACTGTTTGATCTTTTCTTTTCCATCTGGAGTTGAAATGAATGATCCAGATCAGTGGTATGAAAATCATGGTCTGCAAAAGACTGAATTGGAAGCTGGCTGGGTCCCTGTGCCTCGTTAAAGCAAACAAATGTTATGAGCAGTTAAAACACCCTTAGAGACACTGTGTTTACATGTCTAACTTCTAACAACAAAGGAAACTAGAATGGGTTAGACTGGAGGTCTGGATCTCGTTGCCAGCAACACGATCAGTGTTCTCAGAGAACTGAGAGTCATTGCTTCTCTGTGTCTCCTGTCACTGCTCTCAACACTGATCCTCTTAATTTCCAGTTTCCTGGCCCCTTCCTTCCTTGGTCTTCCTAATGGCAAATGGCTTATTCCCACTGAAAGGTTCCTGGTCTCTGCAGTGAGGTTTGCTGAGTGGCTGTAACCTGACCACTCTCTAGTTTGTTTCAGAGAGGGAACTTGCCACTGTCTGCAGTAGCAAGGCTGGTGTCTGGGGTCCTTATGAAATTAGGAAACATTTTCATTCTTCTTTAGCATGCTCTAGTTTTTACCATTCCTTCAGGGGTAAGATTTAACTTTCTGGTTTTTTCCATTTGGAGACAATCCTTGTATATAAAGAAAATTACTGACAGTTATGTCCCCTAATTTCAGAATTATATGACCCAGTTTCTTCTGTTATGAGATGTGACATCAGTTCTGCACAGAGTGGGTTTGATTTACAGTTATAAGTGAGAAAGATGCATCCAGAATTGGTCCAAAGGCTTGTCAACTATCTTTGTGGTTTTGTTTATTAGTTAGTTTGCTTTTTAGAGGTTGTATAAAAAATAGTTTTCCCATGAATTTTGATCTTCATTAGAAGTTCCACAGAAAAGAGATATCACAATAAAACTGATGAAGCTATTGGGGCCTGATAAGAAAAAAAAGTGTGTGTGTGTATATATATATATATATATATATATATATATATAGAGAGAGAGAGAGAGAGAGAGACAGACAGACAGACAGACAGACAGACAGAGAGAATGAGAGAATGAGGTGACACAAATTACTGTATCAGGAATTAGAGAGGTGGTTTCTGGAAATATTAGAATATATTGTAAATAACTTTGTGCTAATATATTTGACAACTGAGATGAAGTAAAAAAATCCTTTAAAGATACAAACTGCCAAAGAAATAACCTGAAACACCCTATGCTTTTTAAATAAATCAAAATTTTAGTTCAAAACTTCCTCACAAGAAAAACTCCAGACCCTGGTTGCTTCACTGGTAAATCATACCAAAATTTCAGGAGGAAATAATATTAACTCTTTACAAACTCTTCCAGAAAATTTTAAGGAAAAGAATACCTTTAAACTAGTTCTATGAGGCTAACAGTATGCTGGTAATAAAACCAGATAAAGATATCACAAAAAAAGAAATTTATAAATCAATAACCTTCATGAACATAGCTGTAAAAACATTTAACAAAACTTTAGCAAATCAAGTCTGGTAATATATAAACAAAACATAAAAAGGATCATGGCCCTTATGACCAAGTGTGTTTTATCCCAAGAATGCAAGATTGGTTTGACATTCAAAAATCTTTCCATTCGTTTCACCATATTACACACTTATAAAGAAAAATCATATGATACTCTGATTAAATGCAGAAAATACATTAGAAAAAAATCACATCTATTCATGATAAAAACTCTCAACAAACTAGGGGTAAAAAAGAACTTTCTCAGACTTGACAGGGTATCTAGGAAATATATACAGATAATATCAAACTTCATGGTGAAAAACTGAACGCTTTCTCCTTAAGGATCAGGAACAAGACAATTATGTCCACTGACATCACTTCCATTCAACATTATTCTAGCCAGGGTAATAAGGCAAGAAAAACAAACAGAAAGCATCCAGATTGGAAAGAATTATGTATATGGAAAAATGGAATCTACAAAAAAGCTACCAGATGTAATAAGTGAATTTAGCAAGTCTGCAAAGATACAAATGAATATATACAAGATTCAACTGTATTTCTACATAATAGAAATGAATAATTGGAAGCTGAAATTAATTTTAAAAATCATCTACAATTTCACTCAGATATAATATGCTGCTACTGTTGCTGTTTAGTTGCTAAACAACAACTGAAGTTAGTCGTGTCTTTAGTCAGTTGCTAAACAGCAACTTAAGTCAGTCGTGTCTGACTTTTCTGCGACCCTATGGACTGTGGCCTGCCAGGCTCCTCTGTCCATGGGATGCCTCAGGCAAGAATACAGGAGTGGGTTGCGATTTCCTCCTCCAGAGGCTCTTCCTGAGCCAGGGGTCAAGCTTGTATCTCCTGCTTGGCAGGCAGATTCTTTGCCACTGAGTCAGCTGGGAAGCCCCCAAATATAACATAGTTAAGGATAAATCTGACAAAAGATGTCAAAGATTGGTGCACTAAAGACTGCAAAGCATTGCTTCATTTAAAAACATTTTAAAGACAGAATGAAAGGGGAGAATATACTGTGTTCACAGGTCAGAAGACTCAACATAGTTAAAGGCATCAGTTCTCCCCAGTTTGATCAATGCAATTTCAATGAAATCTCATCAGGACTTTTTTCATAGAAATTCACAAGCTGACTCTAGAATTCATATGGAAATTCAAGTGACCTGATATACCTAAAATTCTTTGGAAAAAAAAAGAGCAGAGTTGAATACATACACCCTCTAACTTCAAGACATTATAAAGAAATGATAAGAAATAATAATCAAGACTGTGGTATTGGAAGATATGTAGAACAGAGGAATAGAGAATAGATCATCTAGAAACTGACTCTCATATATTTAGACAACTGATTTTGAAAACTGTGCAATGGCAATTCAGTGGAGGAAAGGTAGTCTTTTCTACAGATTTTGGTGGAATAATTGGATATTCTTATTGGGGAAGAAATCTTTGGTTTACGTTTCACACACTGTATATGATGTAACTCAGATTGTAAACTTAAATGTAAAAATCTAAAAAGTCTTTTTTATAAAAGTTTTTTAAAAAATTTTTATAAAAAACTATAAAACTTCTAGAGGGAACACAGAAGACAAATATTTGTAACCTTGGGTTAGGCTATGATTTCTTATTCACAATACCTAAAAGCACTAATTGGTAGATTAGACTTTATCAGAAACTTTTGCATTTCAACAAAAACTATTAAAAAAATTTATAGATAACCTGCCACGTACATAGAGAAAGTCTTTGCAAGCATACATTTGACATTGGGCTTGTTTCCAAAATATATAAAGAGCCCTTAAAAGTCAAAATAAGAACAGCCCGATAAAAATGGGCAAAAGCCTTGAAAGACGCCTCACCAAAGAAGAGATGTGAATGGCAAACAAGCACAAGAAAAGATATTCAACATCATTAATCTTTAAGAAAATGAAAAATAAAACTATAGTGAGATACAGCTTACACATCTATTAGTGTTAGTTGCTCAATCGTGTCCAACTCTTTACAACCCCATGGACTATAGCCCACTAGGCTCCTCTGTCCATGGAATTCTCCAGGCAAGAATACTGGAGTGGGTTGCCATTTCCTCCTCCAGGGGATCTTCCTGACCCAGGGATTGAACCCAGATCTCTTGCATTGCAGACAGATTCTTTACTGTCTGAGCCACCAGGGAAGCACACATCTATTAGACCGACAAAAATTTAAAAGACTAACCCTCCTAAGTATCGGCAAATATACGGAGGATCTGGAATGTTTATCCGCTGCAGGGAGGAGTGTAAACTGTTACAACCTTTTCAGAAGTTGTAGTTAAATGTATACCTACAACTTGACCCAGCAATTCCACTCCTAGACAATTACTCAGGAGAAATAAAAGCGTTATGTCCATACAAAACCTTGCACATAAAATGTTCATAGCAGCTTTGTTTCTAACAGCTCGATATAATAGCTCAAAACTGCAAACTAAATGATCAAGAGCAGATCAGCAGTTGCCTGGGGAAGGAGAGTGAGTGGTAAGGAAGATTTCAACAGGCCATGGGGATCTTTTTAGGGTAATGGCTATTTTCATGACCTTAATTGCAGCGATGGTTTCATGAATTTATATAAACATTAAAGCATCACATTATTTTTAATATAATTAATGCAATATATTAATATAATTGCATTTTAAATAATCAACAATACAATTAAGTTGATGGCCTGTCAGTTACACCACAATATAACTTAAAAAAATTGTATGCTGTGCTGAAGCTTAAAGACTGGTGCCAAGTATGATGCTCCAAATCTCCTAACTCTTTGCAAACATTTCAGAAAGAAAATAGCCCAAAACGTGAGCGATGATAATAGCCACTGGACTCTTCTATTATTTTATAAACATCTGTCTGAATGTTAGTCCAAGTCACTTCTAGTATTTCTATCACACAGGAGTCTCAGAGCAGGGCAGCAAATGTGCCCTTTACTCTATTCATGGGGGGGAATGATTGGATTGAGAGGTGAGTTAAGGAAGGCTGGTGTCAGGGGTCAGAAGCCAAAGGCGAAAAGTGCTCTCTTCAAAAGTGAAGTGAAGTCGCTCAGTCGTGTCCGACTCTTTGCGACCCCATGGACTGTAGGCTACCAGGATCCTCCGCCCATGGGATTTTCCAGGCAAGGGTACTGGAGTGGGGTGCCTCCTTTTCCAGGGGATGTTCCCAACCCAGGGATCGAACCCAGGTCTCCAGCACTGCAGACAGACGCTTTACCATCTGAGCCAGCAGGGAAGCATCATCTACTCAGTGCCTCACGTTCAGCTACAGAGGGGGGCGTGCTATGATATAAGGATGCTGTGGACTAGAGCATTCTCAGCGGGAGACCCCCGCCCGCCCGCCTTCAACACAGAACGTTCAAAGTCACCACAGCTGGCTGGATCTGGCCTGACTCCAGGGTTGGCCGGGGGTTCCCTCCAATGGCTCTTTCCTCTGTGTGAACCAGGCAACTCACAAACATCAAGTGCTTGTCGCAAGCAGGCTAAGTTTAGGTAGGTTAATGGCTTAAATCCTGTTCTGTTGGCAAAGAGGTAGGTATGAGCACAGTCTGGAGCCCACCCAGTTTGCTCAGAACTTCTCTGGATTCATCACTGAAGGTGCCTTGTTCCCAGAAGGCCCTGGTCCCTGGCAAGCCTGCAGGTAGCTCGATTCAGCACTCTCTGTTCCATTAGGACACCTCTGCTTCAGAAAACCCCAGGAAGCGTCATCGTCCGTGAGGCAGGGAGTGTGCACCAGATGAGAAAGACGTGATGAGAGCTTAACCGAGGCTCCCAGTGCAGACTCTGTTCCCCTTTCAAGGAGGAATGATGTTAAATGACAAAGAAATAACGGCCAATGTGACAGTGAAAACAACTATGAAAACCTTCTCTGCTGAGGATTCAGAAGGTAATGCAACCAACCCTCCCTGGCCCTCCATGGCCAATTCTTCTCCCTTCTTTAACTCCAGAAATAGATGGACTCCTGGGGTTTCTCTCCCCAAGAGACTCCCTCTCTCGGCCACTGGTCTCACTGGTCACTGACACCTCTCTTCAGGCGGCAGCCCCCAGGAGGCCAACTAGGAATCATAGCTAATGGTCCATAACTTAGAAACCCGGCAGGGCTTATCTGTGCTCAGCACTGACTGTCATTCTCTCAGGAGTCTTTCCCGTAAGCTGGTGTTTCGAGGGGCCAAGCAGGCCTGTTTGCAGCCGGCCTCCTGGTGTAGGCGGAGGGCCTGCCTCTGGGCCCCACTGCTGGCTGGATGCCTCAGGTGCTCTTGGGCACGGGTTCCAGCTTCTGTGTGTCTGGGTTTCCTCTTCTAGAACGGAGATTATAGTAGTGCCTGCCTGGTGGGTGATTCAAGAACCGAGTTAGCATTTGTAAAGTGCTCAGATGAATGCCGGGCACACAGGGAGCCCACAGACATGTTTGTTGAACACAACACATAATTACTAAAGCACAGTTGGTTTACAACATTGTGCTAATTACTGCTGTTCAGCAAAGTGATTCAGTTCTGCATGTGTGAGCTCTGTCGCCTCAGCCGAGTCCAACTCTTTGTGACCCCTTGGACTGCAACCCTCCAGGTTCCTCTGTCCATGGGATTCTCCAGGCAAGAATAATGGAGTGGGGGTACCATTCCCTCATCCAGGGGATCTTCCTGACCTGGGGATTGAACCCAAGTCTCTTATGTCTCCTGCATTGGCAGGCGGGTTCTTTACCACTAGAACCAACTGAGAAGCATTTGCTCAAATATGTGTCCATTGAGTCAGTGATGCTGACATATATAACCTCATATATGATATATGGGTGATCTAACCTGACATATATACAACCTCAGTTATGTATATATATCTATGGATATATGCATATATATGTTTTTTTCTAATACTCTTTTCAATCACGGTTTATCTCAGGATACTGAATACACTTCCTTGTGCTGTACAGGAGGACCTCGTTGTTTATCCACCCTGTATGTAAGAGTTTGCATCCCCGACTCCCAAGCCTTGCCTCCCCCTTGGCAGCCACCTGTCTGTCCTCCGTGTCTGCACAACATGTAATTTTTAGCAACTGCCTAGAAGCAAACGCAAAGCACAAGCGTCCTCTTCATCTAACGGCTCAGTACCTCTCGGCTGTTGGTTCTTGTCCAGAGCCTCACTAAGCTGATGTGTCTTATGGAAACTCATGATGTCTTGTGGAAACTGCCCCCATGGCAACAAAGCCAGCAGTCTGCCAGCTTCAAGCAGGAATGGTATCTGGCTGTGTGAATGGCATCTGTTTCATTTTCAGAGAAGAGCCTCTAAACTCATCAACTGTCCAACTTAAGGCCAAGCTCAAAACTTTTAATTAAGGGCACGGTTCAGTCTGTGCCAATGTCTACAAAATTCTTAAATTTGAAGATGTGAGGAAATGGGCAAAAATGCTGGAATTTAAGGGAAACATTGCCATTCTTTTGATGAATGTTGACCTCACCCTGTGTTTCTCCATTTCCTGCCACACCAGGGACATTTTTCCCACGAGAGCAGCTCACTTGGAGCGGTGATCAGGGGTGGAGAGGCAGCCACGTGAACCGAGGAGGGAATATTCTGAACGTTCCATAGCTAGACATCACCTTAAGAAATAGTGAAGCATTTCAGAGCACAAACTAGAAGAAAGAGAGCTTTTAGGTCCAGTAAATCATTGTTGCTATTCAGCCTCTAAGTCATGTCAGACTCTGGGACCCCACAGACTGTAGCCCACCAGGCTCCTCTGTCCATGGGATTTTCCAGCAAGAACACTGGAGTGGGTTGCCATTTTCTCCTCCAGAGGATCTTCCAGACCCAGGGATTGAACCCATGTCTCTTGTGTCTCCTGCATTGGCGGGTGGATTCTTTACCACTCTTGCTGCCTGGGAAGTGCTTGCTCAAATTCATGTCCATTGAGTTGGTGATGCTCTCTAGCCATCTCATCCTCTGCTGACCCCCTACCCCCAAGTAAAACAGGAAGATATAAACTTTCTGGAAGTACTATGGGCCCTGCAAGTGAAAAGGACAGACCTCTGTTTTGGAGGAAGCCCCGTGGCTTCAGGGCTCCACGGACACCTGTTACCCAGCAGCTACCTCTCCTGAAATTTGCTCTGGATCCAGGCAGAAGGTCAGACCTCTTCTGCCACTGGTCCCTGAAGACAGCTGCAGCGGGAGCAGATAAACAGCTTCCTGCCAACTCCAGGACACACGACGTCTCTGTTCACACTAGGAAAGGTTGTTTCAGTAGGAGGTGAACATCAAAGGAACAGGCTTAGCATCCAGCTTTCGCTGCTCAGACAGGGTCTTGGTTCACGTAACCACCCTTCTGTGGCCGCTGTTGTAAGCCAAGGAACACAAGTGTCCCAATTTCAGCTTCCAACACAAACTTCCTTAGCTTTGTCTTCTCCCAGATGAGCATTCTGTCTCTGCAGATGTAAGCCTCCAGGTCCCTGTCTTCCCCTCCAGTAGGATCGCTCAGGATGCAAAGACCAGGGGCTTGCTGGCTTGCTGGTTAAATTGGGGTTCAGCGCCCCTCCCACGGGGCTGGCGCCCACAGTTTTCCCCATTAAACTCAGTTCCTTTCATAGCAGCCCCTCTCTCGGCCCCTTTGTTGGGTTGGGGGCTTTCTCCCAGAGCCGTTCAGATGCTTTGGACACCTCCTCACCCTGATGTGCTGGCAGTGGGAGGGCTCCCGAGACCTGGCAATTTACTGAAAAAGAAAATCAACACAGACTGAACTTTTGTTTCAGGATTATGATGTCAAATGTATTTGTTCTCTTCTGTGCTGCCAAGCAGTTTAGAATTTGCCTTTAATTAGTAGTGTCCTAGCTTCCCTGGTGGCTCAATGTAAAAATCCACCCACCAGTACTAGAGACGCAAGAGATGAGAGTTCAATCCCCGGATCAGGAAGATCCCCTGGAGGAGAAAATGGCAAGCCTCTCCAGTATTCTTGCCTGAAAAGTCCCATGGACAGGGGAGCCTGGCAGGCTATACAGTCTATAGGGTCACAAAAGAATCAGACATGACTTAGCACTAAACAACAATAATGACAGAAAAAAACCTAAGCCAGGATAAGATTCATGCTTTTAAACCTACCCTGCTTCATCTCTTACCAAAAATATAGCACTAAGAGAAGATGAAAAAAGGCCCCACCTTCAGAAAAGAGATGAATTCTTGCTGTAACATGTCTTCATCATTTAAAATGACAATGACGTTGTACGTAATATATACAATGTATACTTTTGCCTTTTCTCACTTAATCTTGATAATTATTGTAAGAAGTTGACAGAGCAGGTAGATTTCCCTTTACTTTGTAAAGAGGACTTGCCTGAAGCCACATGATGGTGTAATCTCAGCACAAAGGAAGAATTTGGTTCACCTCACTATGGTTCAGGATTGGATCTATCTGGGGTGGGAGTGAGGGGTCGGGGGAACAGGCATCCCTCAGCCTCTTCCAGCCAGCAGGACAGGGCCCTTGACCTTCTTGCTCCTCACCCATTGCCCCCAGGGAAGTTAGCCTTTCAGCAAATGGTACATCAGAGTTAAGTCCAGAGAAGTGGGCGGTGCCAGCACCAGTCAAGAAGTTTGCTTTTTTTTCTGGTTCTGTTCACAGATGGTCATTAAGATCCAAGGCAGACACTCTTAGCAGAATGGTGATCAGGACTGACATCACGCTATAGCGGAACTCAGTGGAGGGTGGAGCAGAAAAGCAAGGAGGTAGCGACTCCAGGGAGAAGGACAGGTTTCCAGGTCTTTGTTGGAGGAGGCCTCAAACTGACCCCGGAGAGCAGTGAGGCCCGTTTCCACACCCCTAGATGCTGCAGTTCAGTTCAGTCGCTCAGTCGTGTCGGACTCTTTGCCACCCTGTGAACCTCAGCACGCCAGGCCTCCCTGTCCATCACCAACTCCCAGAGTTCACTCAGACTCACGTTCATCGAGTCAGTGATGCCTTCCAGCCACCTCATCCTCTGTCGTCCCCTTCTCCTCCTGCCCTCAATCTTTCCCAGCATCAGGGTCTTTTCCAATGAGTTAGCTCTTTGCATCAAGTGGCCAAAGTATTGGAGTTTTAGCTTCAACATTAGTCCTTCCAATGAACACCCAGGACTGATCTCCTTTAGGATGGACTGGTTGGATCTCCTTGCAGTCCAAGGGACTCTCAAGAGTCTTCTCCACCACCACAGTTCAAAAGCATCAGTTCTTTGGTGCTCAGCTTTCTTTACAGTCCAACTCTCACATCCATACATGACCACTGGAAAAACCATAGCCTTGACTAGACAGACCTTTGTTGGCAAAGTAATGTCTCTGCTTTTGAATATTCTGTCTAGGTTGGTCATAACTTTCCTTCTAAGGAGTAAGCATCTTTCAATTTCATGGCTGCAATCACCATCTGCAGTGATTTTGGAGAAAAATAAAGTCTGACACTGTTCCCACTGTTTCCCCATCTATCTGCCATGAAGTGATGGGACTGGATGCCATGATCTTAGTTTTCTGAATGTTGAGCTTTAGGGCAACTTTTTCACTCTCCTCTTTCACTTTCATCAAGAGGCTCTTTTGTTCCTCTTCACTTTCTGCCATAAGGGTGGTGTCATCTGCATATCTGAGATTATTGATATTTCTCCCGGCAATCTTGGTTCCAGCTTGTGCCTCCTCCAGCCCAGCGTTTCTCATGATGTACTCTGCATATAAGTTAAATAAGCAGGGTGACAATATACAGCCTTGATGTACTTCCTTTCCTGTTTGGAACCAGTATGTTGTTCCATGCCCAATTCTACTGTTGCTTCCTGACCTGCATACAGGTTTCTCAAGAGGCAGGTCAGGTGGTCTGGTATTCCCATCTCTTTCAGAATTTTCCACAGTTCATTGTGATCCACACAGTCAAAGGCTTTGGCATAGTCAATAAAGCAGAAATAGATGTTTTTCTGGAACTCTCTTGCTTTTTCGATGATCCAGCAGATGTTGGCAATTTGATCTCTGGTTCCTCTGCCTTTGCTAAAACCAGCTTGAACAGCTGGAAGTTCATGGTTCACGTATTGCTGAAGCCTGTCTTGGAGAATTTTAAGCATTTCTTTACTAGCGTGTGAGATGAGTGCAATTGTGTGGTAGTTTGAACATTCTTTGGTAGTTTGAGCTTTCTTTATGGCCAAGCTCTCTCATCCATACATGACTACTGGAAAGACCATAGCCTTGACTTATATGGACTTTTGTCAGCAAAGTGATGTCTTTGCTTTTTAACACACTGTCTAGGTTTGTCATAGCTAGGACCCCATGAACTTTATAAAGTCAAGGTCTGTAGTGGGTATGAAAGATAGATAACACACATATGGGTGGGCAGACCTTATGCCATGGAATCAGTATAATCCTCAGGTGTGAATTTTCTCAAATCTTAATAAGAGCTACTATTAATCGGGTCCCCAAATAACAAAAATTAACTTTAAGCATGTAATACAACTTTAAAATGACATTTTATATAAAAGTATCTTTTCCTAGAAAAATCTCAGTAATACTTCAAAATACTAAATTATGGACTACATTCTAGGCAGGGTTATTTTCTGGTTAGGTGAATTAATGAAAAAAAAAAAAATCACATCTCCTCTTAACCCCTGCCCTGCACAAGGGTCACAGACAAACCCAGGCTCTGACCATCTCACTGGTCCCTGCAGCTTTAGGAGAGAGCCTGACTGATGTAGGATGGGACCACAGGGCAGAGAAGGGAGGCCGTGCCTGCCACGGGACCCAGTATCCTGAAGTCAGTGAGATGAGGAGGGAGCAGGGAGGTGCCTTGGTGGTCGTCTGGATCCGTGGTTCACAAAGAATTCATCATCAAGAGAATCCTCGCCTCAATGGAACTCTGATAGCTAAGTGACCAAGCCTGGGATCCTTCCCAAAATCTAAGTTTAGGCAGAAAGAGACACGGCAGCTAAAAGCCTAGGCTGGTGCTGGCGAGCCTGGCACTGACTCCTTGGTACATCACTTGCTAGCTGTGTGACTTTGGGCTAGTCCCTTGACCTCTCTGAGCCTGCTTTCCCACTAGTAGGGTGGAGGTGATGTAACAGTAACCCTGCCTCAGGAGTGTGCCTCGAGGCCTGAATGAGTCGATGGGCATATAGCGCTGAAAACGGCTCCAGGCGTGGGACGAGCACCACCGTGGTACTCACTGTCACTTTACAGCAATCGATTTCCTGAGTTGGTGGCTCAGAGGGTAAAGCGTCTGCCTGCAATGCAGGAGACCTGGGTTCGATATCTGGGTCGGTAAGATCCCTTGGAGAAGGAAATGGCAACCCACTCCAGTATTCTTGCCTGGAGAATCCCATGGACAGAGGAACCTGGTGGGCAATAGTCCATGGGTCACAAAGAGTCAGACATGACTGAGCAACTTCACTTTCACTTTCTTTCTTTCACTTTCCTGAGTTGGAAGCTTGGTAGTAGTAACTTTTGGTAAGGTGTTCTTTGTTGCCATGTACGTTTTGGCTTCTGATGCATTCCCGGACAAAGTGGGTAGACTTTTGTGTTTTCCTTCCACATTTGTCTAGGTTACCATGAGCATTGCTCTGTAACAGACCACCCAAAACTTAGGAGGTCAAAATCACAGTCGTCTCACTGTCTGTGATCTTGTGCTTCAGTAACTGGGCAGGACTTAGAAGAGAGGCTCCTCTTTAATCCCCTGGGGTCAGTTGGGTGGCTCAGTTTTCATCCACGGGGTCTCTCTCCTTCCCCAGGACCTCTCACCACCCAGGGGTCCAGCCTGAGCTTCCAACATGGCCAGTGGCTTTCAAGAGGATGAAAACTGGGTGCCTTCTTGAGGTCCAAGCTCAGAGACCACAGGTCATGATTTCCAGTTCGTTTAACAAGTCTTCGGGTAGGCTGGATTCAGGAAGGGGAATTCCCAGGTGGCTCAGATGGTAAAGAATCTGCCTGTGATGAAGGAGACCCCAGTTCGACCCCTGGATTGGAAAGATCCCCTGAAGAAGGGAATGGTAACCCACTCCAGTATTCTTACCTGGGAAATCCCATGGACAGAGGAGCCTGGTGGGCTACAGTCCATGGGGTCGCAAAGAGTCAGACACAACTGAGTGACTAACACTTGGTGGGAGTGGGGTGCACACAGACTCAGGATGGGGTGCTGTTGGCACCCATCAGTGGTGGTGCCCATCCTGCCGACAGCTTTCCACAGTACTCTTTTTTCAGTTTTGCGGCACTTTTTACAATTTGTTTTCATGCCCTTCACCTCTAAGTGCATGTATATTCCCTTCCCAGTGCCAGCACCATGGCGTGTTTATCCACTTTGCCTCGGAGCCCAGCACACAGACTGGCATGCTTAATATATTGATTGAACTAGTGGGTGAGGACATGGATAAATCTAGATTTTTACCTTAACTTGACAATAACAACGAGAATATTCTTTAAAAAAAAAAATCTCAAAGCCATTTTTGAGACTTTCAAAAAGTCGTGTTTTCTTCCCTTCGTAAACTTTAATACATGTACTTCTCTCTCAACCAGTAGGTGTTCAGCTTTTGGGCACCACAAATAAAAAATAACAGGTTAAAAGGATTCTGTGAGAAAAAAATGTATTTCACCCAAAAGCAGATAAAGAGGTTTCACTGGACTGTGTACGGGAATGACTTTGGATATTTAAGCCCTGAAAAAAGGTGAAGCGAGATGCCTCTATATGTGTGTCAGAGGGTGCATCTGAAATATTGAAAATGTGGACAATTTTTAAAGCAAAGTGAAGTTGAACAATAAAAGCAAGTCCCTGTAACACCTCTAGGGAATCTGCACTTTAGCCTCAAGGCACATTCTTGCATCAAATCTTAGTAAATAGATTTTTCTCTTCATCAGTTCAGTTTAGTTCAGTCACTCAGTCATGTCTGACTCTTTGTGACCGCATGAATCGCAGTACCCAGGCCTCTCTGTCCATCACCAACTCCAGGAGTTCACTCAGACCCACGTCCATCAAGTCAGTGATGCCATCCAGCCATCTCATCCTCTGTCGTCCCCTTCTCCTCCTGCCCTCAATCCCTCCTAGCATCAGAGTCTTTTCCAACGAGTCAACTCTTCACATGAGGTGGCCAAAGTACTGGAGTTTCAGCTTTAGCATCATTCCTTCCAAAGAAATCCCAGGACTGATCTCCTTTAGGATAGACTAGTTGGATCTTCTTGCAGTTCAAGGGACTTTCAAGAGTCTTCTCCACCACCACAGTTCAAAAGCATCAATTCTTCGGTGCTCAGCTTTCTTCACAGTCCAACTCTCACATCCATACATGACCACTGGAAAACCATAGTCTTGACTAGATGGACTTTTGCTGACAAAGTAATGTCTCTGCTTTTGAATATGCTGTCTAGGTTGGTCATAACTTTTCTTCTAAGGAGTAGGCGTCTTTTAATTTCATGGCTGCAGTCACCATCTGCAGTGATTTTGGAGCCCCCCCCCCCCAAAAAAAAAGTCTGACACTGTTTCCCCATCTATTTCCCATGAAGTGATGGGACCAGATGCCATGATCTTAGCTTTCTGAATGTTGAGCTTTAAGCCAACTTTATCACTCTCCACTTTCACTTTCATCAAGAGGCTTTTAATTCCTCTTCACTTTCTGCCATAAGGGTGGTGTCATCTGCATATCTGAGGTGATTGATATTTCTCCCAGAAATCTTGATTCCAGCTTGTGCTTCTTCCAGCCCAGCGTTTCTCATGATGTACACTACATAGAAGTTAAATAAGCAGGGTGACAATATACAGCCTTGACGGACTCCTTTTCCTGTTTGGAACCAGCCTGTTGTTCCATATCTAGTTCTAACTGTTGCTTCCTGACCTGCATATAGGTTTCTCAAGAGGCAGGTCAGGTGGTCTGGTATTCGCATCTCTCTCAGAATTTTCCACAGTTCATTGTGATCCACACAATCAAAGGCTTTGGCATAGTCAATAAAGCAGAAATAGATGGTTTTCTGGAACTCTCTTGCTTTATCAGTGATCCAGTGGATGTTGGCAATTTGATCTCTGGTTCCTCTGCCTTTGCTAAAACCTAACTCCAGAAAGAATGAAAGGATGGAGCCAAAGCAAAAACAATACCCAGTTGTAGATGTGACTGGTGATAGAAGCAAGGTCTGATGCTGTAAAGAGCAATATTGCATAGGAACCTGGAATGTTAGGTCCATGAATCAAGGCAAATTGGAAGTGGTCAAACAAGAGATAACAAGAGTGAACGTTGACATTCTAGGAATCAGCGAACTAAAATGGACTGAAATGGATGAATTTAACTCAGATGACCATTATATCTACTACTGTGGGCAGGAATCCCTCAGAAGAAATGGAGTAGCCATCATGGTCAAGAAAAGAGTCCAAAATGCAGTACTTGGATGCAATCTCAAAAATGATAGACTGATCTCTGTTCTCTTCCAAGGCAAACCATTCAATATCACAGTAATCCAAGTCTATGCCCCAACCAGTAACGCTGAAGAAGCTGACGTTGAATGGTTCTATGAAGACCTACAAGACCTTTTAGAACTAACACCCAAAAAAGATGTCCCTTTCATTCTAGGGGACTGGAATGCAAAAGTAGGAAGTCAAGAAACACCTGGAGTAACAGGCAAATTTGGCCTTGGAATGCAGAATGAAGCAGGGCAAAGACTAATAGAGTTTTGCCAAGAAAATGCACTGGTCATAGCAAACACCCTCTTCCAACAACACAAGAGAAGACTGTACACATGGACATCACCAGATGGTCAACAGCGAAATCAGATTGATTATATTTCTCTTCATAGAGCCCTATAAAGCAGACCCTAGGCTGGCATAAAGAAGCTTTGTTTTCAACGTTGCATTCAAGCTAAACAACATGCCATTTTTTGTGTAAACTGAACTCTCCAGGAAAGAAAGTCTCAACTGTGTTGAGAAAGCCAGCAAGCCATGGACTCACCAAGGTGAGTTCACACATCCCCACTCTACTCCCACACAAGCCCTGGCCTCCCCACCTTAAGTGTCCACATGTATGGCAAGCCATATTTATCTGTTCACATTTACTGACAGACCTTGTCTAGGGAATAGGCTTTGGATCACTCACCAAGAGCCAGACATCCTGGAATGTGAAGTCAACTGGGCCTTAGAAAGCATTACTATGAACGAAGCTAGTGGAGGTGATGGAATTCCAGTTGAGCTATTTGAAATCCTGAAAGATGGTGCTGTGAAAGTTCTGCACTCAATATGCCAGCAAATTTGGAAAACTCAGCAGTGGTCACAGGACTGAAAAAGGTCAGTTTTCATTCTATTCCCAAAGAAAGACAATGTCAAAGAATACTCAAACTACTGTACAATTGCACTCATCTCACTTGCTAGTAAAGTAATGCTCAAAATTCTCCAAGCCAAACAAACACACGAAAAGATGCTCAACATCACTCATTATCAGAGAAATGCAAATCAAAACCACAATGAGGTACCATTTCACACAAGTCAGAATGGCAGTGATCCAAAAGTCTACAAGCAATAAATGTTGGAGAGGGTGTGGAGAAAAGGGAACCCTCTTACACTGTTGGTGGGAATGCAAACTATTACAGCCACTATGGAGAACAGTGTGGAGATTCCTTAAAAAATTGCAAATAGAACTGCCTTATGACCCAGCAATCCCACTGCTGGGCATACACACCAAGGAAACCAGAATTGAAAGAGACATGTGTACCCCAATGTTCATCACAGCACTGTTTATAATAGCCAGGACATGGAAACAACCTAGATGTCCATCAGCAGATGAATGGATAAGAAAGCTGTGGTACATATACACAACGGAGTATTACTCAGCCATTAGAAAGAATACATTTGAATCAGTTCTAATGAGGTGGATGAAACTGGAGCCGATTATACAGAGTGAAGTAAGCCAGAAAGAAAAACACCAATACAGTATACTAACACTTATATATGGAATTTAGAAAGATGGTGATAACCCTCTATGCGAGACAGCTTAAGAGACACAGACGTATAGAACAGACTTTTAGACTCTGTGGGAAAGGGAGAGGGTGGGATGATTTGGGAGAACGGCATTGAAACATGTATACTATCAGGTAAGAAACAAATCGCCAGTCTATGTTCAATACAGGATACAGGATGCTTGGGGCTGGTGCACGGGGATGATCCAGAGAGATGATATGGGGTGGGAGGTGGGAGGGGGGTTCAGGATTGGGAACTCATGTACACCTGTGGCTGATTCATGTCAATGTATAGCAAAATCAATACAGTATTGTAAAGCAAAATAAAGTAAAAATAAAAATAAAAAAATGCTTAACAGACTACTTGTGAAAGTAGAGACTATAAAATGATTAAAAATGCCAAAAAAAAAAAAAAATTCTCCAAGCCAGGCTTCAGCAATACATGAACCATGAACTTCCAGATGTTCAAGCTGGCTTCAGAAAAGGAAGAGGAACCAGAGATCAAATTGCCAACATCCACTGGATCATTGATAAAGCAAGAGAGTTCCAGAAAACCATCTATTTCTGCTTTATTGACTATGCCAAAGCCTTTGACTGTGTGGATCACAAAAAACTGTGGAAAATTCTGAAAGAGATGGGAATACAGACCACCTGACCTGCCTCTTGAGAAACCTATATGCAGGTCAGGAAGGAACAGTTAGAACTAGATATGGAACAACAGGCTGGTTCCAAATAGGAAAAGGAGTCTGTCAAGGCTGTATATTGTCACCCTGCTTATTTAACTTCTATGCAGAGTACATCATGAGAAACGCTGGGCTGGAAGAAGCACAAGCTGGAATCAAGATTTCTGGGAGAAATATCAATCACCTCAGATATGCAGATGACACCACCCTTATGGCAGAAAGTGAAGAGGAATTAAAAAGCCTCTTGATGAAAGTGAAAGTGGAGAGTGATAAAGTTGGCTTAAAGCCCAACATTTAGAAAGCTAACATCATGGCATCTGGTCCCATCACTTCATGGGAAATAGATGGGGAAACAGTGTCAGACTTTTTTTTTGGGGGGGGGCTCCAAAATCACTGCATATGGTGATTGCAGCCATGAAATTAAAAGACGCCTACTCCTTAGAAGAAAAGTTATGACCAACTAGATAGCATATTCAAAAGCAGAGACATTACTTTGCCAACAAAAGTCCGTCTAGTCAAGGCTATGGTTTTTCCAGTGGTCATGTATGGATGTGAGAGTTGGACTGTGAAGAAGGCTGAGCACCGAAGAATTGATGCTTTTGAACTGTGGTGGTGGAGAAGACTCTTGAAAGTCCCTTGGACTGCAAGGAGATCCAACCAGTCCATTCTGAAGGAGATCAGCCCTGGGATTTCTTTGGAGGGAATGATGCTGAAGCTGAAACTCCAGTACTTTGGCCACCTCATGCGAAAACTTGACTCATTGGAAAAGACTCTGATGCTAGGAGGGATTGGGGGCAGGAGGAGAAGGGGACGACAGAGGATGAGATGGCTGGATGGCATCACCTACTCAATGGATATGGGTTTGGGTGGACTCCCTGAGTTGGTGATGGACAAGGAGGCCTGGCGTGCTGCGGGTCATGAGGTCACATAGAGTCGGACACGACTGAGCGACTGAACTGAACTTTGGGTCTGACAGATAAAGCCTGAAATAATTCTTGTTAACTCCAAAATCTCTGTTTTGAGGTTTTTATTAGCAAACAGGATAGTTACAGAAGCAACCTATCAAGGCCATCAATGATGATTAGCTGCAAATTTTATTAGGCTCCGATCCAATTTATGTGAGCCAGGGCTTTCAATCCTATTTAATGATAAAAGTCCTATGTGTGCACGCGTGCTTAGTTGCTTCAGTCATCTCTGGCTCTTTGCGACCCTGTGGACTGTATCCTGCCAGGCTCTTCTCTCTCCGTAGGAGATCCACATCTCAGTTAAAAGTGTGCGAAGGTCTCACAATGATTCATGGTGGTAAGAAGAGAAAGAGAAGCTTACACAAAGGATGGGGACACATGGTATGGATTAGAAGGATCTTTTTTTTTTTTTTCCCCGAGGATTCTTACTAGGTCCATGTGAATTTGTTATAGTCTAAGAGAGCTCACAATCAATAACCCTTCACAGTTTGGGAAAGCAGAGAATTTTTTTTTTTTTTAATTCTTTAAACCTAGTTGGCAAAGCCCAGACCCCAGCTAGCTACACACAGTGATCCATGGAACTCTTCCTTCTGCCTGCGGAAATACGATAAGAGCAAGAGAGACAGAGAATGGTGTTCACGCATGTGTCCACTGTGGCTCAGAGCATAGCTCCTGATGGAGCCTGTGGCCTGGTTCATCCTGAGCATCATGACAGAACCGCTCAGATACCATGGCTCCCCAGGCCAGGCCACCCTGTTACCCTGCAAGGGCCAACAGACCGTAGAACGTGGGCGTGAGGAGGGGCAGGGACCTGGAAGGGCTGAAGAACCCTGCAATGCCTGTCCTAGGACCGGGTGGGGAAAAGTGGTCTTCCGACGTTCTCTCTCCGGGTCTCCATGTTGTTTCCTGCCTGTTTTCCCTCCACATCCCCGGCTCTCCTTCTCACACAGAGGTTGAACCCATAGGACAGATCCAAGCCTTACGAGGCAATCTCAGCCAGTCCCTCACTCTGACCTCCGATTCATAGGCTTTAGCCATTGTGGCTGTTCCTTGCCTCCTCCTGATGAAAGCATCTGCACACCGCTCCTCTCTCCCACCCCCCGATTGAGCAGGGCTCTTCCCCATACAGACTGCCGCCCCCAGAGCTCAGAGACAAACCCAGAATCCAACTCTAGGTCCTCCCTCCAACCTTCCTGAGACGTCCTTCAGCCTCCTGCCATCAGGAGCTTGACCTGAAGCCGGGGACTCTTTCCTCAGGAGCTCACTAGCAGCTGAGTGCACACCAAGTCACATCGGTGCTTTTATTCCAACGGCTGGCAAAGTTTCTTATCTTCTACGATGTGGGAAAGCCATCTGACATCACCACGTAGTCCATCCCACTCTACTCACGTACATCGTGGGCCCTCAGTTCCATACATGTTTTCCCTCCTCACACTCAAAGTCAAGCTTATGAACCCCGAGGGAAAACTCTCCCCCAAACCCTCTACCCTTGTAGTTCAAAGCCCTGGCTCTCAACGCTCCTGTCTCTGCTACTGAAACTCGGTCAAGGATCTGATGCTTCTCTTGGCTTTCATGATGCTTCTTGGGGGTTTCGTGGTAGCTCAGATAGTAAAGCGTCTGCCTGAAATGCGGGAGACCCGGAGTCAGTCCCTGGGTTAGGAAGATCCCCTGGAGAAGGAAATGGCAACCCACTCCAGTACTCTTGCCTGAAAAATTCCATGGACAGAGGAGGCTGATGGGCTACAGTTCATGGGGTCGCAAAGAGTCAGATACGACTGAGCGACTTCACTTTCTTTCTTTCTTGGCTATTGACACTGGTAAGCAGCCTCTGCTACATAGGCATTCTCTTTAAAGGGCAGGCATAAAAGCTGTTCTTTACTTTTAATTTTAAATTGATTGAATCCAGGACTTTCACAAGGCTGGGGTACAGGGTTTTGCTTTTTGGACTTGAGGTGTGACGTGCATCTAATAAGCAACCAAAGCTAGATGTCTTTTGTTGATACAATAATGGATTGGGAACGAGGCAAGTCCTTTTAAGAAATCATCCCTGAGATTTCTGTGTGAGAGACGCCATCAGTGCCATCAGAGGTGGTGCAAAGACTCTCAGGTAACACCTCAAATATGCTCGTTTCCAAATTGCTCTTGCCCTTTGCAGCACGAGCCCAAACTCTGACCCCAGGCTGGATGATCTGTGTCAGGGAAGGAGGCTGACCGAGTCGACCAAGGCTGTGGCTGCTTATCTGCCTTGTCACTTGACTCCGTGTCAGAGGCTCTAACAAAGGACCACAGGCTGGGGGCTTAAACAACATGGTCCCGGGGGCTAGAAGTCCAAGGTCAAGGTGTCAGAGGGGGTGGTTTCTTCTGAGGACTGTGAGGAAAATTTCGGTCCGCGCCTCCCTCCTAGCCTCTGGTGCTGGCTGGCAATCCCTGGGGCTCCTCAGTTTGAAAGTGGGGTTCCCTCTGTGTCTTCACATTGTCTTCCCTAGCCCATACACACCTCATTCTCTTCAGATGGCATTTCTTTTATAAAGACACCAGCCATTGGATTAGGAGCCCACCACACTTCAGCGTGACCTCAGTTTAGCTTCATTACATCTGCCAATAACCCCATTTTCAAATAAGGTCCTTCCGAAGTACCGAGGCTTGGGACTTCACCATATGAGGTTTTTATGGTGGAGCGAGGGGGGTTGAGGAGCAAGACACAACTCAGCCTGTAAGAGGCAGCTTTCTCCTCCATGGGCTGCTCTGAACAGTTCTAAGAGTCAAAAGACTTCTGGGACTTCCCTGGAGGTCGAATGGTTAAGCCACTGCCCTCCCAATGCAGGGGCCATGAGTTCGACCACAGGTTGGGAACTACGATCCCACATGCTGCACGGAGTGACTTAAAAAAATCTTTTAAAAAAGTCAAAAGACTTCTGATCCCAGGCTGTCTTTTGCCACATCCCTCATTTCAGAGATGCATCTGAGGCTCTCAAGGCAGAGGAGCTGTGCTTTTTACCCAGTGGACACGGGGAGCAGGAATCCTTACCTGAGCTCTCAGCCTGACTTATGATTGATGACAAGAAGGTCAAGAAGAGTGCGTGAAGCAGGCCCGTACTGGTGCTGAATTCAAATTGGATATGATTTCATTCCAGGGCCCATGGAGACTCTTAACTCACGTTGTCTTCTTTTATAACTAATCTTCAGCTTTTGTTAGTAGCCTCGATGTCAAGCACTCAATTTAGCTCAAAATCAAATTACTCATTATATTCAGCTAAAATTCCAATGGCTCATTAAGCCAAGCCTGTGGCGTGATGAAGTCAGCGGCCTTGCATGAATGAGCAGGTGACTAAGGAGTCTCGGAGCCAGCTAATTAGGTAACACTTTTATTTCTCCTCTTGAAATGTTAGACAAGCCATACCTGTTGAGAGGTCTTAGAGCTCAGACATGAACCAGTTCGTGCACTGGCATCTCTAAGACATCTGTATTCTCACTGTTCACTCACCTGTGACACTGAGGACCCACTGGGGCTGGAGCTGTCATCGGGGCTGTCTCCTTCTCAGACGGTAAGAACTTCTTCCATTGGCAGAAAAGAGGCACAGGTATCTCTCCATCCCCTGCCCCCAAAGACACCAGAAGCTCCATTCTTCCTCCAGAATCATACAAGAGGCAGGGAATCGAGTTTGACTGAGAGCATAAAACTTTAGAAGACAAAGAATTGGGGTAGTTTTTTTTTTTTTTTTCATTGAACTGTAGTTGATTTACAACCGTTGTGTTAGTTTCAAGCGTACAGCAAAGTGAATCTTTCCTACATATATATCACATATATATTATACATATATACTTTATTATGTATATTACATATACTTTACAATAATATATATTGCATTTATATATTGCATATATATATTCTTTTTCAGATTCTTTTCCAGTAAACATCATACATTATTACAACATATTTAATATAGTTCCCTGTGCTACATGTAGGTCCTTGTTGTTTATCTACTTTATTTATTTCAGTCGTGTATGGAGTAGTTACTTTGAATTACCACAGTTTTTAAGCCCCTCCCATCTCAGCCCCTGAAAATACGTCTGGTCTCAGAGATACAGAGGCCAGCACATTCAGGGCTGTCTCAGCACTCCTGATCACTGAGGAGTCAGGACCCAGGTCCAGGGGCCCTTGCCCTTGGGCCTGTGGACCCTCCTTTCCACCTTCCCTCCCCATTCCCTCCTCCCTCCTGCTGAATAAGCACCCCATTGTTTAGGGAGTTCATGTTTGCCTGAGGCTGGAATTACCTTCTCTGCCCAGACTCACTCTTTCTGCCAGCTGACAGTGTGAAGATATCACTAATATTTTATTGCCAGGTTTGAGTTAAATATTAATGTCAAAAGTATAGACAGCCTGGGAACAATTATGGACATCTCCAGATACATCATATTATCTTTGGCATCAAGTTTGCTTGGTTGAAAACGAAACTCTAAATGGATACTAAGCATTCAGTTTGTTACTCATATGGCTATTCCCAACACAACTCAAATGAAATATTGACCCATAACTGGGTTTATACTTGCTTAGAACACTTTCAAAGACTGAGGTTGAGTGGACCATGGATGATCCCTCACTAGTTAGTGCATACAACTAGTTACAGAGCATCCTAAAACCTGGAAGCGGTGGTGCAAAGTCAAAGGCAGAATTAACTATGGCAGCAGAGTCAAGGGGACAAGCCAGGGTTACTGACGGACAGGGTGGTAACAGCCAGTAGCCAAGAAAATATGGAGATCCACTTTGGGAATCTGTGCTAAGCTGGAAACTGGAAGGAACCAGAAACCCATGCAGCCCGGCTGAACACCAGCAGAGAGCCTATCTTAAGTAAAAGACTCTTCTTGATGTTTTCAAATACTGCCATTTATGCCTATGTACCTGCCAGCTTTGGGTCTGAAATGTCAGATCCGAGCCAGCTCTGTTTACATAATGTTTGCAGTTTTGTAGGGTCAATCTGTTGTTCAGTTATGTTTAGAACTGTGCAAAATATTATCTGTTATCAACAGATTGAGATTAATCCTCCTCTTCAAACTGGAATACTCTATTTTTCCATATTTATAGTATTTACCACAGAAATGAATGGATGGATAATCCTCGGGTAACCTGTTGACACCAATACTGGCTGGGAGAAGTGGTTTCTAGCCTGGGAAAGAATGTTTGGCTAACAAATGGTAAATGATGAACCTTGCTCTCCTAGTTCAAACTTCCAACTAGATTTTTAATAATTTCCCAACCTCAACCCTCTAGAAGGACCCCAGGAGTCTTTTATGCTTTATCCGAACTTGTAATCACTGCCACTTACTCTGTAAAGTCCTCCATATATACTGCAAGGCCTTGGAAACATGTGTACTGGGACTTCATTCATCTATTGGTTTCTTTTGTTCGATGAGGTGGAGAGGCAAAGATGGCCTGAGGTCTGATGGGCCGAGAGGAGAAATGAACGGAAGCCGTCACCTCCCTTCATGCAAAGGCTTCACGTTGTCCTGCTCGCTTGCTGGTGGATCTGGGGGCATGAGGCATGTAACAGCACATTTCCAATAGAGTAACTTTGTAAAACCCAAACTGGGTTTTTGGGGACTTCCCTTGTGGCCCAAGGGTTAAGAATCTGCCTTGCAATGCAGGGACGCAGGTTCAATCCCTGGTCAGGAAACTAAGATCCCACATGCCATGGGGCAACCAAGCCTGAGCCAAAACTATAGAGTCTGCATGTTGCAAGAAAAATCCTGCATGTCACTATGGAAGATCCTGTGTGCTGCGACTATGACCCAACGCAGCCAAACCAATAAAAATTTAAAAAAAATTTTTTAACTGGGTCTTTATTGTAAGCTCAATTTAAGTGGGAAAGTTTATGGAATTCAATGTATTAATTCATTCAGTAAATACTTACTGAGAGTTGATATCATGCTTGGTATATTCTAGATGCTGGAGATTCAGCAACAAAGGTAAGTCCATCCCTCAATCGGGAGTGTTAATAAATACATTCTACCATATATAAAATAGACAAGCAACAGGGATTTAATGTATAGCACAGGGAAATATATTCAATATTTTGCAATAAACTGTACAAACTGTAAGGGAAAAGAATCTGATAAAAAGAATATAGACATTTACCTTTCTGTGCATAACTGAATCACTTTGCTGTATACCTGAAACAAATACACTATTGTATTAAGGCACAAAAAAAGAAAAAAAGTCCATCCTTCAGGGAGACTGTATTTCATTATGTCTGTGGGAGAGAGGGGCATGGGAGATGAATAATGGACAAGTGAATAAATGTACATGCGAGCAGGTGATACCCACTGTGAGAAATACAGCAGTGTGTAGGGTGAAAGAGTGATGGCTGACAATGACTTTTTTCTTTGGACAGAGTCATCAGGGCCTCCCTCTGATCAGTGGTCCCGTAAGCAGAGACTTAAGTCCTGCAGCCACCACGCTCCCCAGCCTACCCCTTGCCCTACCCCCACCACAGGAGTTCCTAACACTGTCTCATTCCCCTTCAGTCCACAGCCCACACAACTCAGCTTAAGAGACCCCACTGCTTTGGGGCCAGAAAGCAAAGGGGATCATTATTTACCAGTAACTTTATTATTTTTTTCTATTATGATAAAATGTAATGATTAAATTTATTTTCACATTTAAACATGTAGTTGCATGCAGATAACATTCCAAGAATATATCTGTCTTTCCAGACTTAATATTAATTTGAAATTGTCAGGATGGGAATTTTATCAAGTGTTTACAACATAAGGTGACAGGAGCAAGAATTCTTTTGAAAAAGACTGAATTTGATCATTGAAATGTATCTTTCTGGTCTTCTGAAATTTTTCTTTTTTTTCAACTGAGCCAGGCGTAAGATACAAAGGATTTGAAGGGCGGTGTGACCTGGTATCATTGTGTCCCCTACCCTCCCTTCTGGTTTCCAGGTTTGTTAAAATCCCTTGAGCTGGGAAGAATGCAGAGAGTCAAGGATGAAGCAGGGCAGGAAGACGTGAGCAGGGGGTTCTGAGGCTAAGGACCACCTGGGAGGGAGCTGGGGCCACCTGATGGAATCCCTCTTTGAAACCTGAGGGATCCAAATAGGGGGCGTTGAGTAGGAGCGCTTGCTTCCAGGGTGCAGTCTGGGGAGTCCAGCCCAGACACATCGCAGCAGCTCCAGAGGGCTCTGGAGGCCAGAGACGGATCCAGGGACTGTCTGTGCCTCTAGAGGGGTGTGGGAAGATAGCGTCTTGAAGTTTCCATGGGCCCAAATGCAGCATGGGAATTGGGGGGTGGGGGGCATTAGGGGGGCAGCAGGAGGAAGAGAGCGGGAAGCAAATGGCAAGCACACTGGTCGCTGACCTAAACAAAGGGCAGCAATTCAGGAGCACGAGGGATGCCCACACAGCTGGGAGGCTGCCCACTTGGCACAGGAAAGCCACACGCCTGGCATATCCCATCCTGATGATGAGGACCACACGGGGTGAGCTTCACCTGCGCTGGATTCCAGAAGCAGATGGAGACTGAGATGGGGACATCCCCATCCCCCACCTGCTGGGCTCACCTGGGCACAACCCAGGGAGGGGAGGCACAGGGACTGTGATGCTAAGACCAGCCCTTGAACCCACAGCTGCCAAGAAATCTCTACATTTGACGGAGTTTCCCAGACACAACTAGAAGAAAGTCATGTCTGGATATGTTTAGTTTTTAACTGAACGGGATTCAGAGCCAGAAATGTATCTAATTGTTCTAATTATGAAAAATTAACTTTTACTCACTCCAGCTTGCCATTGCGAAAATTAGTTCCTGCTACACAAAACCAAACTGGCCGATCTGTGGGAATTTGTGAGACCGACTTACTTGGGCATAAATGATAAGGATGCCACTGAGCTCTGCCAAGGAACTGCCCCAGAGTTCTGCTTTGAGGCAAACCCAGGCCTGGTTCAAATCCTGGATTCTCCACGAATGACCTGATACCCTGAAGGTGGCTGCTCTTTCATATTTGAAACTGCCATGATGATACTGGGTTTTCATGTTCGCTGTGAGAATTAAGGTATTTGGAAGTGTGTCAAGCACTAGAACGGAAGCTTCCTTTGAATGCCTGTGGCTGCCAGGCCACGCTTCCCTGCTGGGGAATGCCCGCCAAACAGGGCATTTGCTCCTGTTGGTCCTTGTCACACAGCAGGTGCACAAGCCAAGGATAATGAGGTTCCAGGCGCAACACGAGGTGGCTTTGGATGAGCCGAGAATATCCTTCAGAGCATCTTCCTTGGTGTGATTGAGGCCAGATGCACCTACAAGATGCTTGACCTGTTTCTCAACCATCCTGAGCTGCCGTTCTGGTTTTCCGTGAAGCTTCCTTCACTCCCTGGATTGGACATCCCACATGGGCCCTTGTCCCCTTTGGGTCCTTGGAATGAACCATCATTCATGCCTGTATATCTTTTATGTAACCTCAAAGAGTGTATGAACATACATCAGGCAAATAAATGAATTTACATCAAGCAAATAAATAGAAGCCAACAAATAAAATATGAGTAAACCAACAAATGTGGGTTTCCCTGGTGGCTCGGTGGTAAAGAATCTGCCTGCAATGCAGGAGACATGGGCTCGATCCCTGGGTTGGGAAGATCCCCTGGAGGAGGAAATGGTGACCCACTTCAGCATCCTTGCCTGGAAAATCCCATGGACAGAGGAGACTGGCAGGCTACAGTCCATGGGATCATATGAGAGTCGGATATGACTCAGTGACTAAATGACAACAACCAACTGACAAATAAAATACAAACCTCTTATTGGCAGTTTGCATCAAAGCAATACGCCAATTTGGATGGGTAAGGGGGTGCTTTGTAGCTGTGTGAGTCACACTGTTTGTTAGACACTTTTATTGTGTAGCATGCCACGGGACATCTGTTGTAGCATCCTTTGTCCACCTTGTAGACCCATCAGCAAGCCACTTCCCAGGAAGCCCCCTCTCCTTGGACGGAAGTGGACATCTGATTGCATGTCTGGGGACTGAAGTAGGCTGGGTGAGGCCTGGGAACAGCAGGGCCCCCAGCAGCTGTATTTTGTCCCAGAGCTGGAGCCCCAGGGTAGAGGGAAGCCAGTGCTGCCCTCTGCAAAGCACCTCCAGCTGCTGCAAAGAAATGGCAACATCCAACACATCCGCACATCGTTTGAAGCAGGTTTGGTCACCTGCAAAGAATCGTAAACTGTCCTGAGTAAGGGTGATGGGGATGGGCAGTAGGACGTCTCAGGGACTGCTCTTCTAGATAGGACTGCACTCCAGAATCCGCTCAGAGGGGAAGTAATTTTGGGGCTGGTGGAGGCAGAGATGGCCAAGGTTTGGAAACGGACTAGAGAGAGGCCAGATCTCAGCCATGCCCTGCCCAGGAAGGATGGTTCATTTAACTGGGCGCAGTGTGTCTTTTAGAAACTCTATTTCTATTCCTGGACTAAAGCAGTTTCCCATAAATTTTCTTTTGTTGACTGGGTCCCATGAATTCACTTTTCATCAGAGCCAACTTTCTTATCAGCAAAGTAGTTTGCTACTCTGTGTAGAGGCAGACCAGACAGCTGTAGAGAGCTGCTGCTTTGACAGTATTTACAAAGAGCTTTAGAGACAAGATATGATCTTTTTTTATGGTCTGTTTCCTTTTTCAATGAGAATATGTTTCTTGCAATATATGTGCTCATCACTTAGTAATTCCACAAGCCTGGGATTGTTTAGCTAAATTTGTTTTTTGTGTGCCAATCATATACAAATTTTTTCAAGTTTGATGGTACAAGAGTGAGAGAAAGGAATGGAACAAAGGATCATGGTTACTCAGATGCATATCTTTGGGGGGATTCCTCTTTAAACAGGAATGGCGAGTTCTGGAAGCTGTGAGCACACAGGATGCAAGATTGGTTAACTCCGCAGGCAGGACATGGAGTAAAACCCACAGAGGATGCGTGATCACTCCAGGCTTGTTGCTGTCGTTTAGTCGCTAAGTTGTCTCCAACTCTTTGTGACCCCATGGACTGTAGCCCACCAGGCTCTTCTGTCCATGCGATTCTCCAGGCAAGAACACTGGAGTGGGCTGCCGTTCCCGTCTCCAGCTCCAGGCATAGGGAACAGCATGTGCCAAGGTCCTGGGAGAAGACAGAGCTTGGAGAATTCCAGGGTCAGAAAGATGACTGGACCATCTTGTCTTGAGAGCAGAGAGCAAGAGGAAGAGAGAGACGAGTTAGAACTGCAGAGGCCAGAAAGAACCAGACTACAGGGGCACCAGGCACCACAGCAAGAGTTTCATGGTTTATCCCATGAGAAGGAAAATGCGCAAAATGGTTCAGTTCTGTTCAGTCTCTCAGTCGTGTCCGACTCTTTGCGACCCTATGAACCACAGCACGTCAGGCCTCCCTATCCATCACCAACTCCTGGAGTTCACCCAAACTCATGTCCACTGAGTCGGTGATGCCATCCAACCATCTCATCCCCTGTCGTCCCCTTCTCCTCCTGCCCTCAATCTTTCCCAGCATCAGGGTCTTTTCCAATGAGTCAGCTCTTTGCATCAGGTGGTCAAAGTATTGGAGTTTCAGCTTCAACATTAGTCCTTCCAATGAACACCCAGGACTGATCTCCTTTAGGATGGACTGGTTGGATCTCCTTGCAGTCCAAGGGACTCTCAAGAGTCTTCTCCAACACCACAGTGCAAAATGGTTAAAACTATATAAAAGAGAGGGGGGAGGTTGGGAGAGTGAGGGTGGGGTGTAACTGGGCTTACATGCGAGGATCGCCTTGGCTGCAGCAGAAAGGATTGGAAGCAGGGGAGTGGGGAGGCTTGGACAGAGAACCCTGTGGTGCTGGTGCCAGAGCCTGGGTCCCCACTGAGGTAAATGGAGAGAAGGAGAAATGGACCAGTCAAGAGACCAAGAGGGTGAACCTGAAAGGACTCAGCCCTGGGTTGCTGATGCAGAGTGCCAGAGAGGGGACAGAAACGTTAGTTTGTTCAAAACTTTGTTTACAGTTGCAGAGGCGGGTAGAGCATTTGACTGCAAACTTTTGTTTACATTTGTATCAGTTTCCTAGAGCTGACTTTACACAGTTACCAGAGACCAGGTGGCTTGAAAGAACAGAAATTTAGTCTCTCATTGTCCTGGAGACCAGAAGTCTGCCATGATGATGTCAGTGGGCCAGGCTCCCCAAAGGCTCAAGAGGAGAATGCTTCTTTGTTTCTCTTGCCTCTGGTGTTGCCAGCAATCCTCCATGTTACTTGTCGCTGCCTCACTCCAGTCCCTGCCTCTGTCTTCACGCACACTTCTTCCTTCTGCGTGTGTGTCTCTGTATCTAAATCTCTCTCTCCTTTTCTTGAGACAGCACTCATTGGATCTAGGATCCACCTTAACCCACACTGACCTCAACCTAACATGATTTTATCTGCAAGTGAAGTCACATTCACAGGCATATCTTTTGTGGGGTGGATCAACAGTTCAACAGACTGCATCCTATATCTTAAGATAATACCCTGTGATGGCTGCTGATGTTATAAATAAACATAAAAGATCAACAGTTTCCCTGAGTGTCGTAGCTGTCTTCATTATTGTATTACAACTTGTTGGTTTTATATATTGTAGCATGGCCAACTTCTGCAGCCTCACAAATGAATTCAGAATTGGTGGAATCCATATTACGAAGTCATATTACGGCTTACTGGTTTCTCTATTGTTATAGACATTTCTGACTTTCCTAAAAAATGTTTTGGCTAAAGTGATTTACGGTGAATTTCATTGATGACTTTCTCCTTTTCCCAAAGGAAAACATGGCTAAAGATCATAACTATGTTAAATTCAATCTCTGAAGATGATAGCCACAGAATTCTATTGAGAATATCATCTGTGTGAAGGCTCTTATTGCCTTGGAAGAGAGGCTCATGGGTCCAAGTCCTGGATTCTGGAAGAACTGACATACCCAAGCCATGCTGAATTTGTGGTAGTTCTCCTAGTGACGAATACACACACCCAAACACATTTCAGTAAAGACATCACCCCATAGTAAATATGATGCCCTTGAGGCAGAAACACTGTAAGTTTTACAGAGTTAACTTATTATGGAAAACCTCAGATTGTTGCAAGTATTTGTATATTTATCTGTGTGCATATATGTTACCTTACCAGAAACAATGGACCTGAAAAATTACCCACTTTATTTTCGTTAAGTCCCCAGGAAAAAATGGATAAACTATTGCAATTTTTCCATTCCTATAAACATATGCATTTTGTATGTTTATATACCCAGAATATGCTTTTCAAGTTCAGACACAACATTACTTGCCTTTGTTGCTTGGCCTGCCCCATTTGTTATAGTCTACATGGCTATCAGGGTTATATCAACAAGACTTCAACTTGCCCTCAGCCAAGACGCACAGATTACAGTTCAGCCAACAGAGAGACCCAGTCATGCTCCTACTGTCTGTGGTAAGTCAACCCTCCAAGCCATGGTGAGATCCCTCCCTGCTAGCATTTTGCTCCTCAGCCTTCTAAATATCCCTCTGGGTCTCATGAAGTCTCAAGGCCTTGAGTACAGTTGATCTTTGAGCAATGAAGGGGTTGGTGGAATCATTCCCCTAAACAATAAAAAACCCAAGCATAGCTTTACAGTTGGCCCTCCATATGTGAGGTTCCACATCCTCCGAGTCAACCATCATATGGTACTGCTCATGCCTGCATGCTCAGCAGTGTCTGACTCCTTGTGACCCCAGGGACTATAGCCCACTGGGCCCCTCCATCCATGGGATTTTTCAGGCAAGAATGCTGGCGTGGGTTGCAACTTCCTTCTCCAGGGGATCTACCTGATCAAGAGATCGAACCCATAGCTCCTGCATCTCCTGCATTGGCAGGTGGATTCTTTACTACTGAGCCACCTGGGAAGCTATAGCACCTGGTATGCACTTACTATTTACTGAAAAAATCCACTATAAGTGGACCAGCTCAGTTCAAACCCGTGTTGTTCAAGGGTCAACTGCATTGCATCTATTTCAACTATAGCAATAAGCTTCTTAAACCCAAGTTCCTTAAATGTCCCTAAACCTGGAAACTAAACCTACAGGTCAACTCCACATCATTCTTTTTTCTCCAGCTTTATTGAGATATGATTGACATATAACATCATATGAGTTTAAGATATGCCATGTGATAACTTGATACATATATATTATGAAATGATTACCACAATAAGGCTAGTTAGCATATCCTTCACCTCATGTAATTATCATCTTTTAATTGTGGTGGTGGTAGTACTACCACTTGAGATTTACTCTCTTAGCGACTTTCAGGGATAAAATTCAATATTGTTAACTATAGTCGCCATGTTGTATATTAATCCCAAGAGCTTATTCATATTATAACTGAAAGTGTACCCTTTGACCATCACACTCATTTCCCTTCACCCCCAGCACCTGGCAATCACCATTCTACCATTTCTATGAGTTTGACTTTTTCATATTCTCCATGTAAGTGACATGATACAGTATTTTGCCTTTTCTGTCTGACTTACTTCACTTAGCACAATGCCTTCCACGTCCATCCACGTTGTTGCAAATGACAGGATGTCCTTCTTTCTTGTGGCTGAATACTATTCCATTAGGTATATATTTGTTTGTTCTATATTTTAGCTATTATGAATAATGCTGCAATGAATATGTCGGTATATATATATATATCTCTTCAAGATAGTGATTTTATTTCCTTCAGAGTAATACCCCAAAGTGGAATTACTGGCTTATGCAGTCGTGCTATTAAATTAGCTTATTCATTTTTTGAAGAATCTCCATACTAGTTTCCACAATGACCATATCATTTGTATTCCCACCAACAGTGTACTAGGGTTCCCTTTCCTCCACATCCTCACCAATTCTTGTTATTTTGCTCCTCAGCTACTTTTCTGAAATAGCTACTTTTCTGAAAGTAGCTATTCTAACAGGTGTGAAGTGATAGGGTGCTGTGGTTTTCATATGCATTTCCCAGATCATTAGTGATGTTTAGCATGTTTTCATGTATTTGGGGGCCATGTTGTGTATCTACTTTGGAAAGGTATCTATTTAGGCTCTTTCTCCATTTTTTAATCAGATTATTTGCTTTTTTGCTATTGAGTTGTATGAGTTCCCAATATATTTTGGATATGAACCCTTTATCAGATGTATGGTTGCAAATATTTTCTCCTATTCCATAGGTTGTCTTTTTACCTTGTTGATCGTTTCTCCTGTTGTGCAGAAACTTTTTCATTTGATATAGTTCAACTTGTTGATTTTTATTTTCATTGCTTATACTTCTGGTGTCATGTTCAAAAAATTCATTGCCAATACCAGTGTCAGGAAGTCTTCCACTGTGTTGTTGACTAGGAGGTTTACCCTTTGGGGTCTTACACTTAAATTCCTAATCCGTTTAGAGTTCATTTTTGTGAGTGGTATAAGATAGAGGTTCAGTTTCATTCTTTTGCATGTGAATATTCAATTTTCCTAACATCATTTATTGAAGAGACTGTCTTTCCCAACTGAGGATTCTTGGATCCATTCTCAAATGTTAGCAGACCTTATATGCATGAATTTATGTCTGTGCTCTTGATATTGTTCCATTGGTATATGTGTCTGCTCTAATGGCAATACTAATACATTTTGATTACTATAGCTTTGTAATGTAGTTGGAAAGAGTGATACCTCCAGCTTTTTTCTTTCTCAAGCTTGCTTTGGCTTTGGGGGGTCTTTTGTGGTTCCCTACACCAATTTTAGAATAACTTTTGTCATTCCTATGGAAAATGCATTTGGAATTTTGATAGGGATTGCATTGAGTCTATAAATGGCTTTGGGTAGCATGGATATTTTAACAACATTAATTCTTTTGATTCATAAACATGGGATATATTTCCATTTACTATGTCTTCTGCCATTTCTTTCATCTATGTCATAGTTTTCAATATATAGATCTTTTGCTTCCTTGATTATATCTATTCCTAAGAATTTTATTATTTTGATGCCATTTTAAATGGAATTTTTCCTTATCTTTTTGCAGATAGTTCATTGTTCCTGTACAAAAAAAATCAACTGATTTTTGTATGCCAATTTCATATCCTGAAACTATTGCATTTTAAAATCAGTTATAACAGTTTTTTTGGTGTGAAATCTCTAGGATTTTCTTAATATAAGATCATGTCTTCTGCAAATAAAGGCAATTTTGCAAGAGTACCACTCTTCTTTGCATTCTTCTACATATTCCTGTGGGTTTCCCAGTTAGCACTAGTGGTAAAAGAACTTGTTTGCCAATGCAGGAGACATAAGAGGTGTAGGTTCGATCTCTGGGTTGGGAAGATCTCCTGGAGAGGGAAACGGCAACCCTCTACAGTATCCTTATGTGAATAAGCCCATGGACAGAGGAGCCTGGCAGGCTGCAGTCCATAAGGTTGCAAAGAATTGGACACGACTGAAGTGATTTAGCATGCGCGTACGCACATATTCTTGTGCAAGAGCGAAGGGGTGGAATCAGTGCGATCTAGCTGGGACTTGCTCGTGGGTGGGCCGGGCCTGGGAGCACCATCTGCTGTTCTCCCCAGAGTTCTCCCCAGAGTCGATGCTCCAGCCTTGATTCCACTTTCTGGACGATGTCTTGTGTGCCTGTCCCAGGATTAATGAGCCCCTTAATGCATTTAGAGGAATGAAGGGCTGAATGTCTAAAAACCTGTGCTGGGGCACAACCACTGTCTTCCCCCAACCCCCAGAGTCTGCCATCATGCTTTCCCCACCCCAGCCCTTGTTCCACTAACTATTGTAACTTACAGTCACATGTGGCTTCCCTCAGCCCTTTTCAGGAGTGAGGGATATTGAGGACATTTAGAGAAATCTTTCAACTGAACACACAGAGAATTCCTTTGCTGAAAGTTCTGGGTTTGAGTAGATTTCTGTCACAGGCTTTACCTGGACACATCAGAGTCATCAGATGGAGGGAATTCCCTAAAACACAGCCTCGTGTTGTGGAGGAGTATTTGGCACCATCATTAAATGTTTCAGTTGACTGGCAGGTAACGAATGATCAATTATTAATGAAAATACAGAGAAAGCCTGTGAGGAGAAGGGAAAGGTCAGAGAAGTCAGGAATGGAGGCAGATAAACGCTCCCAAGCAATGCAGACAAGCCTTCCCGTGTGCACTCACCCTCTCACCACACAGAAAGGACTGGAGATCACAGGAAAATCAGAGGTGGCCAGAGTCTAGAGGCAGAGACTTTGTTCTTTATTCCCTATAAGTCACAAAGACGGAAAGCCCTTTTTCTTTCTTTTGCCGAGAGATCAACTTACAGATGGGTTTGGGGAAGGGTGTGGGTGAGCTTGGTCAGTTTGGTTGGAAGGTTTAGAAGCCAATTCTTTCTTCACACTCCACTTCCTCTTGTAGTCTGTTTCTGATCATCTGTTACTGATTCATTTAATAAAAATGAAGTTTAAAGGTTATTTTAAAAATCTTATAATTAATTATGCAATCAGATCCATAATTACTCATTAACATGAGCTTTTTGAAGATACATGGTAACAAAATAACCCCTTTAGGACTTAAAGGCATTAAACATGACTACATTTTTTAAAAGACCTCTTTTGGTATAATATGAGTAGTTCTGGTACCCAGTTTATATTGGGCTAACCCGGATAAAGGGATTTAATGTGAATAAAGGTTCCATAAAAGATATATGAAGAGAATGGGAAACACACCAAGTACTTAACCAGCTAACATGAAAGAGACTATTTTATAGTTCTGGAAAATTATATTGTAAAGGAGTGTTTTTCAAACAGTGAAGAAACAAAAGCCAGCAGAGCTCTTTCTATAAATAAAATCTTGCACATACTCGAAACATGTAAAACTGACTTGACAGAGCTCCTCCCGTTGGCTCCTGGAAGGTGCTCCAGGTCCTGCTGTCCCATCCCCCTCCCTCTGAGGTCCAGACTTGGAACCCCCAGCACTCTACAAGAAAGAGTTTGGAAACATCTAGAAGCTCTTACTCGGCTGTTCTCCATACACATTCAGGTGGTTCAAGAGTAAGTGGATTTACAGAGAGATGATATGGGGTGGGAGGTGGGAGGGGGTTCAGGATTGGGAACTCATGTACACCCGTGGCGGATTCATGTCAATGTATGGCAAAACCAATACAGTATTGTAAAGTAAAATAAAGTAAAAATAAAAATTAAAAAAAAAAAAGAATTTATAACAACAACAAAAAGAGTAAGTGGATTTAAAATGTGAGAGGAGGAACTTTAGATACAATACAGGGTTTTTCAAAACATCAAAATGAAGCCTCCAAATAGAATTTCAGTGATTTCTTAATTCAATTCAGTCACTCAGTCATGCTTGACTGTGAGCCCATGGACTACAGCACACCAGGCCTCCCTGTCCAGCACCAACTCCAGAGTTTGCTCAAACTCATGTCCATTGAGTCTGTGATGCAATCCAACCATCTCAGCCTCTGTCACCCCCTTCTCCTGCCCTCAATCTTTCCCAGCATCAGGGTTTTTCCCAATGAGTCAGCTCAATTAGAAGTACAGAAAGCACCCCCTTAAGGACACTCATGATCTGTTGTCAACCTCTCTCTCCAGTCTGGCCCTCCACCACCCAGCCCCACACCAGGTACCGCACTGTAACCTTCCACTGTCCTGTCTGCCCCAACCTGTGGCGCTGAAACAGGGAGAGGCTGAATTGGGATGTGCTGTAAGAATAACATTGAATTACAAAGATTCAGTATGGGCTTCTCTGGTGGCTCAGATGGTAAAGAATCTGCCTGCAATGCTGGAGACCCAGGTTCGATCCTTGGATCAGAAAGATGCCCTGGAGAAGGGAATGGCAGCCCACTTCAGTATTCTTGCCTGAAAAATCCCATGGACAGAGGAGCCTGTTGGGCTACAGTCCATGGGGTCGCAAAGAGTGGGACAAGACTGAGTGACTAACACTTTTGCTTTAGTATGAATAAAGAATCTAGGTATTTTAATAATTTTTATATTGGTGGAATCACATTTTGACATACTGGGTTAAACAAAATACATTGCTAAATTACTTTTATCTATTTCTCCTGTTTAAAAAAATGCAGCTGTTAGAAAATGTATGTTGCGTATATGGCTTGCATCTGTGGCTGACGATACACTCCCATTAGTGAAGCTCCAGTCGGTGGTCTGACTGGTAACACAGGCGGCTCTTCCGGGGCGTCCATGGGCAGTTGCAAGGGAACATGGGGAATCAAATTATGTACTCCTATCGAGGCAGAAATGTGGGCCTGGTTGTCTCTAGGTCTCCCGAGCTTATAAAAAGATGTCAAACATCTGGAGGTAAATGTGTGTGGGGAGTGCGTGTTCAGGAGTGTGCATGAATTTTCCAAATTTTTTCATGTTGGCAGCTATTTCATAATTTTGAAAGCTAATCTAGCACAACACTGTTGAAGCCAAACAAAACACGCTGGGAGCCAGACCTGGCCCACAAGCTGCCAAGGGTGTGACGGTCTCCCCTCTCTCTGGCTTCCCCAGGATGGTGCATCTGGCCACTCCCTGACCAGCTGGGAGGGCCTCTCAGGCTAGCTCCCACATCTTCCCATCCCCAGCACCTCATTTGAGACACCAAAGATGCTAAATAGACAGTTGTCAAATGGCCAAATGAACAGGTTCTAGAATATTCTTATTTGGAGGTTCTTGAATGGGAAATATATTTTTTCCAGAGTCTGACGTGTACTCCTGCCCTGAAGGAGAACCAGCTACCTTACCTGCCAAGACCCTTCATGTCTGAACAACCACTGCAGAACATCCACTTCTCGGAGCAAAAGGAGTTCTTGAAAGTTCTTTTGTGTTAGCATTGAAAAAAATGTTAATTAATTAGTTTATTTTAATTGGAGGATAATTACTTTACAATACTGTGGTGGTTTTTGCCATACATTCACATGAATCACCCATGGGTGCACATGTGTCCCCCCATCCTGAAACCCCCTCCCTCTTCCCTTCCCACCCCATCCCTCTGGGTTGTCCTAGAGCACCAGCTTGGGTGCCCTGCTTCCTGAATTGAACTTGCCCTGGTCATCTATTTTACATATGGTAATACACATGTTTCAATGCTATTCTTGCAAACCATCCCACCCTCGCCTTCTTCCACTGAGTCCAAAATTCTGTTCTTTACATCTGTGCCTTTTTTGCTGCCCTGCTTCTAGGATATTTGGTACCATCTTTCTAAATTCCATATATATGCATTTCTGATTTACTTCACTCTATAATAGGCTCCAGTTTCATTCACCTCATTAGAACAGATTCAAATGTGTTCTTTTTTAATAGCTGAGTAATATTCCATTCTGTATATATACCACTTCCTTATCCATTCATCTGCTGATGGACATTTAGGTTGCTTTCATGTCTTAGCTATCATAAATTGTGCTGCAATGAACATCGGGGTACATGTGTCTGTTTCAAATCTGGTTTCCTTGGAGGCCCAGCAGTGGTGTTACTGGGTCATATGGCAGTTCTATGCCCAGTTTTTTAAGGAATCTCCACACTATTCTCCAAAGTTGCTGTGCTAGTTTGCATTCCCACCAACAGTGTAGAGGAAAAACATCAGGAAGCATGATTCTTCCAACGCCATTCTTTCTCAAGGTTGTTTTGGCTATTCGTGGTCTTTTGTGTTTCCATGCAAACTTAAAAATTTTTTGTTCTAGTTCTGTGAAAACTTCCGTTGGTAATTTGATAGGAATTTCTCTGAATCTGTAGATTGCCTTGGGTAATATGGTCATTGTAATAATATTGACTCCTCCAATCCAAGAATATGGTATATCTTTCCATCTGTTTGTGTTGCCTTCAATTTCTTTCATCAGTGTCTTATAGTTTTCAGAGTACAGATATTTTGTCTCCTTAGGTATAGCATCACATAGGTAGGTATGGTATAGGTAGCCCTTCCCTAAAAGGTAATAACATTAATATGCATTCATGTTTACTAAATAACTAACCTCGATTTTGTAAATCATAAGAAACACAATTCTTAGATTGTTTATATCAGAATATCGGGAATGTTTCTGAATTCTTATAATCTATATTTTGGGCTAGAATTGTATAGTGCATTGTGAAAAGATTTATTTAGATTACATGTGAACTTATTATATGTTAATTAATAAAGGTGAATGGTTTTTCTCTTTATATATATATATAATTGAGATATAGTTGATGTACAAAGTTTCTGGAGCGCAGAAAGGTGATTCAGTTATATAATACACATATTATTTTTCAGAGTATTTTCCATTATAGGTTATTGCAAGATGATAACTATAGGTCCCTGTGCTATACTGTAAACTTTTCTTGCTTGTTGTATATCTTTTTTTAATTAGAAATCTAGCATTCTATTCATATTAAGTCAAAAAGGATTTTCTACTATGCTTGATAAAGGCTTGAGAAAGAATATATTAAAAAAAAGAGATGCGGAAATTGGAAACCATAAACTAAATGAAATGGGAACACTGAATATGACATATTAATAGAAAAAGTGAGACAAACTAGATAAAAGCAAAAGATCCTCATATAGACCAGTTGTTTTTAAACATGGCTGCTCATTAGAAGCATATCTGGAGCTCTGGAGCAAAAAAAGGAGTATATAGGCATTTGTATTTTTCAAAAACTTTCAAGATAATTCTGATATGCATCTGGATTTTAAAAAGCAATGATAGGGTTTTCTATTAAATGGTAGGTTTGGTGGTATGGGATTCTACTATTTTCTGTTGTCCAATTATGTTACAAGGATAGTAAGTGAATAATAGTTAGTTACATGATGACTATAGTAAAAGATGTTTATCAATTTTCACAATCAATAGCCAGACAAAAAATAAAAGATAATTAAAATTGCAAGCCACAGTGGAAACACGATTAACCTAACAATGTAAAATAAATACATACAATTTGGGGGCTTAGCTAGAGTGACGTGTTAGTGACAGTGCGTACACACGCGTGTTTTTGTTCACCCAGCCAGTCGCTGTCTTTTAGTTGATGTGTTTAATCCATTTACATTTCAGGTAATTATCAACATGCATGATCCCATGACCATTTTCTTCATTGTTTTGGGTTTATTTTGTGTAAATCTTTTCTTTCTCTTCTGTTTCCTCCCTAGAGAAGTTCCTTTAGCATTTGTTGTACAGCTGGCTTGGTGGTGCTGAATTTTCTTAACTTTTTCTTGTCTGGAAAACTTTTGATTTCTCCATCAGATATGAGCAAGAGTCTTGCTGGATAGAGTATTCTTGGTTGTAGTTTCTTCCCTTTCATCACTTTAAATATACGATGCCATTCCCTTCTGGCTTATAGAGCTTCTGCTGAGAAATCAGCAGATAATTTTATGGGAATTCCCTTGTATGCTATTTGTCATTTTTCCCTTGCTGCTTTAATATTTTATCTTTGTCTTTAATTTTTGTCAGTTTGATTACTCTGTGTTCCTCCTTGGGTCTATCCTGTCTGGGACACTCTCGGTTTCCTGGGCTTTGTTGACTATTTTCTTCCCCATGTTAGTGAAATTTTCTAATAAAGCTGAATGATTTTTAACATGGTTTAAAAAAAGTTGTCATGTATGGATGTGAGAGTTGGACTATAAAGAAATCTGAGTGCCGAAGAATTGATGCTTTTGAACTGTGGTGTTGGAGAATACTCTTGAGAATCCCTTGGAATGCAAGGAGATCCAACCAGCCAATCCTAAAGGAAATCAGCCCTGAATATTCCATGGAAGGACTGATGCTGTAGCTGAAGCTCCAGTACTTTGGCCACCTGATTAAAAGAACTGACTCACTGGAAAAGACTCTGATGCTGGGAAAGATTGAGGGCAGGAGGAGAAGGGGACGACAGAGGATGAGATGGTTTGATGGCATCACCAACTCAATGGACGTGAGCTTGAGTAAACTCCGGGAGTTGGTGATGGACAGGGAAGCCTGGGGTGCTGCGGTCCATGAAAAAAAGTTGAAACTGAGATATTGGAGTGTAATTTTATTTTGTTTTTTCAGTCTTATAAGTGACTGTTCATTTTTCTTTTAAACAAGTTGTAGGGCAAGATATTAGTATTAAATTTTTATTTCATAATAGAATAAAATATTACCTCAAATTGTTTTTCCTCTTTTAGAAGGGCTAGTAGTAAAAAATCAACTTAAAAATATTTTTTTAATGAGGACTGAAGTTTACCTGAAGACCAGAACCTTAGGGAGTGCCCATGGTTTTCATGGCCCGGTTGCGGCTGCATCTGTGGAGGAAGTGCCTGTGGGGCACCGAGGCCTGCACAGGGCCAGGTGCCCCAGGCCGCACAGGGGGCCACACAGAGAGAGCATCCTGCCCACCCTGCACGCTGAGTTATCACACACCAGCGAGAACAGGCGGGTCTACAAAACCATACCCTTGCCAACACCTTATTTTTTTAAAAAAACATACAGTATAACATTTTAGAAATCCGGGAGGTTTAAATTCTTCAGATCTTTTTTTTCAGTCTAGTGATTTACAATGTAACAGCATAAGTCTTAACTCTGGGACTCCACCTTTTCTGAGCCCCACCGCATTGCTTTACTCTGCCCTAAATCTGCAACAGGAGAAGATGATGCCCAAGTAGAGATTCTGAATGCGAGTAGCTGGCTCCCTGCGTTTCTCGACTGTACCAACCCATTCAACTTCAGTATCTGAAAACTTCGCACTTTCCAAATAGCAACAGTTAACAGAAATCAAAAAACCTAAGTATTTTACATCACCATGTGGGAAGCTGGCAAAGTGCCTGCCTGGAAAACCCAGAGAATATGAAAATGGGCAAAAAAAGAGTAGGAATTAAAGCACCTCTCTCTAGGAATGAAAAGGCAATCTAGGAACTTGTAAACAGGACTTCCGAGTATTTGGGGAAAGATTTGAATTTCCAGTTACCAGCTGGGGTGGACCCTAGTGACGTGGTCACAGGATCTCAAGTTTTTGGTGGTGTTCACACAAGTAGGATGTGTTGGCTGCTCATGGTCGAGGCCATTATCTCTCTGCCCTTCAGTGTCCCTATTGTCACCTCTCTCCCCATATCAGGTGACGCTGGAGAGTCAATGGTCATTTGGGGGCTCTGTCTAAAGAGAAGCTGAGTTTAGTGGGATAACTACATGTATTAGATACATATTACTATTATATTATATATAAAATACACACATATGTATCCCACTAAACTCATCTGTATCCATATCCATGTCTATGTTTATGTCTCTATCTATCTATACGTTACAGTTTCTATGCATGTTTAAGTCATTGCCAGCTGGTACAGGAGAAGCTTCCAGGAATTCTCCAAGTCTCCTCCCTCCCACCTGCTGCCTCCCCCAGGTCAGACACAGATGGGCAAAAACTCAGGAAGTCTTTGTCTTCCCATGTGACACGCATGGGAGCTCCAGGGCCTGACCTTGGATTCACGTGGGCAGTGGAGAAAAAACAAGGTTCAGATGAACAGCATCAGAAGCGACACCACTGCCATTTCCTCCTCCAGGGGATCTTGCCGACCCTAGGACTGAACCCCTGTCCCCCTCAGTCCAGACGGATTCTTTATGACTGAGCCACCAGAGGAAATCAAGTGAGGCCATTAGGGTGGGCCTTAATCCAATGCAACTGATGTTCTTACAGGAACGGGAAATTTGAACATCGATAGTTACAGAGTGAAGAAAATGTGAAAACAGGGAGAAGAAGGCCATGTGCAAACCAAGGAGACAGGCCTCCAAAGAATCCAGCCTTGAAGACACTTTGATCTTGGTCTTCTAGCTTTTAGGATTGCGAGAAAATAGATTTCCGTTGTTTACGCAAAAAAAAAAAAAAAAAGTTATCCCATAGAAGTTCCTCCACATCAAGCACAAAAATTGTAAGCAGAGGATTTAGTTCAGATGCCTATTCAACATTAAAGTTCTTTCTTACTGGGATTATACGCCAAAGTGCAGTGTGTGAAATTATAAACACGTTGTGCAAATTTGTTCTTCTTTCTTGGGAACAATGCAGAATAGATAGTACCAGAACTCCTGTGTTTGGAAGGCACACACTTGCAGCAGTAAACCCAAAAAGTTGAGTGTGTCCATAACAGCCCCTGGGGGAAGGAAGATTGATAGAGATTTCCCCAAGTTTAATACTGATCCAAAAACTTTACACAACATCATCAAAATTGAGTCAAGAAGCTAAGGAAACTTCGCAAAACTATCTAATAGTAAAATAGCCAAGTTCAGGGGAAGACTGGACCACCTGATGTGAAGAGTCAACTCACTGGAAAAGACTCCCATGTTGGGAAAGACTGAGGGCAAGAGAAGAAGGGGCCGACAGAGGGTGAGAAGATTGGACGGCATCACTAACTCAATGGACATGAGTTTGAACAAATTTCTGGAGACAGTGAAGGACGGGGAAGGCTGGTGTGCTGCAGTCCATGGGGTCACAGAGTTGGATACATCAGCAGCTGAACAACAACAACAAAAATAGTATGAAATTTTTACTAAATGAAAAAGTGGTCAGAATATGCAGCCAAAAATGTAGGAAGACATATTAGAGCCAGGCACCTCATTAATAAAAATAGTACGATATTTTTCTAGATCTAGTGATGCTTTTTGACAACTTAAAAAAATTTGTAATGTGTTGTGGCTTATTTTCCCACACCAAATTCATATTTTCACTATGGCACCTAATTTCATCTTATGCATGCTCAGCCACTCAGTTCAACTCTTTGTGACCCATGGACTGTAGCCCACCATGCTCATCTGTTCATGGAATTCCCCAGGTAAGAAAACTGGAGTGGGTTGCCATTTCCTCCTCCAGGGGACCTTGCCAACCCAGGGATCAAACCAGCGTCTCTTACGTCTCCGGCATTGGCCAGGTGGACTCTCTACCACTGTGTTGCCTGGGTCATCTGGTCACTAGTTCATTTGTAGATGGCCGGACTGCTTAGGGACTGGGGATGTTAAAATTCTTATATTCTTTTTCTTAAAGAGAACCACTCCCAAACTGTGTAAGCTTCAGGCCCCATAAAACCAGATCCGCCCCTGCCCCTGGGTGAAAGAGGAGACGACATTCAAGAGAAATTGTGAAACACATTTTCCTACTGGCAAAGGAGGGAAAAAAATAAGGTATATATAAAAAAAGCCCTGATGACAAAATAAATGAAGCAGGAAAATCTGAAAATGGCAAAAATTCAGCAAATAAAAATAAATCCTCTAGCTTATAGATCTGCATCTGTCTTCATCAGCAATTTTCCTTCCAGCAGCCAGAGCATCCCCAGGGTCCAGCCTGGATGACAAGCCCTGAACAGGCTTTCAGAAAACGTCCGCTCAATGTTCTCATTCAGAACCTGCCGTCTCCCCTTGCAAGACCTCAAGCTGGCCCCTGTAGCTCCAGACCAGATTATGAAATCCAGCCTCTGCCTTGTAGATGGCTTACTCCCACCGGCAGACACTGTTCCCTGTGAACGAGAAGGAAGCAACAGACCCAGGGTCTCATGACCTTGTGGGTTTGTGTTTCTTTTTCCCACCACTGGGATGAAATTGTCCTAAGCCACTGAGTTCTTTTCTATTGCTGGTTGTGCAAGGAGCATCCGTGTTGAGCATAAAGTGTCCCTTCCAGCCCAGGCCCTATCGACACACGCGTGATCCACCCAGACGTCATGGATTGTTTGATTTGTTCACACAAGCAGACCCTGAAATGGGCATCCTGTCAAGGCCAAAGCCGTCCCTCTACCCCGCCCATCTCAACTTCTACTGGTCCTTATTTGAACTTGATTGTGTCTTGTTAACCCTAGACCATGGCTCTGATGTCAGCTTCTGGCCTCCCTTCCATCTTAGCAACTCTCTCAACTCCATTCCTGGCATGGGAATCCCAGTTTTGCTGTGCTCAGCCTGCCTTTCTGCACCTTCTCCACACAGAAACAAGATATCCCAGGGCCCCCCAGTGGTCCCAGCACTCACAGACTCTCCTGTTCTCTGCCGTCTCCACCTTCCCAGTGCGCTTGGCCATGCTCACGTTGGAGTCCCTGGTTGCAGTCTTGTTGCTCCAGCCATTCTGCCCAGGTCCTTCCCATTCTTCCATCCCTGCCGGTTTGATTCTGAACATTGATTTTGGGTCGGCAGCCACATCCCTCCTCTGCGCTTGGCTAGCTCCCAGGACCCAGGCCAAGGCCAGATCCCGGGAGACCCACTGCCAAGGAAAGAACGTTGAGCACACACAGTCCAGTTTTGCTGTTTCTCTTGGTCCGAACTTTCATGTTGCCCCAGATGATTACACCCGCAATCTAGCCCCTATTGCACAGAATTTCACAGACTCATCCATTCCGATGAAAAGAATTTGGCGACTAAGTTTATTGGGATAGCAAAGTCGGGAGTTATCTGGTCCAACACTAAGTCTGCAGCTCCTGACATCACCAGCGCCCTGTGGTACCCAGATTTGTTAACCCCTGGGTCCACCCAGCTAACTTCCCTCCTGGTCCAGAAACCAACCAGCTTTCCAAGACCAAAGATGCTACATGCAAAAGCTTGCAGGAGACTATGCACCTTGCAGGCTCTGTTGTCTGATTTAATCTTTGTCTAGGAACCTCTGTGTAAAGGTCAAGCCTGAGAACATGGTCACACAGGTGGATGCTTCCATCTTTATTTCTAGGTGGTGATATATTTTTATGGGCTTTCAAAATGAGGAGGTACAAATGACTGATACAGAAAAGAAAGTCTTCCAAAAGTTTAAAAGTTTAGGATAAACTTAATCCAAACAGTTTGATATAAAGCAAATTAAGCAAAAAAAATATTTTTGATAACAAAGAAATGTGGGTAAATTCCTAAACACAGCATTTTGTTCACTGCAGAAAGGCATTTCAGTGTTTTATCAAACCTTGAAGGTATGGCAGAACTTGCAACATTAAGAAGGCCACTTAAAAGGTAAAGCTCATCAGCTTCCATATCTGAGAAGTTACGAGGCTCATAAAAATTTAAGACCATATCATTCCAACTTCAGACTTCGAGATATCCAAATTCTCCCCTTGAACTGGATTCCAACCAAGGGGAACAGATCAAGAAATTAGGTCTTTGTCTTCATCAGACAGAGTACACCCAAGAAGTATGAAGAGACAGGAGTTAGCAACTTCCTGGATGACAAAGGTCCCCTGAACTGGCTCCAGACTCTCACGGTGACAGGTCTCATCTGGAATTGCCACGAGTCATGAACAGACAACAACGGTCGCAGCTGGTAAACACAGATCATACATTTGAAAGTTGTTGTCTGATATTCCCTTAAATCTTGCTCTTTGCTCCTGTTGCAAACTCGTTTTGGAATGATCGTACATTAATTGCTCTGAGCCTTTCTCCTTTCTTCTATATTTACTTATTATGTATTTGGCTGCATCAGGATCTTTCACTGCGGCATGCAGGCTCTTCCTTGTACTGTCTGGGCCTCTCTCTAGATGGGGTCCAGGCTCAGTAGTTGTGGCACACGGGCTTAGTTGCCTTGTGCCACATGGGATCCTGGTTCCCTGACTAAGGATTGAACCCATACCCCCTGCATTGGAAGGCAGATTCTCAACCACTGAACCACCAGCCCCAACCTGAAGCCTTTCTTGAACAGCTATAAGCTATGTCTAACCTTCCTTCTAAACATGTGTGGGCTCTGAGGTTCCACTTGGGATATGAGGTCCCCAGACTCAGGACTGAGCACTGGGGGACTGTGGGCATTGAGGAATAGCACTGGATCACCAGATGCAACGAAAGAGCCAGTGGACGTCAAGTCCATTTGGAGAAACTAAAATCAAAGACAGGCACGTGGTCCGGCTGAGTTGTTGACTCAGCGAGGAAGGCGAGAAGGCAGGGTCCAGGTGGAAGGTAAGGGGATGAGAGTGACGGGAGAGCAGGGTTCTGAGAAAAGGGTAAGTGATGTTAGAAAGTAAATCATTCACCAGCAGCTTCTCAAATAACCTGTCTCTTCTAACCTCATAAATCTGAGACTGTCAATTAGCCTTTCTTTCAGTATCAAATTTTTATTGTAAAATGTCCCCAGTGCCCTAATTGCCAGTAGTAGCATCTTCCTATTACATCTTCCCAGATATTTTTTTATCACATTTTAAAGGTACTACTTATATTGATTATCTGTTTTTGCAGAACAAATCATCACAAACGAGCAGTTAAAAAAACCGCTCATTTAATATTTCACAGTTTCTGTGTCGAGAATCTAAGAATGGTCTAAATGGTCCCTTCCTCTACCTTAGGGTCTCCCATAGGCTGTGGTTACATTGCCAGTCAGGGCTGGGGTCTCATCTGAAGGCTCCACGGGGGGGAAGATCCACACTCAAGGTTGAGTGGTTGCTGGTGGGGTTCAGTCCCATTGCTGGCTGTTGGCCAGAAGCCACTTCAGCTCCTTACCATGTGGGCCTCTCCAACATGGCTTCTTAAGGGCAAGTTAGGAGTGCAATAGGGACTTCCCTGCCAGTCCAGTGGTTAAGAATCTGCCTTGCAATGCAGAGGACACAGGTTGGATCCCTGGTCAGGGAAGTAAGATCCCACATGCTGCAGAGCAACTAAGCCTGAGCCCTGCCACTGCTGAGTCCACACTCCAGAGCAACTAGAGAATCCATGCACTTCAACAAAAATCCTGCATAGAGCAACACGGCCAAATACATTAATAAATGGAGTGCAATAGAGTCTGCTGCAAGACACAGGTCACAACCTTAGGTAAAACGAGGAGGACAGGGTATGCTTTGAATCCTGATTGGAGACGAGAAGCTGTCACCTTTGCTATATTCTCTTGGTTAGAAGCAACTCTCTCAAGGGGCTGGAGTGCCTAAGAGTGTAAACGCTAGGGTCATCGTGCGCCGTTTTAGCAGCTGCCTTCTGCACCACCTTCACGGCCAGAATGAGCCACTAAGACCCCCAGGCTTATTCCCAGGCTCCCGCTGCTGCCGCAACTGCTACCTTGGCCCTCGGGAGAGCCCCACCCTGAGGCTCCTGCTGCCCGCACAAGAGTGAGGCGGGGCTCTGTCCTCAGTGACTCTGGACCCAGAGCCCTTGAGGTGAAGAAAGCTCAGCTCACAGAGTAGCCCACAGCTGCTCCTGGAGGGCCTGCCCTCCTAGTCCAGATCCGAGCCTGACCTCAGGGGGCTCCTACCAGAGAGCCCCCCACCTGGGTCCCACCCACCAGCAGCAGCCCTCCAGCTCTGCTTCACTCACAGTCTTCTGTTCCCAGATGTCCCACCCCGGGGTTCACCTTTCCAGGGACTGAGGTGGGAACACTCATTCCCTTGCAGTGCAAAGCCCCCTCCCACGCAGAGTGTGTGGTCTGGCTCTGTGGTCTAAACAGGACATTCTAGTCCATCAAACATTCCAAGGCAGGAAAGTCCAAAATCACCCGCCACCCACTCCTGCCCTGCTACTCATTCAGTCTTAGAAACCTCCACCCAGGAAGATGAAAGGGGGCCATGGTGGGGTTGAGGGTGGTTCTTCTTTATGGTTGGCATGGTGCAAGGGAACCCACACTCCCCTTTAGGGAGGCTTCTTGTCCTGGTTATCTGGAAGGTCTAGAGGGCAGAGAATCTTGGTGGGGAAGGGTTGAGGAATATTTCCCGCTCTAGCATGGTCTGTGAGAATGAAATGATGCCAGCTGACAGCACGGCCAAGCACAGATTCATACACTTCAAAGAATTTTTTATTTTTTCAATCAGAAGGGACACAAAATTCCAGACTCTCGACTCTCTATTTCAGTTCCAAATTGATGAACTGCTGAGGTTGCAGTCTTTCTGAGAGTCTGTTTGGAGAAAGCAGCAAACGTATGAGAAGGGAAAACTGTATTTTACCCAAATGAGCTCCCTGAGTTTGTGGAGTATGTTATTAAGCAAAGCCATGTTGGGACAAGTATCATTTCACATTCCTAAAGGGTGACGCTCTACGATGCTTCGGTTTCAGGACTGACAAAGCTCTGGAGAAACGATGGAGAAGGAGAACTCTCAAGTTACAGAGAATCCAGAGTTTAATGTGGAAAGGAAGAAAGGTGGGCACTTCTCAAATGCGTGGCTTCCTTTGTTAGCCTCCACGAGGTTGGCATGAAGCTGACCATCTCAGATCCCCCTGGGCACCTCCTTGGCAGGCTGGGTCCTGGAGGAGCTGGCATGGGTTAGAAGCTCCGCTTACCCCACCAGTCCGGTGACCCAGTCCAGGAATCAAACAGCAGAACTCTTCGAGAGGCCCCATGCTCGTCCATCCCTAATGCCTCCCTTGATACTGATTGGACACTTCCGGCACATGGACCACCTAAGTGTGAAATTCATTCCTGCCATGGGCATTAAATGAGCACCTGTAGTACACCCTGGTGGCTTCCTTTGACTTCCCTGTGGCTCAGATAGTAAAGTGTCTGCCTACAATGCGGGAGACCTGGGTTCGATCCCCGGGTCAGGAAGATACCCTGGAGAAGGAGATGGCAACCCACTCCAGTGTTCTTGCCTGGAGAATCTCATGGTCAGAGGAGCCTAGTAGGCTGCAATCCATGGGGTGGCAAAGAGTCAGACACGACCAAGTGACCTCACTTCACTTCACTATGGTACACTGGACAGAGAGTCCCCAGGGAACTTTCTGGGGGAAACAGATGTGAAAACAACACTCTCTGAGGGTCCCAGCTCTCTGGGCTGTTGGGAAAACAGAGAATGCGCTCCGGGAGAAGAACAAACCCAGCACAGCGGGAGTCAGCAACAACACAAGAAAGTCGCTTGTGTTTAGGATGCCCCTGTGCATATATGACTCTTGGTGGTTTTATTCCCCAGTGGCCTTTATTGGGGGAAAATAAAAGAGACTCCAGTGATCTATATTTGCTATGCAGGCAACTTGAAACCCAGGCAGACATTCAGTGAGTAATTTCATGGGTTATTTTCTGTGTGTTTGACACTGTGCTGGGCACAAAAAAACTCCATGAAGATGAAAAGAGAGAAAAAACTGTGTAAGGTGTAAAGATGGACTTTCCCTGTGGTTCAGCCGTAAAGAATCCACCTGCCAATGCAGGAGACATAGGTTCGATCCCTGGGTCGGGAAGATCCCCTGTAGAAGGAAATGGCAACCCACTCAAATATTCTTGCCTGGAGGATCCTATGGACAGAGGAGTCTAGTGGGCTACAGTCCGTGGTGTCCCAAAAAGTTGGACATGACTTGGGGACTCAGCAAGAACACAAGCAAGGAGTAAAGACTCTGAGCCTGCCATCAGGGTGCTTCCAGTCTAATGAAGAAATAGCCCTGGAAGCCTGCGGGACACAGTGTCTGTTGCTTCAGAAAAAGGCTGGGCGTTTTTCTTTGCTGTGCAAAAGCTTTTAAACTTAATTAGGTCCCATTTGTTTGTTTTTGCTTTTATTTCCATTACTCTAGGAGATGGATCAAAAAAATATTTGTGTGATGTATGTCAAAGAGCAGTGTGCCTATGTTTTCCTCTAGGAGTTTTATAGTATTCAGTCTTACATTCAGATCTTTAATTCATTTTGAGTTTTTTTTGTTTTTGCATATGGTATTAGAGAATGTTCTAATTTCATTCTTTCATGAAATTAACTACAGAATGGAAGAAATATTTGCAAATGATGCAACCAACAAGGGATTAATTTCCAAAATATACAAATAGCTCATACAGCTCAATACCATAAAAACCAAACAACCCAATTAAAAATGGGCAGAAGACCTAAATAGACATTTTTCCAAAGAAGACATACAGATGGCCAACAGACACACATGAAGATGCTCAGCATTGCTAGTTATTACAGAAATGCAGGCCAAAACTACAAGGAGGTACCAATATAATATCATGTACTATCACTGATATGCTAAATTTAAAACATGATTAAATAAACTTATTTGCAAAACAGAAACACACCCATAGACATATAAAACAAACTTATGGTAACCAAAAGAGAAAGAAAAGTGCTAGTCACTCAGTCATGCCAATTTATTGCGACCCCACGGACTGTAGCCCACCAGGCTCCTCTGTCCATGGAATTCTCCAAGCAAGAATACTGGAGCAGGTTGCCATTTCCTTTTCCAAGAGATCTTCCTGACTCACGCATCTAACCCCCATCTCCCACATTGTAGGCAGATACTTTACCGTCTGTGCCACCAGAGAAGCCCAAAAGAGAAAGGGGGGAGGATAAATTGGAGTTTGGAATTAACAGATACATATTGCTACATATGAAATAGATAAACAAGCACCTATTGTATAGCACCTGGTGCTAGTGGTAAAGAACCCGCTTGCCAATGGAGGAGACATAAGAGAGGCAGGTTCGATCTCTGGGTCAGGAAGATCCTCTGGAGGAAGAAACGGCAACCTGCTCCAGTATTCTTGCCTGGAGAATCCCCATGGACACAGGATCCTGGTGGGCTACAGCCCATGGGGTCACAAAGACTAAAGCAACTTAGCACGCACGCACTGTATAGCACAGGGAACTATACTCAATAGCTTGTAATAACATATAATGGGAAAGAACCTGGAAAAGAATATATATACACATGTGTGTATATACACACACACACACACACACATATTTTCTCTCTCTCTCTAAGTATATATATATATATATACATAAAATAATCATTTTCCTGTACACCTGAAACTAACACGATGTTGTAAGTCAACTATACTTCAATTAAAAAAAAAAAAAAAAAAGCAAAGAGGCTGAGTAAGAGAGGACGTCCAGAGAGAGACTCAGCAGAGATGGGCAGCAAATGCCTCCCAAGTGGGTACAGAGTGTGCCAGGTGTGGTGCAGGCCTGGCGGGGAGGCAGGGAGAGTCTTCCGAACGCTGCAGCGTTGGCAGAGACGGGGGAGGTCCCAGGCACAGCTGGTCAGGGTGTGGTGTTGGGGCAGGGAGTGGGGTGTGGGTGGAAAGAGCTTGAAGAGGGGAGGGTGGGAGGTCAGGGAAGAAGAGTGAAGGTAGGTCAGGCCAGGGAGGGTGCAGGTCCTGCAGTGGGGAGGGACCAAATCAGAGGGTTTGGATTTTCTGCTTCAGGCAATGGAGAGACAAGGAAGGGCTGATGAAGGATTTTAAGCTGCAGAGTAACAGCATTTGCTATTCAAAAATAGTGAATTTTTCTTTTTTTACAGTACAAACTACTGCCTGCTCATTGACCAAAAAAATTCAGCGAGCACAGAAAACACTAAGAAACTTGAATATCATTTACAAAACTGAGATATCATAATCCCATCACCTAGAAAGAAAGATAAGTAAACTGTGAGCATCTGGTGTTTGCCTTGCTCTTCCCTATAGATCCTGGGGTTGGGGGTTTTGGTGGGAGATGAAGGCGTGAGACCCGGAGAGGCTACCACATCAGTCAAGGTGGAAAGAAGGCAAAAGGAGCCTCATGCGTGGACTGTCAACAAGGTTCCCAAGGAAGCTTCTTTCTCGGTTGGGCTGAATTCAGGTCTGTTTACTTTCTTCCAGATGAAGAGAACATTTATACACAGTGTTATCTGAAAAATTAAAAAATATGGTGAAAATATTTTCAAAAGCCAAAAGTTATTTCTCTTTTCATCAGTTTCCTTGTCATAATATTTAGAATTCTGGGCTAAGGAAGGGAGGGGAGAGAATTAAGAGGTGGGAAACCGTGATAGGGTTCCCCTGGTGGCTCAGATGGGAAAGAATCCACCTGCAATGCAGGAGACCCAGGTTCAATCCCTGGGTCGAGAGGATCGACTGGAGTTGGGCATGGCAATCCACTCCAGTATCTTGCCTGGAGAATCCCGTGGACAGAGGAGCCCGGCGGGCTACAGTCCATGGGGTTGCAAAGCGTCAGACACGACTGAGCACCCACACAACCCGTGAATTACATGAAGCTTCTTGAAGACCTGCGCTGGCTGTGTCCCCACCGGCATACTGGGCCAGTGTTACCAAACGCCCATGCCTCACAGCTATTTTCTCACTTGCTTGTTACTTTGCTTACTCTGTTATGTTTATTTTCCATCTCCTCCAGCTAGAATGTAAAATCCTCAGACAGAGAAGTGTCTTTCTTGTTTCCCATGGAATTTCCGTGAAAGACCATCAACACTGCAACCGGCTTGTCTCTGGTGAATCAGATGCGGCAACGCTTACAGAAATGCCAGGCACAGTCCAAAGCAGGGCGCTGTTTTTACAGTGTCATCACTCTGTATGGCTGTTGACTGGTTGAGCCCTGTGCTCTCCAGACATCGATCCAAAATCCTAGCTGGGAGAAGAGTCCAGCAATCAGCTGTTTCCAGTTGGCCGTTTGGAGAGGGCAGTGGCAACCCACTCCAGTGTTCTTGCCTGGAGAATCCTGTGGACAAAGGAGCCTGGTGGGCTGCTGTTCATGGGGTCACACAGAATCGGACACGACTGAAGCGACTTAGCAGGAGCAGCAGCAGCAGTTGGCCGTTTCTTCTAGGGCTTTCACTGAATCGGGCTTTCTGACTGCTGTTGTCTTGCACAGGAGACCTGGAGTCCCTGCAGATCTCAGAGTTCCATTAGGATTTATTCAGGAAGTGGCTTTGTTATTTAATGTTGATGACGAGTCCACCACTTCCGTTGGGAAGCCAGTGTACATGGAGGTACCCACAGCAGACTGGATTTATCAGAGGTGGCCAAACCAACACACATCCTACCCCATGCACTCTGACTGTGTAATTGAAGCATCTGCAAAGAGAGGGGGCATCCGTATTCCTTCTCCCCGAACCAGGGCAGAACTCTGTGACCACCTCAGCCAATAGAACACAGTGGGCAGGATGCCTCAGGCCTGCCAAGGCCAGGTCATAAAGGCATACAGATCTGCCTCTCTGAGGTGGATCTAAGTGACCACCTGGTCACTTAGACACTGTTCACCCAGGTCACATGGAGAGTCACATGGGAGTGCCCTGGCCCACAGCCCCAGGTGGGCCCCCAGCTAATAGCCAGCATCAACGACCATGTATGAGAGTTGTGAGCCTTCAAATGATTTCAACCCCCAGCCTTCAAGTCTTCCATCTGAGGCCCCAGGAGTCACACAGCAGATACGGGCCATCCCAGCTGTGCCCTAACCAAATTGCTGATGCACAGAAACTGTCAGAGATTTAAAACAAAAATAGGGAGGGGATTCCCTGGTGGTTCAGTGGTAATGAATCTGCCTCCAGTGCAGGAGACGTGGATTCGATCCCTGATCTGGGAAGATCCCATGTGCCGTGGAGCGCCAAAGCCCATGTGCCGCAGCTATTGAGCCTCTGCTCTGGAGCCCGGGAGCTGCAATTACTGAGCCCACACGCTGCAGCTGTTGCAGCCCTCGTGCCCTAGAGCCTGTGCTCCACAACAAGAGAAGCCCCTACAAGGAGAAGCCTGCACACTGAGGCTAGAGAATAGCCTCTGCTCGCCATGACTAGAGAAAAGCCTGTGCAGCAACAAAATCCATCAATCAATACAATTATTCTTAAAAAAGAAATAATAAGGGATAATCATTCAAGCCGCTACATTTTGGGATCGTTTGTTATGTAACCACAGCTAACTAATACACAGCCTTCTTGAGACCACTACGTTTTCCCAGCCTATGTGAACCTCAATAAAAGAAATGACAAGGATGAGGGCTTGGCCATCTGGCTAGAAGAGGGGTGTAGGGGACTTGCATCCAGCTATGCTTGCTTCCAGAGCACCCTGTTTTCATGTGGGGTGACTGGACGTAGGACATGATGGAGACGCTGATAGTTAGCATCACGATACCTGTACAGGGGTCTCTGCAATCAACCAGCCTGGTAAGTGCATTCAGTAGCCCTTCCATAACCTGGTAAAGGCAATCCGAGGCTCTACTCGTTGATGCATGAGAATAGCTAAACAAGCTGCTACTTTGGGAACTAGATGTATTCTTGGGTCTATAGTGTTATTGGGGCTCCCAGTGAATGGAAGTAGACCTACCCCATCCCACTTCCCACCTCCCACACCCACCGAACTGCCGATTGTGTCAATGCTGGAAATGACGCCAGCTCCATTTTTAGAAGTGCAAGCCATTTTGAGGACTATGAAGAGACAAGCAATGACCGCCAACATTTGTGTTAATGTTATACATCTGGAATAAAACAAGAGGAGTGTATGTGACATCATCCTAGCTGTCAAGAAGGCCAGAGAATAAATGGCTTCCAAGAAGTGTGTTCCTTAGACGCCAGCAAGTCTCCTGCTAATGAAGGCGCTATGGGGATTCAGGTCTTGATGAAGAGCAATCGGAGAGTTGATTCCATTTCTGTAAACAAATAGCCTCTCACGTGTTGGCCTCGCACACAGTGAGCCGTGGGCTTGGAAAGCTTGCTCCACTGAAGACTTTTCTGGGAAAATAGCAACACTTTTCTGAAGGAGGCAAATGCATGAAAAAAAAAAAAAAAAGGATCAGAAAGAAAACAGCTTTGGAGAAGGGATGGAAATCATGGCGCTGTGTCTTACTTGTCAACTTGCTTCCTGGAGGATGCCTCGCTTGTTCAGCATTCCCCTCTGAGGAGCAGCAAGTTATCTCTGGTTCACCCTTGAATGAACTGCAGTAAAAATGCCTGGGGTGGCAAGTGTCAGGCTGATGTAAGGGGAGGAGATAAATGAGAAATGCAGGGTTACACCCTTTCTAGGGAACGTTTGAAAATGAGCCAGTGTTCCTGAAAATCTATGACTGCCTTCAGCGTTTGGGAACAAAGAGGGGATGTTTAGAGCTCTAGGACATTTAGACCCCTCCGTTTAGGGCTGGAGGAGCCTTGTTTGTATATTTAAATGGCTGCCATGATCATGGAGAGTAGACCTTTTTCTCTAAGAGAAAGTTGTGAGGTTTGTAATAAAAAGAAAAGGGGGAAGATCACGTATCTCTATTTTTGTTAGAGGAATAATCTTTATTGTAAGAATCCTTGTGATTTACTTAAAATGGGTATCACGGACTACCAAGTAGAAAATGAATCTTTCTGATATCCTGTTGTGGTGTTTCACCCGAGTTTAATCCTATACCTGGAGCCAAAAGCCTTTCTCTACTTGGAAAATACAACTCCACAAAACCATTGCCTGGGGAGAGAAGTGAGGCCTCTTCAGTGGACCCATGAAAGACAAAGTCAAATTGGAAAAGCAGAAGACAGATAGCTAGGGTCTTTTCGAAACTTTATAGAGAACAGTGTATCTGATTCATCAATATATAGATTTGATTCCAAAAAACATTTTGAGACCTCTTTTGTGCCAGAAACATATTTTATATGTGATTTATATATATGATATGCATATATAAATTCTAAACGAAGTCAACCCTGAATATTCATTGGAAGGACTGATGCTGAAACTGAAGCTCCAATAATTTGGCCACCTGATGCAAAGAACTGATTCATTGGAAAAGACCCTGATGCTGGGAAAGATTGAAGGCAGGAGAAGGGGACGACAGAGGATGAGATGGTTGGATGGCATCACTGACTCAAAGGACATGAGTTTGAGCAAGCTCTAGGAGACCATGAAGGACAGGGAACCCTGGCATGCTGCAGTCCATGGGGTCACAGTCTGACATGACTTGGCAACTGAACAACAACAACAAAATGTGTATCTCTCTCTCACACACACACAGATACAACACAAACAGACAAGAAAACAGGACTGAGGTGAAAGAAGCTTAGTTAATAGGTCAGTTCAGTCGCTCAGTGTGTCTAACTCTTTGCCACCCCATGAACCACAGCACACGAGGCCTCCCTGCCCAGCACCAACTCCCGGAGTTCACCTAGACCCATGTTCATCGAGTCAATGATGCCATCCCACCATCTCATCCTCTATCGTCCCAGTCTTCTCCTGCCATCAATCTTTCCCAGCATCAGGGTCTTTTCCAATGAGTCAGCTCTTTGCATCAAGTGGCCAAGGTATTGGAGTTTCAGCCTCAATATCAGTCCTTCCAATGAACACCCAGGACTGATCTCCTTTAGGATGGACTGATTGGATCTCCTTGCAGTCCAAGGGACTCTCAAGAGTCTTCTCCAACACCACAGTTCAAAAGCATCAATTCTTTGGTGCTCAGCTTTCTTTATAGTCCAACTCTCACATCCATACATGACCACTGGAAAAACCATAGCTTTGACTAGACGGACCTTTGTTGGCAAAGTAATGTCTCTGCTTTTGAATATGCTATCTAGGTTGGTCATAACTTTCCTTCCAAGGAGTAAGTGTCTTTTAATTTCATGGCTGCAATCACCATCTGCAGTGATTTTGGAGAAAAATAAAGTCAGCCACTGTTTCCACTGTTTCCCCATCTATCTGCCATGAAGTGATGGGACCGGATGCCATGATCTTCGTTTTCTGAATGTTGAGCTTTAGGCCAACTTTTTCACTCTCCTCTTTCACTTTCATCAAGAGGCTCTTTAGTTCTTCTTCACGTTCTGCCATAAGGGTGGTGTCATCTGCATATCTGAGGGTATTGATATTTCTCCCGGCAATCTTGTTCCAGCTTGTGCTTCTTCCAGCCCAGCATTTCTCATGATGTACTCTGCATATAAGTTAAATAAGCAGGCTGACAATATACAGCCCTGATGTACTCCCTTTCCTATTTGGAACCAGTCTGTTGTTCCATGTCCAGTTCTCACTGTTGCTTCCTGACCTGCATACAGATTTATCAAGGGGCAGGTCAGGTGGTCTGGTATTCCCTTCTCTTTCAGAATTTTCCACAGTTCATTGTGATCCACACAGTCAAAGGCTTTGTCATTGTCAATAAAGCAGAAATAGATGTTTTTCTGGAACTCTCTTGCTTTTTCCATGATCCAACAGATGTTGGCAATTTGATCTCTGATTCCTCTGACTTTTCTAAATCCAGCTTGAACATCTGGAAGTTCATGTATTGCTGAAGCCTGGCTTGGAGAATTTTGAGCATTACTTTACTAGCATGAGATGAATGCAATTGTGTGGTAGTTTGAGCATTCTTTGGCATTGCCTTTCTTTGGGATTGGAATGAAAACTGACCTTTTCCAGTCCTGTGGCCACTGCTGAGTTTTCCAAATTTGCTGGCATGTTGAGTGCAGCACTTTCACAGCATCATCTTTCAGGATTTGAAGTAGCTCAACTGGAATTCTGTCACCTCCACTAGCTTTGTTCGTAGTGATGCTTTCTAAAGCCCACTTGACTTCACATTCCAGGATGTCTGGCTCTAGACAAGTGATCACACCATCGTGATTATCTGGGTCATGAAGATCTTTTTTGTACAGTTCTTCTGTGTGTTCTTGCCACCTCTTCTTAATATCTTCTGCTTCTGTTAGGTCCCTACAATTTCTGTCCTTTATCGAGCCCATCTTTGCAAGAAATGTTCCCTTGGCATCTCTAATTTTCTTGAAGAGATCTCTAGTCTTTCCCATTCTGTTGTTTTCCTCTATTTCTTTGCACTGATCACAGAGGAAGGCTTTCTTATCTCTCCTTGCTATTCTTTGGAACTCTGCATTCAAATGGGTATATCTTTCCTTTTCTCCTTTGCTTTTCACTTCCCTTCTTTTCCCAGCTATTTGTAAGGCCTCCTCAGACAGCCATTTTGTTTTTTTGTATTTCTTTTTCTTGTGGATGGTCTTGATTCCTGTCTCCTATACAATGTCATGAACCTCCATCCATAGTTCGTCAGACATTTTGTCTATCAGATCTTGTCCCTTAAATCTATTTCTCACCTCCACTGTATAGTCATAAGGGATTTGATTTAGATCATACCTGAATGGTCTAGTAGTTTTCCCTACTTTCTTCAATTTCAGTCTGAATTTGGCAATAAGGAGTTCATGATCTGAGCCACAGTCAGCTCCCGGTCTTGTTTCTGCTGACTGTGTAGAGCTTCTCCATCTTTGGCTGCAGAGAATATAATCAGTCTTATTTCGGTGTCTACCATCTGGTGATGTCCATGTGTAGAGTCTTCTCTTGTGTTGTTGGAAGAGGGTGTTTGCTATGACCAGGCAGGATGGATTAAATCCCACAGCTAAGGGAGCCCTCAATCTCCTCTAGAGATCTGATAATTATCTTAAGAAGATCATTATGCCTTGAAGAATATCAAGCCCAGCTGTGGATTTCACCCAACCTTGCCCAAGTAAAGCTGTGATGTGCTTTGCTCTAGTTATTTAGTGTTTGGTTTTTTTTTTTTTAATATTTCTACTTATTTATTCGGCTGCTCTGGTTTCTTAGTTGCAGCATACAAGATCTTTGATCTTCACTGTGGCATGTGGGATCTAGTTCCCTGACCAAGGATTAAACCCAGGCCTCTTGCATTGGGAGTTCGGAGACTTAGCCACTGGACCATGAGGGAAGTCCCTCTAGTCATTTATTGAAACCACAAATCTGCCATAAGGGTAAATGATAGGAGCATCTAAAACAAAATAATAAGAGGCAGCCAGACCAAACTCTCCACAGACACTCCAGGGCAGCAAAGCTGTCCTGTCCACAATGGACTGAGCATCCTGTGACCAACACTTTCGTGCCGGGTCTCCTGACTGCTTCCAGCTTAGTCTGGCTTGTCTGCCTGGAGACCAGAGTTAGGAAGACTTGATTTCTCTTGCCGCTTTCATCCCTAACCTGGTCATCCTGTTTTTCTTCCTGTCCTCTGCCAGCTGGGGAAATGAGGTAAAATATGTCCACAGTTAGGCAAACCACAGTGAAATTTGATGGCGGAAAGTTCTTGGCTGTGAGGTGCCATTCAAGTCCCAAAGCTTATAAAAATTGAGATTTACCACACAGAGGAGTGGTCAGGACAGAGTGCAGAGTCCCACATTCTTCAGTTACATCTTCTGATGTGATGAGGAAGAAAAAGGGGTGAGATCTGGAGAGCACAAGGGTGGAGTGATTACATTTGAAACCGGCTACTGGCTCCAGTGCAGAATGAATCGGGACTGCCTTGTGCAGAAAATATTAAGGAGTTCAGGCTGCTGACCACAGAGCCCTGTTCTAAGCATGCGGCCCTGGTGTGCAGGGGCCTGGGTGATGACCCAGACCACATGCCATGAGGCCAGTCCTGCACAGAATCAAACCAAAAGAGGACGGAGTCTCTGATGCTTAGTGAAACTCAGTGAAGCTGAGTGAAACACAGCGGATGCGCCAGAGAATGGGCAGTGTGGGGAGAGTGAGCACCAGCCCCATGAGGGCCAGGATATCAGGGTGCTGAGGATTAAGGGAAAACAAAATCAGAAGACAAACCCGGTTGCTTCAGGATGCATTCTTATTTCCACAATCATCTTCAAGGTGGCACAAACCTATATTACTAAAATTCGAATACTCTTCAACCCTTTGGGGATGAAACTTAATTCATTATATTTTATTATAGATAAACATATTTTTTAATGTGTAAGTATATTTACATTTTTCCTTCCTAAATGGGAGGGAAATCCCCCAAAAGAGGGGATATATGTATACGTATGGCTGATTCACTTTGCTGCACAGTAGAAACCAATGCAACGTTGTAAAGCAATTATATGCCAATAAAAATTAATTTAAAAAATACTCTTGAGCTTTTACTTGTGTTCCTAGGATGATTTTATTTTTTCAAAGATTTTCCAAATTCAGTCTAAAAAGACTGAAAGCTTAATTGTTAAAGAGAACTTCATCAAACCTAATGAGAATTTAGGTATTGAGCATCTTTTTCTTTCTCTGTGTCTCTTTTCGTTATGTATTATCTCCCTTCCTTTTTCTTTCTTCCTTCTGTTTTCTCTCCTCCTCCTGCACCACATGAGCCCAGATGTCTTATACTGTCTGCATAATACAGCTATGTTTGGATGGCTTCTCACTATAGCCATCAGGGAACCCTGAATCATGACATTACATGAGTAAACTCAATTTTTCAGGATGCTGGCTCCATTTCTACAGAGATATCACAGTAGTCTGATATTACTATTACTTAGGTAACACACTGGCCTAATCCAGAGTAAGCATAAAAGATAAATACATAAAAGTATAAATTTTGTTGTTGTTCAGTCGCTAAGTCATGTGTGACTCCTTGTGACCCCATGGACTGCAGCACACCAGGCTTCCCTGTCCTTCACTATCTCCCAGAATTTGAACTCAAGTCCATCAAGTCGGTGATGACATCCAACCATCTCATCTTCTGTTGCCCCCTTCTCCTCCTGCCCTCAATCTTTCCCAGAATTAGGGTCTTTTCCAATGAATCGGCCCTCCTCATTAGGTGGCCAAAGTATTGGAGCTTCAGCACCGGTCCTTCCAATGAATATTCAAGACCGATTTCCTTAAGGATGGACTGGTTGGATCTCCATGCAGTCCAAAGGGCTCTCAAGGGTCTTCTCCAACACCACAGTTCAAAAGCATCAGTTCTTCGGTGCTCAGCCTTCATTATGGTCCAACTCTCACATCCATGCATGACTACAGGAAAAACCATAGCTTTAACTATACAGACCTTTATGGGCAAAGTGATGTCTCTGCTTTTTAATACACTGTCTAGGTTGGTCATAGTTTTTCTCCAAGGAGCAAGTGTCTTAATTTCATGGCTGCAGTCACCGTCCGCAGTGATTTTGGAGCCCAGGAAAATAAAATCTGTCACTGCTTCCATTTTTCCCCCTTCTATTTGCCAAGAAGTTGCCAGATGCCATGATCTTAGGTTTTTGTTTTTGTTTTTTCTAATGTTGGGTTTCAAGCTGAAATCAAGATTGCTGGGAGAAATATCAACAACCTCAGATACACGGATGATGCAACTCTAGTGGCAGAAAGTGAAGAGAAATTAAAGAGCCTCTTGATGAGGGTGAAAGAGAGTAAGACCGCTGGCTTGAAATCTAACACATCTTATCTAGAAAATCGGAGAAGGCAATGGCACCCCACTCCAGTACTCTTGCCTGGAAAATCCCATGGATGGAGGAGCCTGCTAGGCTGCAGTCCATGGGGTCACGAAGAGTTGGGCACAACTGAGCTACTTCTCTTTCACTTTTCACTTTCATGCCTTGGAGAAGGAAATGACAACCCACTCCAGTGTTCTTGCCTGGAGAATCCCAGGGACGGGGGAGCCTGGTGGAAAACTGCATTTGCTGGAAGATGACTAGATTTTCAGATGAAAGTTGATGACATTTTCTTGAAATACACATACTTTTCTAGCTCAAGTTTGTCAGTTCTATCTTTTTGAAGAACCCATTTTTGCTTTTGTTGATTTTCTCCATTGTTTTCTATGCTCCGTTTTGCTACTTTGTGCTCTAATCTTTATTATTCCTTCCACTTGATTTAGGTTTAGACTGCTTTTGTTTTTCCAGTGCCTTAAGGCAGAGGGTGAGGTTATTAATTTGAGGTCTTTTTTTCTGTACTATTATTGGCATTTACAGCTATAGATTTTCCTCTAAGCACTGCTTTAGCTGCATTTCATAAGTTCTGGTATGTTATGTCTTAAATATTTTTTTTTCATCTCAAAGTATTTCCTGATTTCTCTTATGATTTCCTCTTGGTTACTTAATTTCCACAAACCCATGTATTTCCTAAATTTCTTTCTGTTATTGATCCTTAATTTCTTTCCATTGTATTTATAAGACATACTTCCCATTATTTCAGTCATTTTAAATTCATTTAGACTTGTTTTATGGTGCAGCAGTTTTTTAATTTTCAAGAAGTTTCCATGTATATTGAAAAAATGTATATTCTGCTGTTATTACGTGGAGTTTTCTAGAGATGTCCATTAATTCTCGTTCTAGTGCTGCTACCGTCTTCTATTTCCTTGATGGTTTTTTGTCTAGCAGTTCTATAATCCATTATGGAGATATGAATGTCTCCAACTGTTATTGTTGAATGGTGTATTTCTTCCCTTAATTCTGTCAGTTTCTGCTTCATATACTTTGGAGCTCTGTTAAGTACATAAACATTTATAATTATTTTATCTTCCAGATGGATTTATCTTTTATCATTGGATTATTATCCACTCAAAATCCATTCATATATAATATTATTATTGATATCATTGTGTTTACACCTGACATTTAACTTTTTGGGGGTATGTTCATATATGACCTGTTTGTTCCCCTGTTGCTTCTTTCTGCTTTCCCTTGCATTGAGTAAATATTGTCCAGTGCGACATCTTCATTCTTTTAATGATTTTTCATTGTATTTTTGAATACTTTCTTAGTGGTTAGTTTAGGGTTTTTATATATCTTAATGAGTATCTAATTCATATTGATACTATCTTAATTCCAGTGAAAGACAGAAACGTTACTCCTATATAACTTCTTTTCCCCTCCTTTTGGCATTATTATTAAGCATATCACACATATATACTATATTAGAAATCCAATATCACACTGCAAAGTTATTACTTTATATAATTTTATATCTTTTAGAGAACGTGAGAGAAGGAAGAAGCCGTGGTTCAAATGCCACAGACTCTCTCAACTCCTACAGATGCTGGGTAGATTTTCCTGAGTAAATTTTCTTGATTTGCTGCATCCCCTCAGAAGAACCTCCAGAGTTTATACGATGTTCAGTGTTCTTTATCATTTTCACAGTTGTGCTTACTCTGCAGGGACAGGCCCATGCGGCAGCTCATTTCGCCATCCTGGACGTGGAACCTGGAGATCTGTGCTTAGCCTCTCGTTGCTCTTAGAGGAATGCTTCCTGCACACGGCAAACAGCTTTCAGGATGGTTTAAATGGCCTGTGCAGGGCTTCCCTGGTGGCCCCGTGGTAAAGACCCCAACCGCCAATGCAGGAGACATGGGTTCAAGTCCTGTTCTGGGAAGAGCCCTCATGCTAAGGAGCAAGTAAATGCACGCACCGTGAGTACTGACCTGTGCTCTAGAGCCCAGGAGCCACAGCTATTGAGCTCACACGTCACAACTGCCGAAGCCCAAGTGCCCTAGAGCGTGTGCTGTGCAACAAGAGAAGCCACCGCAATAAGTCGGCACACCGCAGCTACAGAGCAGCCCCGGTTCACCGCAACTGGGGAAAAGCAATGAAGCAGCACAGCGACGAAGACCCAGCAGTCAAAAATAAACGAATAATAACAAATTATAATCATAAATATATAATAAAATAAATAGAAATTACAAATAGCCTGTACGAGGGAAGGAAAGACTTCTTTATAGTCACAATGTCACTGAACACGTGTGGGATGCATGCTTTGAGTCTGATTGATTGGATAAGTGTTTGTTTATACCCTACCATCTGCATCAGACAGGATGGGAGATGGTTTAACAGCTACATACACTACAGCAAGAAAGATGAAAATTAATAGAGAAAGTAAAGCAAAGGGAAAGTAAGAACTGCTCAGAGGTATTGCTAATAATGTTATTCCATCTCTAAGTTATGTCTGACTCTGTGAACCCATGGACTGCAGCATGCCAGGTTTTCCTGCCCTTCACTATCTCCTGGAATTTGCTCTACCCCTGTCCACTGAGTTGGTAATGATGAATTTATACTAAGATAATAGATGTTTTCTCTTTCTTGACTGCTCAGTGGAACCAGAAAAACATGTGGCTTTTTTCAAGATGAACTATACTTGAGAGCTTATCCCATGATTGAAACTCACAGCCTGAGTGAGCACTTGAGTTAGGTTCTTTGGGGCTTATTTCTCAATAGCACTTAACCTATGAGATCAGCTAGCTACTCACTGACACAGTTTCCAAGCCATTTGCTTTAATACAAATGTTCCTTCTCTCTTGTGCCAGTATTTATAAGCTCCACACAGAAATTCACTACCTATCTTCTTTCTCAGAAATATTCCACTAAAATTTACCATTGCCTTTTTTGTCTTATAAAAATAAATAACTGAAGTTGAAAAGTATATGAATAATCTATTTGGATTCATTGGGAAGATCTTGGCTCTGAATATATAGGGTTGATATACCAACGACTAAATTCCCCTTCAGTCTAATTATTGTTGTTTCATAACACCAGTCCAAAGTCTTTTTTTTTTTCTTTCTTAGACTGTTTACATGTCTACTGTTGCACATGCTGTATTTGTGGGAAATCACGACCTCTGAAGGAACTTGGAGGTGAACTGCATTCGTCAGGTTGAGCATGGCAGTTAAGCAGAAGCCTGCTTCTCTTTATAGGTTGCCATCATCTTCTTGATTTCAGCAATAGCTTTCCCAGGATTTAGCCCCTTGGGGCAGGTCCGTGTGCAGTTCATGATGGTGTGGCAGTGGTACAGAGAGAAGAGGTCCTGCAGCTTGGCCAGGTGCTCCACCGTGAAGTCATCTCTGGAGTCGGTCATCCAGCGATAGGCCTGCATGAGGACTGTGGGGCCCAGGTACTTGTCTCCATTCCACCAGTAGCTTGGGCAGCTGGTGCTGCAGCAGGCACAGAGAATACACTCATAGAGCCTGTCCAGTTTCTCATGGTCTTCTATGGACTTCAGATACGGCTCCTTGCCTCCCTGGGACTCATCCTTCTTCTTTAAGTAAGGCTCGATGAACTTGTACTGAGCAAAGAAGTTGCTCAAATCAGGAACAAGATCCTTTATCACATACATATGTGGCAGAGGGTAGATTTTGGAAACTTTGCTGAGGCTGGTGTCGATCCTGTGGGTGCATGCAAGAGAGTTGCCTCTGTTGAAGTTCATGGCACAGGAACTGCAGATGCCTTCTCTGCATGATCTCTGGAAGGTCAGGGTGGAATCAATCTCATTCTTAATCTTGATTAAAGCATCCAGCACCATCAGACCACAGTTGTTCAAATCAATCTCATAAGTTTGCATATGAGGTTTGTCTCCAGTCTTGTCTCGGTCCCATTGATAGACGGCAAATTTCTTGATTTGGGGTGCTGCGGCTGCAGCTGTCTGGGCCCTATGGCAGGCCTGCAGGCAGCCCCACCAAGGGCGGTGGCTGGGAACCTGTGCCTCAAGGAGAGAGTGACCACAGCCTCCATCTTGGCTCCTGACCCAAAGTCTTTTATTCTTGCTTCAAACTCTATTGTTAAGTCATAAATATTAAATTCCATCACAGCTGTCATTGGTCCTTTAAGACAGTTGACTTGTAGCCACATAAAGGTGATTACATCGCCCCTGAAATTTCAAAACTTGGAGCTGCTTTATTCAGTTGTGGTGAAATCTGCCTACCAATATTTATTCCCACCCTTCTCCTTTGCTAACAAAAACCCTGATTTTATTCAGAGTAGCAATTTGACCAGCCCCAGACAATGATTCATGATGGGTTTAGGCCAATTATGACAATCTTTCATCTTTGCCACATACTCTTTTTCCCAGACTGCTTTGCAAAAAAAGGTGGCTGTTTGACCCAAATCTGGTCATGAGATGGTTTGAGGAAGCTGCTAGGGGGTTATCTGGGAAATATTTTCTTCTGTTGTAAAAGGAAATTCCTTTTTTTTTCATCCAGAATCTTTTTTCTTTCTAAATTAAATGTCTCTTGCAAGGATTTGATATTAGAACTGTGACAGCTATTTTGTGGGTACAAGCCTGGGGATAAAATCTTGATATCTTGAGGACTAGAAGGATGAATCTACATCCTGATGACATTTTCAGAATTTCTGCACCAAACCTGGACCCTTATCGTCAAACATACTATGTGAGGCAAACTACTTTAGGGTTTAAGTTGCTTTCAGTCAGGCATTCTGTTGCTTGGAACTTACAGTGGCCCTACCAAGTGGTTAGTTAAAATTGGTGGTCTACAGAGAATTTTACCATGAAGCCAGAATTAGATCTTAACCCCACGGAGGGTAGTACTTAGAACAAGATTTGAATGATTTATTCAGATAGTTGTGTCACTAATAACTTTTCTGAAGACCTTCTATTTCAGTAAACAGTCATTGAAAACCCAAACAGAGCAGTGCCATTGGGGATTTTCCTTGTCTGCATCTGAATAAATGTGTCTGGTCCCTGAAGGAGACCCTGGTCAGATTTGCAAGACAAAAAAAGCACCCCCATCCTGAGTGGATCTCACCAAATATTTGTTGCTTTTGGATGTTCTGCAGGTTCCTGCTCAGAACTCCTAAAGAAGAATCCGCAAGCTCTTTCTTGGCTCTCAAGTCTCCTTGGAAATGGAGGCTTGCCTCGTAGCCCACAGCATCTCCTTATCCTCCAACCCTACTTTTACTGTGCCCCAGGGTTGATGTGCACTCCACTGAGCAGGGGCCTGGCTGTGGACTCCTCGTGAGGGTCTTTGCACCATCACAGTTGAATTCATACACGAATCTCACCTGTTTCTAACTACATGACCCACCAACCCACTGTGGGAGGTTGACTCAATACACATCTGTTACTATTTATAAAAGAGTGTGTCTGCTCCCCATTTCCTTTTTAAAGGCATCTAAGAGCAGGGTCTCCAGAAGTCACTGGGGTCCTGCCTCCCTTCAGGTCAATACCAAATCCTTAGTAAGACATCTTTGTTCATTTCCAAGGCAAAACATTCAATATCACAATAATCCAAGTCTATGCCCCAACCAGTGATGCTGAAGAAGCTGAAGTTGAATGGGTCTATGAAGACCTCCAAGACCTTCTAGAAATAGCACCCAAAAAAGATGTCCTTTTCATTATAGGGGTCTGGAATGCAAAAATAGGAAGTCAAGAGATACCTGGAATAACAGACACATTTGGCCTTGGAGTAAAGAATGAAGCAGGGCAAAGGCCAATAGAGTTTTGCCAAGAGAACACCCTGGTCATAGCAAACACCCTCTTCCAACAACACAAGAGAAGACTCTACACATGGATATCACCAGATGGTCAATACTGAATCAGATTGATGATATTCTTTGCAGCCAAAGGTGGAGAAGCTCTATACAGTCAGCAAAAACAAGACTGGGAGCTGACTGTGGCTCAGATCATGAACTCCTTATTGCCAAATTCAGACTTAAATTGAAGAAAGTAGGGAAAACCACTAGATCATTCAGGTATGATCTAAATCAAATCCCTTACCATTATACAGTGGAAGTGAGAAATAGATTCAAGGGATTAGATCTGATAGACAGAGGGCCTAAAGAACTGTGGACAGAGGTTCGTGACATTTTATGGGAGACAGGGATCAAGACCATCCCCAAGAAACAGAAATGCAAAAAGGCAAAATGGTTGTCTGGGGAGGCTTTACAAATAGCTGAGAAAAGAAGATAAGCTAAAGGTAAAGAATTAAAGATTTTAAAATTTAAAAAATAAAAAACTAAAAATAAAAAAAAATAAATAAAGGTAAAGGAGCAAAGGAAAGATACACCTATCTGAATGCAGAGTTCCAAAGAATAGCAAAGAGAGATTTTAAAAAAATTAAAAAAAGCCTTCCTCAGTGATCAATGCAAAGAAACAGAGGAAAACAATAGAATGGGAAAGACTAGAGATCTCTTCAAGAAATTAGAGAATCCAAGGGAATATTTCATGCAAAGATGGGGCTCAATAAAGGACAGAAATGGTAGGGACCTAACAGAAGCAGAAGATATTAAGAAGACGTGGCAAGAATACACAGAAGAACTGTACAAAAAAGATCTTCATGATCCAGATAATCATGATGGTGTGATCACTCACCTGGAGCCAGAATGCAAAGTCGCATTCCTGGAATGTGAAGTCAAGTGGGCCTTAGGAAGCATCACTACAAACAAAGCTAGTGGAGGTGATGGAATTCCAGCTATTTCAAATCCTGAAAGATGATGCTGTGAAAGTGCTGCACTCAGTATGCCAGGAAATTTGGAAAGCTCAGCAGTGGCCACAGGACTGGAAAAGAACAGTTTTCATTCCAATCCCAAAGAAAAGCAATACCAAGGAATATTCAAACTACTGCACAATTGCACTCCTTTCACATGCTAGCAAAATAATGCTCAAAATTCTCCAAGCAAGGCTTCAACAGTACATGAACTGAGAACTTCCAGATGTTTAAGCTGGATTTAGAAAAGGCAGAGGAACCAGAGGTCGAATTGCCAACATCTGTTGGATCATCGAAAAAGCAGAAGAGTTCCAGAAAAATGTCTACTTCTGTTTTATTAACTATGCCAAAGCCTTTGACTGTGTGGATCACAATAAACTGTGGAAAATTCTGACAGAGATAGGAATACCAGATCACCTTACCTGCCTCCTGAGAAATCTGTATGCAGGTCAAGAAGCAATAGACATAGAACAACATAGAACATAGAACAACATAGAACAACAGACTGGTTCCAAATCAGGAAAGGAGTACGTCAAGGCTGAATATCGTCACCCTGCTTATTTAACTTCTATGAAGAGTACATCATATGAAATGCTGGGCTGGAAGAAGCACAAGCTGGAATCAAGATTGCTGGGAGAAATATCAATAACCTCAGATATGCAGATGACACCACCTTTATGACAGAAAGTGAAGAAGAACTAAAGAGCCTCTTGAAAGTGAAAGCGGAGTGAAAAAGTTGACTTAAAACTCAACATTCAGAAAACAAAGATCATGGCATCTGGTCCCTTCACTTCATGGCAAATAGATGGGGAAATAATGGAAAGAGTGGGAGATTTTATTTTGGGGGGGCTCCAAAATCATTGCAGATGGTGACTGTAGCCATGAAATTAAAAGATGCTTGCTCCTTGGAAGAAAAGTTATGACCAACCTAAACAGCATATTAAAACGCACAGACATTACTCTGTCAACAAAGGTCCATCTAGTCAAAGCTATGGCTTTTCCAGTAGTCATGTATGGATGTGAGAGTTAGACCATAAATAAAGCTGAGTGCTGAAGAACTGATGCTTTTAATCTGTGGTGTTGGAGAAGACTCTTGATAGTCCCTTGGACTGCAAGGAGATCAAATCAGTCAATCCTGAAGGAAATCAATCCTGAATATTCATTGGAAGGACTGATGATGAAGCATAAGCTCCAATACTTTGGCCACCTGATGTGAAGAACTGACTCATTGGCCAAAACCCTGATGCTGGGAAAGATTGAAGGCAGGAGAAGGGGACAACAAAGGATGAGATGGTTGGATGGCATCATCGACTCAATGGACATGAGTTTGAGCAAACTCCGGGAGTTGGTGATGGATAGGGAGGCCTGGCGTGCTGCAGTCCACAGGGTCACAAAGAGTCAGACATGACTGAGCGACTGAACTGAACTGATGTGATTCAGAGTTTTTGGAGTGCTTTTCTAATAAACATTTTGTCCCAATAATTTTAAATGTCAGGCATTTTAATCATCTGTGTACAGTAAGTTGAGACCAGGAAGGTTAAGTGACTTGCTCAGGATCACAGGGGGTGACTCATACAGAGATGCTCTGTGTGTGTCGTCACTCTCCAGGGAGGCTGGCTGAGACCTGGGATGGGTGGTCCTGAAGGACCAGAGGCAAGTGTCAGCCAAGGAGGAGCATCCTGATCGTGGTCTCTGAGTGAGTGCATGATGGCAGAGGGCAGGGTGGGGGCTGGGAATGGAAGCTGCAAATACAGCAAAGCGTCTGGAGTGGCCCTAACTGCGTGCTGGTCTTCTGACAGCTGGAACCCCCACCCCTGAAGGCTAAAGAAAATGGCTGACAGTTAGAGACGGGGTTCACAGCTGCTATAAAAGAACTCGATACAGTGTGAATCAGGTTCTACCAGAAATGCTCTAAAGAGAAGGTCAACTTGATCTTAAAATGCTGTCCATGAAACAGTACAAGAAATGTCTTTGAGCAGAGGCAATAGGGATGTAGAAATTCTTGGTATTCAAAACACATGAGGGAAGTCCAGGTGTGGGCTGGAAAAGAATTTCCAGACAGGAGGCAGAATGAAAGAAGAATCCGGTTCGTTAGAGTGTGGAGGGGAGAGTCATGGCCAGCACTGTGGGCCAGGTTCCTGATAGTCAGGGAGAGCCAGCGATGAACAGTGGTCCTTCATTAATTTTCATACCCAGGGTGTAAGGAGCAGGATAGGAGTCTTGCGGGTCATTTGCTGATTGGATAAGGTAGGTATATTGGGTGGGGGCAGGGGGTGGGGAGAGTAAGGCAAATACCTTCTCCCTCTATGGGAAAGGAGGGGAGACAGGAGAACCTGAAATTCATTAATAGTTACAACATTTGGGGATGAGAGGGAAGGATGATAAGGGTCTGGTTTTTCTGTTCCTGCATTCCAAGACCCTCCTTGGTTTTAACTGCTCTTTTGTCCTTGGGTCACCACAAGAAGTAAAAAGGAAGTGTCATTAGAGTTGATGAAGGTTCTAATGGAAAAGCCAAACACAGCAGTGGGGTTGAGGGTGGGGCACAACTTAAAAACATTACTTTCTGACATCATTTTGGTTTAATAAGACCCTCAAAGATTTTTAAGACAAAAAATAGCAACTTCTGAAAATCCTCAGGCTCATAATTTCATCTAAGAAACAAAGCAATCATGTTTTGGATTCTTTCTAGATAAAAATATATGTCTCTCGGGTATGGGGGGGTGGCTGGTCCCATGGACAGATACTATGGTGAAGGGTGTAGGGTGACCAAATGTTTGCACAGGATTGAGGGGGTTTCCCTGGACACAGGACTTTCAATGCAACAACTAGGAAAGTTTCGGGCAAACCAGGGAGAGTTGGCAGTCTGGAGTTGCCCTTCTACCATGACGCAATCCTCCTTAGAAGAGCCTTAGTTTCCATAGTTGCCAGGAGGCTCCTCTGAGACTCGCCTGTGACATCCTGGCAGGTCAGGGACAGGATGGACAGACAGATGGCAGTGGCGTCAGGGTTTGGAGGGGGAGGGGGATGTTCTGATCATGGCGGTTGGGGATGGATTTAACCAGGGTGGAGGGCCAGGGTGGGCAGACATTTCCACAGCCTGCTTCAGCAACAGTTTCTACCCCATTTGATATTAATTTTAGTGGTCTATTTTCAGAAGACAAAAATAAACATTAAGTCCCTCAGATGTTCAGTAGAACTGAAAGAACTCTACCCTCAAAAACATGCTTTTTGTTATTGTTACAAAAAGAGAGACTCTAGTGCTCATATCCTGATGAATTCCAAAATGCCTCTCCCACCTCTTCGCTCTGCATCCCCTTCTCCATTCTCTGCTTGCATTGGTATCTCAGTTTATTGTGGACCAGTCAATTGGTAAACTGAGACTGACTTTTTCTACTGTATCAATGCCAGTGTGATGAACTTTGCCAGCTCATGGGTACTGCCTCAGAAGTGGCATTGCATGGAGAAAAACTATTTTCTAATAAAAATATGAGTGAAAACCAAAATCGTATACTAAAATCAAAAGTGAAAATAACAGACTGGAAGCGATCTCTGTGTGATGTCACGGTGGTTGCAACAAGAAGCGAGAAGAAAACTGAAAAGTGGATGGACTGATTTTCCTGTGATTCTTCTCTCTTGGGGTTTTAGCCTCTGAAAGGCAGGGGCTGCTTGCTCGATGCAAAAAGTATCCGTGACCTTGGGCAAATTATTTAAGCACTCTAAGTCACAATTAACCATTTTAATAATGTGCATACGGGGAACTCTACTCAATGCACTGTGGTGATCTGAATGGGAAGGAAGTCCAAAAGGGAGGGGATGTGTGTATGTGTGGCTGATTCCCTTTGCTGTACGGTAGAAACTTAACACAACATTGTAAAGTAACTCCAATAAAAATTAATTTAAAAAAATAAAGATGAAGAGGATTATAAGTGGTAGAAGCCAGGGTTAATAAACTAAAACTGAATTTTTAATAGAACACCTAATACGTAGTAAGTGCTATAATAAATACAACTTGATCATTAAAGACAAGTAAATAAATAAATAATGCCCATATGAATTCCACTTTACAGGGCTGTTGTGAGATTTAACAAGACAGCACATGTAAAGAATGGTCTTTAGCACATAGTAATTACTCAATAAATGAAATTTTAAGGTGGTAAAACTACCTAAAATAACACTCTGAGGTAAACTTCTTTTCTGAAAAGAACTGTCGTTATATGTCAAATTACTATATGCGAGTTTGTGAGGCAGTATAAGTCATCAGCATCACTCATAAGTATTTATTATATCTCTGCTCTGGGAACAGTCTGTGTGTGTGTGTGTGTGTGTGTATACATGGTGGGTGTTTTTGTAGCAGGGAGGGGCTGTGTTTGCAGGGGTGGTGGGGAGTAGTACAGGGCAGGTTTTAAACACAGGTGACACCTGAGTTAAACTTTTAGTTTACAATCTTGTTGAAGAGACAAAATCTGGGCCTAAATATTAGCAACAGATCAAATGTTTTTCAAATGAATGATAGAAAGAATAAGCCTCCAGAAGAAGGGAGGAGGGGGAGGTCAGTCGTGGCCAGAGGGGCCCTGGAGGGCTTAACTGAAGACAAGGGTCTGCACTCACCCTGGAAGAGGCAGATTCCACAGGTGAAAAAGAGAAAAGGAGACCAGGAAGCTTTTCTCTCTGAATTTGCAGATCAAGAACCTAAACGTCAAGAAGTCATGAATGTCCCTTCCAGAGACGGCAGAAAGGGCAAGAAGGATGGAGAAGGGCCTGCATCAAGGACAAGGGTGTGGTCCTGCAGGCAGGAACCCCAGCATGCCCGTGGCTCTGGGGCCAGAGATCCTATCTCTCAAGGACTGGCAGACACTTTGCAAAACAGAGTCCTATATTAACGCACATGTGTGGAATCTAGAAATATGGTATTGTTGTTCAGTCGCTAAGTCGTGTCCAACTCCTTGTGACCCCAGGGACTGCAGCATGCCAGGCCTCTCTGTCTTCCACTATCTCCCGGAGTTTGCTCGAGTTCATGTCCATTGAGTCGGTGATGGTATAGATGAACTTATTTGCAAAGCAGAAATAGAGATGCAGACATACGAGCGTATGAACAACAAGGGGGGAAGGGAGAGTGGGATGGATTGGCGGATGGGGATTTACTCTACTGTGCATAAAATAGGTAACTACTGAGAACCTACTGTGGAGCCCAGGAAACTCTACTTAGTGTTTGTGGTGATCTAAACGGAAATTTTAAAAGGAGGGGATATATCTATACATATATATGGCTGATTCACTCTGCTGTACAGCAGAAACTATTAGTAACAATGCTGCAAAGCAACTATACTCCAATTAAAAAGCAGCAGCACAGAGTCCTGGGCAGCCTGAAACAGTTCACCTTCTCAAAATAGATCCCCTCATGCTGCACAGGTGGTAGCTGGGCATCACGGTGCCCAGGGGCCTCCCCCTGCCCAGGGGCAGCAGGAGGTGTGCTGGGGGCCTTCTACAGTCTGGATCCTCACACCTCCCAGTGTGAACTGTGTGTCTGAGTGAGCAAAGGAGAGATTTTCACACTTTCACAACCTGGCTTCACAGCTGTAGCAACCTATGGCCTGATTTTAAACGGCAATATCCTTTTACCTCTAAATAATCCTTATTGTCTTTAGAATTTGGAAATTTTATTAAAATTTGAAAATATGAGAATGACATTTATTCCACCTCTGGGAAATAGTATTAACACTATCCCACCAACCCATGTTTTTCCACACCCACCCCCACCTTCTGGAATGTTCTTGAAATGAATACAGGGTGTGATGTTAATTTTATGTGTCATCCTGACTGGCCTATGGTACCCAGTTTTTTGGTAAGGCACTAGTCTAGGTGTTGCTGTGAAAGTATTTTGCAGATATGCTCAGCATAAGGTGACTTTAAGTAAAGATTATCCTCCATAATGTGGTTGGGCCTCATCCAATCAGTTGAAAGCCTTAAAAACAGTAATATGGTTTTCCCTAAAATGAAGGAATTTTCTGACTCAAGACTGTAGCATGAGAATGCTGCCTGAATTTCTAGTTTGCTGGTCTACCCTGCAGACTTTGGACTTTCTAGCCCCAAATCTCTCCCCCTCTCTCTCATTTCTGTATATCCTATTGGTTCTGTTTCTCCAGAGAATCCTGATTTGTGTCCTCTGAGATAATCTCACAGGATCCCGAAAAAGGATACCTCAGGAAGGTGAAAGTAGTCCACACAGGGAGGGGTGGCCGAGTCAGATAAGCAACTTCTTTCCTGCCCAGGACACGTGGGCCTGCTGACCTCTGAATGCACCAAGCAAGAGAGGCTGAGACACTTCTGCAAATGTTACACGTTTGTTCTCTTCCAAAAAAGACAATTGATTTCACATTTAACGAAAGATATGACTGCCATATTTATTTACTGCAACAAGATCGGGTAATGATAATGTTTTCAGTTTCCATCATACTAAACTGGGTCCTCAAAAGCAGCATTAAAATTGGTCCTTTTCAAAGTTTTTCCAGCTGATTCTTCCTCTTTGACAGGAATGAGATTCTATCCCATCGCATGCTATTCAGGCTGCCTCTCATTTGAATATGATCTCCTCAACCTCGCGCAGGAAAACCCCTTTCTCCAGTCTCCTACATGATTAATGAAAGGTCTTTATCTTCATAGTTTTAACTAATGGCTCGTTCCTCACTTTTGTAGTGTTAGCCAAAAGAAACTACTTTTCATTAAGGCCGCTTTGATGTGCGTAATTAGCCATTTCTCTTACATTTGAAATGTCTTCATTCCTGTAATATTTTCGTGGCTGCAGCAGCTGTTGGACATTTCCTAGTTTTTGCAGAGCTTTGCAGCTGTGGAAAAATCCTTACCCAAGGTTCTGCAGCTTATTTTAATGCAGATGTCTGGACCTGGTGTGGTTAGCATAAAAATTCAATGGCAGCAGTGATTATTTTTTATTATTGTAATATACGGGAAGAAGAGCCTAGCTTCCCACTTGGAAAGTCCCACGGTGAGTCAATAATGTTTCCACCTCTGACCTCTTCAGACACTGGGATGGGGAGCCTTGGGGTTTGGGGCTGAATTGAGGGTCAAGGTCAAGGCCCTGAGGCCCTGTGACCCAGGCTGGGAGCCCGAGGAGCAGAGCTGAGGTCAGCGTTGGCCTCGGCACTCCTGGCTCCTGCGTGTCCACTGGAACTGGCGGCCAAGAATTGCTCTACGTCCCAGGTGGGAGGGTCATGCTTTTCATTTGTCTTTCTGGTCCCAGTAGAAACATTTTCTGATTGAGACGCTTGAGAGAATCCTTCACACAGGAAATCTGTGACAACACCCAGAAATGTATGGTTCATCCTCTTAAAAGGAAGTAAAAATGTCTCAGTGTGTTTACACTAAGCTTCCTCTGGTTCAGGAGACTCCCCGTGTGCAGGATCTCAGGTCATCACTGCCTCCTATCCAGGCTCTAAATCAGAGCCTCCACAGGCTCTCATTGTGATGACTCAGTTGCTCAAGCACCTTTCACTTAAAGGGGTGACATGATCTTTTTGAACCTGTTGTTGTTTGGTTGCTAAGTTGTGCCTGACTCTTTGAGACCTCATTGATTGCAGCATGCCAGGCTCCTCTGTCCTTCACTATCTCCCAGAGTTTGTTTGAACTCATGTCCATTGACTCAGTGATGCCATCCAACCTTCTCATCCTCTGTTGCCCCCTTCTTCTTTTGCCTTCAATCTTTCCCAGCATCAGGGTCTTTTCAAATGAGTCAGTTCTTTGTATCAGGTGGCCAAAGTATTGGAGCTTTAGCTTCAGCATCAGTCCTTCCAATGAATATTCAGGGTTAATTTCCTTTAGGATTGACCGATTTGATTATCTTGCTGTCCAAGGGACTCTCAAGAGTCTTTTCCAGCACCACAGTTCAAAAGCATCAACTCTGCAGCTCTCAGCTTTCTTTATGGTCCAACTCTCACATCCATACATGACTACTGGAGAAACCATAGCTTTGACGAGACAGACCTTTGTCGGTAAAATAATGTCTCTGCTGTTTAACACGCCGTCTAGATTTGTAGTTTTGATTCATCAGGTGTTGCCACCTCCAAGCTCACGTTTTACCTGATCTCCAAGTGAATTGGGGCAAGGGGAGTGAGTATGAAAAGTCATTTTGAAATTTCCTTTTTTTTTTTTTCTAGCTTCTAAACTAATCTAAAGGACAGAAATGGTATGGACCTAACAGAAGCAGAAGATATTAAGGCGAGGTGGCAAGAACACACAGAACTGTACAAAAAAGATCTTAACAACCTGCATAATCACGATGGTGTGATCACTCATCTAGAGCCAGATATCTTGGAATGTGAAGTCAAGTGGGCCTTAGAAAGCATCACTACGAACAAAGCTAGTGGAGGTGATGGAATTCCAGTTGAGCTATTTCAAATCCTGAAAGATGATGCTGTGAAAATGCTGCACTCAATATGCCAGCAAATTTGGAAAACTCAGCAGTGGCCACAGGACTGGAAAAGAACAGTTTTCATTCTAATCCCAAAGAAAGGCAATGCCAAAGAATGCTCAAACTATCACACAATTGCACTCATCTCACATGCTAGTAAAGTAATGCTCAAAATTCTCCAAGACAAGCTTCACCAATACGTGAACCGTGAACTTCCAGATGTTCAAGTTGGTTTTAGAAAAGGCAGAAGAACCAGAGATCAAATTGCCAACATCTGCTGGATCATAGAAAAAGCAAGAGAGTTCCAAAAAAAAAAAAAAAACATCTATTTCTGCTTTATTGACGACGCCAAAGCCTTTGACTGTGTGGATCACAATAAACTGTGGAAAATTCTTCAAGAGATGGGAATACCAGACCACCTGACCTGCCTCTTGAGAAATCTGTATGCAGGTCAAGAAGCAACAATGAGAACTGGACATGGAACAACAGACTTGCTCCAAACAGGAAAAGGAATACGTCAAGGCTGTATATTGTCAGTCTGCTTATTTAACTTCTATGCAAAGTACATCATGAGAAACGCTGGACTGGAAGACGAACAAGCTAGAATCAAGATTGCCAGGAGAAATATCAATCACCTCAGATATGCAGATGACACCACCTTTATGGCAGAAGGTGAAGAGGTACTCAAAAGCCTCTTGATGAAAGTAAAAGAGGAGAGCGAAAAAGTTGGGTTAAAGCTCAACATTCAGAAAACGAAGATCATGGCATCTGATCCCATCACTTCATGGGAAATAGATGGGGAAACAGTGGAAACAGTGTCAGACGTTATTTTGAGGGGCTCCAAAATCACTGCAGATGGTGATTGCAGCCATGAAATTAAAAGACGCTTACTTCTTGGAAGGAAAGTTATGACCAACCTAGATAACATATTCAAAAGCAGAGACATTACTTTGCAGACTAAAGTCCGTCTAGTCAAGGCTATGGTTTTTCCAGTTGTCATGTATGGACTGTGAAGAAAGCTGAGTGCCAAAGAATTGATACTTTTGAACTGTGGTGTTGGAGAAGCCTCTTGAGAGTCCCTTGGACTGCAAGGAGATCCAACCAGTCCATTCTAAAGGAGATCAGCCCTGAGATTTCTTTGGAAGGACTGATGCTGAAGCTGAAACTCCAGTACTTTGGCCACCTCATGGGAAGAGTTGACTCATTGGAAAAGACTCTGATGCTGGGAGAGATTGGGGCAGAGGAGAAGGAGATGACAGAGGATGAGATGGCTGGAAGACATCACCGACTTGATGGACATGAGTCTGAGTGAACTCTGGGAGTTGGTGATGGACAGGGAGGCCTGGTGTGCTGCGATTCCTGGGGTCACGAAGAGTTGGACACGACTGAGCGACTGAACTGACTGAAACTAATCTACAGGGAACATGATTTTGTATTTATGACATCTTCTGATGTTTAAAATCTTTCTCATTTTGCAGACAAGATGCAGGGTGTGAAATGGTGATGGATAGAAGGACCCCCAGCAGAGTGAGGAGCATGGTGGACGGTCAGGGAGTCTCTGTAGATACTCAGGGACTGAAGAGCAGTTTTAATAATCAAGTCAAAGAGCATCACAAACCATAATGTAAAAATATGTGTCCTCTCACCCCAGGGAAGAGCAGGGCAGGATCAAGAGGACCCAGAGCCTGGTGGGTGGAGGACCTGGCCTGAGGGACTCACAGGACACTTACAGGAAACCGTGACTAAGGGCAGTTAGGGTTTATCCACCTTCAACGGCAAGTCCAGCAAGGAGTAATCACAGGGGGTTGCTTGGTTGGTTTTTCATAGAAACACACACTCTTCTGGGTTTTTTGTGGTGCTTTAGTAGTCTCCTAACATGTTTTCCTTTTTTTTTTTTTTTTCCAGTGAGAAGGAAGGCCCTGGTTCTTCCAGACCCAACCACCCAGCATGTGGCCACACTCAACCCCTGCTACCCGTCCTGCCCCTGAAGGATTCCCTGGGCCTGGGGCTGGAGACCATGGGGAAGCCCCTTGGAGAAGCCTCTGCACTCACACACCTGACAAGATGGGCCGGCAGGAGAGGGAAAGGCCTCCTCACATTGCTGGTGACGTGCCGCTCCCCTCACACCACGTCAGGACCCCAAGGGGATTCCTCAGACCCCCCACGGAGGTCAGCATGCGGTTGAAGCATATGGGGAGGACGGCCAGGTCTGAATTCCAGGACCAGGAGGCCCATTAGCTGTGTGAACCCATCTCCAGAGCCTCTGCTCCCCGTCAACCAGTGTATGTGGCCAAATACGAGGTGTGATTTTAGGCACTCCCCAAAGTTAGCACCCAGAGAAGGCAATGGCACCCCACTCCAGTACTCTTGCCTGGAAAATCCCATGGATGGAGGAGCCTGGTAGGCTGCAGTCCATGGGGTCGCTAAGAGTTGGACCCGAATGAGCAACTTCACTTTCACTTTTCACTTTCATGCATTGGAGAAGGAAATAGCAACCCACTCCAGTGTTCTTGCCTGGAGAATCCCAGGGACAGGGGAGCCTGGTGGGCTGCCATCTGTGCGGTCGCACAGAGTCGGACACAATTGAAGCTACTTAGCAGCAGCAAAGTTACCACCAATACACAGAAAAATGCCTGGAAGGAAGGGACCAAAGATGGACACAATTTTGATAAAGGAAGTAAAGTAAAACATTCCACAAAGAGAGGGGTGGGAGCAGGGTGGCCCAATATCAAAGCCTTGGCAGGGAGACCCCAAACCACAGTGGTCCCAGGGCAGTGAGACAACAAATGGTTCTAACCAGTCACACTTCCTCTTCACCTTTAATGAACTTCAAATCAGCCCCACTCACCCCTGAAGAGCCTCCCCATTCTTCAAAGCCCTGCAAAGCCAGCAAGCAGATACAACAAAATAAATTAATTACATAGATACTTGATTCAGTCAGTTCAGTTCAGTCCCTCAGTCGTGTCCGACTCTTCGTGACCCCATGAATCGCAGCACACCAGGCCTCCCTGTCCATCACCAAACCCAGAGTTCACTCAGACTCACGTCCATCGAGTCCGTGATGTCTTCCAGCCATCTCATCCTCTGTCGCCCCCTTCTCCTCCTGCTCCCAATCTCTCCCATCATCAGAGTCTTTTCCAATGAGTCAACACTTCCCATGAGGTGGCCAAAGTACTGGAGTTTCAGCTTCAGCATCAGTCCTTCCAATGAATACCCAGGGCTGATCTCTGCTTCAGAATGGACTGGTTGGATCTCCTTGCAGTCCAAGGGACTCGCAAGAGTCTTCTCCAACACCACAGTTCAAACACATCAATTCTTCAGCACTCAGCTTTCTTCACAGTCCAACTCTCACATCCATACATGACCACTGGAAAAACCATAGCCTTGACTAGACAGACCTTTGTTGGCAAAGTAATGTCTCTGCTTTTGAATATGTTATCTAAGTTGGTCATAACTTTTCTTCCAAGAAGTAAGCATCTTTTAATTTCATGGCTGCAGTCACCATCTGCAATGATTTTGGAGCCCCCAAAATAACGTCTGACACTGTTTCCACTGTTTCCCCATCTATTTCCCATGAAGTGATGGGACCAGATGCCATGATCTTCGTTTTCTGAAAGTTGAGGTTTAACCCAACTTTTTCACTCTCCTCTTTCACTTTCATCAAGAGGCTTTTGAGTTCCTCTTCACTTTCTGCCATAAGGGAGGTGTCATCTGCATATCTGAGGTGATTGATATTTCTCCCGGCAATCTTGATTCCAGCTTATTTTTCTTCCAGTCCAGCGTTTCTCATGATGTACTCTGCATAGAAGTTAAATAAGCAGGGTGACAATATACAGCCTTGACGGACTCCTTTTCCTATTTGGAACCAGTCTGTTGCTCCATGTTCAGTTCTAACTGTTGCTTCCTGACCTGCATACAGATTTCTCAAGAGGCAGGTTAGGTGGTCTGATATTCCCATCTCTTGAAGAATTTTCCACAGTTTATTGTGATCCACACAGTCAAAGGCTTTGGTATCATCAATAAAGCAGAAATAGATGTTTTCTGGAACTCTCTTGCTTTTTCCATGATCCAGCAGATGTTGGCAATTTGATCTCTGGTTCCTCTCCCTTTTCTAAAACCAGCTTGAACATCAGGAAGTTCACGGTTCGTGTACTGGTGAAGCCTGGCGTAGAGAATTTTGAGCATTACCTTACTAGCGTGTGAGATGAGTGCAATTGTGTGGTAGTTTGAGCATTCTTTGGCATTGCCTTTCTTTGGGATTAGAATGAAAACTGTTCTTTTCCAGTCCTGTGGCCACTGCTGAGTTTTCCAAATTTGCTGGCACACTGAGTGCAGCACTTTCACAGCATCATCTTTCAATATTTGAAATAGTTCAATTGGATTTCCATCACCTCCACTAGCCCACTTGACTTTGCATTCCAGGAATGCGACTTTGCATTCTGGCTATAGGTGAGTGATCACACCATTGTGATTATCTGGGTCATGAAGATCTTTTTTGTACAGTTCTTCCATGTATTCTTGCCACCTCTTCTTAATATCTTCTGCTTCTGTTAGGTCCCTACCATTTCTGTCCTTTATCGAGCCCATCTTTGCATGAAATGTTCCCTTGGTATCTCTAATTTTCTTGAAGAGATCTCTAGTCTTTCCCATTGTGTTGCTTTCCTCTATTTCATCACTGAATCGCTGAGGAAGGCTTTCTCATCTCTCTTTGCTATTCTTTGGAACACTGCATTCAGATGCTTATATCTTTCCTTTTCTCCTTTGCTTTTTGCTTCTCTTTTTTTCACAGCTATTTGTAAGGTCTCCCCAGACAGTCATTTTGCTTTTTTGCATTTCCTTTCCAATGGGATGGTCTTGATCCCTGTCTCCTGTACAATGTCACAAACCTCCATCCATAGTTCATCAGGCACTCCATCTATCAGATCTAGGCCCTTAAATCTATTTCTCACTTCCACTGTATAATCATAAGGGATTTGATTTAGGTCATACCTGAATGGTCTAGAGATTTTCCCTACGTTCTTCAATTTAAGTCTGAATTTGGCAATAAGAAGTTCATGATCTGAGCTACTGTCATCTCCCGGTCTTGTTTTTGCTGACTGTGTAGAGCTTCTCCATCTTTGGCTGCAAAGAATATAATCAATCTGATTTCGGTGTTGACCATCTGGTGATATCCATGTGTCGAGTCTTCTCTTGTGTTGTTGGAAGAGGGTGTTTGCTATGACCAGTGTGTTCTCTTGGTAAAACTCTTATTAGCCTTTGTCAAGCTTCATTCCATATTCCAAGGCCAAATTTGCCTGTTACCCCAGGTGTTTCTTGACTTCCTACTTTTGCATTCCAGGCCCCTATAATGAAAAGGACATCTTTTTGGGTGTTAGTTCTAAAAGGTCTTGGAGGTCTTCATAGAAGCATTCAACTTCAGCTTCTTCAGCGTTACCGGTTGGGGCATAGGCTTAGATTACTGTGATATTGAATGGTTTGCCTTGGAAATGAACAGAGATCATTCTTTCATTTTTGAGATTGCATCCAAGTACTGCATTTCAGACTCTTTTGTTGACCGTGATGGCTACTCCATTTCTTCTAAGGGATTCCTGCCCACAGTAATAGATAAAATGGTCATCTCAAAATCAGTGTCTCTGGATTTTTTGTTACTTGTTCAAATAAATTTCAAGCATTTAATGAGCTCTTCCCAGCACCCTGCTTTCCAGAAAGCATCCTTTGAGCAGTGGTGAACTAAACAGGGTAGCCTTCTCCCAAAACCTCCTACATTCCTGGGGCCTCCTTTTTCAGCCTCAAAAAGCTTTGCTCACCCAAATCAAATTCCAGGACGAATCTTTGCTATTATCCTAAATAGTGTGTGCAAATATCTGCTTTACATCAACAACAAAAGCACTTTGAAATGACAGTGACAGACCTAATTATGCTATGCTAAGTCGCATCAGTTATGTCCAACTCTGTGTGACCCCATAGATGGCAGCCCACCAGGCTTCCCCATCCCTGGAATTCTCCAGGCAAGAACACTGGAGTGGGTTGCTATTTCCTTCTCCAATGCATGAAAGTGAAAAGTGAAAGTGAAGTCGTTTAGTCATGTCCAACTCTTAGCGACCCCATGGACTGCAGCCTACCAGGCTCCTCCATCCCTGGGATTTTCCAGGCAATAGTACTGGAGTGGGGTGCCATTGCCTTCTCCTAGACCTAATTAGTCAGTGGGTGAATGCGGGGCTTCCCAGGTGCTGCAGAGAACAAGGGTCCCTTGAGGGTAAGTTTGCAGGGGTGGGGGAGGGGTGGAAAAGGGAGAGGACTCTTGTTCACCCCTAACCTGTGATCTGGAGAAGGCAATGGCATCCCACTCCAGTACTCTTGCCTGGAAAATCCCATGGACAGAGGAGCCTGGTGGGCTGCAGTTCATGGGATTGCTAAGAGTTGGACATGACTGAGCGACTTCATTTTTAACTTTCATGCATTGGAGAAGGAAATGGCGACCCACTCCAGTGTTCTTGCCTGGAGAATCCCAGGGATGAGGGAGCCTGGTGGGCTGCAGTTTACAGGGTTGCACAGAGTCGGACATGACTGAAGTGACTTAGCAGCAACCTGTGATCCACTAGCATCTTAACACTGCAGAAACCACAAGGTGTTGACTTTATTTTGTTAGTGATGTGCAGGTTACAGAGAGATCATGGGACATGCATTTCATAAGCAGAAGATATTAAGAAGAGGTGGCAAGAATACACGGAAGAACTGTACAAAAAGATCTTCACAACCTGCATAATCACGATGGTGTGATCACTCATCTAGAGCCAGACATCTTGGAATGTGAAGTCAAGTGGGCCTTAGAAAGCATCACTATGAACAAAGCTAGTGGAGGTGATGGAATTCCAGTTGAGCTATTTCAAATCCTGAAAGATGATGCTGTGAAAATGCTGCACTCAATATGCCAGCAAATTTGGAAAACTCAGCAGTGGCCACAGGACTGGAAAAGGTCAGTTTTCATTCTAATCCCAAAGAAAGGCAATGCCAAAGAATACTCAAACTACCACACAATTGCACTCATCTCACATGCTAGTAAAGTAATGCTCAAAATTCTCCAAGCCAGGCTTCAGCAATACGTGAACCATGAACTCCCTGATGTTCAAGCTGGTTTTAGAAAAGGGAGAGGAACCAGAGATCAAATTGCCAACATCTACTGGATCATGGAAAAAGCAAGAGAGTTCCAGAAAAACATCTATTTCTGCTTTATTGACGATGCCAAAGCCTTTGACTGTGTGGATCACAATAAACTGTGGAAAATTCTTCAAGAGATGGGAATACCAGACCACCTAACCTGCCTCTTGAGAAATCTGTATGCAGGTCAGGAAGGAACAGTTAGAACTGAACATGGAGCAACAGACTGGTTCCAAATAGGAAAAGGAGTCCTTCAAGGCTGTATATTGTCAGCCTGTTTATTTAACTTCTATGCAAAGTACATCATGAGAAACGCTGGACTGGAAGAAACACAAGCTGGAATCAAGATTGCCGGGAGAAATATCAATAACTTCAAATATGCAGATGACACCACCCTTATGGCAGAAAGTGAAGAGGAACTCAAAAGCCTCTTGATGAAAGTGAAAGAGGAGAGTGAAAAAGTTGGCTTAAAGCTCAACATTCAGAAAGGTAAGATCATGGCATCTGGTCCCATCACTTCATGGGAAATAGATGGGGAAACAGTGGAAACAGTGTCAGACTTTATTTTGGGGGGCTCCAAAATCACTGCAGATGGTGATTGCAGCCATGAAATTAAAAGACGCTTACTCCTTGGAAGGAAAGTTATGACCAACCTAGATAGCATATTCAAAAGCAGAGGCATTACTTTGCTGACTAAGGTCCGTCTAGTCAAGGCTATGGTTTTTCCTGTGGTCATGTATGGATGTGAGAGTTGGACTGTGAAGAAGGCTGAGCGCTGAAGAATTGATGCGTTTGAACTGTGGTGTTGGAGAAGACTCTTGAGAGTCCCTTGGACTGCAAGGAGATCCAACCAGTCCATTCTGAAGGAGATCAACCCTGGGATTTCTTTGGAAGGAATGATCCTAAAGCTGAAGCTCCAGTACTTTGGCCACCTCATGTGAAGAGTTGACTCATTGGAAAAGACTCTGATGCTGGAAGGGGTTGAGGGCAGGAGGAGAAGGGGACGACCGAGGATGAGATGGCTGGATGTCATCACGGACTCGAAGGATGTGAGTCTGAGTGAACTCTGGGAGTTGGTGATGGACAGGGAGGCCTGGCGTGCTGCGATTCATGGGGTCGCAAAGAGTCGGACACGACTGTGCGACTGAGCTGAACTGAACTGAACCCCTCACTGAACATTAAGATCTTCAAAGGACTTTCCTGTGGTACAGTGGATAAGAATCTGCCTGCCAATGCAGCAAACATGGGTCTGATCCCTGGTCCATGAAGATTCCACATGCTGTGAAGCAACTAAGCTCATGCACCACAACTACTGAGTCCCCACTCTAGGGTGTGCAAGCCACAACTACCGAAGATCGTGTACCTAAAGCCTGTGCTGTGCAACAAGAGAAGCCCCGGCAATGAGAAGCCCAGGCACCACAACAAAGAGTAGCCCTGCTCGCCACAACTAGAGAGAGCCTGTGTGTAGCAACAAAGACTCAGGGCAACCAAAAATAATAATAATAATTAAAGTTAATTTAAAAAGATCTTCAAGATCTGTGCTCAGACCTTACAAACAGTCTCGTTGAAGCATCATGTGGATTCTGAGAAGTTGATGCAATTATGATCAACATTCTGCAGATAAGGAAACTACCTTCAGAGAGGTCAAGTTAACCTACTTAGAGTCACAGTCAGCACTGTGACCCAGGCAGGTGTGATTCCAAAGCCTGAGCTCTCAGCACCAGCTCACATAGCCTTGATCTTTTGTCAGTCACATGCTCCCCTGCCTTAATCTTGGCCTCAGGTGAACCCTAATAAGTCTCCATGGTCCAGGGAGGAGTCTGCCTCTGCCTGGTTACCACATATTCCTCAGGGTCAGGTGCTGTAATACATCCTGCCTGGACCGAAGGTCTTAGCTGACTGTAATAGGAAGCAATCGTTTGAATCAGACACTGAAAAATTACCTGCAATTGAATTAAGCATAGAGAGCTGACATTTCCTTTCATTTCTGTTTTGGACACAGTCTTTCTTCAATATATTTGGTGCATAACAATACCTCTTTTATGAGTCCTTTAAACATGAGTTCATTTAAGATTTCATTGCATTTATTAGGTTTCAGCTTGAAATGTGGCTGGCCCATTAGGCTCTCCCTGGAGAGCCCAGATTTGACCACTGAAGCAAAGAAAACATTAAATAAAGAACTTCCCAGAGGGCTTATGTGAGCCTCTTGGTGACTGGAGGACGGTTGTGTAGTATTCTGGGATGTCAATCACACGCTCGTCCCATTAGAGTTCAAGCAGCTAAAATAAATAGTTGTCTCCTCTTTGAGTCACACTTTCTGTAGTATTCAAAATGGAACAGCAACTTCATTCTATATCTCCACCTCAACCTCTCCATTCTACTTAAATCATCTCTCTTGAAATCATTTATTTTATGCTATTCCAAGCTCCTCTGGTCTGGCCAATTTATTAACGGAAACACTCACTTCATTCTTGGAAACTCTCAATGGGAAAATAAGATTATTCAATTCATGCTAAAATCTCCAGGAGTTGTTAGCAACACAAGAATTTTCCTGCCTGTCACACCCAAATGCAAAATTCTAAATAGATATATCTTATGTTTAGATTTTTTCACAACATAAAATTTACATGTCATCTATATTCACTTATAAAGTGTTTTAAATTCAAATTGATTTAGAATTAAAAGAGATGCCCTAAGATGATTATATTTTGATTTTTCTCTTTATTTTATTATTTTATGCATTTCAAATATACATATGGAGAAACTTCTTTTTCTCTCCAGATTGGAGTAACTGGTACCAGATTTACCATTACACCACAAACAACTTTGATATGGATGGGTGCTCAGTCATGTCTGACTCTTTGCGATCCCATGGACTATAACTCACCAGGCTCTTCTGTATGTGGGATATCCCAGGCAGAACTACTGCAGTGGGTTGCCATTTCCTTCTCCAGGGGATCTTCCCAACCCAGGGATTGAACCCACGTCTCCTGTGTCTTTGCCACTGAGCCACAGGAGAAGCCTGAACAACTATAAGCCTGAACCAACATGACTACTTTGTTTTCAGGGACTGAACAATAGGCACTGCCACACTGGGATCCCAGAGAAAAGGGAAGTACACAATGTGAGTCCAATGTTCATCCTTGCTCTATGGGGTGAGGTCTCAATTGGGGTCTGAATTGGGGATAATTTCTTAACTTTGGGCATCAGGAGGTAGAATTCAGAGTAGGGCAGTCCTGTTGTTTAGTTGCTAAGCCGTGTCCAGCTCTTTGTGACCTCATGGACTGCAACACACACGTTTCCCTGTCCTTCACTATCTCCTAGAGTTTACTTAAACTCATGTTCATTGAGTCTGTGATGCCATCTAACCATCTCATCCTTTGTCACCCTCTTCTCCTGCCCTCAAGCTTTCGCAGAATTAGGTCTTTCCCAGTCAGTTGACTCTTTGCATCAGGTACCCAAAGTATTGGAGCTTCATCTTTAGCATCAGTCCTTACAATGAATATTCAGAGTTGATTTCCTTTAGGACTGACTGGTGTGATCCCCTTGCTATGGATTTTCTAGTAGTCATTTACCAATATGAAAGTTGGATCTAAAGAAGGCTGAGTGCCCAAGAATTGATGCTTTCAAATTGTGGTGCTAGAGAAGACTCTTGAGGGTGCCTTGGACAGCAAGGAGATCAAGGAGGGAGGTCCTCCTGAAATGGGAAAGCATAGTTTGGATTTCAGGGCTTAGAATATAAGAGAGAAGGGTGTTGCCTTGGGGGAGAAGGGTGTTGCCCTGGGGAAGAAGGAAGATAGAAGTGGGAAGCAGCAAGAATGTATATAATAATTCTCAGTGAGTCCTTGGTCAGGGGCTGGCTTCAGTATTGTTCCAATAGGCTTAGCAGAGAGAGCTGCTACAAGGTTGAAAGAAGAAGAGAGATATTAAAGATACATGGTTCTTAAAGAGAGTGGAATTCTAGTTCACCCACAGTGGAGAGACCTTATTAACATCTCAAGTACTCAGCTGAGGCACCAGAAAGACCAATCCTTAGGTATAAATACAGCTCCAGAAATTAAAGACCATTTGTATTGTCCAAAATGTCCAGCATATTAACAAAAATTTTTAGACATGTGAGAAGCAGAAAGTTTTCACCCACAATCAAGGACAAAAATAGTAAACAAAAGCAAACCCTGAAATGACCCAGATATTAGAATTACTATACAAGAACTTTGAAACAGGTATAATAAATATGCTGAAAGTCTTAAAGGAAATTATGATCTCAATAAACAAAGAGATAGTCTCAGCAGAGAAACCGAAACTATAAGAAAAGAAACTAATGGAAATTCCAGAAGTAAAACAATAAAATTTAAAATGAAAATATGAATTAGTGGTCAGATTAGATAATGACCGAAGAAATGGTCAGTGAATTCAAAGGCAGATCCTTATAAATTACTCAATCTGAAGAATAGAGAGAAGTAAGAGCAAGCCAAAATAAACAGAGCTTCAGTGACCTATGGGTAGCAAATGATCTAAAGTGCATGTAATAAACCTCAGAAAAGAAGAGGAAGAATAAAAGCAGGAAAATATATTGGAAGAAAGTATGATCAGTATGGCAAAAACCATTACAATATTGTAAAGAAATTAACCTTCAATTAAAATAAATAAATTAATTTTAAAAAAAGAAAAGTCAAAGAGTAGAAAAAAAAAAGAAAGTATGATCGAAATTTCCCTAGATTTGGTGAAAACACACCAACTCACAGAGCCAACATGTCCAGAAAACCAGGCCAAGCTGGATCGTAGTCAAAATTCTGAGAGTCAAAGATAAAGAAAATTTTTAAATGGAAGGGAAGATAAAATGAGTGGGAAGAAATGATCTATTACATTCAGAGGAACAATAATTCAAATTATGGTTAACTTCTCATCAGAAACAACAGAAGCCAGAAGACAATGTTATGAAATTTTTAAAGAGATCTTTTTTTAAAAGAGGATATATTCAGATAAATAAAAGCTGAGAGAATTTGTTTCCAGCAGAATTTCATTACAAGAAATATTAAAAGAAGTTATTTATTGTGAGAGGAAATGATATCAGAGGGAAACACAGGTATATAAGAATGATTAAAGAACATTAAAAAGTTAAATATATGGATAGATACAAAAGATACATCTTTTCTTCTCTTAATTTCTGCAACAGATAAATAGCTATTTAATTAAAAATACTAGCATTGTAAGATGGGGTTTATAACATATATGTAAAGTAAAATACATGACTTAAAACCAACCATATCAATAATTACATTGAGTAAAAGGGACTGAGCATTTTAATTAAAAGATAGAGATTATAAAGCAAAACCCAACTATCTTCTGTCTATAAGAGATATACTTAAAATATAAAGGCAGAAACAGGTTGAAAGTATTAAGAAGAGGATGGAAAGATAAAATGAACAAACAGTATATAAGCACTTGAAAACTAGCATGACTCTATTAATATTAAAGTAGACTTTGTTTTATTTTATTTTTTATTTTTTTATTAATATTAAAGTAGACTTTAAATCAAGGAGTGTTGCAGAAGATAAGGAGGGACATTTCACAAAAAACAAAAAGATCCATCGAAAAGGAAGACATACAAATATACACATAAGCTATCTGTATGTATATCTACATGTGTTTCTGTTTTAACTATTATTTCTCCATTCCACCCTGCTTCAGAACACTTTTCTGTGATCCAGAATCTGGTTCTCTATGTGACCAAGGGTGAGAACCGTCACCCTTGAGTGAATTTTGGATGGCAGATTGAGGCAGAATCTGTGTATCCGAGGAGCACAGTCAAGGATGTGCTTAGAGCCTTTTTATATCAGTGTTAGTGGAGGTCTCAGTGTTTAGTAACCTTGGGAGTCAACTGACAAGGAATAGGGCATACTACTGTGGGTCATAGAAAGTCCTGGAGGCAGTAGACACATCAGCTTTTCTGACCATGGCTGCCTCTTCATCATGGGGTCCCTTTGTTGAGGGGTTGTGGTTCTGGAGCCAGTGGCCTCTGAATCATTGAGAAGTTAGAAGTCTCTTGGTGCGTCACTGTTGCTGCGTGCCGTTGGGACATATTTCCTGAAAACTCAGCAAGGAGTCTATCTCCTCAGCACTGCCACTGATTCTCTAAGCCAGTTAAAGACCTGTACTAAGTTCTTTCCTGGGTAAACTGTATCCCCCAAGCTCCTCTGGCCTTGGGATTCTCCAGGCAAGAATACTGGAGTGAGTAGCCATTCTCTTCTCCAGAGGCTCTTCCCAACTCAGGGACCAAACCTGGGTCTTTGGCATTGTGAGCGGATTCTTTAACGTCTGAGGCACCAGGAAAGTCCGTGTAAACTAGAGGATTCTGTTTTCAACAACTTAACCCTCACAGACACAAGTATGATCTAGCCTTGATTATCCAATATAGACTAAACTAACCATTTGTAGTAATTGGAACCTGTCTGGACATTATTCCTATGTTCTTCTTGAGGTGAATTTCTCTTGTTCTTTAAGACCTAATTCTTGCTTCTGTGGAAATGTCCCTGGTTTTGCAGGCTTACTTATAAGCCCATCACCTATGTTTCCACCACATTTTGCCTGTATGGTTTTTAGTAGATTCTTCTAGTGCATTGTATTATTTATTATTTACAGTGTATCATGTAATAAATGCCTTTCTCCTTCAACAGTCTATACAATCCTTGATATGATAGCATCACATTCATGCCTATATTCCCTCTACCTAACAGAAGATATAGTATACCACACATATTCAGAATTGTTTATTATGAATGAATGAATAAACAAGTAAAAACCTGACAATGCAAACACCTGTTTTCAAGTGTGTGTGTGTGTGTGTGAGTGTGTGTGTGTGCAAATGTGCACGTGCGTCCTCACCACCCACCCTCCAGTCCCTTGTTTTTGTATCAAAAGTTTCTGGAACTTTCAGGCCATTGGGTGAAACCTGAAGCTGAGATCTTGTCTGCTTCTCATGGTTAGTCTGGTGCATTGCGAGTTCAGAGCAGTGGAGACAGAACTACTTGAGTATGTTGGCCTCTTGGCCCTGAAGCTCCAGACAAGCACTTTGAAACTGGTTTATGTGGTTCATAAACTGATTTATGTGGCCTTCTTTGATCGTATTGCCTTTTTACCTACTTCCAACATCCCTCCTCAGGGAGCTGAATTAGAGTTGCAGCTCCATGAGCATGTGACTGGGGTATCTTTCTGCTATCAAAGGAGAAGCTTCTGGTTGAAAAACTCTCACTCATCACAGCAGGACACCCAGTTCAAAATCAACATTTTGAAAACATGTTGAGAGAACATGAGTGAGAGGACACTGCAAGCAGGCACCATTTCCTGCGATGTCATAGGGCTCCAACCCTCCTCCCGCAAATACCCCAGGATAAGTGAGGGAGGCGGACTCAGAGCCGTGGGCCCGAGGACATCACCCTCCTCTCATATCCGCCCAGCATCTCGCCTCCCCACCGCATGGCTTCTCTGCATGGACAGGAGGGTGCTGGGCACCCAAAGGTAGCTCACAGCTTATGACAGGGCGGCCCTTCATGCCCGTCTCCTGCCCAGATCAAGAGAGTTTAACTTTGGATAAAGAACACAACTTTGGAACTGATGGGACTGAGTCATCACAAAGACAGGAGCTGAACACTCAGGAGCCTGAAACCAAATGAAAAGCAGCCTGGAGGCCCGCGTGCCCTGCTCTCACATTGCTTATGGATTTGCAGGGAAATTATTGAGAGTTTATGTGGCCAACTGCTCCTTGAAATCCTGATTAAGACAAAACTGTTAAGTGTCCAAGAGAAGAAATACAGGGCGAGGTCCAGAATTCAGAATTAGCAGCCAGTGCAGCTGGAGGGGCAGCTGAGGGGGTGGGGCGCACTGGACAGGGTGAAAGCCTGGGGTAAGGCGGGTTGGTTTACCCCAGCTCAGCCTCTGGGAGTGTCAGAGCATTCCACAGCCTCTCAGAGGACGTGCACAGATACAATGCTCTTAAAACGTGCCCTGTCACAGTGAAGGCATTTTAAAAAATCAATGTTTGACCAAATAACATTGGATTCTTTTGTGTCTTTGTAAAAACTAGTTTCCTGTAGGTGTTTTTTTGTTTTTGTTTTGTTTTGTTTTTTTTTTCCCATTCCATGGCTGAACTTACATTTTTAGGGCATAGTGACAGACTTTCAGAGCAACCGCTGTAAAATAGGATAATCTCATAAGCTGCTCTTTACAATCATCTGTCAGCTGAAATAACAGGCTCACAGCTGGCCTGAGTCTCAATCTCTGCCTCCCCAGATCCAGGTGCTTGTGTGAGTCCCCCTGGTCCCCCAGTCCCCGACTTTGGGAGAGTTGGTACCCAGAAACACAGAAGTGGCCTGAGACAGAACCAGAACTGGATCTCAGCATCTCTGTGGCACTGGCTTGTGGCCCAGCAACCACAAGCACCAGCCGGTCAATATTAAACCCCAACATGTGCCAGACTCGGAATGAGTCCTTTTTCATGAAGAAACTCAATTAATCCTCACCTCCCTCCTAGGAGACTGGCACTATTATTAAGCTCATTGACAGATGAATAAAAGGAAACCCAGAAGGATTAAGTGTCTTCTCCAAAGTCAGCTTCTGCGGGGAACCCAGAGAGGTGTGCCGGGCTGAACGTGGCCCAGGCATCCAACCACGTCACCTGATGCACAAAGCCCACGAGTGGCGCCAAGATGGACCCAGACCCTGGCATGGGATGTTGAGAGAGGAAGACCCTGTGAGGTCTTCCGGCTGCCATGCCCAGAGCTGCTTGCTCTGTTCCCCTAGATTTTGCCGTGGGCCCCTCTTCTGCCCTCCGCCTTGCTTCATCTGTATCATCAACCCCAAACTATCCTCTCAGTGCACTGAACTCAGCGTTCCCGGTTTAAGTTTTCTCAATGGCTCACTGGACACAGAGGCTGCTTTTAATTCAATCATGTCCATAATCAGTTGGTCCCATGAACTCAGTCATGAGTTTCCACATGGGCCAGTTGCTGAGTTATTCACAGCTGAAACTTGGCCTTGTGCTCATGAACCACAGCAGCCTTTGAAAGAGTTCTGAGTCCCACTCACTTCGTCTGGAATGGGTGCACAGCCGTGTTCGTTTCTGCCCTGGCCGGCAGCTGGGAAAGATTGCCAGCCTAGTTTTGCAAGTGATGGTGATGAATCATAGCTCCAGCTCTCTCTGAGGCAGGAGCCAAGCTGACCTAATCTTGAGGTGAGGCAGGGGGATGGGTCCCCCCCCGTTCCGTGGACGTTTCTGCTTTACATTTCTGCTGGGTTTTATGAAGCCTGAATGTCAAGGGCCCCACGGTTTGCTAATAGAATCACCACTAATGCAAGGAAGGAAAAAAGGGAGGTAGACAGAAAGTCAGTCAGTTCATAAAGCCGCCCACACACCTGTTGGGCCAGAGCGTTGGGTTCAGTCAAGCCCCAAGAAGCCCGCACTCCTGTAAAATGTCTCCGAGGACAGCCCCAACCATGAACCTTGAGACTGTCGGTCTTCCTTCCAAGGAGGAAAGAGGAGAAAACATGGGCAGAATGTGAGTGTCCCCTAATGAGATCTCGGAAAACATTTCTCCAAACAGTCAGCTGGAGGCTTGGGTCTTGGGTTTGTAGGAAGCTGGGCAGGGAAAGGGGTGCTGACTAAAGGGGAGGAGAGATTATTTTTCATGCAGAAGAGTTCACAAAGTCACGACGGCTTGGCTCCTGATCTGGCTGGTGACTGTTCAGATGCTCAGAAGTCCCAGAGGAAATGAGAATGGGAAAATGAAGATAAATAAGAGTGGGAAAAATGAAGTCTGAGACTTGTAATAAGGCCAACAAGTCACTGGATGATTTGCTTTTGTGCCTAAAATATTTAACAAAATACTTCACTAATTGAATAATATATCCAGGGTCTATGTTGGTTATCAAACATAATTATAAAAGACATAGCTGAGAACCATCACTTAACAACCAGACCAATACCTTTGAAATGACCTACATGTTTCCTCCTGATTGGCCTGTGATAAGGAAAATCCTGAAACTTGTGTTTATCATTGCACCTTTTAAAAATAGTTTACACATGTATCTTTCAGCAGTGCATGGCTTGTTTTTGAGCCTTATAAAAGTGGTACCATAAAAATAGCTAGCTAGCAGGAAGCTGCTGTACAGCTCAGCTTGGTGCTCTTTGATGACCTAGAGGGGTGGGATGGGGGTTGGGAGGGAGGTTCAAGAGGGAGAGGATATGTGTATGTCATAGTTGATTCACATCATTGTACAGCAGAAACCAGTGCAGCACTGTAAAGCAATTATATTCCAATTTTAAAAATAAATGGAAAATAAAATAAATTGCAGATCTGGCCTCGAAAAAAAAAAAAGTACCATTGTGAATATGCAACCTTCTTTCACTTGCTTATTGCACTCAGAATTTTTTCCAAGATTCATCCAGTTTGTTCAGTTCAGTTCAGTTGCTCAGTCGTGTCTGACTCTTTGCGACCCCATGAACTGCAGCACGTCAGTCCTCCCTGTCCATCATCAACTCCCGGAGTTCACTCAAACTCACGTCCATCGAGTAGGTGACACCATCTAGCCATCTCATCCTCTGTCGGCCCCTTCTCCTCCTGCCCCCAATCCCTCCCAGCATCAGAGTCTTTTCCAATGAGTCAACTCTTCGCATGAGGTGGCCAAAGTACTGGAGTTTCAGCTTTAGCATCACTTCTTCCAGAGAACACCCAGGACTGATCTCCTTTTGGTCCGTCTAGTCAAGGCTATGGTTTTTCCAGTAGTCATGTATGGATGTGAGAGTTGGACTGTGAAGAAGGCTGAGCACCGAAGAATTGATGCTTTTGAACTGTGGTGTTGGAGAAGACTCTTGAGAGTCCCTTGGACTGCAAGGAGATCCAACCAGTCCATTCTAAAGGAGATCAGTCCTGGGTGTTCCAGTTTGTTATATGTTGCTAAATTAATTCATCTTCTTTGTTATTTAATATTCCATTGTATGGGTATACAACACATTTATCCAGTCCTAACAATGAACATTTGGGCTGTTTCCAGAGTTTTTGCCCTAATAACACTATTAAGGATGCAATTGTGCCTATTTTCCAACCCACATACACAGATGTTCTCTATGGTGCATGTACCCACTCCTGGGAGTGGAATTGGAACTTCTGGCTTGGAGAGTGTATTCAGCACATTCTCAGCTCTACAAGATAATGCTGCATTTTTCTCCAAAGTGATTGTATCAACTTACATTCTCACCTCTACAGCATTTAAATCTTCTCCAGTACTTAGTGTTTTCAGCCATATTGATTTTTGTTAATACAGTTCAGCCAAGATATGTATTGTATGTTCTTAGTTTACATTTCCCTGATTAAAAAAGATATTGACTATATTTTGTATGCTTACTTGCCATTTATACTTCCTTTTCTATAAAATATCCAGTTGATTTTTTTAATTGCATTATTTCTCTTTTCCTTGGGCTTCCCTAATTGCTCAGTTGGTAAAGAAACCATCTGCAATGCAGGTGACCCCAGTTCGATTCCTGGTTCTGGAAGATCCGCTGGAGAAGGGATAGACTTCCAGTATCCTTGGGCTTCCCTTGTGGCTCAGCTGGTAAAGAATCTGTCTGCAATTCGGGAGACCTGGGTTTGATCCTTGGGTTGGGAAGATCCCCTGGAGAAGGGAAAGGCTACCCACTCCAGTATTCTGGCCTGGAGAATTCCATGGACTGTATAGTCCATGGGGTCGCAAAGAGTTGGACATGACTTTTACTACACTGACAATTTGAAGGGATTTTTAATGTACAAAGAGTAACTTTACTTGGTTAAATTAAAAAACATATTCTAGACTGGAGCATGTTTCATTTTATTTTTACTATCTTTTTCATTTTATTTTTACTCACAGAAATCCTTCCTTTCAGTGCAGTTGAGTATATCAATTTTTCTTTTATAGTTGATGCTTAGGGTAAACTTCTCTGCCTCCAAAGTCTTAAAGATACTCTCCAGGATCTTTTTCTTTAGGTTCAAGACTTTGCCTTTCACATGGAAGGCTTTACATCCATCTGGAATTGATTTTTGTGTATGGTGTGATGTCTGGGTCCAATTTCATTTTTTCCCATCTTGATAGCAAACGGTCCCAACAGCATTTATGGAACAGTTAATCCTTTTCTAGTAATCTACGCTGCCACCTGTATCATATTTCAAATTAAAAAAAGGTGTGGGACTGTTTTTGGTTCTCTGTTCTGTTACGTGGGTCACTATGTCTCTCACTGAGCCAATACCATACTATTTCAGTTAGCCTTACTTTATTTTTTTATTATTTTTTGCAGCCCATGATAAATTTATTGTGTCTTCAAGACACTGCAATGTACACTCCTCTCCCAGAGAAGGTTCTTTCAGAGACCAAAAGTCCTTATCCAAATGGGTTGGTCATTTGTCATTTGCATAGGCAGCTGGATTCTTCCTCTTGGATTTCTCAGATGCCTGCGTTCCCCATGTGAAGACAAGATAAAACACTAGGAAGGGCGGTGCGAAGCAAAGGATGTACTCCAGAGTTCCGCAAAGTGCATTGGCGATGCCCTAACAAGGGTGCTGATCCTATTATACTAGAGCCTTTGTTTTCCACTTAAATTGTATAGAAACTGCTGCGTTCCTTGAAAACCTGTTAGACGTTTGAGACAATTGACTTACTGGATGGCTAAAAAAAAAACAACACACAAAAACCATGTTCTCTCTCTCCATTTATTTAGAACTTTGATATCTGTTAACAGTATTAAAATGTTTCTTCACACAGCTCTGGCATAACTTTTGTTAGATTTCTTTCTAGTGCTTAACTTTGAAAACAGGTGTGTTACAGCAAATAGTAGCTATTACTGTATTTTATAAATTGTTGCTGGTGTTTTATAAATGCAGTTAACTTTTTATGTCAATCTTTTAAAATTGTGTTTATTTTAATTGGAGGCTAATTACTTTACCATATTGTGATTTTTCCCATACATCGACATGAATCAGCCATGGGTGTACATGTGTTCTCAATCCTGAGCCCCCCTCCCCTCTCCCTCCTCATCCTATCCCTCTGGGTTGTCCCAGTGCACCGGCTTTGAGTGCCCTGTTTCATGCATTGAACTTAGACTGGTCATCTATTTCACATATGGTAATATACATGTTTCAATGCTGTTCTCTCAAATCATCCCACCCTCACTTTCTCCTACAGAGGCCCAAAAGTCTATTCTTTATATTTATGTCTCTTTTGCTGTCTTGCATGTAGGGTCATCATTACCATCTTTCTAAATTCCATATATATGGGTTAATATACTCTATTGGTGCTTTTCTTTCTGGCTTACTTCACTCTGTATAATAGGCTCCAGTTTCATCCACCTCATTAAAGCTGACTCAAACACATTCTTTTTTAATAGCTGAGTAATATTCCATTGTCTATATGTACCACAACTTTCCTAGCCATTCGTCTGCTGATGGACATCTAGGTTGCTTCCATGTCCTGGCTAATGTAAACAGTGCTGCAATGACCATTGGGATACACGTGTCTTTCAATTTTGGTTTTCTCAGTGTGTATGCCCAGCAGTGAGACTGTTGGGTCATATGGCAGTTCTATTTCCAGTTTTTTAAGGAATCTCCACACTGTTCTCCACAGAGGTGTAACTAGTTTGCATTTCCACCAACAGCGTAAAAGGGATCCCATTTCTCCACACCCTCTCCAGCATTTATTGTTTGTAGACTTTTTGATGGCAGCCATTCTGACTGGCCTGAGATGGTACCTCATTGTGGTTTTGATTTGCATTTCTCTGATGATGAGTGATGTTGGAGCATCTTTTCATGTGTTTGTTAGCCATCTGTATGTCTTCTTTGGAGAAATGTCTGTTTAGTTCTTTGGTCCATTTTTTGATTGGGTCATTTACTTTTTCTGGTATTGAGCTGCATGGGCTGCTTATATATTTTGGTAATTAATTCTTTGTCAGTTGTTTCATTTGCTATTATTTTCTCACATTCTGAAGGCTGCCTTTTCACCTTGCTTACAGCTTCCTTTGTTGTGCAAAAGCTTTTAAGCTTAATTATGTCCCATTTGTTTATTTTTACTTTTATTTCCATTACTCTGGGAGGTGGTCATAGAGGATCTTGCTGTGATTTATGTCAGGGAGTGTTCTGCCTATGTTTTCCTCTAGGAGTTTTATAGTTTCTGGTCTTACACTTAGACCTTTAATCCAGTTTGAGTTCATTTTTGTATATGGTGTTAGAAAGTGTTCTAGTTTCATTCTTTTACAGGTGGCTGACCAGTTTTTCCAGCACCACTTGTTAGAGAGATTGTCTTTCCTCCATTGTATATTTTTGCCTCCTTTGTCAAAGATAAGGGGTCCATAGGTGCATGGATTCATCTCTGGGTTTTCTGTTTTGCTCCATTGATCTGTATTTCTGTTTTTGTGCCAGTACTGTACTGTCTTGATGACTGTAGCTTTGTAGTATAGTCTAAAGTCAGGCAGGTTGATTCCTCCAGTTCCATTCTTCTTTCTCAAGATTGCTTTGGCTATTCAAGATTTTCTGTCTCCATGCAAATTTTGAAGTTATTTATTCTAGTTCTGTGAAAAATACCATTGGTAGCTTGATAGGGATTGCATTGAATCTATAGATTGCTTTGGGTAGTATACTCATTTTCACTATATTGATTCTTCCAGTTCATGAACATGGTATATTTCTCCATCTATTTGTGTCATCTTTGATTTCTTTCATTAGTGTTTTATAGTTTTCTATATATAGGTCTTTTTTCTTAAGGTAAATTTATTCCTAAGTATTTTATTATTTTCGTTGCAATGATGAATGGGATTGTTTCCTTAATTTCTCTGTTTTCTCATTGTTAGTATATAGGAATGCAAGGGATTTCTGTATTAATTTTATATCCCGCAACTTTATTATATTCATTGATTAGCTCTAGTAATTTTCTAGTGGTGTCTTTAGGGTTTTCTACGTAGAGGATCATGTAATCTGCAAACAATGAGTTTTACTTCTTTTCCAATCTGGATTCCTTTTATTTCTTTTTCTTCTCTGATTGCTGTGTCTAAGACTTCCAATGTTGAAGTTACCACTACTATGTTGAATAGTAGTGGTGAGAGTGGGCACCCTTGTCTTGTTCCTGACTTTGGAGGAAATGCTTTCAATTTTTCACCATTGATGATAATGTTTACTGTGGGTTTAACATAGATGGCGTTTATCGTGTTGAGGTATGTGCCTTCCATTCCTGCTTTCTGGAGAATTTTTTTAATCATAAATGGGTGCTGAATTTTGTCAAAGACTTTCTCTGCATCTATTGAGATAATCATATGGTTTTTATCTTTCAATTTGTTAATATAGTGTATCACACTAATTTATTTGTGAATATTGAAGAATCCTTGCATCCCTGGGATAAAGCCCACTTGGTCATGATGTATGATCTTTTTAATATGTTGTTGGATTCTGTTTGCTGGAATTTTGTTGAGGATTTTTATATCTATGTTCATCAGTGATATTGGCATTGTTTTTTTGTGTGTGTGGCTTCTTTGGTTTTGGTATTAGGGTGACAGTGGCTTCATAGAATGAGTTTGGAAGTTTACCTTCCTCTGCAATTTTCTGGAAGAGTTTGAGTTACTGGTGTTTTATAAATGCAGTTGACTTTTTATATCAATCTTAAATCCAGTCATCTTGCAGAAACACTCTTAATGAATTTTCTATAGATATTTTGAGGCTTTTTAATGTAGATTGAAATGTATCACCTAATAAGTAGTGATAGTTTTGTCTTTTTCTTCTCTTAACTTCATGACTTGTAATGTTATTTTCTTACTGTGCTAGCTATGATTTCTACTGTCAAAAAGATGGTGATTGTGGTATCTTCATCTTGCTCCTAAATGGTATCCAGTTTAAAATTAATGCTTCTAGCATTTCACCATTGAGAATAATGTGGGCTATCATTTTGGTACACACGATTGATCAGTCCTTAAGGAAGTCCCTTTCCATTCTTGACTTACTATATATATATATATATATTTTACTTTTATGAAATGCTTCATCTATTGAAAAGCAGGAGATAATATGTTACATCTATAAATTTTTTATAAACAACTCTTACATTATTAAGACAAATTCATCTTTATCTTGGTGTATTCTCTGCTTTGTTACAATCCTATCTTTGATTTCTTAATATTTTATTTAGGATTTTTGCATACATGTTCATGAGTGAGATTGTCTGGCAGCTTCCCTTTATTCAGTCTTTGTTTGGTTTTGTCATCAAGGTCATAATGACCTCTTATACTACATATCTCTTATGCTATACTACATTGCTTCCTCTTTTGTGTATTCTCTGAAAGGGTTTGTGTGAGACTGAATGAATAATATTTCCATAACATCTTATGGAAAGATACAAATCATTTTTTGGCCAACGCAATGATCTAAAATTTCGTTTTAAAACTCACCTATAAAACCATCTGAGTCTCTGAGGAAAGGTTATATAACTTTCCATAAATTCTTTAAGAATAATGGAATTATCAAAGCTTTCTATTTTTTCTTGAGTATGTTTTGATAAGTGATATTTTCCTCGAATTTTTTATTTCACTTTTTAATTTTCATGTTTATTATATATATATATATATATAGAGAGAGAGAGAGAGAGAGTTAAATATATGATTTAAGGGCTTCCCAGATGGTAAATAGTGATAATGAACCTGCCTGCCAATGCAGGAGAAATAAAAGACATGGGTTCAATCCCTGGGTCAGGAAGATCCCCTGTAGGAGGGCTTGGAAATCCACTCCAGTATTCTTGCCTGGAGAATCCCATGGACAGAGGAGCCTGGTGGCTGCAGTCCATGGGGTCACACAGAGTCATAGGTCACACATGACTGAAGCAACTTAGCTTGCACACATGCATATGATTTAAATATAATTATATAATATATAAATAATATAAATATATAACATAATAATTTAATATAATTACATTATAATGAATATATAATATGTTACATATATTACAATATATTATATATATTTTATATAACATATATATTATATATATATATTTCATAGCATTCTTTCTTAATATCTCTCTTGTATCTATATTTATGGTATTCTTTCACTCCTAATTTTTTGTTTATGACTTCTCTATATTTTTCTTGATTCATCTCAGCAATGCTTTGTCTATTTTATTAATCTATTTAAAAATTCCTTTTGACATTGTTGCTTATGTCTTTGCTTCCTACTTCACTTATTTTTGCTCATTCCTTCTTTTACTTTTTAAATATTTTCTGGAGTTACTTTGATAACTTTTTGCATTGGATACTCAGCTTCTCAAGTTTTTGCCTTTGCTTCTTTCCTAAGACGAACTTTTAAGGCATATATATATATCAAACTATTGCTTTGGCAATATCTCATGAATTATATATATACATATATTGTCATTCAATTGTATTTTAAATTTCCATTAAATTAAATGTTGCTTCTTTTTATACACATTCTTCAGAAGCATACTTGTTAAGCTAAAAATTGTAGGTTTTCACATTTAATTTTTGCTATTTATTTCAACTTAACTGGGTCTTCCCTGGTGATTCAGAGGTAAAGAATCTGCCAGCCAAGCAGAAGACATGGGTTCGACCCCTCACTGGGGAAGATCCCCTGGAGAAGGAAATGGCAACCACTCCAATATTCTTGCTGGGGAAATCCCATGGACAGAGGAACCTGGCAGGATATAGTCCATGGTGTCACAAAAGAGTTGGACATGACTTAGCAACTAAACAATTACATAGTAGCCAAAGAATATGTTGTGTGTGATTCCAGTTCTTTGAATTTATTGAAATTGGTTTATGGCTTACCATGAGGTCTCTCTAAGTTTTGTGAATGTTCCATGTGTAGAGTGTAGAGATGAATGTTATTCCCTAATTTCTGGTTCTGTGCATGCATGCATGCTAAGTCACCTCAGTTGTGTTCAACTCTGTGCTACACTATGGACCGTAGCCTGCCAGGCTCCTTTGTCCATGGGATTCTCTAGGCAAGAATACTGGAGTGGGTTTCATACCCTCCTCCAGGGGATCTTCCAAACCCAGGGATAAAACCTGCATCTCTCATGTCTCCTGCACTGGTGGGCAGGTTCTTTACCAGCAGTGCCATGTGAGAAGCCCCCTTCTGATTCTATAAATGTCCACTATATCTAACAAGTTGATCATTCATTTCAATTTTTTCCACATTTTCACATTTATTTTGGTCTGCTTGACATACCAGTAATTGAGAGAAATATGTTAAATTCTCACACCAGGATCATGAATATGCTTATTTTTCTTGATTGATACAATCAATCATATTTTGAGGCTATATTATTTTACCAAATTCAGAAATTAAGAATTATATATTTTAAATGGACTTAACCTTTCTTTGTAGTGAACTTTTTATCATAATGATTGTTTTTTCTTAAAGTTTTTGTGTTGGATATAACTGCAGATACCATGTTTTTTCTTTGCTTTATGTTTTTCTAATATGTATTTTTTTCATCTTGTTTTTCTAACTTTCCATGAAGTTTTAGTTGTTCATGTAAATTAGCAATCTTGTAAGCTACCTAGAACAGGACCTGGCCTAGAGTAAATATTCAAGAATGACCAAGATTAATTAATATCTTTGGAGAAGAGAGGAGAGTTTCCAATGTTAGGGCAGCCTAGGAATTGGATGTAAGTCAGTTTTCAGTCAAATTCATTTTGTACTTTGGTTTTCCCTTCGGCAACACAGTTTTCCATCTGTCAAGAGAAATCTACTGCGTCCAAAACCTTAGAAGTGTTTATGAAAGGACTATATAAGTAAAGTATGCAATAGCTTTGGTTTCAGGATCCAAGACAAATTCAGTAGGAAAAAAAAAATCTCACAAACTTTCTCTACTGGAATGAAAAGTCCGTTGTTTTTTTCCTCAAGGAGTAGCGGTTGAGGAGCAGGTGGAGATATTAACATCCCTAGAGGCTTTCAAAACAGTGCCGTCTGGATCCTGAGATAAAAAATCCTGACACAGTCAAGTTGGGACTAGAAAGTCTCCTCTCACACATCAAGCAGCAAATGGAGCCTGTTTGCCAAGTTTTGTTCCTCATTAAGATGTGTCCAATCCCAAAGAAGGGCAATGCTTGAGAATGTTCAAACTGCCACACAAGTGCTCTCAGTTCACATGCTGGTGAGGTAATGCTCAAAATCCCTCAAGGTAGGCTTCAGCAGTATATGAACCCAGAACTTCCAGATGTCCACACTGGATTTAGAAAAGGCAGAGGCACCAGAGATCAAATTGCCAACATTCACTGGATCATAGAGAGAGCAAGGGAATTCCAGGAAAACATCTATTTCTGCTTCATTGACAATGCTAAAGCCTTTGACTGTGTGCATCATGACACACTGTGGGAAACTCTTACAGAGACGAGAGCACCAGGCCACTTCACCTGCCTCCTGAGAAATCTGTACACAGGTCAGGAAGCAACACTTAGGACTGGACATGGGAAAGGAGTACGTCAAAGCTGTATATTATCACCCTACTTATTTAACTTCTATGCAGAGTACCTCTTGCAAAATGTAAGGCTGGATGAATCTCAAGCAGGAATCAAGATTGCTGGAAAAACTATCAACAACCTCAAGTATGCAGATGATACCACTCTAATGGCAGAAAGCAAAGAGGAACTAAAGAGCCATTTGATGAGGGTGAAAGGAGAGTGAAAAAGCTGGCTTAAAACTCAGCATTGAAAAAACTAAGATCATGGCATCCAGTTCCATCGTTTCATGGCAAATAGAAGGGGGAAAAGTGGAAACAGTGACAGATTTTATTTTGGGGGGGCTCCAAAGTCACTGCAGATGGTGACTGCAGCCATGAAATTAAAGACACTTGCTCCTTAGAAGGAAAGCTATGACAAATCTAAACAATGTATTAAAAAGCAGAGATATCACTTTGCCAACAAAGATTAATAGAGTCAAACCTATGGTTTTTCCAATAGCTAAGTATGAGTGTGAGAGTCGGACCATAAAGAAGGCTGAGCACCAAAGAACTGATGCTTTCGAATTGTGGTACATAATAAGACTCCCGTGAGTCCCTGTAGACAGCAGGGAGATCAAACCAGTCAATCCTAAAGGAAATCAGTCCCGAATATTCATTGGAAGGACTGATGCTGAAGCTGAAGCTCCAGTACTTTGGCCACCTAATGCAAAGAGCTGACTCATTGGAAAAGACCAATGCTGGGAAAGATTGAAGGTGGGAGGAGAAGGGGGCAGCAGAGGATAAGATTGTTAGATGGCATCACTGACTCAATGGGCATGAATTTGAGCAAACTCCAGGAGACAGTGAAGGACAGGGAAGCCTAGTGCTCTGCAGTCTATAGGGTTGCAAAGAGTCGGACACGACTGAGCGATGTGAACAACGACAACAAGATCTGTCTGGGGGATCGTCCCCAGCAGTCCAGTGGTTAAGACTTTGCCTTCCAATGCAGGGGGCACTGGTTCAATCCCTGGTTGGGGAGCTGAGCCCGCCATGCTTCATGGCCGAAAACCGAAAACATGAAACAGAAGCAATGTTGTAACAAATTCAAAACAGACTTTTAAAAAGGGTCCACAGCGAAAAAAAAAAAAAAAGATATGTCAGATGAAGAGAGTAGGGAACCATGCCTGTCTCTAGCCTTTCACAAACAGTTTAAGCCAAAACTATACAAAATCCCAATTGTGTTCAGTAGCCTTTGTGCCCACCGGTGGATCAGACAGCTGTCCTGCCAGCAGCTCCCATCTGGGCTGATCAATAATGCAACAACCTGATTATTCAACTTGGAGTTTCATCAGCAATGTGTGCCAGTGCTGGACCAGGGGCTAAGGCTCCTTGCTCCCAGTGCAGGGAGGCCAGGTTTGATCTCTGGTCAGAGAACTAGACCCAAATGCTGCAACTAAAGATCCTGTGTGCCCCAGTGAAGACTGAAGATCCCGTGGGGGGAGACTAAGAGCTGGCCCAGCCAGATACATAGATCAGTGCTAAATAAACCAACGAACGTGTGCTTTGCTAACCAGGGACGACATTGTAAAGCTGGGATGCGTACATGTGAAAGAGTAAATGGATAAAAGTGGGAGTGTTGGCTGTGGAGAAGCTGCTTGAAGCCTTTCAGACTGTCAGCAGGGATTCAGAATCAGACACGCAGCAGCAGCCACTCTGAGATCAGGACTCCAGCCCTCCTTTCTCCTTTGGACAGCTAAGGGCCTGTGTGGGGGGCAGAGAGGGGCTCAGCTTGGTGTGGCAAACACACAACAGGAGAGAGGAAAATTGAAACTAAATATTGTAATAAAGTAAAAAAGTAACACACAAAGTTCATCAGAAAGGAAACAGAGGTCTGTGAGTGCTGCCATAGCACAGAGAAGGTGACAGTTCATGGGACAAGTCTGTGTGTGTGTGTGTATGATAGAATATGTGAACATGTGTGAGTGTGTGTGTGTGAGTGTGCGTGTGAGTGTGCATGCACATGTGTGGGTATGTTTGAGTGTGAGTGTGTGTATATGTGTGAGTGTATGTGCATGTGAGTGTGTGTGTGGGTGTAAGTGTGTGAGTGTGTGTATGTTTGAGTGTGTATATCTGTGAGTATGTGTGTGTGTATGTTTGAGTGTGTATATATGAGTATATGAGTATGTGTGTGAGTATGTGTGTGAGTGAGTATGTGTGTGAGTGTGTAGACAGGAGGCTCATTTTTAGGGACTGGCTTGCATGTGTGCTGGATTGACAGTGCTGAAATCCACACGCAGGGCAGGCTGGCGGGCAGGAAGCCCAGGTGAACGCTGGTGCTGCCATCCTGGTCTTGAGTTCGAGTCCCGCAGGCAGCTAGCTAGAAGCTGGGGGCATCTGTGTTTCAGTCTTGGGGCAGAAAGGCCCCTTCTTTCAGGAACCCCGTCTTTGCTCTTAAGGCCTTCCACTAGTCAGATGAGGCTTACCCACACTCTGGAGGATGGTTTTCTTTACTCAAAGTCTGCTGGTCGTAGATATGAATCACATCTAAGAAACACCTTCCCAACCGCACCTGGGCTGGTGTTTGAGCCACGTCTGGGCCTCGCAGCCCTGCGGACGGACAGGTGCTGTGAGCTGTTGCCATCAGGGAAGCCGTCTCCGGGGACATGCTGGTTTATCAGAGAAGGGACCCCAGGAAGGATCCAGAGTAGGGGAGGGGAAAGGCCATCCAGGGAGTGGAGAAAAGCTGATGAAGAGTGTGCCCATGGGCTAGTTGTTGCTACGGGCAACTGGGACCCATTCCTGCCAGGGACCCTCTGTGGCCTTGCGGGCTTTGAATTACAACCAGCTGGTGACAGCACCTGTGCAGCAAAGCCCAGTGGCCTCATGCTAAGCCTGAGCCCTGGCGTCAGGGCTGCCTGGTGGCCCATTACAGACCCTGACACTGAACTTCACAAGCAGGAGTGATTAACCCCTGTGTTCCCACCTGGACACATCCCCAGACGGTGACCCCTCAGCTGTGCCAGTCTGGCTGAACTGCCCTGCGTGTGGGCTCAAAAATTTCCTGGTGGGGCTGGAGGAAGCTTCTAGCATACCACCCCCCTCCAAAAAAAAAAAAAAACAAAACTCAAAATCAGGGAGCAGGCCTTAGCCTCATCTGCCAGCCTCGCCCAACTCAACCTTTTACTGTGTGACTTTGGCAAACTAACCCCTCTGAGCCTCTAATTCCTTATCTGTGGATGGGTGGGCTTGAAAATTAAGGAGAACATGCTGAGAATGAGGCTGAAATTTCAGTCGACCTTTCTCCTTTCCCCCGCCCTGGGCCAAGTTGAGCAGTCTGGATTCACTGTTCCCAAAGCAGGGAGGCTCTGCTCTCCTTTCCTGCCTGCAAGCTCCAGAACCTCCCAGCAAAGCAAGGAGGTCTGCGTCGAGGGGTCAAGGTCATCAGACTCTGCCTCCCATGACTCACTTTCTCGAAGAAGACGGGCTGGAGATGCCAACATGGGAGAGAAGGATTCCTTTGATTCTCCAGAGTCGTTTTGATGTCAATGGCCTAACCCAGTTCCCATAGGACTGACCCCACTTCACAGTCTTATCTGGGAATGACTCAGGCCACTCTCATAAAGCGCTTTCTATGGTGACCTTCTCATAACCTCCACATGGAGTCTGCCGTCTGAGGACAAAGCAGCTGTCCCAGGAGCCGAGGCACCCCCTCCATCTATATTGACCATCGAGTCTTTCATGGCACCATCCTGCCCTCCATTCTCTTTGCTGACCATGACCCAGTGCCTTGCCCTCAGTAGGAGAGGCTCTTGGCCAGCTTCCCAGCTCTTGCACCATTAACACACGTCTATAGGGACTCTCCACCTTCTCTGATCCAGAAGGTGACAGGCTCTCTGAAGGGTTTCTCATAATTTTAGCTGGTATGTATGCAGGCATGGTATTCAGTGGCTTGTTTAATCTCACAGAAGCCCTACGAGATAGGGGCTAGTCTCTGCCCATCTGAGAGCTAAGGGAATGGATGCAGGTTGTTGCTGTTGTTGTTCGGTTGCTGAGTCATGTCCTACTCTTTGCGAACCCAGGGATGGCAGCATGCCAGGCCTCCCTGTCTCTCACCATCTCCCAGAGTTCACTCAGGTTCATGTTCATTGAATCAGGGGGATTAATAATGTGGTTAGTGTTTAATCAGTATGCAGTGGAGTCAGGATGGGAAGCCGTGAAGTCCAGCTCTGGAATCTGCACTCTTTTTTTTTTTTTTTTTAATTTTCTGTCTTATATTGGGGTATAGACAATTGACATGTTGTGATGGTTTCAGGTGAAAGGCGAAGGGACTCAGCCATACATATACATGTATCTGTTCTCCCCCAGACCCGCCTCCCATCCAGGCTGGCACATAACATTGAGCAGAGTTCCACGTGCTACACAGTAGGGCCTTACTGGTGATCCATTTTAAATATAGCATTATCTGCCACGTTGTCTTGCCTCCTCTCTGAATATCTTGAATTCTCTCTGGCTGAGAGAGAATGGTTTATGAAATCAGTGGTGGGCCTAATCCACCAGAAAAAGAATTGTTTGTCTGAACTGTGTGTCTGAGAGGGAGAGGTGAGCAATTAAGGTTGAACCACGCTGTATAAATGGGATAAGCACCTTCCTCCCCTCCCACCCTGAGGAGCCAAGGAAGCCTGTCCACCAAGATGGGCCTGCAGACATGCTGACCTGGGCATCGGGAGCGTGGTGGGGAAGATCCCCTCCTCCAAAGGCCTGCCCCAGGCCTAGAGCAGGGCAGCCTCAGTTCCATGGGACGTTTCAGAATTTGGGCCACCTCGAGACACCCCAAACCAGAGAAGACTGAGCCCCCTGCACACCCCTGCACAAGTTACTGATTATAAAAATAGAGCTCGACTATGAACTAAGCATAAAGAAGTCCTGAAAAGTTATGATTTGCACCTGCTAGCCACTCCATTTATTTAAAATCAAACAACGGGTTCTTTTTCAATTCTGTTTGTGCTCTGCTGTGCTCTGAGCACCTTCCTGGTCTGGCCTTTGGGCAAGTCCAGCAGTGCTCCTGTGTTTATAATAAAGTCCTCTTTCTCACTTGAGTTTCCATGCCTGTGGTTTCTGCTCCTGCCTCTGACTTCCAGTGGCTGAGTCGCTCAGTTGAATATCTGATTTTGCAGGAAGTACCCCCCACACCAAGCCCTTTGCAAACACAGCGACCATCTGCAATGAATTACAAAGGCCTTTTAGGCTATGTTTTGACCCATTACTGTAAGTCTTACTGTTCTCAGTTGAACGTAGGTTTTTGGTAAATGTGTTTGCCTGAAGATGTGCTCAATGAATTTTTAATGACATCTTCATAGAGATTGAGAACGAGTATGTAGACAGGGAAACCTTGTTTATGGGAAACAGCATGTACTGGGAATGGGCTGGGGCACCTTTAAACATCTGGTGCTATTTTGGAGGAAGTGTGATCAACCGGTTTCATTGTGTATGGAGATGCGGAGGGAGCACTAGGTCAGGGAAGACAGCCATCCATGTCATTACAGGAATTGTCTCAAAACCAAGTTTGCTGGTGCCACGAAAGGTCCCGGGGGGTGTGATACATCTGCTCCTGCAGGACATGGTACCCTGGGTCACTGGGCCCGTGCATGGTACCAAAGTGGTCCCATTTCAAAGGGATGCACCCAACCACCCTCCCTGTGTTTGTCTCCAAGGCCGCCTGTGCAAAGCACCAGGCACTTATTCTCTCTCAGTTCTGGAAGCCCCAAATCGAGGGGTCGGCAGGGCCACTGTCTCTCGAAGCTCTTCTGGAGGGTCTGTGCCCTGCTCTCCTCCTGGCGTCTGTGTCCCCAGCAGTCTCGGGGTCCCCGCTGGTAGACATGAGGTGCTGACCTGCATCATCACGCCGTTCTCCCCCTTGTCATCACAGGATTCTTCTCCCTCTGGGTCCATCTGTTTCTGTGTTCCATCTCTTTTTCTTACAAGGACCCCAGTCATACGGACTTAATGACCTCATCTTAACTCCATTTCACTGCCAAGACTCTATTTCCAAATCAGGTCCCTTCACAAGTGTAGGGGCTAGGATTTCAGCGCATCTTTGGGGGCCGGGGGACACAATTCTGCTCAGCGCAATGTCCACCCAGAGCAATGTCCAGACTTCCCGCTTCTTCCCCACACCTTGCCTCCAGCTCTGAGTGGGAGCCCAGGCCTGCCCTGTTTGGTTCCCTCACCCCCTCCAGCAGCTCTCCCAGTTCCCGCACATGCCCTGGGCTCAGCTTGTGGGCCCAGTGGTCTTGGGCCTTCCTGCAAGCCTCCTCCCACCCCAGGTTCTACCCACCAGCCTCCAGACCCTGCTTGGATTCGCCTTCCCCCAGGCTAATCCAGGAAGGATTCTGGAAATCTCACAGGGCCTCCTTGGCTACTGATCATGGGGCCTGGGGCCCACTCCTGAGGCTGGGGTTCTGTCTTCTCCATGGGGGAGAGCTTGGCCCCCTCCAGCACCTGTGAGGGTTGGGTCTTTCTTGGCCCCCCAGGACCACTCAGATGGTTGGCATCTGCTCCTGGTGGAGGGGACACCTTCCCTGGAGGTGAAAAAGGCTGCCACTTGCTTGACAATCTTATCTCGTCTCTAAAACTTTTAGAACATTAAGGGTGCACAATGCTTTGTACTTCGCAGGGGGCACACAAGAGCATGAGTAGGTGCTGCAGCCCTTACTAAATCAATGAACAAACAGATCATTGTCTCTGTGAGAGGTAGCAAACCATTTGACTTGGTACTGATGCCAAATTGACCAAACTACTTGGGCATCTCAGAGCCAGGAGTTCTACACCAGTTTGCAGAAGGATTCCTTCCGGCTGCTCATTGCACATCAGATTTCTGCAGTTCCCTAATTCCTGCATCTTGTGAGCAAAACACCCAGATCAGAGCCCACTGGGTCCAGGCCCTCAGCCTTGCTGCCCCTTGGGGTGGCGGCAGTGGAGACGGTGGTAACACTGCACATGACTCCAGAATCCAGGGGCCTGGAATGTTCCCTGAGCTCACTCTCCTGTCCTGCCTCTTAAATTCTATTCTCTCTTTTCTTCTCAGAGAAAGCCATGGCACCCCAGTCCAGTACTCTTGCCTGGAAAATCCCATGGACAGAGGAGCCTGGTGGGCTGCAGTCCATGGGGTCATGAAGAGTCAGACACTTACTGAGTGACTTCACTTTCCCTTTTCACTTTCATGCATTGGAGAAGGAAATGGCGACCCACTCCAGTGTTCTTGCCTGAAGAAGGCCGGGGACAGAGGAGCCTGGTGGGCTGCCGTCTATGGGGTTGCACAGAGTCGGACACGACTGAAGCGACTTAGCAGCAGCAGCAGCTCTTCTCTTCTATTCTATGCTCCCTATTCTCTTCTCGCTTTACTTACAAGGTTAAAAAAAATTGCTGTACACCTGAAACTAACACAGCATTGTAAATCAACTCTACTTCAATTGAAATAAAACAAAACAAAACAAAATTGGGGTGAGGGGAGCAGCAGGGAAGGGGTGAGTGTCCAGACTGGAGAAAAAGGAAGGGGAAAAGAAGAGACAATGAATGGAAGCAGAAACAGCCCAGGGGCACGTGGTCACTCACTGCGGGATTTCCTCAGCCACAAGGAGAGGTGAGGGCCCAGAGCAGTGGCTACACAGACAGAGGAGAGCCAGCACGGAGGACAGTTCTCTCTGGATTTCTGCTCAGCCCACCCAAGACCCCAGCTGAGCTTCAGTGAGCTTTTCACGTCTCAACTTCCATCTCCCACTTTTGTTCCTTGTGAAGCAGGGAGGGGATGTTCTCATTTGGATTGCTTCTTAGCTCGGTTTCTTTTTTCTCCTTCTGGGAAGATTTCCTGCATAAACGATCTCTCTCCAAAAGTTCATTTCCAGGGGCTTGTTTTTCTTTAAAAAAAAAAAAAAAAAAAGTCTACAGAGTTTTCTCTGCAGACTTACATCTGAAATACACCCCGTTCCCGCTCCTGAATAGTTTCCTCTGTACATTTCTCCTTGTGGGTTTTATGCTAAATGGAGCCAGGGTGGCTACCACCAGGCAAGGCCCTTTGTGCTCCCCTCCTGGAGGCCAGGGGTGGTTCGGCAGGTTGTTGACACAGAGAGAAAGCAGGGTGCCTGCCCGGACCCTTGCCAGAGAGCACGCTCCTTTTTTAGACAAATGATGAGCTCCCCTTCTTGAGCCCCTTGAACAGGCTCCCCTTCATGAGAACTGCGTTGGCTCCCCTGCTGCAGATCTGGAATCCTTTGAACACACCATGTTGTCAAATAAAGGCCTAGACCCTAGGGAGCACGGCCACCATCATGAAAACATCATGAGAACGTGAAGTTGGCCAGGGAGCACAGCCACCTTCATGAGAACTGCATTGGATCCCCTGCTGCAGATCTGGAATCCTTTGAACCACCATGCTGTCATCAAATAAAGCCCTGGACCCCTCCCTGGTCACCATCTGCCAGCCCCGGTCCACTGACAGGTGTCCATCACGTAGGCTCTGGGCCGGCAGAACTGGGAGGACGCGTGTCAGCAAGGGAGTGAAGCTGGAGTGTGGAACATATAACATTAGGCTTAAGGTTGGAGGCTGGAAGGAATGAACGCTTTATTTGCTTAAGGCAGCCGGTTGCACCTGATTTTCATAAACGAAATCAGACCGAACGGTATTTAAGACAACCAGACACACTGGAACATGGGATAGAACATGAAGAAAATCCAGAAGTTGGCAATAAATACACTGAATAAATTCAGCCAGTCATTTCAATTCCCTTTTGGTAAGACATTCATGGGAATCGGATGTTTGGAGGGTCTCCACGAGTTTTTACTTTGAGGGACGCTTAATCCTCTTGTGTTGTGACAACAAGCTGCACTGCAGCGTCGATGGGAAGAAGGAGCTGGTGTCTCAGACACAGCTGGGTCTGATGCAAACTGTACATCCCACTGGAAATTTTGGAGGCTCCCCAAAATATAGGTAAAGACGATATTCAGGAAAATAGCAATAACTAACAGTTTTTTTAAGAATCTTTTTTTATGTGGACCATTTTTAAAGTCTCTATTGATTTTGTTACAACATTGCTTGTTTTCTGTTTTGGTCTTTTGGCCATGAGTCATGGGGGACCCTAGCTTCCCGACCAGGGATCGAACCTATACCCCCTGCAATGGAAGGTGAAGTCCCAAGCACTGGAGCACCAGGGAAGTCCCAATAACTCACATTTTTGAGTATGGGCCTCAGGTACTTGGTTAACTGCTTTGCATAAATTATTTCATTTAACCCTCATAAACCTCATGATGGGTTTCCCAAGCGGTTCAGTGGTAAAGAATCTGCCTGCAATGCAGGAGACATAGTTTCAATCCCTGAATCAGGAAGACCCCCTGGAGAAGGGAAATAGCAGCCCACTCCAATATTTTTGCCTGGGAAATCCCATGGACAGAGGGGCCTGGCGGGCTATAGTTCCTGGGGTCACAAAGAGACGGACACAGCTTAGTAACTAAACAACAAAGCCTCACGATACAGTATGATTCCACTTTGTGGGAAAACTGGGAGCCAGCCCAGGGACTCACCCACAGTGACACACCTCGTAGCTGTGACATGAACTCAGCTCCAGTCTGGCAATTGGACTCCATAACCTGTGCTCTCCTTGCCTACGGTTATTAACCGACTCTCGGTTATCCAGGAGCTGATCACTTGGAGTCGTCTTTTTCACTGTTGTTCTAGCTTTACTGAAATGTCATTGACACATCACAGCATAAGGTTAAGGTGCTGACATGATGTACTCGTATGCTGTAAAATGATCACCACTTCAGGGTTAGCTGATACCTCCCTCATGTATAGTTATGATTTCTTTCCTGTGGAGAGAACATGGAAGATCTACTCTCTTAACACTTGTTAAATGTATCATACATGGTATCAACGTCAATTACCATGCTGCACATTAGATCCCCAGAACTCATTCGTCTTCTAACTAGAAATGTGAACGCTTTCCCTCACCCCCCTCTCCTGGTGACCACCACTCCACTCTGATTGTATGACTTCAGTTGTTTCAGATTCCACATGGAAGTAAGGTCATACAGCATGTCTTCTCTAACTTATTTTACTTAACACCCTCAAGGTCAGTCCTTGTTGTCGCAAATGTCAAAATTTCCTGCTTTCTTATGGTTGAATAATAGTCCATTATATAGGTATCCCTGGTGGCTCAGACAGTAAAGAATCTGCCCGCAATGCAGGAGAGGTGGGTTTGATCCCTGGGTGGGGAAGATCCCCTGGAGGAGGAAATGGCCACCCACGCCAGTGTTCTTGCCTGGAGAATCCCATGGACAGAGGAGCCTGGTGGGCTACAGTCCTCGGGGTTGCAAAGAGTCAGACACGACTGAATGACTAACACTTGTACTTCACTTCATATATGTTGTATATGTAATATACATCTTCTTTATCCATTTGTCTGTTGATGGACACTTACCTTGTTTCTTAAGTCTTGGTTACAGTGAATTACCCTACAATGCACATGAGGGTGCAGATATGTCTCTAAGACTCTGATTTCCTTTCCTTTGGTGAGCATATATCTGGTCTCATCTTCAACCCACTCCAGTATTCTTGCCTGGAGAATTCCATGGACAGAGGAGCCTGGAGAACTATAGTCCATGGGATTGCAAAGAGTTGGATACCACTGAGCAACTGACCACACAGCGCACATTATAATATTACTGCAGAGGCGTAATATTAGCTGTGTTACCATTTCCTGTGAAAGGCACAAAGCTAATACAGCATGAAATCTCAACCCACGAGACATTTATAGTCCATTTGTAGAGATAAGACTAAAAATAATTTCAGTTACAATTCAAGCTGACATCAAATGTTTATTGAAATCAAATTTTGTCAAAGCTCAGGATCTACACAAGTAATCACCAACTCCCAATGCCCAGATCTCTCCCGTGAAGTCAGCACGGCTATCACATAGAGACTCCTATCTGAGTGTCATACAATCTTCAGAATTCTGGAGTGAAGATGGGACCCAGATGAACCTATCTGCAGGGCAGCAGTGGAGACGCAGACATAGAGAACAGACTTGTGCACACAGTGTGGGAAGGAGAGGGCAGGATAAATTTAGAGAGGAGTGTTGAAACATGTACATTACCATATGTAAAACAGATAGCCAGTGAGAATTTGCTGTATGATGCAGAGAGCTCAGCCTGGTGCTCGGTGACAACCAGTGGGGTGGGATGGGGTGGGAGGTAGGAGGGAGGTTCAAGAAGGAAGGAACTTATGTATACCTATGGCTGATTCATGTTGATGTATGGCAGAGACTCACACAATATTGTAAAGCAATTACTCTCCAATTAAAAATAAGCAACAACAACAACAAAAAGATGGGACCCAGCAGAGGGCGCATGGGCAGGAAGGGAGGGTCAGAGGTCAAGGAAGAAACAGAAAGATCCCATGGCCAGTTCAAGCCTCCCTCTAGCCATGTTCCCCAGCCTCGACACCCCTGCCACCGTATCCCTGCCTTCTTTCCTTGTTGAGGAAGGAGAGGCAGGCAAGAAGAGACCAGAAAGAGGGACGGAAACAAAAAGTGTATTAAGGAAAAGATGGGTGGGGGGGGGAACTGCCAGCAAAAGAGAAGGTTTTAATGATCTTTGCACTGCTCTGAAGGTGAGAAAGAGAAAGAAAATCTCTACAAAAATAACCCTTCACGCTTAGCAATTTCAAGCAATGACGTTGTAACATTTGCTTCTCTGGAGAAGAGCAAACAGGCAGAAGGAAATGAATGGACAGGCTTCTCTACATGGGATGTGTGTACCTCAAAGGAATCTGTAAACTCAAAGTTTTTCAAGTTACTTAGTTTCTGTGATTTTTCTGAGGAAATGGTTCTGGAGCTCCCATCAGCACCTCAAGGATTTTCCAGTCCTGCAGATGAAGGCGGAGATATGTTAGAAGATGTAGCTTTTTAAAGTTCTCCCTTGGCAGGCTATTGTGAATCTTCCCCCAGGGAGCTTCCCCCGAAAGGATAAAATAGTGACTTGACCAGACTTTCCAGACGCCCAGATGTTACAGAGTTGTTTCCAGGCCCATGTCCATATCCTTCAACCATGTCCCTTATGATAAGATTTCAGCTTTTCTCACTATTCCCCAGTTGCTTCTAAACATACACTGGTCAGTTTCTTTCTTAGCATGTGGCATCCGTAAAGCCAGCATTGTTCTCCAGAGTAAGTTCAACCAGCACAGAGAAAAGAGAGTCACCAGCCATTGTTTGGACACTGTGCTTCTGCTGAAATAATTTAAGATCGCAAGAACTTTAAAAAATAAGTATATAACCCTCTTGCCTTGCATCAAGCCTCTTTGACAAGTGAAATTTCTAAGTCTTCCTGTATCTGGTACCTCTGAACTCTATCAGTTTTCATTTCTCTTCTACTTATATGGTTGATTTTGAGAGGAATAAAGGAAAAAAATTATGTTTATCTTTTTCCAATTTTATCATGTTGGATTCAGTCATTGTTATCAGATGCTGATTTAGGTTGATCAATGAATCAATGCTCTTTAAGCAGAAAGTGATCAAACAGTTGTCAATCAAGCCATTACAGCATCCAGTCCACATCACTCCATCATGGTGATTTGAAATCCATGAAATTCTTTCTTAAGCAACTTGCTGAAACTTACCCTTCCCAGGTGGCACAGCGGTAAGGAATCCACCTGTCCATACAGGAGATGTAATCGGGAAGATCTCCTGGAGTAGGAAATGGCGACCCACTCCAATATTCTTGCCTAGAAAATTCCATGGACAGAGGAGCCTGGTGGGGTACAGTCCATGGGGGTCACAAAGAGTCAGATACAACTGAGCAACTGAGCCCACGCACACACATTCACAATTTGCCTCATGAAAACTGAGGTCGAGAGACAGATTTTGGCTCAACGATTAAAGCTCCTTGGAAATAGAATTGATGCTCCAGAGGGCTTCGAGTGTCCTGTCATTGAAGATTGTCTAATGTCTAGCTGGTCGTGGATCAGAAAAAAAAAAATAGAAAATGTTCAGGTATCATAAGACGTATTGAATTTTGCAATCTGTATGGTGACTCACAATTCCAGTATTTTTTGACCATAGATGACTTCAGCAGGTAATGAATAAATCAAGTGGTGGCTTCAGGTGCAGCTTGATCCAGAGCATGATGACGTCATCATGATCCCTCTCCCTGCTCGGCTTGCTGTGTGTGTTGGTTTCACCTGCTGGCTGTCTCACTTCGCTACAGTCAGACAGCTACAGTATCTTTCCGAGCCTGCATACTCAACCTACCAAGCCTGAAGGATTCCAGCACTCCCAGCAAACTGCTTCAGGCTTACACTGATCAGGCTGGACTGGGTCACATGTCCATCCTACAACAATCACTGTGGCCAGAGAGATGAGACCTACTTCCGTGGCTATTGGTCCCTGGATAGCAAGTCACTCCACAACTTAGGGACTCGAACAACAGTCACTTCATTATGGCTCCTGGTTTCTGTAGGTTAGGAATTTGAATAAGCTCACCTGGGTAAGCTCTGGCTTGGAGTCCCTTGTACTTCTGCAGTCAGACGGGGCTGGGAGATGGAAAGGTGGGGGAGGGGTAGCCGGTACTGGGAGCTGGCCCTCCTCCTAGAGTCTTGGAGCTTCTCTGTGTGATCTCTCCAGCTGGGCCAGTTTGAGGTTCCCTCACAGAGTGGAGGGCTTCCCTGGTGGCTCAGAATGTAAAGCGTCCGTCTGCAACGCGGGAGACCTGGATTCGTTCCCTGGGTCGGGAAGATCCCTGGAGAAGGAAATGGCAACCCGCTCCAGTATTCTTGCCTGGAAAATTCTGTGGCCGGAGGAGCCCGGTAGGCTACAGTCCATGGGGTCGCAAAGAGTCGGACACGACTGAGTGGCTTCACTTTCACTTTCACTTTCTCATAGGTGGAGGTCTCAGAACTGTCAGAGTGCCCACCTTGCAGGGTCCCAGGAGAACAAAAAGTGAGTGAGTGTCATTTTTGTGACCCAGCCTCGGAAACCACGCAGCGTGACTTCACCCTATGCTACCGAGTGAAACAGTCACAAAAACTGTTACAGTACACAGACTCTGCCTCTTAATGGAAGAGCAACAAGGTGCTAGAAGAACGGCCATCTTTAGAAAATACAATCGCTGCATATACCAATGGGCTTAATCCAATCCAAACCCAGTCCTGAGCTGCGAACCCTGTAGGTGACAGTCCCCCCTAAAAAACCTGGGTGTTGTTGATGGAGAAGAAAGACATGGACAGTGATATGGGAAGGCCACTGTTTCTCCCTAATTTGATGTTTTACTTTATCATGTGACTTAAATTTTGCAGAAAACTTATTCTTCAGCAAAACAAAACACAAGTGTTTAATTTTAAAAGAATATTTTATTACATTACACCTCATTAACTCAGTTAGGTCCAACTGAAAAGCAGGCTGACACGTTAGGCTGAGGCTTTTTTTGTGTTGGTAGCACAGCATAGCACATAAACAGACTAATGGCATTAACAAAGGCAAAAGCCAATAAACTATTTTTAGAGGCAAACAGTTTTAACATTGTTGAGGAACAAGGGCTAATTACAAATGTTTCTGAGAACCTGCTCATTCAGCACTTTTGAGATTATGAAACTTCTCTCCTATCCTCATCCTGGCTATAAAATTATTAATTCTAGGAGGAGTTTAGCAAATACAGCAAAATGCGTGGAAAATAAAGCCTTATCTTTTCCCCAGCCATCCACAGCTCAGTATATTTGTGCTTTTGCTGAAGTAACATTGACCCTATCCTATTTGTAGTCAGGCTTCATATTGTTTTATAATTGCAGGAAATGACTGCCAAAAGAAAGATGAACTTTATTATTATAAATTCATACTCGAAAGGTAAAAAAAAAAACAAAAACTGCCTTTTGTGGATGCACAACTGTTGTTTCAAAGATTTCCTTTCCTCCAAAAAAGAGGAAATATATGTAAACACACAGCTGGTCTACTTTGCTGTACAGCAGAAACTAACAAGACACTGAGAAGCAGCTAAGCGTGGATGCTCAGTCGCATCAGTCGTGTCCGACGCTTTACGACGTGGACTGTAGCCCGCCAGGCTCCTCTGCCCATGGGATTCTCCAGGCAAGAACACTGGAGTGGGCTGCCATACCCACCTCCAGGGGATCCTCCTGACCCAGGAAATGAACCCCGTGCCTTTTAAGTCTCCTGCATTGACAGGTGGGTTCTTTACCACTAGCGCCACCTGGAAAGCAACTGTACACCATAAAATAGTTTTAAAAGATTTCCCTTCCTTCCTCCAGGTTGGCTGATAGATTAATTAGAGCATTCCTGCTCTGAACCTTTTTTGTCTTTCTAAATAAATGCATTGGCAAGCTTATTAAAATGGAAGCCCTCCACCCTCTCCCTGGGAGGGGTGGCCAACTTCAGTTAATTACCTGTTGTTGATGGCAACAGATTGTCAAAGGGGTTTTCTGTTGTAAATCCATGGCCTGACAGGACTGGCAAGGGGGTTGTTAAGTGCGAGGAAAGATGCTCAGTGCAGGTCTCACTGCATCCTGACACCACAGCCCACTCCCAACAGAACGATGCTCAAGCAGCTGAAGGATCGGTTCCACAGCTCTATGGTTTGGCAGTGGCTCGGTGAGATTTCTGAGCAGTTTCTTCAGATGCCTATTACACCAACCCTCAATAAAGGAGCCAGCTAAGAAGCTCAGTGTTCAGACAATGGTTCCTTGTCAGGTCTGTATGAAATCCAATAGCAGGCTGGCCTGATGCCTTAAAAAAAAAAAAACATATTGACTAATTGACCTATTATTTTCACATTATGCAGGATGTTGGGAGGGTTGCAAAAGCTTACTCTCCAATTTTCGTTTCTTGCTGGATACACTTAGTCTGAACTTGTGATTCCTTTGTCTCTGGCCCAGTGCCCCATGGACTTATATCTGATTCCTGCAGAGAGAGGGGCCTGCAGGTAAAACTAAAATGAGCTGCCTCCTCCTCGAACTCCAGACAATATCAACATTCAAGGTAGTACGACTGACACTATACGAAAAACCCTAACAAATATTGAACAGTTAATGGCATGCGTAGGGATGCAGGGCACGGATGTCTGCAGCTCCCTTCAGTTCCATTCAGGCGCTCAGTCGTGTCCAACTCTCTGCGACCCCACGGACTGCAGCACACCAGGCCTCCCTGTCCATCACCAACTCCCGGAGTTCACTCAAACTCATGTCCGTTGAGTCGGTGATGCCATCCCACCATCTCATCCTCTGTCGTTCCCTTCTCCTCCTGCCTTCCATCTTTCCCAGCATCGGGGTCTTTTCCAATGAGCTGGTTCTTCACATCAGGTGGCCAAAGTATTGGAGTTTTAGCTTCAACATCAGTCCTTCCGATGAATACTCAGGACTGATTTCCTTTAGGATGGACTGGTTGAATCTCCTTGCAGTCCAAGGGACTCTCAAGAGCCTTCTCCAATACCACTGTTCAAAAGCATCAATTCTTTGGCATTCAGCTTTCTTTATAGCCCAACTCTCACATCCATACATGAATACTGGAAAAACCAAAGTTTTGACTAGACGAAGATATGGCAAAGTGATGTCTCTGCTTTTTAATACACTGTCTAGGTTTTGGTCTACAAAGTTGGCAAAGTGATGTCTCTGCTTTTTAACACATTGTCTAAGTTTGTCATAGCTTTTTTTCCAAGGAGCAAGCATCTTTTAATTTCATGGCTGCAGTCACCATCTGTAGTGATTTTGGAGGCCCCCAAAATAAAGTCTCTCACTGTTTCTATTGTTTCCCCATCTATTTGTGTGAAGTGATGGGACCAGATGCCATGATCTTAGTTTTCTGAATGTTGAGTTTTAAGGCAACTTTCTCACTCTCCTCTTTCACTTTCATCAAGAGGCTCTTTAGTTCATCTTCACTTTCTGCCATAAGGGTGGTATCATGTGTGCGTCTGAGGTTATTGATAATTCTCCCGACAATCTTGATTCCAGCTTGTGCTTCATCCAGCTCTCTTAGAAATACCTAAAAGTGCAGAATGCAGAATGCCTAAAAGAAGTGCAGCTCTCAGAGAAATGCCTAAAAACAATAAGATGGGCTGATGAATGGGTGGATGAAAAGAGAAGAAGAAATGGTGGAGCCAAGTAGTCCTGGGTGGACCAGGGGCAAGAGCTCCCCGGAGGCCCACCCTGACCCCAGGACTCATTTGGGGGGACCTTGCAGATCTTCTGAATCTTGCATTAAGAAAGCCAATGGCACAACACTGTAAATCAACTATTCTTCAATTTTAAAAAGAGAAGGAAAGCGACTTGGAGCACCAGTTACACACGAAAATGCATATGATTTTTCAAACCTACAGTACAGATTTGTTTTGATCAGGAAATTTCATGTCATGAACTAAATTATGTTTGTAACTTTTTAAGATGACTCTTCTTTTTGTAAAAAATTATTTTCTGTTAGCAGAGTTTACATCATTTACCACATTTACCAAGTTAAGCAAAAGACAGAAAACATTTCCAATTAAATATTATCAGAGTTTATTCCCTGATACATAACCATAATGTGTTAGTCACTAAGTCGTGTCTGACTCTTTGCCACCCCATGGACTGTAGCCCACCAGGTTCCTCTGTCCATTCTTGCCAGGGATCCTCCAGGCAAGAATACTGGAGTGGGTAGCCATTTCCTTCTCCAGGGGATCTTCCTGACCCAGGGATCAAACCCAGGTCTCCTGCATTGCAGGTGGATTCTTCACTATCCGAGCCACCAGGGTAATTGATCCATAACCATATTAGACTCAGGATCCATTCCGTTGTGTCTTAGTCCCTGTACCATCGACAAGTCATGGTTTAAACATTGGAGTGAGAGTGACGGGATGTGTTTTGGCCACATTACTGCCACATAACTCCAATTTTCTATACAAGTAGAAGCCAAGTAATGTGAAGTGGGCCCCTGAACATCCACGTACTCTGCTCCCAACCCACAAGCAGAGTGGCTCTGATGATATCTGGAACCACCAGGACACCCTCCAGATATTAAGCGCTCTTCCACCTCCTTCTTTCATATTAAAGTGTGAATGACTCAGGAACACTCATTGAATCGTGCCCACATAGAACCAAGCTTTAAAATCAACACACACAAAAAAATGTATGACTGATTGACATAGAAAAACAAGAGACTTATATCTCAGTTACCATGATGGCTCGTTTGCAGGAGGTCTCCCAAACTTTCCAGTGCCAGTCATTCTTACTTTGCAAATCTTGTCCCAGCTGCTGGGGTTAGGGGAGGGGGTATCCACTGCTCAGAGTGGAAGAGGGAGCGCAGCGGGGACAGGTAACCCCCCAGATGCAGTCTCAATCCCGCCCCCCAACATAAACCACCACAGAGTTACCAGGACTTAGAGTCAAGAGTCACATGGAGGAGAGGAAAAGAAGCAGCATGCACTGGGAATGTATGGACAGTGGGAAGTGCCACATGACAGGAACCGGGGCTCCCAGAAGTCCAGGCAGGAGCACAGTCAAGGGAACATGACAAGGTCAAGGTCACTACCAGCACCCCCTACTGTGTGTGACCTGATTGAGCACAGGGCAGGTTCTTAGCATTTGCTGCTCAGTTCTGGAGTAGGCTTCCAAAAGGTAGTTAGTGATCAACACATGTGATTAGAGGCTCTCCTAGTTTCTCTAATAGCGAGACTCTTTCACCCTGACTACACAACCCTTCAATTCAGTATCAGCTTGCCAGTCAAGGTCAATATTCCACATTTAGAGAGTCATTCCTGTGACTTCAAGCTTTATCCCCTATTGTATTTAATACTCATTACAGTAACAACCTTCCCTGGTGGCTAAGAGGTTAAAGCCTCTAATGCGGGAGACCTAGGTTTGATCCCTGGGTTGGGAAGATCCCCTGGAGAAGGAAATGGCAACCCAATCCAGTATTCTTGCCTGGAGAATCCCATGGATGGAGGAGCCTGGTGGACTGCAGTCCATGGTGTCACAAAGAGTCGGACACGACTGAGCGACTTCACTTTCACTTTAACTTTCACAGTAACTTTGGAGGAGGGCGTAAGAACCCACCCTAGTATTCTTGCCTGGAGAATCCCATGGACAGAGGAGCCTGGTGGGCTACAGTCCATGGGGTCGCAAAGAGTTGGACATGACTGAAGTGACTTAGCACACAGCAGCACACAGTAACATTGGTCGTGGTAGTTTGCAGCGAAGTAGACGTAGATTTCTAAGAGCCCTTCCTGAGAACATGTTTTGATAGTGGGGAAGACACAAAGCATAAGCAGGTCGGGAGCCTGGTGTGGAGCCAACAGGCAGATATGCAGCAGAGATGGACCTGGGGAGGAGGAGAGGCTGGGAGGTAGGATTCTCCAACGTGAACATTTTATATGAGAGCTTTCTTATTGAGTCTCACTTAAGGACAGACCTAATACGCTCAGGATCATTCAGAACATAGAGAAGGGCTCTTTACCAGGACGTTTGCTGTTCTTCTTTTTCCTTAACCTTGGCCAGAAACACACAAGAAGATGATTTTGGCAAGAAATGAATGACTCCACATAGCCAACCCCCTCTCTAGAAAGAAGTCAAAGGACGGTGCCTGCTGAGGGGTGTCTGGGTCTCAACTTCAAAGCCAAGATGAACCGAGTGGGTGGGGCTGCCCTGAGAACCCCCAGGCAGGCAGGAGGGGACCAGAGGGACCCTGCCTGGAAGGCAAGTCATGGAACCCAGGAGCCACGGAGGAACGTGACAGCAGACTTGAATGTTGACAGGGAAAAGTCAGTCTCAGTCCAGACATATGTGGGTGTTGGGTCCAGAAAATGGAGCAAGCCAGGAGAGGAGGCAGACCAACTCTAGTGGTCCCAGAAAGATGGACACAGCCATCACAAAGCCCCGGCCCAGCACTGCTGGTTGGGGGTGGGGGGTGGGAAGCTCAATTTTCCAGCATCTCCACCAAACACAGATTGTGCCATCTTGCCTTCATAGGTAGGAAGGCTGAGGCCACATTGCTAGTTAGTGAAAAGCTGAGCTACTGCTCCAGACTGAGAGGAAGGTTTCATACAAAGGAGGACACACGATTTGTTAGGAAAATATTATCAAAGGATTATGATTCCTCCTTTTCCAGAGATTGAAAATGCTTGCTCTGAAGCCAGCCTGTAAAGTGTCCGGTGCAAGCCTGCAGATCTGGAAAAGTCCTGTGCTGGGTGATCCATTCACAGGAAGCAGGCAGAAACCAGAGCTGCTCACATGTGACCAGTTGCTTCAGCTCACTGCTGCTCACTGGATCTACATCCTCAAGGAGGGGAAAAAAAATACCCATCATGCACAGGTTTGAAGATGAAACAGCATCACTTCCTCTGCTGGCAAAGCAGGTGAAAGGGCCATCTGAGTCTCAAGGAGAGAGGCAAAGGGCTCCACCTTCAGATGAGAGGAGAGATGAAGCCACATTTCAGAAGAGAATAGGGGGACCTCTCTGGTGATCCAGTGGCTAAGAGTCCATGCTCACAATGCAGGGGGCCTGGGATCAATCCCCGGACAGGGAACTAGATCCCTCATGCTGCAACAAAGATCGAAGACCCCACAGGCTGCAACTAAGACCTGGCACAGCCAAATAAGTAAACAAATCTTTTTTAAAAAGAGAGAATACGGACTGGCGAGGATTTGGGAGGATTTCCCAGGTGGCACTAATGGTAAAGAACCCAACTGCCCATGCAGGAGACATCAGAGACGTGGGTTTGATCCCTGGGTTGGATGGACCTGCTGGAGGAGGGCATGGCAACCCACTACAGTATTCTTGTCTGGAGAATCCCGTGGACAGAGGAGCCTGGAGGGCTACTGTCCTTAGGGTGGCAAAGAGTCGGACACGACTGAAGTGACTTAACAAAAACGCATGCAGAATGTTGGTAGCCATCTTTGGAAACAAACATCCATAGAACCCCAAACTCTGTACAATGCCAAGCACCCCAGTCTTGAGGGCCACCAGTGACCTTCTCACGTCATCAGGACCACTTCAAAGACAGCTTGCATCCAAGCCAAGGGCACAGGGCCAAAGGTGACCCCACCCTTCAGTTAGTTCACAGGCTCCGTGTCCTCTGAGGGCCGGCCCGAAAGCAGAAAGGAGCAGGCGCCCATGAGTCAGATGTGGGCCCTGCTCACAGAACATGGTCCCTTGAGAAGAGAGGCCTGTGTTCAGAGGGACTGAGACATGTTCCCTCTGGAGACAATGAGGACTTTTGAAAGCAGGGGTTCACCTGGGTCTATTAAGTACCTCGTTTTTCTAGGCATTCTCTCACACTGTGCTACTAAGAGGCTTTGGAAAATAAAACTTTAAGCTGAGATGTTATTAAATCTACAATTTTTTAAAAAATGTAAAGTGATTTTTTTAAAAAGTCCTCTTGATCTTGAAAGTTGAAACATGAGCCATAACCATCCAGAGCAGAGGAGGCGGCAGGGTGTGTTTTGTTTACCAAGGGCAGATGCCAAAACTCAAACTCAGAGAAACTCGGAGGAATCCTGCCTGTCTTGAGAGTGTCAGGTTGTTGTTCAGTTGCTTAGTTGTGTTTGACTCTGCGATCCCATGGACTGCAGCACGCCAGGCTCCCTGTCCATCACCAGCTCCCAGAGTTGCTCAAGCTCAGGTCCATTGAGTCAGTGATACCATCCAACCATCTCATCCTCTGTCATCCCCTTCTCCTCCTGCCTTCAATCTTTCCTAGCATCAGGGTCTTTTCCAGCGAGTCAGTTCTTCGCATCAGGTGACCAAAGAATTAGAGTTTCAGCTTCAGCATCAGTCCTTCCAATGATTATTCAGGACTGATTTCCATTAGGATAGACTGATTGGATCTCCTTGCAGTCCAAGGGTCTCTCAAGAGTCTTCTCCAACACCACAGTTCAAAAGCATCAACTCTTCAGTGCTCAGCCTTCTTCATAGTGCAACTCTCGCATCCATACATGAATACTGGAAAAAACAGAGCTTTGACTAGATGGACCTTTGTCTGTAAAGTGATGTCTCTGCTTTTTAATACGCTGTCTAGGTTCATCACAGCTTTTCTTTCAAGGAGCGAGTATGGAGCGTGTCAGGTGGTAGGAGCCAATCCAGGGATGACAAGGTTCCCAGGGCACCCACTCTGCTGAAGCTAAACCCAGCCACTGCTGACAGCGCTGGGATGTTCACGTGGATGCATCCCCGTGGGCCAGGGCTCTCACTCCTTCCTCCATCCTTGGTCTAAGAAAGTCAGAGAAGCTGGTCCTCTCTGCAGCCCTCAGCCTCCAGAGCGGACCACCGGGCTCCCAGCACAGAAACCTTTTTCTGTTGCAAGCGTAAGCCTGTTTGTCCATGAAAACACAGTTGCTTTCCTCAGTTTACCTGTTACTTGGCCAGGCTGAACCATGAGACCTGCTCACAAGGTTGCTACTGATGCCCCATCCATTACTGAGGTCCTCTGTGGGCCACCCAAGAAACCCAGAGAGACACAATTGAGCTCTGGAGGCTCCAAGCCTAGCACAGAGGACCAAAATGTACATTTCTAGGTGAAAACCGAAGAACATTTAGACATTCAACGTTTCTCAACCAGTAGTTTCTGATTTCTTTTAAATTTGGGAGCTTGTTTTTCCTGGTGTATATGTGACACACTCTCTTCTCCAGGGTTTTTGAGGTGGTGGAAATGTTGAGGTTTAGTCATTGAAGAGTGAAGGAAGGAACATCACTCAGTCGTGTCCGACTCTTTGCGACCCCGTGGACTGTAGCCTACCAGGCTCCTCTGTCCATGGGATTTTCCAGGCAATAGTACTGGAGTGGATTGCCATTTCCTTCTCCAGCGGATCTTCCCGACCCAGGGATCTTCCCGACCCAGGGATCGAACCCAGGTCTCCCCCATTGTAGACAGACGCTTTACCATCTGAGCCATCAGGGAAGTCATTGCTGCCTGCAATTTGCAAAGGTGCCTGACCTCTGTGCTGCAGCTAAAAACACAATAAATAAACAATCCACAGCCCCAGATGTGTGGACACCAGGCTGGGAGGAACCAGGATGAGAACTCAGAGCCGCCAGGCAGCGATCCTATCTCATGCTTTTACCAAAGGGCATTCTCCTTTGCAACCGGGATGCTTTACATTAGAAAACTGACTTTGCCAGAGCCTCGCGGATCTAATTACCTAATACTGGACATGCTATGGGGTGGGGCTGTCGAGGAACGAGACAAGGCAGAGGGTGATTATTTTAGAGTTCCACACAGGATTTCTGTAAGGGCTTCCACCTATGGAGATACCGTCATAATTATTTCTTTCACCTGAGTGGATCAGAACTGAGTATTTTACTCATGATGGAATAAATGATAAGCCAAGATTGTCTTGGGTCTGACTGAGCTGAGATGCTATTTTGAGCACGCGCCATTCATATTTCCTGGTGTGTCTTCTCCCTGGTTCTCTCCCCTTCTACTCTTTGCTTCACTTGCCCTCTAGATTTCATGTCCCCCTTTTTAATCTCGAATCACCCCCAGATGCAAACAAAGTCTTTTAAAGAGGACACAGGAAGGCGTTTCTTCATGAAGCCTCAAGCCTTGTGCCCAGCAGGCCTCTTCCTTAAGGTTTCAGAGGCTGACGAGGGCTCCTCAGCTCTGAAAGCAGCTTGAAGCAGAACTTGGAACTGAGAATTGTCCTCATTAGCTATTTTCCAACACCAGGATCGGCTGCCTCCCCTGGGAGGGTCAAGTTGCAGGCGTGAGTCTTAAGTGAAGATTCCTTCCTAAGGAAGATTGCTCCCATTGAGAACACCCCTGGACCGAATGGTCTAATGGTAAAAGTGCTTTTCCAGTGGCAACCGAACCTGACCCCACGGCCACGCGGAGCTGGTGAATCAGAGGGAACTAACGATGATTTGGATTTTTCAAAGGCTACCCAGAATAGCGTCAACGTTCTTTTCACTAGCTCCTAGGCAGTCATGATGATGCTCAGATAATGCTTATCTCTAAGGCATTTACAGTCATGTTCATGGGGTGAAGTTCATTGATGATGCATTTCACAGACACTCATCACCATCCCCAGCTGGAAACTGAAACTTCCCACAGAGCTTCAGATAAAAGATCAAACAAAGGCCAACTTTCTCCAGGCCAGATACGGGATCTGAGGACGTGTCTCCCATGAGTGCCCTTCTCCCGCCAACGTCAAGCTTTGGGACAAGGGTGGGGCATCCAAGCTAAGCCCTGCTGACTCTGGCCACGCACTGAGCCCTTGCTGCCCTGGGAGAGCCCCTACAAGGGTCATGCTCCCAAATCAAAGAGCGTGTGTGCTTGCATGCTAAGTCCCTTCGGTCATGTCTGACTCTTGGTGACCCCATGGATGGTAGCCCACCAGGGGGTTTTCATTTCCTACTCCAGGGAGTCTTCCTGACCCAGGCATCGAACCTGTGTCTCTGATGTCTTCTGCACTGGCAGGCCAGTTCTTTACCACTAGTGCCACCTGGGACGCCCTAAATCAGAAAAGTTCTATGAAATATTGATCTTGGGGGACCAGAAAGAGCTGCTTGTAGGAAGTTTCGAATGGAAAAATTCTTCACAATTCTTAGATGGATGTGAGTGGAGGTATGAGCCTTGTACTCAGAAGCCGATGTGAGCCCCTGTGCCCAGACCCAAAGCAGGCCCCCAGGGTGGCACTTCTGGTGACACCCCAGGGACCCTTGCTGCCACTCCTACCAAAGAGAAATTGGACCAGGGAGCTCTCAGGACTCAGGGTTGGGGCCCCCAAAGCTAAAATCTTTTTAAAATTATCACTGTTTTCTGTGGCCGAAGGACTTTCTCAGCTTCCCACCCATCACCTCCCTGTTTCTGATGCTGAGGGAGATGGTTCATACAGCTGGGGCCTGTGGCAGCCTTACAGCGAGACCTCAAGTGCTTTGGCACTTTGCCCCCCAAAGGACAGGCCTCTCTCCCCTAGATTCTGGAGGCGTCTATGACTGCTCTGACCTATAAAAGGGGGGTGGAAATGACTCTCTGAGGCCCCTAAGGCAGGCAGAAAAGGACTTGTTTACCAAAACACTCGCTCTTGGGGCTCTGACCCTCCAGGTCAGAAATCTGATGACCCCAGCCCCACCAGGTTGGGAGGAAGCTCCAGCCACGTGAAGAGGCCACGCATGTAGGCACTCCAGTAGAGAGCCCACCAGGCCAGCTTTCATGCCATCTCAGCCCAGGCACCAGACATGTGAAGGAAGAACCAGTTCCATTGTTCAAGACCCTCTCAGATATTCTGGTCTCCCCAGGTGAGACCTCAGACACCATGGGGCAGAGATAAGCCAGCCTTGTGTGCCACATTTAAATTCCTGTCCCGTAGCACCCACATGCATAATAATAAGCTTCTGTGTTTATAAGCTCAGGCCCTGGGGTGTGTGTTAGCAGCACTAGACAGCCAGAGCACATCCTAAGGTTCGTCTCTTATCCCAGCTTTCACAGAGGAATCACAGACCGCTGAGCCTCAACCAGCAGCAGACAGCCACACGTGCCTTGTGTGTGCTGGGCGCTGTGTGTGTAAGGGGTTGGTGTAAAGGAGGTGAAAGCCCCAGCCCCAGCCTCCAAGTCACTTCTGGTGAGTTGAGAGGCCCTCCTCCACCACCTCCTGCACACGCAGAAGTGAAGGTTATATTTAAAGAGTGAATCTCGCAGCAGCCCTTCACTGTGGAGGGACCCTCCCTGAACCCATCAGGACCACCTCCTGAAACCAGGACAGCAGCAGGCACTAACCACCCCACATTCAGAGCGTTTGCACTCCAAGGGGCAAAACCACCCAGGACACAAGGGAATCTGTGTCCCCTGGAGTCTGAGAGCTCTGCCCCTGGCAGTGCCACAGAGGGCCTAGGGTCTTCCCAAAGCTCTTGGAGAGGTTGTTCTGACCGCTCAGTGGAAAGCCAGCATGCAGACCCTTCCCAGAGGAGCAGAGCCTGACTGGTCATGGGGAGCGGGGAGAATTGGAGCTGGAAAGAGGCAGGAAAGAACGCCACTGCAGGCGCCCCTGGCAGCACATGAAACAAATGAAGATCACATTTGTGAGTCATGACACCAGGGCAGAAAAGCCTGGAGGCATCTTTTCTCGTGTCTCCTCTCCAGCCGCCCGATCTACCCACCGCTCTGTCTCCAACACCTGCCTGCTTGGAGCGAGCCCCAGGGGTGCCGAGGACACAAGGAATCCAGACAACCAGACACTCACGCAGGAGTTAAATTCCAAGGGCTCAAGTTCTCCGGCCAACAATGACTTCACGTTCTTGGGAATAAACTATTGACCAGATGCACAAAGAGAAGATCCATGTGCGAAAACGAACACAGAGACCAAGATAGGAGTCTGAACCCAGAGAGTCTTTCCCAGACAGATCAACCTTGTGGGGACTCAACTCCCGAGCCCCAGATCCCCAAAGCCCTCGGAAGAGCAGCCTTGCATCTGTGTGAGCTGAGGCTTCCTTGGGTTCAGCCCCAAAGACAGTGTGTCCTCCGCATATAACTTCCAGGAAGGTAATGCCTTTGGGCTCCACTTACTTGGAAGTCCAACTTAAATATGATCACTGTCTGGAAAACTCGCTTTTTCTGTCCTGGCAAATGTCCTTTCTATCTGTTTTAAATTTAAAAGCAACACATGTCCCAGAATGTTTAGAAAATATAACCCCACATTCCTGTCCATGGGTCGTTACTTCAGCAAATCTGAAATCTTCTCTCTAGGTCTCACATTGGCAGCTGCTTTGTACAGAAAAAGAAACTGAGGCAGCAGCTAGGGGAGAAGAGGGGAAAGTCAAGGTGCTGCCCAGCAGAGACTGGGACTTTCAGCAGTGAGCATCCTGGGGGCAAGAGTGTGTCTTGTCCCTTTTCTCAAGAGCCTCATGACACGTGGCACCCAGCAAGGATTCTAATAAGAATATGGGGAATTAATGGATGGATAAATGAAAAGCAAATACATTAAATGTGTGAATGGAGAGCCAGTGAATAAGTTAATGAGTTGCTTGGAAAGATTGAAGGCAGGAGGAGAAGGGGACAACAGAAGATGAGATGGTTGGATGGCATCACCAACGCAATGGACATGAGTTTGAGCAAGCTCTAGGAGTTGGTGATGGACAGGGAAGCCCAGAGTGCTGCAGTCCACGGGGTCACAAAGAGTCGGACACAACTGAATGACTGAACTGAACCAAACATGTACATACATGCATGGGTAGATGAATGCATAGTGAGATGGCTCTAGACAGCACCTTCTTCTCCCACAAGGATCTGAATATCAAGCCTAGCCCTCTGTTTCCATTAGTGCATCTCTAATGGCTCTCTGGTCACATAGCTCACTGGATGACCTGACATTCCTTTAAAATTAACACTGAAACTAAGTTCATCATTATCTCACCACAGAATCCAGCTCCCTGCCCACCCCCTACAATGGCACTGGTTTCTGTCGGAGGCACGATGCCTCTTAATGATTCCCTAGGGACAAATTTAGACTCTTTTTTACCTCCTAACTTCCCTGAACCTCCATATCTAGCTGGACAACCAACTCTTTTCCTTATTTTTTCAAAACCTCTCCTGCCTGTCTCTCCCTTCCGTTTCACGCGTTCCGTCACGGTTCAGTCTCTGGTGTATGTGTCGTTACCACTGGGCCACAGAGCTCTGTCACTGGGATCCCACATCCAGTGTCTCTCGCTCCTATCTTCTTCAATGGAATAAAAGCCAAACACCCAAGCCAGATATTCCAAGTATTTAAAATTCCTGACCTTTCTGATCAACCTGTTTGTTCTTATCCTATCCTTGCAAATTTGTTCCTTATAGCCAATCTCACCTATAAAAGGTACAATTTCTCTTTCTTGGCTCTTGAAATAAAATTCACAATTAAACACTCAGCCCAGGGACTTCCTAGTGGTTTAGTGGCTAAGACTCCATGCTCACAATACAGGGTTCGATTCCTGGTCAAGGAACTAGATTCTGCAAGCAGCGACTGGGGATCTGCACACCACAATGAAAGATCCGCAGGCTGCAATGAAGACTGAAGATCCTGCCTGCTGCAACTAAGACCTGGCACAGCCAAGTAAATCAATAAGTGTAAATAAATATTTAAAAAAAAAAAAACACTCAGCCCTCTCCCTGCCTTCCTGATGGGAGGAGGAGCCTTCTGGAACTGCAACCCTGGAAAGTCTCACTCTTTAAGGAATCTGACCCCAGATCTCTTCCCCTTCAGGATGGCAGTGGCCGTCTTGCCTTGGGACTTATGCTCTGCCTCACCGTGATGGTATTGGCAGTGCCACCCTAGCTTGGGTCGTATCTCCCCGGAGATGCTAACACCAATCATAGTCTTTGGTACCTTGTCTTTGAATACAGAAACCCCAATTCTCACATTCATGGTGGAGGAGAGGAAAAGTGTATCCTTAGTTAGTTCACTTAGCACACTACTTTAATCTGTTCATCCTCTCCAGTTGGCTGAAGCTTCTGGAGAACAGTCATTCTGTCTTATCTATCTTCTTGTCACCAGCACAGAGCACTCGAAATCTTGATGGGATAATCATTGCGATCGTCACAGTCACATTGCGGTATGCAGTTATACAGAGCACTCTACAATCAGCTGTGAGAAAGCTGTACAGGCAGGTGAGAGTGCTACCACCAAGGTAATGCAATTGGAAGGATACGATGGAAAATGACTAGGACCCACTGTCCTACAGACTGCGCCCCTGAACTGACGAAAGTCTTCCCTTATTGAGGGCAATTTTGTTGGTTAGCCAACACATAGGTGGGGATTTATCTGATGCCTTTTAACCTTCACCATCATCTGGGGATAAGAAGGGCAATGTTAGGGATAAACTTCACCTTCTTTAAACTTGACTCAGAGGTTAAACTTACAGTCAGACAGATACATGCACATACCAATTTATTAATCTATAGACAATTCCAATTCAATTAGAAAATTTGTTTCTTTGTTCGTGTATGAACCTTCAGGGAAAATCCCTAGCTGACGTCTGATTTAGTTGCACAAACCTATTGACAAAGAGTACGTACATGCACACACTAAGTTGCTTCAGTCTTGTCCAGCTCTTTGCGAGCCTGTGGACTGTAGCCCTCCAGGCTCCTCTGTCCGTGGGATTTTCCAGGCAAGAACACTGCAGTGGGTTGTTGTGCCTTCCTCCAGGGATCTTCCTGACCCAGGGATCAGACCAGCTTCTCTGAAGTCTCCTGCATTGGCAGGCAGGTTCTTTACCACTAGCACCACCTGGGAAGCCCAACAAAAATACAAGAGAAATAAAGTCAAGGCCAGAAAACATGAAGAAAAAATAATTTAAAAATAAGTATGAAGAAAAGCTTTAAATAGCCAGTGTGACTTATGTTTTCAGACAAATATCTGCTCCAAAACAGCTGAATGGTTTCTTAACAAATAGCAAAAATAAAGATAATTTAATACTTAGTTCTTGAGTACAATTTTGGCCTTTCAGTATTCAAAGATATGCTTAAGAAAGATGTGGTTTATTTTACTGGATTAACTTTCAGATAAATGGTTTAATAATGTTTATAACACACAAGCTTTAAAACCTGTTTCCACCAGCTTTTAAGCATATTGTATTTCTACTGCCAAGAATTTTATAAAAGTTCCTAATCTGTTCAACCAGAAGTGACAGAGCCATTCCTTTCTTTATATGCAAACAGTAGAACTTCTAAAGCTATTGTCTATATGGTGAAATAAGAAAATAAATATTATAAGAAAGAACTGAATGATTCTGTACATACAGAAATTGATTGTGAAGGGACTTTAGTATACAAAACTAGTGGACAAAACTGAGCCCTTCTCTGTATCCTGCAACCTATGCTAAATTCAGGCAGCTTAATTTCTACACCATCCGCCTATTGTAAGTTAGAATTCGTTTGTGCCCATTGGACGTGACTTTATATAAGCATCACCTTTTTACCCCTAAGGTCGTCCCTGGTGGCTCAGATGGTAAAGAATCTGCCTGCAATGCAGGAGAACTGGGTTTGATCCTGAGTCGGGAAGATCCCCTGAGAAGGGAACAGCAACCTACTCCATTATTCTTTCCTGGGGAATCCCATGGACAGAGGAGCCTGGTGGGCTACAGTCCATGGGGTTGCAAAGAGTTGGCTCCAATCATGAAACTGGTCACGAGTTAATTGCTTGATCTATCTAATGCATGGATAGATTTGGGCACTCACAGTGGCACTGGAATAAATATTCCCTAAGGTTCCTACTAATTAGAAGTCTATGATTTATCCAGTGAAGACTCCTTAGCCTGCAAATAAAGGGAAAATCTGAACTGAAGCTTTAGAGCAGGTTTCAATATTAATACTCTATACGAGAAATGTTCATGTTTTTCAAGTATTCCTGGCTAGGTTACTCATAAAAATAAATTACTAGATGCCAGGATGTAAGTGTCTGCTGGGCCCGGCTGGGCTAGGCCCTGCAACCAGAGAAATGCCAGTAATTCAGATAAAACTCTAAAGGGAGCAAAAGGGACCACAGTTTCCAAAGCAGGGAAAGAAAAAGGACAGATGGAAAATGTTAAGCAGCCTTCAGCAGTACATCCTAAGGGTCAGAAAGGAACCAGGTTGATTTTTCACCTGGCTCAGAAGGAGGTGGAAATGAACCTGTGTTCAGTTTCTAAGTTGCGTCCGATGCTTTGCGACCCCATGGACTGCAGCACTCCAAGTTGGTGATGCCATCCAACCATCTCATCCTCTGCCATCCCCTTCTCTTCCCACCCTCCATCTTTCCCAGCATTGTTACCGAGTTCAAGCTCACTCTGCTCATCATACAACAGGCCAATGAATCCGAGAGAAGAGGGGTTGAGGCATGGAAAAGACTTTAATCAGGGACCCAGCTGACAGAGAAGATGGCAGTCTTTTGCCTTAAAATAACCATCTTATCAGGGTCTGGATGCCAGGTTGTTTTATAGCTCAGAGATGGAGGGAGGTGAGGAAGCAAAGTAAAAAGGACATTAATCTTGCAAACATCTCTTAGAATGCCAAACCTCAGGCAGAGGATGTGTTAATTTCTTCCTTCCTGCCATCTACAGGTGGACAAGCTTCTGAACAAAGGCAATTTAGTTTAGCAGTCAGGCAGAGGGGCAGGATTCTCTGAGGCAGACCATTCTGTATGATTATAAAGCAACAAAATGCAAATCAAAGAAACAGTTCCAACATGGAGTCAGAAGTGGCTTCTTCTCTGCAACAGCATCAGGGTCTTTTCCAGTTAGTCGGCTCTTCCCATCAGATTGCCAATGGATTGGATCTTCAGCTTCACTATCAGTTGTTCCAATGAATATTTAGGGTTGATTTCCTTTAGGATTGACTGGTTTGATCTCCTTGCTGTCCAAGAGGCCCTCAAGATTCTTATCCAACACCACAGTTCGAAAGCATCAAAGAATTGATGCTTCTGGTCCAACTCTTCTTCTTGGTCCAACTTCTTCCTGGTCCAACTCTCACAACTGTGCATGACTACTGGAAAACTGGACGACTAGAGATGAGATGGTTGGATGGCATCACCAACGCGATGGACTTGAGTTTGAGTAGGCTCCAGGAGTTGGTGATGGACAAGGAGGCCTGGCATGCTGCAGTCCATGGGGTCGCAAAGAGTCAGACACAACTGAGCAACTGAACTGAACTGAACTGACTGGAGATGAGGAAAAAGGCTGAAAATGGCTAGGTTGCACCCATCAGAAGACTTCCTCCTGCTGGGGGCTTTTGGGAACAAGAAGAGCTATTCACTTCCCAGGAAGTCTTGCCCAGGCCCCTGAGCCACCTGCCCATTTCCTTTATTTGCTGATGCTGAGTCAGTCTACGAATTTCACTTGATTGACCCAACGTAGACAGGCATCCTGGGCCACCAAAGGTGAATGTCTACATTGCCTGTAAAATGTAGACCCCTGGGCAAACTGTATCACACATTGATCTTTGAAAGAATGTTAATTGCAAAAGAATAAACACATCTCCAGCAGAGAGAAGAGGCCTCTACCTTCCAGCCTGACTGTACAGACTTGTATCCATGGAAGCATCTCTCAGAGCCATAAACCCAGATCTATTTACAGTGTGCTGTGCATTCCATTGAGTCAGGCCAACGGAATGTGTGGCTCCAAGTTCCCAAGTGTGATGTACGGTCTAGAGGGTCCTAGAGTTAATGTGCTGATGCTTTCATGTAATTAAATCAATACCAACATTTTCAAGGCAGGGAGGGAGACATTCTTATTGTGGAAAATCAAACATAAACAAGCGAGAAAGCTAGAGGATGAGTCCTCCTTTGCCCACTGTTCAATTTTAATAATATTTAACAATCCCAGTATTTTACTGATCTTTGTTTGCTTTTTCCACCTCTCTTGCTCTCTGTTTCTCTCTCACACACACACATATATACACTTTTTTCTGAACTATTTTAAAATATATCTCAAGATGCAGATGTAGAAAATTCACTGTGGACGCAGTGGGGGATAGGAAAGGGTGGGATGAATTGAAAAAGTACCATTAACATATACACACTACCATACACAAAATAGAGAGCTAGTGGGAAACTGCCGTGTAACACACGGAGTCCAGCCCGGGGCTCGGCCATGACCTCCGGGGGCAGAGTAAGGCTCCAGAGGAAGGGGATATATGAATACTTAGAGCTGAATCACTTCATTGTTCAGCAGAAACTAATACAACATTGAAAAGCAATTGTACTCCAGCTTTTTAAAAATTGGTAGAGTAATAATAACCAAAATAATAACAGATCTCAAATAAAAAAAAAATTAAGCATATCTCATGTATCATGCCATCTTGCATGTAAATATTTCAGAAGACATCTCTAACTGATAGCATGAATTTTTCCATGATTGCCTTAACAGTCACACCTAACAAAATCAGCAAGGCTTCCCTATTACCAGTTAGTATCCACTTTATATTTAAATTTCCCCCATTGTTTCTTGCACTGATAGTTACAGTGTTGGAATCACCACCCAGACCAGTCCTGTGTTGCTATGGTTGTGGGTCTAATCCAGAAACTTCAAGCTCTCCATCCCCTTTGACTTCCTCCCATCCCAGTGGTAGAGCCAGAGGGCAAAGCAGCATACGCTGTTTACTTTATAATATTCTGGGTTAGTCACCCTTTCCAGTGTTCAAAGCTGAACTCGATGTGAGTGCCCTCGTGACCTTCGGGAAAGTAACCACAATTTGAATGCTAGCCCCTCTCTCTCCTCTCCTTTCACACGTTGCACATCTGCTTGTCCTTCCCAACTTCCCACCTCTGCTTTCTGGTGCCCTGAAAGCTGTTGCCTAGTCCCTTTCTTTCTGCAGTGTCTCTTTGCCCACCAAATCTCATGGCTTCAGACACCAACCTCCAAAAGACTAACCCTCCTGACACCTAAGCCTTCGCTCTGGTCAAGTCAGGGTTGCTGGGCTTGGTCAGGAAATATTTAACTGGTGTTCATACCAGGAGCTCACCTTCTGAATCTCTGCATTTTGCCAAAGAAGCAGGGAGGCCATGTGTCCTTCAAGATCTGCTGTTTGTTGACTTGCAACCTCACCTAAAATAGCGTGCTTGCATGTTAGATTGCTTCAGTCGTGTCCGACTCTTTGTAACCCTGTGGACTGTAGCCCACCAGGCTCCTCTGTCCATGGGATTCTCCAGGCAAGAATACTGGAGTGGGTTGCCATGCCCTCCTCCAGGGGATCTTCCTGACCCAGGGATCGAACCTGCATCTCTTGTGTCTCCTGCACTGGCAGCCTGGCTCTTTACCACTAGCGCCACCTGGGAAGCCGACCTAAATTAGCAGGGTGGCTCTAATGCTAAGCCCATGCCCACCAGCATTGCTGTCCCATGGCCCGTCAGCTGGCCACACAACAGTCAGGCTCCACCTCCATAGAGCTCTCTCTGGGGAGCTTAAAAATGGCACCTTTGTGGTCAAAGCGAAAAGGGAAAATCATACCATTCTTTCCAACTACATAACTAGTTTTGAGGTTGCATATGAAGCTCTGTTGTGACTTTACAAGCCACAGTGAAAACATTTCACTGCAGAAAGTCTGTGCCCTTCTGGAGAGCTTGGAAGTGACCTTCAAGTGGCTGAGGTGTCAAATGAACCAGAATCACTGTGTGTTAGGACCCATTTGGTGTGCTTATTAAAATAATCCCAGGGGCTGCTTTCTTTTCATTCATTTGTCTCTAAAAGAAGCATTTTACTGCATTCCAACCCAGAATCTTCCTTTTACACCTACCTGTCCCTGTCACTCATGACACCACGTGCCTGGTTCACTCATGGCAGCACCTGCCCCATGCCAGGCCCACTGACCAGGCTCACCTTGTGCCAATCACTCTCTTTCTTTCTACACAGCCAGCCTGCAGCTCAAGACAACATCCTGAGAGCTTTTCAGTTATTTGTTAGCTAATCTCTGCTGATCTGGAGACTATTTCAGAAAGTGTTCATTAAAATATAAACTCATTTGAGGTATGCCAATCACCAAAAGCCTGATTCCACTGATATGAAGTATGCAAATGAGTCAAAATCACAGAAATAAAAAGTACAATGGTGATTACCAGGAGCTGGAGGTGAGGGAGCTAGTGTTCAATGGATCTGGAGTTTCAGTTTTGCAAGCGGAGAAAGTTCTAGAAATCTATTTTACAATAATGTGAATGCACATTTCTGAACTGTACACGACAAAAGTCTAAGGTCGTAAATTTAACTTGATGTGCTTTCACCACAATATGAATAGATAAGAAGTGAGAGAAACAAGTAAATAAGAACTCACTTCAAGCAGTCTTACACTGATTTGGCCCTAACCTAAAAATAAACACCTCTGACAGCTTTACGAGTCTCATTTTTACAGGACTTTTCTTTTGTAAATGAGAAAACTGAATATTTCTCCTTTCTGACCATCTGTCACCAAAATTAGTTACCAGTTTGAGGTTGTAGCAAAAGAGCAAATTAGCCAAGATGGTGGTGTCAGCCTGTCTTATCCCCACGACCTCTTGCTTTCGCTCCATGTTTTGTAAATACTGATTATGTAACAGCTGAGATCCCTTACAGCACTGTGCACGCACGTCACAAAGCACTCACCTGGCCGTGGGCTACTCCTGTCCCCCACAGCCAGTCCCTCTCATCAGGAAGCTTCCACAAGCCTCTTATCCTTCTCCATCAGAGGGCAGGCAGAATGAAAACCACAGTCACAGAAAACTAACCAAACTGATCACACGGACCACAGCCTTGTCTAACTCAATGAAACTATGAGCCATGCCATGCAGGGCCACCCAAGACAGACTGGTCGAGGTGGAGAGTTCTGACAAAATGTGGTCCACTGGAAAAGAGAACGGTAAACGCTTCAGTATTTTGCCCTGAGAACCACATGCACGGTGTGAAAAGGGAAGAAGATGCAACATTGAAAGATGACCTTCCCAGGTCGGTAGGCGCCCAATATGCTACTGGAGAGCAGTGGAGAAACAGCTCCAGAGAGAATGAAGAGGCTGAGCCAAAGCAAAAGCAATGCCCAGTTGTGGATGTGACTCTTGATGGAAGTAAAGTCTAATTCTGTAAAGAACAATATTGCATAGGAACCTGGAATGTTAGGTCCATGAGTCAAGGTAAATTGTGTGAGTGGGCGAGTGAAAGTAACTCAGTCGTGGCTGACTCTTTGCCACCCCATGGACCATACAGTCCATGGAATTCTCTAGGCCGGAATACTGGAGTGGGTAGCCGTTCCTTTCTCCAGGGGATCTTCCCAACCCAGGAATCAAACCCAGGTTTCACACTTTGCAGGTGGATTCTTTACCAGCTGAGCCACCAGGGACGTGATCAGACAGAAGATAGCAAGAGTGAACACTGACATCTTAGGAATCAGCGAACTAAAATGGACCAGAACGTGTGACTTTAGTTCAGATGACCATTTTATCTACTATTGAGGACAAGAATCCCTTAGAAGAAACAGAGTAGCCCTCATTGTCAACAAAGAATCCAAAATGCTGTACTTGGGTGCAATCTCAAAAATGACAGAATGATCGCCATTCATTTCCAAAGCAAACCATTCAGTATCACAGTAATCCAAGTTTATGCCCCAACCACTAATGCCGAAGAAGCTGAGGTTGAATCGTTCCATGAAGAACTACAAGACCTTCTAGAACTAACACCCAAAAAATAATCCTTTTCATCATAGGGGACTGGAATACAAAAGTAGGAAGTCAAGAATACCTGGAGTAACAGGCAAATTTGGCCTTGGAATACAGAATGAAGCAGGGCAAAGGCTAACAGAGTTTTGCGAAGAGAAAGAACTGGTCATAGCAGACACCCTGTTTTAGCAGCACAAGAGATGACTCTACACATGAACATTACCAGATGTTCAATACCAAAATCAGATTGATTATATTCTCTGCAGCCAAAGATGGAGAAGCTCTATACAGTCAGCAGAAACAAGACCAGGAGCTGACTGTGGCTCAGATCATGGACTCATTATTGCCAAATTCAGACTGAAATTGAAGAAAGTAGGGGAAACCACTAGACCATTCAGGTATGACCTAAATCAAATCCCTTATAATTATACAGTGGAGGTGACAAATAGATTCAAGGGATTAGATCTGATAGATAGAGTGCCTGATGAACTATGGATGAAGGTTTATAAAGAGGTGGTGACCAAAATCATCCCCACGAAAAATAAATGCAAAAAGGCAAAATGGTTGTCTGAGGAGGCCTTACAAATAGCTGGGAAAAGAAGAGAAGTGAAAGGCAAAGGGGAAAAGGAAAGAGAAATCCAACTGAATTCACAGTTCCAAAAAAATAGCAAGGAGCGATAAGAAAGCATTCCTCAGTGAACAAGGCAAAAAAAAAAAAAAAACAGAGAAAAACAATAGAATGGGAAAGACTAGAGATCTCTTCAAGAAAATTAGAGCTACCAAGGAAACATTTCATGCAAATAAGGATACTATAAAGGACAGATATGGTATGGACCTAACAGAAGCAGAAGATATTAAGAAGAGGTGGCAAGAATACACAGAAGAACTATACGAAAAAGATCTTCATGACCCAGGTAACCACGATGCTGTGATCACTCACCTAGAGCCAGACATCCTGGAGTCTGAAGTCAAATGGGCCTTAGGAAGCATGACTATAAACAAAGCTAGTAGAGGTGATGGAGTTCCAGCTGAGCTATCTCAAATCCTAAAAGATGATGCTGTGAAAGTGCTGCACTCAATATGCCAGCAAATTTGGAAAACTCAGCAGTGGCTACAGAACTGGAAAAGATCACTTTTCATTCCAATCCCAAAGAAAGGCAATGCCAAAAATGTTCAAACTGCTGCACAATTGCACTCGTCTCACATGCTAGAAAAGTAATGCTCAAAACTCTCCAAGTGAGGTTTCAACAACATGTGAATTGGAAGTTCCAGATGTCCAAGCTGGTTTTAGAAAAGCCAGAGGAACCAGAGATCAAATTGCCAACATCCATTGGATCATCGAAAAAGCAACAGAATTCCAGAAAAACATCTACTTCTGATTCATTGACTATGCTAAAGGCTTTGACTGTGTGGATCACAACAAACTTTGGAAAATTCTTCAAGAGATGGGAATGCCAGACCACCTTACCTGCCTCCTGAGAAACCTGTATGCAGGTCAAGAAGCAATAATTAGAACCGGACATGGAACAATGGACTTGTTCCAAATTGGGAAAGGAATACAAGGCTATATATTGCCATATGCAGAGTACATCATATGAAATGCCGGGCTGGATGAAGCACAAACTAGAATCAAGATTATCAACATCAATAACCTTAGATATGCAGATGACACCACCCTTATGGCAGAAAGAGAAGAGGAATTAAAGAACCTCTTGATGAAAGTGAAAGAGGAGAGTGAAAGGGATGGCTTAACACTCAACATTCAAAAACCTAAGATCACGTTATGCAGTCCCATCAGTTCATGGCAAATAGACGGGGAAACAATGGAAACAGTGACAGACTTCATTTTCTTGGGCTCCAAAATCACTGCAAATGGTGACTGCAGCCATGAAATGAAAAGATGCTTACTCCTTGGAAGAAAAGCTATGTCAAACCTAGACAGAATATTGAAAAGCAGAGACATTACTTTACCACCAAAAGTCCATCTAGTCAAAGCTATGGTTTTTCCAGTAGTCATGTATGGCTGTGAGAGTTGGACTATAAAGAAAGCTGAGCACCAAAGAATTGATGCTTTTGAACTGTGGTATTGGAGAAGACTCTTGAGAGTTCTTGGACAGCAAATCAGACCAAACCAGTCAATCCTAAAGGAAATCAGTCCTGAACATACATTGGAAGGACTGATGCTGAAGCATAAGCTCCAATACTTTGGCCACCTGATGTGAAGAACTGACTCATTGGAGAAGACCCTGATGCTGAGAAAGATTGAGGGCAGGAGGAGAAGGGGACGACAGAGGATGAGATGGTTGGATGGCATCACTGACTGGAGGAACATGAGCTTGAACAAGCTTTGGGAGCTGGTGATGGACAGGGATGCCTGGTGTGCTGCAGTCCATGAGTTCGCACAGAGTCAGACATGACTGAGGGACTGAACTGAACTGAACTGAAGCAGACACAAGCTTCACCTGGAAAAGCCCTTGCAACTGTGGGCTGTTAGGTTATATTGTTATGTCTGCTGCTGCAGCTGCTGTGCCAGCCAGGAGGGAATAAACGTGTCTGCACTTCCTACGGCTCCTCACATTCTCCTCCAGCTTGCGCCTTGCCTGCCATGGGTTCAACGAACAGTGCACACAGTGAGGTACAGTGAGGCGGGGGTAGTATTCATTTTTTTAAAAGCTATTTCACTGGACCTCAGAGCAAGCATTCTTTTGGAATCTAAACCACTTTCTTGTATACATCTTAAATTATTCTGTTCTGGATATTTTCATTTTACTAATAAAGAGGGAAGGGAGCTGAATTTTCAGCATTTATCAACTTCTATCTCTAAAAGAAAATTTAATTTTGGAATCTTTGGGAGTTTCTGGCAAGATCCAGAGCCAGAAATGTCATCCAAATCTTTCCCTAGCTTCCTGAGGGTTGACTGGGTGTCACAAAAAAGCCAGATTCCAAATTCATGTATGAATGCTTTCTAAATGGCTTCTCCTTGGGTCTACCGAGTCTATCAGGAGGTGAGCACAGGTCACATGGACTGATCAGTGGGGCGGGAGAGCTGGGTCAGGACCCGTCTTATCCTGAAGATTCTTCTGCAGTCAAGATACAGAAAACTGAGAAAATGCCTCAAGCAAGGGCATCCCATGAGCACATAGGAGGGGCCCCGGGCTCTGCCAGGAGAAACAGAAACACCCCTGACTCGAGCTGGCCAGCCAGTGCAGGTCAGGGAGGAGCCAGGGAAGCTGGTCCTGGGTATTCCTTTTTTAGTAGCTCTCCAGGTGGTTTTGATCTTAACCCTCACTGTCCATCAAAACCATCTGGAGAGCTACTGAAAAAGGAACTCTGAGGACCAACTAACTAAAAATCTCTGCGAGGGGGAACGCAGGCATCTCACTCTATTTTCTAAAAATCCACTGGTTGATTCTGAGGTAGAGGGAAGCTCAGAGCTACTGGTCTAGCACCATGGTCCATAGTCCTCTGGGAAGATCTTCATGAAGCGATAAGGCAGCATCTCAGTTCCTGCCTCCTCTCTTCCTTGTCAAAATACAACGCCTTTGGGCTATCCTACACCTGTGGGGGGGGCTTCCCTGGTGGCTCAGTGGCAAAGAATCCACCTGTAAATGCAGGAGACGTGGGTTCCATCCTTGGGTCAGGAAGATCCCCCGGGGGAGGAAATGGCAACCCACTCCAGGATTCTTGCCTGGAGAACCCCATGGACAGAGGAGCCTGGCCTGTCAAGGTTCAAAGGATGGCAAAGAGTCACACAACTAAACAACCAAGTACACACACGCACACACATACGTACCTTCGTACAGGACAAGATGTGGTCCTCGGCCAACAGTACTCACATCACCTGGGAGTTGGACAGATTTCAGGATCTGGGGCCTCGCCCACCCCCTCTGAAGGAAAATCTGCCTAGTAACCAAGGCCCCAGGTTACTCCTACATTCGTTAAGTTTTGAGAAGCCCTGTACCACACCATTTCATGATTCCACTTTTATATATTACAAGCTCTTCTATTAGAGATCCTCTAAAAATAAAGGACGCTGTTGGAAATACAGTTGCCTGTTTTCGTCATGCACGCCAAGGTCTCCCACTCCCCAATAAGAGTCATTCCCTTTCGCCTTTCCTGTTGTCACTCTGACATACAGTGATAAAGTCGAGGACAGCTATTTTTTTCTCAAGCTAAGTCTGTCCCTTGGTCCAGATGGACTTCTAGACCTCAGAGCTGTTTCTCAAAAAGAAACAGAAGAAACCCCACCCCAACACTGTCCCAAAGGCCAAAAGGGAAGAGTTATTTTGTACATGGGGATGCTGAAAGCATTATTCCATCTCCTTTAAAATTTTATTTTCTCTTCTCATCCAGACTAGTCCAGGAAATAATTTATTTTCAAGTTTTTTTTTTTTTTTAGTTTCCAATTAAGAAATCTTGGAAAGTAGTTGACCTAAATTTACTGTAACCATATTTTCCAAATAAAATTCCAAACACATGGTCTGATAAGTATGCATGCACTTACCACACAATTTAAAAATAAAATTAGAAATAAAATACAATGCTTTTTTCTCTCCTGCTTAAAAAAGTAACCCATGTTTATTTTAGAAACTACAGAAAAGTCAAAGGAACAAATAAAAACATCTGTAATCCCACCACCCAGAAAGAACTACTATTAACATTTTAATCCATATTCCTGTTCAGTCTTTATCTATAACAGAAGATAAATTTATCAAGTTAGGTAGTACACTAAATATATAATTTTAATTCTTGACCTTTCCATTTAAATCTATGTCACAAGGATTTTCCCATGTCATTGAAGATTCTCTGTAAACTTTATTTTTAATGGCTGCATACTATTTGTATATGCCATAATTAGACTTTGATAAACATTCTTATATCTTTGTTCACACTTCTGAAGATTTCCACCTCATAGCCAAGAAACAAAATTACTGCATAATAGGATAAAATTAAGTTGAGTCTCTTCATGTACATCACCAACTTTTTTCATGGAAACATTGCACCAGCTTATATTTAACACTCGTTTCTGAAGTTACTATGTGAAAATATTTTAAATCAGTACTGTTCCAGAGAATTCAGAAGATTTAAGAAATAAGTTTATTGAGCATGTATTATATGCCAGAGTGTGATACGGGCTTTGTATGTACTATGTCAGTTACTCCTTACAAAAGCGCCATGAGGACAAGATGCTATTATGAGTCCCATTTTACACATGGAGAAGGTTTGGGTAAGTAGCCCAAGTTATACAGCCAATTCCTTGTGAAGTTCAAATAGTGAAACTGATCCAATGTGGAGGTTTGTTTGTTTTTCTGACTTCGGTGATCACACTCTGTACTCTCTACTCAGGGGGCTTCTGCCCGGAGGGTCCCATCAGAGGGTCTGGAGGAGGGTCAGAGCCTCAGGACAGGGTCCTCAGCTGTCAGGACAGACAGCTGACCCAGGCCAAGATCCCTGAGCAACGAGCCCAGAACGCCCCATGCTCGATGCCAAGCTCTCAGCAACACTGACAAACTTGGGAACAGCAAAGCAGTAGCATGCCGTGGTGAGTGAGGAGGACTGACACGGCATCTGTAGCACATGCGAGACACCCAGGAGCCCCTTGTAGGGGATTTCATGGAAGGAGAGCAAAGTTCTAGGGCCTCAGAAATTTTACTAGTAGGCTTCAGAGTCATGGCAATCATTCTGAACTAAAAGCAATTGTGACCTAGAGAAAGGTGACTTTCATCTTTCCTTTATAGACGAACTGATGTGGGGCTTTTCAGGGCACCCTCTACCCTGCATATTTTGCAGGCTGTTCAATGCTCAGGGGGTCCTTCATGGATGGGGCTCAAGACCCAGCCCAAGCTCCACTGCCAATCTGGGCATTCATGGAGCTCCGCCCACCTGCTGTTTTGTCCCTGACTCTGCTCCCCCTCCCCACCTACTTCCACAGCCCTGGGCACACTGCCCGTTACCTCTCCACCCAGTCATGCCAACCTCAGGGCCTTTGCCTATCTCTTCCGTCTGCCTAGAAAGCTTTGGCCCATCTCTGCAGCTCAACCACCACCTTAAGAACAATGCCAATGCCAATCCCCCCTCCCAAGCCCATACCCCACGCCCTCCAGGGGGACAGTGAATTCTGTTTGTTTTGTTTGCTGATCCTTCCAAGTGCCTAGAACATTCCTGGCAAATAGCTCTCCATAAATATTTGTTGAATCGAATGAAATCACCAAATGGGTAAACCATGGAGATGATTAAGTCTTGCTTCAGTTATTTTTACATTGAGAACACCGACAGCCTGAGAAATGAAGTGACCTTAGCCAAGATCACTTGCAGGTTTTCTTTCCCAAAATACCCAGACTTTCAGAACCGGCCTTGAAGTCCTCCAGCTCAGCCCAAACAACACCCTCCATCCGTGAGGCCGATACCCACTCCAGATCCGGTTAAAGCAATTGGACGAAAGGCATAAATGATGACCAAGCACCATCCTTCCAGGGAGTAAGCTTCAGAGGAACCTCCAACCTAAAGGAAATCTCTCTTTGAGCTGTGAGTCAATTACATACATTCTCCTTTCCTACCCTCCCAAGAGCAACCATCTAACAAGGGAGCCACTGGGAGCCAAGTCCCCAGCCCACCTTGTTTAGTAGTTCAAATCCAAGTCCCATCCTGTCTCTCTTTTCCAAGTGGCCAGACCCTGGAAGAAATCATTCCAGGCAATGAGACTGAGTGAGCTGCTCTGGGGATGTTCAAACCACAACTCGTTACAAATGCCCAGTGTCATAAACACCTCTCTCAACTATTTCCCTCTTTCCTCACTAAGGGTTTGCAGAGAACAAACACAGATTATACATAATTTTGGAGCAGATTTATTTTTTCCATGATCTCTGCTCTCTTCCAACAAGCAATTTGTCGTATATGTTAGCTTAAAATCAAATAAAAACCTGGCAATGGCTATCAAAATTAAGAATTCCCCCCAAATAAAAGCTCTCTCAACAAGTATGTGTTCTGGAATTTCAAATACAAGGTCCATGGACCCCCAGGAGATCCTTGTGTGGGATACTGTGGTCTGAAAAGCCCCTAAAATTGTTTGCAAAGTTTTGTGGACATACGAAGACATGCTTTCTTATTGGTGAGCTCTCATAAGATTCTCAAAGGAATGTTTCTCCCCAGATTACTGAGAACTATTGATTTTTGACACAGGAGAGCATGTTAAAACCTAAATGGGTGACAATCAAATTTAGCTTCACAGTGTGGAATGCAAAATGTGTAGTAGCAGGGTATATTGGGTTGGCCCAAAAGTTCACTCGGGTTCTTCCATACTGTGCACAGGAAAACCAGAACGAACTTTTTGGCCAACCCAACATCTACATCAGGTTTTCCTGGTGACTCTGTTGGTAAAGAACCTGCCTGCAATGCAGGAGACTCGCCTGAGTGCAGGAAACCTGGATTCGACTCCTGGGTTGGGAAGATCCCCTGGAGAAGGAAATGGCAACTCACTCCAGTGTTCTTGCCTGGAGAATCCTGTGGACAGAGGAGCCTGGAGAGCTACAGTCCACAGGGTTGCAAAGAGTCAGACTCGACTTAGGGACTAAACACCACCACCACCACATTCATGAGAGATTTTTAAATATTGGAAGCTCTGACATGGTAGACATCACCATCGTGTATCTTCTCTGATTCTGGCTCTGAATCATCAGGGAACAGCAGTCTAAAATACTGCCATCACCCAGCTCAGGACTTTCTAAGAATCCTTCCTTTGGAGTCACATGAGGCCTAAGATCCGCACAAAAACTTCCCAGTCCAGAGGGGCAAGCTTGGCTCTCCCAGGAGCTTCACCCAAAGAACCAGCAAGGAATGAACTGTGCCCTCTTTCCCAGAATGGGCACCATGCCACCAAACCCTCCCGGGAATGTGTGAGAGCAACGTGGGTTAACAATCAACTCTCCCGGGCTTCCCCGGGTGGCTCAGTAGCAAGGCATCCGCCTGCAAATATAGGAGACACGGGTTCCATCCCTGATCTGGGAAGACCCCACATACCCCGGAGCAGCCAAGCCTCGGCACCACAACTTTTGAGACTGCGCTCTAGAGCCTGGGACCCGCAACACGGTGCCCGCCTGCCACAGCTATTGAAGCCTGCACCCTTTACAGCACATGCTCCGTGACGACAGAGGCCACTGCAGCGAGAAGCCCGCACACCGGAACTAGAGAAAAGCCTGAAGAGCAGCGAAGACCATTCACAGCCAAAAAAAAAAAAAAAGGGAGAAAAGAGAATCAGCTCTCCCCAGGCACTGATGGAAAATACATCATGCACGTATGTGTCACCATATGAAGGTTGCCTGGAAGAAAATGATTTGGAAAGGGATGGAGACCTTATTTATAGCTTTAACATAGAGACTGCTCAAAACGCGGGAAAACAGGCACTTCTCTCCCCACCACCACCGTGTTTTTGGGTGTCTGTCTTTGGCGTGCATCTCTGAGTCTTTGTGAGTTCCCACGGCAACCCCGTACGATGCACGAACTCAAGTCACCGTCACAATTTCCTAGTAGTGGGGAAGCATTTAATCCCCAGCAGCAGCGATTTTCTCATTTAGCAAGAGGATGAAAGGCAGTGGGAAGGTCTGGCTCGGTGTGGAAGTCTCAGAGTGTCCTCGTGCACACAGGCTCCAGGGAAGTCAGTCTTGACGGAGAGATTGGAAAGAGGAGCTCGCTTACCTTCGCGGATCACAGTTTCCAGAGGAGTTTCCAAAAATTCATTTTGTGTATTTTCTGGCAGATCCACTTCTAAGTTACTGGATTCTAGCAGACTCAGGTCAAATATCAGCGTGTGTCCTTATAACTGAGTCACCAACATCAAGAACTGCCAAAGTGGCAGAGCACCCTCTCAAATCTCCTCCTGTGCCCCTGTGTGGGGACAGCCCCGCATGAGTCCAGACAAAGGCTGGCTTCCCTTAGCTTGGCCACAGCCTAGCCCACTTCCTTCTCACACATGTAGGATGATAGCCACTTGCTTGCCAATAACGCTCTTACCCCTGTGAATGTACCCTGGAGAAAAATCATGTCTAAGTCATCAAATCTAACTGGTGGAGGGCTACTGCCCCCTAGGGATCATTTTGGGAATGTGTGATAGTGTTAGTTACCCTTTGCGATCCCATGGACTGCAGCCTGCCAGGTTCCTCTGCCCATGGGATTCTCCAAGCAAGAGTACTGGAGTGGGTTACCATTTCCTTCTCCAAGGGATCTTCCTGACTCAGGAATCGAACCCGGGTCTCCTGCATTGCAGGCAGGTTCTTTACTGTCTGAGCCACTAGGGAAGCCCAATTCTTTTTTGAGAATTGTGAAGATTGGGTGTTCCTATATTGAGCGGGTGGAGGCCAGGAACACAGAAGACAATTTTGTGCAACTGTTCCATGTCCCACCAGACAGTTATGTAGGGGAGAAACTTGTTTATAGTTTTCCGAGCTTGGAACCCAACTCTGCTTTTATATCCAACTAGAAAGTAACTTTTGTACAGTCTTAGTAAGGTGAAGTCACTCAGTTGTCTCCGACTCTTTGCGACCCCACGGACTGTAGCCTACCAGGCTCTTCCATCCATGGGATTAGTAGACACTGACTTTTCCAAAAATGCAATCATCATGTAAGTCAAAGAGAAAATTGTACGTTCTGTCTTTGAAATTTTACTGAGAGTTCAGCATTTCAAAAAACCGCAGCACCCACAGCAATACCGCTTGTGACATGAAGTTGTCCTGACACTCCTGTGGCAGTGTGTTTCCACTGACCAAATGCAAGAAATGTGGGTGACAGCCTTAATATTCCCCTTTATATGGTGCTGCTTACACACTTACATCTTTTTTGGGGTGTTAGTTCTAAAAGGTCTTGTAGGTCTTCATAGAACCATTCAAATTCAGCTTCTTCAGCGTTGCTGGTTGGGGCATAGACTTGGATAACTGTGATATTGAATGGTTTGCCTTGGAAACGAACAGAGATCATTCTGTCATTTTTGAGACTGCATCCAAGTACTGCATTTCAGACTCTTCCGTTGACCATGATGGCTACTCCATTTCTTCTGAGGGATTCCTGCCCACAGTAGTAGATATAATGGTCATCTGAGTTAAATTCACCCATTCCAGTCCATTTTAGTTCGCTGATTCCTAGAATGTTGACGTGCACTCTCTTGCCATCTCTTGTTTGACCACTTCCAATTTGCCTTGATTCATGGACCTGACATTCCAGGTTCCTATGCAATCTTGCTCTTTACAGCATCAGACCTTGCTTCTATCACCAGTCACCTCCACAGCTGGGTATTGTTTTTGCTTTGGCTCCATCCCTTCATTCTTTCTAGAGTTATTTCTCCACTGATCTCCAGTAACATATTGGGCACCTACTGACCTGGGGAGTTCTTTCAGTATCATATCATTTTGCCTTTTCCTACTGTTCATGGAGTTCTCAAGGCAAGAATACTGAAGTGGTTTGCCATTCCCTTCTCGAGTGGGCCACATTCTGTTAGACCTCTCCATCATGACCCCCCCATTTTGAGTGGCCCCACGGGCATGGCTTGGTTTCATTGAGTTAGACAAGGCTGTGGTCCTAGTGGATTAGATTGGTTAGTTTACTGTGATTATGGTTTCAGTGTCTGCCCTCTGATGTCCGCTTGCAACACCTACCGTCTTACTTGGGTTTTTCTTACCTTGGACGTGGGGTATCTCTTCACGGCTGCCCAGCAAAGCGCAGCCACTGCTCCTTACCTTGGACGAGGGGTATCTCCTCACGGCCGCCCCTCCTGACCTTGAACATGGAATAGCTTCTCTAGGCCCTCCTGCGCCTGCACAGCCACCGCTCCTTGGATGTGGGGTTGCTCCTCCCGGGTGCTGCCCCTGGCCTAGGACGTGGGGTAGCTCCTTTCAGCTTCTCCTGTGCTGCCGCAGCCTGGCACTCTTGGCTGCCGCCCCTGACCTCGGACGTCTGGTAACTCCTCTCGGCCACACTATGTGCACCAGTTGCAGCCGCCTGCGCTTTTTTGGACACCCAAAAAGATGTCCTTTTCATTATAGGGGACTAGAATGCAAAAGTAGGAAGTCAAGAAACAAACACCTGGAGTAACAGGCAAATTTGGCCTTGGAATACGGAATGAACCAGGGCGAAGATGAACAGAGTTTTGCCAAGAAAATGTACTGGTCATAGCAAACACCCTCTTCCAACAACACAAGAGAAGACTACACATGGACATCATCAGATGGTCAACACCAAAATCAACATATTTTTTGCAGCCAAAGATGGAGAAGCTCTATACAGTCAACAGAAACAAGACCAGGAGCTGACTGTGGCTCAGATCATGAACTCCTTATTGCCAAATTCAGACTTAAATTGAAGAAAGTAGGGGAAACCACTAGACCATTACATATGACCTAAATCAAATCCCTTACAACTATACAGTAGAAGTGAGAAATAGATTTAAGGGCCTAGATCTGATAGATAGAGTGCCTGATGAACTATGGAATGAGGTTCGTGACATTATACAGGAGACAGGGATCAAGACCATCCCTATGGAAAAGAAATGCAAAAAAGCAAAATGGCTGTCTAGGGAGGCCTTACAAATAACTGTGAAAAGAAGAGAAGTGAAAAGCAAAGGAGAAAAGGAAAGATATAAGCATCTGAATGCAGAGTTCCAAAGAATAGCAAGGAGAGATAAGAAAGCCTTCCTCAGTGATCAATGCAAAGGAATAGAGGAAAAGAACAGAATGGGAAAGACTAGAGATCCCTTCAAGAAAATTAGAGATACCAAGGGATCATTTCATGCAAAGATGGGCTCAATAAAGGACAGTAATGGTATGGACCTAACAGAAGCAGAAGATATTAAGAAGAGGTGGCAAGAATACACAGAAGAACTGTACCAAAAAGATCTTCACGACCCAGATAATCATGATGGTGTGATCACTCACCTAGAGCCAGACATCCTGGAATGTGAAGGCAAGTGGGCCTTAGAAAGCATCACTACAAACAAAGCTAGTGGAGGTGATGGAATTCCAGTTGAGCTATTTCAAATCCTGAAAGATGATGCTGTGAAAGTGCCGCACTCAATATGCCAGCAAGTTTGGAAAACTCAGCAGTGGCCACAGGACTGGAAAGAACAATTTTCATCCAATCCCAAAGAAAGGCAATGCCAAAGAATGCTCAAACTACCACACAATTGCACTCATCTCACATGCTAGGAAAGTAATGCTCAAAATTCTCTACGCCAGGCTTCAGCAATACATGAACCGTGAACTTCCAGATGTTCAAACTGGTTTTAGAAAAGGCAGAGGAACCAGAGATCAAATTGCCAACATCTGCTGGATCATGGAAAAAGCAAGAGAATTCCAGAAAAACATCTATTTCTGCTTTATTGACTATGCCAAAGCATGGATCACAATAAACTGTGGAAAATTCTGAAAGAGATGGGAATACCAGACAATCTGACCTGCCTCTTGAGAAACCTATATGCAGGTCAGGAAGCAACAGTTAGAACTGGACATGGAACAACAGACTGGTTCCAAATAGGAAAAGGAGTCCGTCAAGGCTGTATATTGTCATCCTGCTTATTTAACTTCTATGCAGAGTACATCATGAGAAATGCTGGGCTGGAAGAAGCACAAGCTGGAATCAAGATTGCCAGGAGAAATATCAATATCCTGAGATATGCAGATGACACCACCCTTATGGCAGAAAGAGAAGAGGAGCTAAAAGCCTCTTGATGAAAGTGAAAGAGGAGAGTGAAAAAGTTGGCTTAAAGCTCAACATTCAGAAAGCTAAGATCATGGCATCTGGTCCCATCACTTCATGGGAAATAGATGGGGAAACAGTGGAAACAGTGTCAGACTTTATTTTTGGGGGACTCCAAAATCACTGCAGATGGTGATTGCAGCCATGAAATTAAAAGACGCTTACTTCTTGGAAGAAAAGTTATGACCAACCTACTTAGCATTGAAAAGCAGAAACATTACTTTGCCAACAAAGTTCCATCTAGTCAAGGCTATGGTTTTTCCTGTGGTCATGTATGGATGTGAGAGTTGGACTGTGAAGAAAGCTGAGTGCCGAAGAGTTGATGCATTGAAGTGTGGTGTTGGAGAAGACTCCTGAGAGTCCCTTGGACTGCAAGGAGATCCAACCAATCCATTCTGAAGGAGATCAACCCTGGGATTTCTTTGGAAGGAATGATCCTAAAGCTGAAACTCCAGTACTTTGGCCACCTCATGGGAAGAGTTGACTCATTGGAAAAGACTCTGATGCTGGGAGGGATTGGGGGCAGGAGGAGAAGGGGCCGACAGAGGATGAGATGGCTGGATGGCATCACCCGCTTGATGGATGTGAGTCTGAGTGAACTCTGGGAGTTGGTGATGGACAGGGAGGCCTGGTGTGCTGCGTTTCATGGGGTTGCAAAGAGTCGGTCACAACTGAGCAACTGAACTGAACTGAACTGAACACATTTACATATTGAAAATAAAAGCTGTACTATTTTATTGCCAATTATTTTCTTTTATTTCTTCTTTATTGAACATCTAGGCCATTGTATTTGTTCTTTAAATTAACTTCTATGGGTGAGTATTACATATAAAACTGGTAAAGCAAAATATTTGCTTTAAAAAAAGATTTTAAGGGACTTCCCTCGTGGTCCAGTTGTTAACTCTGCACTTCCACTGCAAGGGGTACAGGTTTGATCCCTGGTCAGGGAATTAAGAACCCACATGCCACGTGGCCTGGTCAAAAAATTAAAAAAAAATAATAAAGACATATAAATATATATTTAAAGGGTCATTAGTTTGAAACAGATTTAAACATTGGTGTGAACCATGAAAACTCCTTATATTAAGAGCTGCTGAATTAAATGGTCTTTAAGGATTTTAGATGGGATATGAAATGAACCATTTCTATTTAATGGTGCCCTACAAAGAACAGTGAGTTCCTAGTATTCAGCCATAGGTACACAAGAGAATAATGTGACAGCTTTTTAAAAATGCCAAGACCTACTTAGCGACTTATGCTGAAGCTGAAACTTCAATACTTTGGCCACCTGATGCAAAGAACTGACTCATTGGAAAAGAGCTGGATGCTGGGAAAGATTGAAGGCAGGGGGAGAGGGGGATGACAGAAGATGAGCTGGTTGGATGGCATCACCGACATGATGGACATGAGTTTGAGTAAGCTCTTGGAGTTGGTGATGGACAGGGAAGCCTGATGTGCTGTGGTCCATGGGGTCACAAAGAGTTGGACACAACTGAGTGATTGAACTGAACTGAACTTAGTGACTAAACCACCACCACTACCACCACCCTGGCCAATGAGATGAAATCCCAAGTATCAATTGCATGTACTTGAACCTTAAGACAGCCCCTTGGAGGAGTGATTCTCCATCCACATTACATGTTAGGAGGTACCCCCAAAAGTAGCAGCAATCCCACTAGGAAAGTCTGAGTGAGATCATGGCTACACAAGTTTTCTTAAATTTCCCAGGTGACTCTAATTTATGACCATTGGTGGGCATCACTCTTTCAGAATATAACTAGAAGTTCTGAGAGCCTAGGGCTCCCCAGGTGGCTCAGTGATAAAGAATCCACCTCCCAATGCAGAGGACTTGGGTCAGGAAGTCCTCTGAGTCTTCCTTCCACTTCCCTGGAAGAAGAAGTGGGAACCCACTCCAGTATTCTTGCCTGGAGAATTCCATGGACAGAGGAACCCGTGGGGTCTCCAAGCGTTGGACACGACTGAATGACTGAGCCTGCCTGCATGCTCAGCACCTGAGAGGTCAGTCAAGAAAGCTATGGGCTCTGGAAATTAAGCATCAGGCTTTGATGAGAGCTATGCCATTTGCTTTGTGTGCCTTGGCATCTTCTCCTGTTGAGTGAGGACCACAGCAACGTCTGCTTCATGGGGTGTGGGAATTAAACAAGTTCATTCATACATGGCCCTTGGAACAGACCAGGTGTTCTGTACTCCAGAGCCACCCAGTGAGACTTAGAAAAATATGAGAAAAATATTTTTTTTCTCAGTATAATCCCAATCCTTGTCATTCACATGTCACATTTCATTCACATCTGTTTCTAAGATGATAGAACATTCTGATTTAAAACTATGATTTTGCTTCAAGATGGCAAACTACCGTCATTCAAATGTCCACTTCTTTTAATAGTGCTCTTTTAAAAAAACCAAAAAACTTCTTTTTTAATATGGGCCATTTTAAAAGTCTTTACTGAATTTCTTACAATATTGCTTCCACTTTACGTTTTGGTTTTTTGGCTGTGGGATCTTACCTCGATGGTGAGGAATCAAACCCGCACCCCCTATACTGGAAGGCGAAGTCTTAAACACTGGACTGCCAGGAAGGTCCCTCAATCGCACTCTTGATTTAGTTGAAATCTGACTTTGTCTCTTGTGGTCTATGTATATCACTCCACCTGCCACACTCCGAGGCCAAGATTAGAGGCTCAAGTGAACCCTGGAAGGAGTCCAGAGGAAAAAAGCGTCCCACAGTCATTATAAGGTGAGCATCAATATTCTCAAACACATTGTTCCATATTTTTGAGAGCGACTTTCAGTGTATAGAAAGCATGAATAAACATGTTAGGTCTTTATGTCAATGGAGAGGTTTAAAAAAAATTAGATACTGCTGGAATCTGAGAGCTCAGGGATTCCAAGATGACTTTGAGAAGAGAGAATTTCTACAGAGCTCAGATGGTTGACCACACAAAGGAAATCCATTTGAGAAGCTGTCCAGCTAGCTCTGTGCATGCACAGACATTGTAGTATTATTTTCCTGGCACTCAGCAATTCGTTCCCCGGGTCTGAGAACATCATCTAAATCCTAATTGATGCTGTAGCTGCGCTTGACTGAGAGACGAAGATGAGTCACAGCTCCTCGCTAGTTTAAACCACGTATCACAACTGGAATAATGATTTACATTCTCTTCTTCACTTTTCTGATTTAATTCACAACAGTGTGTGTGTGTGTGTGTGTATTGTATACACACAGTGTGTGTGTGTGTGTGTGTGTGTGTGTGTGTGTGTGTGTACAGAGAGTGCTTCCCTGATAGCTCAAACAGTAAAGAATCTGCCTACAATGCAGGAGACCTGAGTTTGATCCCTGAGTCAGGAAGATTCCATGGAGAAGGGACAGGCAATCCATTTAGTAGTCTTGCCGGCAGAATTCCATGAACAGAGGAGCTACTGTCCATGGGGTTGCAAAGAGTCAGACATGACTGAGAGACTAACACATGTACAGAGAGAGGGTATAATTTTATGGCCTGAGAAATCCGAATCTTTTAAGACAGGCGGAAGGTGGGAGGGTCACGCAGTCAGCTTTCTGCCAGGGAGGGGAGGAGGACACCTCTGAGAACGGGAAGGCAGCACCATCCCAGGCCTCCAGCATCCCATCCATCCTGGGGTTGGTGCAGCTGCTGTTCTTGTATAGGTCGCCTTTCCCCTGTCACGTGACCAAACATCTGGACTCGGAACTGGCAAAAGTTTTCCTTTAAAGGTCAAGATAGTAAATCAGTGACCAGTTCAGTGGCTCGGTCATGGAAATATTTAAGGCTTTGCGGGATGTCCCTATCTGATAATCCCCCTTGTTTTCGTCTCACTCTTTTTTTTACAACCTTTTAAAAATTTAAAGTCCTTCCCCGCTCCAGAGATGTGCAAAAACAGACTGCAAGCTAAACTTGGCTGTCGGACGACAGTCTGCCAACCCCAGCTCTTGATAAATGGACCTAAAACTGGTGCCCAGGACTTAGTCAGGGCTGAGGTTTGCAGTCCTGGTTTGAGCAGACTATGGAGCTAGACGGAGGGTCTGAAGGAGAAGACAGAGCAGGCAAGGACAACCAGCAGAGCCGGGACAGGATCTGGGTCCTCACTGCACTTCACTCCAGACGTGTCTCAGTTCAGTTCAGTCGCTCAGTCGTGTCCGACTCTCTGTGACCCCATGGACTGCAGCACAACAGGCCTCCCTGTCCATCACCCGCTCCCAGAGCTTGCTCAGACTCACGTCCATGGAGTTGGTGACACCGTCCAGCCCTCCTATCCTCTGTCTGCTGCTGCCTCTTTCTCTGGACTCTGGGGAGTCCAGAGAGGATGTTGGGGAGACCCTTCGTGTACATCAGGCAGTCTCAAAACACAGAAATGAGACCTCTTGAAGAGAATGGCCGGCACATTCCCCTTCAGAAAAGACTGGAATTCTCTAAACTCAGAAACCCTCTCTGGTAATTCAAGCTACTGTGGCCAGGGGTGTCACCTGGCCCCCCTTCTCGTTGCCCTGTGAGAACTGGGGCTCAGGACTAGTGCAAAAATAAGTCTGCTCATCTGCCGCTGAGGGGAGTAAAGTCCTGCTTCTCTGACCCGGGAGTCCCGCGTCTTTCTAGGTCTGTGCCCTGACAAGAGATGTCGGCAGCCAAAGGAACTGTGAGCCAGGAAGGCATTCCCCAAGGTCTGCCGTGGCATCTTCAGATAACGTTAGAGACTATGTCTTGTTTTCGCCTTTGAGTCTGACTCAGAATCCAGGATGTTGCCTGACGGTGTGGATATTTAGTAAATGTGGACAGAAGGAAGGAGGAAGGGAAGGTAGGGAGTAAAGAAGAGGAAAAGCGAAGGGCAGCAGGGATCCTTTTCAGGGCTCACTTGTGTAAACTCTGTCATAAGCTTTTTCCATGACTACTCAATTTTTCCAAACAGAAAGAAACCAGATATTTCTAGTTCTGTCACTCTAAAGTAAAGGATGAATTTATCCATAGCCTTCCTTACCCGCAGCTTGGGGCGAGAATCCAGGACTGCAGCGAAGCAATAAATAAAGACTAAAAGGAGGTGTGGGGCAGGGGGTGGGGGAGATAGTTTCCAAAATGAGTACTACATGATTTGAGAAGGAATATCTCAGGAGTCCAGTTGAACTGTTCAGCTGCAGGCTGCGATGTTATTAAAATAGCTGACGTATACACCCTTTGTGCAGTCACTCTAAAGGAGTCATTTGGAGCCAGCTGCCCTGGCTGGAGGATCTCTGTGTGCTGTGCTTAGTCTCTCAGTCATGTCCAACTCTCTGCGACCCCATGGACTGCAGCCCGCCAGGCTCCTCTGTCCATGGGGATTCTCCAGGGAAGAATACTGGAGTGGGTTGCATGCCCTCCTCCAGGGGATCTTCCCAAGCCAGGGATCAAACCCAGGTCTCCCACATTGCAGGCAGATTCTTTACTGTCTGAGCCACCAGGGAAGCCCAAGAATACTGGAGTGGTTAGCCTATCTTTTCTGCAGGGGATCTTCCTGACCCAGGAATCAAACCGGGGTCTCCCACATTGCAGATGGATTCTTTACCAGCTGAGCTACCACGGAAGCCCAGAGGATCTCTACGTGTGACTAAATGTGTAAAGAAGCAAATGGGGCCTCAGATGAACTGTCAGTTATGAAGATGCTCTCATGATAAAAGCTGGCCCCAAAGCAATCACAGAAGCTTTGAAAGCATTCTGGGGGTAGAAAGCACGCTCAGGGAACATAGGGTCTGCAGTAGGATTATTGTTGTTATTATGATCAAGTTATTTTTCAAATAATTTTCAGTCATCTGTCATGGCTTTGAGGAAAGTCTTCAATATCATTGTCCCACACAGTGAATGTGGGTAAAACAGGAAACAGATGGAACTTTAACAGGCAAGTCTGGAGACTGAAGCATCACGGAAACCCTGGCACCAACCAGAAGTGTAACAGGTCACCTGCACCCTTTTGAGGCATTCAGAGCAGAAACGCAGCGTTTGGGTATCGACCTGCAGGGCACGTGAACAGGTGTCTGTGCTGCAGATGGCTGGCTGGTCCCCAGGGCTGGGTTCCTCTCTGACACATTCCTCATTAGCAAATGGGACCAGTGTGATAACCCAGCCAGCCAGATGTTGCTCCATCCTTGACGTCAAAGATTTTGCCTGTCATTTACAGCATTTTGCAAGCACTAATTCACAGTCCCAGGCTAGGCAAGCTCTGTATTTCCTGGGAAACTTTTAACAATTTTAAAACTTAAACATCAGAGGTTCTGATTCAGGCATGGAAACTCAGGAATAGGTATTTTTTTTTAAATTTCCCTAGTGATGTTAAACAGTCAAGTATTTAAAAAATCACCGGTGTAGACTTTCTATTTTGGAGTGTAATTAGATTGTCTCGCTGTTCTTTTATATTATTCAATTATTGCTAGGTTGAAGTTACTCATCTAAGATTTGAGAGCACTGTTCCCCAATCCCGGTCAATGGTACTCCCAGTACTGAATGAATGAATGAAGGTCCACCCAGGGTCAGAAGGTCAGGAGGAACGATGTTTCTCTCATCATCTCCACATTACTGGGAAAAGAAACACAAATCTCCCTTTTTAAGGAAACAAAAAGGGAAAGGGAGGGAGGAGAAAGAGGGTGAAAGAAAGAAGGAAGAAAGAAATCACATTTAAAATTGACAGAAAATGTTCTTTGGCTTCAGGGGCCCATGTGATAAGCCTCCAAAGAGAAAGGGCTGTGAGCTCTCTGGGTAAGGGCTGCGGTATGAACACTGCTGGAGCCCACAGCTCAGATCCTGGTTCAGATGCCAGCTCCTTCCTGGGTTCCTCGGTCCCTCCAAGGAAGCTGGGCTCCTTCCAGGGTTAACAGGTGTCATGGGAGTTAAGTTGGGGGACTCTCTACCCAAACAAGTATGGCAAAAACTGGCTTAAAGGAAAGTTAGCCGGGTCTCGATGCATCAAGATTTCTGGGCTTGAAACTTGCTAATGTGCTCAGAACTTTTCCTGAAAAGAAGCGTATCATTAGAGCTTGCCCTGGACACAATTGACAATGGCACCGATCGCGTGATACACACCCACGCAAGGATTGGCAGAGGTGCGCTGAGCACCTACTATGCGCCAGGCACTGTGCCGATTGCAAAGCAAGCCCCTTGCAGTCCCTGCCCCACCTCCATGGTGCTTTCCGAGCAGACACCTGGGGAGCACTCATCTTGGGCCCTGGGTCCCCAGTTCTCTCCCTCCTCTCCCCTCCAGTCCTGCATTTTCTCTCAGTCTTCAAGGTCTTTTGAGGACAGGGGTGGGTCTTTTCCTGGCTGGTCTCCAGTCTGGTTCCCACACTTTGACCTTCTGGGAGAACCTTGGCCTTGGCCGTCATTCCGCTTGCCCCTATAGACAGGGTCGCCTGGGCCCTTTCTTCCGCTGCCATGCTTGTCACCTTACCCAGCCTCCCTGAGCCAAGCTGCTGGCATTCATCAGCACTGTCTGTCTCCTCAGTTCTAACCCTCTTCCTTTCTTTCCATATCCTCCTGGGCTTGCACCTGAAGCTCTTCTGTCAACCCGGTTCCACAGCTCCTCCAATCCATCTGTGCATTGGGTCCATGGGTCAGCTCTCTTAGCCTCCTACCCTGGCCCACACTCTCCCTGGCCCATCTGGCTCAGCCTGGGACTCCTCCCCTGGGAGAGCCACCATAGTCCCTCTTCAGAAATTGATACTTAGCTCTACTGCATGGTGAAGACCCTGTATCTTGCTGGGGAACATCCCTCAAGGTTGTCTGCAAGTAAAGAAACAAAAATTAAATACTCACCCCTGTCCACATGCTGCTTCCTTCATCCATCCTCTGCCCTGAGTCGCCTGCCCACTGCGGGAGGAATCCGCCCCCCTCTCCAGAAGCAGCTCTGTTCTGGAAGCATGGTCCCCACCTGCCCTGCTCCGCATAAGCAGCAGTGCCCCATGCTCTGTGGGTTTTTTTTGCTTTCTTCCTTCCTTTCTTTCTTTCTTTCCTTTTTTTTTTTTTTCTGCATTGGGTCTTTGTCGCTGCACACGGGCTTTCTCTAGTTGCAGCCAGTGGGGGCTACTCCTCTTTGCAGTGCACGGGGTTCTCGTTGTGGTGACTTCTCTCGTTGCAGAGCACCAGCTCTAGCTGTGTGAGCTAGGCAGTTGCAGTACGCAGGCTCAACAGTTTTGGCGCTAGGGCTTCATTGCCCCGTGGCATGCGGAACAGCCCTAGACTAGGGGTCGAACCCCCGTCCCCTGCAGTGTCAGGTGGACTCTTAACCCCTGGACCACCACCAGGGAAGTCCTCCATGCTCTGGTTTTATACAGAAGATCAGCTCTGCTTCCTGGCCACAGCCTACTGGACCAGGAATTAGCACCTGAGCGGAAAGCAGCTCCCAGAAGCTGGGCACTGGGCAGCCAGCCACCACTTCCCCAAGTGGCTTAGATACAGCTTCTGTCCTCAGCTTCAGTTTCACCTGGAGAGCAGCAAAATGGCCTGAGAAGGGACAACTGATCAGTTTTGCTTCCGAGCAGGGGAAGAAATGAGTGAAGATGGCAAGAGGGAGGAGCAGTAGATAAGCACCACCAAGATGCTTGCCAGGCCAAGGTCAATGGTGGAGCCACAGAGGCTGGTTAACACCAGAGAATTCTTTGCCTTTTGAGTCGTGTGTGTTGCGGAGAGGCAGCTCCACCCCAGCCGTCTCTGCACCCACCATGCTGGTAAATTCTGCTGGGCCACATGGACTTCATGTGAGTGGTTATGGATAAGTTTGGTCTGGTTCTGTTTGTTAGAACATAAAGGGGGTGGTTTTTAAACCAAAATCAACTCTGCAGAATAGAGATCTTTTGTGTTTGAGAGGCACCTGAACCCCCCTGGGTTCTCCTGGGGCTTCCATTCCTTTGCACAGAGATCACCAGCAAATGTGAGGCCACAGCTGACACTTAGATTTGATCCACTTATTAATCTGCCCAACCAACTCCACAGCAAGCAAGAGCGGAAAGGGTTTTCTGGGTGCAGTAGGATTCATTGAAAATATTTGTGCAAAGAAAGTGAGTTTTGTAGGCGAAAAGGAAGAGAGCTCCCCATAGAGCAGGGGTATTTCCAGATGGTGAATCAACAATATCTGTAAAACTCAGAGATGCAAACAGGCATGAAGGCTGGTGACTCATATGCGGCAGGTGTGGGAGGCACTGAAGGAAGAGCCTTCCTTCAGGTTAAAGGCACCTATTGTTTGTCAAACAAGCAGCCCCCTTCCACTGGGAAGCTTTCCCTACCATGCATCTCCATCCACAGGATTTCCACGGGCAGTAATGTTTTGTATGACCCACCCTTCTCCTGGCGTAACAGCTCTTAGATGTAGACTGCTGGTGCTGGGTGGCCACAGTTCCTACAATGTGGATGCGGGAACCCTGGCTCTCTGAGCAGAGAAGAATGATGCATGATGAGCAGAAAGGAGCAAGAGAGATTCTTGGTGGCTTCTAAGTCTCTGTGTTCCAGTTAATCCTGAGACATAGCCGGTTTTCGGCCCTTAGATTTTGGATGTCCCACCTTCTAAAGGTTCAGTTCAGTTCAGTCGCTCAGTCGTGTCCGACTCTCTGCAACCCCACGAATTGCAGCACGCCAGGCCTCCCTGTCCATCACCAACTCCCGGAGTTCACTCAGACTCACGTCCTCTGTCTGGCACAGTCTGTGAGAGCTTCCAGAGAAGAAAGAACCCAGTGGCGGCAAGACGACTGGCCAAAAAGCTTGAACGATTGTCCGGGTTTGATGAGACTCAGATCTCCACCACGGCTTTAACATCGGGAATGAGCACATCCCTTGGAGGAGATCACTCTGTCAGAAGTGACGATGGAGTAGAGAGTTTCCCAGCATGTGGAATACTCACCATAGCAACCTGTTCCTGTGACACCTTTGTAGACGGCAGCATTTTTATAGCAGTGATGGATATAACAGCCTGGGTACTAACCCAGTAGCTCCTAGGACAGGACTCAACCACAAAACATGTCAGAAAGCCAAGGGCATTAATTTAGACTCAGGGGAGCTATAACTTAACCCAAAGAAGAGATTTACCCAGCCTTTCCAAAAAGGAAATTAAGCAACTCAGCTACCAAATTCACCAGCAAGTCCTAATCTCTCCGAATGAAAGGGCAGCTGTGACTCCACAGGAAGCACCAGGGTCTATTCCCTGGAGGGCCTGGACCGGAGCTGAAGCATCTGGTATCCAGGGAAAGCTGATCAACTGAGAGTTAGGTCCTGGAGGGGCGCCATGACAACCGGAGCCAAAAATGTGTCCAAGTCCAGAGAAACATCACAGCTCATTAGACTAGTCTGTGTTTTCTAACCACCTATACAAATATTTGTGGATCTTTCCCCTGTGATCTAGGCTGATGATAAGCTTTGGGGAAATTTATAGCACAGTGATCTCACAAACTTTCCTTGCACCAGTCTTTCTTTTAACTAAGATCCCTGACATTAATTATTAGCCATATAAGAGGGAGTCTCTTGGAACAATGATTCCTCCAGGGCCTTCTTTTAGAGGAAAGGAAGGTTTACACAGAATCCTATCATTCCATGACATTCAAGCTTATTATCCATTAGTAATTCCAGAACCTCCAAAGAAAATGTGAATGCCTAACAAGAAGAAATCAATCTACAGCAGAAGTAAGTAAGTTAGTCCTTTGGCCCTTTCAGCATTCAATTTCAAAGTATAGAAATTTTAGTTCCCTGCTCAGTGAGGGATGGGAAATAAGCTCGATCAGTCAGGGTAGGCTCTATGTTATGCTGCAGATGCAAAAGACCCAACAACCTTAGGGGCTTAAAGTGTGAAAGTGTCTGACTGTTTGTGACCCCATAAACTGAATTCTAGGCCAGAATACTGGAGTGGGTAGCCTTTCCCTTCTCCAGGGGATCTTCCCAACCCAGGGATCAAAGCCAGGTCTCCTGCACTGCAGGCAGATTCTTTACCAGCTGAGCCACAAGGGAAGCCCTAGGGGGCTTAAACAAAAGTTCATTTCTAGCTCAGATTCCATGTATAAAGGCCAGCAGGGGGCACCACTTGCAACAGCCACTCATTGGCCTAGGCTAAGAGTGCTGCCATCTCCAATTGCTGATGGCTGTGCTAAAGGGAGAAGCCTCTTACTGCTCCCACCCAGAAACACTACGTGTCTAGTCCACTCGCATCTCATCAACCAAAGTGAGCTACGTGGCCACACCTTACTCTAAGTGGCCAGCGAAGTGAAATAGTACCCTGTGCTTTAGGGCGTCCCTGGTGGCTCAGATGGTACAGAATCTGCCTGCAATGCAGGAGACTGCAGGTTTGATCCCTGGGTGGGGAAGATCCCCTGGAGGAGGAAACGTCTACACACTCTAGTATTCTTGCCTGGAGAATTCCACTGGATTGCAAAGAGTCAGACACGACTGAACACATATGCAGTTAGTCATGCGTCAGTGGAAGGGTTGAGAAGATTTTATGGAAAAGCTGGCTCACAAATGGTCTTCAAGAAGGGGTCAGGAGTTGGATGGGCTGTGAGGAAGGCATGAGGGAGGCAGGGACAGTGACCCAGCAGGCAGCATTCACGGAGATGACAAGGGAACTGGTTTGGGGTCTTCATGCGCCCAGGACCCCCGTTCCCTAAACGTCTGTTGAGTAGACTTGGCATCCCTGGGATACACAATAGAATAAAAAATATAGTTAAATCTGACTCATAGAGTACTGGAAATAACACATCATTTCGCTTATTTACATAATGAAACCAGGCAGTCTGACTTTTCACATATGTGGAAATCTGAACTTACATTGCAATCTCCTCCAAGTTCTTCTCTGCTCCAACCGTTGCAACAACATAATACAAGTTGTTAGGATCTGCAACAGCTTCCCAGGTGGCTCAGATGGTAAAGAATCCACCTGCAATGCAGGAAGTCTGGATTTGATCCCTGGGTCAGGAGATTCCCTGGAGAAGAGAATGGCTACCCACTCCGACATTCTTGCTTGGCAAATCCCCTGGACAGAGGAGCCTGGCGGGCTACTGTCCGTGAGGTCTCAAAGAGTCACCTGAGCGACTAACACACACACACAGGATACACAATAGTTAGAACATTTCTCTAGAGAGGTATAAAGGGGGGAGTTTTCTGTTTCTTTTCAAATAGCTCTTGTTAGGGGTCTTGCAAAGGATAGTACCTACCAGTTAGCAACCTGACAATGCTCACTGAACACTTATACACACAAACTCTTAGAAATAAATGTGAAACCTAAATCTATTCTTTTACCAAAACCTAGCATACACTCATCAAAGAAATCAACTCTTAGAAGCAAATAGAAGAAAGGCAAAGAATCATATCTATAGCTATGTCACTGTCTAATCACAAAAGGAAGCCACAAAGAGGGAATGCAGGAAGCCATCGGAAATCCCTGCTGCTGCTGCTGCTGCTGCTGCTGCTGCTGCTGCTGCTGCTGCTGCTGCTGCTAAGTCGCTTTAGTCGTGTCCGACTCTGTGTGACCCCAGAGACGGCAGCCCACCAGGCTCCCCCGTCCCTGAGATTCTCCAGGCAAGAACACTGGAGTGGGTTGCCATTTCCTTCTCCAATGCATGAAAGTGAAAAGTGAAAGTAAAGTCTCTCAGTCATGTCCAACTCTTAGCCACTCCATGGACTGCAGCCCACCAGGCTCCTCCGCCCATGGGATTTTCCAGGCAAGAGTACTAGAGTTGGGTGCCATTGTCTTCTCCAGAAATCCCTAGCTCCAGACAGAAACTGCATCTATTGAAGATGTTCTTTCGAATCATTAAGGCTTCCACTTGGAGGAAAATGAAAAAACAACGCAAATCAGGGTTTGTTCTATTTTTTTGGTTTGCCTCTTGGGCTGGGTGCTTAGTATAGATTATCTAAAGTCTGTTTAAATAACCATATTTTGGTTTTCCCAGCTTAGAACAGAAATTCCAGGTTTACGAGTAATAGAGAAAAGGTTAGGTAAATAGAATTAACCAGACTATGGTGCTTCCTCAACAGTCAACAAAGGAGTAGAGTTTATATGAGTGGCAATAAGGAGCCAATACAGGTTTGGGGTCAGAAAAATAGCATAATGAGACCTCTAGTTTGGGAGATTAATCTGTAAAGAGTATACAAATAGACTGGAGAAACTGGAGTCAGAGAGACTTCAAAGAAAGACAGCATATTCATTCACACAAGAGTGATGACTGGAGCCCAAGGGGAGAAATCAGAGAAACTTATGTAAAGAAATCTTTGTAAAACAATAGATTTTGAGAATGAAGGCAAATGAAAGACAACTCAAAGCTTTCCAACCTGAGAAATCAGAAAGGAAGAGTCATTGACGGAAATGGGAACCTAAAAGATGGAGCAATTCAGGGAGAAGAAGGTCAAAGGTCAAGGCCCAGGTTTACATCTTCAGTTGCCCTGAGTATTTGTGGAAGTGTGTATGTTCTCAATCCAGCACAGGCATTGCAAAAACAGATTAATCCATCATTGACCAAAAGCATATTTCTGTAATTCTCCAGTAATGGGATGTTCACATGGAGGTAAATATGAGCATTTCAACCAAGAAGACATACAGACCAGCTAAGCAGAGAACTCAGGTGATTCTCAAATTCATTCCAGTTATAATTTGTAGCAGAACCTCAGAATCACCGCCTTTATCTCAGTTGTCAGTCATGTCCAACTCTTTTTGACCCCATGAGCCACAGCAAGCCAGGCCTCCCTGTCCATCACCAATTCCCGGAGTTTACCAAATAAACTCAAGTTTATTGAGTCGGTGATGCCATCCAACCGTCTCATCCTCTGTTGTCCCCTTCTACTCCTGCCCTCAATCTTTCCCAGCATCAGGATCTTTTCAAATGAGTCAGTTCTTCGCATCAGGTGGCCAAAGTACTGGAGTTTCAGCTTCAACATTAGTCCTACCAATGAACACCCAGAACTGATCTCCTTTACAATGGACTGGTTGGATCTCCTTGCAGTCCAAGGGACTCTCAAGAGTCTTCTCCAACACCACAGTTCAAAAGCATCAATTCTTTGGCGCTTAATGCCCTAATTCTTATTCAAAGCTCAATTCCAGCACCAACTCTCTCATGAATCACTCTCCCACCCAAGTCTTAGAAACAAACACTCTCTCTCTATGCTGTCATCATATGCTATGTACTTAATTAACTTCTATTCTATAACATTTACTATTCCCACTGTATCGTTATTATCTGTTTTCTGGTTTGAAGTAGATGGTAGTTTTTAGCAGGCAAAGATTTTGTTTATCATCTTTATATCCTTAATGGAAGCAAAGTCTCATAGTAAGTACATAATATGAATGAATGAAGACAAGATTCTCATTTTGATGAACTGACTTGTAACAGACAAAACTTTCCATCAGATATCACTAGATAACTGACTAAGATATTGAAAATATCTGTTCAAAGGCATTGGGGAGCTGCCAAGGTAGCAAGACCTGAGGGGCTAAAATCCTGGAGAGAAAGAAAACGTACTGATGAGTCTGACATCATACACCACTCTTCTTCTAATGAAATTGCCAGTTTATAATCAATTTTTCAAAGTCTGAAAATCCAAGGAGAAAGTGGCAAAGTAAATGAGAAGTCACACAGACCTCGTGACAGTCTCAAACACTGGAGAGTTAAAAGTTAGAATCCAAGGTCATCAAGGCAGGTAGCACTCACAGGGCCAGCAAGCCAGCAAGCAGGGATGCACAGAGAAGTGTGTCTGATATTTGCCCTGCTTTTTCCCTGCCATTTACTGATTTGTAAGCAGTGCCCAGCCTTCCCAGGTGGTGCTAGTGGTAAAGAAACCGCCTGCCAATGCAGGAGACACAAGAGATGCAGGTTCCGTCCCTGGGTCAGGAAGATCCCCTGGAGGAGGGCATGGCTACCCACTCCAGGCAAGTCTTTCCTGGAGAATCCCATGGACAGAGGAACCCGGTGGGCTGCCATCCATAAGGTCACAAAGAGCCGGACACTACTGAAGCGACTTAGTACACACGCACACAGCAGTGCCCACAAGACTGAGAAGGTGCGCAGAGCAGTCAGTGGCCTCAGAGTGCCATGGAGACAAAAACTGGAGGTCAAGGGCTTATCCAGGCTTTCAGCTGGCATGCCTGAACTACTACATTAGGATATGAGTGAATCATGAATAGACCAACCCTTCTGAGAACTGAAACCAGATTCTAGTCAGCTCAATCCAAGACAGGATTTAGATGACCTGTCCCTATTCTAGCTGCTTTCCAGAAACAAAAATATCTCTCTGGAGAAAGACATCACCCCAAGCACCTGTAATTTTTCATATACATTGCCTGGCATTCAATAACTATTACCAGGCATACTAGGAAAGAAGTCCAAATAGCTTTTTAAAAAAGTATAGAAAAAGGCCCACAGGAGATCCAGATATTGGGGCTATCAGATATGAAAGTTAAGATAACTGTGAATAGTAAGTTCAGTATATAGACGACAGGATAAAAATTTCACCAGAGAAGTAAAATCTATTTTAAAAATCAAATGGATATTCTAGAACTGAAATATAATAGCTGAAATTAATAGCTCAACTATTGTTTAGTTGCTAAGTTGTGTCCGATTCTTTGTGACCCCATGGACTGCGGCATGCCAGGCTCCTCTGTCCTTTACGATGTCCTGGAGTTTGCTCAAATTCATGTCCATTGAATCAGTGATGCTATCTAACCATCTCATCCTTTGCCGCCCCTTTCTCCTATTGCCTCCAATCTTTCCCAGCATCAAGGTCTTTTCCATGAGTTGGATCTTCGCATCAGGTAGCCAAAGCACTGGAGCTTCCGCTTCAGCATCAATCCTTCCAATGAATATTCAGGACTGATTTCCTTTAGGATGGACTGGTTTGACCTCCTTGCACACTGGTTAGATCTCCTTGCAGTCCAAGGGAATCTCAAGTGTCTTCTCCAGCACCACAGTTCAAAAGCAAAAATTCTTCTGCTCTCAGAAAAATTATGGTCCAACTCTCACATCTGTGCATGACTACTGAAAACACTATAGCTTTGACTATAGGGACCTTTGCTGGCAAAGCGATCTCTTTGTTTTATAATATGCTGTCTAGGTTGGTCATAGCTTTTCTTCCAAGGAGCAAGTGTGTTTTAATTTCATGGCTGCAGTCACCGTCTGCAGTGATTTTCCAGTCCAAGAAAATAAAATCTGTCACTGCTTCCATTTTTCCCCCTTCTATTTGCCATGCAGTGATGGGACCAGGTGCTGTGATCTTAGTTTTTTTTTAAATGTTGAGTTTTAAACCAGTTTTTTCACTCCTCTTTCACCCTCATCCAGAGGCTCTTTAGTTTCTCTTCACTTTCTGCATTATTGTGGCATCATCTGCATATCTGAGGTAGTTGATATTTCTCCTGGGAATCTTGATTCCAGCTTGTGATTCATGGCAGCTTGGCATTTCACATGATGTATAGATGGTTCTAATGTTAGATTAAACACTAAACAGAAGAAGAAGGGGATTCGTAAACTGGAAGACAATTCAGTTCAGTTAAGTTCAGTCGCTCAGTTGTGTCCGACTCTTTTCGACCCCATGAATCGCAGCACACCAGGCCTCCCTGTCCATCACCAACTCCCAGAATTTACCCAAACTCATGTCCATCGAGGTGATGATTCCATCCAGCCATCTCATCCTCTGCCGTCCCCTTCTCCTCCTGCCCCCAATCCCTCCCAGCATCAGGGTCTTTTCCAATGAGTCAACTCTTTGCTGAGATGGCCAAAGTATTGGAGTTTTAGCTTCAGCATCAGTCCTTCCAATGAACACCCAGGACTGATTTCCTTCAGAATGGACTGGTTGGATCTCCTTGCAGTCCAAGGGACTCTCAAGAGTTTTCTCCAACGCCACAGTTGAAAAGCATCAATTCTTCGGTGCTCAGGTTTCTTCACAGTCCAATTCTCACATCCATACGTGACCACTGGAAAAACCATAGCCTTGACTAGACGGACCTTTGTTGGCAAAGTAATGTCTCTGCTTTTCAATATGCTAAGACAACTCAGTGGAAAACATCCAGTATGTATCAGAGAGAGGGGAAAAAAGGAAAAGAATGAGAGATACAACAAAAAGCACAAATTATACGAGACAGGTGAAAATGTCTTACATACATGTGATTGGAATGAGAAGAAAATGAGGCTGAAGCAATATCTGAAGAAATAGTGGCAAAGAATTGATGAAAGGCCTCAGTATGACTGACTAAAATTTTTCAAATTCACTCCTAAAAAAGTAACTCAAACATTTGTGTTGCATCAGAGCGTGTTTTAGACTGTGGGCCACAGCCAGCTCCACTCATCATTCGCGTTCAGTCTTTTCCGTTCAGATCTCTGCAAAACAGAAGGTCTACAAAGGACTCAACAGCACACCAGTTGCCAAGTGAGCATAATGTAGACAAGAGAAAAAACACAGGCTGATTTTCTAAAGGTGACTTGGGAATTTCCAAGCAGATCGACCCAACAAAGTGATGGGTCTACAAGAGAAGATGAACTGGCTCAGAAAAAGTCCAGAGTTTTGTTTGAGACTTTACATAGATTATACATAGAATAAATACAAAATGAAACACACGCAAACAATAAAATTGCATTTATTGTATACATACAATGAAAAATTTTAATAAAAACAGCAATAATTCAGTCCAGGAGCATCAGTTTTAGAAAGAAAGAGAAATGAAGATTTTTTTAAATCATTTCATATAAATCATGTGGAGTCACATGGCTTTAAACAAAATGCAAAAAAATCAGTTATTAGCCCATCATTTAACTCTCACAAAGCAATTAACTGAAAGAGCTAAATTCTTTTCTTCTTTACAACATCTACAATTTAGATTCCAACCCCCCCCCCCCGTTTCTTAACAGTTTTATTGACGTTTGTGCTCTGTCAGTCATGTCCGACTCTTTGCAACCCCATGGACTGTAGCCTGCCAGACTCCTCTATGGGATTCTCCTGGCAAGAATACTGGAATTTTATTGAGATTTAACTGATACAAAAAGAAAATTGCACATGTTAAATTGATACAACCTGATGAGTTTGAGACACACATATACACCCATGATACAATCACCACAATCAAGGTGGTAAACATGTCCATTACCTCCAAAAGCTTCCTTGTGGCCCTTTGTGGTTTTGGTTTTTGTTTGCGGTAAGAACACTAAAGTGAAAGTGAAAGTCGAGTCCGACACTTCGCCACCCCGCGGGCTGTATAGTCCCTGGATTCTCCAGGCCAGAATTTGGGAGCGGGCAGCCTTTCCCTTCTCCAGGGGATCTTCCCAACTCAAGGATCAAACCCAGGTCTCCCACACTGCAGGCGGATTCTTTACCAGCTGAGCTACAAGAGAAGCCTGAGGATGCTTGAGTGGGTAGCCTATCCCTTCTCCAGCGGATCTTCCTGACCCAGGAATGGAACCAGAGTCTCAAACATGAGATTTCCTCTCTTAACAAATTTTGAAGCACACAGTCCTGTATCGTTAACTACAAGCACTGTGTTGTCCGGGAGATCTCTAGAACTCCTTCCTCGAGAATAACCGGAGCTTTGTATCTATTGAACAACAACTGCCCATCTTCCCCAGCCCCCGGCCACCTCCATTCCACTGGCTGCTGCTACGAGTTTGACTAGTTTAGATTCCTCATAAAGTAGAGTCCTGCTTTCCTGGTGGCTCAGCTGGTAAAGAATCTGCATGCAATGTGGGAGACCCGGGTTCGATCTCTGGGTTGGGAAGATCCGTTGGAAATTGGAACAGCTGGCTATCCACTCCAGTAATTCTGGCCAGGAGAATCCCATGGACCGTATAGTCCATGGGGTCGCAAAGAGTGGGACACGACTGAGCGACTTTCACACACGTGTTAAGTGGAAGCATGCAGTACCTGTCCTTCTGAATCTGGCATATTTCACTTAAAACAGTCTCCAGGTTCATCAGCGTTGTCACAAATGGCAGGATGGCTGAGCAGCTTCCCATTGTGTGTGCGCCATGTTTTCTTCAGCCGTTCATCTGTTGATGGACATTTGGGTTGTTTCCACGTCTAATTCAGATTTTCGAAAAAGGACTCTGGTCTTCCTCTCCAGTTTCAGTATAACTCTTCACTTTAATCCCTTTCAACTGAAGATGGTAAGCATGCATAAGACTGAGAGCTGACAAGGTATTACAGATTTTCAGAACAACTGGGGCTATCCCCTCATTACGTCAGGTGTGTCACGTAGAACACCGTGGCTGCAAGAAGGCTGCCGTGAAAATACGTACATCCGCGGTTTTTAGTCACGTGACCACTTTGTCACAAAACTTCTGTTTTTCTTGAGAAGATGAATAGAAATCAATGTTCTCAGCCTCTCCAGAGGATAGCCCAGGTTGTATACACTGTTGCCAAGTAAATCTGAAGACTCTTTTAATTTTAGAGAAAAACAGAATTTTGTAACTTAACTCTTTCCTTTTTATCCCAAAGGGGAACATTCAGAGAGGACCATTTCTGAGTACTCCATGATTTCAACAGAATTCAACACAGGTCATGCCAGCATGTCTTTTTTTTTTTTTCCCAGAAAATACATTACTTCACCTATCCCCTGTGAAAAGGAAATCATGACTAAATACTTTGAATTCTTTCTTGAGCAAATAAGTTACATTTATAGGACGTGAAAGCCAAAATAAAGTGGTACAGAATGAAACAAAGCTTCAGGACATGGGGACAGAATAGGACCCTGCCCCTACCTTTAGACCTTAACTCTGAGTGGCTGTGCAACCCAAATATGTTGGTTTCTGCCGTATGCCAACATGCATTCAATGGCTTTTACTAACACCAGGCATTGCAACTAATAATCTGCTCCCCCTAGCCTGCTCTTAACACTTCAGTTCAGTTCAGTCACTCCGTCGTGTCCAATTCTTTGCGACCCCATGAACTGCAGCACGTCAGGCCTCCCTGTCCATCACCAACTTCTGGAGTCCACCCAAACCCATGTCCATTGAGTCAGTGATGCCATCCAACCATCTCATCCTCTGTCGTCCCCTTCCCCTCCTGCCCTCAATCTTTCCAGCATCAGGATCTTTTCAAATGAGTCAGCTCTTCGCATCAGGTGGCCAAAGTATTGGAGTTTCAGCTTCAACATCAGTCCTTCCAATGAACACCCAGGACTGAGCTCCTTTAGGATAGACTGGTTGCATCTCCTTGCACTTCAGAGCATCAGACAAAAATTCTAGGAAGAGACTGACTACTTTTATTGCAATGTTTTTAAAGAACAGATTGGCCACACCTTTCTCACTGCTTTTATGCTTGCACAGGACTTCTCTTGCTAGACTAGCAAGTTAGAAATCGAATTCTCAAAGTTAGCTTTCTATAGATAGTCCCAACATGGAATACTTTGGAGTTAAAAAAAGTATGGCCTCAGGAAAGGCTAAAATCTGCCCTAGAAGGAAGCGGGCACAAAAAATGGACCAAGCTGTACATACTATTTCTGGTTTCAGTGCCTTGAAAGCTTTTCAAGTCTTACTCTGTGACATTTACAGAGCAGTTTAATAGAATAGCCTTTTTGAAAGTGCCTTTCTTCAACTACAGTATCCATTTATACATCATCAGTGTATAATGATAGTTCAAGACTGATGCTAAAAATATGGCAAATGAGAGAAACTGATTCTATGGGCTCAATGAAGCTGAGTTATCCAGGGAAACAGTCCTGCAGAGAATAAGACATGGGGCTCCCCCACAGTGCTCAGACTTCTCTCCCTCCACAAAGTGAGATCCTAGATAAAATGGACTTTATATTGTTTTTTATGTGTCTGGGCTTCAGGAAGTAAGTTAAGTCTCCAAGGACACATTTTTTTTTTAAGTTATTGAGCTGAAATCAGAGCAGGGAGCCACAAGTTCCAAACAGAGGCATCAGGTGCAATTGATGTGAAAGCAAATGATGATCCCACTCATCAATAAAAATCTGAGACTTGCACCTGCTGCTAGGTGAAAAGATGACTTTGAGATTCCTGCATTAAGTTTGACCACCTGAAGACACTGGGGTATGCCAAATCCTAGTGGAACCAAATGCAAAGTCTTCTCTGGAGGGAAATCCCCAGTTTGGGCTCTCAGGACTCCCCAGTATAAAGATCAGACAAATTCAAGCTCACAACCCAAGATCAAATTAGCAAAGGAAAAATTACCATGAATGTGAGTTAACAGAAATAAATTTGGGTCCCCACACAAGGACTTCAGAGAGCAAGATCATCAAACATAGATAAATTCTGTGTTAAGTGTTTGAAAGAAGGAAATTTTGTTGTTCAGTCTGTAAGACATGTCCGATTCTTTGCAACCCCATGGACTGCAGCATGCCAGGCTTCACTGTCCTCCACTATCTCTCAGACTTTTCTCAAACCCATGTCCACTGAGTCAGTGATGCTATCTAACCATCTCATCCTCTGCTGCCCCCTTCTCCTCCTGCCTTCAATCTTTCCCAGCATCAGGGTCTTTTCAAATGAGTCAGTTCTTTGCATCAGGTGACCAAAGTATTGGAGCTTCAGCATCAGTCCTTCCAATGAATATTCAGGACTGATTTCCTTTAGAATTGACTGATTTGATCTCCTTGATGTACAAGGAACTCTCAAGAGTCTTTTCCAGCCCCACAATTCAAGAGCACCAGTTCTTTCGCACTCAGCCCTTTTGTATGGTCTAACTCTCACATCCATACGTGACTACTGGAAAAACCATAGCTTTGGCTAGATGGACCTTTGTTGGCGCAGTGATGTCTCTGCTTTTTTTTTTTCCTTTATTTTCATTTTTTTTAATTTTTATTTTTACTTTATTTTACAATACTGTATTGGTTTTGCCATACATTGACATGAATCCACCACGGGTGTACATGCATTCCCAAACATGAACCCCCTCCCACCTCCCTCCCCATAACATCTCTCTGGGTCATCTCCATGCACCAGTCCCAAGCATCCTGTATCCTGCATCGGACATAGACTGGCGATTTGTTTCTTACATGATAGTATACATGTTTCAATGCCATTCTCCCAAATCATCCCACCCTCTGAGTCCCTCTGCCTCTGAGTCCAAAAGTCTGCTCTACACATCTGTGTCTCTTTTGCTGTCTTGCATACAGGGTCATCATTGCCATGTATATGCACCACAGCTTTCTTATCCATTCATCAGCTGGTGGACATCTAGGTTGTTTCCATGTCCTGGCTATTATAAACAGTACTGCGATGAACATTGGGGTATATGTGTCTCTTTCAATTCTGGTTTCTTCGGTGTGTATGCCCAGCAGTGGGATTGCTGGGTCATAAGGCAGTTCTATTTGCAATTTTTAAGGAATCTCCACACTGTTCTCCATAGTGGCTGTACTAGTTTGCATTCCCACGGATGTCTCTGCTTTTAATACATTATCTGTGTTTGTCATAGCTTTCCTTCCAAGGAGCAAGTGTCTTTTAATTTCATGGCAGTGGTCACTGTCTGCAGTGATTTTGGAGCCCAAGAAAATAAAAATGATTATAAGACTTCAAAATATGTTTTTAACACAAAGGAAGAAAGAAAGAGTAAGGTTGCTTCCTAGGCAAGCGGTGAAAACCGCACTTAACTTCTATGACTCATTTGTTGGACCATCAGACTTTCAGATCTGGTCTCGTCTCTTAGAAATGCTCACGCATTCTTGAACACATGGATTACTAGACATCTCAAGAGTGACAGTGTTCCTCACATACCGTTAATATTTCTGACTACTGGCTTGTTAAAGCAGAGCCTTGAACACTACTGGACATGAGTTTCTCCTGAGTCTCCCTCCCTTGGTCACTCATCTGATAGCCGTCTACCTCTGAGAGCTGATCACCTAGGTGCAGAGGGAAAAACCAGATGGGCTCAATCACTGCTTTGCACTCCACTGTCCTGAGACCAAGTCCTAAGAAATGGTGGTGGATCTTCACACACCAAAGCTGACACTTGAATGGCTCCATGCCCTGGAATTAAGCAGCAGGTTCCTACATTTTCTGGGAGAGGGGAAGCAGCAGGAGGGTTATTTAGCCAAAAACATTTTGTTGGAACATTTTTTTTTTCAGTCTATCCATCAGCCAACACCATTGGACATCTACTTGTCTCCAGCAATGCCCTGGGCACTATAAAGTAGTTCCAGAAATGTCTAAGTCATGGCCCCGTGCAGCAGGCTCAAAGATTATCTGGGAGGGTTGGATGGTGTACCAGTCAAGGTTCAATGAGAAAAGCAAAGCCAGGTTTTAGGGATAGGGCATTTAATGTGAATCAGACCTCACATTAGGGGTCTAATTAGACTTCCCTGGTGATTCAGACAGCAGAGCGTCTGCCTGCAACGCGGGAGATCCGGGTTCCATCCCTGGGTCCGGAAGATCTGGAGAAGGAAATGGCAACCGGTCCAGTATTCTTGTCTGGAGAATTCCATGAACAGAGGAGCCTGGTAGGCTACAGTCCATGAGATTGCAAAGAGTCGGACATGACTGAGTGACCTCACTTCAGACTTCACATAAATCTAGGAGTGGCTTAAGAAGTGAAGACTTGGAAGGCAAAGTTTGAAGGATCAGAGAAGAATCACTCACTAGGCCACCTGTGGCTCTAACAGAAAAGTCAGAGCTTGTGGGGAAATCTGAGAAGCTGGGGTGGGCAGCCCCCAAGTGAGACAATAAAGGGGTCTTATGGAGGGGGATTTGGGGCCATGCCTCAGTGGCTTCTACCTCCGAGGGTCTATGGCCTGATACTGGGCTTGGACCCACTATGGTCAGCCAAGCCAGCAGCTGGGCAGAAGAGCTGGACACAGAGCAGAGAGGACCTGGGACAAGCTGGGAGCCACGGGGCAGCTCTGAGTCCATCCATCGCTAGACATGACCACCAGGAACTTCTGTGAGTGATGGTCACCTTCACTCCTGCCTTCCAAGGCTCACACAAATCGCTTTCAGTTCAGTTCCGTTTAGTCGCTCAGTTGTGTCCAACTCTTTGCGACCCCACGAACCACAGCACACCAGGCTTCCCTGTCCATCACCAACTCCCAGAGTTTACCCAAACTCATGTCCATTGAGTTGGTGATGCCATCCAAATCTCGATTCCAAATCTCTTTGGCCAACTCTAACGCAGGGAAGGAAATGTAAGGAATCGCAGTGCACCCAGCTTGACCACGTTGGCCCAGAACAACCTAGCACAGCTGGCAATGGCGAACAGTTCCCGAGTGAAGAACGTAGCTTGAAGAAGACAGAGAAAAGGTGGGTAGAGTGTATGTAAAACATCCATGAAGGAGGCACAGCGCTCACCAAGGTTCAAGGAAAGATATGATCAGAATATGGGGAAAGGCGAGAACAAGCAAATCAATTCAGTTCAGTCACTCAGTTCAGTTGTGTCCAACTCTTTGCAACCCCATGGACTGCAGCATGCCAGGCTTCCTTGTTCATTACCAACTCTCGTAGTTCACCCAAACCCATGTCCGTTGAGTTGGTGATGCCATCCAACCATCTCATCCTCTGTCATCCCCTTCTCCTTCTGCCCTCAATCTTTCCCAGCATCAGGGTCTTTTCCAATGAGTTGGTTCTTTGCATCAGGTGGCCAAAGTATTGGAGTTTCAGCTTCAGCATCAGTCCTTCCAAAGAATATTCAGGATTGATTTCCTTTCGGATGGACTGGTTGGATCTCCTTGCAGTCCAAGGGACTCTCAAGAGTCTTCTCCAACACCGCAGTTCAAAAGCATCAATTCTTCGGCGCTCAGCTTTCTTTATGGGCCGACTCTCACATCCATATGTGACTACTGGAATACCAACGTGGCTGCTTTTTTATTTCAGTGTTGGTCCAGGGTGTATACAGCTTCTGCAGAACACTGACAGGAACCATGGACTCCTGACCTGGGGTGTGATGTGGGGACACAGAGACAAACGAAGAGCATTGTCTGGCACTTGACTCTGTCCTGGGGGGAGACTGAGCCAGGGTCCTGCTGCCCAGACCTGGAGAAACGCGTGTGTCCCGCGGCCTCATCTTCGCATCCCACTGCTTCTGTGTCTCCTCGGCAACTACTTGGCAGGCCTGCCCAAAAAGGGAAGGCTGCTTTGAGAATAATGAATTCTGTCTGGCTGCTTTTTAAGGGCAAATTTTAAAATAAAGACAGCATTGAAAGCAAGTAGTGTTTTGTTCTCTGGTGACCTCAGTGAGGTGTCTGCCAGTACCAGGGCCCAATAGCCTGGATTACAGGTCCAATGAGCCGGTGGCCCAGAGCACAGAGCGAACAGTGCAGAGAAGGGACCTCGAGCTGTCAGCTTGCACCATGGCAGGAGGAAGAGCGGCCACTTCCTAAAGGGTCCCACCAGGGAGGGGCTGCAGAGGTGGCCCTGGGTACCTCACAGGGGAGGGGGGTGGGGAAACGCTTAAAGGGTGCCTGGTGCTCAGAAGGAAAGAAGTTCTGAGAGGAAGGAGGTTGTACCAATGAAGACATGGGCTCCGCAAAGATGAACTTCAAATCTCAACCTGTTGCCGTGTACCCCCAAACCTCAGGAGCCTTCAGAGAGCCAAACAGTAACATAGGAGCATAAGACGCCTCTGGTCCCATCATCCTGTAAACTGTGTCTCCTCGTTTCAGGAGAAGATTTGCAAGCAAGTGTTCTCCTGCGGGTTCCTTTGGGAACAATAGCAGATGTTTTCGAAGCTATCTGTTCATTATTTTCAGGTCCTCTCCCCCAGATTGTCAACATTTCAATAGACTCTTCACCTTGCCAGCTCCACGTGTGTGTTACTGTATGCATGGCAGAATATTTTGATTGGGATGCTATATTGCTAACTGGGAACATTAATGTTAACAGGCTTAAAATTTTTTTTTAATTGAAGAATAATTGCTTTACAGAATTTTTTTGTTTTCTGTTAAAACTCGACATGAATCACCCATACGTATACATATATCCCCTCCCTTTTGAACCTCCCTCCCATCTCCCACCTCATCCCACCCCTCTAGATTGATACAGAGCCCCTGTTTGAGTTTCCTGAGCCATACAGCAAATTCCCATTGGCGATTTATTTTACACACGGTATTGTAAGTTTCCATGTTACTCTCTCCATGCATCTCGCCCTCCCCTCCCCTCTCCCCGTGTCCATAAGTCTATTCTCTGTCTGTTTCTCCATTGCTGCCCTGAAAATCAATTCTTCAGTACCATCTTTCTAGATTCCATATATATATGCGTTAGCATATGGTACTTATCTTTCACTTTCTGACTCACTTCACTCTGTATAATAGGTTCTAACGTTAACAGACTTTTTAAATGGCATTGAGGAATACTGAGGTGCTTTCTGTCCCATTAGGTCACTAAGTGAGTGTCAGTAGCTCAGTCATATCTGACTGTTCGTGACCCCATCCATGAACTGTAGTCCACCAGGCTCCTCCATCCATGGGATTCTCCAGCAAGAATACTGGAGTGGGTTGCCATTCCCGTCTCCAGGGATATCTTCCCAACCTAGGGATCAAACCCAGGTCTCGCAGCATTGCAGGCGGATCCTTTACTTCTGCGCCACCTGGGAAGGGTGAGAAGGTGCCAATTCACATTTTCTCAGTTTACATCTACTCAGTGGGGTGGTTCCTTCACCTACCGCTGGAGTAAAGACACTCCCTCCCTGGAGAAGTCATTTGCCTGAAGCTGTCACTGCGCTCATGAGGGGCTCTTCTCTGAGCCCCATCTCAGGGGGACCAGTGCAGGAGGATAATGAATGTCTCAGATGAAGGAAGTTGATGGAGACGGGGAAGCCAAGGCCACAGGTTTTGACCACCTGGAAGGGCAGCCTCCCACCTGGCCCGTCCCGCTTGGCCTCACTGCATTCTCCACACCCCTCTGTGTCCAGCCAGCCCCACCCACTCTCCAAGCCGCTGCAATTGTATCTTTCCAGTGCAGGAGGGTGGGCGGAGGAGGGGTTGTACTTTCCTGCTGACAACCACCCTCTGGCTTCCACTGTCTGGTCTAAAAGCTTTTTCAGGCTTCCAGCCCCCTCTCTTCCCAGCCCCCCTCCCTGGCCTGAACTTCCTTAGGTTCTTCCCTGCTGTCACAGCAACACCACGCCTCTGGTTCCCACCTGCTCCCTCCCTGCTGGGCCAGTGCCCTAGCCCTCTCCCCTGTCCTTCTGGCCAATGCCTCTGCCTCCAGAGGACTTTGTGACCTCTAACCCCTGTGCCTGAAACCTCCTGCATGGATTTTATTCTTCATTTAGTCTTCATTTGCCTAGTTTTTCTAACCTCCATTTCTCCCAATGGAACAGAAGTTTCAAGCGTCCAGAGACTGTACCTGTTTTTCCCACCATGGTTTATTTAGAGCCGAGTACAATGCCCACCATGCTGAAAGAGCTCAATGATCACTTGCTGAGTGAGTGAATGAGTAAATGGACAAATGGTGTGGCTGAGATTTCCACATCCTGCTCCACCCGTGCCCCTGGGTGCACAGGGAGGCCCCAGGCCTGGCCATTCCTTCCTGGACTTGGGCCTGGTGTCTATGGTTATGTTAGATCCATCCACCAGCAGGAAATGTGCCCCTTCACTTCCACCCTCAGCAAAAAGCATGAGAGATCTCTACGTTCTGGAACTCCAGAAGCTCCAAGGAACTCCAGCTTCTAACCCAACCACCCTGCTCCCCTTGTTGAAGTTAACGTCACCAGCACCAGACCTGGAAGGTCCCCCTGTGGTATTTCCCCTTCGTCTCTCCCGCCCTTGTTTACTGATGAGCAAAAGACCCGGGACAGTCTCAGAGGAAGTAACTAGATAGTCTGTTCTAAAATCCTAGGATATGCTAGAATTCCCAGAAGTTTTACTGCTGTGAAATGAAATATTTTCTGCTCTACCACCAGTCAACAAGCCTTTTCCTAATACAAATTTCTGAGCCCAGGTGAAACAAAGCCAGCTGTTTGGAAGCCATCAGCTACTTCCTCCCAGTAAGTGCTGAGGACCTGGAGGGATGTGAGAGGTGGCCATGTGCCACATCCACCATCTCTTATGGTAAACAAGGAATTAGGATGCAAATGATAAAGAAAGCGGGGACTGGCCCCAGATAGCTAGATGCATATGGAAGAAATGATTTCAGCAAGCCTGGATGCCTGCATCTTCCCATACATAGAAGATTGCTAAATCTCTTCCTGTGAGAGATTTAGTTTTTCTTAATCAACAGTAATCTTTTCATATTCAGATTACCTGTCCCTTGCTACAACCTTGTTTATAGCCTGGCTTTTCCCCTGACTCCTTGGAGTCAGCTCTCTGGCGGTCTCCCAGGATCAAGTCCTAACATTCTCACAGAATAAAATCCAACTTTTAACTTTTAGGTTGCGGGTATTAATTTTTCAGTCCACACTGCATGTGCACTGACGATCTCGCTCACATGGTCAGCATCGTCCCCCTCCCATTCTTTGGGTCAGAGCTGCAGATCCCAGGAGCAGGTTATTCTTATTTTCCAAGGGCTTCTTCACCGTCAGCTCTGATTTCAGAATGACTTTGAGACATAACAAGATTTAAACCAATATTGATAGAGTCTAACCAAACAATGCTTTTGCCAGCTCTCCTGTAGAAACAATGTCTCCTCCATTTTCACTTTAAATAGTTCATTTCTGGAGCACCAGTCCTACAGGAAAACTTGACACTTGTGTTCATAGGTGTGCCTGAACACACGCTTGAATAATCTGAGTATCTCTTCCAAGAGACTCCACGTCTGAGGGATGAAATCTGACTGAGGAAGAGGGATTCTCAATGACCACAGTAAGTCAGTAAATGATCTGAGGACCACAAAAGGAGTAAGTAGAATTTTGAGCCACGAGATAAGGGAAAGGAGTTTACTGTTAAACATGTGCACAGAAAGGTGTGTCTTAATAATAACACTGTTCCAAAATGAAATTCATCTGATATAAACAGCCTGAGATGTTTTCACATGCAATAACAAAATGAAGATTATTGGCCCCTATAGCTCCTTCGGGATTATTTGTCTGTGAGCAGCATATGAAGAAACCTTTGGAACCACATCCATATAACAGAAAACATCTGTTTGGGCATCTTTCAATTATAATATGTTACAGAGAAGAAAAAACTGGGATTCAGAAATACCAGTCTGACATGTAAACTGGCCATTCCTGATTTAAACATTTCGTAGACTTACTTGGCAGAAACAGCTATGATGATTCTTTAAATTTTCCTCTTTTGCAATTCTTAAAAAATTTGTCTCCCCATCCTCTTATGTGGTAAATAAAGTAACTAGCGTGCTTGCATGCCCAGTTACATCCAACTCTTAGTGATCCCATGGACTGCAGCCCGCCAGGCTCCTCTGTCCGTTGAAATTTCCAGGCAAGAATACTGGAGTGGGTTGCCATTTCCTCCTCCAGGGGACCTTCCCAACCCAGGGATGGAACCGGAGCCTCTTGCGTCTCCTGCATTGGCAGGCGGATTCTACCACTGCGCCACCTAGGAAGGTAAGATAAAGTAACTAGACAAAGACATATAAACAAAGAGTAATCAAGAGGTTCAAAAACACTTCCCTATGAATATGTAATAAGAGGGAGGAAATAGGACAACCTGGACAGACATAGTTGGAAAATCTTAGTCATATAATGTGAGTCACTGATTTTCATTTCTCAGGTGGAGGATGGCAAGCAGTTAAGGGGGAAAGAGCTTCATCTTCCAACTTTTAAAAAATGTCTGTGATCCCACAAGGCTTTCCAATGCTGTGTTCTCTCCCAGCCATATTCTCACCAGGATGACACCAGCTTCTTGGGCTCCAGAAGCTAGACTCTTCCTTGAAGTCTTCCGAGAGTCACCGGTGGCGTCCTGATGGGTAAATATGATGCCTGTAATACATAAGGGGCTTCCCTGGTGGCTCAGATGGTTAAGCCACCTGGGTTCAACCCCTGGGTTAGGAAGATCCACTGGAGAAGGGAATGGCAATGCACTCCAATATTCTTTCCTGGAGAATTCCATGGACAGAAGGACCCTGGCGGGATACAGTCGGTGGGGTTGCAAAGAGTTGGACACAACTGAGGGACTAACACTGGGACTTCCCCTGACTCTCCAAATACTCTTCACCTTGGCAGTTGATTCCTCTTCTTCTCCACGCTATTTGCTATTTGCACATACTGGTGATTCCTAAAGCTATGTCCTGTGACAGCAGCTACCAGCCCAGGGTGTTTCTAAGCCTGCTCCATTGCCAGCTTCTCCACCTGGGTCCAGGCCCTCATCTTTCTCACCTGGACCACGGCATCTATCTGCTCACTGGCCTCCCCCACTATAGGTTGGCATCTCCACCACATCGTACCTCCTAATCATTGCCCACGTGTAGCCAGGATGGCCAGTCTAAATGGCTTTTTCTTCCTCTTTCTTAAAATCTTCCAGTGGTGCCTCCTAGGCTTTATCTAGCCCAGACTCCTCAGCTTGCCCCTCCCAGTCTGGGCCATCCTGGCCTGCTCTGCCTCCTGTCCTGCCTACCCTTACAACCATCCAACTGCTCTGGCCGGTGAGTAACTGAGGCCTCAGTCCCAGTTCAGGTTGTTCCCACTGCCCAAGATGCCCCTTCCCTTTCATCACCTCCTGATGCATCCCCATCCTCTAAGCCTCAGCCTATATGCCTCCTTTCTTCATGTCTGGCATTGGTTACTTCTATGTTCTTTCCATTTTTTCATTGATCAGTCTCACCCAAGTTAATAATTTTTATTCATCTTTTCAAAAAGCACAACTTTTGACTTTGTTGATCTTTTTTACTTTGCTTTTTCAGTACTTTCTGCTCTTGTTTTTATTATTTCTTCTTTCTTTGCATTTATTTTGCTTTCCTTTTGGCAATTTCTTGAGATAAATACTTGGCTCATTGAGTTTTTTTAGCCTACAGTCTTTCCTAATATAACATTTTAAAGTGAAGATCTCCCTAAAGGGAGTTACTTTCACATGTTTTGAAAAAAAGTAGTATATTTGTTTAGATTTTGGGGGGCTACTGAGTTAAATACTTGTCTTAACATATATGCTGATTTTTTTTAATATGTGCTGATTTTCCAGTTATCTTTTTGTTTTTTAATTGTGATCATAGATATACCTTGTTATTTTAAAATCCTTTGAAATTGTTGAGACTTGCTCTGTGGCCCATGCTGAGGTTTCAGCATCTCAGTTTTTTACTCATGCATTTGAAATCTCTTTTTTTTAACAGATTATTTTTTTTTTTTTGCCTGCTTGTCCTCTTTCTGAGGAAGATTTGTTATAAAATTCCAGCATGCCTATAGATTTATTCATATCCCCTTACAATTCTTGCTGTCTCTTTTTGCTTCAAATATTTCAAGGACATAAAATTAGATGCATATAAATTTTAAATTATTTTATCTTCCCAATGGATTGAATCCCTAGTCAATAAAAAATGACTCAATCTCCAAATTTTTTTTGCTTTAAGATCAAGTTTGTCTGATGTCCATATAGATTTACCAGCATTCCTTTGGCTACTATTGGCAAGGGTAATTTATTCCACTCTTTTATTTTCAAATTCGTTTTATCTTTACATTTTAACTTGTGCCTTTAAAAGACCGTAAAATTTGGCTTTGATTTATAATGTGTCAGAATGTCTTTGTCTTTTAACTGAAGTATTTTGTCTATTTATATTTAATATACTTGTTAATATATTTGACTTTAAACCTACCATCTTTCAGTATGTTTTCTATTTGCTTCATTCACTCCATGTTTTTTTCTCTTTTCCTGCCTTTTTTTGGATTGACCATTTTTATTATTTCATTTTTATAGCTTCATTTTTCACTTTATTTATTTGAAAGTTTTACACTTTCTATTTTGCATTTATGGTTGCCTTGGAAATTATAACATGACTTCTTGACTTATCAAACTTTAAACGTACTTGGTACTTTTACTGCCTCTTGGACAATAAAAGGACCTTAGAACACTTAAAATTTCTTTAATGTCCCGCCCAACTTAAAGATTTTTTTGTCTTATGTCTTTAAATAGATAGATTATACACTGTTATTGTTCAGTTGCTAAGTCATGTCTAACTCTTTGCAATTCCATGGACTGTGTATACCAGTCTTCCCTGTCCTTCAATATTTCCCAGAGTTTTCTCAAACTCATGTCCATCGAGTCAGTGATGCCATCCATCCATCTCATCCTCTGTCGCCCCCTTCTCCTCCTGCCTTCAATCTTTCCCAGCATCAGGGTCTTTTCCAATGAGTCAGTTCTTCCCATCAGGTGGCGAAAGTAATGGAGTTTCAGCTTCAGCATCAGTCCTTCCAGTGAATATTCAGGACTGATTCCCTTTAGGATTGACTGATTTGATCTTCTTGCAGTCCAAGAGACTCTCAAGAGTCTTCTCCAGCACCACAATTTGAAAGCATCAATTATTCAATGCTCTTCTTTATGATCCAAATTTCATATCTGCACATTGGAAGGACTGATGCTGAAGCTGAAACTCCAATACTTTGGCCACCTCATGTGAAGAGTTGACTCATTGGAAAAGACCCTGATGCTGGGAGGGATTGGGGGCAGGAGGAGAAGGGGATGACAGAGGATGAGATGGCTGGAAGGCATCACCGACCTGATGGACATGGATTTGAGTGAACTCCAGGAGTTGGTGATGGACAGGGAGGCCTGGCATCCTGTGACTCATGGGGTTGCAAGGAGTCGGACACGACTGAGCAACTGAACTGAACTGAACTGGAAAAACCGTAGCTTTGACTATACTTACCTTTGGTGGCAAAATGATGTTTCTGCTTAGATGATACATAAATAGATAGATAATAGCTTACACACATATGTACCCACAAATATGAATTATCATTGTTTTATAAATCAATATAATTTGGATTTACTCATATATTTATACTTTCCTTTGCTCTTGATTTATTCTGTATCCTAACCTTACATCTAGGATTACTTTCTGTCTGCCTAAACAACTCTTCTTAATGTTTCCTTTACTGAAGGTCTAGTGGTAACAACTCTCTCTGATTTTGTCTGAAAATGTCTTTATTTCACCTTTTATTTAAAAGACATTTTTATTAACAGTCTATATTGGTGACTCATTTTTTTTTAATCAGTACATTAAAGATATTCCACTATCTTCTGACTTCCACTGTTGCTTTCAATAACTCTATTATCAGTCTAACTATTGTACCTTTTAAAAGCAATCTCTTTTTCTCTCTGGCAGCTTTATGTATTTGTCTACAATTTCACTATAATATATCCTTTATGTTTATCCTGACTAAGAAATTTTGGGAATTTTCCTAGGACACTGTCACTCATTTTTGTTTTATGCTTAAGACTTTTCGACTCTGCTCCTTCTGAGTAGCCCTTTGGATATATGCTGGACCTTTTAATTATATCCTCTATGTGTTTCAGGCTGGTTTTAGAAAAGGCAGAGGAACCAGAGATCAAATTGCCAACATCCGCTGGATCATGGAAAAAGCAAGAGAGTTCCAGAAAAACATCTATTTCTGCTTTATTGACTATGCCAAAGCCTTTGACTGTGTGGATCACAATAAACTGTGAAAAATTCTGAAAGAGATGGGAATACCAGACCACCTGACCTGCCTCTTGAGAAATCTGTATGCAGGTCAGGAAGCAACAGTTAGAACTGGACATGGAACAACAGACTGGTTCCAAATAGGAAAAGGAGTACGTCAAGGCTGTATATTGTCACCCTGCTTATTTAACTTCTATGCAGAGTACATCATGAGAAATGCTGGGCTGGAAGAAGCACAAGCTAGAATCAAGATTGTCAGGAGAAATATCAATAACCTCAGATATGCAGATGACACCACCCTTATGGCAGAAAGTGAAGAGGAGCTAAAAGCCTTTTGATGAAAGTGAAAGAGGAGAGCGAAAAAGTTGGCCTAAAGCTCAACATTCAGAAAACGAAGATCATGGCATCCGGTCCCATCACTTCATGGGAAATAGATGGGGAAACAGTGGAAACAGTGTCAGGCTTTATTTTTGTGGGCTCCAGAATCACTGCAAATGGTGACTGCAGCCATGAAATTAAAAGACGCTTACTCCTTGGAAGGAAAGTTATGACCAACCTAGATAGTATATTCAAAAGCGGAGATATTACTTTGCCGACTAAGGTCCGTCTAGTCAAGGCTATGGTTTTTCCAGTATGGATGTGAGAGTTGGGCTGTGAAGAAGGCTGAGCACCGAAGAATTGATGCGTTTGAACTGTGGTGTTGGAGAAGACTCTTGAGAGTCCCTTGGACTGCAAGGAGATCCAACCAGTCCATTCTGAAGGAGATCAACCCTGGGATTTCTTTGGAAGGAATGATGCTAAAGCTGAAACCCCAGTACTTTGGCCACCTCATGAGAAGAGTTGACTCATTGGAAAAGACTCTGATGCTGGGAGGGATTGGGGGCAGGAGGAGAAGGGGACGACAGAGGATGAGATGGCTGGATGGCATCACGGACTCGATGGACGTGAGTCTGAGTGAACTCCTGGAGATGGTGATGAACAGGGAGGCCTGGCGTGCTGCGATTCATGGAGTCGCAAAGAGTCGGACACGACTGAGCGACTGAACTGAACTGATGGGTTTAATGTTTTCTCATGACCTTATTGCCTTTACATGCTTACTTTTGCATATTTCTATAACCAAGGTTATAGTTTACTATAGCTTTCTCTTCAACTGTATCTAATTTGTCATTGAACCTATACATTGAATTTTTAATTCAGTCAGATTTTCAAGTTCTAGCATTTACTTTGCTCTTATGTAAGTCTGCTTTGCCACTTTTTATGGTTTTCAATAATCTACCAAATTTTCCGCTGGGTGGGGAAGATCCCCTGGAGAAGGAAATGGCAACCCGCTCCAGTATTCTTGCCTGGAGAATTCCACGGACAGAGGAGCCTAGTGGGCTATAGTCCATGAGGTCACAAAGAGTCAGACATGACTGAAGGACTAACACTTTCACCAAATTTTTCAAGCTTCCCTTTCTCTTCTTGAAAGTAGTAAATACAGTTGCTAGGTAATCTCTTGCTATTAGTTCCCATACTTGATATTCTTATGAGTGTGTGTGTGTTATTTCTCATTTTCACTGGTTCCTTCATAGGTGAATGTGTACCACATGCCTAGCTTTTTGTTTTGTTATAGTTGATTTTAACTATGTGCTTGACATTGTCTTTTTTAATTTATAGAAATATTTTGAAGCCTCAGATGATGCTATTTTTCTTTAGATAGTTTTCATTTGCTTTTGCCTAGTCCTGGGGCACAATCAAACCAATCAATTATCATTTAGTCCAACTTCAGGCAATAAAATTTTCTTGGTCACCCAGATGACCTATAAATGGGCAACATTTCATGGAGGAACTGTTTCACTTCCATTTCACCCTTATTTCTAGGAGAAGCAACTCCACTGAAACTGAGACCAAGGCATAGGAAGTTTTATCCTGGGGAGCCCTGGGCTCAAATTTCACGCTCCCCTGATTTTACAGGACTAGAAGCATATTTCTCACTCTCCTAGACATGTATTTCAGATTCCCAGTTACCCTTTGGTCAAAGTAGTCCCAAATGCCAACCTCACTTCTATGAATTTTTATCTTCCTCTGAATCTGGAGCCAGTGATCCTCACTACCTTTATAGCTCCTTGATGCTATTAAAGAACTTTTTTTAATGTTTGCTGCCAAAGTCTGTATAGTCAAAGCTATGGTTTTTCCAGTAGTCATGTATGGATGTGAAAGTTAGACCATAAAGAAGGCTGAGCACTAAAGAATTGATGCTTTCAAATTGTTGTTCTGGAAAAGACTCTGGAAGAGTCCCTTGGACCGCAAGGAGATCAAACCAGTCAATCCTCAAGGAAGTCAACCCTAAATATTCATTGGAAGGACTGATGCTGAAGTTGAAGCTCCACTACTTTGGCCACATGATGCAGAGAGCCGAATCATTGGAAAAGACCCTGATGCTGGGAAAGCTTGAGGGCAGGAGGAGAACTGATTCAATGGGCATGAATTTGAGCAAACTCTGGGAGAGAGTGAAGGAGAGAAGAGCCTCGTGTGCTGCAGTTCATGAGGTCGGAAAGACTCACGATTCAGTGACTGGAGAACAATTATTTGGTGGTTATTTTCAGTGAGATGATTGACCTAAATTACTCCATCACTATCACTAGAAAACAAAGACTATCTTGTGACACTTTGAAGCAACATTATAATCTTCACATCATTTCTATGCAGTATCAAGTAATAGTGCAGCACTGGTCCATGGTATTGTGAGACTGTGATAACCCTGAGCACTAAATCAATAATTTATTCAATATTGGGCAAAAGGCTAGCAAAGAAAAAACATCCAGCTTCTCCAGTCAACTTGTGTCCCCTTCCTGGGCCTCATCCTCTTCTGTCCACTTAGTTCCTCATCAGTGATATCATTCCCACTTTCCCTTGGCTCCCTTATCTCCTGCCCCTGTATCTTTATAAAAGCAATTCATCCTAGAAATGGCTTTTGAATCCATTCTCACTTTTTATGATTCCCATCCTAAAAAATCAAAAGTGGTTTCGTTCCTGTAGGTATTCAGAAGGACTCGTCATTTTAAAAAAAGAAAGAAAGGTCCAGTTGCATTAAACTAAAAGAGACTTTAAGAAGCAAAGTTAAATAAGTGATTCATCATGCTGACATTGACTGGGAGAGCCTCCAAAGCACACAGAAGAGTAAATACCACTTAGAAAGACGGCTTTTCATGTTTAAAATCATAATAATCATGTTACCCGAGTCCTCTTTGTTGAGGCTTAAAGTGCCAGGCTAAAAGTAATTAAGTTTCACACTCAATACAGAAATATATTCAGAAAGCCATTGTGTCTCAACTTTGTTTTTATTTTTATGATTCTTTAACCAGGACTGGCTGTGATGTAAAGGAGGTGACCCTGCATTGTAAACCCTGCCATTCCACACGTGCTCAGCTTCCCTCCACTCTCACAAAAGCCTCAAAGGATGTAAAACCCACAAGATTGAGCTTATTAAAGAAAAACCCCAAACAAAATCCCCACATTCCTCCCTTTTTACATATCTCCAAAAGAACCAACAGCGCTCAGCCCTGCAAATGACCACAGTATTTCCTTTCCAATGAAAACAAACATGCTTTCACTGAGAAATCTCAAAATCCATGGCAATCAATAAGTCAGATAACTCCCCTCAAGAAAGACACATACTTGTAAATAACGAAGCAAAGCAGATTTTGGGGGGCATTCATACTCCATGATTTTCATCAGCTGTTCCCTCCAGTGTTACCCATGCTGCCTAACATTCTTCCCCAGCCAATAAACAACCTAATTAAAACCAGCTGTTTGCCATGGAAATGTATATGTGTATAGCTAGAAAGAGACAGAATATGATGTAGCTGGAGATACAGGTAAAGATAGAGATGACAGACAGAGGAGGTAGGGAGATGGAGAACAATACGAAATGTGAAAAAGTGTTCACATTTGGGTGATCTGGGTGAAGGATAGTTGGAAATTTTTTCTATAAGTCAAAAATCATTCCAAAATAGAAAGTAAAAACAACAACAAAATTCCAGGCCTTCACCCTCCATTCATGAGCTAAAACACGCATCTCCATTCTCTAGCCCCTTGTTAAATAAGTCACCACAAACAGCATCACATCCTACAGGCGGGGTGCAAAGCAGTCACCTGTGTGAGGAGCTTCTTTTACCTCGTTGCTGTCAATGATCTTCCCTAAAGCCTTGCCTTGTTGCCATGATCAAACCTGGGCGCCTTGCTGGTCTCTGCTAGAGATAGGTTAGCACACCATCTCCAGGCAGAGACCTTCTGCAGATGCTCCCAACCAAAAAGAAAAAAAAAAAAGTTGAGGATGAACAAGGTTAGTTTGTAAAGAAGAAACCAAATTTACTGATAGCTCACAGCAGACAAGGTCTGAAGTAACCTCTATTGATGTTTGGTGGATCCGTGCCAAGGTATAAAAGAAAGAACGAAGCGAAGAGGCAGACACAAATTGCACAAAGCACGCATAGGTGTCCATGGTGGGGCTTGCACACTGACTCCTCCGGCCTGGTCTTGCTCAACGTTGAGACCGTCTACCGAGCTCCGCATTCTGGCTCTGCTCCATCCTGAGGCCACGTCAGTTTCCTCAGACCCTGGAAGCTTCAGAACAGCCATGTTAACTGCAGAGAGAGCAGTTCCTTACCTACAAATTCTCATGTTGCAGTCTTTAATGCACAAACATTAAACACAACTTAAGCACAAACAAAATTAAGCACAAACATCTCTCAGCCTCAACTACAGAGACTTCATAAACATTCTTTTGCTCCAGGTCTTCCCACCAAACAAATTCATTAATTCCAAGAACTGGTGGAGGCAGAACCCTCTCCAAGTCAAACACACTCAGCAAAATGCCATAAGCTTGCTAAGTCCTCTGGAGTGTGGCTAGGGGCTTACAGACATTCCTGGGTTTAGGTAGGAACAACCATATCCTCCATGCTGAGGGCTCTCTGTGTGATCATTCTCTGTTTCTCACTTTTCCTCTGTATTTGCCTCCCATCTTTCTTCTAGCTGTGTTAAAAACCCATCCACCTGCTAAATATTTGCCTCATTGGACCTTTGAGATTTCATGTTTTATGTACTTACACTCATGGGTTACAATTATTCAGCAAAACCTGCCAATGGGGTGGACCACAAACAAGGTATTGTTCCTGCTGACCTACAATGCATGTGCTCTCAGAAATCATACTTCAGATATGAGTATTTGACAGTGTATCATGTATCCACATGAGAAGTATCAGCTCAGATAACGTTGATTAACCCTCTATACCTACCTCGCACTAGGCAGCTTTTAAAATAATGAATGAAAATGTAGTAAACATCTACAAAGTGACCTCCCTGGTGGCTCAGATGGTAAAGCAAGTGCCTACAATTGCAGGAGCCCCAGGTGCAATCCCTGGGTTGGGAAGATCCCCTGGAGAAGGAAATGGCAACCCACTCCAGTACTCTTGCCTGGAAAACCCCACGGACAGAGGAGCCTGGTAGGCTACAGTCCATAGGGTCTCAAAGAGTTGGACACGACTGAGTGATTTACTTTCTTTCTTTTAGACCCAAAAAAGGGATAGAGAAGAGGGGTGAGATGGTACTTCTTAACCTACAGGAGTGGGAGAGTTCAAACGCTTCTTAGAGGAGACAAGACATAAATGTGTGGAACAGCAACCATTTATGAAACCTAAGAGCCAGGAAGCCCCACCCCTTTAAAAGAAAGGTGGAGTCAAGGCACCTGCCCTGGCGGGGTTCCAGACATCATGAAAGCGACGTGAGAAAGGTTTCCAAGCCGACTTTCCGGATGCTCTTCCACTCAGGTTTCGCGGGGTACTGTCTATAGCGCATCCCTCCAATGGTACAGAATGGGGTGCCCCACCTGCTCACAGCAGCTGCCACGCAGCTCAGGTTACAGAGGGTCCAGGGGGCGCGCAGGAGACCACCAGGTATGGGAGCTGCGCACACGCACGGCCACCCCGTGTGCTGGGCGTTCCCAGGCACCCTGGGCGGTGGAAGGTCTGTGCGCGTCTTGCTCCCCGTGTACTCAGGAGGCGCGTCCTATCATCCCGGACAGTCTCAGATGCCTGCACTCCTCTCCCCAGCAAAAGGGGCAGACGATGCCAGCCTGATACATGGTCGCCGCCCTGAGTCCTCCGGGCATCAGGCTACCTGGCCTGAACCGTCTGGCCGAGGCCTCTGGTGCCTGCTGTGGAGTGGGCTGGACCACAGGGCACTTGAGAAACACACACGAGTGTGGATGGTACAGCCTGCCCGCGGGGCCCGGGCCGGGTTGTGGGGAGAGGAGCAGAGGTGGTTGTCGGGCTGTTGTCCCTAAACCACGCGGGTTCACCTTCATTCACTCCTTCCTTGGGATGAACCTTTGCTGAGGGCATTCCTGGTCGCTTCGAACAGTGACAGCTGGGTTAAAGCAGCAAAGACTCCAAAGGGACCCCTCCATCGCCTGTGAGGCCAGTGGTCTGCTGTCGTGCCCCTGTTAATTCACAGGACACCGCAGAGGGCCAGCTCTGGGGTCCAGGACACTGACGCTGGATGCCCGTCTGAGATGTGGGGACAGAGACACGTCTGGGAGAGCTGGGGTTCACCTTCCTGCTGGAGAATCTCCGGCCCCGATTCTTCCTTAGGGAAGAGGTTACCAAGCTGATTAAATCTCCCATCGCGCCAGGACGCAGGCTCCATGAGCTCCCTACGCCACCAGTCAGCTCAGACGTCTGGAAAGGAGATGCCAAGCCAGCAAGTAAAGCAAACGCTTCCCTCCACCTCCACCCAACTCCCACCCAGTGATGAAGCCCACCTGCCCCACCTCCTGAGTGGCCCAGGAGACACAATGTGGTGGGGTGCAGAGTCCTGGGTGGTCTGCCCCTCCCTCCAGCCTCCCCAACCTCCCCACCTTCCCCCCCACACCACCCCCTTCACCCCCTGTCACCCCCCAGTGCTCACTTTGGAAAGTGCCACATAGGCAGCTCCTGAGTGTGCCTTTCTGAAGCTGCCGTCACAGTCCAGAACTCTCTCCTTGGGGTCCTTCCTGGCCACAGGCTGGAACAGAAGGTGTAGAGCCCATGTTCCCCGGCAAGGCAGGGAGTGATGAGGACTTTCAGAGGCTGCCTGGTGCCTCTGAATTGTGCTTTTTCCTCCAGGAAGGCAGACTCTCCTGGAATAACTGAGCCAGCCTGAGCTCCTGCTCTGCCCTCCTGCATCTGGCTGGGCGGCCGAGCCCAGTGCCCACAGCGCCTTCGTTGACCATGACCCCATCCCCAAATGCCACAGACCAGGCCTCCAGGAGCGGGAGCAGCGGGATGGAAAGGAGTGTGAAGTCTGCGGATGTGGGCGGACAGAGCTTCACAGAACTCCCAGCCCCTCTCGACTCCTGCACTCACCTCCTCGCACACAGTGAGGCCTCCCTGGAGGGCTTCCGGGCAGAGGGGGAGGGCGGAGCTGAGAGCGGCGGGGAGGTGATGGGCAAGGAGGGGGAGCCCTGATGCCAGGGTGACGAGGCTTCTCTCAGGTTGGATTAGGAACCCTCTGAGGGCTCGGGGCACCTCCTCTCCAAGAGAAAGGCAACCTAGACAGACGTCAGGGGCCATCCCAGAAGCCTGCAGACACAATGGGGACACAGGAGGCCAAACTGGGGAAGGCGGTTGTGAGACACACTCTCGTGGCACCCGGCAAAGGGGCCTTGAGGTCTCAAGGTTCCCCCTACTTGGCCCAGCCTAGACCCTTGTCTCCCCACTTCCCCTCCCGACCACCGCCCCCTCGGTCGCTGCCGGTCAAGGTCAGAATGCTCTTCACCTTGACTCCCGTTCTGCGTCAGCTGCTCAGAGTTCTAGGGGCTCCAGAGGAAACAAGGAATTGCTGGGGCCACCCTTTCCCCGGGAGCCCTCTTTCTGCTCAGCCTAGTCGTTATTAAACAAACTATTGGTCTCTATTCGCGTGGTATATCTTTTTCCAGCCCTTCACTTTCAGTCTGTATGTGTCCCTTGTTTTGAGGTGGGTCTCTTGTAAGCAGCATATAGAGGGGTCTTGTTTTTGTATCCATTCAGCCAGTCTTTGTCTTTTGGTTGGGGCGTTCAACCCATTTACGTTTAAGGTAATTATTGATAAGTATGATCCTGTTACCATTTACTTTATTGTTTTGGGTTCGGGTTTATACACCCTTTTCGTGTTTCCTGTCTAGAGGATATCCTTTAGAATTTGTTGGAGAGCTGGTTTGGTGGTGCTGAATTCTCTCAGCTTTTGCTTGTCTGTAAAGTTTTTGATTTCTCCTTCGTATTTGAATGAGATCCTTGCTGGGTACAGTAATCTGGGCTGTAGGTTATTGTCTTTCATTACTTTAAGTATGTCTTGCCATTCCCTCCTGGCCTGAAGAGTTTCTATTGACAGATCAGCTGTTATCCTTATGGGAATCCCCTTGTGTGTTATTTGTTGTTTTTCCCTTGCTGCTTTTAATATTTGTTCTTTGTGTTTGATCTTTGTTAATTTGATTAATATGTGTCTTGGGGTGTTTTGCCTTGGGTTTATCCTATTTGGAACTCTCTGTGTTTCTTGGACTTGGGTGATTATTTCCTTCCCCATTTTAGGGAAGTTTTCAACTATTATCTCCTCAAGGATTTTCTCATGATCTTTCTTTCTGTCTTCTTCTTCTGGGACTCCTATAATTCGAATGTTGGAGCGTTTCATATTGTCCTGGAGGTCTCTGAGATTGTCCTCGTTTCTTTTAATTCGTTTTTCTTGTTTCCTCTCTGATTCATTTATTTCTACCATTCTATCTTCTATTTCACTAATCCTATCTTCTGCCTCCGTTATTCTACTATTTGTTGCCTCCAGAGTGTTTCTGATCTCGTTTATTGCGTTATTCATTATATTTTGACTCTTTTTTATTTCTTCTAGGTCCTTGTTAAACCTTTCTTGCATTTTCTCAATCCTTGTCTCTAGGCTATTTATCTGTGTTTCCATTTTGATTTCAAGATTTTGGATCATTTTCACTATCAATATTCGGAATTCCTTCTCCGGTAGATTCCCTACTTCTTCCTCTTTTGTTTGGTTTGGTGGGCAACTCTCCTGTTCCTTTACCTGCTGAGTATTCCTCTGTCTCTTCATCTTGGTTATATTGCTGTGTTTGGGGTGGCCTTTTTATATTCTGATAATTTGTGGAGTTCTCTTTATTATGGAGCTTCCTCACTTTGGGTGGGGTTCTATCAGTGGCTTGTCAAGGTTTCCTGGTTAGGGAGGCTTGTGTTGGAGTTTTGGTGGGTGGAGCTGGGTTTCTTCTCTCTGGAGTGCAGTGGAGTGACCCGTAATGGGTTATGAGACATCAAAGGTTTTGGGATAATTTTGAGCTGCCTGTATATTGAGGCTCAGGGGAGTGTTCCTGTGTTGCTGGAGAATTTGCGTGGTAAGAAAGCAGGAGTAGCAATACTCATATCCGATAAAATAGACTTTAAAACAAAGGCTGTGAAAAGAGACAAAGAAGGCCACTACATAATGATCAAAGGAACAATCCAAGAAGAAGATATAACAATTATAAATATATATGCACCCAATATAGGAGCACCACAATATGTAAGACAAATGCTAACAAGTATGAAAGGGAAATCAACAATAACACAATAATAGTGGGAGACTTTAATACCCCACTCACACCTATGGACAGATCAACTAAACAGAAAATTAACAAAGAAACGCAAACTTTAAATGATACATTAGATCAGTTAGACCTAATTGATATCTATAGGACATTTCACCCCAAAACAATGAATTTCACCTTTTTTCAAGTGCTCATGGAACCTTCTCCAGGATAGATCACATCCTGGGCCATAAATCTAAACTTGATAAATTCAAAAAATCGAAATCATTCCAAGCATCTTTTCTGACCACAATGCATTAAGATTAGATCTCAATTACAGGAGAAAAACTATTAAAAATTCCAACATATGGAGGTTGAACAACACACTTCTGAATAACCAACAAATCACAGAAGAAATCAAAAAGAAATCAAAATATGCATAGAAACTAATGAAAATGAAAACACAACAACCCAAAACCTGTGGGACACTATAAAAGCAGTGCTAAGAGGAAAGTTCATAGCAATACAGGCATACCTCAAGAAACAAGAAAAAGTCAAATAAATAACCTAACTCTACAACTAAAGCAACTAGAAAAGGAAGAGTTGGAGAACCCCAGAGTTAGTAGAAGGAAAGAAATCTTAAAAATTAGGGCAGAAATAAATGCAAAAGAAACAAAAGAGACCATAGCAAAAATCAACAAAGCCAAAAGCTGGTTCTTTGAAAGGATAAATAAAATTGACAAACCATTAGCCAGACTCATCAAGAAGCAAAGAGAGAAAAATCAAATCAATAAAATTAGAAATGAAAATGGAGAGATCACAACAGACAACACAGAAATACAAAGGATCATAAGAGACTACTATCAGCAGTTGTATGCCAATAAAATGGACAACGTGGAAGAAATGGACAAATTCCTAGAAAAGTACAATTTTCCAAAACTGAACCAGGAAGAAATAGAAAATCTTAACAGACCCATCACAAGCACGGAAATTGAAACTGTAATCAGAAATCTTCCAGCAAACAAAAGCCCAGGTCCAGATGGCTTCACAGCTGAATTCTACCAAAAATTTCGAGAAGAGCTAACACCTTTCCTCCTCAAACTCTTCCAGAAATTGCAGAGGAAGGTAAACTTCCAAACTCATTCTATGAGGCCACCATCACCCTAATACCAAAACCTGACAAAGATGTCACAAAAAAAGAAAACTACAGGCCAATATCACTGATGAACATAGATGCAAAAATCCTCAACAAAATTCTAGCAATCAGAATCCAACAACACATTAAAAAGATCATACACCATGACCAAGTGGGCTTTATCCCAGGGATGCAAGGATTCTTCAATATCCGCAAATCAATCAATGTAATTCACCACATTAACAAATTGAAAAATAAAAACCATATGATTATCTCAATAGATGCAGAGAAGGCCTTTGACAAAATTCAACATCCATTTATGATAAAAACTCTCCAGAAAGCAGGAATAGAAGGAACATACCTCAACATAATAAAAGCTATCTATGACAAACCCACAGCAAACATTATCCTCAATGGTGAAAAATTGAAAGCATTTCCCTAAAGTCAGGAACAAGACAAGGGTGTCCACTTCCACCGCTACTATTCAACATAGTTCTGGAAGTTTTGGCCACAGCAATCAGAGCAGAAAAAGAAATAAAAGGAATCCAAATTGGAAAAGAAGAAGTAAAACTCTCACTGTTTGCAGATGACATGATCCTCTACATGGAAAACCCTAAAGACTCCACCAGAAAATTACTAGAGATCATCAATGAATATAGTAAAGTTGCAGGATATAAAATCAACACACAGAAATCCCTTGCATTCCTATACACGAATAATGAGAAAGTAGAAAAAGAAATTAAGGAAACAATTCCATTCACCATTGCAACGAAAAGAATAAAATACTTAGGAATATATCTACCTAAAGAAACTAAAGACCTATATATAGAAAATTATAAAACACTGATGAAAGAAATCAAAGAGGACACTAATAGATGGAGAAATATACCATGTTCATGGATCGGAAGAATCAATATAGTGAAAATGAGTATACTACCCAAAGCAATTTACAAATTCAATGCAATCCCTATCAAGCTATCAGCCACATTTTTCACAGAACTAGAACAAATAATTTCAAGATTTGTATGGAAATACAAAAAACCTCGAATAGCCAAAGCAATCTTGAGAAAGAAGAATGGAACTGGAGGAATCAACCTGCCTGACTTCAGGCTCTACTACAAAGCCACAGTATTCAAGACAGTATGGTACTGGCACAAAGACAGACATATAGATCAATGGAACAAAATAGAAAGCCCAGAGATAAATCCACACACATATGGACACCTTATCTTTGACAAAGGAGGCGAGAATATACAATGGAGTAAAGACAATCTCTTTAACAAGTGGTGCTGGGAAAACTGGTCAACCACTTGTAAAAGAATGAAACTAGATCACTTCCTAACACCGCACACAAAAATAAACTCAAAATGGATTAAAGATCTAAATGTAAGATCAGAAACTATAAAACTCCTAGAGGAGAACATAGGCAAAACACTCTCAGACATAAATCACAGCAGGATCCTCTATGATCCACCTCCCAGAATTCTGGAAATAAAAGCAAAAATAAACAAATGGGATCTAATTAAAATTAAAAGCTTCTGTACAACCAAGGAAAATATAAGCAAGGTGAAAAGACAGCCTTCTGAATGGGAGAAAATAATAGCAAATGAAGCAACTGACAAACAACTAATCTCAAAAATATACAAGCAACTTCTGCAGCTCAATTCCAGAAAAGTAAACGACCCAATCAAAAAATGGGCCAAAGAACTAAACAGAAATTTCTCCAAAGAAGACATACGGATGGCTAACAAACACATGAAAAGATGCTCAACATCACTCATTATTAGAGAAATGCAAATCAAAACCACAATGAGGTACCACTTCACACCAGTCAGAATGGCTGCGATCCAAAAATCTGCAAGCAATAAATGCTGGAGAGGGTGTGGAGAAAAGGGAACCCTCCTACACTGTTGGTGGGAATGCAAACTAGTACAGCCACTATGGAGAACAGTGTGGAGATTCCTTAAAAAATTGCAAATAGAACTACCTTATGACCCAGCAATCCCACTTCTGGGCATACACACCGAGGAAACCAGAATTGAAAGAGACACATGTACCCCAATGTTCATCGCAGCACTGTTTATAATAGCCAGGACATGGAAACAACCTAGATGTCCATCAGCAGATGAATGGATAAGAAAGCTGTGGTACATATACACAATGGAGTATTACTCAGCCGTTAAAAAGAATTCATTTGAATCAGTTCTGATGAGATGGATAAAACTGGAGCCGATTATACAGAGTGAAGTAAGCCAGAAAGAAAAACACCAATACAGTATACTAACACATATATATGGAATTTAGGAAGATGGCAATGACGACCCTGTATGCAAGACAGGGAAAGAGACACAGATGTGTACAACGGACTTTTGGACTCAGAGGGAGAGGGAGAGGGTGGGATGATTTGGGAGAATGACATTCTAACATGTATACTATCATGTGAATTGAATCGCCAGTCTATGTCTGACGCAGGATGCAGCATGCTTGGGGCTGGTGCATGGGGATGACCCAGAGAGATGTTTTGGGGAGGGGGGTGGGAGGGGGTTCATGTTTGGGAATGCATGTAAGAATTAAAGATTTTAAAATTAAAAAAATAAAAAAAATAAAAAAAAAAATAAACAAACTAATCCTAAATCTTCTGCTTTGTCCGGAACTTTAATCCATCAGGGTCCCAAGAAGGGACAGTCTTATCCTGGCCACATAGGCAGAGAAGTCTGGATAACTCGGAGTTTGCATCAGATGCCACGTACACCCACCATAGTGATGGTTCCCAAGCCTTTGCCTGTCAACCCCACGAAGATTCACGGCAACACCTGAGGTAAACACAGACATCACAGCTTCGTAGGGAAGGAAATGAGAGGTCAGGGTTCTCAGCTGTAACAGGTCCTGTGAAATTCCACCTCATAGTATCGTTCTGAAAATTAATGAGATGGGACTAGAGATGAATAGGTAGAACTCAGGAAAATTTTAGACTGTTTTAAACTATTCTATGTGGGTGGCTCCATCAGTAACCAATCTGTCTGCCATGCAGGAGACCCAGGTTAGTCCCTGGGTCAGGAAGATCCCCTGAGAAGGGAGTGACAACCCACTCCAGTGTTCTTGCCTGGAGAATCGAATGGACAGTGGAGCCTGGTGGGCTGCTGTCTACAGGGTCACACAGCGTTGGACACGACTGAAGCAACTTAGCCGCAGCAGCAGCATATATTGAGCTGTAGAATGTCTTAGTTTCTTGTTTTTCCACAACACACACAAACACAGCCTCCCATGTTGAAGAAAGCATTGTATAATGGAATTACTGGGACTTCCCTGATGGGCTAGTGGTTAAGACTTTGCCTTTCAATGCAGGAGGTGTGGGTTCAAACCCTTGGTTGGGGAGCTGAGAATACACATGCTCCTTTGGCCAAAAAGCAAAACACGAAACAAATTCAATAAAGACTTGAAAAATGGTCCACCTCCAAAAAATCTTTAAATAAAATATAAAATTAAGAATTTTTAAAATGGAATTAACATCTCATGGGGTAAGTGAAAAATTGGTCATAAAACATAATAGTTACAGCTAGTGATCTCCTTCATGGTATCAATGATGACTCACAGCCGGGAGAGAAGACACAGCTGCCTCTGGCTTCCTTCTTACCACTCAGGAACCACCTGCTATGAAGCAGACACCAGGCCACGTGCTGGGACCAGCCTGCAGAGGTCACCATGCAGTGAGTGCAGAGGTTACCAAGCACTGGCCCCCTATCAATGAAAGGGCGTCCCAGGTGGCTCAGTGGTAAAGAATCCACCTGCCAAGCAGGAGACGTGAGTTTGATCCCTGGGTCAGAAAGAGCCCCTGGAGAAGGAAATGGCAACCCACTCCAGTATTCTTGCCTGAGAAATCCCATAGACAGAGGAGCCTGGTGGGCTACAGTCCATGAGGTCGCAAAGAGTCAGACAAGACTAAGCGACTAAACAGCAGTAACATTCTTCCATCAGTGAATGCCAAAGCCAGCGGGTGAAAGCGTCGAGATTATAGGAACCAATATTTTCTCAAAGTCTCTCTCCACAGGCCTGGTGGCTCAGATGGTAAAGAATCTTGTCTGTAATGCCAGAGACCCTGGTTCAATCCCTGGGTCAGGAAGATCCCCTGGAGAAGGGCATGGCTACCCACCCACTCCAGTGTTCTTGCCTAGAGAATCTCATGGACAGAGGAGCCCGGTGGGCTACAGTTCAAGGGGCCACAAAGAATCAGACACGACTGAGCGACTAACACTTTCACACTTTCTCCCCACAAAATCCTTATTAATTATGATATAAAGTCACTTTTCAACGGAGACACCTGGCAGGGACCACCTTAACCAATCACCAAATTACCATTTCCAGAAACAGAACTGATCAACTGCCAGGGCCTCTGGACTAGAGGCACAAAGACACATCATCACTCCCTTGCTATGACGGATGGCCCCAAGCTCACAACCCCAACCTGATCACGAGGAGTCAGTCGACACACCCAGAGTGAGGGACGAGTTGCACAATCAGTGACCTGTACTCTTCAAAAGTGCCAATGTTATGAGAAACAAACAAAGCCTCAGGCCCTGCTCCAGATGAAGAAAGACTAATGGGACAAGGCAATGGAATGCAAGGCCTTGGGTTTCCTTTTTCTGTAAAGAATACTGTTGATCCATTGGCAATTTAAAGTTTCCAAATTAAATAGTGTTATTGTGTTGGTGCTGATTTCCATTTTTTGATATAATTATACTCTCTATTATAATTCCTGGATTTTAGGAAACAAAGACATTTAGGAATAAAAGGGAACCATATCTCATGTCTATAACTTTCTCTTACATTATTCAGAAAAAACCCTACACATATATAATAATAAACCTCTGTGTATCTGTACATGGTGTGTGTGTGTGTGTGTGTGTGTGTGTGTGTGTGTGTGTGTGTAGAGAAAGAGAGAGAGAATGAATATAGTAATTTGTATAGTAATTTAGGTCCTCTAGGTGAAATTGTTCAGAAATTCCTTGTATGATTCTTCCACCTTTCCTGTAATTTTCACATTATGTCAAAAATTTTAAAAATTTACATTGAGGTACTTGGGCTCTGCCCTTGGAAATTTTGATTCTGTAGTTCTGGGATGAGTTGGTGTTTTCATTTTTAACAAGTACCTAGGTGGTTCCGATGTAGCAGCCTGCAGGAAAGGACAAGTGAACCAGTATGCCCTGAGACTTCCCTATGATCATACAGCTAGTCAGGGACCAAGCCAAGACCAGAAGCTCTCTTTCCTTCCCATCCAGGGCTCCTCCCACCACACTGCATACTTTGTTAAAACAAATTAGGCACATTTTAAAGATGATTTCCAGTCAATAGTTTTCAAAATTGCAAAGCTAGGAGTAAACAGGAGAAGGCAATGGCACCCCACTCCAGTCCTCTTGCCTGGAAAGTCCCATGGATGGAGGAGCCTGGTGGGCTCCAGTCCATGGGGTCGCTAAGAGTCGGGCACGACTGAGCGACTTCACTTTCACGCACTGGAAAAGGAAATGGCAACCCACTCCAGTGTTCTTGCCTAGAGAATCCCAGGGACGGGGGAGCCTCATGGGCTGCAGTCTATCGGGTCGCACAGAGTCAGACACGACTGGAGTGACTTAGCAGCAGCAGCAGCAGGAGTAAAAAAGAAAGAATGACCCATTCAGGTCAACTCCTCTCAATGTTTGTATCAAAATTAAACTATCCGTCCTCTACTAACCCCAGAAAACCTCTCAATGGCTATATTTCCTACTAGTCAACTCACTCACCTGAACCAGAAACTGGAAGCAACCTGACAATTCTGTTTCCATCAGTTTCCAAATCCTCCTGCCCTAAGAGTTAAATTCCGTTGTCCTTCTCTTACTTCAGGGATGGTTTTTTTGCTTTGGTATATCAAGTTCATTAACCTTTCCTTCTGCAGTGTCTTCTCTGCTGTTAGTTCTGTCCAGGAAGCTTTGTATCTTAAAGTCTTTAGAAGTTCAATATGGATATTTTATATATCTTTTACTTCTCTAGTTAATATTTACTTACTTAATATTTCTCCACTTAATACTCAAGTATTACTCTATGTTTTTAAATACAAGGAATTGCTATTGTTTTGTTCATTTGCTCAGTTGTGTCTGACTCTTGGCCACCCCATGGACTGCAGCATGCCAGGCCTCTCTGTCCTTCACCAACTCCTGGAATTGACTCAAACTCATGTCAATTGAGTCAGTGATGCCATCCAACCATCTCATCCTCTGCTGTCCCCTTCTCCTCCCATCTTCAATCTTTCCCAGCATCAGGGTCTTTCCCAGTGAGTCGGCTCTTCGCATCAGGTGGCCAAAGTAGTGGAATTCCAGCTTCAGCATCAATCCTTCCAATGAATATTCAGGACTGATCTCCTTTAGGATGGACTGATTTGAGCTCCTCGCAGTCTAAGGGACTCTCAAGAGTCTTCTCCAGTGCCACAATTTGAAGGCATCAATTTTTCGGTGCACAGCCTTTTTTATTGTCCAGCTCTCAAATCCATACATGACTGCTGGAAAACCATGGCTTTGACTAGATGGACCTTTGTAATGCAAAGTAATATCTCTGCTTTTTAATACACTACATTTGTCATTGCTTTTCTTCCAAGGAGTGAGCATTTTTAATTTCATGATTGCAGTCACTGTCCGCAGTGATTTTGGAGCCCAGGAAAATAAAATCTGTCACTGTTCCCATTGTTTACCCATCTATTTGCCATGAAGTGATGGGACTGGATGCCATGATCTTTGTTTTCTGAATGTTGAGTTTTAAGCCAGCTTTTTCACTCTCCTCTTACCATTAAAATTATTTTAAGATCCATGTCTACTAATTGAAATGAACCATCTGTGTCATTTTCAGATTGGCTTCCATTGATTGCCTTTTTTTCTCATAGGTTGTACTTCTCTGTTTTCTTGTAGCTTGATAGTTTATTTATTAGATAATGGAGTGAGTGAATTTAGTCTTACTGAGTGCTGAATACTTTTGAATTTCTATAAATATTCTAGAGCTTTGTTCTGGGTTGCAGTTAAATTACTTTCCAATAGTTTAATCATTTTGAGGCTTGTCATCAAGCTTTCCTAAGGGAGACCAGAACAGCCTTTAGTCTCAGGCAAATTTCTAACCCACCCCCCTCCTGGTGAGCCAAAACTCAGCTATATACTCTACCCGTTGTCCCATGAATTTCAAGGCTTTTCCTCTCTGGCTGAAGGGAACACAAATTATTCCTGCCCTTGTGTGAGTTCTGACATTTGCTCCTTCTGTGCTTCTTCAGTGGTTCTGTCCCCAGCACTTCGTAGAACAATGCTCAGGAAATTTTGTGTGCTGATGGAACAATGTGTTACCTGTGAAACCCAACACAAGGTAACATTCAACATGTTCCGAGGGAGGGAGAATCCTGGAGAAGCTGGGCCTTGGCAGCATGGGAACGCTCAGTGCAGGAGGTGGACTGCACGGGTTGAGCATTCTATTTTGCATCCTATTTCTACTTTGTGCTCTTCAGAAGGCATAGACGTGCTGGTTCACAGGCTCAGAAGCTTCCCAGTGAAACAAGAAACTAGCCCTCATACTTGGAGGGCAAGGAGAGACCAAAGGAAGAGGTAGACCGCTCTAGACTGGTAGGTGGAAGGCTTAATAAGCAGAGAACTTACACAGTAGGTGTGTCTTGGGCAGCCTCGAGATGGGTAGATCTCTGCCACTGCCTATCACAAATATTGAATATTGAATATTTAGAGACCTTAATGGCTTTCAGGTACATACACCCTCTGGATGGTCTCAAAACACATTGTTCTTTCAACTTTGTGCCTTTGAAAATGGCTCCAACTATGGGGACAGTTATATCTACTACTGTTGAAGAAATGGAGTAGCCATCACAGTCAACAAAAGAGTCCAAAATGCAATACTTGGATGCAATCTCAAAATCAACAGAGTGATCTCTGTTCATTTCCAAGGCAAACCATTCAAAATCATGGTAATCCAAGTCTTTGCCCCGACCAGTAATGCTGAAGAAGCTGAAGTTGAATGGTTCTATGAAGACCTACAAGACCTTTTAGAACTAACACCCCCAAATATGTCTATTTCATTATAGGAGACTGGAATGTAAAAGCAGGAAGTCAAGAAACACCTGGAGTAAGAGGCAAATTTGGCCTTGGAGTACAGAATGAAGAAGAGCAAAGGCTAACAGAGTTTTCCCAAGAGAATGTACTGGTCATAGCAAACACCCTCTTCCAACAACACAAGGGAAGACTCGACACATGGACATCACCAGATGGCCAACACCGAAATAAGATTAATTATATTCTTTGCAGCTAAAGATGGAGAAGCCCTATACAGTCAGCAAAAACAAGACTGGGAGCTGACTGTGGCTCAGATCATGAACTCCTTATTGCCAAATTCAGACTTAAATTGAAGAAAGTAGGGAAAACCACTAGACCATTCAGGTATGACCTAAATCAGATCCCTTATGATTATACAGTGGAAGTGAGAAATAGATTTAAGGGACTAGATCTGATAGACAGAGTGCCTGATGAACAATGAATGGAGGTTTGTGACATTGTACAAGAGACAGAGAGCAAGATCATCCTCAAGAAAAATAAATGCAAAAAAGCAAAAATGGCTGTCTGAGGAGGAGCTATTTGTCTTAAAAATAGCTGAGAAAAGAAGGGAAGTGAAAAGCAAAGGAGAAAAGGAAAGATATACCCATTTGAATGCAGAGTTCCAAAGAATAGCAAGGAGGGATATGAAAGCCTTCCTCAGTGATCAGTGCAAAGAAATAGAGGAAAACAATAGAATGGGAAAGACTAGAGATGTCTTCAAGAAAATTAGAGCTACCAAGGCAACATTTCATGCAAAGGTGGGCTCAATACAGGACAGAAATGGTATGGACCTAACAGAAGCAGAAGATATTAAGAAGCGGTGGCAAGAATACACAAAAGAACTGTACAAAAAAGATCTTCATGATTCAGATAATCACTTGATTGGAATGTGAAGTCAAGTGGGCCTAAGGCCAACTTTGAAGCATCACTACAAACAAAGCTAGTGGAGGTGATGGAATTCCAGTTGAGCTATTTCAAATCCTAAAAGATGATGCTGTGAAAGTGCTGCACTCAATATGCCAGAAAATTTGGAAAACTCAGCAGTGGCCACAGGACTGGAAAAGGTCAGTTTTCATTCCAATTCCAAAGAAAGGCAATGCCAAAGAATGCTCAAACTACCGCACAGTTGCACTCATCTCACATGCTAGTAAAGTAATGCTCAGAATTCTCCAAGCCAGCCTTCAACAGTGAACCACAAACTTCCAGATGTTCAAGCTGAATTTAGAAAAGGCAGAGGAACCGGAGATCAAATTGCCAACATCTGCTGGATCATGGAAAAAGCAAGAGAGTTCCAGAAAAACATCTATTTCTGCTTTATTGACTATGCCAAAGCCTTTGACTGTGTGGATCACAATAAACTGTGGAAAATTCTGAAAGAGATGGGAATACCAGACCACCCGACCTGCCTCTTGAGAAACCTGTATGCAGGTCAGGAAGAAACAGTTAGAACAGGACATGGAACAACAGACTGGTTCCAAATAGGAAAAGGAGTCCGTCAAGGCTGTATATTGTCACCCTGCTTATTTAACTTATATGCAGAGTACATCATAAGAAAATCTGGGCTGGATGAAGCACAAGCTGGAATCAAGATTGCTGGGAGAAATATCAATAACCTGAGATATGCAGATGACACCACCCTTATGGCAGAAAGTGAAGAAGAACTAAAGAGCCTCTTGATGAATATGAAAGAGGAATGTGAAAAAGTTGAATTAAAGCTCAACATTCAGAAAACTAAGATCATGGCATCTGGTCCCATCACTTCATGGCAAATAGATAGGGAAACAGTGGAAACAGAGGCTGACTTTATTTTGGGGGCTCCAAAATCACTGCACATGGTGACTGCTGCCATGAAACTAAAAGACACTTACTCCTTGGAAGGAAAGTTATGACCAACCTAGACAGCATAGTAAAAACCAGAGACATTACCTTGCCAACAAAGGTCTATCTAGTCAAGGCTATGGTTTTTCCAGTAGTCATGTATGGATTTGAGATTTGGACTGTAAAGAAAGCTGAGCACTGAAGAATTGATGCTTCTGAACTGTGATGTTGGAGAAGACTCTTGAGAGTCCCTTGGACTGCAAGGAGATCCAACCAGTCCATCCTAAAGGAGATCAATCCTGGGTGTTCATTGGAAGGACTGATGTTGAAACTGAAACTCCAATACTTTGGCCACCTGATGTGAAGAACTGACTCATTGGAAAAGACCCTGATGCTGGAAAAGATTGAGAGCAGGAGGGGAAGGGGATGACAGAGGATGAGATGGTTGGATGGCATCACTGACTCAATAAACTTGAGTTTATCTGGTAAACTCCGGGAGTTGGTGATGGACAGGGAGGCCTGGCTTGCTGCAGTTCATGGGTTCGCAAAGAGTTGGACATGACTGAGTGACTGAACTTAACTGATGGGGACAGTGGACAGAGCCTACATTCCAAGGTCAGGGGTGGGGGATGAGCAGTCTTTGTGCACCCAGGTCCAGTTCTCAGGTCAACAACAGTCGCTTCCTTCCAATGACCTCCTCCAACAGGAAGTCAGATTCACAACTGCAGATGGTCAGGCCCCCACTGCAATGAACAATAGTCAGCAAGCCAGGGGTCATGTACTCACCACAGAGCTATGAGTTCACACTTGCCCTGAAACAATAATTATTTCCCAGTGATGTGTATATGTATGTGTGTGTGCACACGCACAGGAATTCTTGGATCCAAGCAGTACTTGGTGCTATATAAAATACAGCTCAGAGAATATTAGTCTTCAGTTCTTAGAATGGGAGACTCAAAGGGAAGTGAAGTCGCTCAGTCGTGTCCGACTCTTTCAACCCCATGGACTGTAACCTATCAGGCTCCTCCATCCATGGGATTTTCCAGGCATGAGTGCTGGAGTGGATTGCCATTTCCTTCTCCAGGGGGTCTTCCTAACCCAGGGATCAAACCCAGGTCTCCCGCATTGTAGACAGACACTTTACCATCTGAACCACCAGGGAAATCCAAAAGAACATGTTCTTTTGGGAAGAACATGTTCCCAAATATCACCAATTTTCATAAAGAGAGAGAACTGTTCTGGGAATTGATGAAATTCTCAGTAAGGGCATTGTTTAGATGAATGTCTAATATCAACCCTGCCCAATATGCTCTCAGGACCAACATGGCAAGAAAACATAGATAAGCCATCAACAAAGTAAGAGGATATTTCTTCATCCTCGAAAAGAAAAAGAGGGATATGATTGTTTTTGAACTTGGGCATCCTAACCAGTGCAGGGTGAGTCAAGTTCTGTGAAGTTGATTTGTAGCTAGTGATGACAAGTGGAGAAGAGAAGGACGTTTGATTGAAGAAGAAATAGAAAAAAAAAGTGATTCTCCTCAGGCGCAAGACCGTGTGATGAACTGTTACTTCCCCACGAGCACACGTTTCCTTCCTTAGACCAGAGGAGTAGGAAGGTCTGCTTCCCACCACCCTGGCCGACGACGCTGGGTCGGGGAGGTGCGGCTCTTGCCTTTGGTTTGAGAAGTCCAGAGATCAGGTGAGCGGTGCTTCCAGTGCAGGAGGAGAGTGGTACAACCACCAGGGTGTTTCCTCTGCCTTCTCCCACTCCTCTGATCCAAATCACCTCCAGCGCAGGGGAAGAGCAGGGAAGCAAGCATGAAAAGTGGAAAAAAGTGTCAGTCGCTCAGTAGTGTCCGACTCTGCGACTCCATGGACAGTAGCCCACCAGGCTTCTCTGTCCATGGAGTTCTCCAGGCAAGAGTACTGGAGTGGGTTGCCATTTCCTTCTCCATGGGATCTTCCTGACCCAGGGATCCAACCCAGCCTTCCTGCATTGCAGGCGGACTCTTAACCATCTGAGTCACCAGGGAAGCCCTTGAAGAAGGGTTTAATGTCCCTTAATGCCTGGATTGTAAGCTGAATTGAGAAAAACCTCAGCTTTTAGTGCACGCCTTGCAGAGAATGCAGGGACAAACCAAGGGGCGAACACAGCAGTAGGCCTGGAAGAATGGAAGGAAGACACCACCTGGACTGACCTTCCACCATGCCCATGGAGGAGGGGGGGCTCTGCATGTGCACCTCACCTGACCTCTGGGGCCTTACAGCTATCAGTAAAAGGATGGCCACTCAGTCACATGCGCCAAAGGCCTGGATGAAGTCATTGTTATTATGCTCATTTTCAAAGAGAACATTTCCTCTCTAGAGTGGGGATCTTTGCCAAATTGCTTAGTTACCAAGTATGTGTTTGCAGTTGTATTTACAAACTCAGCCCTTCCCTCCCCTGTTTCAATCACCAGGAACCCCATTGGTTTATGTCCCAATGCCTGGCTTTGAGACCCGCTGCCAGCAGAACTCCTTTCTAATAGTTGCACCAAGAGGGCTGTTCCCCCAGGACAGCCATCGTCATGTTCAGAGGCCAAGTTCACTCATCTCTAGCTGTGCATCCATCGCCTCACTCCCTCCGTGTCCCCAGTCGATGGTGTTGAGCGGCTACTGCACCAGCCACTCTGCTGGGCATCGAGGGCACCTGGACAATGCATGGTAAAGCTCTTACTGTACATGAGGCTCAACTCCAGGGACTTGACATATCCTGACATATATGTAACCCTCACAACAGCCGTAGGGAGAAGACGTGAATGTTCCCATTTTACAGAAGAGCCAATAGAGGCACAGAGCACTGTAAGTAACGTGGCCAGTGTCACAGTATGACCAAGTGTTGGAGCCACAGTTTGACCCAGGAATTCTGCAGACAGAGCTCCTACACTGTAATAAGGCCTCAGGACTCAGCAGCAGGATCAGGACACTCTCGCAGGTCACCAGTGTGGGGCAGCAGGCTGGGTGACATCCTAGAGGGGGACTCGGGGTACCACGGGGCCCTGGAGGGTGTCCGACTTTACCTGGGGTCCTCCGCACTGAAGACGCAATGTCTGCAATTTCTCTCACCGGCCTTGGAGCCCCAAAATCATCATGGCAACATCTCAGATGTTCCCCTCAGGGCTTCAAGACCAACTTAAGACATAAAGTCATGGGCGAATGAAAGGTGGCCTCCAGTGTGTGTGGACACAGCGTCCACGGTTCACTGGCTCCACATCTCCCTTCCTGCAGCAATAGAGGGCATGTGCCATCTAAAAGAGCGTTGTTTAAGGCTGTAGCCCTGGACAGCTCATTGCCTCCGAGGAGCTGCCAGGCCTGGCTCCCTTAGCACGTGGGACTTTCTCATCTTAGCCGGTTTCAGGGCTGCCCTCTGGACCACAGGGCCTGCTGCTGCTGTGGACACACAGACCTTCACTCACAGGCATTCCTCAACACCCACCACGTGCCAGGCACTGGTCCAGGCGCTGGCAATACCGCAGTGAACGAACAGGAGAATAATTGCCCTCATGGAGGTAGTGGAGGACAGATAACAAACAGAGTGAGCGCCTGCATGCTCAGTGGCTTCAGTCATGTCCAGCGCTTTGCGACCCTATGGACTACAGCCTGCCAGGCTCCTCTGTCCATGGGATTCTCCAGGCAAGAATATTGGAGTGGGTTGTCATTTCCCTCTCCAAAATGAGGGAGTGAGGCATGCAAATAACCAGGGCAAGTATTCTAGGCATCAGTCGTGGAAAGGTCCTGAGGCAGGCATGCATCTGACCCACCAAACGTTCCAAGGCTGATGGAGCAGGGCTCACAAACAAATGTCACCAACAAATGTCACCATCCCACTGTCCCTTGAAAGAACAGGGGTGGGGGTGATTAGGGGAGCAGGGCTCACAAACAAATAAAATTCAAATAAAACAACCTCTTGCCTAACTTTAAAGTCAATCTCCCTGTGGTCAGCTGAGACTTCTAATTTTGTTAGCTGGTTTTGTTTTGTTGCTATTCAGTTACTCAGCTGTGTCTGACTCTTTGCGACCCTGCGGACTGCAGCACTCCAGGCTTCCCTGTCCATCACTAACTCCCAGAGCTTGCTCAAACTCAAGTCCATTGAGCCAATGATGCCATCCAGCCATCTCATCCTCTGTTGTCCCCTTTTTCTCCTGCCTTCAATCTTTCCCAGCATCAAGGTCTTTTCCAATGAGTCAGTTCTTCCCATCAGGTGGCCAAAGTGTTGGAGTTTCAGCTTCAGCATCAGTCCTTCCAATGAACATTCAGGGTTGATTTCCTCTAGGTTTTGTTTTAATCTTGTTTAATAGTTTATCTTCAAACTGCCTGCCTGGGGCTATGTAGTCCTATCTATAGAGTCAGAAATCACAGAATTTTCAAGTTAGAAATGCTGTTTGAAATCCCTCAGGCTGTTCCCCATTTTACAGATAACAATACCAAGGTCCAAGGAGATTTGGTCACAAGTTCAAGTTCCCTCTTCTACCTGTGTAGAAGTGAAGTGAAGTCGATCAGTTGTGTCCGACTCTTTGTGACCCCATGGACTGTAGCCTACCAGGCTTTTCCGTCCATGGGATTCTCCAGGCAAGAATACTGGAGTGGGTTGCCATTTCCTTCTCCAGGAGATCTTCCCAACCCAGGGGCTGAACCTGGGTCTCCCACATTGTAGGCCGTTGCTTTACCATCTGAGCCACCACATGGGTAGAGCAGGGGTTAAAATGCCTCTGCTGTCTCTTAGCCTAAACTACTACTGCCCAAAGCCTCAGGATTCTCTTCTCTAATGTCATAGCTATTTCTGTACTAAACATAACAGGCTCAGAGATAAAATTTCTGAAAATCCTAAACTCGGTTCAGTAGTTTTAATCAAAACATCCTATGCTCTTCTGCCTTCCTGGTTTCTCTGCTTGCTTCTGTGACTCCTTCACCCTCATATTTTTTTTGCTGCCTTTTATTCTCATTTCTACATAAAAGAATCCCATCTACTTCTAAATGTGCCTTCTGTGTTCAGTGGCATCTGTTTCCAACCATCTTAGTACCTGACAGTCCACAGTGTAGCCTCTAGACTGCCGTGTGTCTCAAGAGGGCATATGGCACCAAGTTTTATAGAGATTTGAATGAAGAGCGGAGTTGAGAATAAAGTAATTACGATTGTGCGTAGCTGCTCAGTCATGTCCAACTCTTCACAACCCCATGGACTGTAGTCCGCCAGGGTCCTCTGTCCATGGGATTCTCCAGGCAAGAATACTAGAATGAGTAGCCATTTCTTTCTCCAGGGGATCTTCTTGATCCAGGAATCAAATCTACATCTCCTGTGGCTCCTGCATTGCAGACAGATTCTTTACAGTCTGAACCCCCAGGGAAGCCCGTAATTATGATTACACATGCTTTATTCACCTTCATGTTCATTTGCTAAGGATAATGTTGAAATAAAATCTTCCAGGATAGGAAGTTGCCTGTGAATGAAACTTTGGCATCAACCTTTTGAAGGGCCCTCTACCAGAACTCACAGATCTATGCACTTTTCTTATACATACATACATACATATATATATATATAGACTGTTCTAGGTGTTAGTTGCATAGGTCTAGTTTCCTGACCAGGGATCAAACCCAGGCCCCCTATGTTGGGAGCACAGAATCGTAGCCACTGGACCACCAGGAAAGTCCCTGAAATTTTCTACTTGGGTAACTAGTCACATATAATTTGGTAAAGCAAGTGCAGACCAAAAAAGAGACAGAGATCTGAAGGTTTAGAGCCTTCTTTTGTTTGTCCCCACTGTCGACAACTCCAGAGGAGGCTGGTCTTGTCACTGGGGTTCTTTTGTTAAGGGCAGAAAGAATACTTCTTCCTTTGTAAGCAGTAATGTAAAAGCCAGCTCTTTATTACTTTGAGTGACTCCTAAGTGTCCTACAGCTGTGTCCTTTTATTTGTTCTGAAGTCTCAGAGGAGGCACGATGAACTCGGCCAAGAGAGTAGGGGTGGTGAGGGTTTGGGGACTCGAGGAAGGCATCCAGAAGGAGCTGAGCCTTGAAGAACTGCCCTCTCCCCACCCCCGGCAAACAGGGCAAGGAGCAGGGGATGGGCTCTCCAAGCAGAAGCAGCTGTTGGGGGGGGGAGGGGGTGGTGTGAGGGAGGCTGTGTGTTAGGGGGCTGCCCAGGTTTGGTGGATGCGGCCCAAGGTGGGCTTTTCATACCAAGCAAAGGGACCGCCTGTAGCATGAGGTCCTCATTTGGGGTCTAGAGAGTAAGTTTTTGGAAATTTTTGTTATTGTCTTGAAACTATCTGTGTATCTGTTTATTTTTCATAAACTTTTCAAAGACACATGTGACCCCCAGTAGTTTAAAAACAACTGCTGGAGAGGATGAGAGCCACAGGAGGGATTTTAAGGACAAGAGCAACCTGGTCATGTTTTTTGCAGGTCTCTGTAATGAGAATGTGGAGAATGGATGCCAGGGGAGCCAGGTGGGCAGCATGGAACTAGTGAGAAGCATGATGAGGGGGCCTGGGGGGAGGGGATGGTGGGCACTGAGCCAGATGCCTCCTGCAGGGCAGGGGGCAGGGGACCGAGTTTTGAACATCAGGAGGGCACCATGGAAGATTTTAGAACCTTCCACGGATAGAAGTGGTGGAAAAAGAGAGGAATCTGACAGGAGGCCCTGGATTTCAAGCACAGGTAATGACATGATGTTATCAACAAACAAGGCAGGGAAACCACTGTGAAGTGAGGGTGATGGATTCAGCCTTAGACACTTGATACTTGAGCTTCCCATGGCAAAGATGCTCAGAGATGGTTAAAAACACATCCAAAGCTGTGGGGTGATCAGACATAGATAGAAAATATCATTAACGTGCATTTAGGCGTCAAAGGTCCGTCTAGTCAAAGCTATGGTTTTTCCAGTAGTCATGTATGGATGTGAGAGCTGGGCCACAAAGAAAGCTGAATGCCGAAGAATTAATGCTTTTGAACTGTGGTGCTGGAGAAGACTCTCGAGAGCCCCTTGGACTGCAATATCAAACCAGTCAATCCTAAAGTAAATCAACGCTGAACATTCATTGGAAGGACTGATGCTGAAGCTGAAGCTCCAATACTTTGGCCACCTGATGTGAAGAGCTGACTCATTAGAAAAAAACCTTGATGCTGGGAAAGCCTGAAGGCAGGAGGAGAAGGGGACGACAGAGGCAGATGGCTGTCATGCTGCAGTCCATGGGGTCACAAAGAGTTGGACACAACTTGCTGGCTGAACAACAACAAGGTGACAGTTTGAATCGTGAAATAATCAATCTTATCTGCAGAGAAAATGAGGCAGGAGGATGGAGACGGGCAGGAGACAGAAGCCTGTGACACGTCAACATTTAAAGAGGAAAGAGAAGGGCAAGTCATGAAGGAGGCAAAGGAAATGACTCGCGGAGGGTGAAGGAGGGTCACAGGGTACACAAGTCAGTAAGACAAGCCCTAGGAGCCATTCACTGGACTTTGCAAGTAAAACACTATTGGTTACCTGAGCTGCAACAATCCCACTCCCTTGATCTAGATGGAAGAAAAATGATTACTGATTTTAAATGTTTGAAAAGTAATGAAGAAGAAACAACTAAAGCATTGATCCATTCAGGATTCTGTAACAAAATACCACAGACTGGGTGACTTATAAATAGAAATCTACTTCTCACAGTTCTGGAGGCTGGAAGCCCAAAGATTTAGGGTCTGGTGAGAGCACACTACTAGATTGCAGACCGCTGACTTCCTGATGTGTCCTCACTGGGAGGAAGGGGCAAAAGAACTCGCTGGAGTCTCTTTGTTGCTGCTGCTGCTGCTAAGTCGCTTCAGTCATGCCTGACTCTGTGTGACCCCATAGATGGCAGCCCACTAGGCTCCTCTGTCCCTGGGATTCTCCAGGCAGGAATACTGGAGTGGGTTGCCATTTCCTTCTCCAATGCATGAAAGTGAAAAGTAAAAGTGAAGCCATTCAGTCATGCCCAACTCTTAGCAACCTACCAGGCTCCTCCGTCCATGGGATTTTCCAGGCAAGAGTACTGGAGTGGGTTGCCATTGCCTTCTCCTGGGGTCTCTTTAAAAGGGCACTAATCCCATTCATGAGTGCTCCACCCTCCTGACCGAATCACCTCCCACTGACCCCACTTCCTAAGACCATCACATTAGAAACTAGGTTTCAACATGTGAATTTGGGCAGATGCAAATACTCAGACTGGAGGTTAGTGTAAATCACCGCATGGAGAATGTGAAATGAGAAAGAAAGAGAGCAAGTGTTAGAGTGGTAGCTAGAGATGGAGTAGAGTCCAGGGGACTGGAGTGTGCTAACACTTGAAGGGGACAGTGAAAGATGGAGAGGGAAGTGCAAACTCAGGAAGGAGGGGGAAGCTGGTTGGCATGGGCCTCTGAGGAGACAGTGACCTTTGTGGCATAGGTTAGCTTTCTTTTCTCTTTTCTATTGTATATATTCATACTTAATATGCACTCAATATGTCAGCAAACTTGGAAAACTCAGCAGTGGCCACAGGACTGGAAAAGGTCAGTTTTCATTCCAATCCCAGAGAAAGGCAATGCCAAAGAATGCTCAGACTACCGCACAGTTGCGCTCATTTCACACGCTAGCAAAGTAATGCTCAAAATTCTCCAAGCCAGGCTTCAACAGTGAACCACAAACTTCCAGATGTTCAAGCTGAACTTAGAAAAGGCGGAGGAACCAGAGATCAAATTGCCAACATCCGCTGGATCACGGAAAAAGCAAGAGAGTTCCAGAAAAACATTTACTTCTGCTTTATTGACTATGCCAACACCTTTGACTCTGTGGACCACAACAAACTGGAAAATTCTGAAAGAGATGGGAATACTAGACCACCTGACCTGCCTTTTGAGAAACATGTATGCAGGTCAGGAAGCAATAGTTAGAACTGGACATGGAACAACAGACTGGTTCCAAATAGGAAAAGGAGTACATCAAGGCTGTATATTGTCACCCTGCTTATTTAACTTATATGCAGAGTACATCATGAGAAACGCTCGGCTGGAGGAAGCACAAGCTGGAATCAGGATTGCTGGGAGAAATATCAATAACCTCAGATACACAGATGACACCACCCTTTTGGCAGAAAGTGAAGAAGACCTAAAGAGACTCTTGATGAATGTGAAAGAGGAGAATGAAAAAGTTGGTTTAAAATTCAACATTCAGAAAACTAAGATCATGGCATCTGGTCCCATCACTTCATGGGAAATAGACAGAGAAACAGTAGAAACAGTGACAGACTATTTTGGGGGGCTCCAAAATCACTGCAGTTGGTGAGTGAAGCCATAAAGTGAAAAGACGCTTACTCCTTGGAAGGATAATTGTGACCAACCTAGACAGCATATTAAAAAGCAGAGACATTACTTTGTTAACAAAGTCCATCTAGTCAAAGCTATGGTTTTTCCAGTAGTCATGTATGGATGTGAGAGTTGGACTATAAAGAAAGCTGAGCACCAAAGAATTGATGTTTTGAACTGTGGTGCTGGATAAGGCTCTTGAGTGTCCCTTGGACTGCAAGGAGATCCAACCAGCCCATCCTCAAGGAAATCAGTCCTGAATATATTCATTGGAAGGACTGAGGCTGAAGCTGAAAGTCCAATAATTTGGCTGCCTGATGTGAAGAACTGACTCATTGGAAAAGACCCTGATGCTGGGAAGATTGAAGGCAGGAGGAGAAGGGGATGACAGAGGATGAGATAGCTGGATGTCATCACCGACTCAATGGACATGAATCTGAGTAAACTCTAGGAGCTGGCAACGGACAGGGAGGCCTGATGTGCTGCAGTTCATGGGGTCTCAAAGAGTCGGACACAACTGAGCGACTGAACTGAACTGAACTGATACTTACAGTGTGCAAACTGATGGTATGATATACATGAATATTCATTGTGAATGAAAGTCACTGCAACCAAACCAATGAACACATTCATCGCTTCACATGGTTACCATTACTGTATGTGTGTATGTTTACATGATGAAAACACTCAGAATCTATCCTCTTTATAAATGTCAAGTATACAGGACTCTATTGTAACTAAAGTCAGCATACTCTACATTAGATCTCCAGAACCCATTCATCCTACATAACTGAAATTTGGTACCCTTGACTGGAATCTTCCATTTCCCCTCCCCCCAGTCCCTGGTAAATATTCTACTCTCTACTTCTACAAGTTCAGCTTTTTAGATTCCATGTATGTAAGATCATACAATGTTGGTCTTTCTGTGTCTGGCTTATTTCCCTTAGCATAATGTCCTCCAGGTCTCCCCAAGCTGTAGCAAATAGCAACATTTCTTTTGTTTTGTTTTGTTTTTTTTTTCAGGCAGAATAATATTCCTTTGTGTATACAAACCACAGTCTTTTTATCCATTCATCTTTCAGTGGACACTTGTGTTGCTTCCCTGTCTTGGCTATTTTCAATACCACTGTAGCCAACTTAAGGAGTGCAGGTATCGCTTTGAGATCCAGCTCAGTCCTTTTGGGTAAATACCCAGATGTGGGATGATATGATGGGTCAACTTTTCACAGACCCATACTGAATCTCCATACTGTTTTCCATAGCAGCTGCTGCTGTTGCTGCTCCTGCTGCTAAGTCACTTCAGTCGTGTCTGACTCTGTGCAACCCCATAGACGGCAGCCCACCAGGCTCCCCTATCCCTGGGATTTTCCAGGCAAGAATACTGGAGTGGGTTGCCATTTCCTTCTCCAATGCATGAATGTGGAAAGTGAAAGTAAAGTCGCTCAGTCATGCCCAACTCTTAGCGACCCCATGGACTATAGCCCACCAGGCTCCTCCATCCATGGGATTTTCCAGGCAAGAGTACTGGAGTGGGTTGCCATCGCCTTCTCTGATAGCAGCTGCACTAGTTTACAAATCCCACCAACAGTGCACGAGGGTTCCAATTTTTGCTCATCCTTGCCAACACTTGTCATCTTTTGCTGTTTTTAATTATCATTATACTAACAGGTGTGAGGTGATATCTCATTGTGGTTTTGATTTGCATTTCCCTCTTGATCACTGATGTTGAGCAACTTTTCATGGACCTCTTGGCCAGTAAATCTTCTTTGGAAAAATATGTCAGTTTTCAATGGGAACTGAGGAGTTTCAGAACCAAGTAGAATGTTAGCATTAAGCCATCCAAGCCCTTCAGTTGTTGGGCCGAGCTTAATGCACAGTAAGGATCTTGGCTGTCCTAGGTTGCAGAGAGAGAGTGTGGCAGGCAGAGCACTTTCTCCTCCAGAAGAGAAGCTCTGCTAGTTATGGTTCTTGTGCTTCTGGAAATAAGCATCTGAGTTGCCAGTGGCAAGTTTCATGGGGCTGCAGTTGGCTTATAACCCTATATCTCTGCGTCCAAGGCTGAGTTATCCATGCACGGTTCATGATCACTCCCCAGAGACCATGGCCACTAAAGTCTGCCAGCAGTCACCCCCACAATGAATGTGGTTTCATTTCTTTGACAATGATCTGGAAGAAAGAATGGAGAACACTCCATCCAGCTTGGTAGATGCTGCTGAGGGAGGCAGGACAGCTAGCATCTTGGAAGAAAGATGCAGAATTCAGCCACTTGGATGAGTTAGACAAATGATTCAAAGGGAAAAAAAAAAAAAACCAAGATGAAGTTTTCCAGGAGTAAGATTAAAAAATAGCATCACACATGCCCAGAGGATAAAGATTCAACAGGTAGAGCTCAGAAGAAACAAAGGAACCAAGAAAAGACAATTGCTTCCAAAAGTTGGGAAATTATTGTCCTATTACTATCAGTTTTGGTCTCAAAATTCCTATAATATTGTATATAACTTAGATCTTTGCAATTATTAAAAATTGAACTAAAGAGAGCTGCTGCTGCAGCTAAGTCACTTCAGTCGTGTCCAACTCTGTGCGACCTCATAGACGGCAGCCCACCAGGCTCCCCCATCCCTGGGATTCTCCAGGCAAGAACACTGGAGTGGGCTGCCATTTCCTTCTCCAACACATGGAAGTGAAAAGTGAAAGTGAAGTCACTCAGTCGTGTCTGACTCTTAGCGACCCCATGGACTGGAGCCCACCAGGCTCCTCCGTCCATGGGACTTTCCAGGCAAGAGTACTGCTAAGAACAAGAAAAAGAATGAAAGGAGATAAGAAATATACCTTACATAGGAAAGATGAAGAATAGAAGGACAAAAGGTTTGAGTACTGTCACGACCATTCAACAATTTTTTAAAGAAAGGCCACCTCATTCAAAGAGCCCACTCATTGGAAAAGACCCTGATGCTGGGCAAGATTGAAGGCAGGAGGAGAAGGGGAAGACAGAGGATAAGATGGTTGGATGGCATCACCAACTCAATGGACATGAGTTTGAGTAAACTCTGGAAGTAATGAAGCACCAGGAAGCCTGATGTGTCGTAGTCCATGGGGTCACAAAGAGTCAGACACAACTGAGCAACTGAGCAGCAACAAAGATGTGAATATATCAATAAACGAACATAATGTCTTTACCGCTTTACGGTGTTCAAAGAATAAATATTGGGAAAACTGGTTTGTCTTCACTTTTTAAAAGAATTAATGAAGCCAGGAGGGGCAGAGCTCAGCTGGCCTACAGAGAGGAGTCTGTGGTCTGGGAGTGTCATCCAAATCATTTGCATGACAGAGGGAACAAACAAGATTCTTAGAAAAATGGAAGGGGCCTCATAGGAGATCTGTTAATGATTTGGATTAAGATTCGCTTGAACAATCTAAGCACAGTGGATAAATCTCCTGTAGTAGAGTTGAGCGGAGAAGGCGATGGCACCCACTCCAGTACTCTTGCCTGGAAAATCCCATGGACAGAGGAGCCTATTGGGCTGCAGTCCAGGGGGTCACTACGAGTCGGGCACGACTGAGCGACTTCACTTTCACTTTTCACTTTCCTGCACTTGGGAAGGAAATGGCAACCCACTCCAGTGTTCTTGCCTGGAGAATCCCAGGGACAGAGGAGCCTGGTGGGCTTCCATCGATGTGGTCGCACAGAGTCGGACACGATTGAAGCGACTTAGCAGCAGCAGTAGAGTTGAGGGACAGGAGTCGCTGGTAGTTGTAGATCCCAGATCTGTAGATTGCTGCTAATAGAGTTATTTTGTTTCTTTTAAGAGCTTACTCCATAAGGATATCTACTCTACTCTTGGGTTTTTTTAATGTAGTTTTTATTTTGTAAGTGTGGTTTGGAAAATTCCCAGATATGCTCTGGATCTCAGAATAGACACACATACATCCTAAGCGCTGAGAATGCAGGAAGGGGGCCCCGGTGGCTGCTGCCCCCTGGTGGTGAGGGTCCAGCAGCGTACAGAAAGAACACCTGTTGCAGGGACCCAGGTGACAGAGGCAGCTTCAAGTTTAGAAACAACAGATCCAGGGTTCAGTCACTGCAAATGCCCCACGTTGATGTAAGCACTCATATCTGCGAGCCTCGTGACTGTGTTCAGGTCCTCAGACCTCTTCCACTGTGAGGGGCTGGCTGGATGCTATATTTTTGCTTGCAGTCTGGAGGGAGGCTGGTGAGCAGTCGATTGCTGGAGCCCCCTACATGCTTCTGTGAAAAGAGAAAAGAGAGACACTTCCAGAAACATGGTGAAAAATCGCCATGCACAACTTAGTGGTAAAGAAACCCTGAAACACAAGGTAAATAGCGGGAGAGATGAAAGGCAGAGAACTGATGTTCTCTTGAGCTCCAAATCTCCCCCTCTTCTCCACTGCCCCTACCAACCTTCCCCACTCCTCACATCCAAATGCGCTACTCATTCTATGAGGCTACCATCACCCTAATACCAAAACCTGACAAAGATGCTACAAAAAAAGAAAACTACAGGCCAATATCACTGATGAACATAGATGCAAAAATCCTCAACAAAATTCTAGCAATCAGAATCCAACAACACATTAAAAAGATCATACACCATGAAGAAACGAATCGCCAGTCTATGTCCGATGCAGGATACAGGATGCTTGGGGCTGGTGCACGGGGATGACCCAGAGAGATGTTATGAGGAGGGAGGTGGGAGGGGGGTTCATATTTGGGAACGCATGTACACCCGTGGTGGATTCATGTCAATGTATGGCAAAACCAATACAGTATTGTAAAGTAAAATAAAGTAAAAATAAAAATTTAATTTAAAAAAATGCACTCTCACGATTCCCCTACCTTGAAAGCTTGTGACCTGAAGTAGTGACTTCACCCTGCCATCGCTCATCCACAGTGATCACAATGTAACTGGGCCCCCATGGATCAAGGGGGTTGACTGAAGGGCCCTGAAGCTCCATCCTGATCCTGATCTGTGCAGTGACGTGACTAAGGTTAGCGATCTGGACCGTGACTGGAAGTAAACAAGAGCCCTGGAAGAAGCTCAGTGGGAGAGCAGGGACCAGGGGTGACAGTGGGCCAGCCCACAAGTTGCCGCATGAAGGAGGCACAGAGGAAGTCCAACAACTCTGCTCAGGGTCAGAACTCACCCAGCACAGAGTGGCACTTAGACTGGTGAGGACCATTCATCATCATCAAATCACTCTCTGTATACGATTGATAGTACGGGCAGGAATGATAGCTGTGGCCTTCCCTGGTGGCTCAGCTGTAAAGAATCCGCCTGCCAATGCAGGAGACTCGAATTTGATCTGTGGGCTGGAAGATCCCCTGGAGAAGGAAATGGCCACCCATCCCAGTATTCTTGCTACAGTTTCTATGGGAGTCACAAAGACTTGGACACAGCTTAGCGACTGACTAAGGACGCCAGTTCCCTTGTGGCTCAGCTGGTAAAGAATTTGCCTGCAATGTGGGAGACCTGGGTTCAATCCTTGGGTTGGGAAGATCGCCTGGAGAAGGGAAAGGCTACCCACCCCAGTATTCTGGTCTGGAGAATTCCATGGACTGTATAGTACATGGGGTCGCAAAGAGTCGGACACGACTGAGCAATTATCACTTTCACTTAGAGGCTAAACAGCAACAACCATGATAGCTGTAGCATTCTACCCTAAGAGAATTGGCGGACTGCATGGATAGCTACAAACCAACCGGGACTCAAGGTGAAAATCACTTGCAGCCTCACCTACCAGACAAAGAGGAAGAAATCATCAAACTAGACCAACCTGGAATTGGAATTAAGTCTGGGAAGAGCCCCCAGGACTCTTCAATCCAACAGAAGTAGCAGTCCTCATAATCAAGGCCGAGAGGCAGGAACGGAAACCTGGAGGCCAGTCCTTGCCCAAAACTTCAGCCACACACTGGCAACTTACATGCATTGATTACCTACCTATGCTGCGAATTTGACATTGAGCATCTCATCCTCCCCATGTGAAGAAAGGTTATCGGGGTCCCCATTTTGGAGATGAGGAAGCAGAGCCTCAGAGAGCAGCCTGTGGTGACTTCACTCATAGGAGATGAAATCCAGATGAGGCCAAGGCACCCTGACTCTAGAACTCAGTGCTTTTATTCCACTTTTTCCAGTTTTACTGAAGCATAGCTGACAAATAAATTGGATATATTTAAGATGTCTAACAAGGATGTTTGGCAGAAAACAACAAAATTCTGTAGAGCAATTATCCTTCAATTAAAAAACAAGTTTTTTTAAAAAGATGTCCAACATGATTATATATATGTGTGTGTATGTGTGTGTGTGTGTGTGTGCACACTGTGAAATGATTACTACAATCAAGTTACAATCCATCACCTCACATAGTTACCAGTTTAAAAGTTATAGCTTCATATTGGCTCCCTTAAGGAAGTCCCATGGATGAGCTAAAGGAAATAGAATTAGATGGGGCAAACTCAGCACCCTGCCATACAGACACCAGGTAGATTCCGAGGGTACAGGTACAGGATGGCAGTCACCCAGTTCCTCTCAGTGCCTGCGGCTGGCTGTCTTTAGCTGTTTGTAGTCCAATTCATTTTATTTCTTCTTTGGCCCTTGAATTACCCATGTCCTTTACTCTTCTCAGTCAAGCAAACCTTTGACAAGTCCAAAGCTACTTTTGACGGGTCCTTGCCCTTCAGAGCGTGGAAGTGCGTGATCCTTCCACTCCTTCATGTAAACAGACCCCCCCCCCCCGAGAATTCTCCCTCACTTGATCCAGGACCCTCTTTCTGTGAGCTCCAACCACATGGATTGACTTCATGAAGATGGTCAAGGTCCAAATACCCCTAAAACTTATTATGAAAAACTGTTGTTCAGCTTGATCTTCAGTTGGTGTTTGTTCAGAGAAAACAGCAAGAGTCATTTGTGTCTTCTTTGAAGGAATATGCTGCTGCTGCTACTGCTGCTAAGTTGCTTCAGTCATGTCCGACTCCGCGCGACCCCACAGACGGCAGCCCACCAGGCTCCTCTGTCCCTGGGATTCTCCAGGCAAGAACACTGGAGTGGGTTGTCATTTCCTTCTCCAATGCATGAAAGTGAAAAGTGAAAGTGAAGCTGCTCAGCCGTGTCCGACTCTTCAAAACCCCAAGGACCTCAGCCTACCAGGCTCCTCCGCCCATGGGATTTTCCAGGCAAGAGTACTGGAGTGGGTTGCCATTCCCTTCTCCGTTGAAGGAATATGAACCATCACCAAAGCCCATTTGAGGCCTTGAGTATAGTCAGAGCTAAGGAATCTTTGTGTGCCCAGCTGAAGACTAGGGTAACACCTCTGTCTACTGTTGGACCATCAGATTCCCACTTTTGTTCCTATTGTCACCTTTCCAAGTTTGCATAAATAATCTTTATTATTCTACTTACTGTAAGCTCCTTCAGAAAAGATGTCTGTTTTCCATAGTGCCTCACACACATCTCTGCCAATAGTATAAAATGAATAAATTTAATAAAATACATTACCAAACTGTCAGTACAGTCAGATCTGAGGAATAGTCATTTTATAAAATTACATTTGTAACAAAGGTACACAGTCCAACTTCAACTAACAACTTCAATTCAGTTCAGTGTCTGATTCTTTGCAACCCCATGAATCGCAGCACACCAGGCCTCCCTGTCCATCACCAACTCCCAGAGTTCACTCAGACTCATGTCCATTGAGCCAGTGATGCCATCCAGCCATCTCATCCTGGGTCATCCCCTTCTCCTCCCGCCCCCAATCCCTCCCAGCATCAGAGTTTTTTCCAATGAGTCAACTCTTCGCATGAGGTAGCCAAAGTACTGGAGCTTCAGCTTTAGGATCATTCCCTCCAAAGAAATCCCAGGGTTGATCTCCTTCAGAATGGACTGGTTGGATCTCCTTGCAGTCCAAGGGACTCTCAAGAGTCTTCTCCAACACCACAGTTCAAAAGCATCAATTCTTCGGCACTCAGCTTTCTTCACAGTCCAACTCTCACATCCATACATGACCACAGGAAAAACCATAGCCTTGACTAGACAGACCTCTGTTGGCAAAGTAATGTCTCTGCTTTTCAATATGCTGTCTAGGTTGGTCATAACTTTTCTTCCAAGGAGTAAGCGTCTTTTAATTTCATGGCTGCAGTCACCATCTGCAGTGATTTTGGAGCCCGAAAAAATAAAGTCTGACACTGTTTCCACTGTTTCCCCATCTATTTCCCATGAAGTGATGGGACCAGATGCCATGATCTTCATTTTCTGAATGTTGAGCTTTAAGCCAACTTTTTCACTCTCCTCTTTCACTTTCATCAAGAGGCTTTTTAGCTCCTCTTCACTTTCTGCCATAAGGGTGGTGTCATCTGCATATCTGAGGTTATTGATATTTCTCCTGACAATCTTGATTCTAGCTTGTGCTTCTTCCAGCCCAGCATTTCTCATGATGTACTCTGCATATAAGTTAAATAAGCAGGATGACAATATACAGCCTTGATGTACTCCTTTTCCTATTTGGAACCGGTCTGTTGTTCCATGTCCAGTTCTAACTGTTGCTTCCTGACCTGCATATAGGTTTCTCAAGAGGCAGATCAGGTGGTCTGGTATTCCCATGTCTCTCAGAGTTTTCCACAGTTTATTGTGATCCGCACAGTCAAAGGCTTTGGCATAGTCAATAAAGCAGAAATAGATGTTTACCGTGGCACTAAAACAGACCTCAGTTTCCCCAGTTGCTCGTTGTTGTGCCCTTTGTGTTGATGAGCCTCCAGCCTCTGCCGCTAACTTGCTGCAGTCGTGTCCGACTCTGTGCGACCCCATAGACTCTAGCCCACCAGGCTCCTCTGTCCATGGGATTCTACAGGCAAGAATACTGGAGTGGGCTGCCATTTCCTTCTTGGGGAGATCCTCCCCACCCAGGGGTCGAACCCAGGTCTCTTATGTCTACCTGCATTGACAGACAGATTCCCCCTAGGAAGCCCAATCTCTAGCCAGAAGATATTTAGAACATTCCTCAGAAAACGTTTGAGCTAAGTCAGTACTGGAACCTGATTATACACATCAGTTTCCACAGAGATTGAGAGGTATCTCCCAGGGGCCATTAGCCTCTCCTTCACAAGAAGAACCCCAGTTTTTAGTTGGGACCATTGGTTCTCCAGCCTTTCCAGCAGCTAAAGGTAGGCACGTGACTAAGCTTCAGCCAATAACGGATGATCAGAAATATATGCAGCTCCTGAAAAGTGTCTTTGGAGGGAAGGAGCTGGCCCCTCTCCCTCCTCCTTCCTGCCATCTGGAAAGAAAAGCTGGTGGCTGGACCTGATGATACAGAATCAAGACTTCACCTTGGAAATGAAATTCACACATAGGAAAACAGTATCGAAGGCAGACTGAATGCTAAGGCCAGGGGACCGCCCACCAGCTCCAACCCTGCCCACGACTGCCAACCTCTAGACTTCTGCATGCTGCTGCTGCTAAGTCACTTCAGTCGTGTCCGAATCTGTGTGACCCCATAGACAGCAGCCCACCAGGCTCCCCTGTCCCTGGGATTCTCCAGGCAAGAACACTGGAGTGGGTTGCCATTTCCTTCTCCAATGCATGAAAGTGAGAAATGAAAGTGAAGTCGCTCAGTGGTGTCCGACTCTCAGCGACCACACGGACTGCAGCCTACCAGGCTCCTCCGTCCATGGGATTTTCCAGGCAAGAGTGCTGGACTGGGGTGCCGTCACCTTCTCCGTCTTCTGCATGAGACAGAGAAAAAACATTTAACTTCTCCTGGAGAGAGGGCTTCTCCGTTGCTCCCAGGCAAATCTAATTCAAGACAAACTCAACCTGACATAGCAAGCCCTCCAGCCTTGCAGGTGTGTTTTTTAAGTTGGTGAAAATGCAGTGATGCAGATTATTCTTAATGAGTCCACTGGGAGAAACTCCAGCAGTTAAAAGAGAATTCAGGTTCACAGGGTCTAGCCCCAGGTAGCAATTTCTAGCACGCTTTACAATGCATAGCATAAACTGACTGGGTTCAGTCCTAAACTCTCTCCCATATCAAAACTCCCCTCCCCTTTAGGAGAAGCTCACATTCCTTTTGATCTGGGTGAAATTCCTACAGCTGCCCTCCAGCCCTGCCCATTTCCCAAGTGGGGCGATGAGGGAGGCCCTGAAAACAACCTGTCAATCATAGTTTCTGTATGAGACCAGCTCCGTTCCCAGGGCCTTCCCAGGGAATTGCCCCTGCCTGTCCTGCTTTCTGAAACATCATGACCCTCATAAATGAAGTTGCCTGGAGGAGGAAAGGGGCATCCCAGGTAGTGCTGGTGGTAAAGAACCCACCTCCCAATGCAGGGCCTTAAAGAGACACGGGTTCGATCCCCGGGTCAGGAAGATCTCCTGGAAAAGGGAATGGCAACCTGCTCTAGTATTCTTGCCTGGGGAGTCCCATGGACAGAGGAGCCTGGCAGGCTACCATCCATAGGGTCATAAATAGTCAGATACAACTGAAGCAACTCAGCATACATATCATGCAAGCATGAAGGGAGGAAAATCAGCATTTTGTAACCAAATTTCCAACAGTCACAAGGCCCAGATTAATCCTTTGCTGAGATTATTGAGAGGGGAAAGCTGAATGTGAGTCCCTGATAGTCACAGGGTATCCGGGTTTATGCCCTTCAGAATACACACTTGGGGCTCCCTGGAGTCAAACATTTCTGTCTGAAACACATCGGGGCCCATTTATTGGCTGCAGCATAGCTCCTAATTTCTTCTTTATAAACAGAAGATCAGAACTCCACTCAGCATGATTCCCACCTTTATCAAGCCACTCAGGCACTTGCCAGCCAGTTTTTGAGTCACATGGTGCCCTTCAGGTTACTAAACCACTGTCTGATGATTCATAGACAAATATTTTTAGAATACTGTGTAGCTGTTACGGGGCTTGCAAACTCTCTGCAGCCCCTGAGCCTCTTCCCAGAAACAAGAAAACTCAATATCAGCTAGACAAGCTTTTCTCCTAAACAATGCCCACCTTGAATCTCTGCACCCTTCAAAACCTCCTAAGCATCTGCCCTTCTCCTCTCTCCAAGTGTTTAGGGCCCATGGACCCAGGATTTACATTTTCTTCTCCCTCCTCCTAAAGTTCCCACCCAGGGCCTGACGCCTGCAAGGATGGGCTGGCTTGGATGGGGCTGGGGGATCTCATCCCCCCTTTGCTGGAATGACCCCTCCCTTTCCCAGTCTCTCCAGCTGCCTTCTGCTCTATTTTCCTCCTTTACAGAGAAACTTTCAGCCTTTTCCTCCCCTCCCTGCATTAGGAACTGGCTCCTCTTCAGCCCCACTCCCTGGGGCTTCCATGTCATTTTTCTCAGGCAGGTCTCTGATTGCAGATCCAGGAGCCGCCTGCTCTTCCCGCCTCCCCCTCCTCTGAGCATCACTGGGACGTTTTTCTAGAAGATGTGGTTATATGCCGTAGACTGTGTCGAGGAAATAGGAAGATCTCACTTTTATTGAACATTTACTATCTGCACATAGAATATATATTTTTTGCCCCTAGTATGTTTTCTCATTTAATACTCACAGTGAATCAAGGTGGTTTGTCTCTATATTCCCATTTTTTAGATAAGAAAAACCAAAGCTTTGAATGGATAGAAAACTTTTCCAGGGTCATAGCATGTGCTAAATTCTGCACTCAAATCCAAGGTTGTATGACTTTACAGCCCATCTTGGTGCAGAGGTTAAAGCATCTGCCTGCAATGTGGGAGACCTGGGTTCAATCCCTGGGTCGGGAAGATCCCCTGAAGAAGGAAATGGCAACCCACTCCAGTATTCTTGCCTGGAGAATCCCATGGACGGAGGAGCTTGGTGGGCTACAGTCCACGGGTCGCAAAGAGTCGGACACGACTGAGCGGCTTCACTTTCACTTCACTTTCAAAAATGAATCAATAAAGGGACTTCCCGGGTGGTCCAGTGGTGAAGACTCCGTGCTCCCAAGGATGCGGCACAAGTTCTATCACTGGTTGGGGGACTAAGATACTGCAAGCCACATAGCATGTCCAGATTATTACATTAGCATGGACTAAGAATTAATTAATTAAAATGGGACATCTCTGACAAATATATTAGAAATTATTATTATTTACCAGTTACCTGAAAATGCAATTCAATTATTTTACTCTGAATCCTGGAATTAAGGCAGTAAGAAAACACCTTGTCTAATTTGGAAAAAAATAGTTGGATTTTTGAATTTTTTTTTAAAATTTGAAGTCCCTTAAGACAGTAGCAAGCCAATTTCAGGACCAAGCTAGGAAAGAAGCACTTAAATCCTAATTTCATTTTAAAAGAATTAAGAGTTTTATTAAGGTCAAAAATAGAGCTTAAAACACAGAGTCCAAAGTTTAACTATCCTGAATTTAGGCAGGAACAATACAACCAAAAAGAGAATTTACATAATAATCTGGACAATTTGGGGAAATATTTTGTAAATGTAATATATAAAATAAACTTTGGTCACAGAAAGTCCCCACTTCACATTTATGATGCCAGCAGCAACTCAGCTACATCCATTTAAATTAATACTTTAGTTTCTAGAAGTGCCAACTTCTTTTAATGCCAATACTTCAGAGAAAAGAAAGGAATATTTGCTTTCGAGTATATGCCTTCTTTGTTTCAAGGGAAGGAAAGAAGGAGGGTTAGCCTAGGTGAACATCTCTGAGATTCTTATTACATATGTGGAAAATGGGCTGAAATTGTCAAGAAACTGACTTCTGTAAGACTGGGCGGTCTCCAGGCAGGAGTGATTGTGGATTTATTCTCAGCAGTTGAAGTCACTGGTTTATCCTTTTTATTAAATTTTTCATCTTCAGCTTTCAGTGCTGTTGCCAAGTTCCATGAGAAGATGCTTAAAGACATGTTACTGGGAGCAAAGGGCCCCTCTGCTGTATGAAAGTAATCTCCCTGGTCTCCCCCTCCTATCCCCCAAGGCCTTCAACAGACACATAAAATACATAAATTCCATTTCCGTATGTGGCCTGGAATGCTAGTTGTCATCACGCTATTGTGTCTGCTGTAAATATTTGTGTTCTAGGAAGGCAACTGATTAGAGCTCTGCAGGAGGGATGAAGGACCCACGGCCTTTACTCTCTTCCCATTTGTATCATCGCTTCCATTTCCTTCTCTCCTGAGAAGCTATAGGACTGCTACCCTGTAACAGGGAAAATTCAGGTCCCATCCTAAGACCCAGAAATGGGAATCAGCTGGGTAGCACCTAGAGCTCAGACTTCACCTCCTCACCATTTGGGGCTGCAGCCCACCCACATCCCACAGGAGGGAGGCAGAGAAGGAAGGTTAGGGAGATCTTTATTGGGAGTGGGTGGGGCCAGAGTACCATTAGTCTTAAGGCTCCAAAAACTTAATTATGCCCAGCCTCCCTGCCTGCCAGGCTCCAAAATACTGTTGGCTGTTTCACAGCACAGGGCCTTTGTCCCACATGTTCTCAAGTCAATAACGATCAGCTCTGTCCTGGAGTATTTTAAACATACAGAAAAGCAGAAAGAACGATGTAACCAACACCCATTTCCATCACCCAGATTCTTAAAGCACTGGAGCACAGAGATATCCAGGCCGGTGGACATTCCAGACCAGCTTTACCAGTCGACGCTGCCCCTGATCCACCGCCCTGTGTTGGGACCCCCAGGGGTTTGCATCTCATGTATCAGCTAAGATGTGTAAACAGCACATCTAATTCCTTGAGCTGATGAAAGGTGCTGTGTAATCACAGTACATGCTCCACCAACAGAGCTCACGTCTGCCTTCGCACCCAGAATATCCCTGCAGCATCCCGGGCTGGAGGCCCTGAGGAAGGACCACCTATGCATAGGTACATCATAAATTGTGCTGAGTTCACTAGTCACAATTATCCTAATTTGAAGCTGAAAGAACTCCCAGGGCACATCCAATGAAACTCTCATTTTACAGATGGCAAAGAAATTGATTCTCCTTTTTCCATACATACAGATGACCAATAGGCACATGAAAATAGGTTCAACATCACTAACTATTAACATTAGTGTTAGTTGCTCGGTTGTATCGACTTTATGATCCCATGGACAGTAGCACACCAGGCTCCTCTGTTCATGGGATTCTCCAGGCAAGAATACTGAAGTGGATTGCCATTCCCTTCTCCAGGGCATCTTCTCGACCCAGGGATTGAACCCGGGTCTCCTGCATTGTGGGCAGATTCTTTACCATCTGAGCCACCTAATTAATAGAAAAATGCAAATCAAAATCACAGCAAGATATTACCTCACACCTATCAGAATGGCTATCATCAAAAAGACAAAAAAAAAAAAAAAACAAATGTGGTCAAGGATGTGGAGAAAAGGGAACCCTTGTGCACTGTTGATAAGAATGTAAATTGGTGCAGCCACTACGGAAAACAGTACGGGATTCCTCAAAAAAATTGAGAATGGAACTACTATACAATCCAGCTATCCCACTTCTGCATTTTATCCAAAGATATGACAACGGTAATCCAAAAAGATACACGCACCCTTATCTATATTTATCGCAGTCCTGCTTACAACAGCCGAGATACTGGAGCAACCTAAGCAAACTAGGTGCCTATAGACAAATGAATGGAAGAAGAAAAGTATATTATGCAAGGGAATACTACTTAGCCATAGGAAAGATGAAATCTTGCCATTTGGACAACATGGTTGGACCTTGAAGGTATTATGCTAAAGGAAATAAGCAGTGTCCCCAAGGTCACACTGGATGGAATCTGGGCTAGAAACTCTGGTACCACTCAGTCTAATGCTTTTTCCATCATCACACCATATTGCTTTCGTGAAGAGTAAAGTGGAATCCATGCGCTCTCGCTTTGACCATCAACAAGGAGAATGCAGGGAGCAAAGGTGATGTTGGATGCATTGCCACCTTTTGCAACATTGGCTTCATTTGGGGCAGGTTTCATCCCGACTTCCCAGCACCTTCTGCGGCTCCCCGTCTGGGCTCACCTCACTGAGCCCTTCAGCAACACCCCAGTCCTGTTCCCTCTGTCCTTTGCTGTGCCAGGCCACTCAGAGCAAGGAGCGATCCCGACAGACACTACACAGCTGGGTAACTGCCCGCTGGAGGCCCTCAGCTCCCAGGGCCCCACAGACTCCCTGACCCTGAACCTCTTTCTTCTGTCATTGCCAGGGAGCAGTGCACTGAGCCTTCTCCTATTCTCTTTCCCTCCACTATCAGAAAATCCAAGTGCAATATCCAAAATGCAAAAACACGAGGAAAGAAATAATATACAGGAAGAGAAAAGGAAGAGACGTGGATCCACCAACTGAAAAAAATATATATAATAAACCTAACACTGGAAAATAAAGAACAGGCTATAATTCTGTCTTCTCATGAACATATTTCCAAGTGACTAAATCTTCCGAGTATTTGGGTGAAGCAGTGAAATCAATCTGGAGACACCAAGAAAGCTTACACGCCCACACTTCCACGTCAGGAAGAAAGAGGCGTCTGGACTTCTAGTCACCTGGGGTTTGGATACCAAACACAAATCCAGACCCTGGTCCCCAGCTGTCTCCCTGGCAAGTCCTGGCTCTGCTCTCATCTACACGATGTCACCTCAGGACAGTGACAGGGTCTGACTCCACACAGCCTGGATGACAGCAAGGAGCCCTGAGTCCGGGTCCAGAAAGAGGCCTGCACACGGCACTCAGAGCTCCTCCATCACCGCCCTGGAGCTCCGAGAGATCTGATCTCCCGCCATCTCCAAGTCTGGCCTTAGGTCATGGGTTTCAGATGGAATCAAGGGTTAGAGTCAGTCAGGTCAGTCGCTCACTCATGTCCGACTCTTGGCAACCCCATGAACCACAGCACACCAGGCCTCCCTGTCCATCATCAACTCCCGGAGTCCACCCAAACCCATGTCCCTTGAGTTGGTGATGCCATCAAACCATCTCATCCTCTGTCATGCCCTTCTCCTCCTGCCCTCAATCTTTCACAGTATCAGGGTCTTTTCAAATGAGTCAACTTTTCGCATCAGGTGGCCAAAGTATTGGAGTTTCAGCTTCAAAATCAATCCTACCAATGAACACCCAGGACTGATCTCCTTTAGAATGGACTGGTTGGATCTCCTTGCAGTCCAAGGAAGTCTCAAGAGTCTTCTCCAACACCACAGTGCAAAAGCATCAATTCTTTGGCACTCAGCTTTGTTTATAGTCCAACTCTCACATCCATACATGACTACTGGAAAAACCATAGCCTTGACTAGACGGACCTTTGTTGACAAAGTTAGAGTAGCAGAATGCAAATAGCCCTTTTACTTTAAAGCCCTAAGACCCTATGAATCCAGGGTCACTTTTCTGCAGAGCTGGGGATCCTGACATTCCCAGAGGCGTTTCCCCAAGTTGGGCCCTGTGGGCCCTAGAGAAGCCCTCCTTGATCTGAAGAACGCCTCTTTCTTCTCCTCACCTTGGTTCCCAAGTCCTGGCAGTCGGGCAAGAGAGGAGAAAACATGCATGTTTTTGTGAGGGAACCTCATGAAACTGACCACCACTGACTAGGGCAGACTGGGAACCAGGCTGCGGACCAACCTCTCTGCATGCCATAGACACAACACACAGCAGCCTCAACACCACCTCACAATACGCTCCAGAGAGGCAGGCTTAGATCTCATGCTGCCTCCAGGACCGTCCAAGCTTGTGCATCCAAGCAAGTTACTTAACCTCTTCAAGATTCAATGTCCACCTCTAAAACAAGGAGGATAGCTTAACTTCACTCACAGGGAAAGGAAATCAGTCCTGACTATTCACTGGAGGGACTGATGCTGAAGCTCCAATACTTTGGCCACCTGCTGTGAAGAGCTGACCCTTTGGAAAAGATCCTGATGCTGGGTGAGACTGCAGACAGAAGAAGAGGATGACAGAGGGTGAGATGCTTGGTTGGCATCACCAAATCAGTGAACATGAACTTGGGCAAACTCCGGGAGACAGTGAAGAACAGGGAAGCCTGGCGTGCTGCAGCCCATGGGGTCGCAAAGAGCTGGACACAACTGAGCAACTAAAAAACAACAACAAAATGAGGAAATACACAGAAGTGTCTTAGCACAGTGGCTGGCGCATAGTAAAGAAACAATATCATTCACCAGCAGGTCTCACAGGAGCTGAGAACTAAATAATCTTGGAAATAGTATTAGATGGGTCCACCCATCTAATACAGGAGAAAACGGGCCTAGAAAGAGAAATTACTCTCCCAAGTTTATGCCTCTAGTTGGCACAGAGTACAGATCAGAATTTGTGTCCACTGGGCCACATCTGTGTGCTCCTGACCCCTCACCACCTGAAGACTGTTCTCTGTCTCAGCTTAGCCCTTTTCCTAATAACCACAAGCTGTCTTTAATATTTGCTTGGTGTTTTCTCTGTTAAGCTGAAAATACCACCTTCTCAAGTGCCATTCAGCCTGATTCCCTTCTCAGAGAGGCCCTTGGACTCAGGAAAGGCATGACATTTCATCCAGTATCTCCAGAAACTTGGCATCAGGCATCCTCCTTTTCCCTTCCTGCTTTTCTATTTTGAGCCCTTTGGATACTCACAGTCTCAACTACAACCAAGTTTGGAAATCCAAACGCTTCTAATGGCTCACATCAAAGCTCTCTTCTCACCTTCTGTCATGAACCTCAGCCTCCCGACTGACCTCTCATGTGTTCTTGAGGGTCGAGGGCTGGGTCTATACATCATCTCGGGTACAGAAGCTACCGCTGGGCCATGTCATCTGGCCCTAGGGACAAGGACACAACTCCCACGACAAACATTTTGCAGCTGCGCTGAAGAAATGTGGCTTCTGCTCTGGAAGTGAACTTCAGAAATGGGTTTTCTTACTAAGGTTCTCACCAGCTACCCTGACACTTCTTGTCATAAGACACTTGTTCAGTATCCGTTGATCCGAAGTCAACTAAATTCACAACTGACTCATTGGGTGACAAACATACTTAGAGGCAGTGCCACAATTTATGAAATGGAAATTCTATTTTCAAAATCATTTCAACTCGATACATATTTATGGAGCACCCTGTGTGCAGGGCTCAAAACAGGCATTTTTATGTACTTTTTTGTTTAATCCTCATACTCCCCAAACTCATAGGTTTTCTTCTGTTTCAGTGAGTATTTCGTGAAGGCAAAAGTGAACAGTAGTACAGCCCAGGGCCAGAGGCAAGAAATTATATATACATCCTTGTCGTCAATTCAGTATAGTATTCATACATTTCTCAGGGCTTCCCTGGTGGTTCAGATGATAAAGACTCTGCTTGCATTTCTCTACTTACGTGTTCTATGAAAAACATGCTTCATTAGTGGAATTAATAGCCATATTGTTTTACATTAAAAGGATCGATTAAAGTGGTTTTATTCTGAGCAGAAAAATTTATGATAAGCCCTTAGTTGCTATTTTATTATTATTTAGTTACTGTTGCATTATCTTTTGGGAAGCCAGATGGGTGATAGAAACTCAGAGAGCTCCTGTGACTCATGAGGATTTTCAGATTTTAAGTTTGCTCGGTGTGACCAAGATTACAGGAGGGCCCAGAAGCGGGTATTACTGGAGTGACTGTTAACATGACTGAAAGCAGGACACATGTGAATCCCTCCACCCCTCGAGGGGGTCTGTGTGGAGGCCAACTGTGACCCTGGGGTGTCGATCTCACGTGGCGACACCAAATTGTGAAATCCTAGATAGACCCAGTATGGGTAGACAGCTGCTGCCAATTAAAACCAGCCCAAAGAAATGATCATTCTTATTACTGGGTAATTTATAGCATTCTCTCTGATCTCCTGCCCTGGGAACCATGTGCTTCAAGACATCTTGCACAGGGATGAGAACACCCAGCTACAATAAAGCCTTATTTAGGTTACTGTTTATTGAGATGACTAGAGGCCTCCCACCAGCCCGAGTTGGTAGATTTCAGCAGGATTTTGTCACTGCTGGAAAGCTGGCTCTCAGGCCTTCCCATGTAAATAGACAGGCATTTCTGTACCATCCGGTGGTAGATTAGCCCCTTGGTAACTTGCCAACATTCAGCCAAACTCTCGAAGATTCAGAATCCATCACTGGCTCCTCCCCGCTCCACCCAACAACATCCTCGTTTATTATTCATCTCTTTTATTGAGCTTGTGCATCCACATATTGTGTATGCTAATTTTTGATATTAAGCTAAATAAAGCATCAACAGAAGGCAAATATCCTGGTCCAGATGGACCAAAAGAAAGAAAATCATTTCTGTCTTTTGCAGAGATTATTCCACTGCTTCCTGCCAACAGTGCTGTGGTGGAAATCTGCCTGAGAAAAAGCATGTATGTTTCGACTTAGCTGGGATGTTACTTCCCACGTGTGGACACAGCAGGGCCCGTGGCCTTCGGAGGAGGTGTCCAGGAGTGTATCCTCCTCGGTGGCTGCTGAAGGCAGAGGAAGGCAGTATGTCTGACTCTGTGCACATCTGGCAACCTCTTGCTTCCCAGTGGGCTCTTCTGCATATTCGCCAGCAGGAGAAAATGGCAAAATTTTTCTCACTGTGGATTGTAGCTTCAATTCCCTGATCTCTAATCTGCCTCTTAGAGTGTAGTCAGGGAAAGCTGACTCCACTTAGGTGATCAACTCTGGGATTCTGTTGATGCCTTAACCTCAGACAGCAGATAACCCTTATTTCCTGGCCCTGGAGGTCAAGCCTTTGACTGTGTGGATCACAATAAACTGTGGAAAATTCTGAAAGAGATGGGAATACCAGACCACCTAACCTGCCTCTTGAGAAATCTGTATGCAGGTCAGGAAGCAACAGTGAGAACTGGACATGGAACAAACAGACTGGTTCCAAATAGGAAAAGGAGTCCATCAAGGCTGTATATTGTCACCCTGCTTATTTAACTTCTATGCAGAGTACATGATGAGAAACGCTGGACTGGAAGAAACACAAGCTAGAATCAAGATTGCCGGGAGAAATATCAATAAGCTCAGATATGCAGATGACACCACCCTTATGGCAGAAAGTGAAGAGGAGCTAAAAAGCCTCTTAATGAAAGTGAAAGAGGAGAGTGAAAAGGTTGGCTTAAAGCTCAACATTCAGAAAATGAAGATCATGGCATCCTGTCTCATCACTTCATGGGAAATAGATGGGGAAACAGTGGAACCAATGTCAGACTCTATTTTTGGGGGCTCCAAAATCACTGCAGATGGTGATTGCAGCCATGAAATTAAAAGACCCTGAGATTAGGGAAAGATGGCGAAGGAATAGGACAGGATGACCACTTTCTCCCTCACAAATTCCTCAAAAGAACATTTCAACGCTGAGCAAACTCCACAAAACAACTTCTGTAGGCTGGCAGAGGACATCAGGCAGCCAGAAAAGGAGACCATTGTCTTCAAAAACAGATTTTTAATCTTTGCTCTTAGGTTTTTGTTGTCAATTTTGTACATTTAAAAACCCAAACTTCACTACCCAAGTTTACCTGAGAGCGAGATTACTGGCTTGACCACTCTCTCCTCCTCTGGACTCTCCTTTTTCTCCACCAGGTGGCCTCTATCTCTTTTCTCCCCCATCTCTTCTCTATCCAACTCTGTGAATCTCTGTGTATTCCAGACGGTGGAGAACACCTAAGGAACTGGTTACTGGCAGGATTTGTCTCTCTCCTACTCATTCCTCTCTCTTATCCTCCTGGTCACCTCTGTCTACTTCCTCCCTCTCCTCTTCCCCGTATAACTCTGTAAATACCTCTGAGCGGTCCAGACTATAGATCGCACATAAGGAAGTGACTACTGGCTAGCTTGCTCTCTCCGCTTTTGATCTCACCGCATCTCATTCCAGTTACCTCTAACTACCCCCTCCATCTTCTCTTCTCCTTGTAACTCAGTGAACCTCTCTGAGTGTCCCTCAATGTGGAGAAACTTTTCATCTTTAACCTAGATGTTTTATCATCAGTGCTGTATAGATGGAGAAGTCTAGAGGCTACTGTAAAAATAAAACTGAAAACCAGAAGCAGGAGGCTTAAATCCAAAGCCTGAAAACATTAGAGAACTCTTGAATTCAGGGAACATTAAGCAATAGGAGCTCATCAAATGCCTTCATACCTACACCGAAACCAAGCTCCACCCAAGGGCCAACAAGTTCCAAAACAAGACATACCACGCAAATTCTCCAGCAACACAGGAACACTCCCCTGAGCTTCAATATACAGGCAGCTCAAAATTATCCCAAAACCTTTGATGTCTCATAACCCATTACGGGTCACTCCACTGCACTCCAGAGAGAAGAAACCCAGCTCCACCCACCAAAACCCCAACACAAGCCTCCCTAACCAGGAAACCTTGACAAGCCACTGATAGAACCCCACCCAAAGTGAGGAAGCTCCATAATAAAGAGAACTCCACAAATTATCAGAATATAAAAAGGCCACCCCAAACGCAGCAATATAACCAAGATGAAGAGACAGAGGAATACCCAGCAGGTAAAGGAACAGGAGAGTTGCCCACCAAACCAAACAAAAGAGGAAGAAGTAGGGAATCTACCGGAGAAGGAATTCCGAATATTGATAGTGAAAATGATCCAAAATCTTGAAATCAAAATGGAATCACAGATAAATAGCCTAGAGACAAGGATTGAGAAGATGCAAGAAAGGTTTAACAAGGACCTAGAAGAAATAAAAAAGAGTCAAAATCTAATGAATAATGCAATAAATGAGATCAGAAACACTCTGGAGGCAACAAATAGTAGAATAACGGAGGCAGAAGATAGGATTAGTGAAATAGAAGATAGAATGGTAGAAATAAATGAATCAGAGTGGAAACAAGAAAAACGAATTAAAAGAAATGAGGACAATCTCAGAGACCTCCAGGACAATATGAAACGCTCCAATATTTGAATTATAGGAGTCCCAGAAGAAGAAGACAGAAAGAAAGATCATGAGAAAATCCTTGAGGAGATAATAGTTGAAAACTTCCCTAAAATGGGGAAGGAAATAATCACCCAAGTCCAAGAAACACAGAGAGTTCCAAATAGGATAAACCCAAGGCGAAACACCCCAAGACACATATTAATCAAATTAACAAAGATCAAACACAAAGAACAAATATTAAAAGCAGCAAGGGGAAAACAACAAATAACACACAAGGGCATTCCCATAAGGATAACAGCTGATCTTTCAATAGAAACTCTTCAGGCCAGGAGGGAATGGCAAGACATACTTAAAGTGATGAAAGACAATAACCTACAGTCCAGATTACTGTACCCAGCAAGGATCTCATTCAAATATGAAGGAGAAATCAAAAGCTTTACAGACAAGCAAAAGCTGAGAGAATTCAGCACCACCAAACCAGCTCGCCAACAAATTCTAAAGGATATTCTCTAGACAGGAAACACAAAAGGGTGTATAAACCCGAACCCAAAACAATAAAGTAAATGGTAACGGGATCATACTTATCAATAATTACCTTAAAGGTAAATGGGTTGAACACCCCAGCCAAAAGGCAAAGACTGGCCGAATGGATACAAAAACAAGACCCCTCTATATGCTGCTTACAAGAGACCCACCTCAAAACAAGGGACACATACAGACTGAAAGTGAAGGGCTGGAAAAGATATACCACGCAAATAGAGACCAAAAGAAAGCAGGAGTGGCAATACTCATATCCGATAAAATAGACTTTAAAACAAAGGCTGTGAAAAGAGACAAAGAAGGCCACTACATAATGATCAAAGGAACAATCCAAGAAGAAGATATAACAATTATAAATATATATGCACCCAATATAGGAGCACCACAATATGTAAGACAAATGCTAACAAGTATGAAAGGGGAAATCAACAATAACACAATAATAGTGGGAGGCTTTACTACCCCACTCACACCTATGGACAGATCAACTAAACAGAAAATTAACAAAGAAACACAAACTTTAAATGATACATTAGATCAGTTAGACCTAATTGATATCTATAGGACATTTCACCCCAAAACAATGAATTTCACCTTTTTTCAAGTGCTCATGGAACCTTCTCCAGGATAGATCACATCCTGGGCCATAAATCTAAACTTGATAAATTCAAAAAATCGAAATCATTCCAAGCATCTTTTCTGACCATAATGCATTAAGATTAGATCTCAATTACAGGAGAAAAACTATTAAAAATTCCAACATATGGAGGTTGAACAACACACTTCTGAATAACCAACAAATCACAGAAGAAATCAAAAAGAAATCAAAATATGCATAGAAACGAATGAAAATGAAAACACAACAACCCAAAACCTGTGGGACACTATAAAAGCAGTGCTAAGAGGAAAGTTCATAGCAATACAGGCATACCTCAAGAAACAAGAAAAAGTCAAATAAATAACCTAACTCTACAACTAAAGCAACTAGAAAAGGAAGAATTGGAGAACCCCAGAGTTAGTAGAAGGAAAGAAATCTTAAAAATTAGGGCAGAAATAAATGCAAAAGAAACAAAAGAGACCATAGCAAAAATCAACAAAGCCAAAAGCTGGTTCTTTGAAAGGATAAATAAAATTGACAAACCATTAGCCAGACTCATCAAGAAGCAAAGAGAGAAAAATCAAATCAATAAAATTAGAAATGAAAATGGAGAGATCACAACAGACAACACAGAAATACAAAGGATCATAAGAGACTACTATCAGCAGTTGTATGCCAATAAAATGGACAACGTGGAAGAAATGGACAAATTCCTAGAAAAGTACAATTTTCCAAAACTGAACCAGGAAGAAATAGAAAATCTTAACAGACCCATCACAAGCATGGAAATTGAAACTGTAATCAGAAATCTTCCAGCAAACAAAAGCCCAGGTCCAGACGGCTTCACAGCTGAATTCTACCAAAAATTTCGAGAAGAGCTAACACCTATCCTCTTCAAACTCTTCCAGAAAATTGCAGAGGAAGGTAAACTTCCGAACTCATTCTACGAGGCCACCATCACCCTAATACCAAAACCTGACAAAGATGTCACAAAAAAAGAAAACTACAGGCCAATATCACTGATGAACATAGATGCAAAAATCCTCAACAAAATTCTAGCAATCAGAATCCAACAACACATTAAAAAGATCATACACCATGACCAAGTGGGCTTTATCCCAGGGATGCAAGGATTCTTCAATATCCGCAAATCAATCAATGTAATTCACCACATTAACAAATTGAAAAATAAAAACCATATGATTATCTCAATAGATGCAGAGAAGGCCTTTGACAAAATTCAACATCCATTTATGATAAAAACTCTCCAGAAAGCAGGAATAGAAGGAACATACCTCAACATAATCAAAGCTATATATGACAAACTCACAGCAAACATTATCCTCAATGGTGAAAAATTGAAAGCATTTCCCCTAAAGTCAGGAACAAGACAAGGGTGTCCACTTTCACCGCTACTATTCAACATAGTTCTGGAAGTTTTGGCCACAGCAATCAGAGCAGAAAAAGAAATAAAAGGAATCCAAATTGGAAAAGAAGAAGTAAAACTCTCACTGTTTGCAGATGACATGATCCTCTACATGGAAAACCCTAAAGACTCCACCAGAAAATTACTAGAGCTAATCAATGAATATAGTAAAGTTGCAGGATATAAAATCAACACACAGAAATCCCTTGCATTCCTATACACGAATAATGAGAAAGTAGAAAAGAAATTAAGGAAACAATTCCATTCACCATTGCAACGAAAAGAATAAAATACTTAGGAATATATCTACCTAAAGAAACTAAAGACCTATATATAGAAAACTATAAAACACTGATGAAAGAAATCAAAGAGGACACTAATAGATGGAGAAATATACCATGTTCATGGATCGGAAGAATCAATATAGTGAAAATGAGTATACTACCCAAAGCAATTTACAAATTCAATGCAATCCCTATCAAGCTACCAGCCACATTTTTCACAGAACTTGAACAAATAATTTCAAGATTTGTATGGAAATACAAAAAACCTCGAATAGCCAAAGCAATCTTGAGAAAGAAGAATGGAACTGGAGGAATCAACCTGCCTGACTTCAGGCTCTACTACAAAGCCACAGTCATCAAGACAGTATGGTACTGGCACAAAGACAGACATATAGATCAATGGAACAAAATAGAAAGCCCAGAGATAAATCCACACACATATGGACACCTTATCTTTGACAAAGGAGGCGAGAATATACAATGGAGTAAAGACAATCTCTTTAACAAGTGGTGCTGGGAAAACTGGTCAACCACTTGTAAAAGAATGAAACTAGATCACTTCCTAACACCGCACACAAAAATAAACTCAAAATGGATTAAAGATCTAAATGTAAGATCAGAAACTATAAAACTCCTAGAGGAGAACATAGGCAAAACACTCTCAGACATAAATCACAGCAGGATCCTCTATGATCCACCTCCCAGAATTCTGGAAATAAAAGCAAAAATAAACAAATGGGATCTAATTAAAATTAAAAGCTTCTGCACAACAAAGGAAAATATAAGCAAGGTGAAAAGACAGCCTTCTGAATGGGAGAAAATAATAGCAAATGAAGCAACTGACAAACAACTAATCTCAAAAATATACAAGCAACTTATGCAGCTCAACTCCAGAAAAATAAACGACCCAATCAAAAAATGGGCCAAAGAACTAAATAGACATTTCTCCAAAGAAGACATACGGATGGCTAACAAACACATGAAAAGATGCTCAACATCACTCGTTATTAGAGAAATGCAAATCAAAACCACAATGAGGTACCACTTCACACCAGTCAGAATGGCTGCGATCCAAAAATCTGCAAGCAATAAATGCTGGAGAGGGTGTGGAGAAAAGGGAACCCTCCTACACTGTTGGTGGGAATGCAAACTGGTACAGCCACTATGGAGAACAGTGTGGAGATTCCTTAAAAAATTGCAAATAGAACTACCTTATGACCCAGCAATCCCACTTCTGGGCATACACACCGAGGAAACCAGAATTGAAAGAGACACATGTACCCCAATGTTCATCGCAGCACTGTTTATAATAGCCAGGACATGGAAACAACCTAGATGTCCATCAGCAGATGAATGGATAAGAAAGCTGTGGTACATATGCACAATGGAGTATTACTCAGCCATTAAAAAGAATTCATTTGAATCAGTTCTGATGAGATGGATGAAACTGGAGCCTATTATCCAGAGTGAAGTAAGCCAGAAAGAAAAACACCAATACAGTATACTAACACATATATATGGAATTTAGGAAGATGGCAATGACGACCCTGTATGCAAGACAGCAAAAAAGACACAGATGTGTATAACGGACTTTTGGACACAGAGGGAGAGGGAGAGGGTGGGATGATTTGGGAGAATGGCATTCTAACATGTATACTATCATGTAAGAATTGAATCGCCAGTCTATGTCTGATGCAGGGTGCAGCATGCTTGGGGCTGGTGCATGGGGATGACCCAGAGAGATGTTTTGGGGAGGGAGGTGGGAGGCGGGTTCATGTTTGGGAACGCATGTAAGAATTAAAGATTTTAAAATTTAAAAAATAAAAAACTATAAAAAGAAAATAAAAATAAAAATAAAAAATAGAAAAAATAAAAGACCCTTACTCCTTGGAAGAAAAGTTATGACCAACCTAGATAGCATATTCAAAAGCAGAGACATTACTTTGCCGACTAAGGTCCAACTAGTCAAGGCTATGGTTTTTCCTGAGGTCATGTATGTGTGAGAGTTGGACTGTGAAGAAGGCTGAGCGCCAAAGAATTGATGCTTTTGAACTGTGGTGTTGGAGAAGACTCTTGAGAGTCCCTTGGACTGCAAGGAGATCCAGCCAGTCCATTCTGAAGGAGATCAGCCCTGGGATTTCTTTTGGAAGGAATGATGCTAAAGCTGAAACTCCAGTACTTTGGCCACCTCATGCGAAGAATTGACTCATTGGAAAAGACCCTGATGCTGGGAGGGATTGGGGGCAGGAGGAGAAGGGGACGACCGAGGATGAGATGGCTGGGTGGCATCATGGACTCGATAGACGTGAGTCTGAGTGTACTCTGGGAGTTGGTGATGGACAGGGAGGCCTGGCGTGCTTCAATTCATGGGATCGCAAGGAGTCGGACACAACTGAGCAACTGAACTGAACTGGAGGTCCTGTCTAAGCTGTAGGTCAGTATCTTAAGGTCTGGTGGCCTGGCATCAAGGTCTGAGTCAGCTTGAAGCAACCACCATCTCCCATACAGGCCTGGGCTAGTCCAGCAGACCAGACAGCACATGCGGGCAACCAGCACACTGTCTGCTCCCTGCCCCTCAATAGAGGGAGACCTCTCAACTATCCTTCCTTCTTGCAGATCCTATTCAAATCATCCAGTATATAAAGTACAAGACAATTGACTGAGTTCTTTATTAATCACAACTTCCATACTGTTGTAGATCACTCATTCACTTTGATCAGACTCTGATAATCCCAAATCTCTCAGCTACACATTTATAAATTATTGGGAAAGAATTTTTTTTTTTTTTTGGCCATGCTGCATAACCTGCAGAATCATAGTTCCCAACTAGGGATCAAATCTATGGGCCCTGCAGGGGAAGCACTGAGTCCTAACCACTGGACTGCCAGAGAAGTCCCAGGAAGGTATTTTTAGAAGGCACTTATTTGCCTTAAATGTATTTCAATTAATAAGAGGTAAGGGGAATCAGGAATACTAGAGGTGGGATGTAAGCTGGAATTTTAAAAAGGATGAAAAGTGCAGACCTTATGAGAAGGTAACATCTGAGCAAAGATCACATTTCACTGTACAAGGTATTGCAAGATAACCAAGGTGAATCAGACACAGCATCTGAGCCCAAGTAGTTTGTCTCTAGTGAAGGAAAATTTTCAAGACACATACCAAACTGAAGTCATAAAAGACAGAAGAAAAGGTGTACGTAAATAGCAGTGAAAGAAAGAATATTTTAATTCTAATGAGATATGTGTAAGTAAATAGCTTTTATCCTGGAATGAAAACAGGGAGAAAAAGGTAATTACCTGGTCTAGTAGCTTGACGAGGAAAGGAGGAAAGGGCTAAAGAGCCACTGTTAGAGAAGCAGATGGTATAATGTTGGGAAGAGGTGAGCGTGTGTGAAGCTTGGAAGAGATGGGAGGAGATGGGAGAAGGGTCAGTGGGTGGTGATGAAACATACAGCGTGGTGACTGTGACGAATGTGTGTGCGCGCATCTGTGCTCAGTGGTGTCTGACTGTGAATCCACGGATTGCAGCCCACCAGGGTCCCCTGTCCACGGCATTCTCCAGGCAAGGATACTAGAGTGGGTTGCCATTTCCTTCTCCAGGGGATCTTCCCAATTAGGGATTGACCTTGTGTCTCCTACATCCTCCTGCATTGGCAAGCGGATTCTTTACCACTAAGCGACCTGGGAAGCCCTAATTAATTATTACTTAGTAATAATTAATAATACTGTGTTGCATATCTGAAAGTTGCTAACAGAACAAGTTGTAAAAGTTCTCATCACAAGAAAAAAGTTCTGTAACTTTGTATGGTGATAGATATTATCTAGACTTATCATGGTGATCATTTCACAATATATACCAACATTGAATCATTATGTTGTATGTCAATTATATCTTGAGAAAATAAAATAATCATAATCATAGAATAGTCGATGGCGAGAAAGCAACTAGAAGGTATGATAGATGTTTGTCTTCCAGGCAAGAATGGTCTAACCATGTTTCTTACATGAAATACTAGGGATTCCCCCAGATAATACTTTTAAGGTGATTCATTTATGTTTGGGATGGACATGTGCAGATTGCTATATTCAGGGTGGATAACCAACAAGGTTCTACTGTGTAACACAGGGAACTCTGTTCAATGTTATGTGGCAGCCTGGATGGGAGGGGAGTTTGGGAGAGATTTGATACATGCATATGTATGGCTGAGTCTCTTTGCTGTCCATCTGAAACTATCATGACATTGTTAATCAGCTACACTCCAACATAAAATTAAAAGTTCAATTTAAAATATTTAAAAAAAAACAAACTCTTCTCTGTATTTGGGCAAAGGAACCTCATTAGCCAGTACATCATTGCCAATGACCATCAAAGGGTTCTGTCCAGGCTGTGTGGTGAGGCAAGCGAGGTCAGAGAAGGAACTGTGAACTGTGAGGTTTAGGGTCGTCTGACGGCCGGGTAAAGAGAGTAAGGATGAGGAGCAGTCGCCGTGGGAGGGGAGGAGGGAGAATACAGGAAAGAAGAAGGGTCAGAGAGAATGCAGGAAAGGAAAGCCCAAGCTGACCTCGAGTGCAGACCCTGATGCTAAGGGCTCCAGTGTGAATGGGAGAGCTGACCTGGACCCCAGGTGAAGGTCATCTGGGACTGGGAGGCTGACTTGCTGTAGGTCTGTTTTTCCTTCTCCAACCCATCCTTCTAGAAATCTCCAGAGTACTCTTTCCAATAGCAAAATCTGAACTGAACTGCATGCTTGAGAAAGGCCACTGATTCCAACTGATGAACACTTGCACATCCTTCGAGCCTCTGCTCAGGTGTTAACTTTCTTGAGAAGCCTTCCTGGGCTCTCAGGTGGAGTCTGCCATCTGCTCCTCCACAGTCTCCTAGCACTGCTCATAAGTGTCATTAGCACATATTGCTGTGTGTTGCAGAGTCAACATATCAATTCTCCTCTAAAACCGAAGATCTTAAGGGCGAGAGTCAGACTTCTTTATATCTGTGCCCCAGGCCTACACAAAGACTGGCATGCTATTTGTGCTCAACTAATGAAGCTTTAAGGGTAGGGGTTTTTAACAGGTGTGAATGGTTGGACCTCTTGGGAAATTTTTTCAAAATGCAGAGACCTTGGCCCTTCCCAGGGCTAATGGATCCAATCTCTGGGGCTGCATTTGGGTGACAGTGTTTTGGAGAAGCTTCTTCGGATGAGTCAGATGCTGTTCATGATGAAAAGCCTCTGCTCCAGAGATGCGGCTCCAAATTCTATGCACGCTACTGACATCACTCGTGGGGTCTGGAAGCAGGAAGCCCCTGTGAAGAACCGAGGTTTCAGAGCCAGAAGGGTCTGGATTCAATCTGTAGTCTCAGCCTGTGAATCCATCACCAGCCAACCGTGGGAACTTGGGCAAATTCCTATACCTCACTGAGCCTTGACTCAGAGGTTGTAAAAATTAAATGAGACCATAATACATAGTAGACACTCAAGCTGGTGCTGATTTTGTCTGTGACAAATCAAAGTTTCAGGCATGCTCTTTCCACTCAATCCTGTCTATCAGAATAATGATGATCTTTTGTATATTTTCAAAACTTATTATTCTTCTCACAAAATGTTCTTGCCTTTGACATCATTCAAAACTTTTAGTGACTCTGAGAATAGGGGCAGAAAATGTCTTGTCTAGTCATTTTATACGTGAGGGAATGTCATTTCTTGGAAATGTAAAGATTAGCCGTGAGCACAGCCAAGTGTCCAGTTGGGAACAGACACCATCCTGCTCTTCTCATTGGGGCCACCAGCTCATCAGCACACACCTGCCCTCTCCCCCAGGTAGTTGCAGGTGTGCTGGGAGCTGGGGAGAAGCCCCAGGTTGACAGCCATGAGTAAGTCATAATCTGCCCAGGATCAGAGGAAAGCAGCCTGTCAGAAGTGAGACTTTCACCTAGAAAGAGAAAACTCCAGGCAAAGAGAATGTCACGTACTACTGTGGAGAGCAAGAAAGAGACTGGTGTGTGTGAAGGATAAACTCATGGCTGATTCTGATGAGTAAGAGAATGTGCTAGAAGGGGCATCCTGGCCTGATCACAAAGAACCCTGAATGACATTCACTCTTTGTTTCCTTGGCAATGCAGAGCCACTGAAGATTTTAGCAGGAAAATTGATAGCCTCAACTTTCTGACCCTGGCTTTCTGAATGGATTAAAATAATAATATTAACAGAAGCTAAACTCACACTAGGCACTGCCCTAAGGGCTTTACAAAAGTTAACTCAGTTAATCCTCGTACCCACCTTTTGGACAGGTCTTATCATTTATTTTCCTCATTTTATAGACGAGGAAACTGGGATGAAGGGATGTTAAAGAACTTACCACCATCACTCAGCTGGTAAGTGGCAGAGCTCAGGTTTGCTAGTGGTCTGGCTTAAAGGGTAATGCTTCTAATTTCCCCCAGAGTGGTACCTCACAAGAAACCTAAAAGCAGACAAAGCAATTAAGAGATGGTAGCGGTTTAGGAGAATGAAAAGGGAGAGACAGAAGACTTGGTTATGGATAAATCAACGTAGACTTCTAAACACTATTATTTAGTATACACGGAAACTTACTGGCCAGAAAATTGAAAGACAATTTTCCCTAAGCATTTTTATAAGGAGAAGGATGGTTGGTAAGAATGATTTGTTTTCACCCCCATCCTTGTTTTGCAAGTAAGGAAATGTTCACAGGTGTTCTAAGGATGCTCCTTCTGTCTGTCAAGCCCATTCTTTGCTCTGATGGGACTGATATCTCACACTTCGTATAGAGGATAAGTCATGGCTCAAAGAGAATGATCACAGGAAGGAAAGCACCCGGTCTGCGCTTGCGCTCAGCCTCCTTCATCTTCTGAAGCCACGCCTTCTAAGAAGATGGTGGTGGTGGTTTAGTCATGACCGACTCTTGCAACGCCATGGTCTGTAGCCTGCCAGGATCCTCTGTCCATGGAATTACCCAGTCAAGAATACCAGAGTGGTCTTCCATTTCCTTCTCCAGGGGATCTTCCTGACCCAAGGATCGACCCCATATCTCCTACATTACAGGCAGGTTCTTTACTGCTGAGCTACCAGGAATTTCAGGCTTTCATTGTGGCTCAGTTGGTAAAGAATCTGCCTGCAGTGTGGAAGACCTGGGTTCGATCCCTTGGTTGGGGAGATTCCCTGGAGAAGGGAAAGGCTACCCACTCCAGTATTCTGGCCTGGAGAATTCCGTGGACTGTATAGTCCATGGAATGGTTAGATGGCATCACCGACTCAATGGACATGAGTTTGGGTAAACTCCAGGAGTTGGTGATGGACAGGGAGGCCTGGCATGCTGCTGGTTCATGGGGTTGCAAAGAATCGGACATGACTGAGTGACTGAGCTGAACTGAAGCGACTTTCACTTCACTAGCAGGGATTTCCCTTTTAAAATATACTTGGCAATAAAAGATAAAAGAATATAAAGATTGGGAGGGTTAAGGAGAGGGATCAAGAGTAAAAACAAAACTGAAATACTTCAGCTCTCTTTGAAAATGACCAGAAATCTCAAAGCATAAAACACTTTCAAAGTTGCAACTGAAATGGAAAGAAAACAGTGTGAAATGAAAGCAGGCCCAAAGCATTGCCTCAGCTGTCCCTGTGTCCTCCCGAAACGGCACTGAAAGTCTCTGTGCCGAGCATCTGGATGCTTCAGAGGCGTCCCTGCTGACCTCATGCCCTTTCACTGAGCTCATCTTGGTTGGCTTCATGGACAGGCAAATCGTGTTTCATGTGCGGCTTTTAATATCTGTCCTTGTTTTCTGGCTTCTCTTTGCAGAACCTCCAGAATGATGTCAGCTCCACACTTTCCTGAAAGACTGTTTCCAAGGAGCTCCCATTTTGCCATTCTGAGCAGTTAACAGTAGCCTCTTCAGAAGCCATCCCTTTGGTGGGTTTTGTCATATCCTGTTCCTTACAAGCAGACGTGATGGACACTAGCTGGCTGCTCTCCCAGCTGAGTGTCATTCCCTCCTGGGCATCCAGCTACTCCATTTCCCAGCATTAGGGGCACCCATGTGCCTGGGTTCTAGGCAAAGAAGGTGGCCAGAATGATGGACACTATTTTCATTCTGGCCCCTGAAACCCTCCCACATGCCATGTGAGCTCTGCTTCAGTCCTGTTGAGTTTGACATGCCAGTGAGACATCCAGAGCTGCGTGTTTAGAGAAACGTCTGAACTCGAGATGCAATCACTGGTACAGATGTGATTGTCCAGAGGCTGGAGAATGAGGAAGGGCCAAGGACAGATCCGTGAAGACCACCTGCCCTTCACGAGGAAGGCTACCTGAAGAAGCTGGCGATGCATTCTGAGAAGGAAATAGAAAAAGAAAAGCAGGGTGAACTTTTTCATGAACATGGAGGAAGGAGAGTGTTTCCAGGAGGCCGTAACCAATAGAGACAACAGTCACTGCAAGTTCAATAATAAGAGGAAAGAATAAGGGTCTGTCAGATTTGCCAGTGCCAAGTTCTTTGACAGCATTTGCCAACATCTGGTGGGGATGGGGAGCGGGATTTGCTGGTACAGGACTGTGTCTTCAAGAATGTGAGGACTGAAGGAGGACTTGATGTTTACGAGGGAAAGGAAGATGGAAGGAAACAGCACCAAGATAGAAGGAATATATTAACAACATGAAGAAAAGCATTTTAATGAGAAGACAAAGTAAATGAGAAAATTAATCTTCATAATCATCCCAATTTTGTGTATGTGGGGGGAGGGTAGATAAAGAGAGTGAGAAGGAACACACGTACCAAAAAATTCAAAATATATTATGCAAAAATGATAAAGGTCATTATCCTCTAATAGTAAGTGGATTTGGGGGTTTTCTTTTCCTTCTTCAGACTTTTCTGGATTTTCCAAGTTTTTGACGGTGACTACTGTATTACACTGGTACCAGTAACAGGTTTTGGTTTTGAGACTCAAGCATGATTAAAAGCTAAGACCTAAGAGAAAGTGGGAACAACGAGAAGTGGGGAGAAGTGTGTAAAATAGAATTCTGAGGTGGAGTGGGGAGGGAAGCAGCAACTCAGCTCAGTGGAGAACATTCTCCTCTGACACTTTATTTTCTCAAGGCTGAGACTGAGGAAGAAGCCACAGGCATGGGCTGAAGAGTTCAGAGCTGGGAATTGACAAGAACATGGAAACTCGTGGTCAACACTCCACCACCCACCTACCCACCCCCGAGAACCAGTGCCCTCCTGCCAGCAGCTTCCTGTCGAGATTGTCCTACATTGTCTCCAGGACTGACTTCTTGGGCAAAAAGAGAGCTGTCTTCCTTCCTTCCTTCTACCCAAAATTAGTTTTCCTGTTCATCCTATGTGGCCTTCCTCCAAGCTGACGACATTACCTAGCAGCCCATGAATTAACTCACCGTGTGAAGCTGACAGTGAATAACAAATATCCCTTAACATTCCTTCCTACTGGTGAGAAGTTGTATTTTAATAGAAGACCTTTAGAGCTATGTGTTTTAATCAAGAGATGAACATTTCCACCTCGGTGGTGCTTGAGAGGGCCTTTTTATTTTTTCAGTAGAAGGGGAATAGTGGTTCCAATTTTCTCTAAATTCACCATCGAGATAAAGGTATACCTTGTTTCCATTGAAGGACAACAATGCTGATAGATGGGTTTTAAATCCTCTTCTGTTACAGAACACTTTAATGGAAAGACTAACAGTTGCATAAGAAAAGACTGTATACATCACATGTGTCCTTCCAGGACCAGGATAAAATAAAGAGCTTTTAAAAAAAACAAAAACTGAGAGAGTTTGCTAGCAGCAAACTCTTACTAAAGGAAATCCTTAAGCATTTATTTCAGGAAAAAAGGATATTATCCCAGATGGAAAGAATGAGACACAGAAAGAAAAACAAAGAAAGGGGGAAATATGTGGGTAAATATGGAAAAACATTGATACATAAAATAAGAAGAATAAGCTAATAATAATAATAATGTTCTTAGGGAGCAATTTAAAAATAGAAATAAAATACACAGTAATAATACCACAATGTTAGAAGGAACAACTGAAACTGAAGTATTTTAAGGACATCATGTTACTTGGAAAGAGGGTTTACTGTTGATAATGTAACATTTTGATAAACTATGCATATTAAATTTCTATAATAGCCACAAAAGTAATTGAATGCATAACTCTTAAACTACCATAGGAAAAAATAAAATGAGAAAAACTGAACAATCAATCCAAAATAAGATAAGAAAGGAGAGAGAATGGAACATAGAAATGGTGGAACAAGGAGAAACTACAATTATTTTAATTAAAAATACTAAAATTACAACAATGTTTTGCCGCTGTTTAGTCGCTCAGTTGTGTCCAACTCTTGTGACCCCCATGGACTGCAGCAAGCCAGGCTTCCCTGTCTTCCACTGTCTCCTGGAGTTTGCTCACATCCATGTCCGTTGAGTCCATGATGCCATCCATCCATCTCACCCTCCCTTTCTCTTCCTGTCCTTAATCTTTCCCAGAATCAGGGTCTTTTCCAATGAGTTGGCTGTTGGCATCAGGTGGCCAAAGAATTGGAGCTTCAGCCTCAGCACCAGTCCTTCCAATGAATATTCAGGGACGAGTTCCTTTAGGATGGACTGGTTTGATCTCCTTGCAGTCCATGGGACTCCCAAGAGTCTTCTCCAGCACACAATTCAGAAGCACAAATTTTTCGATGCTCAGCCTTCTTTATGGTCCAACTCGCACATCCATACCTGACTACTGGAAAAACCATAGCTTTGACTGGATGGTCCTTTGTTGGCAAAATGATGTCTCTGCTTTTTAACACACTGTCTAGGTTGGTCATTACTTCTCTTCCAAGGAGCAAGCATCCTTTAAGAGTCCAGAGGACTGGACACTTTCAGTCAGTTTTCATTTAAAAACCAAAGAAGGGCAATGACCAAGAATGTTCAAACTACTGCACAATTGCACTTATTTCACTTGCTAGCAAGGTAATCGGAGAAGGCAATGGCACCCCACTCCAGTACTCTTGCCTGGAAAATCCCATGGATGGAGTAGCCTGGAAGGATGTAGTCCATAGGGTTGCTGAGGGTCAGACACAACTGAGCGACTTCACTTTCAGTTTTCACTTTCACACATTGGAGAAGGAAATGGCAACCCACTTCAGTGTTCTTGCCTGGAGAATCCCAGGGACGGGGGAGCTTGGTGGGCTGCCATCTGTGGGGTCACACAGAGTCAGACACAACTGAAGTGACTTACCAGGAGCAAGGTAATGCTCAAAATCCATCAAGTTAGGCTTCAACAGGATGTGAACCGAGAGCTTCCAGATGAACAAGCTGGGTTTAGAAAAGGCAGAGAAACCAGAGATCAAATTGCCAACATCCATTGGATTATAGAAAAAGCAAGTGAATTTCAGAAAAACATCTGCTTTATTGACTACGATAAGGCCTTTGACTATGTGGATCACAACGAACTGGAAAATTCTTCAAGAGATGGGAATACCAGACCACCTGACCTGCCTCCTGGGAAACCTATATGCAGGTCAAGAAACAACAGTTAGAACCAGACACGGTTCAGCGAACTGATTCAAAATTAAGTAAATACGTCAAGCCTGTGTATTGTCACCCTGCTTATTTAACTTCTATGCAAAGTACATGTGAAATGCTGGGGTGGATGACGCACAAGCTGGAATCAAGATTGCCAGGAGAAATATCAATAATGTCAGATATATGGATGACATCACTTTAATGGCAGAAAGTGAAGAGAAACTAAAAAGCCTCCTGATGAAGGTGAAAGAGGAGAGTGAAAAAGCTGACTTAAAACTCAACATTCAGAAAACGAAGATCATGGCATCCAGTCCCATCACTTCATGGAAAATAGATGAGGAAACAATGGAAACAGTGACAGACTTTATTTTCTTGGACTCTAAGATCACTGCGAATGGTGATTGCAGCCATGAAATTAAAAGACCTTTGCTCCTTGGAAGAAAAGCAATGACAGAACAATATAATAAACACAAAATGTCAGTAATTATAATAAATGAAAACAGATTAATTTCTCCAGTTAAAGATAATAATCAACAAATGATTTTTAAAAGAAACACATTAAAAACAATTGGATACAAAAGCATTAAAAGGAAAGGGTAAAAATATATATGTGGATGAATACTAGTCAAAGGGAAAACCATTGTGGTTATAGAAATTTTAGGGAAAAAAGTGGACTTTAAAGCAAACGGCATTGCTATAGGTATGGAGAGTCACTACTTAATGATAAAAGATTCGGTTTGGTAGTAAATTAAAGTAATTCTAAACTATTATGCACTTAGGTGCCTCAAAATAAATCAAGCAAAAACTGACAGATGATATAAAATCAATAATTTCACCACCATTGCGGGCTTCCCAGGTGGCACTAGTGGTAAAGAGCCTGCCTGCCAATGCAGGAGAGGTAAGAGACGTGGGTTGAGTCCCCGGGTGGGGAAGATGCCCTGGAGGAAGGCATGGCAACCCACTCCAATATTCTTGCCTGGAGAATCCCAAGGACAGAGGAGCCTGGCGGGCTGCAGTCCATAGCATCACAGAGTTGGACACAACTGAAGTGACTTAGCACTCAGCACACCACCATTGCAATAGATTTTCAAATAAAACCCACAGAAATTATGAGTCTAAGCATTCAAAAAAATCACCAGAGACATAGAAGATTTGAAAATACAAGAATTAAAAAGTTTGACCTAATAAACAGATAGATAGAATATTATACCTAATAGCTACTCAGAGTATTTGTAAAAACTGACTATACAAAGTGCCATTACACATGTTTCAACACATTTGAAAGAGTTGGCATCAGCCAGAACACATTTTATTACAATGCTGTCAAAAGATATTATAAAATATAGCAAGGAGCCACTAAAACTGCCATATATTTGAAATTAAGAATCACTTTTAAGTAATTTACAGATCAAAAATAATCAAAATGAAAATTGAAAAAAAATTTAACTGGATGCTAATGAAAATACTATGTATCAAAGCTTTCAAGATGCAGCTAAAGCAGAACTTAAATGGAAATTCATGGCTTTAAAATTTTAGATTAGTGACAAAGAAAAGCCAAAAATAATTGCTATAAGCATACATCTACAGAACCTAGAAAAAGAATTGCAAAATAAGTTCCATTTCAGTAGACAGAAGAAAACAAAGGTAAGAAGGAAATTTTATGGTACTAAAAAGAAACATAAAAGAGAACAAAGTAAGTCCTTTGGAAAGACTAAAAAATAGCAAACAATTGATAAAGAAAAAAGAGAAATAACAAATACAATTAAGACAAAGCTTCAAGTATTGCCCATGTTAAGAAACAACACAATATTAAGAAAAATGTTTAAGAAAAATTTTGTGCAAAAAAATTTACAACATAACTGAAAGAACCAAATTCCTAGAAAAATACAACTTACCAAAACTGAGTTAAGAAAAAATGAAAAGCCTTAATAGTCTAACAAGCATTAATGAAATTGAATCAATAGATCTTTCAGAGAACACAATTTTGCACAAACTATCCTAGGATTCAGAAAAGAAAGGAACACCTCCCAAGTCATTCAGTGAGGTCAGTATAACACACAGATGAAAGAGAGAGGGAGAAAGAAAGAGAGAGAGAAGATAAAAAATGTAGTGTGTGATTAAGAATAAGGTGTCTGTCACACACAGAGAACAAGCTGGTGGTTGCCAGTAGAGATGGGGAGGGAAAGGGGCAACCTAGGGGTAGGGGACTAAGAGGTACAAAGTACTAGGTATAAAGTAAACTATAAGGGAGACCTTCCTGGGGGTTCAGTGGTTAAGACTCCACGCTCTGAATGTGGGAGGCCCAGGTTCAATCCCTGGTCAGGGAACTAGATTCTGCAACTAAGACTTGATGAGGCCAAATAAATATCTTTTAAAAAAATAAACAAAATAAGCTACAAGGATATATTGTACCACACAAAGCATATAGCCAATATTTTATAATAACTATAAATGATTTATAATCTTTAAAACTTGGGACTCACTATATTGTACACCTGTAACTTATATAATACTGTATACCAACTATACTTCAAAGAAAGAGAGAGAGAAAGTTCAGGAATAGAGAGCCTTTATAAACTGTGCTTACTGAACAAACCAAAGAAGTATTTGAAAGTGTTGCTGTCTGTATAGTCTTCCCTCAGCAGGGATTTCAGCAAGAGTGACTCTGACAATTTCAAACTCTCAAAGAGGTGTAAATCTATGCAATTCCAAGGAGGGACTAGAAAGTGGGAGAGTCTTCTATTATCCACAAGCTGACCACTAAGAAACTGGTTCTCTTCTACATATGGCCCTTGACTCTTGAGTGCCACATTTGGGACACAGTCTTTTTTTTTTTTAAACAAGTTTCAGAATTATGCCTTCTCTCATGCCAAGACCATGCCTTTCTGGGGTCCCTCCATCTTCCCAGGATGCTATCAGGACCTTACAGATCTCTGCTGGCTTATATTCCAAGGTAATGTCTACTCCTGTTTCTCCAAAATAAATGACTTCTTTGTTCAACCCCTTTCCTCTCTCTTGTTCTTGCTGCAGTAGATATTTACAGCCTGCTACATCCAGCCTCTTAATCAGTCCTACCAAAAATGCAAATTGCCTTAACTTCAAGAGCAAAGAGCATTTAATTTTTTACATCCCTGGTGGCTCAGATGGTAGAGTCCGCCTGCAGTGCAGGAGACCCAGGTTCGATCTCTGGGTTGGGACGTTTCCCTGGAGAAGGGCATGCCAACCCACTCCAGTATTTTTGTCTGGGAAATCCCATGGACAGAGGAACTACAGTCCACGGGGTCACATGAGGCTGTAGAGTTGGACGTGACTGAGCAACTAACACACAGGAAGGAGAAGAGAAATATTTGTGCTCCATCCTTCTAAGGCATCAAGGATGAAGAGAAAAATAAAACGGTTTCATTTCCTACTGACCCAGTCTGAGTATTCACTTGCTGTCACACTTTGATGACAAATATGTACTGGAATCAGCAGCGTGGGAGCCACAGGGCAGCTGTGCCCTAATGCTGTTTGTGATGGGCGACTGGGGAGGGTGTGCTGGCTGAATGCTTGAGGTGGGAACACCTCCATCCTGTTGCTGTGAAGGAAGACAAGTGGACAAAGGATGCATTCCACCAAAACCACACTAAACAGAGTTTTGTAAACTTTTTTTTCCACTTAAAATGCACTGCTGACATTCTCTCATCTTTAAAGAATCTTCAACATTACTAAAAATAATGGTGGCTTGAACATCTGTACATGTACATAACCTAGTTTTGATACAGCACTCCCTTGTTGTTAGGTGTTTACATTGTGTCTCATTTCTGGTTATTGTATGTTATGCGTCAGTGACCGTCCTTGTAGAGAAATATGGCTTGCACCCTTGATATTCCATCTGGATGCATTCCTAGAAGTTACAATGCTGGGCCAAAGGATGTAAGCCTTTTCTTTAAAAAAAAAAAAATGAAAAACATGGTCAAAATGCCCTCCCAAAGTCTTGTGCCAATTTACATTCCCACAGTCACTAGAGCATGTTAGACTGACACATGAGGGAGAAGACTCACACGTGAGGGAGAAGACACACACGTGAGGGAGAAGACACACACATGAGGGAGAAGACACACACGTGAGGGAGAAGACACACACGTGAGGGAGAAGACACACACGTGAGGGAGAAGACACAGATATGAGGGAGAAGACTCACACATGAGGGAGAAGACTCACACATGAGGGAGAAGACTCACACGTGAGGGAGAAGACTCACACGTGAGGGAGAAGACACACACGTGAGGGAGAAGACACACACGTGAGGGAGAAGACACACACGTGAGGGAGAAGACACACACGTGAGGGAGAAGACACACACGTGAGGGAGAAGACACACACGTGAGGGAGAAGACTCACACATGAGGGAGAAGACACAGATATGAGGGAGAAGACTCACGCATGAGGGAGAAGACTCACACGTGAGGGAGAAGACACACACATGAGGGAGAAGACACACACATGAGGGAGAAGACACAGATATGAGGGAGAAGACTCACGCATGAGGGAGAAGACTCACACGTGAGGGAGAAGACACACACGTGAGGGAGAAGACACAGATATGAGGGAGAAGACTCACACATGAGGGAGAAGACACACACGTGAGGGAGAAGACTCACACATGAGGGAGAAGACACAGATATGAGGGAGAAGACTCACACATGAGGGAGAAGACACAGATATGAGAGAGAAGACTCACACATGAGGGAGAAGACTCACACGTGAGGGAGAAGACACACACGTGAGGGAGAAGACACAGATATGAGGGAGAAGACTCAAACGTGAGGGAGAAGACACAGAAGAGAAACTTGTGTGAAGATGATGGCAGAGACTGTTCTCATTCTGCCACACTGAAGAAATGCTTGAAACCACCAGAAGCTAAGGGTGAGGAAGAAATCCCCCAGAAGTCAATAGGAATGTGACCCTGCAGCTATCTTGATTTTCGCCCAATGATACAGATTTCAGACTTCGGGCCTCCAGAACTGTGAGAGAGTAAATTCCCTTGGTTTGTGGCCACATCACTGCTATCTGTTTCCAGGGTCACCTCATCTTTTCTGTGTGGATGTCTAATCTTTCTCTGTCTCTCTTATGAGTAGACTTATGATGGCATTTAAGACTTTCCCAGATAATCCATGACAACAACTTCATCTCAAGATTCTTAAAGTAATCAGACTTGCAAAGACCCTTTTTCCATTTATAGGTTCTGGGATTAGGACCTAATATCTATGGGGGGGGATTAATCAGTCTGCCATAACCCCCAAATCTCATTGACTTAACACAGCAGAGACCAACATGAACAAGTACCCTTCTCCATCTTGTGGTACGCCAACTGGGACACTTGATGGCCAAGGTCAGAGCAGCAAGGAAAGAAGAGGGAGAAGAAAACACTCTAGGCTTTTAATTACCTTTGGCTGAAATTTACTCATGTTAATTCTGCTCACAGTCCATTGGCCAGAACTAGCCATAAGGACCCAACTTAACTGTAAGGAATACTGATGAAATGGAGCGGGATCTTAGGACCCTTCCCCACGCCCACCCCACCACATCCTCACCCCGTCTTTTGTCTGTGGGAAAACTTTAGCCAAAGAATAAGTTTAATCAGAGAAATGAGAAAATGCAGGAACAAAAGAAAATAGTCCAACAAGAATAAATAATAATAGTTGTAGTCATTAAGCAAAGCCAAGGACCTTTAGTTCCTCCTCAAAGGCTGTAGATAATATTCTGAGCCATATCCTATGAGCTGTCTTGTAGATACTGAAACTCCCACCAGGTGGAAGAAGTTAACTGCATAAGTCCAGACTATAGCCATGACATAAACTGCCACAATTTGGGAGAACTGGCCTCAAGGAAATGGGAACAAATCAATCCTGGAACTGAAGATTATGGACTTAAAATAATCAAGATGACGCTGGTCAGACCACCAATGATGAATTTCAAGATGACCGTCAGAGCTGACTGTGCTGTTTCTGCACATAGCCCCCTCCTTCTGCCTATAAAAATTCTTGCCTCTTGATTGTCAGGGAGAGGGGGAGCTGGCCTTTGGACGGCAGTCTGTCCTCCCCCAACACAGGTTGCTGGCATCCAAAATAAAGCAAACTTTCCTTTCCACCAAACTTGTCCCTTTATTGGCTTTTGAGCAGCAAGAAGTCAGACCCCATTTGTGGTTATATTGACATATGTAAGGGGGCAAATAAATATTTGATGAACACTAACTGTCTCTGCAACATGCTGAGACCAGAAAATCACGCAAACTTTTGCTGTGGGAGACAACTACTGCTTCTGTCGCCCGACATGGTTCCCCGCGCCCCCCACTGCAGCAGAACTGCTCCTCTTCACGCCGCGTGGAGCCAGTTTCAAAGGTGTCCACATTACTCAATCTGTCCAACTGAAGTCTTAGTGTGGAATTTTCCACTTCAGTGTTGGAAATCGCACCAAAGGTAGCGCAATGCATTTTGTACACTAAAGACGCAGGTGCCGGTCTAGTTGCTCAGTCATGTCCGACTCTTTTGCAATCCCATGGACTGTAGCCCACAAGGCTCCTTGGTTCATGGGATTTCCCAGGCAAGAATACTGGAGTGGGTTACCATGTCCTTCTCCAGGGGATCTTCCAGAACCAGAGATCAAACCCATGTCTCCTGCATTGGCAGGCAGATTTTTTTTTTTTTTTTTTTTTTACCACTAGCGCCACCTGGGAAGCCCCAGCTACCCAGAGTTAGGTCGAATTTCACAGGTTAAGGGCACCGTCCTCTACAGCCCACCCTCACTGCAGGCACCAGCCCAGGCCACCCACACTTCTGACCCACTGCTGCAAATGCAGGGGTTCCCACGAGCTCCTTGGGTTTGATAATTCCCTAGGACAACTCATAGAACTCAGGAAAATACTATCCAGATTTATTATAGCAAAAGGATACCAAACAAGAACAGCCAAATGAAGAGACATATGGGGCACCATGTGGGAAGGTTCCAAATGCGAAGCTTTTGTGTCCTCAGGATGAGTCACTCTTCTGGGACATTGATATACTCATCAGAGTTGTTTTTACTGGGGTTTCACTCTATAGCTATGTGATGGGACCATTGGCCATGAGATTGAACTCAATCTCCACTCTCTTTCACCCATGGAAAGTGGGGCTGATATTACTTGGTTCATAGCCCCAACCCTCTAATTACATGGTTGGCCCTTCTGATCTGGCCGGCCCCATCCTAAAACTCTCTGGGGGCCAACAATGAGTCACCTCATATAAACTCAGGTGTGGTCCAAGAACCCACAGATGAATTACAAAGGCACTCCTATCACTCAGGAAATTCCAAGAGTTTTGAGGTTTTCTTCCAGGAACCAGGGACGGAGGCCAGCCAAATTCATCAGACAACAGCTGAGATGATGAAAGTCTGTAGCTACCGGCTACCAGGTCACCTGCCCTCCACTCATTCCCCCTGCCCACCCCCATCACCTACCACAGAGAGGAAAATCCTGGTAATGAGAGAGAATAAAATCAACACAAAGAGAAGATGAGATGAGATGAGACATGGAGAGTGAGAGCAAGCCCTGACTACACAGGCTGATTTCTTCAATGCAGCCCTGTCTCTCCCAGTTACAGGAGTCAATAAATCTCAACTCTCATTTAAGCTGCATGAAATTAAATCCCTGTCACTTGAAATCCAAAAAAAAAAAAAAAAAAAAGAATAGCCTTCCCTTCAGGAGCATACTATTTGAATGAAGGGTGACGTATACAAATGAAAAACGACATGACAATTTTCAGGCAACAATTTAAGAATAATCATACATTCATTCCATTCATTCCTGATTAAGTGCTGCAGGAGAAAGAACTATTCTTCTCAAGGAAGATCCAAAAGCTATGACATCCACTTTTATTCTAGTTCTCACTTTATTCAACAACATGCCGCTGCTTGGAATGACAGGACAAAGGTACTATGGAACACATCTAAAAGCAGGAGGAACACAAGGAAGAGCTGGACCTCATTTCATCCATCAGGGTGTTCACCATCATCCCCGTGGGAGTGGAGGCCATTAGGAGTACAGCAGAGTCATCAAATTCTAAAAATACATATTGCCTTTAAAACCAAAAACAAGCTTTAATTTGCAATCTCTTTTAAAAGTATTAATGTATATCTTTCAAAGTAGGTTAAAAAGCTTATTTCAATGAAAGAAAGGTGGAGAGCAACAATAGCAAATCACACAAGTAGCAACATGCTCCTCTTTGCAAAACACTGAGAATCACTACTTTATACAATAGGTATGTTTCTGAGAATCACTCTGTGACTCCTTGATTTGGGTCCTATTTTACCATCAATTACCATGATTATTTCAGATCGATGGGCTGCTCCATTCAATCAGACAATCAGCAATGTGTCATCTCCCTGCCAGGTCCTGATGGGTCAGTAGGTTAAGCAAAGTAAGCGCTGAACAGGCATCACTCCTCCAGAAAGTATGTTTCATGATACCAGCAGAATCCTAAGTCCACGGTGGGTGTCAAAAGTAGAGACTGCTTGGCAGAGCCCCACTTCGACAAAGTCTCATCAGAGTCACCCTAAAAGTATCCTTCCACGAGGGTGAAGCTGTCGGCTTCAGTGTGACTTGCACAGTTCTCCAAGGGAGGCTCCACCTCCAGCATCAGACCATAGAGTTTTGACAGGGAGCTTTGGTCCTAAGGATGTTCTTGAATCTGAGGAAGATGGCCAGGATCGGAAAACCCTAGCGGGCAGGTGAGATGGTGACTATTGACAGCTGATAGGCTCAGAGGCTGGCAAAATTATATGTTGAATGAATCCCTTTGACTGCAAGGATCACAACAAATTGTGGAAAATTCTTCAAGAGATGGGAATACCAGACCACCTTGCCTGCCTCCTAAGAAATCTGTATGCAGGTCAAGAAGCAATAGGTAAAACTGGACATGGGACAACAAACTGGTTCCAAATTGGGAAAGGAGTACATCAAGGCTGTATGTTGTCACCCTGCTTATTTAACTTATATGCAGAGTACCTCATGAGAAATGTTCTGCTGAGTGAATCACAAGCTAGAATCAAGATTGCCAGGAGAAACATCAATAACCTCAGATATGCAGATGATACCCACTCTTAACGGCAGAAAGTGAAGAGGAGCTAAAGAGCCTCTTGATGGGGGTAAAAGAGGACAGTGAAAAGCTGGCTTAAAACTCAGCATTCAAAAAACTAAGATCATGGCATCTGATCCCATCATTTCATGGCAAATAGATGGGGAAAAAGTGGAAACAGTACAGATTTTTATTTTCTTGGACTCTAAAATCACTGTGGATGGTAACTACAAGCACAAAATTTTAAAAAACTCTGGTTCTTTGGAAGAAAAGCTATGAAAAACCTAGACAGCATATAAAAAAGCAGAGACATCACTTTGCTGACAAATGTCCGTATAGTCAAAGCTATAGTTTTTCTAGCAGTCAGGTATGGATGTGAGGGTTGGACCAGAAAGAAGGCTGAGCACCAAAGAATTGATGCCTTCCTACTGTGGTACTGGAGAAGACTCTTGAGAGTTTCCTAGACAGCAAGGAGATCAAACCAGTCCATCCTAAAGGAAATCAACCCTGACTATTCATTGGAAGGACTGATGCTGAAGCTGAAGTTCCAATGCTTTGGTCACCTGATGCGAAGAGCTGACTCACTGAAAAATACCCTGATGCTGGGAAAGATTGAAGGCAGGAGGAGAAGGGGGTGACAGAGGATGAGATGGTTGGATGGCATCACCAGCTCAATGAACATGAGTTTGCAAAAACTTGGGGAGATAATGAAGGACAGGGAAGCCTGGCGTGCTACAGTCCATGGGGTCACAAAGAGTCAAACACAACTTAGCGACTCAACAAACGAAGCAAACAAAACACACCGTGACATCTTTGTAGCAAAGGATCTTTTTGCTAAAATGACGTCACCTTCAGGGGCCTGTAATTTTGGTAAATTCTGATTCCTAGGAATAATATATCTCATATCTACTGAACTTTCCACAATGACCAAGAGTTTTCAACACTGTGGTTTAGGAAACTGGAACTTCAGAACATGTACCAACAGCATTTTGGCTTGAATGCCAGCCAAGGACTCTCTCCCCAAAGGTGGGATCAGTCAAGACTTGAGAAATCAGGATATTAGCTACCATTTATTTGTGCTCACTATGTGCTATATCAGGCTTCCCTGGTAGCTCAGATGGTAAAGCGTCTGCCTGCAATGCAAGAGACCCAGGTTCGATCCCTGGGTGGGGAAGATGTGCTATATCAAATTGTATCTACGTCATCTTATCAAATCTCACAATGACTTTACATGGTAAATATTGTTATCCCCATTTTAGAGATGACGAAACTGAGGCTCGGAGATGTCACCTGCTGCTAAGCAGTGGAACTAGGACGTGATTGCTTGTTCAGCTCCAAAACCCACACTCCAAACACCTGCTCCCTCAGCTGCAAGTTGCCAGCATTGTCAAGGAGAGTATCCCACTCTTCACCTACAGCCTGATCAAACTTGCCTCCCTGTCCTCTGAGACCAGGTGCAAATTCTTCAGTCTGATCAAGACGCCAGAGGATTACACCATCATTGTCGATGAGGAGGGCTTCCTGGAACTGCCCTCCTCAGAACACCTGGGTGTGGCCGATGCCACCTGGCTGGCCCTCAGTGCGGTGTCTGGCAGCGGCAGCTTCTCCAGTTTCCAGCCCATCGGCATGACCGAGATCGTCAAGTCATTCATGGCCCCAATGACCAATCAGAACATCTGTGTCCACGCTGTCCACCTACCAGATGGACTTCATCCTGGTGTGTGAGTAGGACCTGCCCTTCATCACCCACACCTTGTCATCAGAGTTAACCACCCTGCACGTCATCAATAGCGAGACGCTGGCAGCTGAGAACCTCAGCATCACGCACTGCTTCATGAAGGCTGAGGCCGTCCAGAGGCCCATCATCCACCCACTGTCCAGCCCGAGCAACAGGCTCTGTGTCACCAGCCTGGACTCTGACATACCGCCCACTGTTGCCACACTCCTTATGGACGTCACGTTCTACTCCAGTGGACTGAAGGACCGCCTAGTGTCCTCCAGCGGTAACTGTGGCCCCACCCACTTCTCCTTCTCCCTGATCGAGGGCTACATCTCCCTGGTGATGGACGAGCAGACCCAGCAGAGGTTTCCTAGTAATTTGTTGTTCACGAGCGCATCTCGGGGGCTCTGGAAGATGGTGAGGATTGGAGGTCAGGCCCTGGGATTTGATAAGTGCATCGAAGTGGCACGGATCTCCAAGCCTTTGGCCACCGCAGACATCCCAACCTACTACAGCAGCACCTTCAAGTTCCTCCACACACTGGTGCCAGAAGAAAACATCAGCGCCCTGAAAGTCAGGCAAGCAGAAAAATAAGGAGGGCCTCTTCCATTCCTCCCCATCCGTGCCCCCAGGCCTGGGCCCACCCTGCCCTAAAGACTCCTGCAGTGTTTCTCAAAAGACTAGAAAATTGGCCCCGCGGCCCCCAAAGGATGGGTCTCTAGGAGACACCCTCAGTGGCTGAGACCCAAGCCAAGGCTTCCCCATGGCCTCCTGCCTTCCTGGAGTCCCCAGATCCTCCAGTGAGACCCCCAACCTCTTCCCCCACCCCAGAAAATGATGTCTGGGGCCCAGGGAGTTGTAAGCCCAGCCACCTTCTCATCCGGCCTCACTCAGGGCTGGGGTGGGTAGGGGCGGGGCGGGGGCGGGGAGGCGTTGGCAGATACCAAAGGAAGATGGGGTACCGATTCTCCTGTCATCTTGGGGGCTGGCTGAGCAGGGCAGAGTTCATGGAGCCCAGGAAGGCCCTTGTGAGGACAGGGGCTCTGGATCCTGTTTGCTGGTGTCTGGTTCCATCAGCTCTGGGCTGGTTCCCGCAGACTGCAGGCCAGTGGATGGTGGTGTGCTGGTGAGGCTCCCAGGGAGCCCCCGGTGGGGGCGGAGGGAGCTGATCCGGGCGGGGAACCCAGACACCCAGAACCTTGCCTGCCAACCAGAGGGCCCGTGCCCCAACTCCCAGCAAGACTACCAAGGGGGTCCTGTCCAACCCTCTCCACCACAAGCGCTCATCCTCAGGACAGCAAGTTTCCCTAGAGACCCAATAGCCTGGAACACAAGCTCCTATGCCCTCTCCTTTCCCCAGACCCTCCTGGGGCTGGCAGAGCCTCGGTTCTCCCCAGGTGGGGGCATCCCCAGCATTCTGGGCTGGGGTTTCCTTAGCTCACCCCCACCTCCCCAGCAATCGACTAGACTGGCCCAGGGCTCCCCCACTGTCCTGCCCTCCCTGACCCACTTGTGCGGAAACATGGAAGGCCTCCGCCCCCCAACTCACCTGCCCGCCCGCCCCTCAGTCCAAGGACCGTGGCGTCATGAGTACTTAACCACGGAGGCAGCTTGTCTGAGCCTGAATAGAGAAAACTGTGCCTTGGTGTAGTTTCCCACTTAATGTATTTGCACCCACGCTGAGGTTGGCAGTGGGTTCAGGAGACAGGACATGCTGAGCCTGTTGGGGCCCAAAGTGTAACATCACTTGGTTGATACCTGTGGCTCCAGGGACAACCATGAGAACTGGAGCTGCTTCCAGGGCTTTCCCTTCAGAGCAGAAAGCTGGAAGCAGAGGTCAGTTATGATCCAGGGGTCCCCAGGGCACCCCACACAGGGCTGGCAAGGCACAGTGGTTCTAAGCATCAGAGGAAGGGCCACGAGGAGGTGGACAGGCGGATGGCAGGAAAGCCCCCACCCAGAGAATGGGGGGACCCCTGTGTCTCCTCTCCAGTGGGTGGTGTTTTCTGAGTGAGCAGGACTGGCAGAGTCCTCCTCAGTGACTAGACATCTGCTGACAGTGCTGTCCCTGAGAAGCTGGGAGGAGAGGGGCCATTCTCTTGAGCAAGTGAAAGCCCCACTCACCTCCTCTCCAGGCCACATGGGACCCTCTGAGTCCCGGAAACCCACACGGTCAGGGAGCTGTGTCTGAATCCTTACAGATATTCAGAGCCCAACCACTGATTCAGAACCCATGTGGCTGGATTTTTTTTTTTTGGTTGTTTTTTTTTAAGTGAAGTCATTTTGCACAAAAGTCCAGAACACCCAAAACATGTCAATTGTTTGCTGGTTCTGAAACCGGGGTGACTGCATGGGCAGGGCAGCCCCTCAGGTCCTGAGCCCCCTTTCTGTCCTTGGAAGGCCTTAATTTTTCCATGGTGTGCCCTCCAGTGACCCCGAGTCACTCCCCCACCTCTCCTCCCCACAGAGCAAGTGTGTGGGCCCCTGACCCCCAGAAACAGGTCTCCCCAGATAATATACGGACTAGGACATATATTGTACACACATATAGATACCTGTGTTTTATGTTGATATAGATATATACTGTAAATAGCATATATACTTGAGCACTATATATGTTAATATATATTTAAAAAAACAACAAACACCTGCTCCCATGTAACCTACACTACCAACTGCCCTCTAACTGCCATTACCCACCTCTTTCATAGTTGCATAACCCCAATTGTGTATTAATCTTATACGAGCCAGCACCACTTCTCAAGATTCAAGTAAACTATCACTGGTCTTGGAGAGAAATCAACATGACCCACAAACACAAGCCTCATGCATAATTTCATGTTTTCTAGTAGGCACCCTGAAAAGAAGTAGTACAAGAGAAAAATCAATTTTTATAATCTGTCTTAATTAGCCCAATATACTTAAGATATTATCATTCAATATGTAATCAGTTTAAAAATTATAAATGAAAACTTATAAGGACACTGAAAGTGTGGGAGAAACCCAAGAGTTGAGGGCAAAAGAAATGAAAGAATGGAGTTGCGATTTACTGAGGCAGGACAACTAGAGGAAGGGCAGATTTGGGGCAAAGAAGAAATCAAGAACTCAGTTTTGATGCGTTGTTTGAGATGCCAGTCAGACATTGCATGGTCAAGCTCAATTTGTGGATTTACAAGATGGATTTACGAGTCTGGAGTTTGGTGGAGAGGTCCAAGTTGGAGGTCTAACATGGGGAATCATTAGCACATGAATGAATTTTAAAGCAATGAGATGGGATGAGCTCATCAAGAAAGAGAACAAATAGAGACGAAAGGTTTGAGGACTGGCCTCAGGGTATCTGAACATTCGAAGTCCAAAAAAACCGGAAGAATCCCAAAAGGAGACTGCGGGGCAGTGTCAGTATTATAGGAGGGGAACAGAGGAGCCAAGAAAAAAAAAAGTGTTTCAGAGCAAAAGGGCTGATCAACTACATCAAATGCCGCTGATGGGTCAGGAAAAGAAGGTCACCCACTGGGTCTGTCAGCACATCAGGAACTCTGCTAAGAGGAGCTCCCGTGGAGGAGAGGGCGGTAAAGCCCACTCATGCTCCACGTCAGGGAAATGGAACTCAGAACCACAGGGAGATAGCACGTCACACCTGTCAGACTGGCAGCTGTCAGAAAGTCAAGAAATGACAAATGTTGGTGAGGATGAGGATAAGAGGGAATCCTTGTGCACAGCTGGTGGGGAGGGGGTGGAGCCACCATGGAGAGCGAAATGGAGATTTCTCAAAAACTTAGAAAGAGAGCTTCCATACGATCCAGCAATTACACGCCTGGGTATTTATCCAAAGAAAACAAGAACCTAACTCAAAAAGATACATGTGCCCTCATGTTCATTGCAGCATTATTTACAACAGCCAAGACATTGAAACAATATGTGTCCATAAATAGATGAATGGATTTGAAAACGTGGCATACATTTAAAATGTGGATTTTTAAATGTACTAATGTGAGAGTTGGACCATAAAGAAAGCTGAGCGCCGAAGAACTGATTCTTTTGAACTGTGGTGTTAGGGAAGACTCTTGAGAGTCCCTTGGACTGCAAGGAGATCCAACCAGTCCATCCTAAAGGAAATCAATCCTGAATATTCATTGGAAGGACGGATGCTGAGATGAAGCTCCAGTACTTTGGCCACCTGATGTGAAGAGCCAACTCACTGGAAAAGACCCTGATTCTGGGAAAGACTGAAGGCAGGAGAAGGCGACGGAGGATGAGATGGTTAGATAGCATCATCAACTCAAAGGACATGAATCTGAGCCAACTCCAAGAGATAGTGAAGGACAGGGGAGCCTGGCATGCTGCAGTCCATGGAGTCTCAAAGAGCCAGACACGACTTAGTGACTGGATAACAACAATACAGTGGAATATTAGCCATAAAAAAAGAAGGAAATCTTTCCATCTGCAACAAAATGGATGGGCCTTGAGGGTGTTATGCTAAGGGAAATGTCAGACAGAGAAAGACAAATAGCAGATGATTTCACATATGTACAGAATCAAAAACAAAACAAACAGCAAATTCCCATTGGCTGTCTATTTTACATATTGTACTGTAAATTTCCATGTCACTCTCTCCATGCTGTATGACTCGGGGAACTCAAACAAGGGCTCCGTGACAATCTAAAAGGGTGGGATGGGGAGGAAGATGGGAGGGGGGTTTGGGAGGGAGGGGACATGGGTGTACCTATGGCTGATTCTTGTTGATGTATGATAGAAAACCACAAAATACTGCAAAGCTATTATCCTTTAATTAAAAACAAAAAGGAAAAGCCCAAACTTGTAAATAAAAGATTGGAGGTTTTCAGAGGCAAGAGGTGAGGGGTGGGTAAAATGGGTGGAGAGAATCAAAGTGTACAAACTTCCAGCTATAAAATAAATGTCATGGGAGTGTACTGTCCAGCCTGGTGACTATACTTAATAATACTCTGCTGTATATTTGAGACTTGCTAGTACATCTTAGGGCTTCCCTGGTGGCTGCCTGCAATGCAGGAGACCCGGGCTCAATCCCTGAGTTGGGAAGATTGTCTGGAGAAGGAAACGGCAACCCACTCCAGTACTCTTGCCTGGAAAATCCCATAGATGGAGGAGCCTGGGAAGCTGCAGTCCATGGGGTTGCAAAGAGTCGGACACAACTGAGCGACTTCACTTTAGTACATCTTAACAGTTCTCATCACTGTGGCTGATTCATGCTGTATATGGCAGAAACCAAACACAACACTATAAAGCAATTATCTTTCAATTGAAAATAAGTTATTTTTTAAAAGTTCTCATCACAAGAAAAGTATTTGTAACTATGTGTGGCGATGGATGTTAACTAGATTTATTGTGGTGATCACTTATCAACACAAAAAACTATCAAATCATGTTGTACTAACATGACTAGCACAATGTTACATGTCGGTCACAGCTCAGCATTTTTTAAACCCTGACTGGAGAAGATTCAAAAGAAAATTGAAGGAACAGAAGAAGAGTTAGTGAGTAGGGAAACCATTTGAAGCAGTTTTGCTGTAAAAAAGAGAAACAGTTATTTTAGTGTAGAAGTTTCAGGGTTGTTGTGTGTGCTTCCTGTGTGAGTACCATTCAGTGGAGTGGAAATATGATTTTGAAGAAAGGGAAAGATGAAATTGACACAAGGGAAATTCTTAGGTAGACAGGATGGGAGGGGCAGCAGTCCACAGTTTGAGAAAGCGAGATGAAGATAGGAATACAGAAGCCCACCCGGGATCTCCTGTTATGTAAAGCTATACCTGTCCGATGCAATGGACGTGAGTTTGAGCAAGCCCTGGGAGTTGGTGATGGACAGGGAAGCCTGGCATGCTGTAGTCCATGGGGTTGCAAAGAATTGGACACGGCTGAGCAACTGAACCGAACTGATACATTTTAATGTTTGTTGTTGTTGTCCAGTCGCTAATTGGGACCCCATGGACTGCAGCACACCAGGATTCCCCATCCTTCACTATTTCTGAGTTTGCTCAAATTCATGTCCATTGAGTCAGTGATGCCAGCCAACCATTTCATCCTCTGTCATCCCCTTCTCCTCCTGCCTTCAATCTTTCCCTGAATCAGGGTCTTTTCCAATGAGTCCGTTCTTCACATCAGGTGGCCAGAGTATTGGAGCTTCAGCTTCAGCATTAATCCTTCCAATGAATATTCAGAGTTGATTTTCTTTAGGATTGACTAGTTTGATGTCTTTGATGTCCAAGGAACTCTCAAGAGTCTTCTCCAGCACCACAATTCAAAGGCATCAACTAAGTCATGTTAGTTGATTTTTCAGCTGTCTATAGGCAAAACAACATCCTAGTAGAAACATTTTACCAGGAGACCCTAAAGGGGTTTACCAAGTGACTTATATGATCGGTAAAGACATGGGCTTTGAAAGCCAATAGACCAAGAGGCAAAGCAGAGATTCGGGACCTTCAGAACAATGAGGCTCTCAGCTGCCCTACTACTACCACTACTAAGTCGCTTCAGTCGTGTCCGACTCAATGCAACCCCATAGACAGCAGCCCACCAGGCTCCTCCATCCATGGAATTTCCCAGGCAAGAGTACTGGAGTGGGGTGCCATTGCCTTCTCCCTCAGCTGCCCTGGAAGCCACAAATTGAAGCTCAGAATAAGAGGGTTTCCAATACTTTAAGAATGTAATAATTTAACTCTGCTATCTATTTGTCCTACACTGATGACTTTCTCAATAAAAACCAAGAGCTGGACCTCTCCCAGAAAGCACATTCATCCCATTCTGAGGTCATTCCCCTGGAGTAAGGAGCTCCTTTGGAAATGGATGTGTTTTTTGGCAGGAGACAGCAGGAAAGAGTCCCACATTCTACTCAATAGACATCCCCTGACTCCTACCTAAGCTCAGCCGAGTTTCCAGGAGGTGGGAAATGGAAGTCAGTTTTAAGGACAGAGAAATGAAATGCCATAAGGGGAAGTTAAGGGCTCTGCACTCACGATCCCAACGTGGGGGTTGGATTTTCCCCACACCACCAAGTGACGCTCTGTGACACCAACTGGGTCCTACAAATCAGCTCCATTCTGACACCATCTATCCGCAGAGAGCATCAGGTTCTGCAGGTAAAGGGCTCAGACCGCAAGCACAAGTCCAGGTTGTTACCTGTGCTTCTGCTTGGCTACAAGTTGGAGGTTCAAACAATCCCCTCCAACTCAAAAACAAACACTGCAGCAGTTTCCCATGGCTCATAGAAAGTGAAACTCCAAGCACAGCCTCCTGGCTCCTTCCTACACTGTAGCCCCGCCCCCTCCCCAGCCATGGTGCCTCAGCCCCTCTGTCCTTTTTCTGTCCTTCACACACACCACATGCCCTCCCCTTCGTCTGACACACTTCTCCCTCCATCCTGCCTCATTTTCTCTGCTTGAGCCTCATTGCCACTCAGAACCTTCGTAACATCCCTGAGCGGGTTACATCCCCATCCTGTGTTCTCATTAAGCGGTGTGTGTCTCTTTGCTGCAGACACTGTTTTGAGTCCTGTTGGGCTGACATGATCAGTACCCAAGAAGGCGTTATACTCCCACCACCAGGCATAGAAGAGGTAATTGGTCAGGATGGGCTGAATACATGATATAAAGATGAAACGCGCATCAGAGTAGTTCTCTGCTGTCTACAGAGTGCTTCTGCACAGAGTAACATGTCACCTTACAACTTCACTTTGAAGGCAATGTTAGCACCACCTTTCTGTAGATGACAAAGCTTAGTTTTCTTAGATTTAGTTCTGTTTTACTCTCCTGTGATTTTGTAAAATGCTATTTCATTATTCCTGCTCTAATCTTTACTATTTCTGTTCTTGTCTTTTTTGATTTTGCTCAGTTGCTCTTTTCCTTCTTAAACTGGAACTCAGCTCACTGATTTCATAAACTTTTTTGTATACATTTAAAGCCAGAAGTTGCACTCAATATATTGCCTTAGCTATAATACATTCCACAGTTTTGGGTAGTGTTTTTGGTATTAGTTCAAAATATTTAAATTCCCCCATTAAGATATTTTCTTTGCTCTAGGAATCATTTAGAAATCATATTTGATTTGACTTTTAAAATGCTTATATCACAAAAACTTTAGGGGATATCTTTTTAGCTGTCGCTCTCAAAAAATTGCTGTAGTCTGGTCAGACTTTTTATTATTGATTGTTTGGTTTTGTTGTGATTACCTTATGGTCAAGTATGTAACCAATTATTGTAAATGTCACATGAGTTGCTTGAAGCCTCAATGTTACACAGGGTGGCCCACTTGGATGGGGGACTCTAGGACTTAGTGTGCCTGATATTCCTCTTGAGAAACTTAGGTTTATAAAAGTTTTTGCTTTTTACTTCCTTTCTTTTTAAAGTTTATTTTACTGAAGTATAGTTGATTTACAATGTTGTGTTAATTTCTACTTTTTCTACAGCAAAGTGATTCAGTTATACATATCTATGTATATGTTCTTTTTCATTTTCTTTTCCATAATAGCTTAAGTCGCAGGATACTAAACATAGCTCCCCATGTGGTACAGGTGGGCCTTGTTGTTTATTGACTCCATATATAATAGCTTGCAGCTCCTAACCCCAACCTCCCAATCTTTCCCTCCCCCCACCTTGGCAACCACCAGTTGGTTCTCTGTGTCTGTGAGTCTCTTTCTGTTTCATAGGTAAGCTCATCGGTGCTGTATTTTAGATCCCACATATACGTGATATGGTCTTTGTCTTTCTCTTTTCAACTTACTTAGTGTGAAAATCTATAGGTCCATCCACGTTGCTTGTGCTTCCTTTCTAATCACTGTAATAGAATGGAATGTGTTTCTGCTGATATTAGTACATTTTTTGAGTCATTTGTGCCATCCACCGTGTTAATCTGCTTTACGAACATAATCTCAGTTAACTCTTACCACATCCTGAGAGGGTATCTTTTATTAATGCAGCCATTTTACAGACAAGCATACATGGCACTCAGAGGTTAATCAAACTTCCTAAGGCAACTCCACAGTAGAGCTGGTTCTCATCTTGGTTTACATGACTCCCATGGCTGCACATTTAAGGACAACATGCTGGACCAAGGGAGTGAGCTGCCACATCTTGCTGGGGAATTAGGTAATCCCCGCCTCTCCAACTAAATGAATCTGAGCCCTTCTAGGCCATGGACAACTCAGAGAAAAGACACATGTGATTCCAACAGGGTCTGTTTTCCTCTGCTTGGTTTACAACAGCAAACTATCTTCTCCTAATCCTCTTCAGTTCAGTTCAGTCACTCAGTTGTGTCCAACTCTGTGACCCCATGAATCGCAGCATGCCAGGGCTCCCTGTCCATGACCAACTCCCAGAGTTCACTCAGACTCACGGTCATCGAGTCAGTGAAGCCATCCAGCCATCTCATCTTCTGTCAGCCCCTTCTCCTCCTGTCCCCAATCTCTCCCAGCATCAGAGTCTTTTTCCAATGAGTCAACTCTTCTCATGAGGTGGCCAAAGTACTGGAGTTTCAGCTTTAGCATCATTCCTTCCAAAGAAATCCAAGGGTTGATCTCCTTCAGAATGGACTGGTTGGATCTCCTTGCAGTCCAAGGGACTCTCAAGAGTCTTCTCCAACACCACAGTTCAAAAACATCAATTCTTCAGTGCTCAGCCTTCTTCACAGTCCAACTCTCACATCCATATGTGACTACTGGAAAAACGATAGCCTTGACTAGACGGACCTTTGTTGGCAAAGTAATATCTCTCCTTTTGAATATGCTGTCTAGGTTGGTCATAACTTTTCTTCCAAGGAGTAAGCATCTTTTAATTTCATGGCTGCAGTCACCATCTGCAGTGATTTTGGAGCCCCCCAAAATAAAGTCTGACACTGTTTCCACTGTTTCCCCATCTATTTCCCATGAAGTGATGAAACTGGATGCCATGATCTTCATTTTCTGAATGTTGAGCTTTAAGCCAACTTTTTCACTCTCCTCTTTCACGTTCATCAAGAGGCTTTTTAGTTCCTCTTCACCTTCTGCCATAAGGGTGGTGTCATCTGCATATCTCAGGTTATTGATATTTCTCCCGGCAATCTTGATTCCAGCTTGTGTTTCTTCCAGTCCAGCGTTTCTCATGATGTACTCTGCATAGAAGTTAAATAAGCAGGGTGACAATATACAGCATTGATGAACTCCTTTTCCTATTTGGAACCAGTCTGTTGTTCCATGTCCAGTTCTAACTGTTGCTTCCTGACCTGCATACAGATTTCTCAAGAGGCAGGTCGGATGGTCTGGTATTCCCATCTCTCTCAGAATTTTCCACAGTTTATTATGATCCACACAGTCAAAGGCTTTGGCATAGTCAATAAAGCAGAAATAGATGTTTTTCTGGAACTCTGTTGCTTTTTCCATGATCCAGCAGATGTTGGCAATTTGATCTCTGGTTCCTCTGCCTTTTCTAAAACCAGCTTCAACATCAGGAAGTTCATGGTTCATGTATTGCTGAAGCCTGGCTTGGAGAATTTTGAGCATTACTTAAATTCAGACTTAAATTGAAGAAAGTAGGGAAAACCGCTAGACCATTCAGATATGACATAAATCAAATCTCTTATGATTATACAGTGGAAGTGAGAAATAGATTTAAGGGACTAGATCTGATAGATAGAGTGCCTGATGAACTATGGAATGAAGTTCGTGGCATTGTACAGGAAACAGGGATCAAGACCATCGCCATGGAAAAGAAATGCAAAAAAGCAAAATGGCTGTCTGAGGAGGCCTTACAAATAGCTGTGAAAAGAAGAGAAGTGAAAAGCAAAGGAGAAAAGGAAAGATATAAGCATCTGAATGCAGAGTTCCAAAGAATAGCAAGAAGAGATAAGAAAGACTTCTTCAGCAATCAATGGAAAGAAATGAGGAAAAGAACAGAATAGGAAAGACTAGAGATCTCTTCAAGAAAATTAGAGATACCAAGGGATCATTTCATGAAAAGATGGGCTCAATATAGGACAGAAATAGTATGGACCTAACAGAAGCAGAAGATAATAAGAAGAGGTGGCAAGAATACACAGAAGAACTGTACAAAAAGATCTTCACGACCTAGATAATCACGATGGTGTGATCACTCACCTAGAGCCAGACATCCTGGAATGCGAAGGCAAGTGGGCCTTAGAAAGCCTCACTACGAACAAAGCTAGTGGAGGTCATGGAATTCCAGTTGAGCTGTTTCAAATCCTGAAAGATGATGCTGTGAAAGTGCTGCACTCACTATGCCAGCAAATTTGGAAAACTCAGCAGTGGCCACAGGACTGGAAAAGGTCAGTTTTCATTCCAATCCCAAAGAAAGGCAATGCCAAAGAATGCTCAAACTACCTAATCCTGTTAGTTGGTGTTAAATCAAGTTTCAATTACACATTAAAATCAGAAGCGGTGTGGGTGCTAGGATGAGAGAAGTGGGGCAGAAGCCCTTTAGAGCTCCAGTCTGATGGTCCCTCACTGCATCCAGCGACTCCCTTCACCTTCCAAGCAAGGGGACTCTGCCCTACATGGGCCACGAGAGCAGGAACCAGCATCTTCTCTGTTTTAAAATGTATCCAAGCCAGGGTGGCCTACAGTGAGATATAGATATAACAACGCTATAAGACAGAAACAGGAAGCATACGAAAAGAGAAAAATCAGTATACCAGGACCTTGGCTCCACCATTTATCAACTGTGTGTCCTTGAGCAAGTCTTAATCTCTCTGGGCCTTCAAGTTCCTCACATGTAAGATGGAGATAGCAATGGTATCCACTTCACAGGATGTTATGGTGATTAAGTGAGTAAATATACACAGAACACTGAAGGCAGCATCTGGCTCATCACAATGGCTATATAAATGTTAGCTACTATTATGTTGGTTTCCCAACAGAAGAGACACTAGAGCAATGAATAAATTTATATCTAAACTATGCATTTTGGAAGCTCTTTCCCAAGGGAAAAACTGCCAGGCATCAAGACGGAAACTTGAATAATACTTGTGTTTTCAGTGAAGTTTCTGATGGGCCAAACGAGATGCTGAAAGTTTGTGTTCTGAAGCTGATACTTTTCCTGTATTTGAATAATTCTTGACATAAACTTGGAATCCTATGTGAGCATACAAAACTATTTTTAGTCATTAATTCACAGAGACTTAATGTGGTCATGTGGAAGTTAACGCCATTTTTTTTTTCCAAATAATTTTCCTGCCACAATTTAAGCTAGAAACTGGCCAGTTGGAGGGCACTCATACTTTCCGCATAGCTCAGTTGGTAAAGAATCCGCCTGCAGTTCAGGAGACCCAGCTTCAATTCCTGGGTCGGGAAGATCCACGGGAGAAGGGATAGGCTAACCACTCCAGTATTCTTGGGTTTCCCTTGCAGCTCAGCTGGTAAAGCTAACCCTAGCCTCCAATGTGGGAGACCTGGGTTCGATCCCTGGGTTGGGAAGATCCCCTGGAGAAGGGAAAGCCTGCAGTATTCTGCCTGGAGAATTCCATGGACTATGGGTTGCAAACAGCTGGACACAATTGAGTGACTTTCACTTTCAGGTAGTTAGTGGTTAATCAACAAGATTTAATTTGGCACCTTCCCTAGAGCAGACCCACCCAACTTTGGAGATAACTGGAATGCAATCTTCTATACATTTTTAATCTTTCTGACTCTGTTTTTCTCCTTCTATATAAATGAAGGGCCACTGACATGGTAAAATGATATTACACAGGAAAATCCCATGGACAGAAGAGCCTGGTGGGCTATAGTCCATGGGATCGCGAAGAGTCAGGCATGACTTAGTGACTAAAGAACAACAATTAAGATTCCTCCCAGCACAGTGCCTGGCGCTAAGCAGGCACTTGAGAGCTAGGTTTCCATCTCTTCCCTTTCTTCACAGGTCGTGACCCCTGCTTTGAGGGGCTCACCACCCTCAACCCTGTGGTCAGGGCGAAAGCTTAGGGGGCTGCAGGGCTTGACTGAGCTCAGACCCCCACTGAGGCCTGGGTAGAGTGACAGCTTGCAAAGTGGGTTTGCGGGACCCGGGAGTGCCTAAATCGATGGTGGATTCAACAAGGGGGAGGTGGTCTGAGCCCCTCTCAGGAGGGTTTGCCTGGTGGTGGGCAGGAGGCGGGCAGGGAGCGGGGTCTGAGGCAGCAGAGGCTCCTCAGGGAAGTTCTGAAATGTTGTCTAGAGACGAAATCGCCCCTCCCGCGGCTTCCTTACTGTTGTTTCTAATTAGTTCCATGAATCTGTCCGGGTCGCTGAGGTTACTTTGAAAGGAAGCATGGAGAAGTGGGTGGCTTTCCTCTCCCATTGTCGGGTGACTAATAAAGCCGTCTTGTTTTGTTTTCTGGCCTGAGACTCTGTGAACATTTTAAGAAAGAACAGAGACCTTTTCAGAGAATGCAGAGCCTCTGTTCTGGAACTCCCCCCGGAGGAAGGCACCTCCAAAGCTCTCTACCCAGCCCCGCCAAGGGAGAAAACAAGAACACTGCCGGACTCAAACGTCCATGCTCGATGGAAGCGCCGACGTGCTGACATCATTCGTGCGTTTTAAAGCCTGACATGAAAACTCCTCTGAAAATGAAGCTAACAGCCCACGTGTTCACTTTGGTCATTGGACGAAAACAGAAAAGGAACATCTTCTGTTAAAATGAAGCCCTGTGAGCCCCAGGTGCCTCACCGGATGGAAGATCCCTCAGCCGGAGCTGTGGTGACTCAAGAAACCCAGGAAACCACCAAAGTTGGGAGGAAAATTCAACAAACCTGAAGGTGAAGAGCAACCCCACGAAAGAGCTTCATGGTATCAGTATATTAACTGAGACCCTCTGATAAGCAAACACTAAAATGTGAAGTTCTAAAATGATAAATCCATAAATGCAAAGTAATGCTGCTGTCTACCTTAAATGTTTCAGGTAAAATTTCTTTTGAAAATAAAAGTAAGAATATCTGAAAACAACAACAACAACTGGGAGGACCTCTCAAAAGCTGAGCAGGACTGAGGCAGCATTGCCCGAATCCCCAGAATTTTCCTTAACCTCCTGGTTGGGGTACAGAATGTAATTTGTGGGTCTGGAAAGACATGCATACTCATGTCGCAGTGACAATTTCATCTAATCATTCATAGATAGAGGAATCAGTTGTCCAGTCGCTCAGCTGTGTCCAACTCTTTGTGACCCCATGGACTGCAGCATGTCAGGCTTCCCTGTCCTTAACCTGGTGATTGTCAAAGACAGACTTCAAATTAAATGAATCCACTGCTGTAAAAACCACTGTCTTCTGGCTGAAAAGTTGCTTTCTTCATTGTCAATTTCTAGTTCATCATTACTTTTTCTCTACTTGATCATTTGAAATCACTGGATTTAGAAGTTTGATTTTGACCAAACAACAATGTCTTTAAAAAGTATGGCCTTAATTGTTCCCTTACTTTCAAAAATGCCATCACACACTGAGGGTGTCATTCATTCACCAAATATGTGTGCATGCATCTATCACATTTTGCAGGAGACTGTATTAAGAAGAGTCATGTAAACAAATCACAAGCACCTGAAAAGTTCAGTAAGAAGGCCAAACAATGAACGCAGGAAGAACAATCAGAAATCTATGTTTAATTCGTAAATAACACTCAGAAAGACACAGCCTGAGTTCAGCACCGAGAACCTGCAAGGTTGTCCGGAGTGGGCCAGGAGTCTTGTGAGAGAGATCAATCTGGATTTGGACCTTTAAAAATAAGGAAAAGTTGGAAAATCTTAGAGGCTAAGAGAAGACATTTCAGAACAGAAAAATTATGTGAATAAAAGCTTGAAATCTGAAAAATGTTGAAAAAGTTTCTTAATGGAAAGTTCCGTAGCCTGATACCAGAACCAACCAGCGATGGAATTAATGGGAAGAACATACCCTTACCTCATCTCCTCTGCTGCTTCGCTGCTGCCCTGGGTCCTGGCATACAGGGTCAGTGATGTAATTTGCCAAAGTAAATGCAAAATGAAAACGCACAGCCCGACGGGGTGGGGAAGCGAAACTCCCCTTCCCTTGGGCCCATCACACCAACACACAAGGAATGGATGACCCCAAGGAACTGCAACCTCTGCACAGGATGTGCTGGGCCCCTGGACCAGGAGCAGGTGAGAGGCCCCTGCCAAAGCCAGATAACAGCCAGCCTAAGACAGGACAACCACCATCTTGCTCTGCCCCAGATGCCGTGGGGCCTGCACTTGACTCTGACCCTCCTGGGCCCACAGGCAGGCCCTGACAGGAGTGGAAATGGAGCCTGGGCCTCCCCACCAATGCCCCTGGGCAGAAGGCAGCAGGGGTCCTAGCAGGCGAGTGGGGAAGGCGGAAGTGGAAGATCAAGAGAAGGGGAAAGACCAAGTCCTCGGGGAGCTGGGTAACTGAAAGACGTTGCAGTGCAGTCAGCAAATGTGAAGGGTCAAGTTATTCTGTGAATAACATATATTCTGGTTCTGCTTATTCCCCTGCACCCCGGAGACCCCCAAGACAGTGACTCTCCCAGCCTGACTGACCCCATCCTGTCACTCTTTGGAAAAACTGTCTACCATTAAGAGATGATGGACAGAATCAAACCAATTCATCAAGTGATTCAATGTGCAAAATCCAAAATAATAACTTTGAACCTCAGCTCTCCCTGTTATAGCTTATGTAACTATTTTTTGTCCCCTCTTTTTATTTAGTCTACTAGGACAAAAGACCAACTATCATATTTGCCACAGAAGGTCCTTAAGATGAATGAGCATCAATCTTTTTGAGCTACTGCTGTCATATCCTTCCATTATCGACGCATTGCTTACTTTTTAGATCATTTCACATCTTCCAAGAGAAATTTTGTTAATTCTTAACCACACTTAAGAAAAATCTGGGTGATTCCAGCTAAAGATTTGTCAATTTTGTTTATCTTTTCAAAGAACCAGCTCTTGATTTCATTTTGTCTTCTTAGTTCTCTGTTTCATTTATTTCCGGTGTAACCTTTGTTGTTCCCTTCCGGCGACTAACTTTGGACTTTGTTCTTCCTTTTCTAGTCTCTTGAGGTATAAAGTTAGGTTGCGATTGGAGATTTTTCTTTTTTCCTGAGGAATTTCCTCTTTCTTTTATTTTTTAAATTTACTTTATTGAAGTATAGTTGATTTACAATGTTGTGCTAATCTCTGCTGTACTGCAAAGTGATTCAGTTATACATATATATACCTTCTCTTTTATAATCTTTTACTTTGTGGTTTATCACAGGATATTGAATCGAGTTCCCTGTGGTATACAGTAGGACCTTGTTGTTTATCCATCCTGTATATAATCTGCTAACCCCCCAAACTCCCAATCCAACCCTCCTCCTTCCCCATCCCCTTGGCAACCACAAGTCTGATTAACTTCCCTCTTAGAACTGCTTTTGCTGTATTCCACAATAGGATTCTAGAAGTTGACTCTTCATTTCAGTTCTCCAAAGAGAATCAAAGGCCTGATAGCTTCCTGAAAGTAGGACAGAGCTTAAACACAAACAGAGAAGTCCTGACTCACAGGTCTGGGGTCAGCTGACATAGTTCCAGGAGGAGCAGCTGGAAACACACCTGAAGCCCCCCAGAAGCTGGTCCCTTGTGAAAGGCTCTGATGAGTGAGGGTCCCTGGGGAACATCACAGAAGGCCATTCACCCATGAAAACTACAATTCGAGATTCCACCGCAGAAATAAGACCTACCGTGGCATGCTGATTTTGCCCTCATGTGTTGCAAAGGCCTGACCTTGCCTGTGTGTGCTCAGTCGCTTCAGTCGTGTCTGACTCTTTGTGACCCTATGGACTGTAGCCCTTCTCTGTCCATGGAATTCTCCAGGCAAGAATCCTGGAGTGGATTTCTATGCCCTTCTCCAGGGGATCTTCCCAACCCAGGGATGGAACCCAGGTATCCTGCATCTCCTGCATTGCAGGTGGATTCTTTACCGCTGAGCCACCGGGAAAGCCCCGACTGATCTTAAAAATACATAAAATAGACATATTGGCCATCAGATGCATTATACTCCTAAACGAACCAGATATTTTTCAGTCAATTTTCTGATTAATCAGGCTGTTTGTCCTTCAGTCTTACACAAAGTTTTTCTAAAGGCAATTTGAAATCAAACAGCATTTTCTGTGATGTTTTTCCCCTACTTTTTATTTTTAACATTTTCAAGCTTGGAATAAGATGACAGAATGCCACAATGACTATCCCTACCCCCTCACCTACGTGCACCAGCTGTTACACTTTGTCACGCTGGCTTGGTTCAGCAGTAGTTCACCTTGGAGTCACACAGGATGAGCCTTGAGAAGGGTGAGAAGAGCCTCGTGCAGGCCAAGACGCCCTGGCTGCATGCCAACAGGTGGTTTCTCAGTCGTCAGGCATGTTGAGACCCTCTCGGCCTCTCTTGGCTAAGGCTTGACTGCTCTTTCTAGATTAAGAAACAAGAGAGATTAACTGAGGAAAAGTGTGCATTGCACTTACGCAAATGCACTTAAGGGAATGTCGATAAATTCAGTAAATACAGAGACTTCCCTGGCGGTCCAATGGTTAAGAATCTGCCTTCCAATGCAGGAAACATGGGTTCAGTCCTTGGGCAGGGAACTAAGATCTCACATGCCAAGGGGCAACCAAGCCCACGTGCCACAACTAGAGAAAGCCAGCGTACACACCGCAGTGAAGACCCAGCACAGCCAAAAAGAAAACATTCAATAAATAGAAAAAGAAAGAAAGTGAAGTTGCTCAGTTGTGTTCGACTCTTGGTGACCCATGGACTGTAGCCTACCAGGCTCCTCCATCCATGGGATTCTCCAGGCAAGAATACTGGAGTGGGTTGCCATTTCCTTCTCCAGGGGCTCTTCCCGACCCAGGGATCGAATCCTGGTCTCCCACATTGCAGGCAGACGCTTTACCTTCTGAGCCACCAGGGAAGCCCAATAAATAGAAAGTGTATTTTTATTTACTTCAAGCAAATTGCAAGCAAAACACATCTTACATTTGCATATATCAGACATCCACTCACCAAATGTATATGAAGCTCCTAGCCATGCCCAGCACTTTCCTGGACTCGAGACGTGGCCGCACAGGCAAGCTCAGACCTCATGACCTTCACCACGGAGGGACGGGGACCAATGACGATGTAGAACAGAAATGCCGCACCAGGATGTGTGATCTGGAGGAAATGAAACGGGGCAATACTTAGGGCAAAGTTAGTGACTCCAGCTCATCCCTCAGAACCATGGGCCCAGCGAATGGAAAGAGCCAGAAAAACATGTTCCAGATACAAACAGGAGGAATGGAGTAGGGGGAGGAGGAGGAGGTGAGCCCAGAAACCATCAGGCCCTGATGCATAAGGTCTCACTGGCCTGGAAAATAACTTGAATTACATTCTAAATTCAGAGGAAAGTCAGTAGGTTTTTATGCAGAGAAAGGGCACGATCTGAAAGAAATTGCAAAGATTCCTCTGGCTGTTGTGCAAAAACAGTGGTCGTAGGGTCTGTATTAGCTGCTACAGGATGCTGTAACAAAGTACCACAAACTGGAGGGAGGTGGGGAGGGTTAAAACAGAAATCTATTGTCTCAAAGTGCTGGAGGTCAGAAGTGCAAAATCAAGGTGTTGAGAGGTCTTGTTTCCTCCAAAGTCTCTAGAGGACGAGGCTTCCTTGCCTCTTCCAGCTCCTGGTGGCCCCAGGGGTTCCAGAGACAGACTGGGACCTAGGCCCCTTTGCTGCAGTGCTGCAAAGCTTGCACCTGGACACACCTCTCCTTGAAATACAGAATACAAAGAAACCATAAGGGACTAAAAATAACTGTGTGCATGCCCAGTGGGGGCAAATTCTGGACCAAAAGATGCCCAAAAAATCCAGCTGCTCTTTCTGAGGAGCTGGGAGCAAAAACTGGGTGTTGGGAGCAAAAGCAGGGTACACATGCCCCCCTGCACTCAACACCACAAAGGGGTGGGCAGACCACCCAGGCCACTCCTCCAGCCCGACCCTAAACACACCCCTGCCCTCACCCTGTATAAGGGACGATATAAAGGAACACGTTTGCCCTCCCCACCCCATGGGAGGGAGCAAGTAAACGTGTTACTTGTTTTTGCTTCCTCTTGTAGCCAGCACAGGAGCCCCAATAAAGCCTTGCCTCAATTTTTATTCATTTTTTTAACATCTAGACAATTTATTAATACAAAACAATAACTCGAGGAATCCAGTTCACAGATAGTGACCACGGTGACCCCCCTTCCCGCGGGTGCTGTCAGAGGGGTTGGGCGTGACATCCTCAATCCACCCAATTTCCATCCCTGAGCAGGCGAGGGCTCCAAGCACTGACTGGGCCCCTGGTTCAGGAGTCTTGGTGGTATTTCCTCCTGCGGCCTGGAGTTTGATGTGGAGGGCAGTGATGCCCAGCTCCTTGCATCGCTGGGCTACATCCTGGGCAGCCAACATGGCAGCAGATGGCAAGGACTCATCTCAATCAGCCCTTCATCCCACCAGTTATACAACAGATGGTTTCCTTGCCAGAAAGATCAGTGACATGGACAAAAGTGTCACTGAAGTGTGCAAAGGTGTAGCACACACCAAATACATTTTCTCCTTCAGCCACCTGAAGGCCAAGGCTGATGACCTTCTCTTCCTTCTTTTCTTTCCCCTTGAGAGCTGTTATTTCTGCATGTCTTCTCCACGCTCCACCCCCAGAAAGAGAGCTTGCTTGAATTTCTTGTCTGGCCTCTTGTTGTTGTTTAGTCACTAAGTCATGTCTGACTCTTTGAGACCCCGTGGATGGTAGCCCACCAGACTCCTCTGGTGGATAAGGATTTCCTAGGCAAGAATACTGGAGTGGGTTGCCATTTCCTTCTCCAGGGTATCTCTCTGGACCAGGGATTGAACCTAGGTCTCCTGCACGGGCAGGTGGGTTCTTTACCACTGAGCCACCACCTCTAGTCAATTTCTACTGACTGGGGAAGGTCAAGAACTCAGTCGGTATCAGGCCTGGGTTCATGGCAGCAGCATCACAGTCTCTGCCTCCATCCTCACGTGGCCATCTTCCCTGTGTGTGTGTGTGTGTCTCCTTGTCTCTTCTGCTCACAAGCTCGCCAGCCAGATAGGATTAGAGCTAATGCTAGTGATTTCATTTTCACTTGATTGCAACTGCAAAGATCCTATTTCAACATAAGGGCAGATTTCCAGTTCCCAGGGGTTGGGACTTCAATTATCTTTTAGGGGAACACAGTGGGCAGGGGCACGGGAAGAAGTGAGGGGCTCTGTGGGGCTCCTGCCGTGTCCAGATCCGAGACAGGCAGCTGCAGTGCTTGGACAAGGAATGGGGGATACGAGGGGAGATTTTGTAAATCTACCCACAAGACTTAGGGAGAGTGAGAGCAAGAGGGCCATCAGAAGTGCCTTCTAGAATTTCAGATGACAAAAGTAGGAAGATGGTGCGGCCATTTACGAGATGGGAAAGTTAAGAGAAAGATCGAGTTTGGAGAACAAATCTGTAGCTGTCTTTGGAGCATGTTCAACTTGAGATGCCTTTGAGATGCGCCTGCGGAGCTATCAAGGAAACTCTTGAGTCTGCATGTCTGGGTCTCGGGGGAGAAGTCAGGACTAGACGTGTGGATTTGGAAATTAGTGGCATGGGGATCTTCATTTTAATTTCTTCTTTTTCATGTTTATTTATTTCTGGCTGCACTGGTTCTTCGTTGCTGGGCATAGGTTTCTCCAGTTGCAGCGCTGTGACGCTCCGGGTTTCTCATTCCAGTGGCTTCTCTTGCTGTGGAGCACAAGCTCTAGGGTCAGTAACTGCGGTTCACAGGCTCTAGAGTGCCGGCTCAGTAGTTGTGGCACAGAGCTTAGTTGCCCGAGCAGGGATGGAACCTGTGTCCCCTGCACTGGCAGGCAGATTCTTAACCACTGAACCATCAGGGAAGTCCTTAAACTGAATTTCATCATGAGTAGGTCAGTTGAAACTTTGAATGAGAAAGTGATTTTTAAAAAATGATAAAGGCTAGTTTAATCACCAATATGTTGCCAGAAAGTAATTGATGTGACGAAAAGTGAAAGTGTTAGTTGCTCAGTCGTGCCTGACTCTTTGTGACCCCAATGACTGTAGCCCACCAGGCTCCTCTGTCCATGGGATTCCCTAGGTAAGAATACTGCAGTGAGTAGCCATTCTCTTCTCCAAGGGATCTTCCCAACCCAAGGAGCAAACCCAGGTCTCCTGCATTGCAGGCGGATTCTTTACCCAATGAGCCACCAGGGAAGCCCAGTTACTTGAAGCTCATAGCTAAACAGAGAATGTTGTGGAGTCACTGGCCGATGGTTTCGTTTACTCGGATATTAGGAAGTGAGGGGACCGTGCGTGGCTGGCTTTGTTACTCTGCGACTTGTGAGCCCTGGAATTTGGTTATTAATCAAGCAGAAGTGAATCCTGTGTGACATGACAAAAATGTTTCCATATTTCGAACAACTGTTCTTAAATCCAAAATAATCCCATAAGAAAGAGCTCCATTTGTTGATGTATGACTGCTGACAGCTTCTAAGCCTCATCCTTCCGGCCAACCCCTCCACCACATGGAGCAAGAAAGCCTGAGTGCGCCCTCTTTCGGCCCAGAGGGACAGTCCAACCATGGAAGCTTTTCCCATGCCTGGACCCTCAACTCAGCCCCGCCCCAAGAAGCCCCAGGCCAGTCTCTTCCTTGCTCTCTCAAGACTTGTCTGGACCAGCTTGAGAAGCCTATTCTGCTCTTCCCAAATGCCTGATTATGTGGGCAATAACCTTTCCACACACCCTCCTGCTGTGAGTGTGGCATCAGCAGTCTTAGCATCCAAACCCAGGGCCAGGTGGGATTCCATCTCACTTCTTCAAAGCAGTTAAAACAAAACCCAGGAATCAGCAGTAAAGTAGTGTTTAGGGAAGAAAAGGACTGTTTACCACTCCAACAGAAAAGACAGGAAGAAGCTGGGAAGGCTGATGAAACAGTGTCCGATAAAACAGCTGGATCCACAGGAGAGGAACCTGCAAGCCCGGGGCCACTCGGTGAGGCCCCAGCACCCCTTCAGAGGGGCATAGAGCCTCACCAGCAGAGAGTAAGAGCAGGCTGATGGTTGAGCCATGTTCCAATACAAATCAGAATCTCAATTTGAAAGAGAAAAGTGGAAGTCGTTCAGTCGTATCCGACTTTTTGTGACTCTGTAATACAGTCTGTGGAATTCTCCAGGCCAGAATACTGGAGTCGGTAGCCTTTCCCTTCTCCAGGGGATCTTCCTAATCCAGGGATCGAACCCAGGTCTCCCACATTGCAGGCAGATTCTTTACCAGCTGAGCCACAAGGGAAGCCCAAGAATACTGGAGCGGGTAGCCTATCCCTTCTCCAGCAGATCTTCCCAACCCAAGAATCGAACTGGGGTCTCCTGCACTACAGATGGATTCTTTACCAACTGAGCGATCAGGGAAGCCCCTTGAAGTAGAAAGGTTAGTAAATTACAGAAATTTGCTTCTTGTGTTTGGGGGCTAGAGGACAGGTGGGGAGGCCCAGGAGATGCAGACAGCACGTGAGGCACAAAACTCACATCCTCCAACTTGCAGGACAAGACGAGTGACTGTGTTACCTGGAAAGCATACACCTCTGTGGTTTAACTCGTGTTTTCTCTAAACCAGCGGTCTCCAGCCTTTTTGGCACCAGGGATTGGTTTCGTAGAAGACAGTTTTTCCATGGACGGGGATGGGGGGATAGTTTTGGGTTTGCCTGCTGCTCACTTCCTGTCATGTGGCCCATTTCCTAATGGGCCACAGACGGGTCTATGACCCTGGGGTTGGGGACCCATGTTCTAAACCACTCACAGTTTTCAGGTTAAGCCTTCTCAGAGCTGGTAATCTCTAAACATGTGTTGTATCTTGTTTCTACACCCTGGTTTTTGTACTCCTTTGTAGGAAATATGTACCAGATTATAGAAAGGCTCAGTCAGGATGGGGCTATGGTGGGGCGGGGCCAGTGCGTGCTTTCTGATGCAAAGGTCTCCATGGAGAACATGAGAAAACACACCATGTGTGTTGGTGCAAAAAAGGAGGGCAGGGAAGGACAATCAGGGAACTTTGAGTGATACTGCAGAAAGGATGTGAGAGCCGAGTTCCAGCCCCATTTCTGTAACTGACCTTAGGAAACTCATTTAACATCTCACTTCCTCAATTTCTCCTCCATAAAAGAGCGAGGTTCAAGTGGATGGTCTCTAAGGTCTGAAATCACTACAGTTCCATAATTCATGGTCTCTAAGCCAAAGACGTCAGGCTTAAAAAGTTACAAATGACAGAGATGTGGCCAGATAGAATCCCCTTCCAGCATGACTTGTTTGTAGCCTGTGAATCCATCTGAATGAGGTTCCAGGTCTCAGATCCTACCAGATCCCCCCATAAATCCTGGGAGACTGCAACCCTGTTATTTCCAGGGCTGGAGTCGATGGGCGCCAGCCTCTCCCGTCTCTGCCACACACCCCTTTGGAAACCACTCCAGTCACGAGGCGAACGGGAAATAACTCAGGTCTTCCAGTTCCCGTGGACGCTGTACACGGTTTCTCCACTGGAGCTGCCAAGATGCTAAGCTCCTGTCCGCAGTTTTAAGTGGCTGCTCTCGAAGAGACCAAGCAAGATGAGGGATGCGGCAAGGCTAGCCCCAATGCACAGAGTGCCGGAAGCCAAAGCCGACTTAAGCCCACAGAACCTGGACCAGGAAAAGGCTGGTTTCCTCTCTGTTTTGAAGGCACGAGAGACGCTCCCGAGAACCAAGAAGTCAAACTAACCCTGCTTGGAAGGATCTATATTCTAATGCTTTCTACATTATGCTGTTGGCCAGCCAGCCACCTGGCACATCTGTTTCCAGCTACGAAACTGTTCTTGGAAAACACTCTGGCACACGCATCCTGTCCTCAGACCATCCCCTCTCTCCAGGACCCCAGGAAAACCAAGACAAAACCAGGACCCCCGGAAAACCAGGACAAAGGTGGCCCTGGTGAAGATGAACTGAACCAGGTTCTATTGACTCACATTAAGACTCTGCAGAAGTCACCACTAATTTACATCTAAGTTGCATCCAGTTATACAGGAAATAAAGTCAGGCTTTGCTTGCTGATGTTATGGCTTTTTCCACGCATGCATGCTGACTTGCTTCGGTTGTGTCCAACTCTGTGCGATCCCATGGACTGACTGCAGCCTGCCAGGCTCCTCTGTCCAAGGATTCTCCAGGCAAGAATACTGAAGTGTGTTGCCACGCCCTCCTCCAGGGGGTCTTCCTGATGCAGGGATCGAAACTGTCTCTTACGTCTACCAGCATTGGCAGGAGGGTTCTTGACCATCAGCACCACCTGGGAAGCCATCTTGAGCCAAATCATGCGCCACTGTCTTCTTTCTCCGGATGGATATTTGTTACAAAATTACTCCTCCCTCTTCCCTGCAAATGGAGAGAACTTCCCCCCACCCGGTGTTTAAGCCCTTTGACCCTTTCTTTTGTCTACGAAGGGCTTCATCCACGTGGAGAGGGTGACAGGCCTGAGAAACTGAGGGACATCATGGCTGGCCTAAAGAAGAGGACTTTCACTTCTAATTACAAAACAAACCCACAGGCAGGAAGGCCAAGGGTCTCCAAACAGAGGAAAATAGGCTGCAAGTGTCAGACATTTTTTTATCTCTCCCTTAAGCAGCAGGATGAAACAAACTACAAGTGCCAGATTTTTTTCTCTTCGCCATACAAAATTAAAAGGAGGTTTCTCTATGGAAATGTTTTTCTTAAGCTATGTTAATGAAACTATGTATTTGCTTTGGAATTTACCTTTCTTCAAAATGGTTCCACCTAAGACTAACTTTTTTTCTTTTCTCAAACCTTGGGCTGATAATAGCTCAACAAACCAGTATTCCCATCAATTGTTTTACAGCTGGGGGATGACACACGCCATGCCATCCTATCTCAAAAATGCACATTGTGGGAGAGGGGTCTGCTGAAACTCATCAGCCTTGAGGTATCTCTCTTATCTGATTCACAGCTTTCTAACAGACATAAAACAGCTTGCTAAAGACTAGCAGGGGGCACTCTCCGTCCCCCTTCTGATGTTTATGTCAGACGCTTTCTCTGTACCTTTTTATACTTTAGTAAAATTCTGCTGTACAAAAGCTCTTGAGTGGTCAAGATGGGTCCCTGGTCCCAAAGCTAAATCTTCTTCTTCAGAGATCACAAATCCGACACCGTTCACTGTAATCTATCATTTCCCTCATAATTATTCCTGAATTGACATAATTTGATGAACCAGTCAAATACGGGAGGTGCATTCAGTCTCTGGGGGACTAGAATTAAGAGTGAGAGGTGTCCCTCTGGTTTAAGAGGAGCCCATGGTGGGCACCACCTCTGCTGAGAAGTTCCTGTTCCAGAAAAACTGGGTTCCCCACACACTCGAGTGGGGAGGATGCATACAAACTCACACGTCACTCAGAAGAATAAGTCCATGATTCGTACATAAATGACAACATCAAGACACTGGACTTCCTGGTCTGGCTGGTAAGACTTTGTCACTCCTGATGCAGAAACCTGGTCCCTGGCCAGGGAACTAGATCCCATATGCCTCAACTGAGAATCTGCATGTTGCAACTAAGGCCTTGCATGGCCTAAATAAGCAACTAAATAAAATATTTTAAAAAATAATAATAACCGTTACTCCTCCTAGTCCTGGGCATTGCCAAGCACTGTGCTGGTCCTTCACCTGTCTGCTCCCAGATCCTTCCCCTTGGTCCCTTCTTTGCTACCCTTCCTTCCCCAGCCCTGAGACCCCATCCAAAAAGTCCCTCTGACAGATATCAGTGCATTTCCATTCAAAAGGATGGAGAGTGTGACTGGATAGCCCGCATATTTGGACTACAAGTTTTCTAGGAAAATACTGGTCATAGGAAAAATGCATTCATAAAATCACAAGAGAAAAAAAACAAAAATGGTGAACTATACCATTTAGACATGTGAGTCAGTGATAATGTTAGTGTCTGCAGTCTTCATATCAAAATGTTGAGTAAATAATTGTAAGAACTGTTAGTGTTCCCATTTTGGACTTTCCTGGTGATGCAGTGGATAAGGAATCCACCTGCCAATTCAGGAGACATAGGAGTCTCAGGTTCGATCACTGGGTCGGGGAGACCCTCTGGTGAAGGAAATGGCAACCCACTCAGTATTTTTGGAAATCCCATGGACAGAGGAATCTGGTGGACTACAGACCACAGAGTCACAAAGAGCTGGACACAACTGAGCGCACACAGGATCCCGTTTCACAGGTGGGGCCAATGGAACGCTATTTGTATGGCTCCAGAGATTTGTCAAGCGTTGAGTGTAAAACTATGTTCAAGTCGTCCAGGGGGTAAAACCTAGAGGCCACAACTGGAAACGGTGCCCTGCAGACAGGTCAAGTCACTTATCACACATGACTGTCTAACCCGCACTCCTCAGAAGATGCAGGTTCAGGGTCACCAAGGGGAATTTTTATTATCTGAACCACAGCCAGAATTCTATTAGGGAGGGAGATAAGCCTCACTAGTTGCTCTGAGTAGAAGGTGAAGATCTAGGGGAATATCTGCGTGGAGAAGCCTGGGCCACCAAGGCAGGCACAGTCAGGGGGCCGTGGGGGAACCAGTGATCAGACAAGGAGGCGAGAGAAGGCAGGAGGGGAGGAGAGGAAGCAAGGACGTGAGAGGGGAGAGGCAGAGCCAGAGGCAGTGAGATGGTAACCAGTGGGATGGCCGTGGAGCAGGGCCGTGAGAAACGTCCCTGGCCGGAGGCTGAAAGTGCTCAAGGGTGAAAACATCTGACGTCAAACACCGGATGATATCGCTTGTAATATGTGCAATCGCAACTATAACACAGATGGGACTTGCCTGGTGGTCCAGTGCTTAGGACTAGGTGCTTTCACTGCTGAAGCCCTGGTTCGATTCCTCCTGGGGGAATTAAAGGCTCGCAAACCTCGAGGCGCAGCCAATATGTAAATAAATAAACAAGCAAATAAACAAATAAAATATGAACACATCTATGAAACAGAAATAGACTTACAGACATAGAGAACAGACTGTGGTTGCCAAGCAGGCAAGGGTTGTAGGGGAAGGATGGATTGAGAGTTTGGGGTTGGCATGTGCAAACGGCTATACATAGAATGGAAAAGCAGCAAGGTCCTACTGTAGAGCACAGGAGACCAGATTCGATATCCTGTAATAAACCATACTGGAAACGAATATGAAAAAGAATATATATATGTATGACTGAGTCGCTATGCTGTGCATCAGAACCAAATACAGCACGGTAAATCAACTAGACATCAATAAAAATTTTTTTTAATGTCTGACATGACTTTTAGGTTCTGCACTGTGGTACTAGGGTTAATACTTGAGTGTTTTAAATGTTTCAAATGTTATTCATTTTCTTCCTTCTATCAGATCTCATCTCACATTTCAACCCTGACCGCCCCTGCTGCTGCACACCTGACCCTGTCAAACAAGGTACCTTGATCCTTTCTGGGCGTAAAACAGTCTGTTTCACGTTATAACCACCCCTTTCCGAGTCCTTTTTCACCCCGTTTCTCCTCAGCTTCTCCCCAGACTTCATGACCGCGTGTGTGTGCGCCTGTGTGTGTTCAGTGGATGTCAGTGTCTGTTCCGGTTCTCATGGCTGCTATGCTGACACCTCTCGGACCTCCGGCTTCCACTGCCAGATTCTCAGCGTTTTTAACGTTCTCATGTGTATCATGAAATCCCACACCTGACAAAATGCGCTCATTGGCTGGCAGGGGCATTGCCCGCCCCTTCATCAAGTTCTCTCCTCTTGAACGTGGCTAACAAGCCTCCTTGGAAGCCTGACATTGCCTTCAGAATCATTAAAGACCACGCGTGAATTATCAGCCTCTGTCAAAACAAACTCCAAATAGTTCCTGATTGCAAAGTATGGTGTAATAGCGCTGCTGGCAAGGGATGAAACTAATCTCATGCAAATAACTAACTGGTCTCAGTGTAACTGTGACCTTGGGCAGCTGAGCCCTGAAGAACATGAGGTGCCTTCTAGCTGGAGCGCTTCAGAACTTAGAGGCCGTCCCTGCTGCTGAATCAGACAGATCTTGTCCTGATGGATTAACCTCCCCCATGTTCCACACTCAAATGTAATCTTAGCTAGAAACCTGAGCCTGGACACCCACGGTCCTACAAGCATGGAGTGATAATCTATTGCCAAAAACCTGGTTGGGTTTTTCCAGAAAGAGCCCAACTGCAGATTTAGGGGTGTCTTATCTTCCTCTCATTGCCTCCTAGCCTCTGCCCCATTCCACGCCATCAGATCCTTCCAAAAAGGAGGAAATGAGAGCTCTTACGGTCCACCAGAGCAAACATTCCAATGCCTTTAGCATCTCAGGTCTGCAGAAGACACTCGTGGCTAAGAAAGATGCTGAAAACTGCTGTCCTGGACCAACCCCACCTTCATCAGAACCAGTTAAGAGAAAGGGAAGAAAGGGCACTAATTTTAATGTGTGCAAGCAGTGCTGGGCAGTAGCATAGCATAACTTGTTCATCCGTTATCTCTGTTACAATCAAGAACACGCAGGCTCAGAGAGGCTATTGACCATGTGCGTGATCATAGCAGTAGGAAGGCTATGATTTGAACTTCTGCTTCTGACACGGAAACTTACCCTACTTCCACTAGATCCGTAGCTCTGTGGGGTACTTGACTACGAGGCAGATGAAAAAAGGAGCGTGTTTTTTTTTTTTTAATACACACCTTTATCAGACTGAAGAAGTTTCCTTCTGTTCCTAATTAACTGAGAAGTTTTATTGTAAATGGCTATTGAATTTATCAAATGCTCTCTCTCAGTCTACTGAGATGAAAATACAGTTTGGTTTTGGTTTGGTTTTGTTGGGGAGGGGTTTAAGTTTGTGAATTATATAGATTGATTTTCAAGTTTCATGACAACTTTGCACTCCTGGAATAAATGTATTATTCAATTTAATATATAATTGCTAAAATTGTGTTGAGAATTTTTATACCTCTTCTCATAATAATATTATTTCCTTATAATGCCTTTGTCTGGTTTTATTATTGTTTCTCTTTATCTTTTTGTGGGGGGGGAGGGGGTGCGCCATGCAGGAGCTTAGTTCCTTGACCAGGGATGGAATTCAAGCCCCTTGCGTTGGAAGTACAGAGTCTTAAGCACTGGATCCTCAGGGAACTTCCTACCATTTATAGAAGGTAGTGTTAACCTCATAATGATTCCCTGGTGGTGAAGATGGTAGAGAATCCCCCTGCAATGTGGGAGACCTGGGTTCAATCCCTGGGTCAGGAAAACTCCCCAGAGAAGGGAATGGCAACCTACTCCAGTATTCTTGCCTGGAGTATTCCATGGACAGGAGCCTGGTAGAATACAGTCCATAGGGTCGCAAAGAATCAGACACGACTAAACAGCTAACACATTCACTTTTCAGCCTCATAGAATGACTTGTGAAGTATTATTTCCCTTTTCTTCAATTGTCTGGAAGACTTCAGGTAGAATTGACATAATTTTTCTGTAAATGTTCGGTATGATTCCTGAGTGAAGCATCTGGGCCTGAAATTTTCTTTGTGGGAAGTTTATAACTACAAATTCAAATTTTTAAATAGACATTGGAAAATTTGGGTGATTTGTCTTTTTTTGGGTGGTTTTGATAGCTTGTGTCTTTCAAGGAAAGTATCCGTTTCATCTAAGTTGTCAAATTTATTAGAATAAGATTGCTCGGAATTGTCTTCTATTATCCTTTAGTATATGTGGGATCTGTAATGATATCACATCTCTCATTTTTTATATTGGCAATTTCTGTCTGCTGTCTTTGTTTCCTGATTAGTATGACTAAGGTTTACCAATTTTATTGATTTTCTCAAAGAAGCAGTTTTTGGCTTATTAATATTCTCTACTGTTCTTGAAGTGTAATTTTTATATTGTTTCCTTTCTTCTGCTTATTTTAGTTTGCTTTTTTTGTTTGCTTATTTCCTAAGTAGAAAGTAGAATTCATTGATTTTGAGATCTTTCTTCTTTACAAAATATAGCCATTTAGTGCCCTGAATTTCCTAGTAAGTACTGAATTAGCGACATGTCACAAATTTTTATATATTGCATTTTCATTTTAGTTCAGTGCAAAGCACTTTCTAATTTCTCTTTTGAACACTTCTTTGATCCCAGAGTTCTTTACAAGTGTGTTGTTTAATTGCCAAACATCTAGGGACTTTCCACAGACCTTCCTGTTACTGACATCGAATGTAATTCCATTATGATCAGAGCGCATACAGTGTATAACTAGAATTCTCATCAATGTATTCAGATTTTAGGGCCCCATACACAGTCTATCTTAGCGACTGTTCCATGTTCACTTGGAACAAATGTGTACACTGATGTGGTTATGTGGAATGCCAGTCAGGTCAAGCTGGCTGATAGTGTTTGCTCAGGGCCTCTTCTATATCTGTGGCAGTCTTTCATCTACTTGTTCTGTTCATTATTGAGAGAGGGACATTGAAGTTTTGGACATGGGAACTTCTGAGTGAAAGAATCAGCTTTCCAGGACTTCCCTGGTGGTCCACTTTGCCTTCCGACGCTGGGGGTGTGGTTCGATCCCTGGGCAGAGAGCTAAAATCCCACATGTCTCATGGCCAAAAAACCAAAAATACCATGGCCAAATATTATTTCTGCTTTTATTTCTTTATAAAGCAGAAATAATATTGTAACAAATTCAATAAATGATCCACATTGAAAAAAATAAATCTACCTTCCACTGCAGGGAACACAGGTTCCATCCCTGGTTGGGGAACTAAGATCCCACATGCTTCAAGGCAACTAAACACGTCAACTAGAAAGCCCATGCGCCCAAAGGAAGAGCCTGTGTGCCACAACCAAGTCCCAACGCAGCCAAAAATAGACATTTTTTTAGGAAAAAAGAAATCTCTGACATGATTGTAGCTTGGCTATTTGTCTTTGCAATCCTACCAGTTCTCGCACTATATATATTGAAGCTCAGTTATTAGAAGCATGAAAGTCTATGATTGTAATGACCTCTTGATGAACTAACACCTTTATCATTACAAAATGACCTTCTTTATTTCTGTTCATCTGCTTTGGTCTGAAATCCATGTTGTCTGATATTAATGTAGTCACCCCTGCTTTCTGATTAGTGTTAGCATGATATATCTCTTTTCATAGTTTCACTTTTAACCTATTTGTCAATTTATAATTAAAGTGTGCTTCTTGTAGACAGCACACAGTCCTGTCTCACTTTTTATCCAATCCAACAATCTCTTCGACTTAATTGAAGTAGGTACTAGTTTGCCAGGGCTGCTGTGACAAAGAACAACAAAGTAAGTGGCTTAAACAACAGAAACTTACTGTCATATAATTCTGAAGGCTAGCAAATTTTGCACTGTTTCCAGTGCTTTGTAACAAACTAGAGGCGTGGTGGGGTGGGGTGGGAGGTGGAAGAAGGTTCAAGAAGGACGGGACATATGCATACCTATGGTTGAACCATGCTGATGTATGGCAGAAACCAACACAATATTGTAAAGCAATTATACTTCAATTTAAAATAAATTTTAAAAAGAAAGAGGGAAATTAATTTTTTTCTTGGTTTCTACTTCTGGGCCTTCAATCTTTTCACTAAACCATTCTTCTATAATGTCTCATTTGTTATCAGGCCCATCCAGTGTATTTTTCTTCTGAAACATTTCAGTTTTCATCGCTAGAAGCTATACTATAGTTTTTTATAATTTCCATGTCTCTAACTTTCAAACATACATAAAACAGTAATATTAATCTTTAATGTCTTTGTCTGTTAATTCTAAACTGATTGCAGTCAGTTCTGGGTTATTTTCAATTGATTGACTTTTCATTGTGAGTTGCATTTCCCTTCTTCCAGGCATGCTTGGGAATTTGTAATGAGGTGTCACATATTTCCAATTCTAATTCATTAGGCAGTGTCTATTTTTGTATGCCCATAAATTTTCTTTAAATTTGTTCTGGGATGTAATTAGGCTTCTTAGAATCTGCTTGATCCTTTTGGGTCTTGCCTTTAAGCCTTATCAAGCCAGACCAAAACAGTGTTTAGTCTAGAATTAATTATTCCCCACTATTGTGATCAGTGAGCAACCTTGTAATTAGATCCTTCAGCGTACTCTATCCAGTTCTCCATGAGTTATGAGCTTTTTCAGTCTGGCTGGAGGGAATAGGCATTAATCTTGGCCCTGGGCAGACACTGGGTACTGTTGCCTTTACCTGCTTCAGACAGCTCTCTTCTGATCTCAGGCATCACCCATCCCTGCCTCAGCGACTTGGGATAAAAGCAGGAGACCCCTCAGGCCCTTCCCAGCCTCCTGAAGCTGGGTACCTGTGGGCCTGGCCAGTTGTATCTGTTGGCCTGGTGGGTCTGGTATCACCCCATAAAGAGACAGAACCTCCCCTGCCACAGTTAGAACATTTGACCTATGACTCTCACCTCCCTGCCCCCCATGCTATTTGCTTCTGGATGCTCACCTTCAGCTGGACAAACCCCTGTCTGTTCTCTGTCTGGCCTCACTCTCCCAAGTGATGTGGCAGCGGGCCTAACTGGGCAGTACCCAAGGATGAGGTAGGAGATGGGGTGGGGTCCCTCTTACTTGAAGCTGGCCAGTGATCATGACAGAGGTTCATCTGCAAGCGGAGCCAAGTCTAAATGAGTAACTGGTTCAGATCCAACGTGAGAAAGAAAGGGGAGTGTAGTGAGGTCAGGAGGCTGGTGAAGAAGAGATGGGGGGCTTCCCCGTGGTCCCGTGGTTAAGTCCTCCATGCTCTCAAGGAGGTTGAGAGTTTGATCACTGCTCTGGGAAATAAGATCCTGAGAGCCGTGCAGCTCAGCCAAAAAGTTTAAAATGTTATTAAAAAGAGAAAGAGTGGGGAAGGGGAGAATGGGACGAACTGGGACACTGGGATTGGCATATATACACTCCCATGCATAAAATAGATAGCTAGTGGGAACCTGCTATGACATTCATGAAGCTCAGCTCAGTGCTCTGTGATGACTTAGAGGGGTGGGATGGGGTAAGAGGTGGAAGGGAGGTTCAAGAGAGAGGGGACACAGGTATACCTTTGGCTGATTCATGTTGACATATGGCAGAAACCATTACAATATTGTAAATCAATTGTCCTCCAATTAAAATAAATTAATTAATTAATTAAAAAATAAGCACCCATGTCCAGGTGGCCACAGGCTGGTTTCACTTACATAATTGACCTGGTTGGTCCCCAGAGGCATTGGAGACGGTGACCTCTGCCACAGGCGGAAGCTTGTACAGGATGAGCAGAGGCTGATGCTCTTTTCTTCTCTTTGTAGCTGTCACAGACATAATGTCTAAATGTAACAGCACATTTTTAGGGGAGTGAGGGCATACCAAATTATAAACTGTAAAGACAAAACTCATCATTTTGCATTGAGAGGTACTACTTTTAGCCTTTTCCTCTGGGCTCTTCACCTGCCCCAATTCTCAGAACTATGATCTGTCTTTGGTTCTCTTCTTTATTCTTCAAGATTTTTTATTCTTAAAAGGTTTGTTTTAAAACACTTATATACGGACACACAAGTTTTCGGCCACAGCCAAAACTCATTTTCTGCTTTTAAATCAAAACAGTACGGAAAACACATCACAAGGAAATTTTGAACCTTAAGAAAATGCATATTGGAGCACATGTTTTCAATTATATTGGAATGAATTTGAAGCTATGGAGACCCAGCTTGGCACAGCAAACAACTGGCCCGTGATCATCCCCACAGCTTTCATCATATGATGCAAACCAGCCTCCCAAACAGAGCCTTCTGAGGCCAGCTTCCAAGTGTCATCTGGCCCGGCCCAGGCCCTTGACGGAGAGAGGAAAATATGCATTATCCACCCCTCGAGCTCACACAGCAGTGAACAACTTGGGACCTGAGATTCAGCTGCTTCATTTGCCTGCATGTTGCATCTCAGAGACACCAGCCTGCCTTCTACCACCTTTTGAAACAGGAAAGTCGATTAGGATACAACTTTGTTTTCCTGCATGTGTTGGTTTAGAGAGGTGGTTTGCTCTTAACACCTAAGCAGGCTGAGTGAGACACTTACCTCAGTTAAAAATGGCACAGTGTTATCGCCAAGGGTAGTATTTCTTTGAATGTATTAGAGGCTGGAGGATTCCAGGGGCCATCTTTTGAGTAGACTCAAGGGCTACTTGACAAGCCCAGTAGGAGTCAAATTAGCATGCACCAGGCAGACTCCAAAAAGCCTTTTGTTTTGATGACATTCCCAACCATTCTTTAAGAGACTAGCAGTTCCTCAGAAGTTCTCACAGTCTGCTTCAAGGAGGGAAAAAAACAAGAGTAAGGACTCCGCTCCCAGCCCAGGCTTCAACCAGGGCAGCTCTGTTTTAATACTAGCTTATTCTGAGTAACATTTCCTTTAAGGGGAAAAAATCTGAAGGATAAAGAGTTAGAAAACCACTGCCTCAGGATAGATACTGTTTGGGCAAACTCTCCTCAAAAAAAAAAAAAAATGTTTTTGGGGGTTTTTTTTTTTGAATGAGTAACACACATGATCTAACTAACCCTCGCCATCTAGAGCTATTTGCTTCCTGAACTTAGTTACAGGAATCCAGACATATCATTAGGCTGCTTCTGTTGAGAGATTCCTGCTAGGCTCGCATCAGCAGTTTCATAGTGAATCTTCAATTCATCACGTCTTTAGGAGCTTTTCACATTTTAATCATGAAACTTAGGCAGGATCACTGGCATCAGGAAAGAGGATCTGACCAAAGCCTCCACCTATGTGACTCATGTGCGGGTCACATCTAATCTTCGAACCCCTCAAATCATCATCCTAACAAAGAAAGGGTTTGAAAAGTTTTCACACATTTGGATTTCTGCTCATGGTGTGTAGCCCACAGTTGAAAACACAAAACATCTGGTTGCCTTTCAGCTGAGAAGTTGACTACCTGTTATAAATATGAATCCTCCTGCAAGCTGACCCAATAAGCCATTCTCAACCCTGGCACCTTAGGTGGCTCTGTGTGTGTGTGTGTGTGTGTGTGTGTGTGTGTGTGTGTGTGTGTGTGTGAAGTCACTTCAGTCATGTCCAACTCTGTGCAACTCTATGGACCGTAGCCTCCAGGCTCCTCTGTCCATGGGGATTCTCCAGGCAAGAATACCAGAGTTGGTTGCCATGCCCTCATCAGGGGATCTTCCCAACCCAGGAATCGAACCCATGTCTCTCCTCTCTCGCATTGGCATCAAATTCTTCAGCACTAGCACCACCTGGGAAGCCCTTAGGTAACTGGGTGAAGCAAACAGCCAAGTTCAGGATCTAAAGGGAATGGGATACCTTGGAGTGGGAGAGCCACCACCCTGCTACCCGCCGGCTGGAAGCCCTGGAACGTAACCACGTTCCTCAAATCTAAAAGTAGAAGTTGTGGGACTTCCCTGGTGATCCAGTGGTTAAGACTGTGTTCCCAGTGGAGCGGACCTGGATTCAACCCATGGTCAAGAAACTAGAGCCCACATGTTGCAACTGAAGATCCGGCCTGTTGCCCCTAAGATCTGGGTGCAGCCAAATAAATAATAAATACCGAACACTAGAACTCATAACCCAACAAGTTCGACTATGCTTTGAGGAACATTTACACGGAACATTCAAACCAGGGACATCTTGGCCTGTCCTGATTACACACTCGCCAGAGTCTTAAGTCTCTGTGGGAAGTGTGGAGACGCAGAAGGGAAACGGAGTTGTCAGGTGGTGTCAGGCAAGTCACGCCTCGCCGCCTCATCATCATCTGCCATGAGCCCTGAGCTTCACGCTCTTGCCTCTCACAGGCAGTGAAACTGAAGCCAGGGAGGTCCCTGAACAACTGTTGGCTGAGTCCGTAGAAGACCCCAGGATACTCAGAAACACTGTCAAGAACTTGTGCTTGGAGCCAGTTCCTACAACTCTTATTCCACAACCAGAAAGTCCTGTGTGGTGTTTTCCTTGAAAAACAAAATCAACATCTCTTACTTTTGGTTCCCTTTTGCCAAACATGCAGGTTTCTTTGGAGTGTGTTTCATCTGACCCAACCTCGGTTAATCCTGTTCAAAGTTTTGGATCAAACTGAGCAGACATTTCCTGTTCACCATGAAGAAACAATAGCAAGCAAGGGAGAGGAGGGTGGAGAGGAGGCAAGAATGCCTAAGAGCCCAGGATGGAGTGAAGGACAGAGGTCCAGGGGGTGCCCAGTGCCAGGGGTCCATGGCTGGAAAGACCATAATAAGCAAATGGAAACCCCCAGTGGACACCCTTCCCAAACCTCAGCTAATCACCAGTTTCAGCTCGTGCTTTTGGTTATTCACGTTATCATTATTATAAAAGATGAGTGAGGAAAGCTTCCATCCTTGACTCCTGTTAATTCTACCCTCTGCGGTCACAGTTTTTCCATCTAAGAATAGATGCAAACATCCCAGCGCCTGCTTCTGAGAGTGCATATAGATGTCTGTGTTTAACTAGCGAAGAGTCGTATAGTGTGATTTTTCTCATGTCGTTACATAGAATTATGAAAAGTTTGGCACTAAGAAAGCTCAGTTTTTGGTGAAAGTTCAAGAGGAAAAAAGATAGCAAAATGTAAAAGTTCCATTTTCCCTTTACTCTCCCATTTTATGAGGCTGCTTGTTTTTCCTTCTATTCATCATTCTTCAGGGAATGTTTATTTAATCACCATGTCTCCCAGTGGTGAAGCCAGGAGACCTCAGGCTCCATAATGTGGGTGGGAATTGACATATAATTTCCAGATACCCATACTGGACCAAAAGAGCCACTGGGATGCCTAATATCCCCATAAGTCACATATCTGAAGGCCCGAATCCTTATTTCCTGGGTCGGTAAAGTGAATTTGCTCAAGAAATTCTTTCCAACACCATAGTGAATTCCCTCCTCCAGTTCAGCCAAACAGTAGACTCACAAGGCAAAGGACTGAATCTCAGGGGCTGGAGGGAACTGAGGGAAAGAAGTTGAAAACTGGCAGAAGTCGAACATTCTCGTTGGCCCTGGGCTCTCAGGCCCACAGGCATTAAGTCACAAGTTCATGGTCAAAGGGCAGAGCAGAGGAAGTGAAAGTCAAGAAGTCAAGGTGTTATCACTTTATTCTATTCCATCAAGCTTAAAGCAATATGCTTTATTTCCTGATTTTGCTAAACAAACTGCTTTTAGAGCTCATGTTGTATTTGCTTTCTTCATTTCCAATTTCCCATGGATATTTCAATTCCCCGAATTAATTTGATGGTGCCAGACCAATACTATGAAATCAAATAGGTGTGCATAGTGATTGGCTCCCAGAAAAGTGAAACAGTAGTTCCCATCTTCATCAATATTAGCATATAAATATTATATTTAAAATATGAAAGGTAGAGAAGGAGAAAAGTTCACTTGAGAGCAGTAGTTGCAGAGAGAAGTTCAGGGATGAGAGATATGTGGGTGGAGGATCAAGTTCTAGGCCTTTTTGTTTGCCCTGAATCCCCCCTTCCCAAGCGGCTCTGTGATAAAGAATCTGCCTGTAAAGCAGGAGACGGAAGAGACACAGGTTTGATGCCTGGGTTGGGCAGATGCTGTGGAGGAGGAAATGGCAACCCCCACTCCAGTATTCTTGCCTGGAAAATCCCTTGGACAGAGGAGCCTGGCAGGCTACAGTCCATGGGGTTGCAAAAAGTCAGGCATGACTGAGGACACAGACACCACACACACGCACACACGCACACAGACTTCTTCCGGGGGCAAGCAGCCAACTACTCATGCAATGGGGTTGGTCCTTTATCTGTTCAGGCAAGGTCAGTGCATTTCGTCCCGAGTAGCATCTTCTCTAAGGAACAGTGTTTCAGTGCAAAAAAAAAAAAAAAAACCACACAAGGACTGTTTATCCTTTCAAAATATGGACAAAGAGAAAGAGGGGGGAGTTGAAGGCTTTGCAAGTGAAAGCCAGGTTTCTGCATTTTTTGTTAAGAGTTTTTAAAAGATACTACAATCTCAATATTGTATATTATCAAGCAGGTGACAATCAGTATTATTTCCATTCTCATAGTATATAAGGACAGCCCCAACCTGTGAGCCTCTGATCCCAGTGGAGCTGCGGAGTTGTTACTTTCAGGCAGGAAATCATCATGTCTATGGACTAAATACTGTTCATGGGGTTCTCAAGGCAAGAATACTGAAGTGGCTTGCCATTCCCTTCTCCAGTGGACCACATTCTGTCAGACCTCTCCACCATGAGCCACCCATCTTGGGTTGCCCTGCAGGCATGGCTTGGTTTCACTGAGTTAGACAAGGCTATGGTCCTAGTGTGATTAGATTGACTAGTTTTCTGTGAGTATGGTTTCAGTGTGTCTACCCTCTGGTGCCCTCTTGCAACACCTTCCATCTTACTTGGGTCTCTCTTACCTTGGGCATGGGGTATCTCTTCACGGTTGCTCCAGCAAAGCACAGCTGCTGTTCCTTACCTTGAAGGAGGGGAATGGAGAAGGGAATGGCAAGCCACTTCAGTATTCTTGCCTTGAGAACCCCATGAACAGTAGGAAAAGGCAAAATGATAGGATACCAAAAGTGGAACTCCCCAGGTCATTAGGTGCCCAATATGCTACTGGAGATCAGTGGAGAAATAACTTCAGAAAGAATGAAGGGATGGAGCCAAAGCAAAAACAATACCCAGTTGTGGATGTGACTGGTGATAGAAGCAAGGTCTGATGCTGTAAAGAGCACTATTGCATAGGAACCCAGAATGTCAGGTCCATGAATCAAGGCAAATTGGAAGTGGTCAAACAAGAGATGGCAAGGGTGAACGTTGACATTCTAGGAATCAGCAAACTAAAATGGACTGGAATTGGGTGAATTTAACTCAGATGACCATTATATCTACCACTGCGGGCAGGAATCCCTCAGAAGAAATGGAGTAGGCATCATGGTCAACAAAAGAGTCCAAAATGCAGTACTTGGATGCAGTCTCAAAAACGACAGAACGATCTCTGTTCGTCTCCAAGGCAAACCATTCAATATCACAGTTATCCAAGTCTATGCCCCAACCAGTAACGCTGAAGAAGCCGAAGTTGAATGGTTTTATGAAGACCTACAAGACCTTTTAGAACTAACACCCAAAAAGATGTCCTTTTCATTCTAGGGGACTGGAATGCAAAAGTAGGAAGTCAAGAAACACCTGGAGTAACAGGCAAATTTGGCCTTGGAATGTGAAATGAAGCAGGGCAAAGACTAATAGAGTTTTGCCAAGAAAATGCACTGATCATAGCAAACACTCTCTTCCAACAACACAAGAGAAGACTCTACACATGGACATCACCAGACAGTCAACATCGAAATTAGATTGATTATATTCTATGCAGCCAAAGATAGAGAAGCTCTATAGAGTCAACAAAAACAAGACCAGGAGCTGACTGTGGCACAGATCATGAACTCCTTATTACCAAATTCAGACTTAAATTGAAGAAAGTAGGGAAAACAGCTAGACCATTCAGGTATGACCTAAATCAAATCCCTTATGATTATACAGTGGAAGTGAGAAATAGATTTAAGGGACTAGATCTGATAGATAGAGTGCCTGATGAACTATGGAATGAGGTTCGTGCATTGTACAGGAGACAGGGATCAAGACCATCCCCATGGAAAAGAAATGCAAAAAAGCAAAATGGCTGTCTGGGGAGGTCTTACAAATAGCTGTGAAAAGAAGAGAGGTGAAAAGCAAAGGAGAAAAGGGAAGATATAAGCATCTGAATGCAGAGTTCCAAAGAATAGCAAGAAGAGAAAAGAAAGACTTCTTCAGTGATCAATGCAAAGAAATAGAGGAAAAGAACAGAATGGGAAAGACTAGAGATCTCTTCAAGAAAATTAGAGATACCAAGGGAATATTTCATGCAAAGATGGGCTCGATAAAGGACAGAAATAGTATGGACCTAACAGAAGCAGAAGATATTAAGAAGAGGTGGCAAGAATACACGGAAGAACTGTACAAAAAAGATCTTCACGACCCAGATAATCACGATGGTGTGATCACTAATCTAGAGCCAGACATCTTGGAATGTGAAGTCAAGCGGGCCTTAGAAAGCATCACTATGAACAAAGCTAGTGGAGGTGATGGAATTCCAGTTGAGCTGTTTCAAATCCTGAAAGATGATGCTGTGAAAGTGCTGTACTCAATATGCCAGCAAATTTGGAAAACTCAGCAGTGGCCACAGGACTGGAAAAGGTCAGTTTTCATTCCAATCCCAAAGAAAGGCAATGCCAAAGAATGCTCAAACTACCGCACAATTGCACTCATCTCACATACTAGCAAAGTAATGCTCAAAATTCTCCAAGCCAAGCTTCAACAGTACATGAACCATGAACTTCCAGATGTTCAAGCTGGTTTTAGAAAAGGCAGAGGAACCAGAGATCAAATTGCCAACATCCGCTGGATCATGGCAAAAGCAAGAGAGTTCCAGAAAAACATCTCCTTCTGCTTTATTGACTATGCCAAAGCCTTTGACTGTGTGGATCACAATAAACTGTGAAAAATTCTGAAAGAGATGGGAATACCAGACCACCTAACCTGCCTCTTGAGAAATCTGTATGCAAGTCAGGAAGCAACAGTGAGAACTGGACATGGAACAACAGACTGGTTCCAAATAGGGAAAGGAGTACGTCAAGGCTGTATATTGTCACCCTGCTTATTTAACTTCTATGCAGAGTACATCATGAGAAACGCTGGACTGGAAGAAACACAAGCTGGAATCAAGATTGCTGGGAGAAATATCAATCACCTCAGATATGCAGATGACACCACCCTTATGGCAGAAAGTGAAGAGGAACTAAAAAGCCTCTTGATGAAAGTGAAAGAGGAGAGTGAAAAAGTTGGCTTAAAGCTCAACATTCAGAAAATGAAGATCATGGCATCCGGTCCCATCACTTCATGAGAAATAGATAGGGAAACAGTGGAAACAGTGTCAGACTTTATTTTGGGGGGCTCCAAAATCACTGCAGATGGTGACTGCAGCCATGAAATTAAAAGACGCTTACTCCTTGGAAGAAAAGTTATGACCAACCTAGATAGTATGTTCAAAAGCAGAGACATTACTTTGCCGACTAAGGTCCATCTAGTCAAGGCTATGGTTTTTCCTATGGTCATGTATGGATGTGAGAGTTGGACTGTGAAGAAGGCTGAGCGCCGAAGAATTGATGCGTTTGAACTGTGGTGTTGGAGAAGACTCTTGAGAGTCCCTTGGACTGCAAGGAGATCCAACCAGTCCATTCTGAAGGAGATCAACCCTGGGATTTCTTTGGAGGGAATGATGCTAAAGCTGAAACTCCAGTACTTTGGCCACCTCATGTGAAGAGTTGACTCATTGGAAAAGACTCTGATGCTGGGAGGGATTGGGGGCAGGAGGAGAAGGGGACGACTGAGGATGAGATGGCTGGATGGCATCACGGACTCGATGGACGTGAGTCTGAGTGAACTCCAGGAGATGGTGATGAACAGGGAGGCCTGGCGTGCTGCGATTCATGGGGTTGCAAAGAGTCGGACATGACTGAGCGACTGAACTGAACTGATGGACTAAATGATGAATAAATAAAGTGATATATATATATATATATATATATATACACACACATATATATATAATACACCACTTTTTAATGTTTGTCCATGCTTTATAAATAATAAAATGCAAGTTTGTAGAAACATCACTGAATTCATATCAGATTTTATAGTTATATTTGTTTCAAAGATTTGAGATTACAAAAAAAATGAAACTGCCATAAAACTGATTAACTGGAAATGTCAGATTTCTTTCTTTTCTTTTAATCAACTTGATTGCAATTCTGAGTTCCCATCCCTCTGGATTGGCAGTAAATTCAAGCCGTTCTTCTCCAGGTTCCCCTCACCTACAAGCAGTGCTAATGTTATACCTTAAATTCTTATCCATTCTCCCCAGTGATTTTGTTAAGTATGGAAATCTTCAGTGAGTATAGGTACCATCAGGTGCTAGGGACCAAGTCCCACTGGGAACAAATTTTTGAGGGCTGACACCTGTCAGGACCAGGACCCTAGAACCCCTTCTATGCTGGGCCTCAGCCAAGAAGGAGGTAAAATATACAGAGGAACAAACTTAATATTTCCATCAATTATTCTACAATCATCTTATATCAGGGTCTAACTAGAAAACAGAAACCACACAATAATTTTAACAGAAAAATTTTAATATAAAGAATTATTAACTATAACAGATTAAAGGCATAAATAGAACTCTAAACTATAAAGGGATAAAGAGAATTTCATCCATGGGATGAAGAATGTCTAATGAAGGAGCAAACTTGAGCAGAAGAACACCCTGCTCCTGAAGGCAGGGGCTCAGACTTCATTGGAAGAAGTGTGCTTGCAGCCCAGTGGATGGTGGAGAGTTTCTCTGGGCTCACCTGAATCAGAGCTGACCACAGTGGTGGGGCAATGGTTACAAGACAGGGTAACATGGCCTGGGATTGGCAAGCTGAGGGCCTCCCACAGGGGTGCTGGTAGACCACACTGTGGGCCAGGAACTGCAGCTGGATTGGCAAGCAGGGAACACCCCACCAGGATGCAAGAACCTGAAGGCTGAGAGGCCAACCACTAGGGTGTCTGTTAGACCCGCCAGCAGGGATGCCTCTGAAATGCAACGTCTAGCAAGGTGAGCATCACTAGATGTTCCTCCCCTTGTGTCATCTAGCTGCCAGTATGATTAAAAAAAAAAAAAAAAGAATCACACCAAAACAGAAAAAAATCATACAAGTACAAGGAAGTGATATTCATCCTGCTTTACTGTCAGCCTAGCACTCTACTGACAGAGCATTAACCATGCGCCAGCTGCTAAGCAGAGATGCTCACAGGGCCCAGCTCCACAATCACAGGGCAAGCAATAAAGGGTGGGTCTAGCACCAAGCAGAAATAAAGAGACAATGGGCACATGTATAAATAATCCTGAAAAGTTCTGTGTTCAACAAGACCTCCTGTTCACAGCAACTGGGAACTCATGATCAACATTAAATGATAGTAATCTGCCTTCCCTTCTGTTATCTGTTTGTGAGGCCAGGATTCCGTCTTGGGTGGGTGTCATTTCTATGGACCACAGTTCCCCTATCTTCCAGAAGGACCTAGTGCAGAGACTCCTCTTTACTTTCCCAGGACTCAGTCCACCCTCCCTCCAGAGTCTAGCCTTGTCACCTAATGCCCAAGAACCTGATACATTGAACAAATCCTCAATGGGACAATTAAACTTTCTACAAAGTCTATTTGAGGTTTGAAAGGCAAAGACTATAAAAATTCATACGCAATATCACTTAATCGAATTTTCAGTGAAATTATTAAACCTCTGTTTTGGTAAAGTTGTGTATATAAACAGAGCTTCCAAAAGTATTTCACATGCTGGAATATATGCTTCTCTGACAAGAAATAATATTTAATTTTGTTGAACCACTGCAGCTGTCCACAAAGAACGCATTTCATGATTACATACTATTACCTACCTACCCATATGCACCAGGTTAGTTCTGATGGAAGTAAAACAAATTTTGGCACATTTGATCATTTGAAAAAAAAAAAGTCTTCAGTGAGTTACAAAATGCTTATGAATTTTATTGAGAGAAATAAATATTATAAGTAACAAGGACAAATCATTATTTGCAAACAACACAATCCTATACTATGAGGAGTAAAATTTCAGATTAAAAAACTAGAATTAATGAAGGTTTCCAGTGAAGTGATCAGAAGTGAGAAAACATTTAAATAATTTTCCCATGCATCAGCAAAAATGTATATAATGCAAGGGAAAAAGGCACTCCACTAGGAAAATGTCAACAATGGCATTTTAGAATAAAGGATTTCTATACCTTTCTGAAGTATAACTAGTGTCTAAGAACATAATCAAAGATCTTTTTGTAAGCTGGCAGCACTTAGATCAGTGTCTGACCCATAGCTGACTCTCGAAACTACTTACTGATTTGACTAGAGCTGAAACCCTAACACATTTTGGTAAGCTGATTGGTTTACCCAATCTTATTTGGAGATACACACAGCTACATGTCAAGTCTGCTGAGCTTTATCCAAAGAGCTCTGTGCTTGTTGATTTTGGTACCTAATGGCTCTGCTTGGTTCAAGAGAACCATCCAGGGCGTGGATTGGAAGAGCTCATTTGTGTGATAGAGTGCTGTATCCAGCAGCTGTGCCCCCAAAGCCCAGCCAGGCCGGGGCAATTGCCTGGCAGAGTGGTATGAGTTGGTGAGGAGGAGGGAAGGCCAAGCTGCAAAGAGAACCAAGCTTGGTGAATATTATGGGAAGCTGGTGGAAAGCCCAACTAATCAATGCCTACACACATCCAAATGCAGCAGAGTGAGGGGCAGAGGCTGACCGTCCTCTGGACTAAATGCATTTAGGACTTCCCTGGCGGTCCAATGGTTAAGACTCTGCCTGCCAATGGCGGGGACATGAGTTCAATCCCTGATCCAGGGGTTGAAGATCCCACATGCCGAGGGGCAATTACACCCGTGAGCCACAGCTGCTGAGCCTGAGCTCTGGAGCCCGGGACCCGCAGTGACTAAAGCCCTGCACACCCTGGAGCTGGCGCCCTGCAGCAAGGGAAGCCATCACAGTGAGAAGCCCGAGCACAGCGACAAAGAGGAGCCCCGGCTCGCCACAGCTAGAGAAAGCAACGGAGACCCGGCGCAGCCAAGAATAAAAGTCAGTAAATATTTCTTTAACATGCATCTAGTCATAGAGTGTGAAAGTGTTAGTCACTCAGTCGTGTCCGACTCTGTGCGACCCCCTGGACTGTAGCCCTCCAGGCTCCCCTGTCCATGGGATTCTCCAGGCAAGAATACTGGAGTGGGTTGCCATTCCCTTCTCCAGGGGATCTTCCCAACCCAGGGATCAAACCTGCCTCTCCTGTGTCTCCTGCATTGACAGGTGGATTCTTTGCTGTCTGAGCCACCAGAGAAGTCCGGACATAGAGTGTATAGTGGGCAATAGTTAGAATATGGGTGAAACTCTGGATTCCTCAGAGCTTCCCCATCTATGAGGACAGATCGAGGTCACATCAGCTATAAGAACTGCTGCCCTGGTTGTGGCCTGCCTTGGTCAATCTGAGACTCCTGGTCCTCCAGCCTTGCCCCATGCCTGCTGTTTACTCCCCCTCACTCCCCAGCCCTGATATTTCCTCCACCCCCTCCATCTCTGCCACATGCTGTGGGACCCTGCCCAGAGCACTGGGGCTCTCCTGGTGTCCCAGCAAAAGGAAACAGAATGCCTCATCACCCACTTGAGCTGCATGTGGGTGAAAATACTAGACAGATTCCAGGGTTCTCTATGCCTTACAGAGATTGTTAATAAGAAAGATTCCAGGACCAGATCAGGTAACCAGGGAGACGAATCCCAGCATCCATGGTGAAACCCAGAAGCACATTTCCCCTCCAGTGGTGGAGATGTTCCCACCTTGACTGGCCCCTCTGCAGACTCGGGCAAACACTTCAGCCTCTCGTCAGTGTACCAACAAACCCAAACTCCACCATGGTCTCCACCCAAATTCTATCTCAGGAGGCTCCTCATGGGTGGGGGTTCCAAGAAGAAGCTGAAAGGATTGACCTTCCTTCCCCCCATCCCACCCCACAGTCAGCAGCAGCAGCCCTTTCCCATATTCTTTGATAAGTAAAAGAAATAACATCTCAATCTTGTATACAGTACTACGCAGCTAGAAGGCATGTCCCAGCCTTACACCCTTTTATTAGCTTATGGCTATCTTCATACTACACGAAATCCAGGCATCTCTGCCTCCAAGGATTCCCGCCACCAGAAAAGCTCCAGTGGGGCCTGTCCAATTCTAGTGATAGATTTAGGGGAATACCTCAAAGCTATGGTTTTTCCAGTTCAATTCAGAGTTTAGTTGTGTCTGACTCTCTGTGACTCCGTGGACTGCAACACACCAGGCTTCCCTGTCCATCACCAACCCCTGGAGTTTGCTCAGACTCTTGTCCATCAAGTCAGTGATGCCATCCAACCATCTCATCCCTGTCATCTCCTTCTCCTCCCACCTTCAACATTTCCCAGCATCAGGGTATGTTCCAAGGAGTCAGTTCTTCACATCAGGTGGCCAAAGTATTGGAGTTTCAGCTTCAGTATCATTTGAGTTGGACCATAAAGAAAGCTGAGTGACAAGCAATTGATTCTTTTGAACTGTGGTGCTGAAGAAGACTCTTGAGAGTCCCTTGGACAGCAAGGAGATCAAACCAGTCCATCCTAAAGGAAATCAGTCCTGAATATTCATTGGAAGGACGGATGCTGAAGCTGAAGCTCCAATACTTTGGCCATCTGATGTGAAGAGCCGACTCTGATGGAAAAGAACCTGATGTTGGGAAAGAATGAAGGCAGGAGGAGAAGGGGACAAAAGAGGATGAGATGGTTAGATGGCATCACCAGCTCAACGGACATGAGTTTGAGCAAATTCCAGGAGATAGTGATGGACAGGGAAGCCTGGCGTGCTGCAGTCCACGGTGTCACAAAGAGTCAGACATGACTGAATGACTGAACAGCAACAATTCAGTTCCTCAGAGTCACACCAGCACCCCCAGCTCCTCCAGCCTGATCCCCACCATCCACAGCAGATCCTTCCTGAACAGCAGGGAGGCGGGAAGGCAGCGGCCTCCCAAGCACTCTTCTTCTCCACGCTGCTTCCAAGGTGAAATTTCTAATAAGAAGAATTTTATGTAATAAAGAGCTGGAGAACAATGGATATTTACAGAAAAAAGAATTTTGAAAGAGGTGCTTGTATCTGAATTTCCATTTGGCATTTAGAGTAAGACCAATTAGGAAAATGGATTGTCTGACTTTTATCCAAAAGGAGGAAATGAATTTTTTGGAGAGGTTTTTGGTTAGATTTGCGGGGATTGGGTTGGTTGTTCATTTGAGGGGGAGTGAGTTAGCTGGCTCAGGGATTGATTGGCATTTTAAGTGATGGAGACTAATTCAGCTTTGACAGTGCAAATTCACCCATAGGTGCTGATTTGAAGGAAAAAAAAAAAAAAAACAAGCAAACAAACACAATGACTCAGGATTTAAGAGTCTAGAAGAGAATATAAAAATATCCAGGCATATCTCTGTCTCCTTGCACAGACATTAAGGGATTATTTTCCCTTGAAGTATTCTAAAACACAAACAGGAAAGGAAGGAAGAGAAGGAGGAAGGAAAAAGGAAAGGAACGAGGAGAAAAAAGGAAATAAGGGAAAAAATGATTTGTGGGATCTTTTTGGACAGGGCTGTGGGGAAGTCTTCAAAAAACATTACTGAAATATATGTAGGTTCCAAAAGCATAGACAGATGTTGGAGGAGGATTAAGAATTTAGTTATTTGCTGTTTTGAAACTTTAGCTGTGTTTAGAATAAACACAGAAAGAAAGAAGGAAGGAACTGGAACTAAATCTGGAATAGCTAACTGGGTGGTATGGTCAGAGCGACCCCATGGACTGCAGGGCCAGGCCTCCCTGTCCATCACCAACTCCTGGAGCTTGCTCAAACTCATGTCCATTGAGTCAGTGATGCCAACCAACCATCTCATCCACTGTCTTCCCCTTCTCCTCCTGCCTTCAGTCTTCCCCAGCATCAGGGTCTTTTCCTTGATGTTCTTCAGGTGGCCAAAGTACTGGAGTTTCAGCTTCAGCATCAGTCCTAATAATGAACATTCAGGACTGATTTCCTTTAGGATGGACTGGTTGGATCTCCTTGCAATCCAAGGGACTCTCAAGAGTCTTCTGCAACACCACAGTTCAAAAGCATCAGTTCTTCGGTGCTCAGCTTTCTTTATAGTCCAACTCTCAGATCCGTACATGACTACTGGAAATACCATAGCTTTGACTAGACGGACCTTTGTTGGCAAAGTGATGCCTCTGTTTTTTAATATGCTGTCTAGGTCGGTCATAACCTAGACATCTGGGTCTTACCTGCATTCAGTGAGGGAGGCCGATGATGACTGAGGAACCAAACATACTGAGTGGACAAACCACGTGATCTCCAAGAGTCTACTCCTGGAAGAGCACGGGAAAGGCAGCTCTGAGAAAGTGACCTTTGATCAGACACTTGACCTGACCCCACGACGACAGGCACTGGACAGTGTGACAAGCCCCTCTCACAGGTCAAGTTAATTTTGTTTCCAGCTCTACACCAGCTTTTCCTATTTCCTCCTAGTGTGTGTGGATCACAGGTATTAATGGCAGTGGCAGTGCCCCCAAGATGGTTTTCTCAGGAAACAGAATGAATACAGGTGAAGAGGAAAACGTTTCCATTGCACTTCCGGGAAGACTAAGGTGGGGTGGAATTATCACCCCCAAGGAGAGGCTCCTGATCATGGCTTTCCTCACCAACAGGGTCATGATGCTTCTTTGCAGTCCTTGGTTTGGAGACAGTAAATGAAGTCTGTGCGCTTGTGGGGCTTAGCAACCACAGTCCTTTCCCTGGGCAGCTTTTTGAGCTCATGTCTATGCTAACTAAGGGGCAGTTGTCTGAACCCATAACATACCCAACATCATAGTCTCCACTGGCCACCAACCCCTGACCCACTCATTCTTGTGGCTGGGTTATTCCTGGTGTCCAATATCTATTCGCCCTGCTGGCAGTGTCTTATTCCACTGTTCTGGACTAATCAGAATAATCGAAGCCTCTCTCTTCCAAACACGAGCCACAGATCATTAAATCAGCATCAAGCTGGCCTGGGTGCTTATCATCAGCTTTCCACGTTCCTCTTTTTTCCAAACTTTAGGTTGAGATTGCTGCACTCCTTTCAGCAACATGTGATTTTTGGAACTGCGACAAAAAAAGGAAGTCTAAATAGGCTTCCTTAGCTGCAGCCCAGGAGAGCCCAGAAGGAAATGGAATAATGAAGCATGGGCTGTTAGTCAGCCTGGGTTTGTTACCAGGTCCAAATATAGCTTTTGCCTTTTATGGTATTTAGACCATATCAGCGACTTAAGTTCAATAGCCCAGTCCAGCCCCAATTTCTTTCTGGGAATCTTCTGCCCAAAGGCAGTTTTCTGTTAACACATTGGGGCATGTTATTGGGCCATTGTTCACAGATAATTCACCCAATTGTTCCTTATTAACTCTCCTTAGATTGCTTTCAAATGTCTTTTATTTGCCAGCATAGGTAATATATATTTCATTCCTCTTCTTCATATTAAAATATTGTTATTTGCCATATAATTTGGATCCTAAATAGTTTTTTTTTCAAGTATTATTATCACTTAACACTCAAGGAATACCCCATAATAATAGCAAACTCTAAAATAGCACTTATTATATGTTCTGGGCACTGTTCCAAGAACTTCACATTTATTAACTCATCAAATCCCCTGACAAGTCTCTAAGTTAGGTATGATTATAGTATTTTACAGATGGAGAAACTGAAGCACAGAGAAGTTAAGGAACTTGCCCAGGGTCACACAGCTAGTAAGGCTGGGCCCATGACAGGTCTAATGCACTTGTTCCTTGGCACTTAGACTTAATCACAACATTTCCCATTCTTTTTGTCCACGTTTAATGATAATCAAATTCACTACTTATCTCTTCTCTGAAACAGGAGAAATAGGTCGTGCCCCTCAAAATGGTAAACATAGTCAAAATGTCATCCCCTTCAGATTCACTGCTCAAATGGGGATTGGTTGTACCTCAGCTCTTCCAAGAGAACGGGTAGTTCCCGTACAAGAAATGACTCAGATGCATTAGCTTTTCCAGGCCACTGGGCTACTATTTAACTCATTAACATTCAGGAGATTTTTGTATCCGAATTTTCTAGCTTGGTGCACCAAACTTTTAAGGCTGCCTCTAGCTTCCTTTTCTTTTCTCATCCCTTATTCTTCCCTGCCGTGTCACCGACCTCCTACAGCCTCCTTCCCACACTTGTGTTCATGCCTTTAGCCCAGAATACCCTCTCCCCTCCCCCAACTTTTATTAAATTAATTTTTGTTTTTCTCCAAGTTAGACATGTATATAACTTCAAAAGAAAAAATAGTTCTAAAAGCTTACAATAAAGGAAACCAGCAGCTCCCTACCCCATCTTTCCCCATCCCCAGGTCTTAGGGACTTTCAACTCTTTTAACTGTGTCTTCTCCATATTTCTAAATAGCATGTGTGTCAAAGGGATTAGGATTATATTCCTTTTCACCTAAATAGAAAACCTTTCTTCTTTGACTTAAATAAATAAGGCATTTAATTCCTACAAAAAGAAGCTCAAGGACTTCCCTGGTGGTCCAGTGGCTAAGACTCCACACTCCCAATGCAGGGGGCTCAAGTTTGATCCCCAGTCAAGGAATTAGATCCCACATGCCACAACTAAAGATCCCACGTGCTGCAAGGAAGACCAAAGATCCTGGGTGCTGCAACTAAGACCAGAGGGCCAAATAAATTAATTAAATAACTATATTTTTTAAAATTAAAGGAGCTCAGGCAGCATTCCAAGGCAAGAATAATTTCAACAGGTTCTTCAGAAACCAGGCTCCTTCCACCTTTCTGTTTCAGCATCCTTGCTGGTGACATTCATCTGCATAGTCAAAAGATGGCTGCTGTACCTCCAACCATTGTGTCTACATTCCAGGAAAAAAGAACGGGAAAGGACAAAGATCTCTCTCCTAGTATTGTTTCACCTTTTAAAATTTCATTTGAAAAGTAATACACTCTGCAAGGACTTCTGCCTATGTCTTCTTCAGTGCTTTCAAAGTTATTGCTTATAAAGGTTTGGAGGGGGGGGCAGTTTTCTGCTCTTCTTATAGTATCTGTATTCCCCCCAGTTCTTTTTTCTGTTCATGTCTTTGTCATTTGTTTGTTACTGATCTGTCTTTAACATTGGAAACTTTCCCCTGCATCTTGTAATCTTTGCCTGTTCTTCCTAGTTAAGAGTAAATCCCAAATGAAGTGGTTGAAATAGCTCTATGTGAGCAGGATCCGTGGGACAGGGGACTCCAGCGCAGGCAAGCTGGTGTGCAGTCATCATCTGACACACGTGATTGTCAGTATCTGAAGGTCTTTTCTCTCAAGCTGCTCAGTTTCCCCGGAGAGAACTCCTCCAATATGCTGTTCAGGGCGCATAAGCTTGGTTGCCAGCATTCGAAACATGGGTAGAGAAGGTCCTAGAGCATCTCACTGCACAGCATGTAGCCCCCAGCCTTAACTGTGCCTGGCGTCCCTGAGTCCAGAGCATGTGTGATGAAACATCTGGTGGACTGTGGCCACCACACTGCTCAGCTGTCAGACGACCAGCCGTCTGAGCACGGTAACCAGCCTGGGCGTCACGGCTGATCAGGCGAAACGAAGGGAGAGTTTCCATGCTCACCAGCAGAACTAAACAGCCTTCCCACAAGAAAATAAACAATCCAACTTTTTCCATTTGTAGAAAAGAGCAAAGATGGCTTTGTCAGTCTGTGGTATCGAGTATGCCGGTCTCCTGTGAAAATTACCTCACTGACCCACCCCTGTTACAGCTGAAAGTTGGAGAGGTGCCCATGTCAGGGAGCAGGCCAGGGCTGGTGTACCCACACCCATACCTCCACCCCAGCCCCTGGTGTGGCTTGATGTGGGCATGGCGGGGAACAGAGCCCTCGATCCTGGCCTCACCCATGCCCACCATGGTCCCTGGAGCCCACCAGCTCAGGCAGAGCATGGTTTCCAGGAGAGATGTCAACACATGGTCAACCTGTGATTACGACACCAGGTTCCAAATGCAAATCCTTGGGCACCCACTACTGTCAAACAGATTGTCTCTAAGTATTCGTTTAACACATTTATTGAGGCCCACACTGAGTGATTTTCTATATCATAAGTGTATACGTAAACAGGCTCATGGCTAGTTCATTTCCATAGACCAACACAGAGTCAGTGTTCTGGGGGGGAACTTGGCAAGTTTCTCACTTTTCTGCAGTTCTTTTTTTCTTTAAGTGTTTTTGGGGAACTTTCAGAATTACATAATTGCAGAGGCAAATAAAAGGGGTCTTGACTGTGAAGAAGGCTGAGCACCGAAGAATTGATGCTTTTGAACTGTGGTGTTGGAGAAGACTTTTGAGAGTCCCTTGGACTGCAAGGAGATCCAACCAGTCCATTCTGAAGGAGATCAACCCTGGGATTTCTTTGAAGGGAATGATGCTGAAGCTGAAACTCCAGTACTTTGGCCACCTCATGCGAAGAGTTGACTCATTGGAAAAGACTCTGATGCTGGGAGGGATTGGGGGCAGGAGGAAAAGGGGACGACCGAGGATGAGATGGCTGGATGGCATCACGGACTTGATGGATGTGAGTCTGAGTGAACTCCGGGAGTTGGTGATGGACAGGGAGGCCTGGCGTGCTGCGATTCATGGGGTCGCAAAGAGTAGGACACGACTGAGCAACTGAACTCAACTCAACTGAACCAATTCTCAGGGCTTCCCAGGTGGCGCTAGTGGTAAAGAACCTGTCTGCCAATGCAGGAGACGCAGAAGACTCGGGTTTGGTCCCTGGGTCCGGAAGATCCTGGAGTAAATGGCAACCCACTCTAGTATTCTTGCCTGGAAAATTCCATGGACAGAGAAGCTTGGTGGGCTACAGTCCAGGGGGCTGCCGTGTCAGACACGACTGAGCACAGCGCACAACCAACCCTCAGCACATAGAACAATGTGTGTGGCAGTTTCCGCTGGCCTTGTCTTCCAGCTGATAACCTCGAAGGCACCCCCAGATCACGAAAACATGGGGACAGTTGGCATCACAGTGACATTGCTTCCATCCCACCTCATCCCAGGGCACCCCCACCTGGGGAAGCAGGGCCCACGTGTGTCCAGTGATAGAAGGACTCACAGGTCCTTACAATGACTTCCACTGCTGATTTCACCCAGCAATGGTACAGGACCCTCTGTGAATCAGATTCTTGCCTGGCTGACCTACTCATAAATCAACTCGTTTTACATTTTGGGTTTTTTTTTTTTTTTTGGCCATGCCATGTGGCCTGCAGGATCCTAGTTCTCCAACTGGAGACTGAACCTGCAACCCCAGAATTGGAAGCATGGAGTCCTAACCACTGGACTGCCAGGGAAATCCCTCAACTCTTATTTTAGTCTGAACCTTCCAACCTCACCAGCTCAGGGTCAACCTCACCAAGCAGGACGGCTGGAACGAGGACTTAGGGGAGCACAGAAGTTGCCGTGTGCAAAGTTAAAAGGTGGGTGCACAAGGCTCAGGGCCAGACCCTCTGAGAGGCTGACCTCAGTCTGGCTTCCCCCCTGAACTGGACACCTTTGACCCATGCAGAAAAGGTCACCATTTTCCAGGGTATCTCTGGCCAGAATCACTCTTCCTTGGCTTCAAGATCATTTATTAATTAGCCCAGTTTTTCTTAACCTTCTTATCATGACCATCCTTCTCCCAAGAAGCCTTTTTGACTTTTTCCCCGCTAATCACCCCCTCCTATAACATTTTAATACTGCAGATATACTGTCCATCTATGTGTGGAATGAATCCCTTTGGAAGCCTATAAACCGCTGTAACAATCTAAAGTGTTTTGCTTCCTAAGAACAAGTTTTTGTGATTTCTCTGCATTCAGAATACATGTACTAACTGTTACTGCCATAAATTTTGTCTTCTATCATCAGAGGAATCCACCTGCCTACAGAGAGGGCAGAACCAACTCATGAATAGCACCAAGATGATGGGCTCCTCACACTAGTCCCAAGGACTCTCCCTGCCGGGCTGTGCTGGACAGGGCATTAGCCCCCCTCCCCCGTGCCCACTTCCCAAGCCCCTTCTGCCCTCACTGACCTCCTCTCTTCCCCTGGTTTCTTCCTCCTCCCCAGGCTGTTTCCTGATATGCAAGAGAGATTCAGCTCGCAAGGAAATCTCATAAACTTTTAACACTTCATGAAACAAAACCTCATAAGTCTCTATGTTAGCAAGTTGATAGAGTCGTATATTTATTCATTTATTTATTAACTGGTTCAGTTAATCAACCAATAAACATAAGAAGATGATTCTGGGACTTCCCTGGTGGTCCAGTGGCTAAGACTCCACACTCCCAGTGCAGGGACCCAGGTTCAATTCCTGGTCAGGGAACTAGATCCCACATGCTACAACTAAAAGATCTCACAAGCCACGACAAAGACCCAGCTCAGCCAGTTCAGTTCAGTTCAGTCGCTCAGTCGTGTCCTACTCTTTGCGACCCCATGAATCGCAGCACGCCAGGCCTCCCTGTCCATCACCATCTCCCGGAGTTCACTCAGACTCACGTCCATCGAGTCTATGATGCCATCCAGCCATCTCATCCTGGGTCGTCCCCTTCTCCTCCTGCCCCCAATCCCTCCCAGCGTCAGAGTCTTTTCCAATGAGTCAACTCTTTGCATGAGGTGTCATCCTTTCTGGAGTTATTTCTCCACTGATCTCCAGTAGTATATTGGGCACCTAATGACCTGGGGAGTTCCTCTTTGGTATCCTATCATTTTGCCTTTTCCTACTGTTCATGGGGTTCTCAAGGCAAGAATACTGAAGTGGCTTGCCATTCCCTTCTCCAGTGGACCACATTCTGTCAGGCCTCTCCACCATGACCCGCCCATCTTGGGTTGCCCCGCAGGCATGGCTTGGTTTCATTGAGTTAGACAAGGCTGTGGTCCTAGTGTGATTAGATTGACTAGTTTTCTGTGAGTATGGTTTCAGTGTGTCTGCCCTCTGATGCCCTCTTGCAACACCTACCAACTTACTTGAGTTTCTCTTACCTTGGGCGTGAGGTATCCCTTCATGGCTGCTCCAGCAAAGCACAACCACTGTTCCTTACCTTGGACGGGGGGTATCTCCTTACTGCCACCATTCCTGACCTTCAACGTGGGATAGCTCCTCTAGGCCCTCCTGTGCCTCCTCAGCCACCACTCCTCGGGTGGCTCCTCCCAGCTGCCGCCCCTGGCCTCAGGCTCCGGGTGGCTCCTCAAGATCACCGCCCCTGGCCTTGGGCTCGAGGTGGCTTCTCCTGGCCGCCCCTGATCTCAGACTCGGGGTGTCTCCCCGCAGCCGCCTGCACTTAGTGAGCCGGCCCGCAGCCAAATACATCAGTAAATATGTTTACAAATAAGATGATTCTGTGTGCAGGATGAACGAGATATAGCTTTTAAGCACAGGACATGGGAGTTGACGGATGTAAAGTGACCTCCACCCAGAGCTGGTGCTTGACCAGGTCTCAGGAGCAAACACGACCTGCTTGAGAGAATTGAAGAGACATCTGTGGGAAGACCAGGGGACTATATGGACAGTGACCACTGGTTTTGGGAAACTGCACCAGAGTCCAGCATGTTGTGTGCACAGTGAGTGCAAGACAGTTGGGGCCCCTCTTTGTCTTTTATTAGAAACTTTGTTTTAGAGTCTACTTTGCAGGATGTGAGTATTGCTACCCCAGCTTTCTCATTTGTATTTGCATAGAATATCTTTTTCCATTCTCTCGCTTTCAGTCAGTGTGTCTTTAGCTCTGAAGTGACTCACTTGTAGACAGCAAATAGATGAGTCTTGTCTTTTTGTCCAATCAGCCACCCTATGTTTTTTGATTGGAGCACATAGTCCATTCACTTTTGAAGTAGTTATTGATAGATAGATACTTATTGCCATTTTATTACTTGTTTTCCAGTTGTTTTTGTAGTTCTTCCCCGTTATTTTCTTCTTTTAGTCTTCTCCCTTGTGATTTATTTCCTTTAGTACTACGTTTGGGTCCTTTCTCCTCAATTTTTGTGAATCTATTGTAGATTTTTTATTTACGGTTACCGTGAAGTTTATATATATTGACCTACACTATATCTAGTTGTTTTAAACTGATAGTCATTTAAGTTCTAACACATTCTAAAAGATCTACATTTTTACTCCCCTCTCTCATAGGTTTTGTGGTTTTGATGTCATATTTTATATCTTCATGTCTATCTTTAAATGCTTATTGTAGTTATTATTGATTTTGCAATGTCTGTGTTTTACTCTTAATACTTACTTGAGTGGTTGATCCACTGCCTTTACTATATATTTGCCTTTACCATTGAGATTTTTCCCCTTGTATATTTTCTTATGTTTTGTTATGTTGCTGTTCGTCACTCGGTCATGACTTTGCAACTCCATGGACTGCAGCACGCCAGGCTTTCCTGTCCTTCACCATCTCCCAGAGTTTGCTCAAACTCATGTCCATTGAGTTAATGCTATCATCCAACTATCTCATCCTCTGTCCTCCCCTTCTCACCTTGCCTTCAATCTTTCCCAGGATCAGGATCTTTTCCAGTGAGTCAGGTCCTCACATCAGATGGCCCAAGTATTGAAGCTTTAGCTTCAGCATCAGTCCTTGCAATGAATATCAGGGTTGATTTCCCTTAGGAATGACTGGTTTGATGTCCTTGCTGTTCAAGGGACTCTCAAGAGTCTTCTCCAGCACCGCAGTTCAAAGGCATCATTTCTTCAGCACTCAGCCTTCTTTATGGTCCAACTCTCACATCCATACACGATTACCATAGCTTTGACCATATGGACTTTTGTTGGCAAAGTATGTTTCTGCTTTTAAAACACTGTCTAGGCTTGTCATCACCCCATTCCAGTACTCTTGCCTGGAAAATCCCATGGATGGAGGAGTCTGGTAGGCTGCAGTCTATGGGGTCGCAAAGAGTCGAACACGACTGAGTGACTTCACTTTCACTTTCATGCATTGGGGAAGGAAATGGCAACCCACTCCAGTGTTCTTGCCTGGAGAATCCCAGGGACAGAGGAGCCTGGTGGGCTGCCGTCTATGGTGTTGCACAGAGTCAGACACAACTGAAGCGACTTAGCAGCAGCAGCAGCAGCTAGGCTTGTCACAACTTTCCTTCCAAGCAGCAGGCGTCTTTTAATTTCATGGCTGCAGTCACGATCTGCAGTGATTTTGGAGCCCAAGAAAATAAAGTCTGTCACTGTTTCCATTGTTTTCCCATCTATTTGCCATGAAGTGATGGGACCAGATGCTGTGATCTTTGTTTTTGAATGCTGAGTGTCAAGCCAGCTTTTTCACTCTCCTTTTTCACTTTCATTAAGAGGTTCTTTAATTCCGCTTCATTTTCTACCATTAGGGTGGTATCATCTGTATATCTGAGGTTATTTATATTTCTCCCCTCAATCTTGATTCCAGCTGTTCTTCATCCAGCTGGGCATTTCTCATGATGTACTCTGCATATAATTTTAAAAAGCAGGGTGACAATATGTAGTACTTCTTTCCCAATTGGGAATCAGTCTGTTGTTCCATGTCTGGTTCTAACTGTTGCTTCTTAACCTGCATACATGTTTCATAGGAGGCAGGTAAGGTGGCCTGGTATTCCCATCCCTTGAAGAATTTTCCACCACTTGTTGTGATCCACACAGTCAAAGGCTTTAGTGTAGTCAGTGAAGCAGGTGTTTTTCTGGAATTCTCTTGCCTTTTCTATGATCCAACAGATGTTGGCAATTTGATCTCTGGTTCCTCTGCCTTTTCTAAATCCAGCTTGTATTTCTGGAAGTTCATGTACTGTTGAAGTCTAGCTTGAAGGATTTTGAGCATTACTTTGCTAGCATGTGAAATGAGCAAAATTGTGCAGTAGTTCGAACGTTCTTTGGCATTGCCCTTTGGGATCGAAATGAAAACTGACCTTTTCCAGTCCTGTTTTCCAAATTTGCTTGCATATTGAGTGCAGCACTTTCACAGCATCATCTTTTAAGATTTGAAATAGTTCTTTTTCACTTAAAGAAAACTCTCTAACATTTTTTGTAAGGTTGGTTTAATGGTGATGAACTCTTTCAGTTTTTGCTTGTCTGGGAAACTCTTTATCTCTCCTTCAATTTTGCATGATAATCTTGCTGGGTAGAGTATCCTAGGTTGTAGGTTTTCCCTTCCAGCATTTTAAATATAGCATGCCACTCCCTCTGGCCTGCAAAGCTTCTGCAGAGAAATCAGTTGATAACCTGATAGGAGTTTCTTGGTATGTGACTCTTTGTCTCTTGCTACCTTCAAATTTTTCTTTTTATCTTTAACTTTTGCCATTTTAATTATGATATGTCTTGGTGTGGGTCTCTTTGAGTTCTTGTTTGATGTGCTTTCTGGACTTAGACATCTGCTTCCTTCTTCAGGTTAAGGGTGTTGTCAGCCATAGTGTGTTAGTCACTCAGTTGTGTCTGACTCTTTGACACCATGGTCTGCAGCCCACCAGGCTCCTCTGTCCATGGGATTCTCCAGGCAAGAATACTAGAGTGAGTTGCCATTCCCTATTCCAGGGGATTCTCCCAACCCAGGGATGAAACCCAGGTCTCCTGCATTGCAGGCAGATTCTTTAACATCTGAGCCACCAAATACATTTTCTGTGTCTCTCCCTCTTTTTTATCCTTTTGGGATCCCCAGTGATGCAGTTAGTACCCTTGATATTGTCTTAGACTCTAGGACTTCTAATAGAGTTTCCTTAAACTATTCTCATTTTTTAAAATTTGCTTTTCTGTTTACTGTTCTGATTGTGTGATTTCCACTAATCTATCTTACAAGTCACTGTGCATTTTTCTGAACCAGCTAATCTGGTCTTAATTCCTTCTAGTGTCGTGTTCATTTCTGTTACTGTCTTCTTCAGCTTTTGTTGGAAACATGGTCTGTTGTTTGAAACACAATCCTCTGTCTTCTCATTTCGTCTATGTTTCTGCAGCCGTCTCTATGAAATTAGACTCAATAGTGGCATATCTTAGTCTTGAAGATGTATCCTTGTGTGAGAGCATCCCTGTGCAGTCTCTGTGTGCCCAGTGGCTTTGATGGGAGGGCTGGAGCTGAAATGAGCACAGGCTCTGTCTTCTCCCTGGGTGCACGGGCAGCTTCCACCCTGGAGGAGGGTACAGGCTGGGGTTGGAGGGGCTTAGAACTGGAGGCAGGTGTGAGGGGGGCCTTCCCTATTGGAGGGTGGGTCCAGGGCCCAAGGAGCTCCAGCAGGGGCCCTGAGGGAGTTGGGCTTCTCCCTGGGGGGCTGAAGTCTCCACCCTGGTTGGGGACCTGGCTGGGGACACTCAGGGGTTGAAACTGCACTTCTGAGTGCACTCCGGGTGTCCAAGCCGACCAGAGGAAAGGCCCGCACTGAGGGGACCCCTCTCTCTCCCCGGTGCGTGTGCCAGTTGGCAATGGCGGTGTCTGCCTCAGCAGAGGGCAGAGGGGCTGGGAGACATGCTGGGGCAGACTGGGCAAGCTGCCTAGAGCACCAGACAGTTTCCAGGCCCCTGCCTCCATGCCGGGCCTGGGAGCAAAGACGTCTGTGCCCATTCTTTAGGAGAAGGCTTTTTGTTTCTCACAGCCCTCTGGGACCTTCCACTGGTTTGCAAACCAAATAAGGGGGCTCAGCTTCCTGGTGTCAGACCCCAGGGCTGGGGCGCCTAACACAGAGCATGAGCCCCTCACTCACTCCTTAAGGAGGACCTCCCTCCCCACCCAGAGCTTGTGATGTCCCCCTCCTCTTCTGGGTCACCCGCTAGAGGTGAGGGTCCTGACTAGACTGGTTCTCCTCCCCTCCTACCAGACTTCACCTGGTTCCCCGTCGTTTGTAGGAGACCCACCTACTGGTCTTCAGGGGGTCCTCAGGAAGAGCTGCTCTATATGTAGCTGTGGTTTTGAGGTGTTCTTGGTGGTGTCGTGAGCTCAGGGTCTTCCTAGTCCTCCCTTTTGATCCTTCTCAAATAACATAACATTGTGAGTTTGTACTTTTGTACTCTATAATATGTCAATCAATTAAATAGTGATATTCACAATAAACATTGTATAACTGCAAATACACACAAACATACAGAGACCACCTACTTACCATAATTTCAACCAGCAGGGGAAAAGATCAGTGTTTGGGGAACGATGCATGTGTGTTCAGTTGCTAAGTTGTGTCTGACTCTTCTGTGACCCACCATGGACTGTAGCCCACCAGGCTCCTCTGTCCATGAAATTCTCCAGGCAAGAATACTGGAATGGGTTGCCATTTCCTTCTCCAGGGGATCTTCCCAACCCAGGGATCAAACCCAAGTCTCCTATACTGGCAGGCAGATTCTTTACCACTGAGCCACCAGAGCAGGTTGTGGAATGATAACAGTTTGCCAAAATTACTTTAACAGTATCTCCCTGTAGCAGTGAAATTCAAATGCTTTGAGGTTAATGTTTAGGATGAGATTTTAAACCATTGTAATAGCTGTTAGGCCCTAATAAAAATAATGAGCAAAACTTGTGATAAACACAGGCATTACACTGAGGATATCACATGGCAAACAGCCCATATGAATAAATATGTCTATTAGCTATGCTGCACTACAGCTAGGCATACATAATACCAAACATCTGGTTGAAAACTAAAAGTAATCAAATAATAATGGGTGTCTCCAAATAGTCATGGATTTGGAATATGAAATAGGATTTCACATGTTAAGGTTTTTATTCCATGGTTTTTCTGTAATACAGCTTTTCTCTTTATCAAAGTCAGAATTAAATTAAAAGCTAAAATTTAACATCCATGTATTCAGCTAATTAAAAGCTAACATATTTTATTTGTAAACCACTAGAATTGCTCTATAAGTAGAACTAGAAAATAAAACACAAAATTGAATTTGAAGTCCCTACGCTTTTGTTAATATGGGCATCTAAATATTGAGGCTGTCATACATTTTCAAGATATAGATTTCATGTTAATTTCAAAATTTGATTTTGCAACATAAATGCATTTCAAATGTTCACAGATGTGAGAGTTCAAAAACTAAAATTTAAGACATACACATTCTCTGGCAGTAGTAAAGTATATATTGTATTTTTTAAGAATTCACAGAACCCTTCAGAAAATGTATGTGTAAAGTCAAGAAAAAAAGTTAATTTGACACTGTAACTGAAGTCTGCCTCGTGACAATCACAAATGACTAAAACCAGATAACTATCCTGTTTATTATAATCTAAAGAAACACCAGTATGTCTTAGATATACTGTCTGATGAATAGTCCAGAATATAACAAAATAATAAACACCATCTCCAAACAAAATTTCAAAATATTTGACATTAATGGAAAATAAAAGACAATAGTCCTGGCATTTGCCCAGGACATGCATTCTCAAATTCTTGTATTTGTTTACTAGAACTAAAGAGTAACTTTCATCTCAGAAATTCCAATGTATATGTTAAAAATCCTGAAAATAACCAGAGGTAAACATTCTGCCTGATTCTCTTCAAATATCTTTGTAAGAGGTTATGTACCCATCAATATTTTAAAACTAGCTTAAACAATTATACTTAAAAAATAAACTTCTCAAACTTCACAGGTAGTCCAGTGGCTAAGACTGAGCTTCCACTAAAGGGAATGCAGTTTTTTAATCCCTGGTCAGAGAAGTTCCACATACTGGGAAGTGTGCCCCAACCCCCACCCCACTCCCACCCCCAAGAAAAAATCTTCTCTTTATCTCTTTTTCCACACACAAACACATACACATGACACACACACCTCCCCGCCCAACACACACAAATAAAGAAAAACACCAAATCAATTTGGGGGTCTAAATAAATAGGCAGTATGCAACTAGTCAGCCTAACGTTCTTAAGCTCTAGTCCTATGATACATTTTTGGATATGCTCAAAATTTTTTTCATTTCAGAAGTAATGTAAAATTTTTAATATAAATGTGCTTTCTGGGCCATTTGGATGCCTGCTTTATGTCTGAGAATGCAAGGATGGCATTGTGTCTATCAATCACATGGTCACCAGCCACCATCACTTTAAGTTTGGTGAGCTTAGCAGAACAATGAATATAGTAAAGTTGCAGGATATAAAATTAACACACAGAAATCCCTTGCATTCCTATACACTAACAATGAGAAAACAGAAAGAGAAATTAAGGAAACAATTTCATTCACCATTGCAATGAAAAGAATAAAATACTTAGGAATATATCTACCTAAAGAAACAAAAGACCTATATATAGAAAACTATAAAACACTGGTGAAAGAAATCAAAGAGGACACAAATAGATGGAGAAAGATACCATGTTCATGGATCAGAAGAATCAATATAGTGAAAATGAGTATACTATCCAAAGCAATCTATAGATTCAATGCAATCCTTATCAAGCTACCAACAGTATTTTTCAGAGAACTAGAACAAATAATTTCACAATTTGTATGGAAATACAAAAAATCTCAAACAGCCAAAGCAATCTTGAAAAAGAAGAATGGAACTGGAGGAATCAACCTGCCTGACTTCAGTCTCTACTACAAAGCCACAGTCATCAAGACAGTATGGTACTGGCACAAAGACAGAAATATAGATCAATGGAACAAAATAGAAAGCCCAAAGATATATCCATGCACCTATGGACACCTTATCTTTGACAAAAGAGGCAAGAATATACAATGGAGAAAAGACAATCTCTTTAACAAGTGGTGCTGAGGAAACTGGTCAACCACTTGTAAAAGAATGAAACTAGAACATTTTCTAACACCATTCACAAAAATAAACTCAAAATGGATTAAAGATCTAAACATAAGGCCAGAAACTATAAAACTCCTACAGAATATAGGAAAAACACTCTCTGACATAAATCACAGCAGGATCCTCTATGACCCAACTCCCAGAATATTGGAAATAAAAACAAAAATAAACAAATTGGACCTAATTAAAATTAAAATCTTCTGCACAACAAAGGAAAATATAAGCAAGGTGAAAAGACAGCCTTCAGAATGGGAGAAAATAATAGCAAATGAAGCAACTGATAAAGAATTAATCTCAAAAATATACAAGCAACTCCTGCAGCTCAATCCCAGAAAAATAAACGACCCAATCAAAAAATGGGCCAAAGAACTAAACAGACATTGCTCCAAAGAAGACATACAGATGGCTAACAAACACATGAAAAGACGCTCAACATCACTCATTATCAGAGAAATACAAATCAAAACCACAGTGAGGTACCATTTCACGCTGGTCAGAATGGCAAAGTCTACAAACAATAAATACTGGAGAGGGTGTGGAGAAAGGGAACCCTCCTACACTGTTGGTGGGAATGCAAACTAGTACAGCCACTACGGAGAACAGTGTGGAGATTCCTTAAAAAACTGGAAATAGAACTGCCATATGACCCAGCAATCCCACTGCTGAGCATACACACTGAGGAAACTAGAATCGAAAGAGACACATGTACCCCAATGTTCATTGCAGCACTGTTTATAATAGCCAGGACATGGAAGCAACCTAGATGTCCATCAGCAGATGAATAGATAAGAAAGCTGTGGTACATATACACAATGGAATATTACTCGGCCATTAAAAAAGAATGCATTTGAATCAGTTCTAATGAGGTGGATGAAACTGGAGCCTATTATACAGAGTGAAGTAAGCCAGAAAGAAAAACACCAATACAGTATACTAATACATATATATGGAATTTAGAAAGAAGGTAATGATAACCCTGTATGCAAGACAGCAAAAGAGACACAGACGTAATGAACAATCTTTTGTATTCTGTGGGAGAGGGCAAGGGAGGGATAATATGGGAGAATGGCATTGAAACATGTATAATATCATATGTGAAACAACAAAAAAAAAAGAAATGGACTTGAGAGATAAAAGAGACATTGTTAAACCAGCAAAGGTAAAAAGCAAATTGCATGGCAAGTGGCAGAAGGAATATATATTTTTGCAATACTGTGAGTAAAGGAGAGTGTTGGGAGAATTGCATTACCTCAGGGAATGGCGTGGAAGTTGTGAAAGGAAACACAGGAGTGGGAAGCAGGCAATGAGATGTTCACACAAGGAGGTGTGACCCAGATTCACTGATGCCGCCCACTGGAATAGCATTAGCCTCATAATTGTGTTTGCAGAAGGAAATGGCAACCCACTCCAGTACTCTTGCCTGAAAAATCCCATGGACAGAGGAGCCTGGTAGGCTATAGTCCATGGGGCAGCAAGGAGTTGGACATGACTGAGTGACTTCACTTTCTTTCTTTCTTTCACAATTGTGTTGATACTAAATGATATATTTATTTGATTTTATAGCTGCATACGATCTGTAAAAAAAAAAAAAAAAGAGCTCTTTATAAATGGTTATATTTGATGGCTCAGACGGTAAAGCATCTGTCTACAATGCGGGAGACCGGGGTTCGATCCCTGGGTCGGGAAGATCCACTGGAGAAGGAAATGGCAATCCACTCCAGTACTATTGCCTGGAAAATCCCATGAACAGAGGAGCCTGGTAGGCTACAGTCCACGGGGTCGCAAAGAATCGAACACAACTGAGCAACCTTCCTTCACCCTTCACCTTCACCTTCATATTAAATATAAAAACTTTAAATGTTAAAAACTTAACTGAGTCTCCTGAATTCTTTCATTAACTCACAGAAAAATGAGTTTTCTTATCAAACCTTACCATTCTTCTGAAATGTCCTCATCTCACATCTACGGCCCTACCACCCTGAATGTGCCCGATATCATCTGAAATGTTTTCATCTGACTTTCCAATAAATTGTCAGAGTGGGAACATTTCCGACAAGTGCTAAATTATGGGCAGAGCTAGGCCCCAAGGTTCACATCGTGCTGGCAGAAAATGCAGTCTTGCAGTGTATTCTTAAATAGATGGATTTTTATCCAACAATATAATTGCCTATGGCTCTCCAAACAGAGGTTTCACAATGTTTGGCTCTGGCATCATAGCAATAGAGAAAATAAAAATTATCATACTGATTTCATGTATTCATTCACTCAACTATTTATTAAGTCTATCTATAGGGCAGTGTCGGGGGTTCTGGGGGCTCTGTGCTAAATGTTAAAGCAGCACCATGGCCTCTGCCTTTGTGGAGCTTATGGTCTAGTGGAGAAAATCATTGGTAACCGAACAATCCTGCAGCCTAGGAAGTAATAACCAACGATGGAATGTGTTCTCAAGTTACCTACCACCGTGAGGATGTTGTACAGGTGACCAAGTCAAGTCTCAACCCAATACTCTATTGTCAAAAGGGGGCCCTGATCGGAAAGTTGATCAGCTTTCTGGCTGTCAACACAAAGAGCACAACCTGAAAAGTCACACTTTCCCTAATCATTCTGCAAACCCACCAGCTATTCAGGGACAGAGTTGACCTGCTACTGCAAATTGAACAGAAGTTTTCTGTTGATCCAGCAGAAGGAAGAGGAGGGAGAGGAAAGAGAAGAAGAAGGGAAAAGAGAGAGAGGAAGAGGAGATGGGAGAGAGGGAGGGAGGGATGAAGAAAGAAAAAAACTGTGAGATGCAGCTGAACAACACCTTCCACGCCCACACCCTCCGTTTGCTCCCATCTCATTCAGAGCAAAAGCCAATGCCCCCTCAGAGGCCACAGGCCTCAGTGAGCTACCCCCTCCCAGCCCCCAACCCCTGCCTTCCAGCCACACAGGTCCCCCTGACCACTGCGCCACCAGGGAAGCCCACTAGTAGTCAGGCACTGTGCTAAATGCAGCCCCTGAATCATTTAATTGGTGCCACACCCTGTCAAGGGTATTCTCACCCTTTGTTACAGATGGGGAAATAGAGTCTTAGAAAGATCAAATAAAGATCAGCAGTCACACAGGTGGCCAAGGGGAATGGCCAGGATTAGGGCAGAATTCAAATCAGGAACGTCTGTTTCTGAAGGTCAGGCTCTCAACCACCGTCCTACACCTGTTCAAGAAACAGAGGTCTGCAAAATGCCAAGTGAATGCAGTGTGGGTAGATGGCACTCCAGTGGTCCACGTAGTCCAAGAATGATTGCCAGAGGATCTAGCAAAATCTAGAGAACAAGTGGATTGCATCAGCTCTACCATAACAACAAGGAGGAGAAAAGCAGATGAGAAGGGCAGCAAGAGAGCAAAACCTATCACTTATGAACAATCTCCATGGGATGTGCCGAGCAGGTATGCTCCAAACAAATTTCTATCGGTATTATTTCTTGGTTTTTATAAATATTGATCGGCAGAGAGTTTGTGGGTTTATTCTTACAACTATCTGAAGTATTGATTATATAGCACAAATTACAGGCAGGCCCATACCGCTTCATGAGCTTCCCAGGTGGTTCAGTGGTAAAGAATCCGCCTGCCAGGCAGGCGATGTGGGTTCCATCCCTGAATCAGGAAGATACCCCCTGGAGAGGAAATGGCAACCCATTCTAGTATTCTTGCCTGGAGAATCCCATGGACAGAGGACACTGGCGGGCTACAGTCTATTGGGTAGGAAAGAGTCAGACGTGACTTAGCAACTAAGCAACAACCTTCACCTTGACAGCTGAGTTAAGGGGAGGGGGCTGCAGAATAAACTACAATGTGCGTGAACAGAAGGCGGTTTGCTCCACAGGGAGGCAGCCCAGGAGGCATGGTCTCCCCAGAGGGTCTAAGCTGGCTTTAGCACACAAATGGACTCTCGAAGGCAGATGTAGGCCAGGGACACCCTCGATTACTCTCACTGGGCAAGTGTTTTTAATGAATCTTACCGAACATTATTTATAGCTATTTTTTTTAACCTCAGTAAAAAGCCAGAAACGTCTTGAAACACTTTAACTTTCAAAAAATTTAAAGCAATTGAGCTACCTAGAGTGGTTAGCAACAAGCCTTTAAAATGAGGTTTAGATTTTCAGAGACTAACATCTGTTCTTTGACAATAATTTGACATCAGTTCAGACAGCTTCTAGATATTGATAATAAAACGATGTTATCCTTCTATGGGATAATGCTTTCTATTCCACCTTCCAGAACTAAGAACATACGCCATCTGGGACTTCCCTGGTGGTCCAGTGGCTAAGACTCAACTCCCGGTGCAGAGGGCCCAAGTTCAATCCTTGGTCAGGGAGCTAGATCCCAAATGTCACAACTAAGACCCAGGGCAGTCAAGCAAACAAATACATTATATATATATATATATATCATCTAAATTGAGGAAAATGTTGGACTAAAGTCTGAGAAGAAATGTCTAAAGGAAATTGCGTGGGACTTCTCTAGTAGTCTAGTGTCTGAGACTCTGCACTCCCAATGTAGGGGGCCTGAGTTCAATCCCTGCTTAAGGAACTAGATCCCACATGTTTCAACTAAAGATCCACATGCCACAATGAAAACTGAAGATCCCACGTACCACAGTTAAGACCTGACACAGCCAAATAAATGGATAAAAACATTTTTTTTAAGTGCTAGTAAAAGTAAAGAGCAGTTGAAGCTGATGGGAGCCTGGCGTGAAGCCCTGTGGTAAGTGTTAAGGGTACAAAATGAATAGAGACCCATCCCCACCATGGATAAACCCCAAGCTCATAGAGAGCAGAAATCGACAAACAAATTGTTACAATATAAACCAGGGAGTACCAGCACACAGAGAGGGGCAGAGCGCAGGGAAGGGACCGATTTGGCCTAAGGTGTCCAAAATAGGCAAATCTCAGAGAACAGTGGATTTTCCCCCAAGAAGAGAAATAGATAGAGGGAAGGAGTGAAATATTTAAGGAAATTAGAATTGAGACACAGAATCTACACAAATCGGATCACCTTCTCGTGGAAAGAAACTCCTCGGCAGGAAGTAGAGGCAGTCAGATCTGAAAAGCCACAGCGTGACTGACACCCCCACTGGGTGGTCCTCAACTGCGGCTGGTAAAAATGTCTGAAAACTGAGTATGGCATCTCAGTAACCGAAATAAATCAGAACACAGAATTTGGGCAGGGGGAGAAGGAAGATAAGGAACACAAAGCCTGAGCTCTGGCCTAAAGGGAACGATTTTTTAGGTGAATAAGAAAGAGAACTGCTAATAGTGATCGAAATTGGCAAAACCGTAGAAATTCATCTCTGGCAAATTTAGAAGCTTCCTGTTTGGAGCTCTTACAAGACTCTGCATGTAGCTAAATACTCTATCCAGATGGATCAGACACACAAAGCAAAGAGATTGCTCTTTACCCCTGTCTCATTTCCGCAGGGTCCTCCATGCAGGGAACTTCTAGCTACACCCATGGCAGTTTCTAAGGCAGGAAACAAGATTACTAACTACAGTGGTGACTCTGAATTGGTCAAAGGGCATTTTTGGGACACCAGTTCAGTTCAGTTCAGTTCAGTCGCTCAGTTGTGTCCGACTCTGTGAAACCCCATGAATCACAGCATGCCAGGCCTCCCTGTCCATCACCAACTCCCGGAGTTCACTCAAATTCACGTCCAGTGAGTCGGTGATGCCATCCAGCCATCTCATCCTCTGTCGTCCCCTTCTCCTCCTGCCCCCAATCCCTCCCAGCGTCAGAGTCCTTTCCAGTGAGTCAACTCTTCGCGTGAGGTGGCCAAAGTACTGGAGTTTCAGCTTTAGCATCATTCCTTCCAAAGAACACCCAGGACTGATCTCCTTTAGAATGGACTGGTTGGACTGGTTGGATCTCCTTGCAAGTGAAACTCAAATTGTATCTGAGGATGACGGGGTAAGAAAGACAACTGTCAATGTTCTGACTTTAAGGCTGTCTAGTGGCTTTGGAAGAGAATACCCTGTTTGCAGGAAACAGACCAAGAACTTGGTGGTGACAGGGCCTCCAATTAGCAACTACCTCTCAGAATATTCTGAAAAATCCAATTGCAACTTTTACGTAAATTTGAGATGGCTTAAAAATAAAAAGAATTTAAATGTTTAAAAATTCACAAAGTAAAAGATGATCTGTTCTCAAATGAGCAAAACTGACAAGCTAATGCACTTCTTTGGCAGGGTAGGGGACCTTCTTTAATACTGTTCCAAACCACCCTTTCAGTAAATCACTTTTTTAGCAGAGAATGCAGGGGAGAAAAGTGTAGCAATACTGCCACCTACTGGTACCTAGGGCAAAGTGATGTGAAAGTCTCAGTCCCTAAGACTACCTGTGACCCCACGGACTTTTCAGGCCAAAATACTGGAGTGGGTAGCCTTTCCCTTCTCCAGGGGATCTTCCCAACCCAGGGATAGAACCCAGGTCTCCTGCATTGCAGGCGGATTCTTTACCAACTAAGCTACAAGGGAAGCCCCGGAGGTTTCCTCCAGTCAATGAAAGAATAAAGCTTTTTATGGGCATTGACTTTAAAGGCTGTTGGAGAGCCAGGCAAACAGGCCCTTTAACCTTGAGACTGGTGTTAGATTAAAATCTGAGACTCAGAGCAGATGGCACATGGCTTTTTGGGTTTCAGATGAGTCCAGGTCAAATGGGGAGTTGAAGAGATACATTTAAGAGGTCCAATAGAGACACAAGGCTTCCCTTGTGGCTCAGACGGTAAAGAATCTGCCTGCAGTGCAGGAGACCTGGGTTTGATCCCTGGGTTGGGAAGGTCCCTTGGAGAAGGAAATGTCAACCCACTCCAGTATTCTTGCCTGGAGAATCCCATGGACAGAAGAGACTGGTAGGCTACAGTCCATGGGGCTGCAAAGAGCCAGACACGACCGAAGCGACTGAACACGCAGGCATAGAGACAAAATTTTCTTTCCTCACCCCACCCCCACCAACTTTGGAGAAGATGCATCCTCTAGGAAAGAGAAGGAATTCCTGGCTCTAGGAATAGGATATCAGGCCAGGCCCCAAGGAAGGAAAAAAAAAAAAGAAAAGAAAAACCGCTAACAAGATCATAGCCAGCTCACAGGGCAGCTTTGTGAGAACTGAACAGATACAGCTTCTCGAAGAACAGAAGGAAGGCTAGATTTCATCCTAGTTTGCACCCTCCTGGCTTGATACCCTAGTAGACACACCTTCTGGTGGGTGAACATTTAACTATCCAAAAGTTATTTGTTAATTTTTCTTTTTAGTTTTTATTTTTTAGTTGAAGAATAATTGCTTTACAGAATTTTGTTGTTTTCTGTCAAACATCAACATGAATCAATGTGAATTTAACTCCATTCCTAAAAAACTAAAATATACTCTGACTGTATGATCCAGCCATTACTCCCCTTGTTATTTACCTAATGAGTTAAAAATCCACAAAGAAAACTGCACGAAGATGTTCATAGCAGCTCTATTTGTAATTGCTGAAATTCAGAGGCATTCAGTTGGTGAAGAAATAAGTAAACTGTGGTATATCCAGACAGGAGTATTATTCAGTGCTAAAAAGATATGAGCTATGAAAAGACATGCTGGAAGCTTAAATGCATTTTACTAAGTGAAAGAAGTTAATCTGAAAAGTCTAAACACTCTTGATTCCAGCTCTGTGACATTCTGGAAAAGGCAAAACCATGGAGACAACTAAAAAAAAAAAAAGTGGTTGCCAGCAATCTGGAAGAAGGGGATAAATAAGTAGAGCAAAGAGGATGTTTAGGGTAGTGATACTATTTTGAATGATTCTGTAGCGGTAAGTTCATGGCATATGTTTGTCCAAACACATAGACCATATAAAACCGAGTGAACCCTAATGTAATCTATGGACTTGTGGTGATGGTTTGTCAATGTAGGTTCATCAATTGCAGTAAGTTCAGTTCAGCTCAGTCACTCTGTCGTGTCCGACTCTTTGCGACCCCATGAACCGCAGCATGCGAGGCCTCCCTGTCCATCACCAACTCCTGGAGTTTACCCAAACCCATGTCCATTGAGTCGGTGATGCCATCCAGCCATCTCATCCTCTGTCGTCCCCTTCTCCTCCTGCCCTCAATCCCTCCCAGCATCAGGGTCTTTTCCAATGAGTCACTCTTCGCATCAGGTGGCCAAAGTACTGGAGTTTCAGATCTTCTGGGGCATGTTAACAGTAAGGGAGGCTGAGGTGGAAAGGCAGGAGGTATATGGGAAATCTTTGTACTTTCAACTTAGTTTTGCTGCTCATCTAAAGCTACTCTTAAAAAAAATCTATTTTTTAAAATTCCGTCTTTATTTCACCAATAACCATAACGATAATTGAATATAACCAAACTAGAAAGAATAAGAGACGACTGAGCATATAGTTGCCCACAACTTTTCAGTGTTACAAATTTGGGACTTCCCTGGGAGTCCAGTGGTTAAGACTGTGCCCTTCCAGTGCAGGGGGCTCGGTTTTATCTCTGGTACGGGAACTAAGGGTCTTCCCTGGTGGCTCAGATGGTAAAGAATCTGCCCGCAATGTGGAAGACCTGGGTTTGATTCCTGAGTTGGAAAGATCCCCTGCAGAAGGAAATGGCAACCCACTCTAGTATTCTTGCCTACAATTCACATAACATTTCACATGCCATGTGGCATGCCAAATAAAAATATATTTTTAAAAAATAATAAAAATTTTTAATAAAATAAAAATAATAAAGATTTACAAATTCATGTGTTTTTAGTTCAGCTTTAATGTGGGTGCGAGGGGGAGCTCCTTGCAAGTATTCAATGGAAACAAAATTGAAATATCGATTTCTTCTATTTCCTAACTTTCTAATCGGGAAATACACAAATCTTATATTCAGTATTAAAAAATATATAGAAAAACAAGTAAAGTTTGTGCTTAGTTTAAAATCTCAAAAAATTGGAAATTCTCCTTAAAATTTTCTCTAAGTGCAAGGAGATCCAACCAGTCCATTCTGAAGGAGATCAGCCCTGGGATTTCTTTGGAAGGAATGATGCTAAAGCTGAAACTCCAGTACTTTGGCCACCTCATGCGAAGAGTTGACTCATTGGAAAAGACCCTGATGCTGGGAGGGATTGGGGGCAGGAGGAGAAGGGGACGACAGAGGGTGAGATGGCTGGATGGCATCACGGATTCGATGGACATGAGTCTGAGTGAACTCTGGGAGTTGGTGATGGACAGGGAGGCCTGGCATGCTGCGATTCATGGGGTTGCGCAGAGTCGGACACGACTGACTGAGCGACTGAACTGAACTGAACTGAACTGAAGTGCAAATGTTCCTTAAACAGAGACCAGGTGTTTGAGTACATGAGAAGGTTTTGTACAGTTGTCTTAATGATGTAAATTTATTTCTTTTCTTTTGTCAGATTTCTTGAATCATTAGGACTTGACCTATTTAAAGTAATTCTATGATTTACACAAAGATCCATAACTCATGTGTAATACCAAGGTACTGGGAAAAAAAATGAGAGACAAGTGCTTAAAGAGATTATGGACTGCTCTTGCCTGGCAAATCCCATGGATGGAGGAGGCTGGTGGGCTGCAGCCCATGGGGTCTCTAGGAGTCAGACACGACTGAGTGACTTCACTTTTACTTTTCACTTTTACGCATTGGAGAAGGAAATGGCAACCCACTCCGGTGTTCTTGCCAGGGACGGAGGAGCCTGGTAGGCTCCCATCTCTGGGGTCGCACAGAGTTGGACACGACTGAAGCAACTTGGAAGCAGCAGCAGCAGCATGAACTGAACTGGGTTCCTTCAGGATTAATAGTGGTCTTTGAGCCAAGTCTTGTCATTCTTCAGTTGCCAAGTGGTGTCTGAGTCTTCTTGACTCTTTTTGACCCCTTTGCAACCCCATAAATTGCAGCACCCCAGGCTTCCCTGTCCTTCACCATCTCCAAGACTTTGCTCAAACTCATGTCCATTGAGTTGATGATGCCATCCAATCATCTTGTCCTCTGTTACCCCCTTCTCCTCCTGCCTTCAATCTTTCCCAGCATCAGGGTCTTTTCCAACAAGCTGGCTCTTTGCATCAGGTGGCCAAAGTATTGGGGCTTCAGTTTTAGCATCAGGCCTTCCAATGAGTAGTCAGGGTTGATTTCCTTTAGGATTGATGGTTTGATCTCCTTGCTGTCTAAGACCCAAGTCTAGAGTATTTTGTTAAGTCAGCCAAACAGAGTGTTAACTTCCTAGTGGAAAATTGATTCCTTGAAGACAGCTACAACACTAAATTACTTGGCTCTGTGTCCCTGCATCATTCCAACCTACTAAATATTCATCAAGGTATTATATTTGAGGGACTTCCCTGGCAGTCCAGCGGTTTAAATGCTTCACTTTCACTGCAAGGGGCTCAGGTTCCATCCCTGGTCAGGGAACTAAGATACTAAGATCCCAGATGTCTTAAAGTGTGGCCAAAAAAAAAAAAAGAGAGAGAGAGAGAGAAATCCCTTGAAAGAACAAAAACTTAACAGAGCTCATCAATCTACTAGAACCTGAGTTCCAAAAAAACTGACAAACTTCTAGCCATACTTATCAAAAAGAATTTTCTAAACAAATAAAAACTAAAAGTTAAAACTAAAGTTAGAAAAATACCAACATAATATCTCCAAATTAAATAAAAGCTGTTAATTAACAGCAACAACAAAAACAAAAAAGATATTGGCATCCCAGTTAGCGCTGGTGGTAAGGAACCCACCTGCCAATGTAGGAGATGTAAGGGACTTGGGTTCGATCCCTGGGTGTGAAGACCTCCTGGAGAAGAGAATGGTAACCCACTCCAGGATTCTTGCCTGGAGAATTCCATGGACATAGGAGCCTGGCCGGGCTACAGTCCATGGGGTTGCAAATGTTCAGACACACTGAAGCAGCTTAGCATGCACTCATGCATGGAAGGACCACAAACTCTGGAACCAATAGGAACCACTGGGAATTTCTAGTCTGGGGGGTTTCAAACTGCATATTGAAAGCCGCCTTAGGACCTGCTGCAGGAACGGGAAGGGTGTTCATTGATCATCAGCTGTAAGCTAGACTCAGGCCCCGAGATTCAGCTATGAAGGGCCTGGAGTACACTTACATGCTAATGGGAAAGCGCAAGTAGCAAACAAGCAAGGGAATAAATCGCCAAGGGAATTGTAGACTGTCCTAGGAAGGAAATACCGAGGTTTACATCGGATGGCCTGGGAGGGCCCAGTGAGGAAGGTAGCCTTGGGAAGAGAAGGTGGCTTCCCAGGGGTTGGGACCAGTAGGGGCAAAGGCACAAAGGGACCGAGAGGGGTCTCGGAAATGCAGAGTTCAGGCGCCCGGAGTCTGAGGGGTGAGGAGGATGTGATGAGACAAAAGCAGGAAAGAAACAGACCATGCAAGACCTCGAAGGTCTTGGGAAAGAATTCTCGGGACTTCGCTGGTGGTCCAGTGGCTAAGACTCTGCACTTCCAACGTAGGGGGCTGGGTTTGATCCCTGGTCAGGGAACTAGATCCTACACACCACAGCTAAAGATTCCTATGGCCACAACTAAGACCCAGGGCAGCCAAATAAGCAAATATATATATATATAAATTTTTTAAAAAAAGAATTCTGGACTTTTTTTCTAAAGGTAAAGAAAGGTCACTGGTGAGTTTTCAACAGAAGAGTGGACACTTCTTGGATTATTCCAGTTGCTACAGAAAAATGAAGTTCTAGAGAGGCAAGATGGAAGCTGCAAACTCAATTATGGGGCTTTGGGGATGAAATACAGGTAAGAGACTACAGGGGTGAGAAAGTTATATTTTGAAAGTAGAAGCGGCAAGAGAGTTGCTGCTAAATTGGATATAAGAGTGAGAGAAAGAAAAGACAAGAGTAACTTGGGCTCTGGGTTCAAGCTATTAGAGGCTACCATTTACTGAGACGGAAAAGACTCAGAAATGAGCAGACTTGGGAGTAGGCATAATCCAGAGTTCCCTTTGGAGCAAATTGGTTGAGTTTTTTTTATTGCAATATAGCTGATTACAACATTGTGTTAGTTTCAGGCATATAGCGAAGTGATTTGGTTATATATATATACACACATATATATACACACGTATGTATATATGTGTTCTTTTTTATTCTATCCCACTATAGTTTATTATAGGATGTTGATATAGTTCCCAGAGCTATCCATAAATCTACATTATTCATCTATTTTATTTACAGTAGTGTGCATCTATAAATCTCAGTTCAATCAGTTCAGTTCAGTCGCTCAGAGTCCGACTCTTTGCGACCCCATGGACTGCAGCATGCCAGGCCTCCCTGTCTATCACCAACTCCCAGAGTTGACTCAAACTCATGTCCATTGAGTCGGTGCTGCTATCCAATCATCTCATCCTCTGTCATCCCCTTCTCCTCCCACCTTCAGTCTTTCCCAGCATCAGGGTCTTTTCCAATGAGTCAGTTCACCGCCCCCCTCAACTACCCCGTTGTTTTCCATAAGTTTGTTTTCTATGCCTGTGAGTCTCTTTCTGTTTTACAAATAAATTCATTTGTACTATTTTTTAGATTACACACATAAAGGGACACGACTGCGTGACTAAGCACGCAAGCACACACAAATGACATCATAGAATATTTATCTTTCTCTGACTTACTTCACTTAATATGATAATCTCTAGGTCCATCCATATTGCTGCAAATAGCATTACTTCATTCAAAAAAAGAATGGCTGAGTCATATTCCATTGTATATACATATATATACATCTTCTTCATCCATTCATCTGTCAGTGAATATCTAGGCTGCTTCCATGTCCTGGCTGTTACAAATAGTGCTGCAATGGGACACAGGTTCAACCTCTGGTCCAGGAAAATCCCACATGCCTTAGAGCATCTAAGCCCAAGAGCTACAACTATTGAGTCTGTGCTCTAGAGCCTGGAAGCCACAACTACCGAAACCTGTGCACCTAGAGCCTCTGCTCTGCAATGAGAAGCCTCTGCAATGAGGAACCTATGCACCACCACCAGAGTAGCCCCCACTCGCCACAACTAGAGAAAAGCTCATGAGGCAACGAAGACCCAGCACAGCCAAAAACCAAATAAACAAACAAAGCGTTTGATTGTTAAAAATAAAACCCCTCCCAGGGAGCAGAATGGAGGTCTCATCACAGGACTTCTCTCACCGTTCCCCGGGCCAGCGAGCGCTGAGCATCTCTTCTCTGGGAACAGGACTGTTTATCTCAGCAGACACCTTGATATTTTGGTTCACAGGTCACCCAACCACACAGGGCCACAATTAAATCTAATGGAAAGGACTGTGCCTTATTTGGGGTTTAACTTGGGCTGTCTCTCTTGGAGAATGGGTAAGTGTTCCCAGGAGGAGAATGAAACAGACGCTGTGTCCAGGAAGGCACACCATGCCGAGCCTAGAGTCCTGCTCAGTACTGTCCTGTCCTGAGCATACACGCTTTGCTTCCCAGCAGCACCCCTGGCTTGGTGTTGCTGCATGGCTAACTTCTAGCCAGCAACGTGGGAGCAGAGTGACGTGTGCCAGGCCGTAAAGCTTCCCGTGAGCAGCTCTCCACGCCTTCTCCCAGGCTGCCAGCTTGCTCCTCACGTGCACAGGAAGCATGGAAGCCATGCAGTCAAAGTGGCAGGGCCTCAGGAGAAGCCTGTACGTGAATTACTAGTAAGAGAGCAGACCATCAACCAGATCAAATGCTTGGAGCTTAACAGGAGAGAGAAACAACGTCTAGAATTTATTCATTCAGAGGCTCTCAGTATAGCAACTAGCAATGTACCTCAAAAATACAGTAATGGAGCAAAGACACACCCAGGCAGCCTGGCTCCACACCTGTTATGCCACTCCCTACAAACATGAGGTGTTATCTTGAACCACGACTTTTGACATGCTGATGAGGGCTAGAAGCTAAAGACTCAGTTGGTTTTCTTCCTCCTGGTTTCCTCCTTGAGCCCCAGTGAAAGATGGAAGACAGTACTACCAGCAAATATGCGATTGGTTGGAGAATAGTTGTTTAAAGGATATAAACTGAATAGCTTTTGTAAATGACAGGACCATCTGGCATCATCAGTATGCATTTGGTTACAATGATTTTAGTTAATCCACAAATAAATCCATAAAATGCTAGAGTTGGCATTTAAGATCATCTTTCCAAATCCATTGTACATGAAAGGGAAAGGACCAGAATCAGGCACACTGACCAGTATCACACAGGTGCTGAAAGCATCAGGACCGGGGCCCAGGCCTCCCAGTACCACCCATTGCTCTTTTGAGTCATGTGCAAAGGCCCTGTGGTCACACTCTGTGGGGCTGCTTTGTGGGCTTCAGTAACTTCTGAGCCTGGAGGATACATGTATTTATAATATAATGTTGCTGTTGTTCAGTCAGTGTCACGTCCGACTCTGTGACCCCATGGCCTGCAGCACACCAGGCCTCCCTGTCCCTGACTATCTCCCAAAGTTTGTCCAAGTTCCTGTCCACTGAGTTGGTGATGCCATCCAACCATCTCATCCTCTGCCACCCTCTTCTCCTCCTGCCCTCAATCTTTCCCAGCATCAGCACATTAGTTGCTTGTTGTATCTGACTCTTTGTGACCCCCTGGACTGTAGCCCACCAGGCTCTTCTGTCCATGGAATTCTCCAGGCAAGAATACTGGAGTGGGCTGCCATTCCCTTCTCCAGGGGATCTTTCTGACACAGGGTCTTTTCCACTGAGTCAGTTCTTCACATCAAGTGGCCAAAGTGGTCAAAGTGGGAGCTTCAGCTTCAGCATCCATCCTTCCAATGAGTATTTGCAGTTGATTTCCATGATGGTCTATCAAATCACATCATTTAATAAAAAATGTTAATGTGGGCCCAGAATTATGAGCTCCATACCAAAGGCACACAAATGATCAGGGACTTTCTGCCCTGGGCCTTCCTGGAGCTCATGTTTTCACGGGAGCAGAGGAAGCATGACACAACAGCCACACTGCGCTTGGAGGCACGGGGTGCAGCCACGGGACACTCGGGACAATCGTGAGCAGACAGAAAAGACGAGGCATTTGTTCTTTCCCTTTCAAACTAAAGTTAAGATGCCTTATTTTTTCCAAGTGTCTTCCAGAAGCTGCTCAAGAGAAGAGTTCATTACCAACACAAGCACACGTGGAACAGCTGACACGTGGCTTCCCCAAACATGGGCAAAGCTCACTTTGCTTCCCGACAATATACAGCTGACCCGTGTTTGAACTGCACAGGTCCAATGACACGCAGATCTTTTTCAATAAACACATAAAGTACAAGATCCGAGGTTGGTCAGAGGCCAACTCTATATGTGGATTTTTGACTGTGTGAAGTGTCTGTGCTCCTAAGGTCCCAAGTTGCTCAAGAGTCAGGTGGACTAACAGTCTGGGGAGAGCTTCACTAATCTCTTACTTTCCAACACCCAAGTGAATAAAGTATAATCACTCAAGATGTGATATGATGTTAGTTGCTCAGTCATGTCCGACTCTGCGACCCCATGGACTGCAGCCTGCCAGGCTCCTCTGTCCTTGTGATAAAAATCTTTTTTCCTAGAGTTAAGACAAGATTCTGTGTTTGGGTAATGTTCTAAGATGTTATGATTGGGACCTCCCTGGTGTCCAGGGGTTAAGACCACACTCCCAATGCAAGAGGCACAGGTTCAATCTCTGGTCAGGAAACAGATCCCACATGCCGCACAGCACGACCAAAAAGAAGATGTTTTAACGTTATAATTTATCATATAAAATGCTCTATAACTGGAGATAGACTTTATATGTCTTCAGGGTTTTCAGAGTAAAATTTCAACTACCTATCATTTATTATTCCTTTCCTACCGTAAAAATGATACACCATTGTAGGATTATAAATATTTTGGCACACATATTTAATGAAGACCTCTTTTGATGGCGAACAGATTCTTTTATTGGCAATCAAAAAACTTCACACTTACAATATGAAAATAAATGCTCCTTTAATGAATAATTAAATGAAAACTTTCCAGGACCTTACAGGATTCTTAGTAGGTACCACATATACCTTAGAACACAGAATGTTAGCTTGATGGGACTGTGAGAGTGTGACTGAAAATGAGATGTCATTTACAAAACAGCTACCTCACAGCTTTCCCAAAGAGTAGTTCCTCTGCAATTCAAACAAGAAACACAATTCGTACCTTCTGCCTCATTTTAAGATGTGACTGACAGCGTACATCAGCCTTAAATTTTATGATTTCGATGTTACTTTTTCAAGGCACTCAACAGGAACTCAAATCTCATTTTAGAATCACGAATCTGAGATTTGCAGTGAAGCTGTAATTTCTCAGTATCAAAGTTTCATTATTACACAACAGTTCTATTTCACAAACACTCTTCGTCCCTCGTCCTGCTCCCCTGCGGCACCGATCATGCTAAGTAAGGTTTCTGCAGCTCATCTGAGACTAGAGCAGCTTCTGCTGCTTCGGACACAAAACCCTTCCTGGGTGAACGGTACTTGCCCTTTCCAGAAGAAATGCTATTTTCACCTTTTCTGTTTCTTTTCTACAATGAAAAACAGGGCTAAACAGAATCTTAGAATCTAATTTTCTGCTGGATGGTTAAAATCTGCATTGCATATGCCATCTTCAGTCTCTTAAAATCCAAAACTTTAGTGGAGTACAGTATGCTTTCCCTTGTTGTCACTTAATACAATCAAAGCAAAAATAGAGCCCCATAGAAATTTCAACATTGAATTTTTTGTGAGTCGTAAAGCTTCGTAAGAGTCCAACAGTTTGACATGCCAGTAGTCTCTGCATTACTTTTCATAGTTCATGATCTAGAATACTACTTGTAGTCAAAAGCCCATCTTTCAAAAAGGTCCTACTTCCTCAGGCATGTGTATCTGTATACAGGATACATATAACCAGTGGTCACACAACTGCCTTTATATATACAGGCATATATATGTGTGTATGTAAGATACATGTTAGCAGCAGTTGCTCAGCTCTTAGCTGTGCTCCATGAAAGCCACTTTACTTGACATATAAAGGATGGTGATCATAGTCTCTGAGTCATTTTAATCCACAAGCACACACACACACAGTTAACACTAGTCTCATAAATGCTGTTGACAATTCAGAAAGACTGCTTTTCTAATTGAACTCTAAAAGAAAAGTGCCTTGAATTTAAATTTTTTTTAAAAACTTCAGTCTTCAATATTGAAACTGCTAAGTCACTCCATTTTTCTATGGAAAAAAAAAAACACACAGATAATAGAGTTGGGGGGAAACTTTTTAAATGAAAAAATAAATTTGAGAAAACACCCTGTTACTAAATAGTTTAAGAAAAGAAACCTACAGAGAGAAAATATTCCAATAGAAAGGTAAAAGCCATGTGGACTGCCACAAATAATGGCATTATTTGTAATAACAATTAGAAATAAATCAAATCTTCAGTAACCGGACTGTAAAATATATTAGGAAGTGTCCAACTGATAAAGTATCATACAGCCATTAGTGATGAGGAGCGATATGATGGACATGGAGCACCTGAAGCCAAATACAGAAAGGACCCTGCTGCTCCAGGGCTGAACAGCTCCAGTCGAAAAAACTAAGCAGGAATGTCATTTGCAGTGTCACTGAATTAGGGGTAGTCTTCCTTTTATTGGAAAAACCAATAAAGCAATATAAAGCTCCTATATTGATTGTACCTTTTCCAAAAGAAAAAAAAAAAACTCAAAATGGATGAAATTACTGAAAAACAAGCCTTTGCAAATAAATGTTCTGGAGGGGGGCATGCGTCTGACTGCGTCCAGAAACCAACATGTCTTTCATCACTTGGGAGGCAGGACCTGAGCCAGCCTGGTTCTCTCGAGAGGGAGGCGTCGTGAACAGACCCAGAAGAGGGGTGAGTGCCCAGCCAGAAGTTCTGTGGCCACAGCTCTATCATTGATTTTATTAACCAGGCCGTAATTTGTCCCTTTTGAGTGCTTAGACAACACACATTTCTATGTTTCAAGACAAAATTTCACAAAAGTCTTTATTTTTCTTGCTATAGAAAAATTCAGAGGCACTACTATTTCCTTCTCATAATAAAGCAATACTCAGCAATCAAGTCATATATATTTTTAATGACAAAATGGTTAGTGTTAACCCTATGTAGCATGTGATCAGAAAATAATTAAAGACCACAGGGTGGTAACTATCAGAAATAATACTGGACAGAGAATTACTAACAGAGCAATTTTCAATAGAAAACTGAGCATTTCCCTTGGGAAATAAATTTAATATTCTATTATTAAGCAACTGGGGCAACAAAGATTAGATTTTCTGTAACTGCGATTGAACAGGATTGGAAAGGCTTCATGGGGATGAAGTGTTTTTTTTGATGGTTTTATGATGACAACTACCACCTCCTAGCTAGTTTAGCTCTCCGAAAAAAATGTTCAATCAAAAGGCTAAATCATACAAAGCACTTAACATTTTCAAACAGTTGCCTAATAACAAACTTTCAAAAGAGATTATCCATAGCAGTGGACTATTTTTATCAAATTTTTGAACAAGCCACGCTCAGAAACACTACAACAGAGCAGCGTACTGGTTTATCTGGTTCTCTGCACTATTACAAAAACAGTCAGAAAGAGCTTGGTGTACTCGGTGTAAGGCTGACGGTTTACTTGCTGCAAGCTGTGTATCGTGCAGTTACATTCTCCCAGTTGATCACATTCCAAATGGCCTTCAGATAATCGGGCCTGACATTTTTATACTGAAGGTAATAAGCATGCTCCCACACGTCAATCCCCAGCAGGGGGATAAGACCTGTTGGAAAGAAACAAAAGCCACGAGATTCAATCTAAAACACTGCATCTCCTCGCTTGAACCGTCCTACGCACACACAGTTACCCTGGACCCCATCCTTGTCCACTTTCCAGTTTCTCGTATATGATACACATAGGAAATCTGCACAAGAATAAATATCCTAAAAGACTTTAAACTTTACTCTTTGGAAGAAGAAAATATGATAAATGGGAAAAATAATTGAAATAGACTTGGGAAAAACCAACTAACCACAGTATTTAACAGGTGTTCTTAAAATCAACAGATTTATCCAAGAGCCAATTCTCAGTGGTCCTTACTAGAGGTCTCAAAAAAGGTGTGATTTGTTTGCAGGGGTGGCTATGTGTATGCTAAGTCACTCAGTTATGTCTGACTCTTTGCGACCCCATGGACTGCAGCCCACCAGGCTCCTTTGTCCATGGGGATTCGCCCAGCGAGATTACTGGAGGGGGTTGCCATGCCCTCCTCCAGAGGATCTTCCCAACCCAGGGATCAAACCCAGGTCTCCAGCGTGTCTGAGTACCTTCCAAAGGTGCTGTGCATTTGTAGGGGGCTATGTAAAACCTGCTCTGCTCCCCTGGGCTAAGGTTGGTCACAGAGAGCACAAAGCATTTATGATGTATATGCATGTAATAATTAATAAAAGTTCTGGTACAACAGAAATTAACACAACATTGTAAACCAACTATATTTCAATAAAATGAATAAAGCAAAGTGTTTATATGAGACGTTAATATAAGAATAAGTTAACAAGGAAAACTGAGCAAGACTTAAGGAAAAGATACACATTTCAGAAATTAAGTAATTCAAATGAAGACTTAGTTAAACCTACAAAACATTCATTTAAGAAACCTCTCTAGGGACTTCCCTGGAGGTCCAGTGGTTCAGAATCCACACTTCCACTGCAGAAGGCATGGGTTTGATTCCTGGTCAGGGAACTAAAGTCCCACAGACCACACTGTACAGCCAAAAAAAAAAAAAAGAAACCTCTCCAACTGTAAGCACTCCCCTAAGAAAACAGTCATAAACCAACGTGTCTAAATCCGTCGTGAGGTATGCCACTAATCATTTATAATTAAGGCAACAAAATTCATACATGACTTTTCCCATAAATAAACTGCGGTGACTTTCGTTTATCTTTATTCCTATTGGCTTTCTTCAAGCGGGGAGAAGGCAGTGTCGCTAGGACTCACCAATCACAGCCTTCTGGGTCAGGTACCTGACTCTAGAGCACTCAGGGCTCACACATCTTTGCTTTTCCCAATTCTGTGGCTCCCAAAAGAGCAGCTTAGATTCTGGCTAAATCTGGACAGATCCAGGGCAGTGAGTCACGTAAGGAAGTCTCCTGACATGTGCAGAGGCAGAAAATATGGCTGAGACCCACTGCTAACCAATTTGATCACCTTTCATCAGAGTTCCAGCTGACCGCTGGATCCTTAGGACTACTCCCTAAAGAGCTACTAGTTCCATCTGGCTCAACATGAAAAGGAATTCATAAGCCCAGCTTTGAAGCCCAGCCTCTTCCTGCACCAAAGCCCTTGGCAAGGCAGACTCTGGAAACCTGAGCTCTGGTCCCAGTTTAGCCACAGGTGCTCAGCAGAGGGGATGAGAGTCCAAGGTTTGAAGTCAGACCCAGCCTGTGTCTCTTTTCCTCCTTCATGCTATTTATCTAGTCTTAGGTTTTTAGTCTAGTGCATATAATTATTCTGTAGCCTGATATGAATTCTCTATCAAATGAAGCAGAGCTTATGTTTAAAATCTTTTTTGTTAATATATCTGTAAAATTACACATGCTAATTTTATAAAATATCAAGGACCTGGAAAGCATTTTTGCTCACACAAGACTCTGGGTATCGGCTTCTAAGATCTGCTCAAAATGTATTCAGGAAGGTTTAAACACTGCTAGTCTTCAGTTCATGATAAATGCTTTATAACAAACCATCTATCCAGAATAAAGAATTCTAACCTGTTGTTCCTTGCAGGGGATCCTGGTTAGAACAAGCAGCAATCTGTAAGCGTCCCTGCTCCTTATTGAAGCCAAGCCAACCCCAACCGGAACCTTGGACACCAACAGATACAGCAGTCAGCTTTTCCTTAAATTTGGCAAAGGAACCAAAGTCACGTTTGATGGCTTCCAGCAATTCCCCTATTAAAAACAGAAACAAAAAAAAAAGGTTACAAAAACCACCCATGAAAGAAGAGATTAGAACAATTACAATAAAATATTTTAGTACATATATCAAGTATTATTGCCATATGGCCCAAGACACAACTAGACAAAGACACAGAAGACACTCCGTAACCCAGTGAGCCTACAAAACAGTGTCATTCCTGCCCCGACACGATAGTCATCAGGTCTCAGAATTTTAATTCAAGTGTGTGTTACTGAAACACGTTAGAGGGATTTTTTTCACTCACAGTGCTATTTCCACAAGGAAAGAAACAGTATTTTCCATTCGCTTTCTTTTTTCCCCTCAACAGAAGACTTTACTTTGAATCCTACCCTACCTACTCTGTCTCAATTTGGGAATGAAATGTTACGGCTGAGATTTGCATCTTCTCCAAGGCAGCCTAGATCTTTCCTATCTTAATCACTACATCATTTTAAAAAGAGTGATATTGCCTCTTAAAGTGAACTAGGGGTACACTTTAAGGTTATCACCCTTTTTATTCCGTAGCAATACAGAACACAATTCTAGACTGAGCACATCAACCAAATCACCTAGGCCCAAAATATTACTTCTCTTATTTGAATGGTCTAAAAGTCATCATCTAGGGGCTTCCCTGGTGGTCCAGTGGCTAAGACTCCGTGCTCCCAATGCCCCAAGGCCAAGGTTTGCTGCCTGGCAGGGAACTAGATCCCACCTGCCACAGCCAAAAAGATAAATATTCAACTTCTTTTTAATTTTTAAAGTAATCATCTATTATAAGCACAAGTGATGAGATAAAGGGGCACAGATAATACAAACACGACAGATTGCCAAAACCTGTTGGATGAACATAGGTGTATCTGATAATCTGGTAACTCTCAACACCTCAAAAGTATTAAGTCATGGTCTAAAGATCTACGTCAGAAAAAATAAATTCTCCAGCTCCCCATACTTACTCCTCCAATCATCTTTACTTCCAAATGAAACTGCTTATTTCAAGTGCATAAGGTGCCTTCTAGAATATGATTAAAAATGCCTCCGAAAATTAAGGGAGATGCCAGAAGACCAGAGACAAAGGTGGAGAGCTCTGTTTATGCCCCATACCTGCCCTGGGGTGGGAAGGATAAAGTTACGGGACTCCATGCACCATACAGGAAGTCAAGTGAACAAGCAGAGCGAACAAGTCCATCGGCTGTGGACTCCCTTGTTACCTGCAGCTGTCCTGGAAAATCTATCTTTCTGGGACAATTTAATTTTTTATCAGTTAGACAGAGTAAAAGAGTGAAATAATAGCAAAGAGTACTATTCTATAATGGCCTAATTTTTAAAACAACCCTATAATTATCCCCGTATCATACAGATGAAGAAAACTAAGATATGAAATGGTTAATATCTTATCCCAGGGCCTAGAGCCAGTAAATGAAAATTCATCTCTCCTAAAAATTCAGTCTTCCCCTGATGCACAGTGCATTTCAACCAGGAGATGACACCGTATGTGGTATTATGTGTGTGCGTGTGTGCATAATTCCCTGGATGTATTCTGCACTCTCACACGAGCCCCTCTGAAAGTTACAACTCTGTCATACTCTCTGCTATGAGAGAGATGCCATCATGATACCTCAGGGAGAATGAAGGCAACTTAAGGAAATCAAGTCTTTCCTACTGTGCGCAAAATGAAGCCAAGGTTGCCCCAGTTTAAACCAACCTTTGGGTTCTCCACCACCGTTGGGGCTCAGATTTGTCCAGAAGATGCTGTGATTGATATGGCCCCCACCGTTGAACTTTAACGCAGGCTGCAGAGCTATCTGAGCTGTGACATCACCTGAAAGGTTAAAATACGAACACATTTTCTTTAAATTCTTGCTCTTTATGGCAACCCACTCCAGTATTCTTGCCTGGAGAATCCCACGGACAAAGGAGCCTGGTGGGCTACAATCCATGGGGTCGCAAAGAGTCGGACACGACTGAGTGACTGAACAAGGAGTCCCGAAACTTCACCATTTCGATATTTTACCAAAAAAAAAAAGCCCTCCCCAAAGTGTGTGTCCCAGTGGATTTTCAGTTCAATCAATAATGTAGCAAACAGCTAGTGAGCAAGAGTGGCAAAGTTAGCAGAAAATTCACTCCTGGGCTTCAAAGAACTCGGTTTTCTCGGATAGAAAAGATTTCAGTAAATGACCTAACAAAGAAAACAAGGACAGAAGATAGTGGAGTGCTATAAAATAGATGGCTCCATATACAGGCTATATGGAAAATGTTCAACGTTCATTCTCTAGATACACAACCACCTACCAGCATGGTTATACTCCCAAAAAGCTCAACTTATTCAGAACTGAACCGCTGATCTTCAACCCCAAACTCATTCGTCCAAAGGCCTCCCCCATCTCAGCGTTTGCTCAGGGCATTTTTGATGACTTGGTGATTTGTAATTCCTTTCCTCTCACACCCCACATCCAACCCAGCAGCAAAGCCAGAGACCATCCAGAGAACATCCAGCGCCTCATCCCTTCCTCCAGCCTCCATGTCTCCCACTATCTGCTGCCTCCACACCCACCCCTACGGTCTATTCTCAACACAGTGGTCAGAGGGCTTCTCTAAACCTCAAACTGATCATGGCACACCTGGGGTCAAACCCCTCCGCAGGCTGCTCTTCTCAGAGTGAACCCCAAGTCCTCACAATCGGTACAGGGGTCCGCGTCATACAGCCCTCTGCATCTCCCTGCTGGCCCAGCTCAGGCCACAACGGCCCCTCCTGGCACTTAGATAGCTGGCCTGGCATGCGGCCAGCTTAGGGCTTCCACTGACCGCTGCAGCCTTTGCTGGAACACTCTTCCTGGAGACAGCCTCTGGGTTCACCCCCCCCATTCCCTCTCAAGTCTCCGCATCAACCACATTAGAAGGCTTCTCTAACCACAATATGAAATGGGCAACGCCCACCCGCCTCCAGACCACTTCCCCTACTCTCTCTTCCTCGACAGGACTTCAGCCCTGACATACTGCACATTTTCTTATCCCCATCTCTCCATGCGAGGAAAGCTCCAATGAAGACATGGACTTCTGTGCACTGCTGCGTCTGAGGCTCAGCGTATCGCCTTACAACATATCAGGCACTCATGACAGTAAATGGAGTTTCTACAGAAAAAGAATTCTGACCTCTGTACTTTAAAAAGAATGGCATATTTGGAGCTGTGTTTTTCTGCCTTGCCAAACATGGAGGCAAAATATTTTTTTCTATGCCTTGAAGAAGGTACAGACTAACAAAACTATTATGAAACATGGGAATTTCAAGTTCTTATGACTCATAAGATCCCAAAGTGAAGGACACAGAGAACCAAGCAGAACTCTGCCCTTGGGGAGCTTACGTAACAGAAGAAGTTTTCTATTTCTGTTGTTAGTTCATTCACTCAGTCGTGTCCAACTCTTTGCAACCCCATGAACCGCAGCACACCAGGCCTCCCTGTCCATCACCAACTCCCGGAGTTCACCCAAACCCATGTTCATCGAGTTGGTGATGCCATCCAACCATCTCATCCTCTGTCATCCCCTTCTCCTCTTGCCCTCAATCTTTCCCAGCATCAGGGCCTTTACCAACGAGTCAGCTCTTTGCATCAGGCGGCCAAAATATTGGAGTTTCAGCTTCAAAATCAGTCCTATCAATGAATACCCAGGACTGATTGCCTTTGGACTTGCAGTCCAAAGGACTTTCAAGAGTCTTCACCAACACCACAGTTCAAAAGCAAATGAAGCAAAATCAATTCTTCGGTGCTCAGCTTTCTTTATAGTCCAACTCTCACATCCATACATGACCACTAGAAAAACCATAGCCTTGACTAGACAGACCTTTGTTGACAAAGTAATGTCTCTGCTTTTCAATATGCTATCTAGGTTGGTCATTTCTGTTGTTAGGATGCATGCTAAGAACACACATAAGAAATGGTGCTGTCTGAAACAATAAAGCCTCCAGTTTTTAGCAATTCAGAAAGGAGAAGGCCAATGATATCTAAATACACAGATAATCTTTGAGAGTTCTGTTTAAGATACCAACTTTTGTCGCTACGTTTACAAAATAATTTTCTGACAGATCAGTGTTTCCCTTACTAATTTTTCTTGGAGAATCACTCTAAAAATAAATACAGAATTTATATTGTTTTTTTAATGCCAACAGTAACTATTTCTAATGGAAAAGAAACTTGCTTACTGAGAACTAGTTTCATCACAATCTCCTAAAGTTTACATAAGCATTTTTTAAATTTTAATAGAAATTTGGGGGACTTAATATCTGCTTTTGAGAACATTTTCCTGCTGCTCAATGTTTTCTTTGGCTTCACAGTAGTTTTTTTTTTTTCCCTCTGTTTAATACAAGTATATACTTTTGTTTGAAAAGTATTTATGATACTTACCTGTGATAAAATTGGTGATGTTATTTTCCTTACACTTTTTTCCCCAGATTTTCAAACATGAAAATGTAACTTCTTAATGGTTTTTAAAATATAATTGTTTAAATAAACAAAAGTGCCACAGATACTTATAGGCAACACAGTAGAATATACTGTGATAAAGTAGAGCTTTTTTCCCAGAGGCTTTCATTAAACAAGCAAAGCTTCTATTGCACAAGGACTGACATTTAAGCTGCTTTTAATCACTGCTGGGCATACACACCGAGGAAACCAGAATTGAAAGAGACGTGTATCCCAATGTTCATCGCAGCACTGTTTATAATAGCCAGGACATGGAAGCAACCTAGATGTCCATCAGCAGATGAATGGATAAGAAAGCTGTGGTACATATACACAATGGAGTATTACTCAGCCATTAAAAAGAATACATTTGAATCAGTTCTAATGAGGTGGGTGAAACTGGAGCCGATTATACAGAGTGAAGTAAGCCAGAAAGAAAAACACCAATACGGTATACTAACGCATATATGTGGAATTTAGAAAGAAGGTAACGATAACCTTGTATGCGAGACAGCAAAAGAGACACAAATGTATAGAACGGTCTTTTGGACTCTGTGGGAGAGGGTGAGGGTCGGATGATTTGGGAGAATGGCATTGAAACATGTATAATATCATATAAGAAATGAATCGCCAGTCTAGGTTCGATGCAGGATACAGGATGCTTGGGGCTGTTGCCCTGGGATGACCCAGAGGGATGGTACAAGGAGGGAGGTGGGAGGGGGGGTTCGGGATTGGGAACACGTGTAAACCCGTGGCGGATTCATGTTGATGTGTGGCAGAACCAATACACTATTGTAAAGTAAAAAAAAATAATAATAAATAATAAAATAAAAAATAAAAATGGAAAAAATAAAATAAAAAATAAATAAAATAAAACATTGAAGAGGCATTCATAGGTGTCATGTGTTGTCTTGCAGGAAATAAGTTTCACAACTGGGATTTACCCCAGCCTCTCCCCATTACCACATTCTTCCCGAAGTTGTTTTTTCCCTAAATCGTAGAACCTCTTTCTTTCCTCAGACCATCCCTCTGATGTCACAAGTAAATCTTCCAGAATGTGGTAACTTCCTCCTTTTTGTTTACCTAATAAACTCACACACGACCAGACTGAAATGCTGCCTTTTCCCACTAGATGTCCCCAGTCAACAAGCAGTCACTGCCTAAAATACAATCAACCAATTTCTCAGGACTGAAATTAAATTCGCAGATATATGAAATCTAGAAAACTGGTACTGATGAACCATGTGCAGGGCAAGAATAGAGACGCAGATGTAAAGAAGGAATGGACTCGTGGGCAGGGCGGGTGGGAAGGAGAGTGGGGGAGGAACTGAGGTACATATGCTCCCATATCTGCAATAGCTAGCTAGTGGGAAGCTCCCTGTATCGCACAAGGAGCTCAGCTGGGTGCTCTGTGAGGACCTACAGGGGTGGGTTGAGGGGGAGGGCGGGGAGGGCTCAAGAGGGAGGGGATATATGTATACCCATAGCTGATTCATGGAGAAGGAAATGGCAACCCACTCCAGTATTCTTGCCTGGAGAATCCCATGGACAGAGGAGCCTGGGGGGCTACAGTCCAGGGGTTTGCAAAGAGTCGGACACGACCGAGCGACTAACAACAACATAGCTGATTCATGTCCTTGCACAGCAGAAACTAACACAACATTGTAGCAATTATACTCCAAATTAAAATAAAAGAAGACATTTAGGGGAAAAAAGACATTTAGAAAAAAATGCACTTTTAACTGTGTTGCTTCAGCCACACGTACAGCCTAGTTTCCCTCATGCAAAAATGTAATAACTATTCTGTATAGAAACGTTAAGACATCGTACTCCCATAGACAGCCCCAGACGCAAAACACAAAATAAAGTTCACGCATTACGGGTTTTGTCAGCTGAGCTCCTCTAAAAAAAGAAAAATACCAACTCCGTACTACATTTTCACTCAAAAGAGTGGCATATAAAAGAAAACAAAGAGTGGCAAACAAATGCAAGCCTGGGTTCCCCACGAAACGGCTGTTCTCCCTGTGAATTCCGCCCCCAGGTCCACGCGCGACCGCGCGCACTGGTTCTGCGCGACGCCGGGGGGCACCGGTCTTTACCAGGCACGCCTCGCAGCGTAGCGCCTCGCCACCCGCTTCCCAGAGCCCGGCCGCCCGGCACCCACCCTTCTCCAGCGCCTCCCGGTACTTCTCCTCGGCGACGTTGAGGTTGTTCACGTAGGCCGCGTGGTGCTTGCTGTGGTGCAGCTGCATGATCTGCGCGTTGATGTGCGGCTCCAGGGCGCCGTAGTCGTACGGCAGGTCGGGGAGGCTGTGCTTCTGCCGGGAGCCCAGCACGCCCAGGGCCGGCACCAGTTTCCTGCTCGTGCTGCAGAGAGAGCACACCCAGCGCGATCGGGCCCCGCGCGCAGCCACCTTTCCCCCGCGAGCGCGTCTCCGCAGCCCGGAGAGAGGACCCGAGCGCCGGGGAGGAGGAGCGGGGGTTTGGGGGGGAGTGCTGGCCCTTGGGACCGTCGGCCAGCCGGCCGTCCAGTCTCCAGCCTGAAACTCAAGCTGCAGTGCAGCGGACCCGGCGGCACCTAGATGCGCTCGGCCCACCACCTGCCCGCAGGCCGGTGTCCTGGAGCCCGCGGGGCCGGCGTGAGCGGGCCAGTGGGGGGCAGCAGCGCCAAGCCACCGAGGCCCCCGCCGGGGCCTTGACTGGCAGCCGCGCCCGCCGTCCGGAGCCTCACCTGCACGCCGCCCGGGACAACATGGTGGACGCTGCCCGTAGGCCTCTCAGAGCTCGAGTAGCCACGCCGCGCCGACCTGCGACGATGCGCTCGTGTCCCGGGCTGCGCCGCAAGGACACCACGGCCGCGGCCCCGCCCCCCGCGCGCCCCGCGGCCCCGCCCCTCGCGCGCCCCGCGGCCCCGCCCTCCTGCGCCCGCCGCTCCCAACTCGGGGGAAGTGGGGTGCGGGGCCCTGGGGTCGGCCCCGCCCGTGCTCCGGGCCGAGCGCAGGCGAGAAAGAGAGGCCCGGCAGTCTCCCAGGCGGCTGCGCGAGCCGCGGGGTCCGCACTGCGACTGCGCGCCTCCGTGCGCGTCGCCAAAGGGAGGGCCGCTGTTTTCCCTCCCCCCGGCCCCCGAAAGAGATGGTACGGCTCTGGGTTCCGCCCCCGTGAAGGCACCGCCCAGCGCGGCCCGCGGATGGGGGACCTAGCCCCCGCGGGCGTGCCCGGGAATTGCCCGCGGCTCCGTTCCTGCTCCTTCCCGGACGCCGCCGGGGTGGGGTGGGGTCGGGTCGGGGTAGCCTCGGGGTCCCGGGCCCTTCGCCCAGAGGGAAGAGTAGTGTTTCTGGGAGCCGCTTCGGAGCGCAGCCGTGAGCCGACGCGGCCTCGCAGGAAAGCGGGCCCTGGCCCTGGGACGGTGTAGGGCCGGTGCCTCTCCAACTACTGCCGGGAGTGAGCGTTCTTTCCGAGTGAACCGACCTTGGGACCTCCGCCAGGCCTGATAATAGTGTTACTGTGCACCCGCCACGTGCCAGGGACTGCGCTGCAGAGTTTACATACATTTATCTTTGTTTCACCCCTAGGATAGGCATCATTGATTCCCGCTTAATGAACCACTTGCCCCGGTCACACCGTTAATAAGTGAAAGATCAGGATTAGAACCCAAAGTTCATACATTGATTACCAGGCCTTAGCAGTCAAGTCTTGAGTGTTTGCTGGGAGAATATAAAAGACGTACAACAGAGGAGTCTTTCCTGCGGTGTCCTATTTCTAATGAGCTGTAAGTATCAGGTACTTTCTCAACAATTGGGGGAAAAAAAAGTCCTGAATTCTGTAAAGAAATTAGAAAGTTTTACACTTATTGGCCTGAGTTGGGCCTTTCCTGAATAGAATAATACAGTAATAAACAGACAAATAATAGGTGCTGAATAGTGTTTCAGTTACTTTCCTCCACCTCCTTCACAATTTCCACCCCACCTCTGTGCCGAGGATGACTAGGGGAACCGAAAGGGGAACCACTGAGCACGGCTTCACAGAAAGGGTAGGGCTTGCTGGCAGTCAAGGTGAATGTAAGGGCATGCTACCAGATGGAGGAAATTCAAGTTCAAACCAGGTGATGAATGTCCTTAAAACTCAGACACGTAATTGGTAACCGGAAACTGAAAAGCATTTTAGCTGACATGAGGCATATTTAAAGTAGTTTTCCAGGCAGAGGAGTCTGCCATTGATTTAAGGCGCAGGCTAGTTAAAAAACTGTTGTATAAATTCTAGCATGAGATACTAAGAACTGCTTTTAAGGTACTAGCTATGGGAACTGGAATAAAAGCATTTGGAAGAATGAAATAACAATTCAGTGATAGGTCAGTGGCTAATAAAAAGGCTTGTTCTAGTGAGAACAAAATATCTCTAGAAGGAGATTGAGCCCAGTCAAACCAAATCGATGTACTTCTTTTTTGTACAAGCCATGCTTTGATATTTAAATTGAATTCCCACCCCATCCCCTCAGCAGGGCATGCCCCTTTGAGCAAGCAACAAAGGCTGGGGTGTGGGGAAATGAGATTAGTATCTCTAACATCATATCTGCCATCAGCTACACCCTTCCAGAAGACACCCCAACTCCGAGAGTGACCAGGATTGAGACCAGGGCTTGGGGGCTGCAGGAGGTAATGAGAATGTCTTACATCCAGTAAGCAGGCCTCTTTTTCTTTTATAGTTGACCATTATCAGTTCAGTTCAGTTCAGTGGCTCAGTCCTGTCCAACTGTTTGTGACCCCATGGAATGCATCATGCTAGGCCTCCCTGTCCATCACCAACTCCCAGAGCTTGCTCAAGCTCATATCCATCCAGTCGGTGATGCCATCCAACCATCTCATCCTCTGTCATCCCCTTCTCCCGCCTTCAGTCTTTCCCAGCATCAGGGAATGAGTCAGTTCCAATGAGTCAGTTCTTCGCATCAGGTGGCCAAAGTATTGGAGTTTCAGCTTCAGCATCAGTCCTTCCAATGAATCTTCAGGACTGGTTTCCTTTAGGATGGCCTGGTTGGATCTCCCTGCTGTCCAAGGGACTCTCAAGAGTCTTCTCCAACACCACAGTTCAAAAGCATCGATTCTTCAGCGCTCAGTTTTCTTTATAGTCCAACTCTCACATCCACACATGACTACTGGAAAAAACATAGCTTTGACTAGACGGGCCTTTGTCAGCAAAGTAATGTCTCTGCTTTTTAATATGCCATCTAGGTGGGTCACAGCTTTTCTTCCAAGGAGCAAGTGTCTTTAATTTCACAGCAGCAATCACCACTATAAGACGTACTCATTCAACTGTCCCAGGGAGTTAGATTACAGTTGACTGGAGTCTGTCCCAAATTCCTCCAGCCAGCTCAGGATGTCATCTGCCACATCAGGGCACCATAATTGTGGATTTCCCATCAACAAACTTCGAGAGGCTACTTCACAGACATCTCAGACCCACCAGAGTCTAGATCAACATATTGGCTGAAGAAGGAAAAATGTAGGTTGAGATGAAATCCTTTGGAGTCAGTTATTAAACAGATCCAGCCACAGTGTCTCAAACCCAGAAGTGTGTATTCCCTCCTGTAAAAGAGATCTGGAGTGGGTAGTCCAGGGCTGGGATGACAGTGCCATGAAGTCCTCAAGGAACCAGGTTCCTCTGTCCTCAGAGTTGCCTCATGATCCATGATAGCTTCTAGAACACCAGCCATCTCACCCCCTCTCCATGAAGAGGGAGGGACAAAAGTTTGGCCCCAGCTGTCTCCTTTCAAGGATTCTCCATGGTAGGTTCACCCAACAAATTCCAATCTGAATTTCAGTAGAAGCCTGCACCTAACTATAGAGGAGGCTGGGAAACATTCATTTAGCTATGGCCATTCCCAGTGTTAAAACATGTGGAATTCCTTAACAACAGAGAAAATGCTACAATCCTTCTGCTGCTGCTCCTAAGTCTCTTCAGTCGTGTCCAGCTCTGTGCGACCCCATAGACGGCAGCCCACCAGGCTCCCCCGTCCCTGGGATTCTCCAGGCAAGAACACTGGAGTGGGTCGCCATTTCCTTCTCCAACTACAAGACATATTTTCACATGCTGAGTAATGAACTCAGACTATTTATGGAATGTCTTTAGCTACATTCTCTCCTTTGTCTCTCTCACTCTTCCTTTTCACCCCTTGTACCACAAACGTTACCCAGACAGGAATCTCAGTGAGAATTGCTCCACCAGCTTTCCTTTTGCATAAATGAGATTGCTAACAGGATCAAGTTGTTGCTGTTTTATTGTTGTTTAGTCGCTCGGTCGTGTCTGACTCTTTGCGACCCCATGGACTGTAGCCCACCAGGCTCCTCTGTCCCTGGGATTCTCCAGGCAAGAATACTGGGAGTGGGTTGCCATTTCCTTCTCCAGGAATAGGACCAAGAGTAGTACTTAAACTGCTAAAATGAAACCAGTGATCTAGGCAAAGAGAGAAAATGATGGGAAAGATAGAATATCATTAACAAAGGTTTCAAAGTGAGCTCCCCACCCCACAACATCAGGCTGATTATAATTAAATTGGATCCTCCACGAATGCATTATCTCCTGGAAAGGAAAGGGGAAGGTTGGCTCAGAACAGAAGTGTTTTATTGAACAAGACAGGTAGCCAGAGACCCCAGTTCAATTCCTGGGTCGGGAGGCTCCCCTGGAGAAGGGATAGGCTACCCACTCAGTATTCTTGGGCTTCTCTTGTGGCTCAGCTGGTAAAGAATCCACCTGCAATGCAGGAGACCTGGGTTCGATCCCTGGGTCAGGAAGATCCCCTGGAGAAGGGAAGGGCAACCCACTCCAGTATTCTTGCCTGGGAAATCCCATGGACAGAGGAGCCTGGTGGGCTACAGTCCAGGGGGTCTCAAAGAGTTGGACACGACTGCGCAACCAACATAAAGGAAGAAAGGAACTGACGTAATTGAGCAGATCCTCGGTTCTGGTACTGTCAGACCCTGTTCTGGTGCTGGGTCTGATGCTCCACATCATGTCTTAATTCACAGCATCTCTGTAAAGTGGCTTAGTATTTCTCTTTTGCACAAAGGTAGTAAGTGACTTCGGCTTCCCTGGTGGCTCAGCGGTAAAGACTCTGCCTGCAATACAGGAGACCGAGGTTCGATCCCTGGGTTGGGAAGATCCCTTGGAGGAGGGCATGCAACCCACTTCAGTAATCGTGCCTGGAGAATCCCCACGGACAGAGGAGCCTGGTGGGCTACAGTCCATAGGGTCGCACAGAGTCGGATACGACTGAAGCCACTTAGCACACACACACACAGTAAGTGACTTGACCAAGGTCACACAGAGCCAGTCAATAGTAGAGCTCAGCTTCGAGTGTACCACTCTCCCTGTTAACCCTAACATCACTGTGCCTTTAAACAGCCGCCACACCCCCTGCCCACCACATTCCTTGCACCCAGTAAAACAGCTCAACCCTATTTTGTTTGTAGTTCACTGTTTGAAACTTGCCCCTCCTATGCTGTGTCCCAGCTTATTCCTGTCTTCTCAACTCCTGATTGATCTCCAGCCTCTTCTCTTGCATATGATTCAGGTCCTAGCTCTTGAACCTGAAGCTTGAACTGGTCCTCTCTTCTCCCTTGCCCCCTCTCATTTGCCCCTTCGACCACATTTGCCCCTTAGTCTCAGTGAAGACCCAGCTTCCTGGAGCTTCCCTTGACCCTGACCCACCTGGCTGACTTTCCTACCCTTGTCTATGGAATTAGACTCACTAGCCATGAACCTGGGAAACCAGAACAGAATGGGGGAAGGGTGAAGAGAAAAGTGGTCCCATATTTAGAATCCAGGTGATGCCTCCGTAAGATCCCTCTGTAAAAACTAGGCAACATCTGCCCCTTTAGGGGAATCAACAGTCCACCATCATCACCACTCCTGGTGTGTACGCCAGAGAAACAAGGCTACTAAGATGTGTACATGCAGAGAAAGAGATGTATTATAAGGAAGTGGCTCATGCGATTATGGAGGCTGGATATCCAAAATCTATAGTGTGAACTGGCAGGCTTGAGACCCAGGCAAGCCAGTGGTGCAGTTCCAGTGTGAAGGCAATCTGATAGAGGATTCTCTCTCACTTAACGGAAGTCAGTTTCTGTTTTACTTAGAACTTCAACTGATTGGATGAAGCCCACAAACATTATAGAGGAAAATCTGCTTTACCCAGAAATTCACCAACTTAAATGTTAATCTCATCCAAAACATCCTCCAGGTTAACACCTAAAACTAACCACCACACAGGTAAAACACAGGGAGGGCAATGCATTCGATGTGAGCGGTGGGGAGATTTGTTAGTCATTACACCGCAGAATTCCATTTAACAGCCCAGGATTTATCATGGAGTGAGGCTGAGTTCATGGCATTGTTCTAAGAATAACTCTCAAGAGCTGCTCACAATGAATTGACCCTGACCACAGAGGGCAATGACCACGCAGAAGGAGCTCAGGCTGGCTATGTCTCCTGGTCAGCATTTGTTAGGAGCTGCCCTCCCACCGGAGAAGGCAATGGCACCCCACTCCAGTACTCTTGCCTGGAAAATCCATGGATGGAGGAGCCTGGTGGGCTGCAGTCCATGGGGTCGCTAAGAGTCAGACATGACTGAGCGACTCCACTTTCACTTTTCACTTTCATGCATTGGAAAAGGAAATGGCAACCCACTCCAGTATTCTTGCCTGGAGAATCCCAGGGACAGCAGAGGCTGGTGGGCTGCTGTCTATGGGGTCACACAGAGTTGGACATGACTGAAGCAACTTAGCAGCAGCAGCAGCAGCCCTCCCACCAGAGGTCCACTCTAGAGAACCAGAGTGGATACACAGGAGGCGTGGCCTCTTATACCAGGGAGGTTCATTCCAGAACTTGGTCCATGAGAAGAGGATGGACCCTGGGTCCCATCTCAGGCGTGTCCCAGAATATTCTCCATCCTGGTCTGTATCACCCTATCCTAGGGCCCGCTTACATCTGCACTGGCCCTTTGGTGGGAAACTGGATAAAATCCTGTCAAATAAGCCTAGAGGAATCTTTAACCTTTGATTTAGTGTCAGGAACTAGTCAGCTATGTGTTGGGATAAGATGCTCTGTTTATGAAAGACGGCTGATCAGTTCCTCTTGTAAGGAGTTTGAAGAATAGCCTCTCAGTGATGGACAAACCAGCAGCTCCCTTATGCTCCACATTCAGCCTAAACATTCCAGTCCCCCCGAGCAGACATCTTAGTCCTGTTCCAGACGAGTTTAACACTTAATCCAGTTGTCGAGGACTGTGTTTGTCCCCCAGATTCATACGATGAAATCCTGACCCCCAGTACCTTAGAATGTGACTGTATCCAGAGACAGAGCTTTTTTTTTTTAGTATCAGACACTTTTACTTTTTTTTTTAATTAACTTATTTCCCTTTTTATTTTCTTTTGGAGTATGGTTGATTGAGATGGCATCACCGACTCAATGGACATGAGTTTGAGCAAACTCCAGGAGCGAGTGAAGGACAGGGAAGCCTGGCGTGCTGCAGTCCATGGGGTCACAAAGAGTCGGACGCGACTTGGCAACTAAACAACAGCAACGATGGTCGCTTTACAGTATTGGATTAGTTTCAGGGGTACAGTAAAGTGATTCAATTATACATATATGTTTATCCATTCTTTTTCAGATTCTTTTTCCATATGGCTTATTGCTGAAAATTGAGTAGAGTTTCCTGTGCTATCCAGTACACCCTTGTTGTTTAGTTTACATACAGTAGTGTGTATATATTAACTCCAAACTCCTAATTTATCCCTCCCCGCACCATAGTACGTCAGACGAGCAAAGACAAATATCATATGATTCCGCTTATATGTGGAATTTTTAAAAATGAGAAAAATGAACTTATTGACAAAAATTAGAAGCAGACTCACAGAATCTAAGAAAACAAACTTATGGAGACAGAGCCTTTTAAAAGGTAATTAAGTGAAAAAGTTGGCTTAAAGATCAACATTCAGAAAACGAAGATCATGGCATCTGGTCCCATCACTTCATGGGAAATAGATGGGGAAACAGTGGAAACAGTGTCAGACTTTATTTTTGGGCTCCAAAATCACTGCAGATGGTGACTGCAGCCATGAAATTAAAAGACACTTACTCCTTGGAAGAAAAGTTATGACCAACCTAGATAGTATATTCAAAAGCAGAGACATTACTTTGCCGACTAAGGTCCGTCTAGTCAAAGCTACGGTTTTTCCTGTGGTCATGTATGGATGTGAGAGTTGGACTGTGAAGAAGGCTGAGCACCGAAGAATTGATGCTTTTGAACTGTGGTGTTGGAGAAGACCCTTGAGAGTCCCCTGGACTGCAAGGAGATCCAACCAGTCCATTCTGAAGGAGATCAGCCCTGGGATTTCTTTGGAAGGAGTGATGCCGAAGGTGAAACTCCAGTACTTTGGCCACCTCATGCGAAGAATTGACTCATTGGAAAAGACTCTGATGCTGGGAGGGATTGGGGGCAGGAGGAGAAGGGGACGACAGAGGATGAGATGGCTGGATGGCATCACTGACTCAATGGACGTGAGTCTGAATGAACTCCGGGAGTTGGTGATGGACAGGGAGGCCTGGCGTGCTGCGATTCATGGGGTCGCAAAGAGTCAGACATGACTGAGCTACTGAACTGAACTGAAGGTACAATGAGAGCACTAACCCCCCCTTATAAAAAGGGGGCAAGGCCAGAGACACACATGCCAAGGGGTGACCATGTGAGGACATGGGGCATCGAAGAGCCCGGGAGACAGACCTAAGAAGAGGCCAGCCTCACCCACAGCTTGCTCTCAGACTCCTAGGGGTGAGGGGCAAGCAGAATGGAGAAGAGTCAACCCCAACACTCTGTTAAAGCCCGAGACAGCTCTTTTATATCTCTCCAGTGCCACCCCACTGCGCCCTCCCCCCACCACCACCATTTCCTGATGGGAAAAGCTGCCAAATCTGTGCAGCCTGCCCAGAACAGTAGCATCCCCACCTCTGGTCCAGGCTCGGAGATCTCATAACCTTGCTTTGAGTAACAGCTGACTCCATTAGCTGGGGTTGGAGGGTGGATGAGAAAGCATTTCCGTGGGTGCTTGAAGCTTCAGGTTCTACTCCCTGCATGGACCGCCCTCTGGTGCTAAGCCCGCTACGAGCTGGGATGGAACCAGCCATGTCCCCACCCTCAGGTGCCTTGTCATAGTCCTGCAGAGCCTGTTACCCTGGAAGATCCGCGGCTCTGGGGGTGCGGCAGCAAAGGCCTGAGGCTACCCAGAGACTGGAGTCTGGGGTCAAAGGCCGGAACCCAGAGAGCTGGGGCTTCAATCTCAACCTCCACACTGCTGACAATTCAGACCAGGCAACTCTCCCGCTAGGGGGCTGTCCTGTGTATGCAGGATATTCAGCTGCCTCCCTGGCCACTACCCACTTGATGCTGGTGGTCCTCACCCACCTACAGCCGTGACAACCAAAGATGCCTCAGTCTGCTCATTGCCCATGTTCAAGTCTTCTCAGCCTCCATACCGTCCTGGCCTGAAGCTTGGTTGCATGAGCTTACAATTAGTAGCAAGACAAATAACCTCTAAGAGAGATGAAAGTTCTTGGTAACTGTTATGAAGAAACAAACAAAAAAATAACTGGAGAAAACCTATACATTGGAACAAAGTTATGCTGAATGATGACAACTATCTGGAAAAAACAGTACCTGCAAAAAAAGAAAAAGATGCTAACATCATCATCCACAAGTTTCTCCGTTTAAAGGGTAAACACAGTTGTGGAAGATTACTAATGTCCTTTGGGAGGTATGATTTGAGCAGCTGTGAGCAAAACACTGAGGCATTGGGCAAACTGGTAAACAGGACAGTGAATCAGAGTTTCTTTTCCTTTTTTGAGACATCAGTGGTTTGATGAAAGAGGGAGCTTGCACACACCCCCACCACCCCTTCAATAAGAACATTCACTAGCTGGGGCCTGGGGCAGCTACAGAGGACAGTCAGTCATGTGAGTTGGTGTATGTGAAGCAGGCCCTGGTCCCACAGGGGACAGACAGAGAGCCAGAGAACAGCCATCTTGAGTGGCCTGGTCATACATGCCACCCTGACATACCCTGCATGACCCTACACTCTTGATCCACCCCTCTTCCGGAACCTTCCTGGGGTCAGGTATGTAGGGGGCACTGCAACCACATACAACAAATACAGCACAGACAGACGCAACCAAAGAGAACTAAGGAGTGAGAGACCAAGCGTGCTCAGAACTCACGTGCCAGGATGTGCGCAGATTTTGGAGCCAAGCGCTTACTGGGTCAATGGAAAGGGAGTCAATAGCAGCAATATCCTGTCCAGTTATAAGGAAGGTAAGGGCCGCCTGTGGTTTTCACCAACCCCCATGTAGAGGGGCAGGCCGGCTTGAAAAGAAACATTCTGGGACTGCCCTGGTGGTACAGTGGCTAAGACCCTTCACTCCCAAAGACAGGGGGCCCGGGTTCAATCCCTGATCAGGGAACTAGTTCCCACATGCCATGCTAAAGATTCCACATGCCACAGTGAAGGTCCTGCATGATGCTACTAAGACCTGGTACAGCCAAGTAAATATTTTTTAAAGGACAAATAAAAAAAAAAGAAACCTTCTGCTGTGAGGCACAGCCAAAATAAATCGATAAAGAAACCTCTGGTGGTCCAGCAGGAGTCAGCACAGTACCGTTCTACCACCCTAGCTGTGTTGTGTGCCGCTAGAGGTGGACTCCCCCAGCAGGTCTTTCCAAACGAGAAGCAGTGAATCCCACCAGTTGGACACATGTGTCCAGAAGCCAGCCTGCTGCACTCCACATAGCACAGCCTGGGGGCTCATGGGCATCAGTTATACAGTAAGCCTTACCCACGGGATTCCTTCCGATGTATTGGCGTGAAGGACAGGAAGATGGGGAGAGTCTTTCCCCTCCATAGGGAAAATGTATATATATTATATTTATATTTTATATATTATATAAAATAATATATTATAAAATATTATATAATAACATAATATATTATTATAAATTATATAATAGATATATTTTGGTAATATATTAATATTATTATATATTGTATGTTATTAATATATAATATATTATATGTTATTATTATATAATTATACTGTACAATATATAGTATATATTATTATATATTATATAAAATATGTATAATATATTTGTTATATATATATAATTCTTTCCTATTATAGGTGGGCCCAAGATATTGAATATAGTTCCTTGTGCCATACAGTAGGTCCTTGTTGTTTATCTATTTCATTTATAGTAATGTATATCTGTTAATCCCAAACTCCTAATTCATCCCCCCTCCCAACTTTGTCCTTTAGTAACCATAAGTTTTCTTCTATGTCTGTGTGTCTCCAACTTTTCATTTTTTTCAGTTCGTCTCCAACTTTTCATTTTTTTCAGTTCAGTTCAGTTTAGTCGCTCAGTCGTGTCCAACTCTTTGAGACCCCATGGAGTGCAGCACGCCAGGCCTCCCTGTCCATCACCAACTCCTGGAGCTTGCTCAAACTCATGTCCATTGAGCTGGTGATGCCATCCAACCGTCTCATTTGTCGTCCCCTTCTCCTGCCTTCAGTCTCTCCCAGCATCAGGGTCTTTTCTGGTGAGTCAGTTCTTCGCATCAGGTGGCCAAAGTACTGGAGTTTCAGCTTCATTTTTTTTACGTATGTATTTACTTGGCTGCATCAGGTTTTAGCTGTAGCAAAGGGAATCTTTGCTGTATCATGCAGGATCCTTAGATGGAATGCATGGACTCTCTAATTGCAGCAGGTGGGTTTAGTTGCTCCAAGGCATGTGGGATCTTGGTTCCCCAACCAGAGACAGAACCCGGGTCCCCATGCATTGTAAGGCACATTCTTAATCACTGGATCACCAGGGAAGTCCCATGACTCTAGCTTTTTAGGTCTCGTGGAGTAAGAAGACATTTACCTCTTAGTGCTAAACGAAGAACACATTATCTCTGTGATCACACTTTGGAAGTTGTTTTTAAAGATTCCGGTCTTTGGAACATAATATCCATGCTGTTGAAATTGGACTTTCCATTGGCCTGGTTTCCTCGAAGGTTCAAGCCTAAACTTTTCAAGTTCAAGACAGAGATTTGTGTTTCTTTTCTCATTTCCCTGGAACAGGATGCCATCCCTCAGGTTTCAGACCGAATTCCAGGGGAGAAATCCTCAGCAACAGGATGGTCTCCAAAACCAGGAGAGAAAAGAGTCTGCTTTAAACAACTGCCAGGCAAGACAGTGGTGGTCAGGTAGCAGCCTCGCCCCCACCAGCACGAATCTACCACCCCACCACCACGAACAGTACCAGAACCTCCACACTCCTGCAGCTCAGTCCCTGGAGAAGTCAGAAGCCGCAAAGAGCTTACTGGAAGAGGAGGAACACAAGAACAAGGCTGGAAACTTAACCTCCAGCAACTTCCCACCTCTTTCTCCCACTGCAGGCTTGCTAGCTTCCTACAGGTTTGTGCTGAAAGAATAGAGTTCCAACCTTAAACCAGAGTTTTGTAACATAGGCCTGGACACTTAAAGATTGTGCCTGTGTAAGAGAACCCTCCTGCACTGTTGGTGGGAATATAGATTGACACGACCTCTATGGAGTACAATATGGAGGGTCCTTAAAAAACTAAAAATAGAACTGCCATATGACCCAGCAATCCCACTACTGGGCATATACACCGAGAAAGCTGTAATTCAAAAAGACACGTATACCCCCGTGTTCACTGCAGCACTGTTTGCAATAGCCAGGACACGGAAGCAACCTAGATGTCTATCAACAGAACCATGGATAAAGAAGATGTGGTCCAAATATATACAATGGAATTTTACTCAGCTAGAAAGAGGAATGAAATTGGATCACTTGTAGTGATGTGGATGTACCTAGAGTCTGTCATACAGAGGAAAGTAAGTCAGAAAGAGAAACACAAAATATCGTACGGTAACGTATAAGGAATCTAGAAAGATGGTATGGATAAGCTTATTTGCAGATCAGGAAAAGAGACACAGACGTACAGAATGGATATGTGGACACAGAGGGGGAAGAGGAGGGTGAGAGAGATTGGGAGAGTAAGACTGACAGTATATACACTGCTGCTGCTGCTGCTGCTGAGTCGCATCAGTCGTGTCCGACTCTGTGCAATCCCATAAATGGAAGCCCACCAGGCTCCTCTGTCCCTGAGATTCTCCAGGCAAGAACACTGGAGTGGGTTGCCATTTCCTTCTCCAATGCATGAAAGTGAAAATTAAAAGTGAAGTCGCTCAGTCGTGTCTGACTCTTAGCCACCCCATGGACTGTAGCCCACCAGGCTCCTCCGTCCATGGGATTTCCCAGGCAAGAGTGCTGGAGTGGGGTGCCATTGCCTTCTCCAAATATATATACTGCTGTGTGTAAAATAGATAGCTGATGGGAAGCTGCTGTATACCATAGGGAGCTTAGCTCGTGCTCTGTGATGACGTAGGGGTGGATGGAGCGGGTGGAAGGGAGGTTCATGAGGGAGGAGACGTATGTATACATACAATGATCCACTTCATTGTAGAGCAGAAACTAACACAACATTATAAAGCAATTATACTCCAATAAAGAAGGGAGAGAAAGATTGTGCCTGTGTTCTGACTTAAAATGATTATATGACTTTTTATTATCTAAGAAGTTTAAAAAAAAATGGCAATGGGGCCGGCATTTTGGTCCAGGGGCAGAGGAAAGATCAAGCCCCCCAGGCCGATGTAATGACACAGCTGGGGACAAAAAGAAAGTCACTTTATTGCCACATCCCATGAGTCATTGTTACTCAATGTTTTGAGTAGTCAAACAGTGAGCAGCACTCAATGTACTGCTACATTGACCAGAAATCCTCCCATGTTTCTAGAGGATCTTCGAGTGATTTCCAGCTCTAATTTGGATATTTTTCCCATGAATCATTTTGGTGGGGATTTTAGAGAAGAAACTTTGCTCATGCCAGCATTTTGCCTAAGAGTATCCATCCCAGGGATTTCCCCAGCAGTCTAGTGGTTAAGACTCCACCTTGCAATGCAGGAAGCATGGGTTTGATTCCCTGGTTAGGGAAATAAGATTCAACATGGTGCACAATAAAAAAGGAAAAAAAAAAAAGACTATCCATATCCAATCAGTCCAAATGTGACCTTAGAATTTAGAAAGGAGAATGGTGGCTCGGATGGTAAAGAATCTGCCTGCAATGCAGGAGATCTGCATTCTGATCACTAGGTCTGGAAGATCCTCTGGAGAAGGGAATGACAAACCACTCCAGTATTCTTGCCTGAATTATTCCATCGACAGAAGAGCCAGGCAGGCTACAGCCCATGGGATTGCAAAGAGTCGGACACAACTGAGCAACTTTCACTTTGTGCAAAATTACAACTTAGATTCTTCTAGACATTTAATGACTTCCCGAGTTGTTTTCAAACTTTTCACCAATTCCTTTAGAAAAGTATTAGTAAGAGTAGCTGCTCTGACAGATAAGCTCCCACTTCCCCAGGGCTGACGTTATATATTCCAGCATTGGTGTATATATTCCAGGGTTCGTGTCCCCAGCCTCCTCTCCATTGGTGGGCAGGTGAGAAAGAGAATGAGAAAGGTGTTAACCGGCCCAGCCTGGAAATGCCATACACCCCCTGCCCACAAACCATTTTCTGGAATTCAGTCTTGCAGCTGCGTCTGACTGTAAGAGAAGCAGAACCAAGTAGCTGACTTCCGTGATGAGGAAGAGGAGGAAATGGGCTTGATGAGTGTCTAACAGGTGACTGTCACACACACAAATATACATATTAAGGTGTAATAAATGTGAAGATGTCAGTTAAGGAACTTCTCTGGTGGTCCCATGGGTAAGACTTCCCATGTAGGGGACACTGTTTCGATCCCTGGTCGAGGACCGAAGATCCCACATGCCTCGCAGCTAAAAAACCAAAACATCAAGCAGAAGCGATAATGTAACAAATTCAATAAAGACTTTAAAAACATATATTTGATAAATAAAAAGGATGCAGTTAATATTCACAGGATACCAAGAAATATGATGATAATTCTACTAGTCACATTCTAAAGATCTGAGTACTGCAACCAGCGCACACTTCAGTTGAATGCCTAAATTTGCCAATTGTTATTATCAAAGTTTGATCGAAGACAAACAGCACCCTCACAGAATGAACCTTTGAAATTCAAGAATAAATCCGAAGTTTCATTAAAAGTAAATAAAATTATCCTCTTATTAAGACAAGCAGGATTTCCCTGGTGGTACAGTGGATGGATTTCCCTGGTGGTACAGTGGATAAGAATCCGCCCGCCAACACAGGGGACAACACAGTTCGATCCCTGGCTCGGGGAAGATTCCACATGCCTCAGAGCAACTAAGCCTCTGAACCACAGTTACTGAGCCTCTGCTCTAGAGCTGGTGCTCCGAAACAAGAGAGGACATCACAAGGAAGAGTAGCCCCGCTCACCAAAACTAGAGGAAAGCCTACACGGCAACGAAGACCCAGTGCAGCCAAAAATAAATAAATAAATCTTTTTTTTTAAAAAAGAATATTGAGTATGAAGTAGGTAACTTTAGGAAGACAATTATATTCTCTTGAGTCACTAAATGTTTATTAGAATTTAAGTAATGATAGTAAATAAGAGAGTTGTATTTAGCTCCTGTAACATTTTTATATAATGAATATACGTTTATACAACTGACTGATAAAATTTCAGTGAACACAGAACCTAGGATGATTGTCAGCCCACACCACATCTAGGCACTCGCTAGAGTTTGAAATTAATCTGAAAAACACGCCTTGGTAATATGACCGACGTCATTGGTGCAGTTGAATATGGCGGTAATCTAAGCTCTTACACAATCACTCCTCCAGCATGAGGTCAGGGATGGCCCAAATGACCCTGTAGACAGCTCTTGACTCCAGTTTTCCAAAGGCCAAGGATGAAGCCAAGTACATAGTGGAGTGTAGATAAATACCTAGGTCAAAGTCATACCATGGTTTATCCCTTAAAAACTTATTAAATTCTTGCCTCTCTCTAATGCCTTCTAGTAAGATTCCTATTCGGAGCAAGCACATGGATCTGCAGGCTTTGATCATGTACGTATTGTTCATTCGCTGTTTCCAGTGTCAGAGGCCTGTAAACGCTTCTTACCCTCACCCGTCCCCTTCATCTAGAGGCTCGGTCCTCTTCTCAGCATCGGCACTTCTGCCTGGGCCCTACTTGGATGTAACTAGCGGGTACCACCACTTGTCTCCCCCTCAGCTCTGGGCCTCTGACAACACTTGTTCATCTAAACACATCTCCGTTTCCCATGCTTTCTGGACATGACCTTGGACAGCCTAGTGTTCCTCATTAATAAAGACTCTGGGGGACTCTCCTGGTGGTCCAGTGGTTAAGAATCTGGCTGCTGATGCAGCGGACATGGGTTCGATCCCTGGTCTGGGAAGATCCCACATGCCATGGAGCAACTGAGCCTGTGCCCCACAACCACTGAGGCTGCACTCTGTCCTCCACAACAAGGGAAGCCACCGCAATGCAAAGCCCACGCACCACAACTAGAGAAAGCCTGCGTGCAGCAACCAAGACCCAGTGTAGCCGAAAATTAAATAAATAAGTAAATACTTAAAGAAAAAAAAAGACTGGGGCCACTGCAACCCCTCTTACCTTGCCTCATACCCAAACCTGCTCTCACTACCATGCGGCTATTCCTCCAGTGGGACAGAAGCACGACTCAAACTTACTGGATTGTTTGGCTATATTCAGCGTTTATTTCCTAGGGAGCAAAAAGAAAACCTTCCTCTGTATCTAAGGTTTCTCCTACTGAGAGGGAGGCTTATTATTCGGCTCAAGGGTTTACAGGCAGAACATAAGGAATTTCCAAGTTTGGGGCCCTTCATCATAATATCCGCCAGACGAAGTTAAACATCCAACACAGGTCTGTCTAGTGAAGGCTATGGTTTTCCAGTAGTCATGTATGGATGTGAGAGTTGGACTATAAAGAAAGCTGAGCACCGAAGAACTGATGCTTTTGAACTGTGGTGTTGGAGAAGACTCTTGAGAGTCCTTCGGACTGCAAGGAGATCCAAGCAGTCCATCCTAAAGGAAATCAGTCCTGAATGTTCATTGAAAGGACTGATGCTGAAGCTGAAACTCCAATACTTTGGCTGCCTAATGCGAAGAGCTGACTACTTAAAAAAGACCCTGATGCTGGGAAAGATTGAGGCCGAGAAGAGAAGGGGACGACAGAGGATGAGATGGTTGGATGGTATCACCAACTCAATGGACATGAGTTTGAGTAAACTCTGGGAGTTGGGAGGCCTGGTGTGCTGCAGTCCATGGGATCGCAAAGAGTTGGACACGACTGAGAAACTGAACTGAACTGAGTTACATGCTTTGCAGTAGCTGGGCTATTACTTTGCTAATGGTTTCTATTTTTGTATATGTCCCTAAAGGGAAGCCTGTTGCGTAGGTTTGGGTGGACTCTGAAATCAACTTAAATTCATCCAAGCTGGTCACCCCTCGATATCGGTGTTAATTATTGACTCTCTGTGCCTTAGCTGTCCCACCTGTGAAATGGGACAAGCACAGGCCCTTACCTCACTAGATGTCTGGCTGTGAGGAATAGAGAAACGCCATGTGGAAACATCCAGCAGAGCATTAGGAAGTTTCCCAGCTCTCTTTCTACCTATACCTTCCCCCCACCCCCGTATTCTTTTTCTCTCCAGAAACCCAGCCAGACCTTGAGCTTCCCTGAGTCCCCCACCGGGTGACGAGTCCCATTCAGACTTTCCCCATCCTAAGAAGGATGAGCCTGGCTTTGAACTGGAACATTCTAGCACATTCCATCTGGGCTTCACCAGTCCCTTCTCCTGACTGCACACACTCAACTGCGCCTGCCCTGGCTGGGCCTGGGTAGTGATCTGGCCTTGACTTGGCTTTGACCAGAGGGCTTGGAGGCACAGTATTTCCATTCTTGCTTTTGGTTCCTCACTAGGTGGTGTTCTTTCCCAGAAAACTCTGAAGCATTTCCTGTTCTGCAGTCTGTTGAAAAATTGTATCAGATGACTGATTCCAGTGCCCAGGTGGTGGGGTAAGCCAGCCCTGGTGCGACTCCAGTTAACCACGTCCAGGCTTGTTGGGGTTCAGATCAGAAGCCTGTGCAGGAGTGAATGGAAGAGAGAGTGGTTGCTGTCCACAGGGTCTCTGTCTTGCTGGGCTGCCCCTTCCCAGGTCCTGGTTACAGGGAACAGGCTTTTGTTGGGGGTTGAGGGGGGCATGTTTTGTCTATACTTTCCAGAGTGCCTGCTTCTGGGGTTTATGTGTATTTCTGTGTACTCAGTCAAGTCCGATTCTTTGCAACCCCATGGACTGTAGCCCACCAGGATCCTCTGCCCAAGGGGATTCTCCAGGCAAGAATATTGGTGTGGGTTGCCATTTCCCTCTCCAGGGGAATCTTCCTGACCCAGGGATCAAACCCCCGTCTCTTGCATCTCCTGCATTGGCAGGTGGATTCTTTACCACTAGCGCCACCTGGGAAGCCCCTGGGGTTTATGAAGTCAGAGCAAAGCCAAGGGTCCTGAGATCCCCAACCAATGTGTCTGACTGTGGTTGATTCACATGCAACATCTGGGATTTTTAGTTGTGCTTACTGAGAGTAACATGGAAATGTGTGTCTACTCTATTTCCCCAGGGATGGAACTCTCCTGGAATTGTAGACCAAATCTCCCGAAAACTGACTTCTCTTGCTGAGTTCATGATTAACCTCTATCCAAACCTTGATTGCCTTGCTTGTCTCCTCTAATTTCAATCCTGTGCTGACTGAATGCTAACCAACCAGAGTCAGATGGCTGAGTTGGTTGTGTCGATGACATCACTAAAATGGTAGCATGTCTGCTGTTGTAGATCTTGTCACTGATGGACACACTCGGGTTGTCTCTCTGGGGCAAGGTGAGTTCACAGACCCTGGAGCCATGGACCACCTGGTCAGAGAATGGTAAACTGGAGACATTCTGATCTCCAAAACCACGATTTAGAAATGTCACAAGAGGGACGTCCCTGGTGGTCCAATGGTTAAGATTCCGTGCAGCACAAGGGGTGCAGGGTCCATCCCAGGTCAGGGGGGCTAAGATCCCAAATGCCTCACAAAAAAAAGGGCAGAGAAAAAGGGCATCTGCATGATAAACAAGTTAGAGAAAATGGAAAGTTACCAACAAAGTAGGTTTTTCTCAGGATAAAAATATGTATGTGTGTATATGTATATACATACATATATGTATATAATTCCTTTGTATATATAATATATATAAGGTGATACAGGAATTCATCAAATGTGACCAAAAAAAAAAAAAGAGAGAGAGAGAGAGAAATGTCGCAAGAGGACGATTAACCCGGGTTTCTTTAAAACACCCCTAACTCACAGACCAAGGTGGAGTGGATCTGAGACTTGTCTCCCATGATTCCCTGCAAATTAACCCTTACATTGCTGCAAACACCCTCTGCTAGAGTTTGGCTTTCTGCACTGTGGCCACATGAACCCTTGCTCAATTATATTAGAAGAGCAAGATGGTTTTGATGGGTGTCCGGGAACCAACTAGGAGAAAATGTGAAGGTCTGGACTTGACTGGCAGACACAGATGAGTGGGATGCAGGAGAATAGTTCGGAGGTTAATAAAGGCAGGAAAGAGCAATGAAAATAAATCTGATATTGGTCCTAACAGACCTCTGTAGCAGGTGGTCAGCACGGTCAGTATTAGAACAACTGCCCAGAGTCCAGCACGATTGTCTTGACAGAAGAACAGACTGGCGGTTTGTCCTGGGGAATCAGGCATATGGTTTCCACGTGGACTGTCTCCTGAGCTGGTAGGTCTTTAATCTAAAAAGGAAATAAATCTTTCCTTTTAAAAAACTGGGGTTCTGTGGTAGCTCAGTTGGCAAAGAATCTTCGAAGAGGTTTCACTGAGTGTTTGACCCAACAGAATTTATCTATTGCTCCCATGGGTTAAACCCAGTTGGTGAGACTAAACAGAATACTATTTTGAAAAGTTCTGGAAATAAGGTTCTCCAAGCCTCTTATATTTTTAATGTACTGAGGTCTGTATGAGTTTGATTTTTTGAAAGTGAATAATGGGATTTAAACGTCTGCTTTACCACACTGCTGAACAATGAGGACTTGTAGTCATGCTGTCAAAACAATAATAATAAAGCAAAATGCCACTGGAAGGTCAATTATTTTGATGTGTGGGTAAAGGAAACACAGTTCATATCTTAAGACTTTGAATAGTCAGCTCTCTACAGGTGAATTCCTGTATCACCTTATATATATTATATATATAAAGGAATTATTATATACATATACGTATGTATATACATATACACACATACATATTTTTATCCTGAGAAAAACCTACTTTGTTGGTAACTTTCCATTTTCTTTAACTTGTTTATCATGCAAATGCCCTTTTTCTCTGTGTAAGCCAGCATGTGTTTTGCAATGGGTAACAGGAATCCTGACGGACAGTGGTTTAAAACATTCAGGAGATTTTCATTTTACTTCATGGAAAGCCCGTCGGCTGGCAGTCCCTGCTTTAGTTTGGAAGCTTACCAACGTCATCCAGGATCCAGGGACTTTCCACCCTGTTTTCCCACTTGGCCCTCAGGCTCAGGGTCATAAGACGGTTTCTACAGAGGCGGGCATCGCGGCCCCTCCCAGCCTGTCGTGAGAAGGGGCGGGGGTGGAGAGGGGGAACGGACACTTTTTCTCCTCAGACTCGTCTCTCTTGTCAGAGGGCAAAGTCTTTCTCAGAAGCCCCAGAAGACATCCTCTGGTCTTGGCCAGAACTGGTCAACTGGCCACGTTGCCTGCAAGAAAGCGGGTGTCACTGTGTTATGAAGACCACAATGCCCACAACTGATGGGTTCTTAGCAGGGGCACCCTGCTCCTCTGGAGGTACTGGAAATATAGAAGGGGCACTTTTGGTCATCACAGTAAAAAAAAGAGGTGCTACTGGCATGTCATGGATTAGTTTAAGGATGCTAAATGTTCTAAAATGCACAGACCCCTTCTACACATCAAACAAGATTTGTCTTACTCAAAATACCAATAGCAGTGCTATTAAGAAACACTGGGCTCATACCAATGATCATTCACCCCATGGGCTGAAGGTATCACGACTCAAACACAGTCTGGGGGCCGAGAGCAAGAAGGAGAACACGGCTCCCCGCAGAGGTGCCCTGGTACCCTCGTGGGGGTCAGGAGGAGGGTGTTTAATCATGCTGGCATGTTGAATCCTTTTCAGAAAGTACTGTTACTTACAACGAACGGAGAGCAAGGCAGGGAAATCAACTCCAAGGGCCGCCTTTATTTTTCCTAATGAAGAGATTTCCCCGTAACTGGACAAGCCTGTTTCCAAGAACAAGTGAGTCTGAGTTTCCCCTGCCTCTAATATCTCTGCTCCTTGCTCCCACCAAGGATTCAGAATGACTAAAACCCAACTGTATAGCCACTATTTCAAAGATAAAAATCTCCTTTGAAGACTGTGTACCTAGTACAATAGTGGCAGGTATCTAATAAATATTTCTAGGGTATATGACAAAATAAAGTGAAAGTGTTAGTCGCTCAGTCATGTCCAATTCTTTGCGACCCTGTGGATTGTAGCTCACCAGGCCCCTCTGTCCATGAAATTCTCCAGGCAAGGATACTGGACTGGGTTGCCGTTTCTTTCTGATTGGGATCTTCCCAACCCAGGGATCAGAACCTGGACCTCCTGCATTGCAGGCAGATTCTTTACCATCTAAGCCACTAGGGAAGCCCTATATGACAAATATGTTGATTCAAATCAATACAAGGAAGCAAAGCCTGGAAAAGCATTCAGCATTATGTTCAAGGAGATAGATACAATGAAATAGAATTTGAAAAATTGTACTAGTAAAAAAATATGATAGAAACCTAATTATTATTTTATATATATATATATATATATATATATATATATGAATACCAGCGGAGTTCTTTGTGGTCTGCAAAGACAATGAAGACTAAATATCATAAGCTTTAATGGTGGTTACAAAATGTGTCGACTAAGACTGAAGGATTAGATTGGGTTGGCATACTGCAATGCGGCTCACAGAAAAATTGTGAGCAAGTCAATGTAGAACCCACTAGCTTAGAAAATTCATCTACAAAGCTTCGTTTAGCTCCTCTAGGTGTAAAACCTCAAACCTCTATATCTGAGCCCACAATTAGTTAAAGTAAATAATGTGTTTAAAGCTGATTGCTAGTGAGGAATGGCAGATAATCTGCTAAAGAGGAGTGGAAAGAGCACTGAAGACAGAAAGGATGGGCGAAGCTAAGGAACTGACTCACGGAAGAGCATGATGTGCTCATGGTGAAGGCCACATGAGCTCTGAGCTCAGGAGTGCTTCTGCGAATCGCTGCTGCTACTTCTCCAAGGACTAACTCTGCTACATCTCCAGGCTCTCTAGACTTCTTGGGTGCAAAGATAAAAAGCCACACTTACTGCAAATACCTCTTTCCATATAATATTGATTTATTTATTTGGCTGCACCGGGTCTCAGTTGTAGAAGAAGGGATCTTTTATTTGAGGCAAGCAGCACGTGGGATCTAGTTCTCTGACCAGGGATGGAACCCTGGCCATGTGCATCGGGACTGCAGAGTCTTAGCTAGTGGACCACCAGGGAAGTCCCACAAATACCTTTTCCATTTCTTCTTCTGGTTTCCCTATTAATACTTTATTAGGTGGCTCCTAAATCAAAGTATTGTTTTTGCTTTGTCTCCATCCCTTCATTATTTCTGGAGTTATTTCTTCACTGATCTTCAGTAGCATATTGGGCACCTACTGACCTGGGGAGTTCCTCTTTCAGTATCCTATCATTTTGCCTTTTCATACTGTTCATGGGGTTCTCAAGGCAAGAATACTGAAGTGGCTTGCCAGTCCCTTCTCCAGTGGACCACACTTTGTCAGACCTCTCCACCATGACCCTCCCGACTTGGGTGGCCCTACGGGCATGGCTTAGTTTCATTGAGTTAGACAAGGCTGTGGTCCTAGTGTGATTAGATTGACTAGTTTTCTGTGAGTATGGTTTCAATGTGTCTGCCCTCTGATGCCCTCTTGCAACACCTACCGTCTTACTTGGGTTTCTCTTACCTTGGGCATGGGGTATCTCTTCAAGGCTGCTCCAGCAAAGCGCAGCAGCTGCTCCTTACCTTGGACAGGGGTATCTCCTCGCCGCCACCCCACCTGACCTTGAACATGGAATAGCTCCTCTCAGCCCTCCTGCACCCGCGCAGCCACCGCTCCTTGGACGTGGGGTAGCTCCTCCCGGCCGCCGCCCCTGGCCTCGGGCGTGGGGCAAATTGGAAGTGGTCAAACGAGAGATGGCAAGAGTGAACGTCGACATTCTAGGAATCAGCGAACTAAAATGGACTGGAATGGATGAATTTAACTCAGATGACCATTATATCTACTACTGTGGGCAGGAATCCTTCAGAAGAAATGAGTAGCCATCATGGTCAACAAAAGAGTCCGAAATGCAGTACTTGGATGCAATCCTATTCGTTTCCAAGGCAAACCATTCAATATCACAGTAATCCAAGTCTATGCCCCAACTAGTAATGCTGAAGAAGCTGAAGTGGAATGGTTCTGTGAAGACCTACAAGACCTTTTAGAACTAACACCCAAAAAAGATGTCCTTTTCATTATAGGGGACTGGAGTGCAAAAGAAGGAAGTCAAGAAACACCTGGAGTAACAGGCAAATTTGGCCTTGGAATACGGAATGAAGCAGGGCAAAGACTAATAGAGTTTTGCCAAGAAAATGCGCTGGTCATAGCAAACACCCTCTTCCAACAACACAAGAGAAGACTCTACACATGGACATCACCAGATAGTCAACACCGAAATCAGATTGGTTATATTCTTTGCAGCCAAAGATGAAGAAGCTCTATACAGTCAACAAAAACAAGACCAGGAGCTGACTGTGGCTCAGATCATGAACTCCTTATTGCCAAATTCAGACTGAAATTGAAGAAAGTATGGAAAACCACTAGACCATTCAGATATGACCTAAATCAAATCCCTTATGATTATACAGTAGAAGTGAGAAATAGATTTAAGGGACTAGATCTGATAGATAGAGTGCCTGATGAACTATGGAATGAGGTTCGTGACATTGTACAGGAGACAGGGATCAAGACCATCCCCAGGGAAAAGAAATGCAAAAAAGCAAAATGGCTGTCTGGGGAGGCCTTACAAATAGCTGTGAAAAGAAGAGAGGTGAAAAGCAAAGGAGAAAAGGAAAGATATAAGCATCTGAATGCAGAGTTCCAAAGAATAGCAAGAAGAGATAAGAAAGCCTTTCTCAGTGATCAATGCAAAGAAAACAACAGAAGGGGAAAGACTAGAGATCTCTTCAAGAAAATTAGAGATACCAAGGGAACATTTCATGCAAAGATGGGCTCGATAAAGGACAGAAATGGTCTGGACCTAACAGAAGCAGAAGATATTAAGAAGAGGTGGCAAGAATACACGGAAGAACTGTACAAAAAAGATCTTCACAACCCAGATAATCACGATGGTGTGATCACTCACCTAGAGCCAGACATCCTGGAATGTGAAGGCAAGTGGATCTTAGAAAGCATCACTACGAACAAAGCTAGTGGAGGTGATGGAATTCCAGTTGAGCTGTTTCAAATCCTGAAAGATGATGCTGTGAAAGTGCTGCAGTCAATATGCCAGCAAATTTGGAAAACTCAGCAGTGGCCACAGGACTGGAAAAGGTCAGTTTTCATTCCAATCCCAAAGAAAGGCAATGCCAAAGAATGCTCAAACTACCGCACAATTGCACTCATCTCACATGCTAGTAAAGTAATGCTCAAAATTCTCCAAGCCAGGCTTCAGCAGTGCGTGAACCGTGAACTTCCTGATGTTCAAGCTGGTTTTAGAAAAGGCAGAGGAACCAGAGATCAAATTGCCAACATCCGCTGGATCATGGAAAAAGCAAGAGAGTTCCAGAAAAACATCTCCTTCTGCTTTACTGACTATGCCAAAGCCTTTGACTGTGTGGATCACAATAAACTGTGGAAAATTCTGAAAGAGATGGGAATACCAGACCACCAGCTCTGCCTCTTGAGAAATCTATATGCAGGTCAGGAAGCAGCAGTTAGAACTGGACATGGAACAACAGACTGGTTCCAAATAGGAAAAGGAGTACGTCAACACTGTATATTGTCACCGGCTTATTTAACCTATACGCAGAGTACATCATGAGAAACACTGGGCTGCAAGAAACACAAGCTGGAATCAAGATTGCCAGGAGAAATATCAATATCCTGAGATATGCAGATGATACCACCCTTATGGCAGAAAGTGAAGAGGAACTAAAAAGCCTCTTGAGGAAAGTGAAAGTGGAGAGTGAAAAAGTTGGCTTAAAGCTCAACATTCAGAAAATGAAGATCATGGTCCTATCACTTCATGGGAAATAGATGGGGGAAACAGTGGAAACAGTGTCAGACTTTATTGTTTTGGGCTTCAAAATCACTGCAGATGGTGACTGCAGCCATGAAATTAAGACACTTACTCCTTGGAAGAAAAGTTATGACCAACCTAGACAGCATATTCAAAAGCAGAGACATTACTTTGCCAACAAAGGTCTGTCTAGTCAAGGCTGGTTTTTCCAGTAGTCATGTATGGATGTGAGAGTTGGACTGTGAAGAAAGCTGAGCGCCAAAGAATTGACCCTATTGAACTGTGGTGTTGGAGAAGACTCTTGAGAGTCCCTTGGACTGCAAGGAGATCCAACCAGTCCATTCTGAAGGAGATCAGCCCTGGGGTTTCTTTGGAAGGAATGATACTAAAGCTGAAACTCCAGTACTTTGGCCACCTCAAGAGAAAAGTTGACTCATTGGAAAAGACTCTGATGCTGGGAGGGATTGGGGGCAAGAGAAGGGGCTGACAGAGGATGAGATGGCTGGATGCCATCACTGACTCGATGGACGTGAGTCTGAGTGAACTCCGGGAGTTGATGATGGACAGGGAGGCCTGGCGTGCTGCGATTCATGGAGTTGCAGAGAATTGGGCACAACTGAGCAACTGAACTGAAGTGAGCTAAAATCAAAGTAGCAGGGTTCTAGGTTATGGGCTGAGTAGTAGGCTGATGGGAAAGAAGTGACCACTTTACTTAAACCAATCTAAATCGATCACATGTGCCATTTAAAACAATAATATGTAAGTAACTTTCTTCATGGATTTCCCTTGTGGCTCAGTAGGTAAAGAATCTGCCTGCAACCCAGGAGACCTGGGTCCGATCCCTGGGATGGGAAGATCTGCTGGAGAAGGGAAAGGCTACCCGTGCCAGTCTTCTGGCCTGGAGAATTCCATAGATTGCATAGTCCACGGGGTCGCAGAGAGTCGGACACGACTAAGCGGCTTTCACTCACTTACTCAACCTTCTTCATTCTTTGACATCTCATTTGAAATTGCAGCTTGAAGCTGGCTGCATAGTGACACTTTACTAGGTTAACTCGGGTGCTCAATAAAAAATTTATTGTTTATAGTTTCACAAAGGTTTTTTTGGGGAATAATTAATTTGGTAGCACCGTTAAACTTGTACTACCACTACTCTTTCTCCTGTGTTTCCTGTAAATTGGAGCTTGTCCCACCATTTCAGATTCAGAATTTGACCAGTTCAGGCAGTGACCACCAGGTGGCACCACTATACAAGCGCATTCCTTTTGCAACTAGATCACCTGTGAGGTGATCCTTCCGTGCCACATGAATCCTCCTATTTCCCAGCAATCTGTCGTCTAAAGGCTTTATTTTCTTTTAATATCTTACCGTTTTATCTGTCAGTTATATATCTCATTAAGGCTGAGTGTGGGAGGAAATTTTTCAGCTGGTTTTAAAGGCACAAGATTCAAATTCTTATTCCATGAATGCAAGTGCTTTATCTTCAGAAAAATTCAAATTTTATTTTTTCCTGGGACCTCCTTGGTGGTCCAATGGTTAAGACTCTGCACTTCAGGCTCAATCTCTGGTCAGGGAACTAAGATCCTGCATGCTACTTGGCATGACCAAAAAAATTTTTTTTTAATTTGGACCTTTTTTTTTTTTTTTTTTTTGGTCCACTGGGTCTTCATTGCTTTGTGTGGGCTCTTCATTGTGGTTCTCAGACCTCCAGCTGTGACGCACAGGCTGGGTTGCTCTGCAGCACGTGGGATCTTAGTTCCCTGACCAGGGATCAAACCTGCATCCTCTGCCTTGGCAGGTAGATGCTTAAGCCCTCGACCGCTGGGGAAGGCTCAGATCCTGCTGTTCTTGATCTAGACTTTGAGAGATGCCACCAAAGTAACACAAGAGAAGATTGTTTTAATAACATGCAGTTTCATTCAGTCAACAAAAGTACACCTAAGCATCAATAATGCAGCAGGCCCTGACCTGGGCAGTTGAGCTCTAACTTCACAGAAGAAATGGTCCCCTGTTTAAAGCGGGAATGCACCTGCCTCATCTGACTGGAATATGGCCAGGAATTAGCCATGATTTGCAGAGGGAAGTCCTGTCAACACATAAAGGTTTTAAAGTCCATTGATAAACTTTCCTGAATCATTTCTTTTTTTAACACTTATATTTGGCTGTGCCAGGTCTTAGTTGCGGCATATGGGATCCAGTTTCCTGACCAGGGATGGAGCCTGAGCCCCCTACATCGGGAGTGCAAAATCTTAGCCACTGGACCACCAGGGAAGTCCCCAAAGATTTCTTAATTGCATAACAGTTATCTCCTGATTACCTCATTTATTCTATATTTATTTGCTAGTACCCTATTGTAAGGAAGAGTTTCTTCTCATCCACCCAGAGTGAACCACACTAGTCCTTAAAAAAAAAAAAAAAGGCAGGGCAAATACTATTTTTACTTTTAATAACTAATTTTCATAAGAAGCTGGTGTAAGTCATTTCCAATGATGGAAAACCAGCCCCTACCCCCTTTGTCTCTTATCAAGTGTAACTGCAGAGTCATAGATTTTTATTTGTTCAGTACTTACAATCAATTCCAGTCATTTTCTTTTATTGTTCATTCATTCATCTGGCTACATAGGGTCTTGGGTATGGCAGGCAGGATCTTTGTTCGATCTTCGTCCTGGCATCAGGGATCTTCAGCTGTGGCATGTGGGGTTTAGCTCCCTGACCTGGGCTCTAAACTGGCTCCCCCAGCATCAGGAGTGCAGTCTTAGCCACTGGACCACCAGAGAAGTCCCTGTAGTCTTCCCCTGATGCTAAATTTGCCTTAAACTTGGCCTGTGGGAGATCCTTCAAGCTAGTTCGTGTCTTTTAAAAATTTAATTCTGAAGATTGAATATACCAAAGGCCATGGCCTGACCAAATATGAAAAAAGAAACTCTGACCCACAACCTGCAGCTGCCTGCCCCGGGAAACCAATCCCCTTATCTCTGATAACCAGCCCCAGAAGCCAGCCAGCTGTAAGTCACAATTGGAGGAAGTCAGGCTGCTATCACAGGTAACAATCCAGGAAGGTAAATAATAATGTATGACAATCAGCTCAAAATGGCCCTGACCTACTTAAAAACCGATAGCTTCTCTAATATTTGTCCCCACTTCCAACTTGGAACCAACCAGAGAAAGCCAAATAAGCACCCCTCAACAATCAGACAGGTAACCTTGCTTCCGGATACCTGCTTCCAGCTTCTCTGTGCCAACAGCCTCCAGCAGGGCATACCTGAAGCCATTCTTTCTTTGCACTATGAAGCCCTCTGCCTGCCTCTGCCAAAATGCAAGAGATGGTGGTTGACTTGACTCTGACTCTGGAGAAATAAGACTTTGCTTTTCTCATTTGGCTGGTCTTCATTTATTTCCACACATCACTGAAGGACAATTTACATACGCATGAGGATAAAGTTTCTATCAGGTATGGTTTACATTCAGTGCACCCATCTTAGCTGTACTGTTGGATGAATATTGACAAACTTGCATACTTAGCTGTGCATGCACACTCAGTCACTCAGCACGTCTGACTCTTTGCGACCCCATGGACTGAAGCCTGCTAGGCTTTCCAGTGCTTGGAATTTTTCCAGGCAAGAATACTGGAATGGGTTGCCATTTCCTTCTCTAGGGGATCTTCCCAACCCAAGGATCAAATTTGCATCTCCTTCGTTTCCTGTATCACAGGCAGGTTATTTACCACTGTGCCACCAGGGAAGCCCTATCTATTGAATTATCACCACTGTAATCATGATTTAGAATATTTTCATCACCCCCAAAATTCCCCCGTGTTCCTTTCCAACCAATTCCTGCTCTGTTCCACTCGGAGCCAAGCATGGATTTGACGTCTGTCCCTATCAGTTAGTTTTGCCTGTTCTCCTAAGTCCTGTTGACATCTTTATTAGCCTAAGCAACACCTTTACTAAGCAACACCTTTTCATGCAGGCATAATGTAATGTCTCATTCATCTTGCACTTTCCCTGCTCCATCAGGCATTAGCCAATTCTCCAAGGAGTTCTGGTTCTATTTAGTGGGAATGGAATTTAGAAGCCATGAGAGGAAGTTCCCTCAGCATTACTCTGAAGTGGCCTGTGCTTGCCTGGGACACTTTCTGCTTTAACACAAAGTGCAACATCCTGGCAAATCCCCTCAGTCTCTGGGAAACTGGGACAGTTGGTCATGGACCAGTGCTCCTAGGCCCTTTGGGGGCACAAAAGTAGTAAATCTATTTTTTAAATCATGTGCTCAAGTTGATATATCCAATTTAAATATATGTGTTGTGTGTTTAGTGTGTTTAGTCACTAAGTCGTGTCCAATTCTTTGCGAGCCCATGGACTGTAATCTGTCAGGCTCCTCGGTCAGTGGGATTCTCCAGGCCAGAAAACTGGAGTGGGCTGACCATTCCCTTCTCCAGGGGATCTTCCCAACCCAGGGATCGAACCTGAGTCTCCTGCATTGTAGGCAGGTGGGTCTCCTGCATTGTAGGTGGATGAGTCTCCTGCATTGTAGGTAGATTCATTACCACTGAGCCACCAGGGAAGACCCTTACAGGTTTTTTCCGAACTTCTTTGATCTTATATTTGTATCTCATTTTCTCTTACAAAGTCTTATACATGAGAACATTAAAATATTTGTATTATCCAATATACGTAGTTTCAAAACCACAGAAACAATATTACCGTTAATTATAAACATCTGATTGAAACTGAAGATTCCTTTGCAGTTTTTTTTCTTATCCTAAGCCATCCCACCGCAGATAATTCTCTTAAAGTACTGTGTCCAGAAGACCTGTGCAGTTCTTTTCTCCATGTAACAACATAGTTACGTTATCAATATGACTTAGAGTTAAGCTTATTTTAATGTGCTATCAACTTTGGGTTCTTTTTAATGTTTATGGGACAAGCTTCCAATTTTCCAAATAGCCTGGCACGTATTTCAAGGTAACAGATATCACCCTCATTCTGTTTTTCTGGCGGCATTGTATTCCATGATATGGATGTATCATGTCTAACCAGTTCCCTATTAATGGACATTTATTTCCAAACTTTTGTGATGACACTGTCACAAGTAACCTTGCCCACATGTTCTTTCTGTATGTGAAGTTGTCTTTTCAGAGTAAGGTTAGGGTTAGACTTGAAACTGCAAGACCTAAGAATAAGTGCATACATAATTTTGGCACTCCATAGGGCTTGAATCATTTTCCCATTCCCACCAGAAAACGCATAAGCACTGTTTCTCCACAGTCTTGTCATTTCAGTGGGCATTTCCATTATAAGTGAGCATGAACAGTTCTTTCCTGTTTACCAGTCATTGCTGTTCTTCTGCAGGAAATGTCTACTCATGTCTTTGTCCATTTTTCCCTTCAAATTTTGGTCTTTGACCACCTAGAGTATACTTTGTTGTCTTTCAGTTGCTAAATCGTGTCCTACTCTTAGCAACCCCATGGACGGCAGCACGCCAGGCTTCCCTATCCTTTCACTATCTCTCAGAGTTTGCTCAAACTCTTGTCCATTGAGTCAGTGATACCATCCAACTGTCTCATCCTCTGTTGTCACCTTCTCCTCCTGCCCTCAATCGTTCCCAGCCACAGGGTCTTTTCCAAAGAGTCGGTTCTTTGCATCAGGTGGCCAAAATACTGGAGCTTCAGTTATCAGTCCTTCCTGTGACCATTTGGTTGATTCCTTGTAGGATTGACTGGTTTGATCTCCTTATTGTCTAAGGGACTCTTAAGAGACTTCTCCAGCACAATTCAAAAGCATCTAAGCGTATACTGTACTTTTATCCTTATAAATCACCTCATTCCAGAACACCTCCTTTGGGGATAAACGGTTTTGGTGAAGCTGGATAAGGGGAGCCCAATGCAAAGACTATCTGACTCCTCCAGTAAGTTTAAGAGTCTAACATCCACCAGACAACACCATGGTTCTGTGATAGACCAGTTGATCGTGTAAGGGAGGGTATCTGAATTAAAATTTGTATTAGAGGGTTCTTTAGGGGCTATTTATTGTCTCTCATCTCTTACTCAACTATCCTGTATGATGACAGGGAGGCCGGTGACTTAAATGCAGCGTCTCTGGACCAAAAGGAGCCCCCACCGTGCCCTGATATAGATAATACCTTAACGTTTCAGACAGTGAGCCTGTTGCTAGGCCTGGAATGAAGTGGACTTTGCAGTCTCTTGCAGTGAGGGAGAGGAGAAGGCAATGGTACCCCATTCCAGTATTCTAGCCTGGAAAATCCCATGGACGGAGGAGCCTGGTAGGCTGCAGTCCATAACGTCACTAAGAGTCGGACACGACTGAGCGACTTCACTTTCACTTTTCACTTTCATGCATTGGAGAAGGAAACGGCAACCCACTCCAGTGTTCTTGCCTGGAGAATCCCAGAGCCTGGTGGGCTGTTGTCTATGGGGTCGCACAGAGTCGGACACGACTGAAGCGACTTACCCGCAGCAGCAGCAGCAGCAGAGGGTAGAGTAAGCCATGGAACATAAGTCATGTTAAGAAAAATTGTTTATTATTGCTCGCCACTCATGGCAAGATACTTTCTGAAACAAACGAAACAAGACAAAAAGAACTCAGGAGGTTGAGTTAGCAAGGTGCCCCCAGAGCAGCAGACAGAAGTACAATCTCCACCTCCCAGACAATAGCTCCCAGGTTTCGCCTCGAGATTTCAAGGAGCAGTCGAACCAAGCGTCCACTTCCAGGATGAAGAGAGGGCATCGGTTTCTAAAGTATCAAAACCTAGAGCAGCGACGGTTCGCGACATCTAGACTGACCGCATTCGCTGCCTAAAGCCGTCCTCAGGAGACTTGCACCTGGCCCGCCAGCACGCGGAAGCATCATCGCTGGGCGCTGCACCAAAGGGCAGCCAATCAGTCACTGCCTTCGTCCAGATTCCTCCGCCGGAGGCCGCGCCGCAGCCGCAGGTGGCCCGGCGAGCGCGTCCACCCAGCGCCGCCAATCGCGACCCCCGCCGCCCTTCCCGTGATGCCCCGCGGCTGACCTGCGACCTCGCGGCTCGCCTTTCCCTGAGGCCGGTTTTTCTCCCCGCCCCCCTCCCCTCCCCTCCGGCGAGCTTGCAAGGGCTCTAGCGGCCGCGGGGCGTGCCGCCGGGCGCAGCTCCTCCCTGAGCGACTGCAGGCCTCCCGGCAGGCGCCTTCCCTTAGCCTCTCCTCCTCGCGGCGGGGCCCAGCGGGCGGGTAGCCGCGACCGCGTCCGGGAAGCACTACCCGTCGGTGAGTGGGCCGGGCGCGAACTCCGCGGGGCGGAGAAGCGGGCGGGCGCCAGCGGCGGCGCGGGGCGGGGCGGCGGGAGGAGCGGGAAGGGGGTGGGGCGTCGGGGCCTCGCTTCCTCCCTCAGCGCCATTTTGTGGCAGCGAGACCCGCAAATAAAGGGGAGCGCCGGGGTTGCGGCGCGGAGGAGGAGCGCGGGGGCCGGCGGCGGCGGCGCGGTCGGGCGGCCTGGGCGGCGAGAGGACAGCGCGGGGTCGGCCTATGTGACTGGGCGGGCGCCGGCGCGGCCTCCGTTTGGAGAGGTAGGTGCGGGCCGCCGCCGGCTGCAGCGGAGGCGAGGACCTCCGAGTCCCCAGGCGGCTGAGGTGCGGCCGCCCGGCCCCGGAAGGGGCCAACTGAGCGCAGGAGGCGGACTCGGGGTTCCCGGGCCCCCCGGCCTCCCGTTAGCCCCGCCGTCTGCCCGCTGGCAGGGACGACACTTCCGCCGTCTCGAGGCCATTTTACCTCGGTTCTCAGGGAGCCGGGGGCGAGGTGGGCGCTCCCGCGGGGCCGGCAACGCCGGGAGGCCGTCCCCTCGGAGCGCGCGTCCCGTCACCCCCTCGGCGTCGCGGGCTCCCCCACCTCCCTCGGCAGGATCGTGAGGACCGGCGGCACCGACGAGCCGAGGGGAGGAAAGCCGCGTCCGTGAAGCACATTTCACGTCGCGCAGTAGCTTCCTACTGCAGCTGCGTTGTCTTGTAGGCTTCCATTTTTAAATGAGTGCATGCCTTCTAACTAAAATAAATACTGACTGAATTCAAGGTTTTCGTGAAATTTTAAAATCTCGCCTTGGATCTCTCTAAACCGCATTTCTCTAGTCAGTGGGGAACACGTAGTGGAAAAATGTCCACGTTTGTTTTGATGAAGTCAGGTTGGATATTTGATCCCAAAGGACTAGGTTAAAATCCGTAATAACCGTGTTCATAAGGGAAGCAATGATTCTTTTGCCGAGATTAGAGAAAGGTAGAAAAATATTTCCATGAGCATGTTATGGTCCTGAGTTCATATAGTTTTCTACTTAAGAATTTGGTTCCATCACTAAGGAGGATAAGTGGAAGTCACAGGTCTGTCACCACAAGTTTCTTCAAAAAGAAAAGTATTGTGAAAATCTTTGCACGATGCCTGTTACACATTTACATATGTCATTTATTTATTTATTTTTTATATATGTCATTTAGTATCATCTGATTAGGCAAGTTGGGGAAAGAAAATGCGGCGTGTGATAAAGATGAGGTTAAATTTCAATGATTTGTTTCGCTGTATTCCTACAGTTCTTTCATATCTTACATTATCTTCAGTAGTTAGCTATAGCTAAGTGATCAGTATTTTCACTTCCCAGTAGCAGAACTTAGGCAAACTACCTAAATTTCTAAGTCCCAACTGACAAAAGTAATGATGATCAAGTGTATCCCAGGCACAGCTAGTTTTTTTACTTAACTCATCTAACTTATAGAACTTCACCGGTTTGAATTTTGAGTATTTGTCAGAAATGAGTTGGTATACAGAAAATTCATAGCCTTGTGGCATGGAGAGGAGAGTTGTAATAATTATATTTGTCCAGTCCGTTACAGCACTCAGAGTCCCTTACGTTCATCTAAGTATGTATATATGTAATACACAGTTCCCCTGGAAATATTGTTTATTTTAGAGTCTCGATCATTTTCATACAATAGAACATTATCTTGCTGTTGAAAAAGATTTTTCTTAAAAATTTTCTGTGGGATCCTTTAGCAAAACAAGACCTAAACAGTATTTGGTTTTATTTTTGTTTTTATTAATTATCTCCCATTATTCTGCCTCTAAAAGTCCTGTCTGACTCTTCTGCTACCCGGTGGGCTGTAACCCACCAGGCTTCTCTGTCCATGGAGTTTCCCAAGCAAGAATACTGGAGTGGCTTACCATTTCCTTCTCCAGGGAATCTTCCTGACCCAGGGCTTGAACCCGTGTCTCCAGCTTTGCAGGTAGATGAGCCACCTGGGGCTTAAATATATTCTAGTACTAAGCTTACTAGAACAAAACTTCTCAATATTCCTCTAACACTATATCCCATTACATATAAAGGTGGTGCATCAGGCTAGAACTCCATGCTATAAAGAAACGGTCCTAAGTCTTGAAAATGTAGTTGGTGGAATTTAATTTTTTCTAAGTGCTCTTATGCTAATATTAGTATTTTATTTGAAATATATTTGTTTGTAGAGCATCTTTATGGTACTTAAAGCACTGAGATTTGTAGCATTTGGTGAGGCAGGCAAAATTGGCATCCTCTTTGCTGATTTAGAGGCTGCAATCTAAAGAAAATGACTTGCTCAATATCACATGACTGATTATTACGAAGTTAAGAAAAGCTGGTCTTCCAATTCCTAGCTAGTACCCTTTCTGCTGTTGTGCCTTGATTAGTACAGTGTCAGATTATTAGTTTCTTGCATTTAGTTACGATTAGTTTCAGCAAGGTACTGGTTTGTTACTGAAGTTGTGTCATCTGGTACGTGCTAAGTCGCTTCAGTCTTGTCTGACTTCTTGCGACCCTATGAACTGCAGCCTGCCAGGTTCCTCTGTCCATGGGATTCTCCAGACAAGAATACTGGAGTGGGTTGCCATGCCCTCCTCCAGGGAATCTTCCCCACCCAGGGATGGAACCTGTGTCTCTTCTGTCTACCTGCATTGGCAGGCGGGTTCTTTACCACTATCGCCACCTTGGAAGCCCACACCATCTAGTGAAAGTCGCTTAGTCCTGTCCGACTCTTTGCAGCCGCATGGACTGTACAGACCATGGAATTCTCCAGGCCAGAATACTGGAATGGGTAGCCTTTCCCTTCTCCAGGGGATCTTCCCAGCCTACAGATTGAAGTCAGGTATTCCACATTGCAGGCAGATTCTTTACCAGCTGAGCTACAAGGGAAGCCCAAGAATACTGGAGTGGGTAGCCCCTCTCTTCTCCAGTGGATCTTCCTGATACAGGATTTCATGACTTAGGATCATAATGCTAAAAGCTGGGAAGCCCTGGGATATGGGATGCTAGGTACCTAACCAACCAGAACTGAACTTAACATCATAATGTCATTTCTCAGTGTAAAGGCATCAAGAGTAGAAGGTACTTTTGACATTCTACACTTTAACTGTATTAACTGTGTTATCCACATGGATAACAAACCTTTACATAAAACTTAAAACCATGTTTTAGCCAGTCTTTTTCAACTTGCTAAGGGCAGCTAAATTGGTTTTTTCTGTTTTGCTTTTCTGCATTCTCCAGTTTGCAAAGCTTGATCATCATTAAGGATGGAGGAATGGAAGAATTACCTGTCCTCATTGGTACCAACTTTTAAGAAGCACTAAATTTGGGATCCTAACCCCCTAGTTTTTAAATTAATAGCTGTTATAATCTGAGCTGATTAGCTAGTGATTCACAGCTTTAGGTATATATTCTTTTTTTTTTTTCCCCTTCAAGATTCAACCCCAAATAATATTTCCAGTCATTCTGTTTTTCTGATAGATTGTTCTGAGAACCTGGTATATCCATTGTCTTTATGAATCTAGAATTAACTTTAGGTTAATTTAGGTGGTTATTGTGCTTGTCACTTGTGCTAAAAAAAAGTGCCTTGGGGAGTAATAAGTTTTATAGTGCATGTAATGTGAAAAGTTGTAATTGAGAATCATGGTCTGTTTTGATTAAATAGTTGAATGTTGATTCTTTTAAATTTTAAGCCTGTTTCTAATTGGCCTTTTGTCACACTGTCCATTTAACTATTGTGGTATATCATGGAATCTCAAGCCAAGATTAACTTTTCATCAGCTAAAGATAAGGAAGCAATTTCTTACTAAATGCTAATGCTTTGATTTCCCAAGTCATTTATTCCGTAACATGTGAAATGATAGGTGATTGAGAGTCAACATACAAAACACAAACATACGTACGAACTTTTATTTATCCCTGACTTATATTACAAATTCAGATATTTATTTTTATAAAGAAAATCTAGATATCCTTTAAACAATGTGTAATTAAATTCTACTGAGTGTCAAACTTTTTAAAAAAGAACATAAGCTAGTGTTAGAAGTGTAAATTATTGTTTAGAATTCTAAAAATCGGAGGTCACCAAGTAGGGGCTGCAGTGGGGCTTAGAAACAGGAGTGTGATCCTTGTCGATTTTCTCCTCAGAATCTTTAAGAAGGAGTTGAGTCTTTTTTGTGGTGACTTTTCTTTCTCCAGTGGGAAGAAGGAAACTAACAAAATGCTTACTTTGTGTGTGTTACTATACTAAAGACTAATGTATGTCTTCAAAAATAGCACAGTAATTCTGAGCTTTGGCAGTGGTAATCCTTTTTGAGATGGGGAAAGTGAGGCTCAGAGGTTCTGCTGTTTTTTGTTTTCAAAGTTTGTACCCTCTTCAAAAAAGTGGAGTTACTAGAACTTTCTTGATGTGTTTACCAGCCCTTTAAATATCCTTTAAAAAACAGATTAGCTTATTTGTTGCTAATTAAGCTCATGGTTTTAAGAAAAGAATGAGCAAATAAACCTGGGGGAAGTGTCAGGTTGTACAAGCATATACTAGTTTATTAAACTGTAATTTATATTGAATATCATCCATGAAACTTTGTTTTATAACCAAAATTCTGAGTAGCTAGGGTGCCTAGTAACCAGATAGGTAAACTACCTGTCCATAGTGGTAAATTAAGCTGTTTTCAAGCTGTCAGTCATAGAACTCACAGTACGTGTTATATTGAGTTTATTCTCAAAATTTTACAGTATGGTCATCTTGGGTAATTTGGGGGGAAAATTAGGTTGTCTTATTTAGTTCACTTTTACCGTTTAAATAGTAAATGAAGCTGATTCATTTGTTCATATTTACATTTACCATATATTTGAGTGCATACTATGTATTGAGACATCAGCAGTGAATGAAACAGTTCTTTCATGGAACTTATTCTATTCCTGGGGTAGACAGATAAGTATACAAAATGTCAGCTTGTGATAAGAGTTGAGAAGAAAAATAAAGCCTGATATGAGGAGATAGCAAGGGATTGGTATGCACAATTTTTGGTTTTTGTCTTTTATTGGAGTATAGTTAATTTACAATGCTGTGTTTCTGCTGTACAGTAAAAAGGATCAGTTACACATATACCACTTTTTAAAAGTGCTTTTCCCATGTAGGTTTTTACAGAGTATTGAGTTGAGTTCCCTGTCCTATATGGTAGTTTCTTACACCTGTTTTATATATAGTACTGTGTATGTTACTATATATACAGAATAGGGACATATAAATAAGTACACATTTATATACTGTTGTTGTTCAGTCCCTAAGTCATGTGCAGCTCTTTGTGACTCCATGAACTGCAGCATGCCAGGCTTCCCTGTCCTTCACTATTTCCCTGAGTTTGTTCAAACTCATGTCCATTGAGTCTGTGATGCCATCCAATCATTTCATCCTCTTTCCCTCCCTTCTTCTCTTGCCCTCAATCTTTCCCAGCATCAGGGTCATTTCCAGTGAGGCAGCTTTTTGCATCAGGTGGCCAAAGTATCGGAGCTTCAGTATCAGTCCTTCCTATGAATATTCAGTTAATTTCTTTTAGGATTGATTGGTTTGATCTCCTTGTTGTCCAAGGGACTCTCAAGAGTCTTCTCCAGTGCCACAGTTCGAAAGCATCAATTCATCGGTGCTCAACCTTAAGTTCAGTCCAGTCACTCAGTCGTGTCTGACTCTTTGCGACCCGATGGACTGCAGTACGCCAGGCTTTCCTGTCTATCACCAACTCCTGGAGGTTACTCAAACTCATGCCCATTGAGTTGGTGATGCCATCCAATCATCTCATCCTCTGTCATCTCATTCTCTTCCTGCCTTCAGTCTTTCCCAGCATCAGGGTCTTTTCCAGTGAGTCAGTTCTTCGCATCAGGTGGCCAAAGTATTGGAGTTTCAGCTTCAGCATCAGTCCTTCCAATGAATATTCAGGACTGATATCCTTTATGATGGACTGGGTTTATCTCTTTGCAGCCCAAGGGACTCTCAAGAGTATTCTCCAATACCACAGTTCAAAAGCATCAGTTCTTCGGTGCTCAGCTTTCTTTATGGTCCAACTCTCAGATCTGTACATGACTACTGGAAAAACCATAGCTTTGACTATATACTAGTGAAGTTCAAATGGCACAATTTTTCTTGAATTTTAAATTAAATGTGTTATTGATATTTACCTACTGTTTAGCTCTGGACGAATGGGGAGTTCCAAGGAAATGTTCAACTTGACATGTGGATTCCAAGAGATTGCAGTCTAGTGAGTGAAGTGAAGTTGCTCAGTCGTGCCCGACTCTTTGCGACCCCATGGACAGTGGCCTGCACCAAGCTCCTCCGTCCATGGGATTTTCCAGGCAAGAGTACTGGAGTGGATTGCCATTTCCTTCTCCAGGGAATCTTCCTGACCTAGGGATCGAACCCAGGTCTCCCGCATTGTAGACAGACACTTTACCATCTGAGCCACCAGGGAAGTCTAGTAATTGCACATTAAAGTCAGGCCTCTGGAGTTAAACACAGTGAGGGTTTATTTCTCAGATGATTGGATTTATTAGAAACATGTTAGGATAGTCCCTAAGCAGCTATCTATAACTTGCAACAGAGACTATAAACTGGGTGATAAGGGGCCTAAAGTAGGCAGAGGCCAGTTTAAAGAGGAAAAAGTACTGATTTTTAAAAAGTAGAAATACAGCCATGTCTTCAGTAGATATTAGTTGGTCAGAGAGACCTGATCAGCTACATCAGCTCAGAAGCAAATGATACATACTCAGGTTTTTGTTCATTACATCCAATGACAAGATCATCAAAGAGGGAAGAATTAAACCAGTTAATTGAAGGCATAATCAATATATAGTTGTTTTTTATTTTCCTCTAAAATGTACTGATTTCTTCAACTCAGTGTGCTGAGTTGAAGATCAGGGTTCTGAAAATCAGGGTTTAATGACAGTATGATTAAAATATTTGATGTTTGAGTTGGGATTGTATGTAATATAAAAAATGGTATTAAAGATCATCTACTTTTGAGGAATCTCAGATATTCACTAAAAGTCACGTAGCTTTTAAAACTCAGTTTTATACTCTAGATTCTTTGGTTATTTTTTATTCAGGTACTGACATGTGACGTATTGTTGACGTACATTATTTTCAGGTGTACAACATAATGATTTGATATTTATATACATTGCAAGAGAAGCACTCATAAATCTAGATACCATCCGTCACCATGCATAGTTACAAAATTTTTTTCTTGTGATGAAGCCTTTCAAGTTGACTCTTAGCAGCTTTCAAATACATAAGATGTTACTGACTATAGTCCCTGTGCTGTACATCACATCGCTGTAACTTGCTTATTTCTCTTTGGTTAACTTTTTAATAGTTACAGAGTTTGTAATAAGTATGGGTAAGTAAAATAAACTAAAAAGAAAGTTTAAGATATAAGGAGACATATATGACTTTGCTACTAGAAGGGATATCTAGGAATAACAAAGAAGCTAATTTTGAGATACAGATTATTCTGTGACATAAAGTTAAATAATGTCTGTAATGTAGGAATATTTTATTAAGGTGTAAATACCTTCATTCCTGCATTGTATAGTGGTGAATCATGACAGTGATAAACTTGACCTTACTGTAACAATATTAATTCTGTAAAAGGCAAGGCTTAGCAACTGGTGTTACTACCTGAGGCCAGTATCTGACTTCAGCACAGATCTGTCCTTTCTGCTGCGAGATAATGTCTTTCACAGGGCAGTTGTAAGAATGCATTGAAAAATTGTATTTCTTTCAATCCTTTGTGGGAGTATTACAAAGAATGATCAACTTTTTTATGAGAGAATTCTTAAAAAAAAAAACAAACCTAATGACAATCATAATGTAAGATGTTCACAAAGGAGAACCTGGGTGCACAGTATACTGGAACCCTGCGATACCTTTGTAACTTTTCTGTAAATCTAAAACTAGTCTGAAAGGTGTGTTTTAATTAGAATAACCTAATGAATTGGTCATACCTGAGTTCGGTAATAAATTCTTTTGCAAAAGCCAGTATATTTTGTTCTACCTTAACTGGAGGAAAATCAGTTGACGTTCTTCTCTTTATTCCTTTTCTAGGATTCAAGATGACCAACGAAGAACCTCTTCCCAAAAAGGTTTGCTTTCTTAGCACTTTTTAAGCACTTTATTTGAATAGTAGAGTTGAAGGGACTGTCCATATTGTTTGCTTGTTTTCCCGCTTGCTATCAGTTACATAGCATTGTGGGTATATAATGTGTGAGACATCATATCTATTATGTAATGTAGATTAAGAACATTTTCAGCCTTTGGAAAACTTGTAGTATCCCCATGATCTACTTGTAATCTTTATCATATGACTGTCTCCAGCTACGTAGCTACAAATAATGTCAAAATAGGAAAGTATTTTATAAGGTCCTCTAAGTTACTTATTTTCTTTTTCTTCCTAACTTAAATCCCTTTGGTTTTAATGCAGAACCACTTTTATATTAAAAAAAAATACAGCTAAATTCTACCTTTTCTGGTGAAGTTTTATTTTCTACTATCACTTTCTTTGTTTTGTTTTCCTATGTTAATTCAGTTTAGGCACTGTGACACACACAAAAGGGGTTACAAAAGGAATAACATTTTCTCAGAGGAATTTATAATGCATTTGGGAAAACAGGAATATGTGCTTTCTAACCAGTGAGTATTTAAGTGAACTATTTATTGGATAGTAAACGTTATGGAAATTTTTATCCTAAAAAGTCAAGTGCTTTAATAATCTGAGAGTTACTGGGTGCTTTCAGTTAGGCTTAGTAATATATTCTGCTGCTACAGTGTTTTTCCCTCTTTTGTTTCTGATAGTAACACTTACATTGTGGCAAATGCTACTATTTGAACCGTTTTTATCAAGAAAAATGTTTTAATAAGGAAAATTAATAAGAATTTTATATTAGGATTGGTTCTTCAGTTTTATAGTCTTCTTTACTTACAGAAAACAATATTTCTCAATTTACAAAGCAGTTTCATCTTATTAGAATATCCTCATCTTTAAAAACTTCACTTTGAAATAATTGTTAATTCATAGTAAGCGGCAAAGACAGGCACAGGGAGGTCTTGTGTACTCTTCACCCAGCCTCCTTTGACGTTAACATCCTGTGTAACATTACCAAAACCAGCAGGCACAGTCTACATGCTCAAATTTCATCAGTTACCTGTACATTCTGTGTGTGTATAGTTCTGTGCAAGTTTATCATTTGTAACTTACTGTAAATACCAGCGCAACCAAAACAGTTACCTGAACCATCACCACAAGCCTCTCTATGCCACTCCTTTCTTTATAGCCACATCCATCCTCTCCCACTCTATCCTCAACTCCTGGCAACCACTAATCATTTCTTCATTTACGTAATTATGCTACTTCACAGATGTTGTATACATGCAATTATGCTGTATTAAGTGTCCTTTCAGTTTTCTCTCAGCATCATTTCCTTGCGCTTTCTCCAAGTTGTATTTGCTGGCGGTCTGTTTCTTTTTATTGCTGAATCATACTTCATGGTATCATAGTCTACCATTCACCTGTTGAAGGACATTTGGGTGGTTTCCAGTTTCTGGCTATTACAAGTAAAGCTGCTGTTAACATTTTTATACAACTTTCTGTGTGAAAATAAATTTCCATTTCTTTGGAATATGTGCTTAAGAGTACAAATGTTGGGTTGTGTGGAACATCCATTTTTAGTTTTAAAAGAAACCACCAAATTACCTCCAGAGCAGCTGTATCATTTTACATTCTCAGCAGCAACATATGAACACTGTTTCTCTGCATCTTCACTCCATATTTGGTATTGCCACTATTTTTTTATTTACTTATTTTAAAACTTTTAGAAAGAGCACTTAGTTTATATCTTAATTCTCTTCGTAGGTTCGACTGAGTGAAACAGACTTCAAAGTTATGGCACGAGATGAATTAATTCTAAGGTAAAATATTCTTTTATCAAAAATATAAAATCTTTCTATAGAGCATTACGTTGTGATTTTATACTATACTGTTTATATCAGATACTGTTGCATTTTTAATGTTAACACATCTTCAAATCATTTAATATACTTTTTTCTATGGCCTGTTTCTTCGTTGTGTAAACATTGGGGAAAGCATAACACTTGAAAGAACTAAAGCACTAGCTTGGGTAACTTGTAGGCTGACAAGTAACCTGAATTTTTTTCCTGTAGAGGGCACATATTCAGAACTCTAACTAGAGAAGCATTTGTACTTCATGTATATAACTTGGTATGGGGAAAGACACTGCTCTCAGAAAGCTTTCAGTTTAACAAATGAATAGACTTGTTTTGATGTTTCTGTTTTTTTTTTCCCCCTTTTCCATGTAACATGTGGAAAAGTTGTAGCCTTCAAGGATATTTTTCTCATGAAAGAAATACATTATTAAAAAAAAAGAGAGAAATACATTATTTACTGATGAAGCGAAGTTACTCGTCTTGTGACTGTGACTTTAGTCACCATTATATCCTTCATTTTTTTATCTGCAAGTTTAAAGAGTTGGATTTAATTACTTTTAAAGACGACATCCAGCTCCGAATTTCTATGGTTGTCTTAAAAATGTCTTACTAAAGCAGACAGTCAGGTACAGCATTATATTACTCATTTTTTAAATGTGAGAAATCAGAAAATGGGATCACACATTTGTGTTTTACAACTTAAATGTATTCTTTCTGCATTTTATCACTGTCGTAAGTTTTTTATGAAATAACTTTTAGATACAAATTAATGCTTTTCAGGGTAGGCTGCAAGTTTATTGAGCTTTTTCCTCTAGAAATTTCAGGGAATGTTTACTTGCTGAACTGAGTAAATGTAACGGGTTGGAAGTGGGGGGAGAGTAAAGGTGGTTTGGGCTCAGTGGTAGAAAATCTGCCTGCCAGAGCGGGAGGTGTGGGGTCGATCCCCAGGTCGGGAGCATCCGCAGAGGAGGAAATGGCAGCCTACTGTAGTACGTTTTCCTGGGAAATCCCATGGACAGAGGAGTCTGGCAGCCTACAGTCGATGGGGTTGCGAAGAGTCAGACGCAACTTAGTGACCTAGCACACACGCATACACAACAGGGAGACACAGACGGCGTGCTCCATTGTTAGTTAAGAGTCTGGTAGCTAGTTCTGCTTAGCGCCTCTATTGTGGACGTGCTCTTTCTCTTTCTTTGCCATCGTCTCATGCATAGGATAGTTTTCCTGTTGCATACCTTTATATTCCTGCACATAAAATTTAAATACTTAGCATTTTAAATCACTCTCGCTGTTTTTGCTGATGTAGATGCTCGTGACACACTGCTCGTGTGTTGGTGTTCTCTTTCTGTCTCTGGTATGGTTATGACTTTTAAGTAGTTTTTTTCCTATCTTCTCGATAAGGATGTTTGCGGTTGAGCTTTTGTATTTGTCTTTTCTTCTAAAATCTTTAACCTTCATAGAACATCTTTTTTCATCCCGAAACGTTGAATGAACTCCTGTTTGTGACCTTTGTTGTAGATGCCATAAAAATAAGCATGCCCTTGGCTTTGTCTTTATATAGAATGGATTAGTTTGATATTATGGAATGTTTTTGTTCATTATGTTATAATGTTTATGAATCTCGTAACTCGTCAAAGGTTTTAAAAATTATAAAAATATTTTCTAAAATCTAAATTTTGATTAGGTGTAACTGAAGAGCAGCTTGAAAACATATTTCTTCAGCAAGCAAGGTAGCAGACAGCTTACTGTCCGGAGCAATTGCTTAAACATAAGACTAGGGAAGGTTTGTTATCTGCAGTAGTTGCCTAGATCAACTAGGTGTGTGTGTGTGTGTGTGTGTATGTATGTGTGTGTGTGCGTGCGCGCTCAGTTGTATCCGACCCCATAGATTGTAGTCCACCAGGCTCCTCTTTCCATGGGATTATCCCATCAAGAATACTGGATGGGTTGCCATTTCCTTCGCCAGAAGATCTTCAGATCTTCCTGACCCAGGGATGGAACTTCAAACTCCTGCATTTGCAGGCGGATTCTTCACCACTGAGCTACCTGGGAAGCCCTGAGAGGTTGTTTTTTTTTTTTTAATGGCTACACTGGGTCTTTGTTGCTTCATGCAGGCTTTCTCTAGTTGAGGAGAGCGGGGGCTACTCGCTGTTTTGGTACACAGGCTTCTCATTGCAGTGTCTTCTGTCATGTAGAGCACAGGCTCTAGGCGAGTGCAGCACACGGGTTCTAGAGAGTGAGCTCAGTAGTTGCGGCCCATGGGCTTAGTTGCTCTGAGGTGGTGGGATCTTCATGGATCTGGAATCAAAGTCGTGTCCCCTGCATTGGTAGGCAGATTCTTACCCACTGCGCCACCAAGGAAGTCCTAAAGCCTATATATTGAAGGTAGAGGAATGCAATGAAGAAAGATCCAGATAGCGTATGGCACTTAATGCAAGTTGTTTCTGCCAGTTAGATATGCTTTTGAAAAACAGTATGTTCTGTTTTTTATAATGTACAAAAAGGACAGATCCCCTTTTTTATTACTTTGAGAGAAATCACATACTACTTTCATGTAAGAGCTGAGATCACCTTCAGTCCCTTAGAATTAGGCACATTTTTAAAATGCCTTTTGTTTGAGGTGGACAGCATATCTGAAAAGTGGTGGTAAGTTTTTCGTTTACCTTTTATCATCCAGGCATCATGCTGAACATCAGTGATACACTGTCCTGTATGGTGTGTGATCTGACTCATGGGAACACCTCTTGTTATATACTCAGCAGAGAACACTTTTCTCTATATTTCCATTTATCTAACGCCTATAAGGTCAAGAAGGAATAATTTTAAAGTGACTAATTTATTATGGTTTATTATGGGTTAAACTAGATTTATAATTATCTTAAAATAATATGTGTGTGCATGTACACTCATTCATGTCTGATTCTTTGCAGCCCCATGGACTGTAAGTCTGCCAGGCTTCTCTGTCCCTGAGATTTCCCAGGCAAAAATACTGAAATGGGTTGCCATTTCCCACGACAAGGGATCTTCCTGACTGAGGGATTGAACTGGAGTCTCTTGTGTCTCCTACATTGACAGGCGGGTTCTTTACACTAGTGCCACCTGGGAAGCCCCTGTTAAAATGAGAGAGACATTAAAATCCACACAGTGGAGTTCTTCGTAAAATATAAAGTTAATGGATGTGATTTTCTAGTGTATTTAGTAAAAGCAGTTTAAACATAACTAATGTGGCTTTATTTTTATTAGGTGGAAACAGTATGAAGCATATGTGCAAGCTTTGGAGGGCAAGTACACAGATCTCAACTGTAAGTTAGAGCTTCAGCTTCCTAAGGACTATGTGAATATTCCCTTTTAGATTGTTGTTATAAGCATAGTTGGTTTTGCTAAGTAATTTTTATTCGAGGATTTTATTAAGGACCTATGTCCAGGCACTGAGTTTGGTGCTAGGAAGTAGAATGATGAAGGAGACGTGATCTCTCTTTTAGTTAACAGTCATTGGAGAAGACTGACATATAGTAACATCACTTAACAGTAGCATGACTTCAAACTGAACGACAAGGTTCTGAGAGTGCACAGATAGGGAAATTCACAACTACTTGACACTTTGCTTAATGTAGCCCTTCCACAGAAAAATTTGAAGTGAAGCATGAGTTATTACTCTAGCAGGGGGGAATGTAGAAGCAACCAGTATTACATTTATGATAGCTTAAATTGTAACAATAGGATATAGCTGTGTATTTATGGATTTTTCAAAAATCTACTGAAAATAATAAAGTTTATAATTTTAGACCATTTTAGTCTTTGTCACTTTTCACTGAGTTTTAGAGTAACATATTATTTGCGAGTGTAAAAACCAGTACAGTTTTCCAAGTTCAGAAAGATTAATATTTTAAGATCTCAATTATTGTATAATTACAGTATAATCCATAGAAGTTGTGAATGGTGGTGTTTAATGGCTGAGTCATGTCTGATTCGTTTGTGACTGCATGGACTATAGCCCTCCAGGCGCTTTCTGTCAGTGAGATTTCCCAGGCAAGAATACTGGAGTGGGTTGCCATTTCCTACTCCAGGAAATCTTCCCAACCCAGGGATTGAACCCGCATCGCCTGCATTGGCAGGTGGATTCTTTACCAGTGAGCCAACCAGGGAAACCCCTGTGAAAGCTTAAAATTAATAATTAGCTGTGCAGTTATGGGCATGTTTATATTGATTAGGTTAAACAATACTAATCAGGACTTTGTGAATACTTGGTAGTGTAAACAAACGCAAATAATGGAATTTCCTGTCTTTTTTGGGAACAGATTAGACTATAACAGCATAATTCCATCTAGCGTTAAGTGGTTGTGGACCCGTTTAACACCACTAACTCTTGAAAAAACACTCATGATCAAGAATGAAGTTTGTTGTCATAAAAGTTTAGGATAGAAACTAAAGACTTGAACTTCTTTGCCTTGACAGTTTTTTAACCTTATTTTCCTTGACAAAGGGAGTCAGAACTTTAATTTGGTTAATTCAGTTTGATCTTCAAATTATGTTTCATGATGTTTGGGATTTTTTTTTTTCCTTTTAATCATCAGCTAATGATGTAACTGGCTTAAGGGAATCTGAAGAAAAACTAAAGCAGCAGCAGCAAGAATCTGCACGCAGGGAAAACATTCTTGTAATGCGACTAGCAACCAAGGAGCAAGAAATGCAAGAGTGTACTGTAAGTGTTTCAGATGTTTCAAGCCTTTATCAGGGTTTGGGTTTTGGTTCACATTATTTTATGTGTTAACTCACATTAATTTTAATAATTAATACTAATTATACATGCACATTTTGTTAAGGTAGATATGTTTTGAGCTTCAATGTGCTAAATGTAAAATTCTGATAGATAACTTCTCATCATTGGATTTAAAGTAGTTTTTGTGGCCAAGAAGTCAGAAGTTTAAGTTATTCTCTGAAATCTCTATGAGAATTAGTATATTGGTTCATATATCTTGAAGTAACATAATACCTGAGGGTATAAGCACCATTTACTCATTTTACTTGGCAGGCTTTCTTGTTAATTTCTCCTTTTCTGTCTTTACCTCTTTCTACAGAAAACTAAGTATCAACTTCTACTGTGTCTTCTTTTAATTGTTAACACCTTTCATTTGTACTGTTTGCCATGTCTACATATATCTGAAACCTAGTGACATATTTGATCCTTTGACCCTGGTTGAATTTAGACTCAGTTTTGTCTTCAATAGCCTTAGCCCTTGTTTTAGTGTTTGTATATGTAAGTTACATAAGATAGAGGCAACTCTATCCCTGTTGTTTTTTATTACTTTTTTTTTTCCCCCCATTTTCGGGCCATGCCACGCAGCTTGTGGAATCAGACTTCCCCGATAGCTCAGTTGCTAGAGAATCTGCCTGCAGTGCAGGAGTCCCCAGTTTGATTCCTGGGTTGGGAAGATCCCCTGGAGAAGGGATGGGCTACCCCCTCGAGTATTCTTGGGCTTCACTGGTGGCTCAGCTGGTAAAGAATCCACCTGCAATGTGGGAGACCTGGGTTCAATCCCTGGGTTTGGAAGATCCCCTGGAGAAGGGAAAGGCTACCCACTCCAATATTCTGGCCTGAAGAAGTCCATGGACTATATAGTCCATGGGGTCACAAAGAGTCGGACACAACTGAGCAACTTTCACTTTAAACCAGGAACTGAACCCAGGCCTCTGCAGTGAAAACGTTGAGTCTTAACCTCTGTGCCACAAAGGAATTCCCTGTTGTTTCTAATCTTAAAAGCTGTAGTTTTCTTGAATAATTTTGTGTAATTTCCATTTGATAGATAGTTATTAAAATATAATGCATAAGGCAGTATTCTGGTCATTGGAGGTTAATAATCTATGGGGCACACTTCTATTTCTTTTCCTTCTCTCACCAATAAAATGTTCTTTAGGACTTAGTCACAGTCTTTATTCTTCCTGTGTCCACATTTGCACAAGTCTTCAGTCCTTTCTTCACTTTTTCGAAATGACTTTACCTATTACTTTGCTAAAGAAAAGAGTAGCCTCTTTTATTGTCTGTATCTTCTCAGTGCTTCTTTTGTTTCTACCAGTTACTTTCCACCTTCACTGCCACTACATTTTTTCTGTAAGGTCATTGTATTAAGAAAATTCTCTTTCTCATCACTTTTATGTCTTCACTTTCCCCAGCTTTGGCTTTTGGCATTCCTTCTTTTGATTTTTTTTTTTTTAACTTGGGTACTTGGTTCAAAGAAGTCTTAACAACATTCTTGTATAAGGGGTTTTGTTTTGTTTTCTGTGACACCCCTCCAATTTTTTTCCTCTTGGGATTTTCACATCTAGTGGTATGAGTAGTACTACTCAAGTGCTGAGTCCCAAAACCAGTTAATTCTTTCTTTTCCTGATATTTAGGATTCTAGGTTCAACCCTTCACTCACTGTTAGTTTTAGGTTTCCCTGTTGACACGGCACTGTGCTAGATGCTAACACATGCAAAGGATGGATCTTAACTTCCAGATGCAGGCACCTGGTAGGTAATGTGAGTGGGTGGTGCCAATGATAGTGTCTCACAAAACCAGTGTGTCTTGATTTCTGCCTCTTGAGTCCTCCCTACTCTTGACATCCTAGTCCAGGCACTTCTGAACCACTTAACCTGGACAGTATGTGCTGTTGATTCACCTCAGCGATTCTACAGCCATCCCACATACACTGGCAGTTTTGATCATTTTATTCCTAATCTAAGCCTTTGGTGCTGCCTCTTCACCCTTCTGTCATCTCAACAGAGATTTAAGATTTTTTTTCCAAGTAGAACCTAACTTACCAGCCACATTTTTTTTTAATAACTCTTCTCTGCACATCTCAGCCGAAGCACTTACTGATCTTTCAGTTAGAACACAGTGAGGTTTTGCAGAAAGGGCAGCAGGAGCAAAAATCACAAGGAAGTGGCAAGCTTATAGTAGCAGATAAGGGCATTTCATTTTGTGAACTTTTAAAATTCCTTAAGCTAAAAGAAAGAAAATTAGTTCTGTTTGCTTGATGAAGTAGTAATTAAGTATAGCCTAATCCTCTTAGTATATTTGTATCTTTTACTAAATTCATATTAGACATTAATAGCTGTTTTGGAAATGTTATTTTTAATCCTATTTAAGGTTTAGAATGGAGTAGGATCTTGAACCTGATCTACTTTGGGTGCGAAGAAAGTGATGCATTTAATGCTAATAAACTGTATTTCCTATTTTAAAACTGTGCTGACAGTACAACCAGAGTTGAAATTGAAGGTTTCATATATAAGTAGACGGATTTGGTGTGGTGGGAAAAGCCTTAGACTGGGAGTCAGGAAGCTTGAGAATAAGAATTCTAGTTCCAGTACTGGCATTGAACTAACTGTGTCCTTGAACAATTGGCTTCTTTAATCTCTCAAAACTAAGCAGTTTGGACCAGGTCAGTCACCTTTCAGCTTTACAGTGCTGTGATTCAAGTCTGCTTGGAGGGAAAAAAGTGAATATATGCTTAATTTTGGGTTAAGGTGCTATTTATAAAGCTGTAATGCCAGCTCATGTAAATATGTAAGTACTATGTATTTTTAAATTTAGAAATGCAAATATGTTTTAAGTTGTAATCTTGTACTTGGTATAATGTTAGGGAATAGTTTCCCAAAAGCACAGATTTGTATGAGTAAATCACTATACTCTTATTAAATAATTAATATTTTAAACTTTGCCCTTTTTTTCCCCCAGTGGGCATCAGCATTTTAAATAAATACAGCAGCGGGGTTTTTTTGCTTGTTTTTTTGTACTGTTTTGATTGCCAACATGTAGTCTCCTTATATTTAAAGTTTCCAAATATGGAATGCAGTCAAATGGCCTTTTTTCCTACGTGGATAACTTTAAATAGTTTTGTGAGTGTTCTTTTTTGTGGTTGTTTTTTTTGCTATGTTTTGGGAGGTTTTTTTTGCTGCAAGTCTTCTGGTATATTACTTCCCTGACCAGGTATTGAAATCAAGCGCTGGCAGTGAGAGCAACTGAGTCCTAACCGCTAGATTGCCAGGGAATTCCTAAATAGTTCTTAATTTGTACTTTGTTTTAGAGGATTTTAAGATAGAAGGGAGAGGGGCTTAGTAAGCAAGTTGGTAAACCAGTGAAAAAGGGATTTTATCTCATCATCTTAGGTATGTTTCCTTTGATTTGGTAGTAATGGGGTCTTTTTGCTTTGCACAGACTCAGATCCAGTACCTCAAGCAAGTCCAGCAGCCTAGCGTTGCACAACTGAGATCAACAATGGTGGACCCAGCGATCAACTTGTTATTCCTAAAAATGAAAAGTGAACTGGAACAGACTAAAGACAAACTGGAACAAGCCCAAAATGAACTGAGTGCCTGGAAGTTTACGCCTGATAGGTAAACAAATCATACTCCCCAGTCAAGACTTCCCTGACAGTCCCACTGCGAGAAAGCTGTGGTGGGACAGCCACGTACTCGTTTCCACACCAAGACTCAGACTTTTTGAGCCAAAAAGCCACATTCTTATACTATCCAGCTTGTAAAGGTTAATGTAAAACTTACCAGATGAACCTTGTGTTTCAGCTTTTTTCTCTTCCCCTTCCCCTTGCTTCAGAGGCTGATGGCGTCGGACTATTCCGAAGAAGTGGCCACCTCCGAAAAATTCCCCTTCTAGAACATGTAGACACTTGAGAAATGTTTCTGTTTGAAGAAAATACAGGGAGAAACAGAAGTCTTAAGTCTGTGGCACACTGTGTCTTCAGACAGTTTGGAGGAATGAAAACCTAGAGATTTAAAACCATGAATTGAACATGTAAAATTCCAGTAAATGTAAAGATGGAATATGCATCGCTCTTAACCTTGAGCATAGTGACTTAGAGACACTGTATATCAGTTTTGCCAATAAGACCGTGGACTTCGTGATTGTTGTTGAACTTCTGGGTCACACTCAAATGAGGTGAATTTTGCCTTTAAAGGGTTTATTTGCTAAGAACCAACTTAATAGTCATGAGTGAATCAAATAATAGATGTCAGTACAAGTAGTTCATCTATTTAACCATTTCGTTTGGGGCTCTATATTACTTGATTGAGCCTTAAATCAGTGTGGTTTTACTCAATGATTTGTTCTTTGAATGGTTGCTAATACTGTAGATAATCTTACCGAGGACTGTACAAACATGAAGGTGTGGTGTCAAACTTCAGGTTTTAAACTGTTTGAAGCGTTATAAACATTCATTTCACAACTAGATTGTATAAGGATATTGGCTGTGATGAGACTCACTGCGTTATTTTTTTCAGTAGTGAAATTGATTAAATCCCCATTCCATTCAACAGGCACATGTTGAAAGAGCATTGTCGTTGGTGTTAATGGGGGAATGTGTTCCTTCATTGTATTTGGGCCTTTTGTATTGCACTTTTGATATTAAATTAAATGTGCCTTGAAATAGTTGTTTTTTTTTTTTTTTTAAGTTCAAGGATTACTATGATGATTTTGTTGTACTTTTAACATTTTGATTGGGGGGCGCTGTGGAGAGCAGATTGATTCAAAAAAATTGTTGGTGTGCTCTTCAAAGTGAAGGAGAAAGCTCTGTGTCTCATTTTTTAAAGACCTACTTTTTTCCAGCTGGTATCATAAAAAAACAAAGAGACTTGACACTTGTTGCTTTTTGACACCTTGTCCCAGGATATTGCAGTAGAAATTAATGTGGGACAGCTTTACAGGGTGCCTGCCAGAAGATTGGGGACAGAATATATTGGAACTGTGGGCTGGCCTAAGTGAGACATTTTATGAATTGAAAAAAAAAGTATAGTGATCATTTCTAGCAAATTCATTTGCTCATTTAGATAAATGAGGCATTATTTTCTTCATGCTTCCATCCAATCCTGGAGGTGAATTTTTCCGTCAGATCATTCTATAAGTCACCAATTCGAATTTTCACTTGGTGATAATGGAGTCTAAGATGAGTGAAGATAAAATGTTCCAGATTTTCCCAGCGTTTAAGTGCAGTTTTAACAAGGGTGACTTAAGTTCTCTCTTAAATCATTCCAATCAATTGTAAGTATCTCGTATGTCTGTACTTGAGGGAACTGATTGTGGGGCAGAGGGCGGGTTGAAGAAGTGGTTTGTGTGACTTCACAGCAAGAAATCCGCTTCTAAGATTCTCACTGTGGGGGTTGGAGGGTAAGTAACCACATCTATTTGAAATTAGCTTATTGTACCCGAATTAAGGCTTTTGTATATATTTTATGCCATTAAAGATCACAGTAGAAATGGGCTACATATTTTCAGTAGGTCGAGATAATTCATAAAAGGTATTATGTACTCAGATTTAGCCAAGCATTTTTCTTTTGCCACTTAAGTAACAGTCACATTGAGGTGGGTTTTTTTCTTCTTATTGTTAAAAAACGTTTAATTAATAAGATAACACATGCTCATGTATAAGATTGAAACAGCGAAAAGTCGAGGTGTAAAATAAGTTTTACTCCTGGGTGACCTTCCCCTTCCCCTTTCTGTTCCCCAGGAATAGTGACCATTTTTAAATTTCTTGGGTATCAAGATAATTTGTATGCATTTACAGTAACTATATGTGTATTGGTTTTAATCAAATGCGGACATGCATATGTATATACAGATGATTTGTAGCATGACTTTCCCCAGGCCCCCTTTATCCTTGGACTTTTTCTCCATTTCTTAGTATATTTAGGTTACTTACCATTTTTAATGGTTGTATAATATTTTCATTGTATTATTTTAACCACCTATAAATGGAATTTTGTAAAAAGTGAATTATAAGCTAGAGTTCATTGGGTGGTACAACTGCATCATTAATTTGAAACAAACAGTGCTCCGTCAATACTCTGTCTGCAATAATTCAAATAGAATGGGTTGTGTGGGTTTTGTTTTTCACTTTTTCATTGTTTAAATTTTGAGAGAATGATCCCCTGAATTATGTTGTCCACTTTAGTTAAAATATTTCATACCCTGATAGTGTGTATATTTTAGAATAGTTACAGGGAGATGTTGCAGAATTTTGACAGTTTTCAGCTTGCATTTATAAACAGTTGTGTGTGTATACTTTCAGAATACCCTCATCCCTTCCCCTTGATAACAAAGCAGTGTACAGTATCTGTTCCTTCTCTTAAATTACTTGCTACTTTTTTCTTTGTGAGTTATTTGATTTTTAGCAATAGGTTAGAATATTTTTTAATTAAAAAAAAAATTACTCCAGAGCCGAGTTCCTTGAAATTGGATTCTTACCATTTTTTGTGATATAATGAACACAACACAAATTTTATACAACAGTAAAGTGGCATAAAATTAAAGAATGTTTAAAGAAAAGATTCAGTGAAGATTTGTTTTAATTATTTTAGAAGTGATAGGATTCTTTTAGAACATTCATTAAAAGGCGTGACTTCATAAATGAAATATTTTTTCATTAGTATTTGGTACTTTCTAGGAGGTTAAGTCAGGTCACAAATTGCTCTATTGATTTTACAATTGTTTGTGTTTAAAAAATTGATATAAAAGATTTCTCAGGTTAGTTGGTAAACTGACGTTTTCACAAGAAAGCAGAGTTGGGGGAAGCATAGGCAGTGAAGTGGAAGGAAGGCCACTGTCTGTGATGATAGTGCCTGTTTCTCAATTCCTCATTTGGTTTCTAAACTCTTATTCAGTAGAGGGTAAAGTCTGAGGATGCTAATAGGAAATACAGGAAATCTGGAGCTGTGATGACAACAAACAGATACCAGCTGATAAGTTGCCATGTCGAGAGAGAACCCTTCCCACATGCTAACTCATTTTCATATGAGGCTGCTTTGTGCAATAGTAAGCCAGGTTTTGGGCTTCCCTGGTGGCTCAATGGTAAAGAATCCCCTGCCAATGCAAGAGATGCAGATTCGATCCCTGGGTGGGGAAGATCCCCTGAAGAAGGAAATGGCAACCCACTCCAGCTTTCTCGCCTGGAAAACCCCATGGACAGGGGAGCCTCGTGGGCTACAGTCCATGGGGTCACAAAAGAGTCAGATACGGCTTAGTGACTAAACACCACCAACAACCACCACCAGGTTTTACTTCAGATTTGTGTAAGGAAAATATATCACAAACGTTCACTTGAATCACATTGGGTTAAAACGTGCTATTGATAAAAGAACCTTCCATCACAAACCCCAATAACAGTGTCTCAGTAAAACTTTACTGCTTTTGTTTAGTGTCAGCATTAACAATAGAAATGATCACTTTTTTAAAGAGTTCTGATTTAAGCATACAATTGTGATGTTACCTTAGAGACTTGGAAAGGGACAGTTTGATATTCTTACCATAAAGTTGAGAATGATCTTACTGATTAAAATTTTTTTTGCTGACACTGTTCTTTTAATGGGCTTTGATTTGCCCGATACATTACTTCACAATACATCTTCTTCTTATTAGTAATATATAGAGGATGAACCTTGATTGATTTTTGCAATTGCTGTATATATGTATGTAGAAAGTATGGCAGTCCTAATTTGGCAGATATTCACATATTTGCATTATTTATGCTAAGTAACCCCAATCTTATTTTTGTGTCCTAATTAAGGATAATCTTTTCAACATGAATAAAATCTTCACCGTATATCAGCATTAAAATTTCAAAAACATATCCCAGTTTAAGACAGCTCAAATATATATATATACATATATATATCATATAAAGTTAATTGCGGGATTGATAAATAGAAATAGTCTTGAGTCTTTTTAAAAACAATTACTGAACAGGCCTCTCTTAATGCGATAAACATTCTTGTGGGAACTGCCTATTAACAGGTATCCTTACAAACACTGGTCTAGCAAGAATTTACTCTCATCTGTGTATTTATAGGTACTGATTTTATATATTAGGTAGAAGTTTACATTTGGGGTTGATGTTGCATTTACCCTTTCAAGAACTTTTCTGTTTCATAAAACTAAGTACCTTAGAGTTGTATTAATATTGATATATTTGAAATGTGTGTCAAATAACTGGCCTGTTTCTATTTCAAATTATAATTTGGGATAAAAGTAGATTTCAGAATCAATTATAATGTAATAGAAACAGAAAGTAGTCACTTAGGTACTTTTTCTTCAGGTTTTATCTTTGCCGCTGTATTGGCAAAATACTGAAATGTACAAGATGGATGTGTCCGGAAAAGAAGATGGTAACTGTAGGCAGGCGTCTGCTGTGACATAGAGTTATGTTCTGTATGTGTTTTATCTGTTGCTGTGATAATTTCAAACAAAGAAGGTTGTCAAGAATTTGTCTTCATTTTGTGATGAATGGCTCTTTCCCTTGCAGCCAAACAGGCAAAAAGTTAATGGCGAAGTGTCGAATGCTTATCCAGGAGAATCAAGAGCTTGGAAGGCAGCTGTCCCAGGGACGTATTGCGCAACTTGAAGCAGAGTTGGCTTTACAGAAGAAATATAGTGAGGAGCTTAAAAGCAGTCAGGATGGTAAGGGGTTTTTTGAAAAGTTTGGTTAACTTTGCCCTGGCTTTAAAATACTGCCAGGCATGAGTATTATAGATTAGAGTCTGTATGTGCTAATCTCTGCCAATGGTTCTATGAAATTATAAGTGAAATATTTCCAGTTGAGTCAACAAACGAAGCCATTTAATTTAGTGGTGGTTCCCCCCTCCCCCCCAGTTGTTTGTTGTGCAAATTTTGTAAGTTTTTTATTTTTTAGGGGTGGGGTTTGGAAAGACAGGAGGGCTTTTGTATTAATAAGGCATTACGTAGCTATATAAATTTATATTCAGTGCTTAAAAGGATATATTCAGTGCTTAATATCTTCACTTAACTGATTTCTCTAAGTGTAGATCTTGGAAATATTTGGCCATGTCCAGGGATTTAAAAATATATGATTGATTACGGAAGAATTCCCTAGTGGTCCAGTGGTGTGGAGTCAGTGCTTTCAGCTCCTGGGCCAGGTTCCATCCCTGGTCAAGTAACTCAAATTCCTGCAAGCTGCGAGGCATGGCCAAAAATAAGAAATAACTACAGAGTCTCTGTTTAGTGAATAAGATGTAATATTTATTTGCCCAAAGAAATGGAACTTATCAGCCACCATGCTGGCTAGTATAGCTGCATACATGCTCTTTCTCCTTTGTGAAGAAAATGAGTAAGAAAAACACCCAGTCTCTCTAAAGATTAAATTAATTGCAACTTTGTAGTTAACTGCAAAGAAGGTCCGCCATAGTCAGTATCTTTAAAACTGCCTCTTCAAAGTGGTGGTTTTTAGCTCTTACTATTTGTAAATACAGTAAATAGGAGTCTTTTTGTATAGTAGTGAAGGAACTCCCTCACCCCAAGCCCTTTTTAGAGCATAGACATCTGTATTTTTATCAGTTTCAAGAGTTATTTTTTCCTGAATTTTGTTCTTGAATGTGAAATAATCTTTGCTGACAGCATGGCTTCTTTGGAGTGCTGGAATCAAGAGCTTCCCCAGGGACTACACCTGCTGTGGAGCTGAACATTGGCTAGGAGGGTGAGGAGTAAGGGGCCAGGCTTGTAGGCCCATAGGCAAACAAACATGGAACACATTTTGTGGGCTGAAACCAGTTTTATGTGGCCAGATAGCTTGGATCATTGTAAACTTGCTTGCTTTTATATATTCAGGCTTTTGCTTTCTCTCACAAATGAACTTGTTGAATGGCTAATTTAAAATTCCAAGCAAAATTTTGAAATAGTCTTTTGTGATTTTAGAATTGTATTTGTTTACTTAGACATTTATTGACTGCCTAGCTTTGTGCAGGCACTAAGAAGTATTTTTAAATATATTGTAAGAGATATTAAAAGTAGGTTTGACTCTCCTTTGCACAGAACTGAATGACTTCATCATTCAACTTGACGAAGAAGTAGAGGGTATGCAGAGTACCATACTAGTTCTTCAGCAACAACTGAAGGAGACGCGCCAGCAGTTGGCTCAGTACCAACAGCAGCAGTCTCAAGCCCCAGGCCCGAGTACGAGCAGGACTACATCTTCTGAGCCTGTAGGACAGGCAGAGGCCACAGGTAAAGACTGCAGTCGTCTGGCCAACGGACCAAGTAATGGCAGTTCCTCCCGGCAGAGGACGTCTGGGTCTGGATTTCACAGGGAGGGGGACACAGCCGAAGATGACTTTGCTCCTTCTCCAGGGAATGGGAATAAGGCCTCCAGCAGCTCAGAGGAGAGAACTGGCAGAGGAGGTAGTAGTTACGTAAACCAACTCAGTGCGGGGTATGAAAGTGTAGACTCTCCCACGGGCAGTGAAAACTCTCTCACACACCACTCAAATGACACAGACTCCAGTCATGACCCGCAAGAGGAGAAAAGCGTGAGTGGGAAAGGCAACCGAACTGCGGCTTCCCGCCACGTGCAGAATGGCCTGGACTCGAGTGTAAGTGTACAGGGCTCCGTTTTGTAAAACAAAAAAATTTCCAGCAAATTTTTATACAGTGTCATTTAATTTGGAAGAGGATACTGTCCAGTTAATTAACGCATTCTTTTGTCACAATTTGCCTTTTTTTGTGGGTGGTTTTTTTTTTTTTTTCCTTTTTCCTTTTTCCTTTTTTCTTTGCTTCAATACCTCTGCCACTTTGGAAATTGTAACAGTTAATTACTTTGAATGTTGCTAAAAGGACATTTTGTGTAGGGTCAGGTTATTTTTATATGAGTTAATGTGAAGTTGTAAATGGAACTCTTTCCTTAAAGTATAACACAGTGCTGTCTGTGTGAATCTGTGTCTACCCTAGAACCTGTGCTGTGTGAGGGCATTCTTACTCATGCTGTTACTATGCTTATACACCATTCAGACTTGTCAGAGTAGATGTGGGTTTATGACTGCCGTTTGCCCAGTACAGTAGTTTTATCACTAAAAGTTGGACTTGTTGAAGGAGTCCTATAGTAGTTTCAGTGTTAGATACAGTTTTTCCCACCATACATCTGTGCATTTTCTCTTTAGGTGATTGAATGTTTAAGAAATTTGTGTGCATAGTTACTCAGTTTTTATGAATTGTTGTATCCTGTTAATGCATATTGCTCTGTGACTCCAGTATATCTTACCTGTACTGACCAAACTTAAAAAATAAAGATTTTTATTGTAACTCCTTACATTAGTTGTTTTTCTTGTTTGTGCGTGTTTAGCATTTCTCATTTATTCTCATTGAATAGCTGACTGTCTACTCCATTTTTCCACAAACCACAAAGGTGGAACTTAAGTCCATGCATAAATTTAATTGTGCAGTTTGTTTTTTTCCTGCCTTATACAAACAATTGTTAAAATATTTGAAAATTTAGAAAAGTGTAAAGAAGGAAATGATCACCTAAGTATTTGTTAGGTTATAATTGAAAAAGTAGGCTTTGTGAAACAATATCAGGTAATAAGTTATCGTGTAGTCAGTGATGTTTTAAAATCTTGTCCACTTATGTGGATTTGTACTAATAACATCTGCTAATATTATGTAATAACAGTGTGGAGTGTTAGAATGAAGGCGAAATGTTTAAGAGGTAAGACAGTTTGCTTCATTTCCTGTCACGTTTTGAACACTAAATATCAAGGTCCAGTTGGGGGTGGGAGGTAATCTCAAGAGGGAGGGGATATATGTATACTTGGGATGTATGTATACTTAATAGCTAATTCATGTACACCAGAAACCAATACAAATTGTAAAGCAATTATCCTCCAATTAAAGTATCAAGGTCTGTGGAATGGAATAGCTCTAAAATAGCTTTTCATACGTGTGGTTAAGATGAATGAAGTATGATTTTTGCTAAAAGCTAAATATTTTGTTTTATATTTTATCTGTAATATAATCAGGGACCCTCAGACGGAGAGTTAATGGCATTTGAAACTGAGGAACAACTTGAAAATCACTCCTTTGGTTTTGCTTAACTGGCATACAAATACATCTGGTCTTCATGGTATAGTAAAATACTGAACTTGTCTTTTGATTAACCTTTTGTGCAGTCTTCAAGTGTTGAAAAAGATCCTACACAATTTTAAATGAATTTGCTTATACACATTTTGGTATGTACTGAAATAACTATTTCCTTGGTGTATTAAGTACTGTGGACTTTGGCTTTAATTGTATATACTTTTAACTTGCTGAATTTAAACAAACGGAATTTCTCTTTTCTTTTTGTGGTGTGTAATCATTGGTGTGTGCAGGAAATAGAATTGTATGACTAAATTTAATAGGCCTATTATGTATCATTACCAATTTTCAGATTTCTGTTGAATCTGCGTTAATGGATGAATGACTTGGCCAGAGAGAACTCAAGGTTGTTCAGTTGGTATTTTTCATTTCTGGAGTTGGATGCTTTATTTGTCTGGTGTGCCTGATTAAAGAGATGGTAAATCATAATGGAGGTTGAGAGTGACCTAGATTTTAATGGGTTTGAATCCTGGCTTTACCATTTATCTACTTCATGACTTAAGTGAACTACTTTATCTCTGTGGCTCCAGTGTTTCCCGGTAAAGAGCAATAAATGAGTTAATACATGTAAAATGCTCTCAACAGCACCAAGCATCTAGTGACTGCTCACTAAATGTTCACATGACTATTACCTTGAAGTTCCAGTCTTGATAACAGACCATCTCCTTGGGTCATACTCCACATAGAAATTTTTATTGTTTGGGTAGTTTCCACTGATGGAACAGGACAATAACTTTAATGTATTGTTGTATCTTGGAGGGAAAAGTCAAAAGCCGCCTGTGTTTATTATTTCATTCCTGAGTTTCAAGTGTCTTACTTAATGCTGGACAAGTGCAGGTGCCTAAGCATTCTTGAAAATGGAGAACCCAGCTTTTGACAAAAAGCTTGCCGAGTACTGCCAAAGAAGGGTAATTTATGGGCAGACAACTTAGTTAAAGCCCAAGACGATGATAAAGTTTCTGTGTCTCTACTTGAACATTATTTTCAGTGTGTTTACTATGAAGGTAGCAAAAGAAAAGGTCTTAACATTTTTTGACATGTTTTAAGTACTTACATGCCAGAAACTCCACAGGTATTTTATATGCATTATAATTTTTATCATCACTCCATGAGACAGGCACTTGTTATCCCCACCTACACAGTAGTAAATATGCTTAAAAGGATCCTGTAAAAAGCAAAGGGATGGCAAACGTTCAAGCTGCCCTTCAGGTGCTGTTATTAGAGCTGTCTGGACATACCAACCTCAAAATTGGCCGCTGACCCAGGTCTGATGCCAAGAGCTGATTCTTGACACTGCCATTCTGCTTCCCTTCATCCTCTAGAGTAAGGAGAACAGTGTACCTGAGCTTCTAAGGAGGACACTTGACCAGCCGCCTGGATGGTCACTGTGGTAAACGGGTCAGAAACAGTCCCCAAAAGGCAATGCAGTATGGCAAAAATGCAAACCATGATTCTGAGTATATAGTTCAAGATGCTAAGGTGAGAGGATTTAGTTAATCTCTCAGAAGTAGTTAATTTTAGTCCTTGAAGGAAATGATACTAGTTCGTGGACCAAAGGATTGAGACTGTTTCACACCATCTGAAATTACTAGGGGATATACCAGTTGCCATCTCTTCACAGAAGATGTAGTGGGTACCACTGCTGGGACGATTTTAATGAGAAAAAAATGTAGAAGTGCTTGTTACATAGGGCTCACTAGACTAGTTCTCTTGACCTCTCAGCTATGTTTGATGCAACAGAGCACTCAGGTTTCTGGGACACTTCTGCAAACATAATGTAAAGTCATTCTGGCAGTTTTCGCTCAGATGTTTCTTACTGCTCACTAATAGCAGTTTGTTCCCTGTGCCCAACCGTAGCCTACTGCTCTTCTCTGCTGCCACTTCCCTATTTGGCCCATATATAGCTTTAGGGACAGAACTGTGAGGACTTCCCTGAGGATAGATGCTGAGTGGCCACTCAACAAAATTTGTCTTCTCAACTTTTGCTGTTAGGTTGGTGGGTTCTGAATAGAGCCTCCAGGTGGGAAACAAGTGAATACATTCCTTGCATTCAGAAGAATATAGTCATTCCGATGTATAAGGCCCTGGGCTTAAAGAATGTATTAGTATTCATTTATATTTAATTATATGTGCCGGGGCTGCGCATAAGGCAGTACAGCAAGATCTTGCGAAGACAGAAGTAGAAAGTTTAATACAGTAAGTAGAAAGACAAAGATAGAACATGCTCAGAGGTACTAAATAGGAAGTCTTCCTGGAGGAAGAGATGTCTAGGTGGAGTACTACATGGTAGGCTGGTAAACAGAAACTCAGATTTGAATAGAGAGAAGACTTGAAGAGGTGGGTAAAATGGGTTTGGTTTAGGCATGTTAAATTTGATGTGCTTATGGCAAATTTTCACAGGGTCTGTCGGCTCAGAAGACAAATTAGAGATTTCCAAGCAGTCAGTAAAGGGGCAAAGTAAGCCTGGCTGAGAGTGGCCAGAGATGTAAGGGGACGCTGGTATAGAACAGAGCGTGAAATCGAAGGACAGGTTCCTTAAATTCCTTAGAGACTCATGTTTCAGGACAGAACACATTCCAGTCAGAAGACTGCTGATTCCATCAGGATTCCAGACGCTGAGGATTCTCCTGACCACCGTTATCCAAGCATTTCCTTCTCCACAGGGCCTGTGCTTTAGTGCATATCTCTGCAACGTCTTAATGTGGGTTCCCAGGAGCTAATGAATTTTCAATCTACTTGAAAGCTCTTCAGGAGGATTCCCCCCTGTCTTGTCAACAGTTTTCCCTCCACTACCTGTAACTAAATTTTCTTCCTCCAATGTTCTCAACAAGTTGCACTGCCTGCCTGGAAACTCTATGCTTCCTAGTATATTAGGCATTTCTCTCTGATTTACCGCACAGAGTAACTTCCTTCTAGGGAGTCAGCCTGGATGAATCAGGATGCTTTCAGTTACATTTAACAGAACAGCTTACCTAAGACGGGCTTAAACAATAGTATGCGTTAGTCGTTCAGTCGTGTCTGACTCTTTGCGACCAAATGGACTATAGTCTGCCAGGCTCCTCTGTCCATGCGATTTCCCAGGCAAGAATACTGGAGTAGGGTTGTCATCCCATTCTCCAGGGGATCTTCCCAACGCAGGGACTGAACCCAGGTCTCTTGCATTGCAGGCAGATTCTTTACCAGCTGAGCCATTAGGGAAGCCAGGACTTAAACAATAAGGAAAACTTTTCTCACACGGTTGGAAGATCAGAGGTTGAGTGAAGTCTGGAGTTGCTCTCAAAGATGTCCTCCAAAGGCCATAGTTCTGTTCATCTCTGCTCAGATCTTCAGAGAGTTGGCCTTGCAATCACGCTGGCTCTTCTCGTGATCAAAATGTGGGTGCAGTTCCAGGCTTCACACCCAGACACCATAATGTCCACAGGGAAAAAGGATCCATCTCAATCTCTCAGAAGTGAGAATACCTTTCCCAGAGCGACCCAGCAAGTTTCCTTTCACATTTTTGTGGCTGAGATTAGGCCACTATACATTCCAAAACCACTGGCCAGGGCTAAGACTATTTAGAGTAAAATGAATGCTTAGGATCTAATCCCTATGAAACTGGGCTCATGGGAAAAAGGTGAAAAATATCATCTTTTTTAATAGTTTAAACAGGATAAGTCTATTCAGCTTGGAAATCCCAGCCATCACTGATTACCCCACCAGTACCCTTTACTCAAATACCTTGTTAATACAGAAAATTAATGGTTTAGTGTTAATTATTACACAAATACTTGTAAAACTCCGTGTCTATTGCCAACTCTAACCTCTTTGTATGCAACCCTTGGGCATGGGTAAAGCTCTCGGATAATACCATGAAAAAGCATTAATATCTATTTGACAAGCATTAAGTAAGCCCTTATCGTGTGTCCAACACTGTTCCATTGCTAGAGAGAATAAGACAAAGCAAGACTTCTCTCGGGAGACTAAATTTTTGGAGTGAGTCCAGGGCAAAATCGCCAGAGCTGAGGCTGGAAAGTGGGGCCAGGTACTGAGGTTCCTAGAACTCTGAAGGATTTTGAACTTTGCCCAACAACGGATAGGAAGTTGGAAAGGGTTTAAAACAGATGTCATCCAACTGTTGTTATTGTACATGCTCCTTGCCTTTCAGACTGTCTACACGGTCAACTAGGGGAAATCCTTTTGATCTCTAGGGCAGAAATACTTTGCTCACACACTCGCTGCTATGGTTGATCCTCCAGGATAAGAAAGGCAAGGGGGCCAACCCCACAGAAGGGCATGGAGTCCTCCCACTGTTTGCAGAGAGGAGCCAAGCTAACCCCCTACGTAAATGAATGATGGATTATGGATGCCCAGACAAAAACAAAGAGGAACTTGAGAAGCCCAGAGAGCAAAAACCACGCATCAGAGAGGTCCGCAGGCCTGCAGCTGGTTGGATTCGCACCGAATTCTCACTGCAGAGATCCAGAGCGTGGGCTGAACGCGGGATACGCCTGCCGCCTCACTTGTCAGTGACTCCAAAAAACCCTTAAATTCAAAAAAAGACAACCTTCCTGAGTCGGGACGATCCCCTGGAGAAGGAAATGGCAATCCACCCAGGTATTCTTGCGAGGGAAATCCCACGGACAGAGGAGCCTGGCAGTCTACAGTCCACGGGGTCGGAAGAGTCGGACACGGCTTGCGACTAAACCACCACCACCATCCCCCAAGACAAAAATGGTCAAGGCAGAAACGACAGCTCTGTGGGTATCCAGATAAAAGGTGGTCGGCTGCTTCCGGGCCCAGAGGCTCCGCCCTCCGGTCCAGGCCCGGCAGCCAGCAACCCTCAGCCCCACCCCACCCCCGCCTCGCGCATGCGCACCGGCGGCCGCCGAGGCAGTGGGCGGGGCTTCCAGAGGCCCCGCCCCGCAGCGCGGTATATCTGCGGCGGGGCTGGGCCTCTTCGCTCACTAAGCTCTGGGGCCCACAGGAGCTGCTCGAGAGGCGGTAGTGCGGCAGGATGAGTGCAGACTCGGACCCGGTAGTCATCGTCTCGGCGGCGCGCACCATCATAGGTGAGTGGAAAGACGAACCTGGCGTGGGGTTTGAGCCGTGAGCTAGGCCTGGGGACCCCCGCCCCCCCCCAACCCACCCACCACAGGACCTCCCGGGCGCTCAGAACCCCGCGCCTCGCGCCTCTGAGGCCGGCCTGCCTTCCCCGTCCATTCCTCGCTCTCTCTCACCTGAGTGTTCTGATTGGCGTCTTGGGTAGAGCCACCGCGCCTCCCTGGCTTCCTATTCGTTGGCGGGGAGAGACGCTTTGCCGCGAGCACCCTGATTGGCCAGCCTTGGAAGGCACCACCTCAGCCTTGTGGCTACCGGGGGTGGGGTCGCTGGGTGGTCTGAGTTGCAGGGTAGGGGCACGCCGGGCGAGGGGGTCGCGTAGCTTAAAAGGAGAGTTAGAGAGAATTGCTCGAATGTCCTTAGCGGTATATAGATTTCAGAGGCCCTGAGCACGCTGGAGTCGGCACCCTCTTTTGTTAGGGAAGCTTTTGGCCGCGCCCATCAAGCTCGGATTTGGGGGAGTGAATGTATAGGTTTCCTGCGGGTCCGCAGTCGCCCCGCACACAATGGGGACTGCCTGCCTGGGGTTCGACTGCTGCACGTCCCCTGCGCTCCTCTCTGTGCCCGTAGTGGGGCGTCTTTTCCGGGGGAAAGAGCACCGGCCCGCCGGCTTCTCCACCGCCCCGGGCTCCCTCTCCATTGACCTCGTCTTCCCTTCTGTTCTAGGCTCCTTCAATGGTGCCTTATCCACCGTTCCTGTCCATGACCTGGGTTCAACTGTCATCAGAGAGGTCCTGAAAAGGGCCGCTGTGGCTCCCGAAGAGGTCTCGGAGGTCATATTTGGACACGTTTTGGCAGCAGGTAACTCCACAGTGACCCCCAGCCTAGATCAGGATTATTGGAAGCAATAACCTCTCCTACCCCTGCTCCCCACTTCACACACAGAAACATGTGTTCTTGCCTCCCTGCATTTCCCCATCAGTAGCTTCTCTCCAACTTAACCGTGAGCGCCTTTAATATACGTTTCCTGATCGATCCTACATCTCCGTCCTCGGCTGCCTTTTCATTCTTTAGAGGCAGGACCAGCCTGAGGTATGGGAGAGGATGCAGAGCCTTCTGTATTTCCCTAAAGTTTCTCACGTTCAATAAAAATGCATTGAGTTCTTCTGTGTCCCGCTCTGTTCTGGGTGCTGGGACAGGGCTTCACCAACACAAGTCAGTCCTTGGCCTGCACTGGGCTCACTTCTGTGCTGGCATGGTGGGTGGCTCCCAGAGAAGGGCGCATCACCCCTGGAGGGGCTGCTGTAGATGAATCTCAGGAGTGTTCCAACTCACTTCTGATTCCCACTAGGTTTACAGGCCCACACCCACTGACAGTTCCAAGTTAGTTATCCATAACTAGTTTCAAGATCATTCAGGAGCATGATAAACCCTAATTATCCCTAGTGATAATGGTGTCACACTCACTTACTGCCAACTTTTGTCTTTACTGTATCTGAGACCCGACCCATTTTTCTGTACATTGACTTTGTAGTTTTGTAGTTCCTCTTCCTAGTTCTCCTTTTTCACTTTGTCCTCATGGGCTTCAAGGTTGAAGCACATTACTTTTCTCCTAACTGTCCAAGGCTTTGAAGTGTTTGAGTCATACCCTCAGGTGTTAACTAATCTTTTGGAACACTCCCTCCTTTCTTCCCAGACCCAAGGCTCAGACTTGCGGGAGGATCCTCCGCTCTGGGTTTCCCTGTTACCTCTTCCACATCACTGTTCTCCTCTTGAGAGGCTGAGTGACGAATACAGGATCACAGCCTTGAACCCACATCTGTCCTACTCTTTAAGCCCTGTCCCCTCCACGATTGTGTAACTAATAAATATTTACTGAGCAACTGCTGCACCCCAGACATTTTTCTATCAGCTGACAAACAATGTTCATGTTAGATGGAAATCCTCAATTCTCATTGAGTTCACTTTCTGCTAAATGCAGACCATTAATTAATTTTGTTTGGCACTCATTTCTTAACTCTAAGTCAGCAAGATCCCCTGGAGTAGGAAATAGCTAGCCATTCCAGTATTCTTGCATGGAAAATCCCATGGACAGAGCCTGGTGGGCTACAGTCCATGGGATTGGAAAGAGTCAGACACCGCTGAGCAACTGAGCATGCATGCACCTGAAGATGGGGATTATGAATAAATGCATACTTATTTATACATACTTATGTACGAACAAATAGTGCCCACAATTGAATTATGGAAAAGTATTTGTCAGTTCTGATTTTGTACGTCTTGTTATATAACCAGTTAATCATGGTGTGATCAATATTAAGCAAGGAAAGAGGGCTTCATAGCAGAGGTTTCCTCTTTGAATTAACCGTCTTAATCCTCCCAGGCTTCCCAGGAGGCTCAGTGGGTAAAGAATTCGCCTGCAATGCAGGAGACGCAAGTTCAATTCCTGGGTTGGGAAGATCCCCTGGTAGAGGGTAGGTGGGTTACTCTAGTATTCTTGTCTGGAGAATCCTATGGACAGAGGAGCCTGGTGGGCTACAGGCCATAGGCTCGGAAAGAGCTGGACACAACTGACGCAGCTGAGCATGCATGCACGCTTATCCTCCCAGGTATCTTAAGCCATGATCAAGAAAGCAAATAGTCCTAGTGAGAAACAGGAATAATGGCAAATTTCTGCCCTATTTTTTTTTCATGTGTGCTCATTCAAGTACACACTTGATCAAAAGATCAAGCAAAAGATCAAGAAGACAGTTCCTTCTTACAGTATTAATAACTTCTTTGTGGAGGAGAAAGCGTATATTCATGAAGTTTCTATGGAACAGCACAAGATAATATGTATTTAAGGGTCAGGCCAGGACAGGTCCACACAATTCTCTGCCTGTTTCAGGAACTTGACTGGGAAGTGGCGGGAGACGCAGTTGGCAGCCTCTTGAACTTTGCATGCACTTTCATCCCAACATGCTATCTTTCTCTTTGGCTGCTGAGAGGCCTCTGATTCTTCTTCCAGGCTGTGGGCAGAACCCTGTTCGACAGGCCAGTGTGGGTGCAGGAATCCCCTACTCTGTTCCTGCGTGGAGCTGCCAAATGATCTGCGGGTCAGGCCTGAAAGCCGTGTGCCTCGCAGCCCAGTCGATAAGGATAGGAGACTCGAGCATTGTTGTTGCAGGAGGCATGGAAAATATGAGCAAGGTAAGGCCTCTGAAGAGATGGCGCTCCCTGACCACTCCTGTCCATTGCCACAGCAGGGTTGACTGATGGTCAACCTGAGAGCTGGAACCAAACAGGGAACAAGGAAAATTTGGATCGAACCTTGATCCCTGCATGCATGTTAATTATTCACAGTGATTGGGAAGTTCAAGTTAAAGACAAAGCCGGTCAACCAGTGTGATGTCCTTAGTTTTACATTTCTTTCTCATTGTGAGGAAAAGTCAAAAACCAGATGTTGCACTCACCTTCCTGCACGGGACAAAGGGTATTCCTGGGGACCACAGCCTGTCGACCTTTTGTAGGTACACAGTGTGGAAGAGAGGACCCACTGAGCGGTGCCCATCTCCAGTGGGCTTGCCAGGTGGGATTGGCTTCGTCAAGTTCCGTCCCTCCCGCTGACACAGTAGGGAAAAAGGAAAACGTGTAACCCCTGCTTCCTGCAGCAATTCAAGGTCTCCCCTGGGGAACCCCTGGGCAGAGGCCGGTTCAGCCCTCCTTGCTCAGGCTTGGGAGGAGACAGGGCGAGAGTAGCAAGCACAGAGATTCCAGTGGGGCCGTAGCACCACCTGTGTGGTGCTTGATGGGGTGCTTTCACACAGGCAGTCATAACAGCCCTGGGTTTGGGTTTTATTCCCAATTTACAGGTAGGGAAACCGAGGCCCAGAGCCAGGATTCAAAATAGAGATCTTTAGGCTCTTCAGTCTTTCCTTTCTAGCTGCTGTTGAGTTGGGAGGAGTTGAGAGGGGGCTTCCCTGATAGCTCAGTTGGCAAAGAATCCCCCTGCAGTGCAAGAGACCCCGGTTTGATTCCTAGGTTGGGAAGATTCCCTGGAGAAGGGATAGGCTACCCACTCCAGTATTCTAGCCTAGAGAATTCCATGGACTGTATAGTCCATGAGGTTGCAAAGAGTCAGACACGACTGAGCGACTTTCACTTTCAAGAGGAAATCCCTCCACTGAGAAATCTCTTCCCATCGGTTAATCAGGCAACCTGATTATTCTCACTCTAGGCATTGTACGTCCCATTAAAATAAGGAACACATTGTTAGCATCACTTAGGCCCATTGATGAGCCCTTTGTGTAACAGATTGCTGGTTGCTTTGGAAAGAATAAATGAGCTTTTTAAAGAAATAGGACAAAATTCACAGGATTATTTGATGGAAAGCTGCAAATGCATAGGGAAGAGTTACAGGTGGGTTTCCAAGGGCAGGTAGGGTGCAGTAGCCTATTAATTCCAGGGGTCTTCAGGCCCTGGGCCCTGGTGATGAGGAAGATGAGCTGGGATGGAGGAGAAGGGTCACAAGGGGGACTCAGTGAAGACTGAGGAACCACTGGATGGTTTTGAGTGGGAGCCTAAGCAGAGGACTAGTTACAACCACGCCTGGTCCATCTGTATTTCTTGTTTCCAGGCTCCTCATTTGGTTCACTTGAGGACGGGAGTCAAGGTTGGGGAAAAGCCCCTGGCTGACAGTATACTCTGCGACGGGCTCACTGACGCATTCCACAATTACCACATGGGCATTACAGGTGAGGCGGACATGGCTGAGAACATACCGACTGTGAAAAGGTTAGAAGGTCTGTAACAGCTGGTTTTGCAGGTGCTTTTCCTCTTTAAGGGTAGGGACCGAGTCCTCATCACTTTGTATCCGTGATGACGGGGATAGTTCCCATTTGATGAAGCCAAGTTGAGGAAATATTCCCTTTCTCCTTTGTGACTCCTTGATTGTCAGGGAAGTTGGTGGTGGGAGGAACCTCAGAGTTCCTCTGGGTCAATCTCTCATTTCATCATATGAAGAAACAGGGCTCACAAATAGTGGCTTTTGTGGCAAAGGCAAGATCAGAGATAAGCTAGTACTTCTGGTATCAAACTCTATTCGTTACACTACACAATCAGGTTTTCATCCACCCACAAGGCTTGCAGTATTTCAACTGCCTTTTCATTATTGTATTCATTATGGTGATCTGAATAACCATTTGACCTAGAATAAGCCAAAACAATTTCGACAAAGCAAGAAACAGAGGGAGCTTTGATCTTTGGTATTACCACTGTAGCTTGCTCCGAGGCTCAGATGATGGTTAGCATGTTTTTCGCAATAAGGTATTTTTAAATTAAGGTATGTACATTGTTTTTTTAGATATAGTGCTACTGCACACTTAATACACTGCACATACTTTACAGTGTACAAATATGGTGGATATCACTTTAATTAAGTGAGCAAAGTTGACATAACCTGAGATAAACTCCAACATGTATCCTGATAAGATTCAGTGAAAAATTATCATCATCAACATCCGATGCTTTCCCACATTATATTCTAATGCATTAGAAGGATTGGTGACATCTGACAAAGGAACTGGCCCCTACCCTTCAAAAATACCAAGGTTAAGAAACATGGACCTAGGCTAAGGACTAGTTGCAAATAAAAACTGAAGAGATTGACAGTGAAATGCAGTGTGTGGTCATGGATTGGATGATACTGAAGAAACAAATTAGCTATAAAGGGCATCCCTGGGACAACAGGTGGACCTTGACTGTTGACTGAGCGTGGAGATAACAGTATTTTATCAGTGTTGCATTTCCTGATTTTGGTAGCTGTGGTTATGTAAGAAGCTGGCCTTTCTTGTGGGAAATATACACTGACATTAAAATTTAGAGATAAAGGGGCATGATACCTACAACTTTCCAAAAATGGTTCAGAAACCGAATGAGAAAGCAGATGGGGCCAAAAAATAGGAACAATTGGTGAAGCAGCGGAAAGGAAATTTCTGAGAGGTATTTTGTAGAAGGGAAAAGAGAAGGAAGGCAGCAAAGAAAGAAAACGGCTCCTTAAGAATCCTTGCAACCTTTCCACACCCGGTGGGAGGCAGGAGTGCCACAGACGACTGTCTCAGCCCGCCAGCGGGCCCGCCGGTGTTGGCCATCAGCGCTTGAGCCACCTCCAGAAGCCATCTGAAAATGTTTGGGTTTTGTTTTTTTTCTTTCACAGCTGAAAATGTGGCCAAACAATGGCAAGTGAGTCGAGAAGACCAGGACAAGGTTGCAGTTCTGTCCCAAAACAGGACAGAGAATGCACAGAAGGCGGGTCATTTTGACAAAGAGATCGTACCAGTTTTTGTATCTTCTAAAAAAGGTGGGTGTGTCAGTTGTAAAGGTTTAAAGGTCAACAGGGCTGTCTATAAGGCAGTCATTACTAGTCTATAAGGATATCATTAATAGTCCAAGGGACACCATACAGGAATGTTTGTGCGTTGTCATCTTAGTTATGTCTCTCGGGATGCAAAGAAAAGCTGTGTTCAGGGTCGATCTGAACATGAGGTGGGGAGGAGGCTCTCCTGGCCCGCGGTCTCCAGCGGCTGTGTAGGTACAGCGTTTAATGAGACAGGCGTGCTGGCCCCCGGGTGTTGGAAGGCAGCAAGCCCACCTTTCTGCCCCTACCAGTTCTCTCTTCAGAAGCGACTGTCCGTTCATTTCTGTTGCTTCTGTGTGCGCTTCATATTTCTTGAGGGTGTCATCTTTTGGGGTTACTTAGCTCTTCTCCAGTATGGAACACAACAGTCAAGTTCTTTTACTGACTGACATCAATTATGTCCGGCCTTTGTGAGAGATTGGCTTTGACACCCTGGACCCAATCAGCTGTAACCAGTCAAGACCTATACCCCAAACCTTAGCAACCTCTTACACGAATTCCCTGTGACTGCCTTCCTCGGAAAGGGCTGTACTGGGATGGAAAATACTGAAGATGGTGCTAATATAATGTCACAATAATTTGTATTACTGTGGACTTTCCACCTATTACAAGTATTTCATAATAAATTTTTCTTCCAAATGTGAACTTTCTGCATCACATTTGAGGAATCCATCGTTTCTAGTACCCTGACTACCATTTCTGTACTAACCTTGGGTCATTTATTTTCCTTTTTTTCAGGTCTTACTGAAGTTAAAACAGACGAGTTTCCTCGCCATGGGAGCAACATGGAGGCTGTGTCTAAGCTAAAGCCTTGCTTCCTTATGGATGGAACGGGGACTGTCACCCCAGCTAATGCTTCAGGTTAGATCATCTGAAGGGCAGTTTGGGGAATACCATCTTCTGCAAGGACTACCATGTACTGAGATGATTCTTTTTTTTGGGTGGGGGTGGGAAGGCTGTGCCTGTGGCCCATGGGATCTTAGTTCCCTAAGCAGGGATCAAACCCATGCCCCCTGCATTGGGAGCACCGAGTCCTGACTACTGGACCACCAAGGTTTCTGTACACGTTATTCTAAAAACTTGTTTCAGTTGCTTTAGGGAAAAATGTAGTCTTGACCATTTGTTTCTTTATATTAGACTCACGTAATATACCAAAAAATGGATTTGGCTTCCCTGAAGTATCCTAACAGGACATACAAGTGAAAAATGCCAGTCAGATTTTATCTACTACCTTTGTGCTTTTCCAAAACCAGAAACTCCGATTACCTTCTGTGATGTCGGGGCTACTTCTTCCAATGCATTTATGTCCTCCACTGCTTTCATCTTCCTGTTCTCTCATAGAAATGTTCTGTAGTCGGTTATATCAGATTGTCAAACCTACTGTCTCTAATTACACTGTAAAGCCTAAACACTAAATGACTTTGCCAGGATGTATTAAGGTTTACTTAACTCATGTCTGCTGGTGGTAAAGTAGACACAGGTACTTAACGAAGACGGTTTCCTATTTTACAGGAATGAATGACGGTGCTGCAGCAGTGGTTCTCATGAAGAAGTCGGAAGCTGGCAACCGTGGGCTCACACCCTTAGCACAGATAGTTTCCTGGGCACAAGCAGGTGTGGAGCCTTCCATTATGGGAATAGGACCAATTCCAGCAATAAAGCAAGCTGTGAGTTTAATTTTGAATGTTGGTACCTGTCCTTTGTCGCCAAAACCTCTATGGGAGCACACCCATAACTTGTAAATGCTTTATTTCTGCCTTCAAACCTTTGCTCAGATCCTTCCCACTCCAAAACACTAAGGTGAGGCTTTTGTTTTCATCTTTATTCCTATCAGGTTTCACCTGCGTGTCTCTGAGCCTTTCCATTAGCCTTAAATGAGCTTATTCATCTAGTTTTCGCTGTTCTTTACTAAAAGAGCAGGCAACATTTGGATCACATGCTCTATAACTTCATGTGGATCTAATAAATGTAACTGGTTCAGATTGTGGGCAGTTTTTAAGAGATCCTTCAACATCATACAGTATCTATCCTGCTTTTACATCTACAACAAAGAATGGTTCCGCCTGAGTTCTTAAACCTCTGTTCCATTTCACCTTTCCTTTAGGTGGCAAAAGCAGGGTGGTCACTGGAGGATGTTGATGTATTTGAAATCAATGAAGCCTTTGCAGCCCTCTCTGTTGCAATAGCTAAAGAACTTGGATTAAACCCAGACAAGGTAAGCGTAAGCAAGCCATCCTGAGAACTTGCAAATGAGTGTTCACAGTGCAAGGAACTGCATGTGACTGTGTGTACATGCATGCTCAGCTGGGTCTGATTTTTCGTGACCCCATGGACTGTAGCCCACCGGACTCCTCTGGCCATGGGATTCCCCAGGCAGGAATACTGGAGTGGTTGCCACACCCTCTTCCAGGGGATCTTCCCCAGGTCTCTGGCATTCTACTGCAGTGCAGGTGGATTCTTTACCACCACCTGGGAAGCCCCAGTTTTAAGGCTGTCAATACCAAAATACAGGCTACGCCCCAAGTCTTGGCTATACAGTAATGGGTGGGTTCCTACTGGGACTCTCAGGTAGGGTGACATTTTTTTGTTTCCTAAGGCAAAAGACTTCATCTGCGTTAGTTCACTTCCCACAGAAACAAGTGCATTTTAAATCTTTGTTGCGGGATCTTAAGTCCTTCACCAGGGACTGAAACCAGCAACCCCCTGCAGTGAAAGGGGAAGTCTTAACCACTGGAGTGCCAAAGAAATCCCATATTTTAAATCCTTTAAACTAGTCAGAATGGATGTTACGAGGGTAAAATCACTTCCTAAGCAACTGAAGTAAAAACAGATTTTGAGAAGGTAGTTCATGATACGACGTTAATGATTTTAACTCTATGTCCAGAGAAAACTGTAAATGATACAAATCTTTCTGCCCCTCAGGTCAACACTGAAGGAGGAGCCATAGCCCTGGGCCATCCTCTTGGGGCATCTGGCTGTCGGATCCTCGTCACCCTGTTACACACGCTGGAGCGCAAGGGTGGACATCGTGGTGTTGCTGCCCTATGCATTGGGGGTGGGATGGGAATAGCAATGTGTGTTCAGAGAGGGTGAAACTGCTGCCCAACAGCGAATTAGGCTGAGTTAAACTAAGCCACAACTGCATTATTTACTAATAATACTAAGTCATGTGAAACCAGAGGACCAAAGTGAAGGTGGGAACGATCTCCCCCTTCACAAGAAACACAAGACTGGGCAGCCTGTTGCACTTTAATGTGTAATATTCGAGGTACAAGCAAGCTGCATCTAACATTGTTATAAATAAAACAGCTCAGTCATCAAGGGCTCCAGAGTGAACAGCATCTTCATAACCTCCATGCTTATCATCTTTGCTTTCTGGGTGTAATTTAATAAGATCATCAATTCGAAGAATGGTAATTGCAGCTTCAGTTGCAAATTTCAAGCTCTTAACTTTAACTATGGTTGGTTCAAACACCCCTGCTTGTTTGTTGTCACGGGGTTTACCATTGACCAAGTCAAGACCAATCCTGCAATTTAGGAAAAAAACAATTAAATGGCCTCTTCTATAATTCATATCCATCCCATTTTACCCCTCTAAAAGCTGGCTTACAAATGCTAGCTATTCCATTAAAATGTTAACCTTGGGAAACCTGAGGGCAGATCCCTTTAGGTAACTTAATTATGGATATACAAATTCATCACTGAAAGAGGTATAGAAAGCCTGGGTGTAGTAAAATATTTCTAAATGCCACTTAGTATCTTAAAGGGAGGTTGCTTAAAAATAGGCATGGACCACCCAAAAGTAATATCCTCTCTCTGGGGAACCTTCCAACTATACGTAAATGACTACCTAGAGAGAGGTGAGGAATCCTTTGATAACTAAGATACACCAATGCTAGTAATCACTAGTCATCCCCTTAATGAGTTAAGAAGAAAAACCAAACTACCGTACATGATACACCAATGACAGTGAAAAGGGGAACATATGCTTACCATTTCAGATTTTTTCGTTCTGGGTTAACCTGAGCCTCATTATGAAAAGCTCTTAATTTTGCAACCAGATCTGTGGAGTCTTGGGCAGCATTAACTGCCAGAGTATTAGGAATGACAAGAAGAGATCTTGCAAACTCCGCAATAGCGAGCTGTTCCCGGGAGCCCTACGGAGAAAGACAGTGAGGTGCCTTCACAAAACAAGAAAGAAAACCCAGAGCAGCAGCTTATGAACCAGAACAGGCTTCAGGGTGCTCTCACCATGCTGGTGGCGTAGTTCTCAAGGTAAATGGAAAGGGCCGCCTCGACAGCACCCCCACCTGGGACCACAGACTTTGACTCCAAAACTCTCTTCACCACACAAAGGGCATCGTGTAAGGAGCGCTCCATCTCGTCACACATGAAATCATTTGCCCCACGTAAGATGACCGATGCAGAGGTACGAGCCTTAGTGCTATTTAAAACAATAGCGATTGTCTTTAACAGTAGAAAGTCCATGAAGAAATTCACTTCTACTTACACAGGACATTTAGACAGGGAAGCAATGTCTAGACCGTGGAGAAGAGATGAAATGGCAACTTCACCTCCATTTACAAGGGCCCAGTATTGTTTTATCCCATGCGTATAACTGCTCATATCACCGAAGGACTATAGCAGCAAATAAATGGGAAGGTGGTCTGTTTTTACTCAATAATAAAATCTGTACAGCCTTACAATTTAGAAAGTAGCTCTTACTTTTTAATCAAGATCAGTTCATCATCACAAATTCTCTCCTGTACCACTTCTTCTGCTTGTCCCAACATTGAAGCTTCAAAAGTTTCTTCGCCTTCTAAGTTGGCCAGCGTTGACAGAATAGTTGCTATTAAAAATAATTATAAACATCTGTAAGCACTGTTCTCTCATGAATATTTTCAACCCTGCTTTAAACATTCAGAAACATGGAATTTACCATAGAAGTGACACATAATCTCAAGTTTAAGGCTTACAGTTGGACATTCAAGGAACCGCCCTATCCTAACCGAACTATGTTACTTCGAGGTGAAGAATGCTGAAGAACTTTCCCAGTTACAAATGCACAAAAAGGATTTCACACAGGTATTTGTACACAAAACATTAAGGAAGTTTTCCGGATCTGCTTATTTCACCATCCAACATAAGGAACGTGACAGCTGGCAGGAGACATACCTCCGGAAGCTTTAGCAATGCGTTTAAGGTCCCTTTTTAAAACTCTTCGAACTGCCATGGCACCAGCCTCCACAAAATACTTCAGACACATGTCGTCAATTCCACCAGTGGTTAGGATAACGTTGGCACCAGTTGCCAGGATCTTCTGGATTCGCTCCTTGGTGATGTCAGATTCTCTACAAAAATGCAGTACTTGAGTAGTAACCCAAAGTTATCTTCTGTATTTTTACTATTACACAGAGCTTGAACTTCCATTAAGTATTTTTCATAAAATAACCACAGATTAAATGATACTAACAAGTCTCTCCTTTCTATGAGCAGAACTTACATCAGTCCAGTTTACAGAAAAGTTCAAGGAATTAAATACCAGTTAGCTCTCCCGACCCCAACTTTAGTTTCTAACCAAGAATGGCGCCTAAGAAGGAAGCTTGAGGGAGCTGGTGGCGAGACAGACCGTTAACCAAACTCGAAGGCGAGTGTCACCACAGTGCAGTGCAGAGGGGACGAGCACATGAGGCCACGGGTCCAGGCTGGCAGGTGGGGCAAGGAAAGCCTGAAGGTCTGGAGTTGAGAGAGGGGCCCAGAGTTGGAACTCCAGGTATAAACAGAAAATGAAGAACCCTGTAGCAATGTCAGAGTCTGAATAGAGAAGTTTTTTTTCTTTTTAATATTTTAAAGTGAGAGTAGTAGTATTCTGTGTTTTCAAAGGATCAAAGAATGAAGACACTCTGAGGCAATAACTGGAGATGAGTCTATCTGATGTGAACAGATGGCCTTAACAGAGAAGGCAAAGCTTATGGCTTGGGTGACTGGGAGATTCAGCAATTGATTTCTGGAGTGAAATAAATACTAACAGGTTGGGGGCAAGATAAGAAATAAAAGAGCTCGGTTTTCAACAAGGTGAATCTGAAGCCCCCATGATATTCAGGTGAAGCTGCACGGGAATTACAGGCAACCTACGGGATACACAGATCTGAAAAAGAGTCTATTTACTTATTCAAAGAACAGTAGATAAGATCAAAGAATCTTTTTTTTTTCTTCTGCCACACCGTGCAGCATGTGGACTTTTAGTTCACTGACCAGGGATCAAACCCGAGTCCCCTGTATTAGAGGCTTGGAGTCTTAAATCACTGGACCACTCCAAGTCTCAAGATCAAAGAATCTTTATAAATTGAAATGAGTTAAAGATGAACCTCACAAAATACCTCTCTACATACTAGACAAATACTGTATGTATGTCAAAGCCATGAAACTAAGTCATTCAGCCCCTACCTTTATAGAGCTTACACTTAGTATTAATATGTAGTTAGAAAATGTGGTAAGCCCCAGAAGACAAACTGCAGTAACTCAAGGGACAGCATAATTCAGACTGAGGGGGAAAGAGAAGCATCTCTGAAAGTTACCAACCGAAAAACAAGTAAAAAAATTAGCCAGTCAAAACAAGCAGGCAGAGAATGCTCTGGGCAGAGGAAGGAACATTCTACTCTTAGGCACTGAAGCTCTTCTCGAAGGAGCTTGATGGATTCTGGTTTCGGCTGTGCTAGACCACAGTGCAGAGCAGGTAAGGAATTGAACTAACCCAGAGTGATGGGAAATCTCCAAAAGGCTCTGGCCTTGCAAGGGGTGAGATTAACTTGGCTGCTGTGTAGAAAACAGCCTTGGAGGTGATGAGACTGGAACCAAGATGACCAGCTTGACGCCCCTGCAACAGCTTGGGCAAGAAAATGGAAACGAAAAGTGGGTGAGTCTGAGATTTAATTTATAGAGACATATCAAGTGGTCTTGCAGAGAAAAGAAAAAAAAGGAGTTAAGGACATTTCCTAGTTGTCTTCCTCAGTAGAGAGGTACTAAAGCAGCAGAGAGCAGATTTGTGGTATCATCACAAGTTCAATTTTAGACATAATGACTTTGAGATGCTTAAGAAGCATTCAATCAATTCAAGCTCCAAGACAAGACTCCAAGTCTCCAGCACAGAGGATGCCGTGGCCCAGGCACAGGACGACAGATGGTGCAGAAGCAAAAGCTGCTCCATCCTCCAAGTCTTTCAAAAAGTAGCCAAAGGCTTGACAAAGGTCAAGTGAAACTGGATGTGTGTAATGAGCTTCACAGTGGTGGTCACTAGTGACCTTAGCAAGAGGTTCTCCACTGGAGGAGCTGAAAAGGACATAAGGAATAAAACACCAAAAAGTTTTTGTGCCAATCACTCTTCTAACATCTGGCTATACAGAAATGAGGAAGGACAGGGAGTAGCTGCAACAGGATGTGTACACAAGAGGCTTTTTATTGTATTTAAGGATAAAAGAGCTACAAATGAAGTAAAAGTGTTAGTTGCTCAGTCATGTCCAACTCTTTGCGACCCCATGGACTATATGTAGCCCATCAGGCTCCTCTGTCCATGAGATTCTCCAGGCAAGAAAACTGGAGAGAGTAACCAATCCCTTCTCTAGGGGATCTTCCCAATCTGGGTATTGAATCCAGGTTTCCTGCACTGCAGGCAGATTCAAGAGGCTTTTATAATATTTAAGGATAAGAGAGCTACAAGAGGAATCTAGAAAGGAATGAAGAGTAGTCAGTATTGAACGTGCAACTGAGCAAGAATCATCAATGAAGCAAGACTGCAAAAGCAGAAGGGAACAGGATCTCACACACTTATTCCAAAGGGACTTGCCTTTCAAGGAAAAAAGGACACCTTTGGTTATTAACAGGAAGGAAAGAGCACACGTGCAGATACCAGAGGAGAAACCATCGCAATGTCGGGGCACTGCAATGAAGACCCAGCACAGCAAAAAAAATTAAAAAAAAAAAGGCACACCTTCACAACTAGCTCTCTAGCATGTCAACCAGCAGTTTAGGCCATATGCACTGCCTAGTACCTGGCAGTCAATACTATATGCTTGGTTCTTACACTGTTTGAGGAAATGCATTCCTGGACATATCTCAAAGACCTAATTACTATACTCATAAAATGAAAATTTCACAAAATGTCAGTTTTCATGTATTACCCCAATCTCTCTTAAGACAGTCACATTTTCTAATTTTCCTGGCAGTTTAGGTAACATAATTAGACTTTGGTTAGAAATGTTAATTTTTAAAGTCCTCTAAGACACTCAGATATGCAGATGACACGACCCTTATGGCAGAAAGTGAAGAGGAGCTAAAAGCCTCTTGATGAAAGTGAAAGAGGAGTGAAAAAGTTGGCTTAAAGCTCAACATTCAGAAAACGAAGATCATGGCATCTGGTCCCATCACTTCATGGGAAATAGATGGGGAAACAGTGTCAGACTTTATTTTTGGGGGCTCCAAAATCACTGCAGATGGTGATTACAGCCATGAAATTAAAAGACGCTTACTCCTTGGAAGAAAAGTTATGACCAACCTAGATAGCATAGTCAAAAGCAGAGACATTACTTTGCCGACGAAGGTCCGTCTAGTCAAGGCTATGGTTTTTCCCGTGGTCATGTATGGATGCGAGAGTTGGACTGTGAAGAAGGCTGAGTGCCAAGGAATTGATGTTTTTGAGCTGTGGCGTTGGAGAAGACTCTTGAGAGTCCCTTGGACTGCAAGGAGATCCAACCAGTCCATTCTGAAGGAGATCAGCCCTGGGTGTTCTTTGGAAGGAATGATGCTAAAACTGAAGCTCCAGTACTTTGACCACTTCATGCGAAGAGTTGACTCATTGGAAAAGACTGATGCTGGGAGGGATTGGGGGCAGGAGGAGAAGAGGCTAACAGAGGATGAGATGGCTGGATGGCATAACTGACTCGATGGACCTGAGTCTGAGTGAACTCTGGGAGTTGGTGATGGACAGGGAGGCCTGGCATGCTGTGATTCTTGGGGTCGCAAAGAGGTGGACACGACTGAGTGACTAAACTGAACTGAAGACACTCACAGTTGGGAAAAAAAAGTCCAATTGCATAATCCATCACACCCTGCTACCCATTAGACTTTTTAGCTTACTGTCACCTGCTCTAAAAAAGGGCAATTTACAAACTCGCCTTTCCCAAGGTCAAATATGAATCTCTCAACATACCTCTGTCTAATCTGGTCCAGTTTTTCAGGGTCTGTAATAACCACTTGTACACCAAGCTTCATTTTTGTTTTCTGCAGGCTGAAGTCAAGGCAAGCAATTTTTGCATTAACTATTCTCTTGGGCATGCCTAAAATTGAACATAGCATTAAGTACCTTTACAATTAACAATGCTATATTTTATAAAACATACCTGTCCTTATAAAGAACTGCACAGAGATTTAAAATCATTATAGGTAAACACACAAATTTAGATTTTATTGCTTTTAACATTATAAACTAACACTCATGGCATTAGACACGTGCTTTCTTTTAATTTGTCTGTCTTAATCATATGCAATTACGTTACAAAGAAACCGGCAACAGGATGTACCATTTCCTTTATCTCTGGACTTCACTAAAGAACAAAAGTGCACATGTTGGATAGTTCATCTGAAGATGGAGTAGATAATCCACAAATAGCTAGCTGTATCCTTTAGCACTCTGGTTATATGACCAAGTGAAATCACAAGCCTTACCCTGGGATCCCACCACACAGTTGAGAGCATAGCCATTGATGAGCATACTCTCCATCTGACTTCTCCCGTGGGCTTTCAGAACGTTAATGGAGTTGACTGGATAGCGAGGCTGGCCTCTGATATCTGTGTATTTAATAGCAAGCACTGCATCTACCACCAGGTTAGCGAAGAAATCACCATTTCTAAGCCAGCAGATAAGGAAAACAGGCGACTTGGGATGGAGAGCGCGTGCACATGAAAATCAAGGGTAACACAGAGGCACTTCCCTTTAGCAATCTCACCAAAGAAACACGCATTACATATGCCACTGAATGTTAGAAAACTGTTTATCACTATCTGCACACTACTTTCACAATACTTTGTATTACCCTTCCCTGCGGAAAAAGGAAAATAGGCAACTTCAATACAGTATCATCTGGCACAAAAACACAGGGTTCTACTGTTAAAAAGCCTAAACTTTACTGGACCATCACAAGGATACATTCCAATGATTTTGGAAGACATCGATGTCTTAGCAGCATTAATCAGGCAATCCCTTCCAAGCTCATCGGTGTTAATAATCAGATTTTCACTGATGTAACGCACTGCTTCCCTGTTAGAAGTGTGGGGGAAGAAACAACTGACCACTCAGAATCTTGTTTTATCAGTGTGTCACAATATTTAGGGCATCGATGCTCTGTTCAGCCATTTCATATAGGAGGAGGACACGAGCAAACCCTCCCTCTTCAGATCACGGCAGTTCTCATCTATCCCATAAGCATAGCCACTAAAATCTATCAGGAGATAATGTGGTAGTCAAATGGGAAAAAAGGGATACTGGCCCTAGTTCTTATTTCAAGTTCTTATTACATATACACTAAAACACAGCTTTATCAAAGTATAGTCATCAACTGGAAAATTTAAAGAACACAGACTCAACTATTACATCAAACAGCAAATAAAATTTTTTCTGAATGTAATGATCTTACTTGCAAGCAAGTCGATAGCCACTAATAACTGATGTGGGATGAATTTTCTGTTTGACTAGTTCATCTGCATTTTTTAGAAGTTCTGCTGCAATAATAACCTGCAGAGAAAACATCCATTGCTCTCATGTTAGCCTGACATTATGGGCAACACATACGTACAAATACAAACACACATCAGATAACAATAATCAGAATGATAAGGGTGATGAGATTAACTCCTTACTAGAAATCAGAAAAAGACAACCCTACACAATATTTCATACGGAAATGGATAAAGCCAGATAGGAGTCAGCAAAGTGTTCTGGCTCTTAATTAGAATAAGCTAGTTCTGCAGTAGAACAGTAGAGACGATACATTCACTCCTTTTGAAGATGAAGTGCTCACCAAGCTTTCAACATAAGCTAAATGAAGAGCCTGACGATTCAATGATCTGTACTGTTTTATTATTTATTTATTTTGGACACTCCACTCAGCATCTGGGATCTTAGTTTTCGGACCAGGGATTGAACTCAGGCTCTCAGCAGCGAAAGCTTGGAGTCCTAAACACTAGAATACCAGGGAATGCCTGATCTGTACTATTTTAGATTGTTATTTAGAAAACCATCCTTTTACAGAGACCAAAAATTATATCAAAAAGACTTTAAAATTCTTGCCTGCATCTTTGGGGGGAAAATTAATTGTATTTAAAAAACTTTGCTTTCATGAACAAGTGACTTAGCAAAGATCATTCTTTCAGAAGAGGGGGATTCTATTCTTCCATGGCTTAGAGATTAAACATTTCCCCACAAACCATTGTGTTTTTTTTTTAAGAGAGCAAATTATTTTTTCCCTCATCAAATAATAAGTATTTCTACCACATCAGTGTGCTGGGTGATCTTCGAGTTTATATCATGTTACCGATCATGTTTACCAACTCTCTCAAACTCCCATTTGAACTCATGAGTTCACTTGTCAGCATTTAAAATATAGAAACATCTTGTTTTTTTTTTTAATACTTGGTAAGGTTTTAGGAATTTCTTCTGAGCCTCAGGTTGTGAGAGAAAAAGAAAACATTTTCTTTTTCCTTTAAATGACTTACTTATGGTTAGGGCTTCATTTTCCGAAACCTTGATTTTAGGGGGGAAGAAACACTAGTCCTCAGCTAGCAGTCTTTACCTACCACGGAGGTGGTCCCATCTCCCACTTCTTTGTCTTGCAGATCCGCTAGCTCACAGAGAACTTTGGCTGCAGGATGTTCTACCTCCAGCAGCTTCAGGATGGTTGCACCATCATTAGTAATGGTTACATCCTAAGAAATTTCCAGGGGAGAAAAAAATGACATAATCACCCACAGAAACAGACTATCCCCTAAATTAGCCCAACCCTGTTATGATACATTCACCTTCTATATACCTTCCAATACCAGCACTCTGACAAACAGAATTTACAAAGTGAGATTTATGAATTTTAATTCTTTAAAGTAACAAACATTACGTGCAAACATATACTTACACCAATGTCATCCACCAACATCTTATCCAAGCCAACTGGACCAAGAGAACTTTTCACAATGTTGGCAATTGAAGCTGCAGCCATGACTGTAGACACAAAAAAATTTTGAAAACTCAAGATCCCAAGAGACAATCATTTCAGTTCAAAAGAAGTAAATGACAGCCTCTGGATTTTCAAATTTATCTCATCTGTCCTAATCTGAAAAGTCAACCAAAAGTCCAACGTAAGGAGAGAGTGCACCTAGTAATATACAGTTTTAATTAAACTGCAGACAGACACCAAGTGTTATTAAGAGTACTCACTTCATTGCTTTAAAGAAAAAACAATCACCTACTAGTCCTCATCTGGTCCCATCACTTCCTGGCAAACAGATGAGGAACAATGGAAACAGTGACAAACTTTATTCTTTGGGGCTCCCAGATCACTGCAGGTGGTGACTGCAGCCATGAAATTAAAAGACGCTTGCTCCTTAGAAGAAAAGCTATAACCAACCTAGACAGCATCTTAAAAAGCAGAGATATTACTTTGCCGACAAAAGTCTGTCTAGTCAAAGCTATGGTTTCTCCAGCAGTCATGTATAGATGTGAGAGTTGGACTATAAAGAAAGCTGAGCGGCAGAATTCATGCTTTTGAGGTGTGGTGCTGGAGAAGACTCTCGAGAGTCCCTTGGACTGCAAAGAGATTAAACTAGTCAATCCTAAAGAAAATCAGTCCTGAATATTCACTGGAAGAACTGATGTTGAAACTATAAAGTTCCAATACTTGGGCCACCTGACGCGAAGAACTGACTCACTGGAAAAGACCCTAATGCTGGGAAAGATTGAAGGCAAAAGGGGACGACAGAGGATGAGATGGTTGGATGGCATCACCAAATCGATGGACATGAGTTTGAGCAAGCTCCGAGAGTTGGTGATGGAGAGGGAAGCCTGGCGTGCTGCAATCCATGGGGTTGCAAAGAGTTGGGCCACGACTGAGCGACCGAACAGAACAATGTGCAAGTCATCTGAATAGCGGTCTATGGTCACGCACTCATCAATAATACAAAAAAAAAAAGGCAATTAGAGATAGTTCTGTCTGGTTAACGGCCGTAAAACGAGGCCCAGAGACGCCTTTCTGGACTAGAACCGAAACAAAAGGGCGAGCACAGGAGCCCCCGGCCGGCAGGGACTGGAGGTGCGGCGGCACGTGCCGGTGCGCGGAACTCGCTCTCCCAGGCCCCGGCCTCCGCAGCATCCGGTCAAACGGCGCTGCGCCCTCGGCCGAGACCCGCCGAGGGACGGAGAGGCCACCCACCACTCCCAGGGTCCCTGTCGGCGAGGACAGAAGGGAAGCCGCGAAAACGGCCGCCAAGGCCGAGGCGGGGGTGAGGGGGACGCGCACTGCCGCGGGCCCGCCCTAGGCCTCGCTCAGACCCTCACCGTTTTGGGAGCGGATCGCCTCCCCAGTGCTGCGGTCCCCGAACACTGACAAAGGACCCTCCATCCTGGCGGCGGGGCGCACGTCGAATTTCCCTCACACCGCGGGCAACCAGCGTCTCACGGTCCCCGGGCCGGGCGGTGGCCACTGCAGCCGCGACGGCGTAGAAAGGACCCGAGAGACGTCTCTCGCGGGGGCTGCTGGGAACGCCACTCCCAGCCTCTCCCCTCCCCAGACACAGACCTTCCCAGGCCGCGCCGCGGGGCAGGACGGGGAAAAGGATGGAGAAGCGAGAGCGCGCCGGAAGTGAACAGACGGAAGGGGCGGTCCCAACACGTTCGCCCAATTAGAGAGCTAATGAGAAGGGCGCGAAGGTAGGAGAGCGGAAGTCAGTATCTTGGACCGCTAGAGGAGGAGGTGCTCGACTGACGCTTTCTCCCCCCTAGGTACAAGTTGCGCGTGCGCTTCTGCACATTCTGGTACCTTCTAGAAAAGGTGGGCGGTAGGGCGGAGCTTGGAGTGTGACGGAAAGCGGGCGGGTAGCGTAAGGTGGTGTGTCTGAGGTAGGACGGAGGTTCTGTACGGTTTTTGGTGATTTATAAATCGGCGTCCTTGTTTTCCTTAAGTGTATGAGCTCGAGCGGAGAGCGCGCAAAACAAGCGCTCTATTCCCGGCCTCAGCTCGAGCGGAGAGCGCGCAAAACAAGCGCTCTATTCCCGGCCTCAAGCGTTTAGACTTGGGAGCCTGAGTGGGACCGCGTAAGGGTTCTCCATGAGTCATTAAGGAAAACAACCATAACGTCTGAAGAGAAAACCGCCTCGCGCTGCCGCTTCCTCGCAGAGACCAACGTGTATGTGTGTGCGCGTGCCCGACAACTATCGAGCCCAAGTAAGGTACCAAAACGCCTTGCGGGCCAGCGAAGCGGGATGCGGCAGACAAGCGTGGACCGACTTAACGGACCATGCCCAACCCGTCTCCTGGCTCCCTGCGAGGTGGTTGGCTGGCTCCGGCGTCTCCGTGCGCCACAGCGTATGCGCTGATTGGAGGAACGGAGATGACGGATTGCACTCTCCGCCACTCAGCTGCAGGGGCTTGTTAGCGCGGCGAACTAGTCATCTATGAGCTTACGTCATTCGAAGGCTTTTCCCTGAGTTAGTATGGCTGCGGCTTGCGGCTCTCTGGGACGCCGTTGAGGAGAGGAGGGCGAGGTCTGTCCGAGGCTTTGGCTGCGATTCTCCTCAGCGATGGCGCTTCGGTCGCGGTCCTGGGAGTTGTTGCCGGTTTGCAGAAACCCCGGTAATTCGTCTTACCACTTCTCTCAGGTTACACCCCAGGGTCTGCACTGGCAAGTGGTCGTTATATATGCAGCATGCGTTATGCGTGCTCAGTCGAGTCCAACTCTGTCGACCCCGTGGACGGTAGCCACCCAGGCTCCTCTATCCATGGATTCTCCAGGCAAGACTACTGGAGTGGGTTGCCATTCCCTTCTCGAGGGGAATCTTCCCCACCTAGGGATCGAACCTGCCTCTCTGGCGTCTCCTGCCCGGGCAGGCGGATTCTTTAGGCACCTGGGAAGCCATCATTTCCGACGGAAAAGTAAAGGAGCTAACGGTAGCGTGATGACGACACTAATAGAAAATTAAGGACCAGGTTCTGTGGTGACGACACCCCGTTACCGAACATACCTCTTGTACCTCTTCCAGGGCGCGAGGCCCAAGGCGGGGAAGATGGGCGCAAGTTGTATCATATTCCTGATTTGTCCGTATTCGTCATTCTTTTAAGATCCATGTGGTGGTTCTTGTTCTTTAGGGTGTCTGGTGGCAGCGTTCTCGACCAGTGCTAAGCCAGCGGTGAAGCCTGAGGCGGACCCCGTGGGAAATGAAGCCGTTGCCCCAGAGTTCACCAACCGGAACCCCCGGAATCTGGAGCTCTTAGCTGTAGCCAGGAAAGAGCGGGGTTGGGGGACCGTGTGGCCCTCCCGGGAGTTCTGGCACAGGTGATTAAGTTGCTCCGTGTTGACTACACAGCCCTGCACGGTGAACTTCAAGCTGTTTTCATCAGTTTGTTTAAGGAGCAGGCCAGGTAACTGCTGGCGATTCTCCTCTCAGACTTGTGCTGGGTCTAGGAGGGGAAGAGGGAGGGAAACGGTAAATAAATAGGTGTCATGGAGAAAATGTAAAGAATAGGAGACTGGTTGCGAAACCCTCCGAAAATAGAATAAAAGCCAAACTATCAGCCAAGAAGAGGGTTCCCAACAGAGGAAAACAGCTAGGGTGAGAATGAGCTTGGTGTGTTTGAGGAACCAAAAGGCTTGTGTACCTAGAGCTCTGGGCCGAGAGGTGAATGGAGAAGTAGGTAGGACACACATTGTTGGCTTTGTAAATCAAGGAAGGGCTTGAGGCTTTATTTTTATTGTAGCCGGAACTGACTGGATTTCCTTTAGTTTAAGCCTGAATGGAACATCATTCTGGTTCCTTTGAGGAGATCAGGTTTTTAAGGGGGCAGCGGTAAAGGTAGGAGAGCAGTTAGGGGTTTATTCTTTGTTATAAAGATGGCTAATTATTGAATACTTTCTATTTGCCAGGAACCTGATGCTAGGCACTTTATATGCATTTTCTCATTTACTCCTTAAAAGTACTTTTTGAGGCAAGTGCAGTAAATTCCCCCATTTTATAGAGCAGGGGAATTGAGGCTTGGGATGGAAACAGGAGGGTTCAAAGAAGGAGGGCAGGGCAGTTCATATTGAAATAATCTGACTCTTTAAGTCTAGAATTTTTTTTGAAACACTCAAACTATTACTTTCTGTTGATATTTGGGTATGTAAATAGTTGGAGACCTACCTCCCTCTTCCCCCCATTTGTCCTGTTCACAGTACTACCAGTAGAAAATTGGAAGTGACCTTGGAGATAATGAGTCCCACTCTTTTATTGCACAGATGGTTTAAGACAGGGATCAGCAGACTTTTGCTCCTGGGCCAAAGCTGGTTTGGTAGCTAAATGTTTTTACATTTTTGAAAGGTTCAAATAAAACACAATATTTTATGACATGAAAACTGTAAAAATCAAATTTCTTTATCCACAAAGAAAGTTTTATTGGCACACAGCCACCACCCATTCCAGAATGGGTGGTGGAAAAAAACCAGAATGTTATAAAATGAAAACCAGAACCTGGCTGTTCTGGTATTATACTGTGGCTGAGTTGAGCAGTTGGTCTATATTGTTACCTGAAAACTAGGTTCGCCTCTTGGTGGGTGTCAGGCCAGAAGGCACAACCAAGATCAGGAGAGGGAGGGGTTTATTACTTGGAGCAAGTAAAGAGAACACTTTTGTCTTCTCAAAGCGGTGTTTCCCCAAACAGCATAACTGGGGAAGTTTTAAGTTAAGGTTACACACACATTCATGAAGGGGCTTGAGCAAAGGAGCACTCAGTATAGAATCAGGACCAAGGTCTACAGAGCCCTAGGTTTAGTTTGTTGAAGTCACAGGGTCTACATTGTCATTTCCATCCTCCACCTGAGTGCAGAACTCAAAGGCGGTGTCAGATTGTTCTCTGTGTCCCTTGAGGAGGAATCAAGACTCTTACTCTTGGTTCTTGACTGTTTTTCCTTTGTTCCTTCATTCCCTTACTTCCCTTAAGGTCATTAATTACTGAGACCTGTTCAAGAGCAGGTACAGTGGCCAATCTTAGATCACAAAATGGCTTAGGTCAAAAATGTATTCTCTTAGGTCAAGAAAGCCACGCCTGGTTCTCTTTCTCCAGGGACCGACTACCCTTTCTGCTTTCAGTCTGATCCCTTATAGAAAAAGTGTGTTGACCACTGGATTAAGAGTTTGTGATTTTTCACTAAGACTAACAGCAAAACCAGGAGTAGAAACCACATTTCTAAATCTAGTGCTTTTAATGCTGTTTCATACTAAGAACCTAAGTATAGTCTAATTTCAGCGTTTTCTTTCCTCCCCCCCACCAGCGTTTTCTTTATCATGAACTTTATTTCTAAATGTGTAATGTATGCAAGTGTTATAAAATCCAAAAAGGAATAGTTTCTCATACACCCTTCTATAGGTAGTCTGTGCATATAAGTGTAAACTTGTATTTTTTTTTTTAATATATATCTTACCTTATCATATATGTTGTTCTGCATTTCCCCACCCATTCCTTCACCACTACCTCCACCTCCACCACAGAATACGTCTTGGAAGTTTTGTGTTGGTTGGGAACATTGGCTCTGGAGCCAGTCTCCTGGACTTAAATCCTGCCTATGACCATTTCTTACCATTAGTTGTAATATTGCTAAAGTTATTTAACCTTTCTGTGTCATTTTCTGCAGCCCAAAAGGAAAGAAAGGATAATGGGATTAGTTTGAGACATGAGCTATACCTGTAAACAATTAAGACTCTCTGGTACAGTCAGTGTTCAATAAATGTTTGTAGCAGCAATAGCAGCATAAAGTGCTACTTTATTCTTAACTGTGTAAAATAACTGTTTAAAGTTACTGTAAAGTACCACTGCATGACTATTTTAATTCACTGATTCTGGATTGATGATTATCTTTTATCATTTCAACCAGTGTTGCAGTTAATTGTCTCATGCATGCAGTTTAGCACTGAGATTGGGCATATATTCATGGGTTTTAAGAGTCATTAATAGTTTCCTTCTCTGTGAACAGTCTGTCCAAATCCTTTGCCTAGTAAGTTACTGGTCATTTTCGTATTGATTATAGGAGGATTTTTATATATTATGGAAATTAGCCCTTTGAACAATATATGATTTTAAAATATTTTTTGTTTCTTTGTTTGCCTGTTGACTTTACTGTTTTTTGTTTGTTTTTCTTAGCATGCAGAAAACTGTCACTGTTTCTTTTTTATAAAAACCATATGATATAGTTTGATGTTAGGTTAACTCGCTTGATACAGTTAAACAGGTTTATCTTACTTTGAGATTGTTTAAAATTATGTTGTCTTCTAGTACTCACATGACTTCTTTTTTTATATTTAAATGTTTGATCCATCTTACATTTACTTTGGAAAATATAGAGTAAGTATATCTTGATCCAGTGAAGAGTCAGCAAGTTAGCTCTGCCTCCTCAGTTCCTTTTTTGAAGTAGATACTGTGTAAATCTCAGCTCTAAAGAAAGGCCAACTTTCTTCCGGATATTTGAGGCTAAGTAGAAATGTTTGGTTTACTATTGAGGATATCCTCATAAAGGCAGAGGAAAAACACCTCTCCCAAGTAAAAACCAGGTTGGGTATGTTGACATAAATGAACCAGACGTTGCGTTCTTGAGAAATACTTTTGCACTTATTCACCTGAAGTCATTTGTCTTTAGAATTCTTCTATGATTTTTGTTCTCCTCTCACCTTGTTTAGGTTGCGAGTTATAAGGAGTCAGCATCACATAGAAGCACTTGTTGAGCATCGCAATGGCCAGGTTGTGGTTTCGGCATCCACTCATGAATGGGCCATTAAGAAGCACCTGTATAGCACCAAAAGTGTGGTGGCTTGTGAGAGTGTAGGACGAGTGCTGGCACAGCGGTGCTTGGAAGCAGGAATCAACTTCATGGTCTACCAACCCACTCCTTGGGAGGCAACATCAGACTCGGTATTTTTGTTCTCACTACTTAGTTAAAAGGTGTCATGTTAATTCTTGACATTAGATACTTACATAATTGTAGTTTGTTTATAAAGTTCTTTCCAAGTGTCTGACCCTGAGTTGAGTGTCCTGATGCGTGGTACCTCACTTCAGCTTCACAGCAGCCTTGGCGTCAGGACTCATGGTCTCTCTTCTGTAAGGTAGCTGAGGTTGGCTGACTGGCTCAGTGTGGCGCTGGGCAGGGTTCAAACCCACACGACCAATTCTATAGCTGTAATGTTGACTTCTCTGCCATTCATATAGTATCATTTTGTCTACAGAATATTTTCAAATACTGCTAATCGTTAACATCTCTACACCTTCTTTTATCTGTGTCATTATTAAGATCACTTTCTGAAAAAACCATTGTAGGCTGGGAAGTTAGCAAGAAGCAGATTGGTGGTTTATTTCTCTTCCTCTTATGAAGTGAGCTGTTTATGGTCAGCTTGTTGTTCGGTCGCTTAGTCAGCTTGTAGTGTTAAATTCATCTTTTCCTTCTTTCTTAATCTTCAAAACCAGATGAAACGACTACAGATTGCCATGATAGAGGGTGGTGTGGTGCTGCAGGAGCCTCGGAGAATCTATGAATGAAGCAGAAGCATTGTTTGGAGCTTGTAAATGAAAGCTGTCAGCTCTTCATTCTTCAGAAGAGAGCCTCTGGAAGAACTGCCAGCTTGGACGTTTTGTACGAAAATCTAAGAGCAGAATGTTATTAGTTAAGGTCGTCTCCTTCTCCCCTTCAGTATGTTTGTCTTAAATCCAGGGCTGAATTCTTCCCCTCCTGGACATGAGAGAAGTATCTGAGAAAAACTGTTGCCGATTGTAATTAACTTCTGAAGGACAAATTAAATTGTTGTTTATAAGTTAAAGAATAAAGGTATATTATTGGCTGTTATTTTCTAGTTATATGACATTTTCTCCAACTGTGAACTCCATGTGGCAAGGATACACATTAAAGGTTTGTGCACTTGTCACCGTGGCTAGGTCATAGCAGGTGGTCTCAGTAAATGAGAGCTGTTGCTGCTCAGGTGTGGAGGCTTTTTTAAAAATAGATGTCAGTATCAGTTTATTATAAACAGTAATGCGAAGATAAGAGCAAATCCTAACCTTATTGGGCTCCTGGATCCCAACAGAACCCGATCTGAAGAAAGGAATGCAGTGAGAAAAGGGAACAAGGTGTCTACACCATCTCGGGGAGCTGTTGGGAGATGGAGCCTGAAGTGCACTTGCGTTAAAGTTGAAGTAGGGTAGATGGGAATCAGGGCAGGTCTCTTAAATGAGTGATTAAATCAGAGTAAGTTGTTAACTGGCTATTTAAGAAACGTGGTGAGGAAGAGCAAGTAAGCAGAGTGGCTTCTAGCATATTCCCTCCGCATTTTAAATGTGTACTCTAATTATGTATTTATATAGAAGTGAAATAATGCTATCATCAATCTGAGTATTCAGAGTGCTATTTTAAAAGGGAAAACGTATGCAATCAGCGTTTTTTAAAAGTTTGATTCATTCTAAGAGGCCTTCAGAATGCAATGCTTAGTAGTTTCCCTTTTGATCTGTAGATATTACGGTAAAGACATTGATAGGTATATATTAATAGTTCTGGGCTTCCCTGGTGGTTCAGATGGTAAAGAATCTGCCTGCAATGCAGGAGACCTGGGTTTGAACACTGGGTTGGGAAGACCCGCTGAAGAAGGGAATGGCAACCCACTCCAGTATTCTTGCCTGGAGATTCCCATGGGCAGAGGATCCTCGCAAGGTCCATGGAGTCAGTCACAGAGAGTCAGGCACGACTGTCTAACACCACCACCATGATGATTTTAATATTTTCTTCCCTCATCTTAAAGACCACAGTTCTAGAAGGCTGTTGAACGAGTCTAGAATTCAAGGGAGGACACAAGAGCATGGACTGGGGTAGTGTGGCTTTGGAAATTGACAAAAACAGGGTTCACCTGTGAGTGGTAGTGGTTCAGTTGCTTAGTGGAGTCTGACTCTGCCACCCCATGGACTATAGCTGGACAGGCTCCTCTGTCCGTGGAATTTCCCAAGCAAGAATATTGGAATGGGTTGTGATTTCCTTCTCCAGGGGATCTTGGGCATCTAGAGATCAAACCCACCTCTCTGGCACTGACAGGTGGATTCTTAACCACTGCACCACCTGGTGGGGATTTTTTTCTACGAGGCATAGGATGTAGATCATCTCAGTATCAAGAATTCCTTCAGTTTGGGCAATTTTTGAGACTTGGTATAGCAGGTTTGATAAATGGTGTTACAAAGGCAACAGCGATGCCAAGTAGGGAAAAGGGGGGCGGGGAGGAGAGGAGGGTACAGGGCAGAAGTATGTTAACAGTGATGGCCAAGGTGGGAAGAAGTGCGGATTTAAAAACCAGAGGCGATGCGGGACCCCATCCCTGCACCTTGGCTGCAGTACCTGCTTTATTGCAGTTCTTCAGGCGCTGTTGACTGGTCTATTTTTACTCTTTTGGACTCTACTTTGTCCTACCTTGCCTCTTAATATTCCAGGTCTACGTAAATGACATTCTCCTCTTATAGGGATTGCAAAGGAATTGCTGCGGAGCATAAACGACCTCTGATTGCTAGGGCGGGGGTCTAAGCGATTCTTAACCCTAGGGGATCAAATACAAGATGAAACACCTGTGGGCAGACAGGTGGCCGCGCCGCCCGCTGCGCATCCTGGGCTGGTGGGCGCGCGCGGGGGCTGTGCGTTTCTTCACTCCCCCACCCGCTCTCCGAGAGCCCTTTAAGGCGCCGGCGCGGCGCTTGCGTGTAATAGCGAGGCGACACGTGGCCGCACTCACTGGGCGCCCTCCGCCGAGCTGCTGCGTGGCCATGGATATAGGCGCCGATGAGTTTGAGCAGAGCCTCCCTCTGCTGCAGGAGCTCGTCATGGGCGCGGACTTCGTGGGTAAGGCCCCGGGATCCCAGGCTTTGGCGCGGGAGCCGGCTGGCTGGTGCGCCTGGGGAAGGTATGGTTCGCTGGCGGGACCCGGTGAGAGAGGTGAGGCCCAGTGGGGTGGTCTCCAGGCCGCAGGAGACTCAAGCAGGGCCCCTCGGAAGGACAGTGGGACTCCTCAAGTTTGGGCAGTGGGATGTTGGTCAGCAGTTCACTCCTAGCCCCTGTGTAGTCCAGGTGGAATGGGGTGGCCTGGCATCCTCGCTTTGGCTCTCTCTGTTTTTCTTTCTCAACCTCACCTGGCTTCTCGAGAGCCAAGAAGGTGAGCCAGTACTTTTGCCACCTGCAGCGTTCATAGCATGAAGAGCCTTGAGATATTCTGTGCCTGGGGACTCTTGTCTTTTTTTGCCTCCCCTGCAGGTCTGGACATAGAGTTCACGGGCCTTCGTTCTAACCTGTCTGGGCCCCAGCAGATCAGGTAAAGCTAAAGCTGCCTTAGAGCTGGGCTGGAAAACCTCTTCTGTGCCCTGGTTGGCCAGTGTTACTTATTAGCAGGCACCCTGTTGGCAGCGGGTGGGCAGGACAGCTTTTTGTGTGGGGATTTGCGGACCTGGCTGGCTTTCCACAAAAGGCAGATTCCCTAGTTGCAACAAGGAAAGCGCTGCCCTGGTTGAGAGCTGCTAACCCAGCGTGGAGGCTGCTGCCTTGATAGCATCTCCTTGCCTCTGGACTGAGACGTCTGTTTTTTTCACAGTCTGTTTGACTTGCCATCAGAGTGGTATCTAAAGACCCGTCAGAGTATTCAGCAATTCACCATCTGTCAGATCGGTGAGTTTAATCTTCAGCTGTTTGTTACGAGTTATTGAAAGAAAACTTTTTTTTAATTGTCTCTGTTTCCTACTGGTGAAACCTCTTTGGCGCCGTTCTTAGATACTGGCTATCATTTTGCATGCTCGTTTGGTTTTTGTCCATGTCGTGCCTGTGAGACTTAACTCTTCAGAATAAGCAGAAACTTGATCTCCATGCCGGAATCAACATTAAGGCACTGGGACCATCTTCAAGGGGAAAATGTGTATGTTTCCTTTAAGCAAAAATCATACATAGCAAGATCATACTATAAACATGTTCTGCATCTCCCCACCACCGCGCCCCCCAACAAAGGGATTTAGAGCTCTTTCTATATCAACTTATACAGACTTCTGGTTCAGTTAAAAAAAAATTTTTTTTAATTTTTTTTAATTGGAGGAAATTAAATATTGTATCGGTGTCTGCCATACATCAACATGAATCAGCCATAGGTATACGAATGTCCCCTCCGTATTGAACCTCCCACCCCATCCCTCTAGGTTTTCACGGAGCACCTGATTTCCGCTCCCTGTATCATGCAGCAAATTTCCATTGGCTGTCTACTTTACATGTGGTAGCTTATTTGTTTAGCACTCCTAACTGTGTATCTTTTGGCTCTCTCTCCTAATGATGAGTGCTTTGGTTGCCATTTGTATGTGATGAAACAAGGTTTCGTTGACTGTCTTAGCTCTTATATATTCCTGTGCACTCCTGAGTGTATGTGTTTGGTATACTTGTAAAGGACCAAAGTAAATATTTTAGGTTTTGTGGGTGATGATATGGTCTACCTATGAAGTTACAACAAGTCAGTGCTGCCCTTGTTAATAGGGAATCAGCTGTAGTTAATACGTAAATGAATGAGCATGGCTGTATTTCAGTAAAACTTTGTTTAAAAAAAAAAAACAGGTCCTGAGCTATTTTACTGATTGCTGCTTTTCCTGTGAATGAGTAACACCTGTGTGTGTTTGCTGTCTGTCTGCTGTTTTCTTATTTACTTGTCCTTTGCTGTTTTCTTATTTATTTTTGGATGCGCTGGATCTTCGTTGTGCTGGAGGGCTTTCTCTAGTTGCAGTGCCCTGGGCTGTTCTTTGTGCATCCCTTGGAGCATAGGATGCTCTTGTTGCAGAGCACAGACTTTTAGTTGCCCGAGGCGTGTGGAATCTTCCAAGACCAGGGACCAAACCCATGACCCCTGCATCGGCCCGCACTTTCTTATCCACTGTACCACGAGGGAAGTCCTGCTATTTTTCTGCTGCGATATGTTTCTTAATTGTGAGGCCTCTTTGAAAGTATGGGAAACAGCACTTGAATACGTTCGTATTGTTTTCCCCCTTCTTCAAAGTCTTTTACTTTGTGATTTTTTTAACAACACAAACATTTAAAAATTATTCACTGTATAAATCTTCATAGATTTTAGTGTTTCTTCTTGTTTTAAAACTATAAATAGTGTCTTATAAAGTAACTATACTGCAATAAAAATTAACAAACTAAAAAATAATAAAACTGTAAGTGTCAATATTCTGTTTGAACAGCCATTTACAATTATTTCAGGAATTTGTGTGAATTACAGTTCGACGGTTCTCCTGTTTTGACTCTTTCCCTTCCTCCCTTCATTCCGTTCCTCCTTCCTTTGTTTCTTTTTGAGAAGTTATCCTAAAGCCTGTGTAGTAACTTTGGGTGTAAAGAACTGACTCTTAATTTGATACTCAGAGAGGCAAGAACCCCATTCCAGTGCTAGAGGGAATATGTTCAGAATGTTTTTTGAGTTAGCTTCCGGTAGCTTTTCTCTTGGTATTCATTCTGTCCACCATTACTCTTCTAGGATTGTCTGTGTTCTCCAGTATTGAAGGCGAGTCGAACAAGTATGTATAAAGACCTTTGGCAAAACACCTGGCTCTCGCCTGTTTCTCTTCTCTACCTGTTCCCCCTTCAAATTCTACTTCAGGCCCTGAACCCCTTTGGCCCTGGATGCTCCATAGTCTCTCCTGCTTCCGGGCCCTCCACCCCGCGTCCCCTGCAGATGCCGGCTGGTCCTTCAAGTCTCTCAAAGCAGCACCATCCCTGGGGGCCTCTCCCAACACCCCCAGACCTTCAGTGCCCCTTGCCATCCGTCCTTCCCTCCTGTGTATATCTTCAGGCTTGCAGTCAGCAGTGTTACAACGAGGGTGACGTAGCTCCTAGGCCCCAGTGGTCAGAAAGGATGTGAATGGCAGCCCCTCTCTCTCAGATGGGGGTCAGACTGTCTGCCTTTTTTCACTGGCCCCCTGCACCAGCCATAGTACTTGAAACACAGCTGGCATTCAAGTATAGCGAACCCTTGAATAACGCAGGGTTTGAACTGCATGAGTCTGCTTATATTAAATACATACTGTGGTACTCTATGATCCACAGTGGAGTCTGTGGGTGCAGAGGGCCTGTGGCTAGACCCAGGGCAGGCTCTAAATTATATTCAGATTTCTGGCTGTAAGAACAGCTGGCGCCCCTAACCTCTGTGCTGTTCAGGGGTCAGTTGGACTTCTCAAGGGCAAGGAGGAGCCCACTCGGAAGCCTGCTCTGTGAGCCAGAATTTTAAAAGTGTTTTCTGTCTTTTTCTCTGTCTTTTGTTTTTGTTTCTAGGTATATAGCTCATTCTTGTAACTTCTTCCTCTTCCCTACAACATTTGGGGTTTTGGACTCAGAGTTCTCTTTCCAGGCTTCCAGTGTTCAGTTTTTGAATCAGTATGGCTTCGACTATAACAAGGTATGGCCTGGGAGGAGGGGGCCCGGAGGGTTGAGGGGCCAGGTGTCCACCTGGTCCGAGTCCGCTTCCTGTCGCCCTTCTGACTTGGTCACATACAAGTGGACAACAAAGGTTTCTTTCTCTCCTGTCGCACAGAGGATGCCACTGACTTGTTTCCTGGTCTCTCCCTGTCTTTAGTTTCTCAAAAATGGAATCCCCTATATGAACGAAGAACAGGAGAAGAAAATTAAGCACAACATCCTGACTGGGAACTGGAAAGTTCGCAGGTAAAGCCCGCTTCTCCGGGTGCTCTGTGGGGTTCTTTGTTGCTGGTGTGTTTCTTGCATTGCTGGACATGGTGACCTCATACTGTCCCCTTAAGCTGAGCTCAGCCACACATGACAGCCCAGAGTGCTAGTATGCCATTCCTAAGCCTGAGATCAGAAACCTCTCACTGCATAGCGTGGGATGAAGGGGCAAAAGAACTGACTCTTAATTTGGTCCTCAAAGAGGCAGGAACTCGAGGGGGAAAATGGCTCTATGGGACTTCCTGTGAGAGCCTTAGGGTTTTTCAAGGCAAGTCACAGGTGACCTTGACCATGTGGCCATGTTGCTCAGCTCGGGCACGCTGCCCCATGAGTTTGATCTGTTGTGCTCCCCGAGGGTAGGGTCTCTGCCTTTTCTCTTTGGCCTCCAGTGCCTGTTGTTGTGTGTTAACCCGGTCATGCTGTGGGGCTTGGGCCAGGCCTGCTCAGTGGCCTTGTGCGCTGGAAGGAGCCGGCCACCAGGGCCCAGGTCTGCTGAGCGTTGTGTGGTTCTGAACCAGTCCTTTAAGCTCCTTGGGCTTTCGATTCTTTGCCTTTATCGGTGAGAGGGTTAAAATAGACAGCTTTTAATTCTGGAATGTTATGATTGTCTAGTCCAAATCATTATGTAACGTTGGAATTTTATCCTTGTTCTTGGTTTTATATAAAAATACTGCTTTGGAAGAGAAAAGCAACTTGAATTTTTAATCTTCTGTTACGTTCAAACGTTGGAGAAAAGGCTTTCCTTTTCTCCACATGACACAGTGTTCTTGTATTTCTAACGCAGGAGAAGATGTACTTACCAAAGTTCCTTTCTTTTCCGTTCTTCACCAGATGGTGCTTTTCCACCTCTGAGAGGGGTACTGAGGAGACAGACCTGATAGGGCCCCTTAGTGTTGGCTGTCTCCCAGCCCCTTCCCCCCACAGGCCTGTCAGCGGGAGGGGGACGTGCCCCTGTGGACGGACCCGAGGGTGGAGGCCAGGCGTTTGGTTTCCTCTTGCGACACAAGACTCAGAAAAGAAATGGTCGTTCTGGGGTCCGTTTTCTTGCCAGGATCACAGGGTGAACACGGGCACCTTCTGGATCCCCTCCCGCATTAGTGTTGTCTGATGTGCCCATTTTCAGCTCTCTGGACAAGGACCAGATCAAGGTGGTGATTGACGAGGTGACACGCTGGCTGGACCTGGCGGAGGAAGGGGACTGGATGACCCTCCCTGGTATCGCTGGTAGGCAGGGGGTAGCCCCCCAAGTGGGAGCTGGGAGCCGACACTGTCACCTGTGGGGAGCATCCCTTCTCCTCCGGTGGACCGTGGGCATCGGCTCAGCAGACACGTGGTCCCTGTGATTAGATGGAGCTCTGACCTTGAGTGGGAGGTTGGAAGGCTGTCCGCCTGTTCTGAATTTTAAGGTTGAGGAAGTCAGGTTCCACTCAGCACCATCCTTTTCATCCCAATCCTTAGTGCCCCTTGGACTCTTCCTTTATTTACTTCCGTTAATCTCTGAATGTCCCTCCCACAGTACAGTGTGGGATTGCTGCCCTACATTAGCAGTTCTCAGCCTTGGTCATTGGACCCCAGGGGTCTCTGAGACCCTTTCCACGGGGTCATGAGGTCAGAATGGTTATGAAAACATCGCTTGGCTGCCGCTTGCCGCTGTCCTTGTGCCGTCTGCACTGGTGGTCCCGCAGCCCCTGTGAGTGATGCCCCTGGTGCCTCCGCACAGGTGGGCATGGGAGCATCTAGCCACACAGCACTCATGTTCTTTGTTGCCACGTCCAGTTTAAAAAAAATTGTGACTTAAGCACCTTGTGAGTGAAATAATAATTCTTAGTTTTACTAAATTACAACATTTCATTGCTCATCTTTTACAACATTCCGTGCATCAGTAGAAGTATGGAAGAAATACATGTGCATGAAATATGGCTGCTGTTTCCTGAAGTACAGTGGTTACCTCGAGGAAAAGCGCTTGGGCAAGATTTTGTGTTGAGAGCTGAGTTAGCTGCCTTCTATTTTTCTAATTTTTTTTTTAAAGAAAGTAATTTTTTTTTCTCTTGGCCATGCTGTGAGGCTTGTAGGATCTTAGTCACCTGAGCAGGAATCGAACCTGAGCCCTTGGCATTGAGAGCAAGGAACCCTAATCGCTGGACTGCCAGGGAATTCCCTGAAGAAATATAATTTTTACTTGAAGGAACTGACTGGTTATTTCAGTGTGGGTATTTTCAGTCATCTTCTCAAGTGAAAAAAGTGAGCCTTGTTTTCAGGGACACTAATCCCTAGTGTTTAGTAGAGATGAAATTTGAGCTTTCAGTCAGAAACTGAAATTTGAGAAGACTTCATCTCTCACGATTAGCTCGACAGCTTTATGGGACCTTTCTGATGAGATCAGTGGCCACATGTACAAGGGTCTCTTGATGGGATCATATGATATGTGAGCCTTTGGAAGGTGGTGTGCATAACTCAGGAAACCAACGTTCCCCAGATAACCAGTGCATCGTGTCACGCAATCATAGGCAAAAGTGTACGGGGTTTATTATTTTTCAAACCTTACAGTTTTTAGTTTCATGTGTATGGTTTTAATTTCTGACATGGTAGACATCAAGACCTGTAACCCACACACACAAAGGCTCTTTGGGGTCCTCCGTTTGAGAGTGGCCCTGAGATCAGAGACTCAGAGAAAGCTGCCCTGGTTCATGCCGGGCTGCCCCTGTGACTCGGCCTAGGGACAGTGAAGAGCTGTCTCCCCACGTGCTCCCTCCATCTCTCTGCTGCTGCTGTCTGCTAGGCTTCTCCCCCTGCCGGGGTCTCTCGTGGTTCCGTGCAAGCCTTGATTCCTTGCTGCAGGCTTCCAGGCCTTCGAGGTCCAGCTCGTACTGAGGAAGGCCCTCCCTGAGATCTGGACAGTGCTGAGAGACCAAGGGGTGAGTTCCCACCTGGGGGGGCCAGCCCCCATCATTTCTGTCTCATGTGGCCGAATCTGACCTCTCTGAGAGGCTTCTCCCCCGACTTCTTCCCGTGTGGCTGAACCTGGCCTCTGTGAGAGGCTTCTCCCCCCACTCCTTCCCGTGTGGCCGAATCTGGCCTCTGTGAGAGGCTTCTTCTCCCTACTCCTTCCCGTTCGACACGAGGGGCCACTTCTTTGACCCCATTCCCGGGATGCTCCGTGCCAAGTCCCTTCAGTTGTGTCCACCTCTTCACCACCGCATGGACCGTAGTCCGCCAGGCTCCTCTGTCCTTGGGATTCTCCAGGCAGGAATACTGGAGTGGGCTGCCATTTCCTCCTCCAGGGGATCTTCCCGACTCAGGGATGGAACCCGTGTCTTTTACGTCTCCTGCATTGGCAGGCGAGTTCTTCACCACCAGCGCCACCTGGGAACCCCAGAGAGGCCTCGGGGCGTCTGCCTGGTGGCTCCGTGGTGAAGGGTCCAGCTGCCATCGCAGGAGATGGGTTTGATTCCTGGTCTGGCAGGATCCCACATACCGCGGTGGAGCCTAAACCCGTGCGTGCCACAGCAGTGGCGCCTGGGAGCATTCCCAGGATGTGGGAGCTTGTCTCCTCCTCTTGCTCTCAGGTGATTGTGAAGAAGGTGAGTACGCAGCACCGCTGGTATCTTGAGAACACCTCCTGTGACCGAGAGAGCTGCTGGAAGGAGAAGATCCTTCTCTCTGCAAGGGGCTTTTCTGTGTTTTTCCAGATGCTGGTGAAAGCCCGGAAGGTAGGGAGAGAATTCTCTTTCCTTGATTTTTTTCGCAGTGTTTTGTATCTTTCTGTAGAGACAGATGAGTCCTTCAACAGTAAACTTAGATTACTTAAAATGAGTGGTTTCTTTTTGTTAGCTAACTCTGTGGATCTAACCTTGCTTTTACAAAGTCATGATAGACCAATTTGGGGAAAGACTGTCCCTGTGAAATATTACCATTCCCTTGCCCCTTTCGGGCACACAGGCATTTCAGTACAAATTGACCTAAAACTGCTTGGGGACCGTGTGTGTTGCTTCACAGCTTAGATCCCAGTGTGGCTGGGGCCTCAAGTTGCTCTGACCCACTGGTTTGCCTTTCTAGCATTTAAGCAGTCAGGCTGCCTTTCATGGGAGTGGGGATCGAATTACCATGTCATCAGAATCCAGTGGGTTTTAAAGCTACACCCTTTGCCAGAGACAGCAGTTAGTCTACGGCGTTTGTTTTATTTTTAAAATTTCCTTTCTCTTACCTGTCTATTTCCTCCAAGTAGCCCTTAGTGGGACATAACATGATGATGGACCTGCTGCATCTCCACGAGAAGTTCTTCAGGCCTCTCCCAGGTAGGGCCGACCCGTCCTTCTCCTTCCTCTGACCTCAGCTTGCCATCGGGCAGGGGGATCGGCCCCGGCTTTGTGCTCCTGAGGCAGCCCTTACAGGCATCGGGTTTCCAGAGAGGTTAGGCGCATCTGTGCCTGTTACTGTTTTCCTGGAACTAGGTGACTTTCTCGGAGAAGGCAATGGCGACCCCCTTCAGTACTCTTGCCTGGAAAATCCCATGGACGGAGGAGCCTGGTAGGCTGCAGTCCATGGGGTCGCTGAGTCGGACACGACGGAGCGACTTCACTCTCACTTTTCACTTTCATGCATCGGAGAAGGAAATGGCAACCCACTCCAGTGTTCTTGACTGGAGAATCCCAGGGACGGGGGAGCCTGGTGGGCTGCTGTCTATGGGGTCATGCAGAGTTGGACACGACTGAAGCGACTCAGCAGCAGCAGCAGGTGACTTTCTCAGGGAGAAAAACTTATATTTGATTGATACTCCCCCCCCCCCCCGCATTACAGAAGTTGTTCAGTCTCATTGTAAAACTTAGTGAAATCAGAGATGTGCAGGGAAAACAAACTTAGCTTTAATCACGGCTGTAATTCTGACACTTTTTGCTTTTTCTTCTGTTTTGGCTTTTCCATGGTCGTCCCAAGCGTTGAATCGGTAAAGAGCCTGCCAGCCAGTGCAGGAGATGTAAGAGACCTGGGTTTCATTGCCATGGACAGAGGGCCCCGGCAGGCTATAGTCCACAGGGTCGCAAAGAGTCGGTCGCACACACACACATAATCTTAACACTTATTGCTTTTTCCTTTGTTTTGGCTTTTACATATTTGACTACATGATGTATTTTATTCCGTTTGGCTTTTTTCCCACATACCCAAAGCATTTATTTATGTCCTTAACCAGAGCTTCCCCGGTGGCTCAGAGGTTAAAGTGTCTGCCTGCAATGCGGGAGACCTGGGTTCGATCCCTGGGTGGTGAAGATCCCCTGGAGAAGGAAATGGCACCCCACTCCAGTATTCTTGCCGGGAGAATCCTATGGACAGAGGAGCCTGGTGGGCTTCAGTCTACAGAGTCGCAAAGAGTCGGACACGACTGAGTGACTTCACTTTGACTTTCACCTGAAATATCTTTTTGGGCTCCAAAATCACTGCAGATGGTGACTGCAGCCATGAAATTAAAAGACACTTACTCCTTGGAAGAAAAGTTATGACTAACGTAGATAGCATATTGAAAAGCAGAGACATTACTTTGCCAACAAAGGTCTGTTTAGTCAAGGCTGTGGTTTTTCCAGTGGTCATGTATGGATGCGAGAGTTGGACTGTGAAGAAAGCTGAGTGCTGAAGAATTGATGCTTTTGAGGTGTGGTGTTGGAGAAGACTCTTGAGAGTCCCTTGGACTGCAAGGAGATCCAACCAGTCCATTCTGAAGGAGATCAGCCCTGGGAGTTCTTTGGAAGGAATGATGCTAAAGCTGAAACTCCAGTACTTTGGCCACCTCATGAGAAGAGTTGACTCATTGGAAAAGACCCTGATGCTGGGAGGGATTGGGGGCAGGAGGAGAAGGGGCTGACAGAGGATGAGATGGCTGGATGGCATCACTGACTCGATGGACGTGAGTCTGAGTGAACTCTGGGAGTTGGTGATGGACAGAGAGGCCTGGTGTGCTGCGATTCATGGGGTCGCAAAGAGTCGGACACGACTGAGCGACTGAACTGAACCTGAAATCATTTCAGTGGCCATACCGTACTGTCTAATGGCTGTCCCGGTCTTTTCCATGACGGATGCCATTGGACACACTGCAGTGTGATGGAGTGTTACCAGCATGCATTCAAGAGTCATGCTTGAATCCTCATTCCATCCCTTGTTACACATGATCTTGAGCAAGTTACTTTAATGTAGCTGTTCTGTTTCCTTGTCTGTAAAATAAGGGTGATAATAGTATTAATATCAGAATTGGGGATTAAATGAACTGCCAATGCACAGAGAACACTGTTGTTCAGTCGCTCAGTCATATTGTACTCTTTGCAACTCCGTGGGCTGTGGCACACCAGGCTTGCCTGTCCTCCACTATCTCCCAGAGTTTGCTCAAGCTCATGTCCATTGAGTCAATGATGCCATCCAACCATCTCATCCTCTGTCACCCCCTTCTCCCGCCCTCAGTCTTTCCAGCATCCAAGGTCTTTTCCAGTGAGTCGGCTTTTCACATCAGGTGGCCAAGGTATTAGGAAACACTAGCAAAGCTGAAAAGGGGTGAATAGTTTCCCTAAGATTTTTCTAGGAAATGAATTAATAAAACACCTCAGTTTGAGCATCTTGAGAGATCTGGGGAAGAATTAAGGGTCAAATAATCACTCCCCCCAAACTAAGCAGACAGGCAAACAAAGAAATTGCTGAAACAAAAGCTGTGGCAGAAAGGCCCCTGGAGGCGACCACCTGGCCCCGTGGAGAGTGATGTGCAGATGCTGGGGGTGATGAGTGGCCCAGGGTGGGGCAGGCGATCCTCTTACCTTGTGGGGGTCCAGAGTTAATGCCCCAAACTGGGAGACCACTGAGCAGTATAAGCTTTGTTTAGCAATGGTGGGAATACACACCAAAGGAAAAAATTGAAGATCACTGCCTTCAGCGAATAGGAAATGGGAGGTTAGCGAGGAGAGGGTGAGCAGAGAGATTTCAGTTTGTTGGTTTTGCAGTGAGTCTCTTTAAAAGGTATGTGGTATAATTTTGACAAATATGCAAATTAATAGGTGATTTTTATCAAGACACAATTTTTAACTTACTGGATTTTTCTCTGAACAGTTATTTACAGATTTCACATTTGTCTTTTCAGTAATATCTCTTTCTCCCTTTTGCCATTGACTACAGCTTTGCAAACTGCATTAACTAAGGTTGGTCATAGACAATAGTCTGAATTTAATGGAAAACTGTTCGACTTCTGCTGTAACAAAGGGTAATGTCGGGTTGGTTTAAGATTCAGAAATCCTTAATGATGAGGAGCAAGGATGTTTTCAATTCCTGTTTGGTTTTATTTGCTTTACTAACCAGTGTTGGTGACAAGCTAGATTGGAGAATTTCTTCCCATTTTTACCAGTGATCTCACTTCTGACTACCTGGGTCTTTCCCTTCAGAAAGCTACGATGAATTTAAGCTGAATATCCACAACCTATTTCCTGTTCTCATTGACACCAAGAATGTGACAAAGGATATCTGGAAGGTAATTAAACTCCTTTGGGAAAGGAACACTTCATTAGTCCCAGGAACATTTAGCTTTCTCACTGTTTTCAGAAATTGTTCCATGAACCCTTTTCTCAAATTTTATAGCCAATATTGGTTTTTTTATTGACTACCTGTGAGTAAACTCCAGTACTTTGGCCACCTCATGCGAAGAGTTGACTCATTGGAAAAGACTCTGATGCTGGGAGGGATTGGGGGCGGGAGGAGAAGGGGATGACAGAGGATGAGATGGCTGGATGGCATCACTGACTCGATGGACATGAGTCTGAGTGAACTCCGGGAGTTGGTGATGGACAGGGAGGCCTGGCGTGCTGCAATCATGGGGTCGCAAAGAGTCAGACATGACTAAGGTTGGTCGTAGACAATAGTCTGAATTTAATGGAAAACTGTTTGACTTCTGCTGTAACAAAGGGTAATGTCTGGTTGGTTTAAGATTCAGAAATCCTTAATGATGAGGAGCAAGGATGTTTTCAATTCCTGTTTCGTTTTATTGCGATCATGGGGTCGCAAAGAGTCGGACACGAGTCGCAAAGAGCAACTGAACTGAACTGAGTTCAGTTGGCTTATGTGTGATCTTTTTTTCTTTCCCTCATTCAAGTTCTCATGCTTTGACTTACTGCTGTCTAGTTCATGGGTCAACAGAACAACTTATTCTAGAGCTTGGTAGATACCTCATGCGTGTTTTCAATGTGCTTAAAAGTTGCCAGGGTTGGGGAGCAGGGACCCCACTTGAAAATTTTTACAGAGCATTCGGGTCAAGGAATTTCAACCCAGATAACAGAATCACCTGAGAAGGTGAATACTGATACCTGGGCTGCACCTTTAGCTCCTCTAGTGTGGAGGGGCTGGGAGCGGCGTTTCTCCAGCTGCCAGGTGATTTCTGTTGTGCAGCTGGGGTGGTGCACTGCCTATGGAGAAGAGAAGCACCAGCTAGTTAAGATCCTGCTTAAAAGTTAAACCGAGTGTTTTAAATAGAGCCTTACGCTGACACCACAGAACTAGGACTGGGTTACTTGGTACATCTTTGCCCAGGGACACACTTAACTGCTCGTACCTATATTTGCAGCTCTGACAGTGTGCTGTGACGCTGCCCATCTCTACGTAACCGAGTCAGAGGGCAAAGTGGGGAGGATGTGGGGGCTGATCTGAGGGAGTGAAGATAAGGTGAACTCTAGGGACTTGGTGACCTGCCAGGTCCTTAGACAGCCCAGCGACCATGAGTCCTTGGCCACAATCTGATGCCTTGGAGTCCTTAAACACTTGTCTTTGGTATGAGTTGTGTTTGTGGCAGGTTTTTTTTTTTTTTTTTACTGGAGGACAATTGCTTTACAATATTGTGTTAGTATCCGCCATACATCAACATAAATCAGCCACAGGTATGCATATGTCCCCTCCTCTTGAATCTTCTTTCCACCTCTTACCCCATCTCACCCCTCTAGGTTGTCAGAGGGCACTGGGTTGAGCCCCCTAGTCCACAGCACACTCCCACTGGCTATCTGTTTTACACACGGTGATGCATCTGTCTCCATGCTACTCTCCCGATCTGTTGTACCCTCTCCTTCCCACACTGTGTGCACCAGCTGTTTTCTCAGTCTGCATCTCCTTTGCTGCCCTGAGTATAGGTTCATCAGTACCATCCTTCTAGATTCCACGTGTATGTGCTAATATACAGTATTTGTCTTTCTCTTGCTGACTTCACTGTGTGCAGTAGGCTCTAGATTCATCTACCTCCTTAGGACTGACTCATGCATTTGTTTTTTTATAGCTGAGTAATATTCCATTGTATATATGTATGTGGCAGTTTTTTTCTAGGCTGGGTTATTGGGTCCCAAGCAGGTATGCTAGGTACTCTGTCATCAGAATTAAGGAATAAGGACCAGGTGTGCGTGAAGAGAGAGGAGCTACAGGATGACCTAGAGTTTTCAAGGTCTTTTTAGTGGCCACTTGGTAATACCTGAGGTGCTTGCATGCTCAGTCGTGTTCGACTCTTTGTGATCTTATGGACTGTAGCCCACCAGGCTCTTCTGTCCATGGGATTCTCCAGGCAAGAATACTGGAGTGTGGGTAGCCATATCCTTCTTCAGGGGATCTTCCCAAACCAGGGACTGAACCCTCGTTTCCCGCACTGTAGGCGGACTCTACCACTGAGCCACCTGGGAAGTCCATTAAGCAGAGAGAAAACAAAACCTCAACTGTCTTACTCTACCTCATTTGTTTTCCATAATTACAGGAACTCAATTTCCCAAGGGTTTCAAATCTCTCAGAAGTTTATGAAGTCCTGAACAGGTAAGGAGGCTGTTTTTGGGGGGTGCTTAGAGAGCAGGGGTTCCCGGCTGGGCCAGTTTTGTTCCCCAGGGCACCTTTGGCAGCACCGAGACATTTTGGTTGTTTCAGCTCAGGGCACTCCTGGCACCCCGTGAGCAGAGGCCAGGATGCACAGGAGAACCTTCAACACAAAGAATTCTCCAGTCCCATATGTCACTGGTGCTGAGCCGAGGAACCCTGTTCTAGAGGGGAGAGGGCCTGGGCGGGAACTTAGAGCGGTTTGATTTCAGTTCAGTTGCTCAGTCATGTCTGACTCTCTGCGACCCCATGAACCATGGTGTTTTCTGTTGGTCAGGGTTTTATTTCTCCTGTGATCTGTTTGATTGTTGGAGTGATAAGCTCCATGGGAACAGGTTTTATTCTTCCTTTGCACTCTTTCTCTTGGGCCTAAACAGTGCAAGGCACAGTAGGTGCACATTAAACTCCTGGCGTCTGACACAGTGGGCCCCACTCCCCCTTCCCTTCTGTCAAGACCTTTCCTGCATCACTCTTATTTTCTGGTGAGGGTTTTCCTCTCTTCTCTGCGCACTCCCCTGTCATCCCTTCATCTCTCGAGAGCCCCTCCGCAGCTCTCTTCTTCCTCCTAACCATGCCCCGGGTGACCGAGTCCACCTCGTCAGCCTCAGCGACCGCTTCTGTCCCACCAGGGCTCCAGCCTCCTGCCCTTTGTTGTTCATGCCCCACGAGGCCTGCAGGCACCTTCTGCTTGGCCCCCCTGTCCCCTTGTCCGTCTGTCAAGCCTGCTGCTGTGTCTGCAGCAATTTTTGCCACCCCAGCGCCGGGCTGACGGCATCTTTGCAGGAGCTGAATCTAGACCTCTTGGGCTTAAACCTCAGCTTCGTGGCTCACTGGCTTTGTGTGTGACCTTGAGAGAACGGCTTAACCTCTGCGTGCCTCAGTGTTACCACCTGAAGAGAGGGAGTCATTGCACGGAACGCCCACGCTGGCCCTGAGGGTTACACGAGCTCGCAGGTGGGAGGGGAGCTGGGGCTGTGCCCTGCGTGTCGTCCACACTTAGCGGGACGTCCACTGCCGGGGCAGCTCCACAGCCACCTTGCGCCCCAGGCACATGCTGCTTGGCAGATGAGGAAACTGGGCTTCACAGCTGCTAAGCGAATAGAGAGGCGCCAGTAGATTTTGTTGGGAATCAAATGAAAGGAAGATTTCCCTGTTGAGTGCTGCCCTCGTTCACCCACATGCCAGGACCGGGCCCTGGAACGTGTCCTGGAGCCGGACTTCCTGTATCTTCTAGTCTAGTCCTGTGAGTTTTACTCCCTGAATGTCCTACACTCTGTTTCTTTTTTGGCATCCTCAAGAGTCATTGCCTTCACTGAGGCCTTTGCCTCTCATTTCTGTGGTGTTGGGGGCCCTACCTGGTAGCTGGGTGCCCCTGACCTACTTTATTTCGTGTGCTGAGTGATCGCCACTGCAGTGATCTACAACATGAATTTGACTGGACCATGTCTCTGGTCTGTCTTCTGTGGTTCCTGATGCCCCCACGCATCACCCCAGCTCTTTCCCGATCCCCTGCTTTCACTGCGGGCTGCGGCCATGCTCAGCGTCTCGACATATCATGGGTCAGGGCCCGCCCTTTCTTTCGCGTCACCGCCTGCTCTTCTCTCGGCCCCAACACCTGATGCTGTCCACTCTCCACTCAGCCCCACCGAGTTCCTGGGGTTCAAGGCTCTCCTGTAAGACCAGCACCTTGGGCACTGCATTCCTAGGGTGCGCTGGACAGTAAGGCCCCGAGGGCAGAGCTGGCCTGGAGTTGGTCCTGGCGCCTTGGCTGGGTCACATGTCTGATAGATGCTCAGAAGGATGCAGGTGCAGCTTCTCGGTCGCTGTTCTTTCATCTGTCCTGTTGCTGGGTTACCGAGACCCATCTGCCCAGGCCTAGATCCCTGGTTTTTGTTTGCTTAAATTTTACTTTCTATTAGAAGCGCAGTTTGTTGTGATTTAAAAGGAGTCCTGGTACTTACTGTGTGTGTGTGTACACACGTGTGCGCAGTCGTGTCTGACTCATTATGACCCCATGGACTGTAGCCCACGAGGCTCTTCCGTCCATGGGATTCTCCAGGCAAGAATACTTGAGTGGGTGGCCATTTCTTTCTCCAGGGGATCTTCCCGACCCAGGGACTGAGCCCACGTGTCTGTGTCTCCTGAACAGGCAGGCAGGTTCTTTCCCAACTTCTCCCCCTAGTCCCAGTGCAGAGGGCACTTTTGGTTAACTCGAGAGGGTGAGGGGAGCACACAGAGGGACCATTTTCTTCTCTCCTAGTGACTTGAACCCCACCAAGAACTCCGGCCCGGTGATCATTCACGCCAGCAGGTGTGAGAAGTACGGTAGGTCCCCTTGGCCGGGCTCCCACGTGGTTGGCACAGCTTTGAGATGCTGGCGCTCAGGCTGGTCCCCACGCAGAAGTCGGGGGGGGGGGTCCGGGTGGGGCTTCTCCAGCGCCCTGTCCACATTGTAACCCCTCCCTCGAAAGGAGCAGTCCCGGGGGCCATGGGGCTGTCGGGAAGCCCTCTGCTTCCTCCTTCTGTGGGCACTCTTGCCACGGTGTGTGAGGGGGTATCTAGGTCAGGGTGGCGTGAGGCTGGGACAAGGGTCATGGTCTCTGGAGGAATAGCCGTGTGTGGGTTGTGTGTGCACGGCCGACGTGGGTGTGGGCCTGGGGGCGTGCCCTCTCCCAGGCTGCGTTGTAACCGCTGTCCCTCGTGCTTCTGGGGAAACCCTGCAGTGGAGACCAAGTACCCCCACGAAGCAGCATACGACGCCTTCCTGTGCGGGTCAGGTGAGCACCGCCACCCCCTTCCAAAGTTGGGGGGGGGGCTCCCCGCCATTTACTTCCAGGTGGGCGGCCCCTTGCAGGTAAAGCCTGACTTTGTGTATCAAGCAAGGCGGGCGGGCGCGCCTTGGTGTGGGTCACGTTGCTAGCTTCTTCTCTTCCAGTTCTGTTGAAGGTGGCGCACCTGCTCCTGTGGAAGGTACACAGGTGAGTGTTGCTCTCATCCCGTGACCGGTCCGTGGTCGGGGATAAGCCGGGGCCTCGGGGCGCTCACGCTCTCCCAGAGCAGGAGGACACGTGTTGTGTAAACAACATGTTCATGAGCGGCGGGCAGCTCGCCTCCATGGGCGGCCTTTCCCCCCAACCCCTGGGCTGGCCCCTGCCCTCCTGCCTCTTGTCCCGGCCTTGGGAAAAGCCCCTGTCAGGCCAGGCCGTGGGCGAGGCTCGGGTTCCAGCCCCTGCCCCAGCGCTCCCAGCACTGTGTGCCTGCTCCATCGATTACCCACCTATTTCCTCATACCGTGTGAATCACAGTGAGCTGAGAAAACAGAGCCGATCCGGGGGACAGATAATCCATGCCTGGTTCACAGTCAGGCTGCAGGAGAGGCCAGGGACTTGGGATAAGGCACCTGCAGGGGAGGTTCTTAAAACCCCAAACTGGAATCGGAGCTGTGTGTTCTCAGGGCCTCAGCCTCCCGGACGCCTGCAGGGCTCAGCTCATGGGCACCAGCTACACACGTGTGCCTCATGCTCAGCAGCACCACCCTTGCCGCACACGTGTGCTCGGTAGGATAGAGCACACCCAGGGCAGGAGCCAAACAAAGTTGTGTTCTCTGGGGCTGACCTAAACGTTTTCAGACTGTACCCTGTTCATCTGGGTACTCCCTGCACTTGTCCATTTTGGTAGAGAGTACCATAACTGGCAGCAGCTGGTGGTGTGGAGGTTAAAGCGTCTGCCTGCAATGTGGGAGACCTGGGTTTGATCCCTGGGTTGGGAAGATCCCCTGGAGAAGGAAATGGCAACCCACTCCAGTATTCTTGCCTGGAGAATACCATGGACGGAGGAGCTTGGTGGGCTACAGTCCACAGTTCGCAAAGAGTTGGACAAGACTGAGTGACTTCACTTTCACCATACTGACAACCTACTCCAGTATTCTCGCCTGGAGAATCCCATGGGCAGAGGAGCCTGGCGTGCCATGGTCCATAGGGTCACAGAGAGCTGGACACGACTGAAGCGGCTAAGCACGCATGCACTATACATAAACTAGCCCATGACACGCCGGTGTGAAGCTTGTAGCTTAAGTGAGACGTTGATAGCTTAAGAAATCCACCCCCTCCCTGCCCCCATCTCTGTCTTCCCTGCACCCTGACAGCGGGGAGCAGTGGAGCCTTTTGGTGCCCTGGTATCTGGGCCTTGCTTCCTTCATTTCTTATACTCCTTACCACCTAACCACGCTCCTTGGTGTAGAGGGGTTCTGTGGCAGCCCAGGCCTGCCTGACCCCACGACCCGTGCTTTCTCGGGCGTGTGGTGGGGGCTGGTGACGGAACCAGGCCGTGGGGGGAGGGACAGCCCTTTGAACAAAGTGGGGGGTGATGCCCTCTTGAGGGGCGACAGGGGACCTGCCTCTCATTCTCTGACCTGTGGCTGGTGTTCGTCAGCCCAGAGGTGTTCACTGAAGTGTTGCCTGCAGATGCTGACCCCTGGTTGCTCCCCCTGGGCTGGGGCTATGCTGAGAGCTTGCTGGTCATGGGGGGAACGTCCAGCAACAGAAGCCCTAGGGCTTACGAGGAGGGGTAGGAGGGTGGTGTCGGGCAGCGCCTTCCCACTGTCCCCAGGCCCCAGCTGCGGCTGAGGGCCAGGCACGGCACCAGTAGGCTGAGTGCCGCAGCGTTTTCCGCCCTCGCAGCTCTGTTCCCATCCCTGAGCCCAGCTTCCCGCTCTACCTGGACGTCCTGGCGCCCTATGTGAACCAGGTGAATCTTATCCGAGCCGGGGTCCCCAAAATCGTAAGTAGACTTCACTCTGCTCTTTGTGGGGGAGGGAGACAGGCTCGTGCTAGGACGCAGCATGCTCCTCTGGGCTCTCTTTAGGGCTTCTGACAGCAGCCAGACTCAGAGTCGAGAAGGGTGCTCACACTGAGCCTGTTATTTTTTTTCTCGTGTTTCCCTGCTAGAAGCAAGGTGACCTCGCTTGTTCTTTCTTTCTCTCCCACCACCACCACCCCCGGCAGACAGGCCCTTTCCTAGTTTCTCTTTCAGGATGTTCAAGCTGGGTGGGTGGTCAGTCCATAGGAGCTGTGGGAAATCTCTTCTCCTGCCTGCCTTCTAGAACAAGCTGGGTGGGTAGTCCTTCCTTCCATAGGAGCTGTGGGAAATCTCTTCTCCTCCCTGCCTTCTAGAACAAGCTGAGTGGGTGATCCTTCCTTCAGTAGGAGCTGTGGGAAATCTCTTCTCCTCCCTGCCTTCTAGAACAAGCTGGGTGGGTGGTCCTTCCCTAGGAGCTGTGGGAAATCTCTTCTGCTTCTCCTCCCTGTCTTCTAGAACTTTGCGGGCCCAGACTCCCCTAGCATCCGCCCCCCCATCCTCATCCTCACCGTCAGGAAGTGGCCAGGGGTCAGCGAGCAGCAGGTCTACCGCGAGTTTCAGAACTTCTGCAAATTCGACGTCAGGAGGCTCACGCGGAGCCAGTTCCTGCTCATGACCAATAAGTTCAAGGAGTAGGTGCCTGGGCTCTCGGCCCGCCCCAGCCCCCAGGGAGCAGGCCCAGCCCCCATGTCCCTGACCGCGCCCTTCCCTTGGCAGCACTCGGAGCATCCTGAAGGAGTACAAGTGCCACCCGACGCTGCGGATCTCCCTGTACCACTACTGGAGACACTCCCCGAACGTCAACTGCCTGCTACAGTAAGTGGCCAGCACGGAGCCTGCCTCACGGCGCTGGTGATCCCCAATGAGTCGACACAGCTTGCTGGCTGGGGTGTGTCGTGAAGGAGTCGTAGACGAGCACGGTGGACCTCTTTGTGACCCCCATGGACTGTAGCCCACCAGCCGCCTCTGTCCATGGGATTTTCCAGGCAAGGGCACTGGAGTGGGTTGCCATTTCCTTCTCCAGGGGATCTTCCTGACCCAGGGATCGAACTCAGGTCTCCTGCATTGCAGGCAGATGCTTTACCATCTGAGCCACTAGGGAAGCCCCTCCTGTAGGGAATAGCAGATAATTGCTCAAGCATCTGCAATGCAGTGGCAACCTACTCCAGTATTCTTGCCTAGAGAATCCTCTGGGCAAAGAAGCCTGGTGGGCTGCTGTCCATGGGGTCGCACAGAGTCGGACATGACTGAAGCGACTTAACATGCATGTATGCATTGGAGAAGGAAGTGCCAACCCACTCCAGTATTGTTGCCTAGAGAATCCCAGGGACGGAGGAGCCTGGTGGGCTGCCATCTATGGGATCGTACAGAGTCGGACACGACTGAAGCGACTTAGCAGCAGCAGTAACAGTCCTAGGTTCCAGGGCTTCATCGGTGAATGAAACCCAAGCCCCTGTTCTCATGGAGCTCAAGATTTAGTGGGAGGTAGCAGACAATGAACAGATGAATTGCGTGGTCTGGTAGGTGATGAAAGAGAAATGAGCAGGGTCAGGAGGCAGGAGGGGTGGCCTTGGGGGGGAGGTTGCTCTTCGAAGGGGAAGATGGGGGCCCTCGTGGAAGACTGGCGAGGAGGGGAAGGGAGTGAGCCAAGCCCACGGACAGTGGAGGGACCAGCTTCCGTCCAGGCAGAGGGGGTGGTGGGGAGGGGCGAGGGGGGCCCTTGAGTGGGGTCTCCTAGTGTTGTCGAGGGGTAGCGAGAAGCCACTGAGACAGGGCGGAAGGAGCAGGAGGCGAGGCCACAAAGGCTGGCAGGTCCCGATGGAGCAGAGGGCGCTGGGTGAGGACCTGGGGAAGCTGGGTCTCCATCGACGGTCCTGGCAGAGCAGTGGTGCATTGCTCCTCACTAAGACACTGGAGGACCCAGGGCAGGAGTCTTCAGGAAGCCAGGCCACCAGGACACATGGTTCCGTTGCAGCTTGGGCCCCTTGGTGACAGAGGAGTGATGGGAGTGGTAGAAGTGGGAGCCAACAGACAGGAGCAAGGTCAAGTTTAAATCCAGGGTGTGGTGCCTGAGCAACTGGGAAGATGGGACTGCTCTTAACTGAGCTTCAAAGGTTTCAGATTCCTGTTAGGGGCCAGATCCACTGAAAACCATGTCGTCGTCGTCTAGTTGGCATAAAAACTCCTTCTGTGTCAACCGCGTGGTGATGGTGGTGGTGGAGTCGCTCAGTCGTCTCCGACTCTTGCGACCCCATAGACTGTAGCCTTCCAGGCTCTTCTGCCCATGGGATTTTCCAGGCAAGAATACTGCTGTGGATTGACATTCCCTTCTCCATGCAAGCCGCACCGTCGGTGTATAAGTAGTTCTTTATGTTATAATCCCAAGAAACTATTCGCTGTGGCTTGTGTATGCATTGATACTACTTGTTGTTTGTTTATAAATTAAACCTTTCTTATTTTGAAATAAGATGTCTTTTTTTTGTAGATGTCATAGATGTCATATGAAAAAGATATCATATTTGTAGATGTTCCTTTTGAGCATCTACGCATATGAAATTAAAGATATGTTAAATAATATAACCATGGGAAAATAATATAATCTGAAGAGATGGAATCCTGGGCAAATGTTAAGATAATAAGCAATGAAACTAGCAAAACAGGCAAGATATTTTGTTGACAACTAAGTTTAAATGAAATCTTCACACAAAGTCCCATTAAAATAAATGCTGAAAATTCTGGAGAGAGAAAAAATGCTTGGCTGCTCAGCAGCCTCTTTGCCTTTCCTCCTCCAACGTAAGCCACCAGGGAAGATGCCCTCTGCGTCCCAGGGCCGTTCCAGCCTCGAAAGAACGTGGGCGGCCGAGGCGCACATGGCATCCGGGCAGCAGAGGTGGGAGGGGAGAGGGGCCGAAGCCCGTGCCAGCCTCTCCCGCCGGGCCGGTCGGGGCCTCTGCGCGGGCCAGGCCACTAAGCCGGGTCCTTGTCTTGCAGAGTCTGCGGTGTCATTACCACCTGGGCCTTCATCGCATTTCTCCTGGGAGGAGCTGGCCCCTGAGGGCAGTGAGGCCACCTGCAGCTCCGTCCTGTCTGCACGCGACCCCCTGTTTGTTTGCCTCACATCATCCGTGCAGATGGGTCGGTACCGTCCTCACAGGGAACTGTGTTCTGTTTTCAACGTGAAAAAGTCTGTAAATATTATCACCTATAAGTCCTTTCTTTGTGGCCCAAACGTTTCTTTCTATAAATGACTGAGGAGAAGTCATGTCTCCTGGGCGTTTAAGCTCACGTTCCAGAATGTCTTCTGAACAGACAGCTAGGCATCCAGCGGAGCTGGCCCCTGAGCGAGCCAAAGGCTCTGTTATCTCTGGGAGAGAAATCATTAGCCAATCAGCTAACAGGGATTTAGGCCTAAGAAATAGCCTCAGTTTTAGTAAACGGGAAAAGTAAAGCCAAGTGTCCACTGCACAGGTGTTGATCTGTTTTTATTTTGGGGTTTTGCTTTGGGTTTTTGTTTGTTTGTTTGCTGGGTCAAAAATAGCTTTTACTGAGGAGAAAAGACTCCAGCCTACAAATGTGCTACTTGTAGTTAAAATTTTATATGTTTAAGTTGCAGAATATAGTATTTCATAGGTTAGAAAAGAGAACAGTTAATATCAGAATCATGGAAAATACTATGTAGAATAAGTAAATAGGACATCGTATCATTAGATTTGTGTAGTTGAGCTCCAGTGAGTGGAAAGGCAGGTTGATTTTCCTTCTCATTGATTTGCTCACTAATTCAGCAAATGTTTATTGAACTTCTATGATGCCTAAGATGTTAGAACGTGTCTTTCGGATGTTTATGGTGATAGTCCTTTAGTTTTTGTTTTCTAATTGGATTGCCATTTATAAAATTACACATGGCCCCTGATGTTTTGCTAAGAAGTTTCCCCTCAGATAAATAGGGGTAGAGCAGACTAAGGTTTTATGGTCCACATTTGAGATAAACGTTATAAACCCTAAAGCATTAATATTCATTTTGGAAACAAAGTGACCTGTAGCGCAGGTGTGTGTCCCGAGACAGGTAGGATCAGATTCTTTTCTTGCCTCAGCAGTGCCGTGACTTCACTTGGCTTTATCGGGAGCTGTTCCAGAGAACAGGGTTGAACTTGGCTGTGTTGTGTGCTCAGCCTTGAACTTGACTTCATTATTCAGCAAAGCCTTGAGCTCTGTGCGAAAGAGGTTTTTTCCTCTGTAAAAGCAGAAGTCTTAGAGATGGCGGTCACCCAGAAGAAGAGTTTGGAAGCTGCCATTCCAGAAGACCCTTGTCGTCCTAGGGTGTGAGTGACCCACTGACTGATGGGCTGCTGTCCCTACAGCCTTCTGGGCAGCTCTTGTGTTCAGACCAGTGAAACGCTTCCCTCGGTCAGTCGGGGGAAGGGGGCTTTGTCCATCTGTCCACACAGCATCCTAGGGGAATTTTTTTCTTTTTTTAATTTATTTGGCTGCACCAGGTCTTAACTGTGGCATGCAGGGAGTCTTAGTTGGCAGCACGTAGGATCTAGTTCCCTGACCAGGGGTCGAACCCGGGCCCCCTGCATTGATAGCACTGAGTCTTAGCCACTGGATCACCATGGAAGTCCCGGGGGATTTTTGTTTTGTTTTTGTCTTCCTGTTGGATATTCCTTTGTGTATGCTACGGAAAATTCCCACTGTTTATGAGCTCTTGGGACCCCGTCTCATGGATGTGAGCCGTGTAGGCAATAAGCAAACCTGAGAAGTGAAAACAGATTTCTCAGCTGAGCCTGTGCAGTTGACCTCCTGGCGTCAGGGCACTGAGCTGTCTTAGTTCTGGAGCAAGAGACCCTGTAGTGGTTTTATCAGATGTTACTCATTTGCTCTTTAACTCTTGGTCTCTTTGCGAGTTTTTGCGGAGTCCATGCTTTGGACACCCTCAGCAGGGCCTCCGTGCTGCGGTCAGCGTCCTGCCGTCTGTCCGTCCATGGGGACCCCAGCTGGCTGCATGGTCTGCTGTCCCTCCTGGAGGAGGCTTCGGTGGTGGGATCTGAGCTGCTCAACCCATGACCTCGATCAGCTTCCCTTTACTAACTTCCCTGAGGCTTCTCCACGGGTGCCACGCTGGAGGTGCCGAGTCCAGGAAGCGTCCTGCTCATACCACCTCCCAGCCTGTGTCCCCAGACAGAGCCTTGGGGCACTGGGGGGCAGCTCTCAGGCTCCTGCCTCCGCCCTCTCCTCAGCTCAGCTAGTTCTTCACGTCAGTGCATCTTGTGCCGCGCCTTCCCCATCATCAAAGGAAAGAACCAAAGCTAGAAACAGATAAACCAGACTCTCCCCTCCAATCTGTGTGTACATACGAGTGTGTGTGTATCTCACGTCTTCCTTACCCACTCGTTTGCTGATAGACTTCCACTGTTTCCGTGTCTTGGCTGCGGGGAATAATGCTGCAGGAACGGCGGGTGTGCATATCTTTTTTTCTTGTGTGTGTGTGTGTGTATCTTTTTTTTGTGTGTGCGCATATCTTTTTTGATAATCTGTTTTCATTTCCTTTGGATATATACCCAGAAGTGGGACTGCTGGATCATACGGTAGTTTCGTTTTTAATTTTTTGAGAAACCTCGACGTTGTCCTCCATAGTGACTGAACCAGTTTACAGTCCCACCAATAATGCACACGGGTTCCCTTTTCCCCTCATCCTTGCCAATACAACCTGTTGTCTTCTTGATAATAGCCATTCTTACAGATGTGAGTTTATCTCGTTGTCTCATTGTGGGTTGGTTGGTTTGTTTTTTGGCTGTGCCACTGGCCTGGAAAATCTTTGTTCACTGATCAGGGATTGAACCCAGGCCCTGGCAGTGAAAGCGTCAAGTTCTGAATGCCAACCCCTGGACCGACAAGGGGATTCTCTCATTGTGAGTGGTTTTGATTTGCATTTCTCTGATGTGGCTCAGTGTTAAAGAACCCACCTGCCATGCGGAAGGTGTAGGTTCAATCCCTGGGTCGGGAAAATCCTATGGAGAAGGAAATAGCAACCCACTCCCTGTATTCTTGCCTAGGAAATCCCGTGGACAGAGGACAGAGGTGGGCCATGGTCCACGGGGTCGCAAAAGAGTCCGTCACAACTTGGCGACTGAACAACAAACATTGATCGGTGGCGCTGAGCACTTCTCATGTACCTGTTGGTCATTTGAAAGTCTTCGTTGCAAAAATGTCTATTTGGTTTCTCTGCCTGTTTTAAAATTAGACTGTTTGTTTTTTTCTTCACTGAGTTATGTCAGTTCTTTATATATTTTTGGGTGTTAACCCCTTATCTGATACAGATTTCCCTCACTCTCTGAAAGCAGAGCTTTCCTATGAAACCTTCTGAAAGCCCAATGGAGCAAAGTGAAGAAGCAGTTACCTGAGGACACATGTTGCTGGTAAAACGTCTGGATAGATAGGGATAAAGCGCAGGTGCTCAGAGACGGTGTGAACCATAGAGTGGGGTGCTGAGGTGCTAGAGTGTAGCTCCTGGGGGAGGAGCCTGGTGACGCCAGTCTTGCTCTTGAGGTGACGTTGCCCCTAGGACGTCTTGCTGCAAAACAAATACTAAATGCTGTCTCTGCTTTTTATCTTTTTCCATAAAAATGAAAAACCTTGATTCCTTTCAGCTAGGAAAATCAGGTACTAATGTAGGCCTTTTGTAAAAGCAAAGTGGCTTAAAACCTAAAGTGAGGGAGATCTGTCCATGGTTGTACAGGTATTTCTGCCATTCTGTAGGTTGCCTTTTCGTTTTGTTGATTGTCTGTTTTGCTGCGCAGAAATGTTTAAATGTGATGTAGCCCCACGTGTTGGTTTTTTTTTTCCTCTTTGTTTGTGCTTTTGGTGTCATATGCTAAAATCATTGCCAAGAACAATGTTGAGAGGCTTCCTCCTTATAGTTTTCTCCTAGGAATTTGATAGTTTCAGGTCTTAGGTTTAAGTCTGACCCCCTTTGAGTTGCTTTTTGTGTATGGTGGAAGATAAGGGGTTCATTTCATTTTTCTGCTGTATTCAGTTTTCCTAACACCTTTTGTTGAGACAGCCCTTTCCCCATTATATGTTCTTGGCTCCCTTAACAAATACTAGTGGACCATATTAGAAGATCTTAATTTTATATTTATCATTCGTTATGAGAATTCACGCAAGTCCTCTAGAATGTTTTATGTAATTAAGAACAGTAAGGAACTTTCCTGGCGGTACAGTGGTTGAAACTCTGTGCTTCTGCTGCAGGGGGCCCAGGTTCGATCCCTGATCAGACCACTAAGATCCCACATGGCACAGCCCCAAAAAAGGGGAAAAAAAACAAAGTAGTAAATATTTATGGATGGACATTTCTTACAACTTCGTGTCTATAGGACTTCACTGGGTACCCTCCCTACTCCTTGCAGCAATATAACTGCTGTGGAAACAGGACTAATATTCTTACGGGTCTGAGCAGACAGGGATCCCCAGGAGAGCTGGGGATGAGAAGGCAGGGGACTGATGTACAACCAGAACTGTGGGCTTATTTGGCCATGTAGAGTCTTATTTACCTGAAGACCTGAAAACTCCACTTTCCACTCCTAGAGGAAATGAGCCAGTCTTACCTTTAAGATCGCCACGCGCTCGTTTGGAGCCAGATACTCTGGTTTTGCGTCTTCTGATAAATACAACGTGTGAAATTTCTGATCTGTTTTGTCCAGTATTTTGTTTAAGTCCTCTGGCATCCACATTTGCCTTGAAGATCATTCTGAACTTTTTGGTGGTTGCGGGTGTCAGCACTCCAATCTTTACTTGACCTTTGGAACAAGTTCAAGGGCAGAGACCCACAAGGCTGGAGGAGCAGTGTGGGTGGTGCCTAAATACTGTGATGTGATCTTGGGCAGAAAACAAAGGACTTCATTAAAATCCCTTTGAGTGCTGCCTCGTAGAAATTCAGAATGTCTGTCATGACTTTAAAAAACAGCCTGTTTAATTTGGGGTGATGGCTCAGTGGGTAAAGAATCCACTTGCAATGCAGGAGACACAGGAGACGTGGTGGGTTCGATCCCTGGGTCGGGAAGATCCCCTGGAGAAGGAAATGGCAACCCACGCTAGTATTCCTACCTGGAAAATCCCATGGACAGAGAAGCCTGGTTGGCCACAGTCCATGGGGCCACAAAGAGTCGGACACAACTGAGCAATTAAGTGCACACATACAAGGTAAAGGAATCTTCCCTTGTCTTTTGGGGAAAATTCCCTTAAAATAACTGTTGAAGAGAGAAAAACCCAACATCCTATAGAAACAGGGCAACAGAAGAATAAAAATGTTCATTGGAATGATCTCCATTTTGTAATAACCTGAATCACCACTTGATGGCACCAAAGAGTAAGAAGCCCAGAAGGGCTTCCCACTGCTGACCAAGGAGGCGTTTAAACGTCATTTTTCCCAGCGGGAGGGAGGAGGGATGCTATTGTTTGAAATTATGTTTGGATGTATTTTGTTCTCAGAAGCGCTTGTTACTGTGCCTCCCTCATCCCCTCCCTAGGACAGACACCGTTGTCCAGGCTGGAGTTAAAATCCGCTTAGAAAGGGACTGCTCAGACAGTGATGGGGGTGCTTCTGGGGAACTTGAAGGCGGGGCCGTGAACGCCCGCAGGTCTGGGGGACCATAGGCTAGAGGATTGGTTTTAAGACAGGCTGCAGACTCTCGGGGGCTAGTGCCGGCCAGGAAGTCCTAGCAGAGCTGGCCCAGGGTGTGGGAAGGTGGGGGGCAGCAGATTGGGAGACACTTGTCATGGACCCCAAGGGAGGGTACCCCAGAGAGGTGGCCCCACGCTGCTTCCTCCCTGGCTGGGGGGGGGGGGGGGGGCGGCTGTGGTGGGGCGGGTGTCACGTGGCAGCCTGGGGATGACCTCCTGCTTTACTGTGCAGGGCGAGAACCAGCACTGGGGATGGAGGTGGGGTGCCGCAGGGAGACGTCCCAGAGCCAGGCCAGGAGGGGGCCCTGCGGAGCCAGCATTCAGGGGACGGCTGTGGGGAGGGCACTGTCCGGGGCCGGGGGTCCACCTCCGTGTGCGCCCCAGGCCTGCTTCCCTGGGGCTGCTCCTAGCTAAAGCTGAGCGGCTTCCCGGTCGGGGTCTCCCCTGGCAGCCAGCTGGCGCTGCAGGATGCGCCGCCGGGCCTTCTGCAGGCGGATCAGACGCGTCCGCCAGCCGTCCTCCCGCCCCTTCGCTCAGGGTGAGACTCGCCCGGGGTCTGGCGCCTCCCAGCGGCTGCTCTCTTCCCCTCTCGTCTCTTGCAGGCATCTCCCCTCACACCGTTCCTGCATGCGAATCCTACCTCGTTTGCCTCTCAGAGGCCGGAGAGGGGGGCGCTCACACCCGCTCCTGACACCCTGAGGTCCCAGAGCCGCCCTTACATGCAGCGCTGTATCCACTCTGCAGAGCGGGAGGGAGGGAAGGACTCGGTGGGCATTGAAATGGCTGAGCTGAGCATCTTAACTGCCTCCATACCCGAAAGAAGCCATTTAAACCTGAAGCGATGAGTACCGTCGAGGCGCCAAAATTAAGGATGTTTCCAGAACAAAGCGGTTCCGGGAGTTCACGCTCGGCTCTGGAAAATTCGAAATGGATGTAGTTCTCCATATCTGAGTCAGGGAATCAAGCTACACCTGATTCGTTGCTCACGGGGCCCTGTCCAGGTCGCTCCTGACTTGTGAATCTGGGACGCCCCAGTGACCACTCACCTCAGCGGCTCCTTTGTGATGGGCTGGCTCTGTGTTGCTAGTGGGATGGAGCTTTGGGAGGGGAATTCCTTCTTAGAGTGTGTTGAACAGTGTCCCTCCCAAAGTCACGTCCACACAGAGCCTCGGGATGTGAACTTATTTGGAAATAAGGTCTTTGCAGATGTAACTGAGGGTCAAGCTGAGGTTACCCTGGATTAAAGTACAGCCCTGAATCCCTGAGGGTCTCCTCCTAAGAGACAGACACTGGAGGAGGCCACAAAGACAGGGGCAGGGAGCAGAGGGTGCTGGGGGCCCAGAAGCTGGAGGAGGCCTTTCTCTTAGAGCCTCCGTGGGCCGCAGGCCCTGGGTGCGCCTGGATCTCAAGCTTCTGGCCTCCAGGACTGTATTGCTTTGCCGCTCAGTCCTGTCCGACTCTCTGCGGCCCCATGGATTGCAGCACGCCAGGCTTCCCTGTTCTTCGCCGTTTCCTGGAGCTTGCTCGAACTCATCCACCTGGGAACAACTGCCAAATGGTTAAACACCATGAGGGCTATCCATAGAATATGATTCAGCCTTGAAAAGGGCCTTCTAGGGGGCAAAAGAAGAAGAAAAGGACATTCCAACACATGGTACAGCCTGGATGGACCTGGAGAACATCAAGCTGGGCCCTCCATAGTGGTCAAGTGGTTAAAAATCCGCGCTTCTACTGCAGGGGAGCGGGTTCCATCCCTAGTCAGAGAACTCAGGTTCCACTTGCCACACAGCGGAAAGGCAAACAAGAACCAAGACATCATGCTAAGTGACATCAGCCAGCTCCAGACCAGTGTTGTGTGACTCACTCACATGAGGTCTCCAGAGCAGTGAGACTCGGCAGAGTAGAGGTTACAGGGCCCGGAGGAGGGAGCAGTGGGGACTTAGTGTGCAGTGGGTACAGACTGTCAGTTTGGGAAGATGAAAAAGCGCTGGAGATAGTGAAGTCTGCACAGTACTGTTGGTTGCAGTTAGTGCTGCTGAACTGTACGCTTAAATTCAAGTGTACATTTTCTGTCATGCATATTTAACCACAAAAAAACACAAGGTACCAAACTGTCCAATATAATGTGTTCTATTGTTCGACCTTGACAAATATAGTTCAGTAACAACTGGAAGGCCAGCTGGGTTCAAGCTGAGACTTGGTGGACTCCTTGGAGTTCTGGGCTGGAACATGGCCACACTGGGGAGCTGGGCCCTGACCTGTGGTCAGCCTTCTCCTCTCTCCTTGCGTTGGGCCCCATCCCTGACCCTGAGGGGCCTCATGCACGGCCGTGTAGATGCCCTTCGCCCCACATGAGGGCTCCTGGCAGCACGGTTGACCCTCGTGGAGGTGGGGCCGGGCCCTGGAGGCAGGCTCAGAGCTGTTTGACCCGGAGCACCCGGGTCCTGGGCGCTTAGAGCACGGCCTATGGCTTCAGGCCAGCCCAGGGCCTGTGGCTGTGAACTTTGTTGGCTGGGACTTGATGGGGCGGGTCACTGGGGTCTTTAAAATGTGGAGCTTGGGGTAGGGGGCCCACTTCTCAGGCCTAGGGCAGTGTAAGACAGTTGGGGACCGCTGTTACCTGTGTTGAGATGGGGCAAGGGCTAGAGAAGCCATCAGCCTGACTTGAATCCCTGTTTCTCTTTTTGGCCCTGCAGAATCTGGGTCCCTGGCCCCACCCACCCCAGGAGGGTTCCCTGCCTCATGAGGCTGCCCCTTCCCAGCCTCCCTTCCAGTGGGCTGAGAGATTTGACCTTGGAGAGCAGTCAGCCAGATTCAGCCTGCCTGGGCTTTGCCTCGGCTGCTGGTGACAAGGAGGTTGGACACTGAGAGTCCCCTCTGGTGGGGGCAGGTGCCAAGGGGAGGACCCAGAGCCCAGGGCAGCAGCATCAGGGCTGTGAGGGCAAGGGAAGAACAGAATCGCCAGGGCTTGGCGGAGGCAGTGGCGCATCTTGATGGAGCTAATTCTGCCGCACGATTTTAGCATCACGCAGTTGTTTTTGGCATCTTTAACTTAGCCTGGATTTTTCTGTCCTCCTGGAGATTCTGTGAGTTGGTGAATGTGCTTTTAATAAATCGCCTTTCTACTCAGATTAGCTGGAGTCTGTTTCTGTTGTTTGCCAGTTAAGAAACCAGACTGATAACAGCTCCCTGGGCACACGTGGAATTTAGGGGCTAGAAGTGCCTGCGAAGTAGCTTCTGTGTGGTTTTCTTTTTTGTTAAATTTATTTTTATTTTTGGCCGTGGTGGGTCTTCGTTACCGCATATGGGCTTTCTCTAGTTGTGGCGAGCAGGGGCTCCCCTCTAGTTGTGGTCCTTGGGCTTCTCTTTGTGGTGGCTTCTCTTCTTGTGGAACTCGGGCCCCAGGGCTCACGGGCTTCAGGAGTTGCAGCACGTGGGCTCGGTAGTTGCTTTCCCAGGCTCTGGAGGGCTGGCTCGGTCGTTGGGGCACGTGGGCTTAGTTGTTCCACGGCATGTGGCATGTTCCCAGACCAGGGATTGAACCAGTGTCTCTTGCATTGCAAGGTGGATTCTCAACCAGTAGATCACCAGGGAAGGCCCCCTTTCTGTGTAGTTTTAAGTGAAGCCTTCCAGGTTATTGATTGCAGGTATGTGCCTGAGAACTGGGTGGGAAAAAGGGTATTTGGGTTTTGATTTATAATGCAGCTTTCTTAAAAAGGACGTTTTCCAAAATGGAGAAATCAAACGTGCTGCGCACACCTTCCCCTCCATACACACAACACTATGCAGCCTTTAAAAGGAGTGGAATTCTGACACACGCGACAACATGGATGCTCCTGAAGACCTCATGCCAGGATGGACATCGTGCAGACCCAGAAGGACACGTATTGTACGATTCCACATGTGTGAGGTCGCTAGAGCAGTGAAATCCATAGAAAGAGCAAGTAGAAGGATGGCAGCTGGGGCCTGAGGAAAAGGGCTAATGGGGAACCTTTGTGTAAGGGGCAGGGTTTCAGTCTGCGAAGATGAAGAACATTCTGGAGATGGATGGTTGCACAACAAGGTGAATGTACTTAACGCCAATGACCTGTACACTCAAACATGGTTAAAATGGTACATTTCATGTTATGTATATTTTAGCATAAAAATCACCAAAATAGAGGTCTTCCAGAGAGAAGGTTTTGTGTATCAGTCTGTCTGATCGTGAAACTTGAACCCACATTAGATTTCCTAAGTCTTCAAGTAGGGCCCCTAGAAACTGCTTGCAAGAGGATGAGGATAGGGCCGTCTTTGTGGTAAGGACTGGCCGTGGTCCCCTCACATGACTGCTCACTGAAACCAAAGCAGATGCTGACGGTCTGAGGTGGGGGCTCTCTCTGTGTGCTCAGTCGTGTCCAACTCTGTGGCCCCATACGGACTGTAGTCCACCAGGCTCCTCTGTTCATAGAGTTCTCCAGGCAAGAATACTGGAGTGGGTTGCCATTCCCTTCTCCAGGGCAACACAGGAGACCTGGGATCAATCCCAAGTCTGAGCGACTAACACTGACACTCACACTCCTGCATTGCAGGCAGATTCTTAACTATCTGAGCCACCAGGGAGAGAGCCCCACTGCAAAACTGAGCCCTCCACGGCACCGGGCAGCTCTGGCCTGCTTCAGCCAGGGCAGGAGATGGAGGAGGATGTAGATGGGATGGTCCAGAGCTGAGGGCCTTAGGAAAGCTTGTGTCTCCGAGGAGCCTCAACATTTCACTGCAAACTAGAGTAGAATAGAAGGTGGTGTTGACCTAAGTGCTGCACAGCCCTGGTCCAGGGTGGCCTTTCCTCTTGATAAATGCTCATTGTTCTGGACGCATCAGTGATGATTGCAGACTGCTGAGAATTCTTGGTCCAAGAGGGCAGGATGTGGTCACGCTGAACGCCTCCAGACTGCTATATCCAGAGGGCGATATTGACTTTAGGGACACTTAGGAGTTGATGGTTCGAGACATCACGGCACAGGTATTGTCTGTCCACCCTGGTTATCGGAGGGACTTGGGAGCGTGAGCCTGGGCATGCACTGATGTGTCTGCCCAGGCCACGTGTCCTGTGTATGTTGGGCTCCCCCTGGGCCAGAATCCTAATATTTCAGGGTATGGGCCTCCTGCTAGAAGAATCCTCTCACACAGGAGTGATGCACGCAGCATGGTCCTCAGCCAGGGAAGGGTGGAGATCTAGAACCATCCACCAACTGCTCCCAAGGCGGCCTCGACTGGAGAGATTTAATGAAACTTCCCAAAGATGCTGGACGGTTGTGTGTCCTTAATGCCCCTGGGAGACATCTCACGTTGGGGGAACCTAGGTTGCCCATCTCCATCTGGAAGGAGTGGAGATGCGGAATCCTAACCCAGCGGCAACCACTTTCAGGGATAAACACAAGAACTGTGTGAGGAGCTGCTGATGCGTCCCGGGGCTGCTCAGAGGTGAACAGGTGAAGGCTGGGGGCCAGAGGGAGGGCTTGGGGGCTGTTGGGACACAGGGTGTTGCTGGGGAGCCAGGGCCTGCAGGACAGGATCAAGGTGGTCAGCTGCTGAAGCACCCCACCCCCCCGCCCCTGCCCAGAGGCCTCTCCTGTGACAGTTTAGGGCCTTAGCTGACTGGTCACTGTTGCGAGCTGAGTTACATCCCCCAGATTGATGTGTCGGAGCCCCAGCACCCCAGGATATGGCTGTATGTGAAGACAAGGCTCTTAAAGAGGTGGTTAAGTTACAATGAGGTCCTCAGGGTGGGCCCTGATCCAGATGACTGGGGTCCTGATGAGAAGAGATTAGGACGCAGACACATGCAGAGTGACGTGAGGAGGCAGAGAGAAGACGGCTGTCTGCATGCCAAGGAGCGAGGTCTCAGGAGGAACTGACCCTGCCAGCACCGTGACCTCAGACCTCTGGTGTGAGTTAGGCAAAATAAATAAAATCAGCCTTAATTTGTCCCGACTTTAAGCTGGACACTTGTGTTTTTGTCTGATACAATTTTTATAACCAAGCACAGGGCAGCTGAGTAGGTCTAACCCGGCCGTGGTTGCAGGAGACATTTAACTATTGGTTTCTTCTGGCTGCAGACACCGCAGAGTGTCCTACTTGGGAGCAACATACACATATTGACTTACCAATAATGAGCTTGTCGTATGGGTTGTTTTCAAACAATGGGAGCAAGGTTAGTTGGATCCATTTTCACCTTTGTGACCTGCCACCTAGATTGCCTGGCAGTTACACAGTAGGCCACAATAAGGCACTCTGGTTTTGCAAAAGAGAGTCGCAAGCCCTTACCCTCTAAATTACCGCAGGCCTAATGCCCAAGGACCCCCTCAAAACCCTAAGGAAACAGAAGTCAGCAGCATGGCATCATGTTATATTCAGAGGCATTTGCTAGGTGCTCATTGTAATCAGTGGAGACAGATTAGTTCAGCAAACCATCACCCAAGAGCTTCAAAGTTTCCCTCTCAGTGACGTGAAGCCAGGTATTTGTCAAACCACCTGTCCGTGCTCAGCCCTGGTGTTCTCAGGGAATGTAGGTGTGGTTCCTTCTCCAAGTGGGGTAGAGTCCAGCTGGGGAAATTGGACTAACATTCAACAAAGAATTAGAAAACAAGCAGTATTTAAAATTGTGGTACCAGGCTTCCCTAGTGAGCTCAGTGGTAAAGAATCTGCCTGCAATGCACTGGGTTCAATCCCTGGGTCAGAAAGATCCCTTAGAGAAGGAAATGGCAACCCACTCCAATATTCCTGCCTGGAGAATCCCCATGGACAGAGGGGCCTGGCGGACTACAGTCCATGGGGTCACAAAGAGTCAGACGCGAGACTGAGCGACTTCACTGTAAACTACCTGGATAACAATGAGTCTACTTACTATCTGATCATGATGCGTGATCCTTTAAGAGACAATGAAGAATGACTGGCAAAACAACTGGTGCAATTGAGGAAGAGATATTTAAAGCTTCCTAACACTTAATAGGAAATCTTAAACATTTTATTTACAGCAAAAAAAAATCTTGCCTGCCAGTGCAGGACACGCGGGTTCGATCCCTGGTCTGGGGAGATCTCCCATGCCTGGGAACAACAAAGCCTGTGCACCACAGTTATTGAACCTGTGCTCTAGAACCTGAGAGCTGAAACTACTGAGCCCACGTGTCCTCGAGCCCAGGCTTCACAACGAGAGAAGCCACCACAAGAAGCCCGCACGCAGCGACTAGAGAGGAGTCTCCAAGACTAGATGAAAGCCCAGGCAGCAGTGAAGACCCAGCACAGCCCCAAATGAGGAAACGCATACAGTTATGAAAATGTAAATAAAAATAAAACCGTGGTACTAACTTTATACATAATTGATTTATTTAGCTTATTCTTTCACTCAGCCTATGCCAGATGAGTAAGACTTTGTCTCTGCCTCCAGGGGCTAAGTGTTTGGAGGTAAACAGACACACAAACAAGTAACTCTAATAAAATAATTAAATAGGTACAATCGCTGAGCACCAAAGAATTGATGCTTTTGAACTGTGGTGTTGGAGAGGACTCTTGAGAGTCCCTTGGACTTCAGGGAGATCCAACCAGTCCATCCTAAAGGAAGTCAGTCCTGAATATTCATTGGAAGGAGTGATGCTGAAGCTGAAGCTCCAGCATTTTAGCCACCTGATGCGAAGGGCCAACACATTGGAAAAGACTCTGATACTGGGAAAGATTGAAGGTAGGAGGAGCGGAGCTGACAGAGGATGAGATGGTTCAGTAGCATCACTGACTCAATGGACATGAGTTTGAGCAAACTCCAGGAGATGGTGAAGGACAGGGAAGCCTGGTGTGCTGCAGTCCACGGGGTCGCAAAGAGTTGGACGTGACTTAGCAACTGAACAACAGCAACAACAAATCACAAAAGTTAGAGAACTCTTCTGCATGGGTCCGAAGTCCCAGCTATTCAGGTTAGCTGCTTGTGGTACTCTCAATATGTGAATTTTTGTCATTTGAAAATGACCGATATTTTCAGTCTCCTTGAAAAAATTGTAGGTGGAAAAACATTGTTTGCCCAAACCCACAGTCACTGGCAGAAAAAGGACAATGGGTAGAAGTTCAATGTGCCCAAATTTGACCTTGGACTAAATTTGTAATTTCAGACATTCTTTTAAGTAGCCCCGTGGGCCATTAGGAAAGGCAGGTCAAAGACGTGTCTTCAAGCTTCCTAGAAGGAAAAGAAAACCCCTAAGTGCACACTTTATGGTGTTCTATTGACATAAACAAATTGGCTGCTGCTCAGAAGGAAATCAGTCCCTCCGGATGCAGAAATCTCTGACAGGAGACTCAAGTTACGGTGGGAAGCCTGCTAGCCGGCTCCAACATGAACACAGTCTTCATCTTTTTATGTCTCTCTCTCTTTTTTTTTTATAGAGCCTCTAAATGTTAGCTGATGAATATCTCCAAAGGATAATTTAGAAAGTACAGTTTTATGAAGGGCCGAGACAATGCTGGCCAAGAATGCAGGGCTGAACCCAGGGTAATATTTAGAACATCCAGAGGGATGGACAAACTCCATGACCCCAGGCAATGCTCCAAAAATACTCTTTCTCACAAGTGGAGTTTTCATGATGTTTGGACAAGGGAGAGCACACGATTACAATCTAGGTAAGGAATCTAGAGGGCAAGTGTCTATGTTGCCGATTCGGTGCTGACTCAGAGCAGAAGGAGACAGGCCATCTGTTATCATGAAGGAAGATGCCCGGTGCTGCAGCTGTGTCTACACAGGTGACCGCCACACCACGACTGTCCCCACTGCCCCTCGGGGTCGAGAGCCGTCTTGCTTGAGGACTGCTGGCCTCGGTGTGGGTCACTTCACACTCTCCCTGCAAAGGCACTTCTTGCTGAGCTGGAAGAGTCTTTTCTGGCAGATTCTAAATACCGAGGGGAAACCGGGGGAGGCTCAGGGCTGGGGACCTAGTCCCCACGGCAGGGCCTAATCTGGGCTCCGGCTCCTCCCAGAGTCTACCCGGGAGGGCTGCTTCCCCCAGTGTGGCATCCTCCATGGGCTCCGCTCCACCATGTTCGCATGGTCCCCGCCACACCGGCCTGCCTGGTCAGAGGAAAACCAAGGGCAGGGTGTCGAACATGCATTTCTCTTTAAGATTCGATGTTTAAGAAATGTGCGCTGAAAGTAAAGATCCTTACTTGGGAGAGACCCAACTGATGCCGGGCCAGGGCCGGCAAAGAGAAGCAGGGCAAAGATTCCCCGAGGCTGATGGGATTCGGAGCAGAGTTCTGTTCTCAGGGTTTTATCTTGGGCTTTTATCTGGCCAACGGGATCTGAGGTCCCTTTTGCAGGATTGGCGGGCAGAGGGCGGGGCCAGGCCCATTCTGAGATCCTGTCAATCAAACAGATGGGACAAAACTTCACTCATCACTCCAATCAAGCTTGCGAGTCCCAATTTCTAGCAGACCTGAAGTTGCTTAGCTGACAAATGATGAACCCAGACAACTGGGGCTAAATGACTAGCCTGCCGTTTTGAGGAGCTGCTGCTCGAGCATGGACTCTGGGGCCATCTTTCCCTGTGGACATGAGGGCTCACACCTGCCCCACCCGGGCCCTTTCTCTTGGTCTGAGCGGCCCACCCTCTTCCTCTGCTAGCCCTCACATCTTTCTAGCTCTCAAGGGGAGTGCTGGCCTTTGGGAAGTTCTAAGTTCTCTCACTTCTGTGATTCGTTGTTGCTGTTACTCAGTTGCTAAGTCATGTCCCACTCTTCATCTCCTGGAGTTTGCTCAGACTCTTGTCCATTGAGTTGATGAGCCCACCCAACCATCTCATCCTCTGTTGCCCCCTTATCCTCCTGCCCTTAATCTTTCCCAGCACTGTTTGGGAAGGGCTTTGGGAAGCACTGGATAGCTGTCTCCCCATAACCAAGGGCTTGACAGCCAAGGTTCAGTAGAGGTCCGTCCAGATGAAGAGAACATCCTAGGATGTGACTGGAGTTCACTGGGCGCCCATGGGGTTGAAAAGTGAAGTCACTCAGTCATGTCTGACTCTTTGCGACCCCATGGACTGTAGCCTACCAAGCTCCTCCATCCATGGGATTCTCTAGGCAAGAATACTGCAGTGGGTTGCCATTTCCTTCTCCAGGGGATCTTCCCAACCCAGGGATTGAACCCAGGTCTCTCGCATTGGAGGCAGATGCTTTACCCTCTGAGCCACCAGGGCAGCCCATGGGGTTCACACAGAGCAAAGTCCACATGGCATTCAGAGGGTTTGGAACTTAAGCGTAAACTCTTGAGGAAATGGGGGGCTTCCATGGTGGCTCAGCAGGCAAGAATCTGCCTGCAGTACAGGAGCTCCAGGAGACTCAGGTTCGATCCCTGGGTCGGGAAGTTCCCCTGGAACAAGAAATGGCAAACCACTCCAGTATTCTTGTCTGGAGAATCCCATGGACAGAGAAACCTGGCGGGCTACCATCCATAGAGTTGCAAAGAGTCGGACACGACTGAAGTGACTGAGCACGCTCGATGAAGGAAAGGGTTTCTACCATGTGTGGCTCCACTTCTGCCTTCCGCCACCTGATGCGTCTACCATTCATGTGTTCCTCCACTTCTGGGTCCACTCTGCGGCCTCCTTGGTTACCAAGCTTCCTCCTCACTTGATCCCATAAAGCCCTTTGCTGGCCATGTCTGCCATGTTTCCCTGTTGTTTGATGGGAGAAAAAGGGATGTTGTTTCTGTAGGCAACTTGTGGAGGTGAAAGCTAGAACTGCCTCCCACCCTGGATGTTTGGGACTGTGGATTCCTCATTTTTGGCCTCTGTCGTCTGTTGCCCCTTCTCTCTACACTTCCCCCACCCCAGACTCTCCTTGCCTCTCAAGAGGAGGACGATTACTCACAAAGACCAGCCGGGCACAGAAATAGCCAACCTATTTGTGGTTTAAATGCAAGCAGTTTTATTTTTACAGAGAGTTGCTGCGTTTTCTCTAAGTATAAAGCATCATCTACCACGAGTGAAATGCCTGCTCCATCTGCAAGAGTCCCTGCTTTTGTTACTGGTGCCAATTAGTCACAAAACAATCAGCGCCTTCCCTGCCCACTTGATCAGGGGAAGAGAGTGCCATCTTCTCCAGACTCCCCCCGGGGCATCTCCTCCTACCTGGACCCCATCTGGCCACTCCAGGCACCGCTTCCTGCTGCCTTGTTTTTTGTTTACCTGGTGACCGTTACCAGTTTCCAAATGTGGCATCTTGTTCCCTGCAGGATGGACAGATGCCTCTGCTCTGTTAGGAGCTGGGAGAAGCAAATTGGGGAGGCCCTCTGTTCTGTTGACTTAAATCGTGACGTTGGAGACTTTCTTCCCGTGGGTCCCTCAGCTCAGAGTTTCACAGCCCCCGAAAGGACAGGGTGAAGGGTTCATAGATCCGGACAGTCCCTGAGCTTGTGAGCAGCGGCTGCCGTGGAGCCGAGGAGTGGAGCGCTCCCCGTCCTTCCCTCCTCTTTTCCTTCTGGTCTCTTCCTTCCCGCCCGTGACCTTGGCACCTTCTCAGCCAGCCTGATCCTTCTCTCCCAATCGTACTTGCTTCTGCGTGTCTGGTCTCCTCTCCTCCGACCGCTCCTTTCTCTCAGCCTGGCTGGTGGCCTTAGGCGGTCCCAGTTTCCCTGCAATTTCTGATGATCTTCGGGGCAAAGGAAAGGTCTTCAGGAGGCTGACTCTCCTTCTTTGGAGCATCGCATCCAGGTAATGAAATCGCACTGAGTCTCCCCCATCTTCTGCTCTGCTGCTTAGCACTGCCTGCCCAGTAGGTGCCCGGACCTCACCTTGTTCTGCCTGCCGTTTGGAGACCTTCAGGGAGGTGCCCTGGTACCCCCCTCCTCTTCCACTGGAGGGCAGAGCCGCGGGTCAGGTTTCCCACCAGGCCAATTTGGCTGGCCTCTCGTCTTCTTGCTTACGAAAACAGTCGGAAGAAGGCTCCGTCTGTGGCTCCTAAGGCTGCTTTCCCATAGAATCCTGATTTGCTTTCCTGCCCTCTGTTGATCAAATCAGTCCCAGGAGTCCACGGCTACTTTGCCGCAGTAATCGTGAAGGAATACTTTGGGGGAAAGAAAAAGGAATAAATGCTGCCACAAATGGGTGGTGGGGGTCTTCACCACAAGGCTTGGCTACTCAGACCCTCCAGAAGCCTCTTGCTTGGTCTTGGCGCCTTCACGTGGGGTCTGTTGACCAAGAAGAGGGTCTCAGGAGAAAGTAACTTGAATGCCTGGGTGAGGATCTGCATCTCACAGAAACAGCTGCTCCCAGGAATCGTCTTTGAGCCAGGCTGAGAAGCGAGCTGGGCACTGGTGCTCATCCACCCCTGGGACCCAGTTCTGGGCTCTCTCTCTCTCTCTCTCTCTCCTCCATTGCATCACACTTGCACACTCACATGGGCATGAGACTCTCTTAACATGGGTTGTAGGAAAGGAAAGGAAAGTGTCAGTTGCTTAGTTGTGTCTTTGCGACCCCATGAGCTGTAGCCCGCCAGGCTCCTCTGTCCTCGAGGAGTCTCCAGGCAAGAATACTGGAGTGGGTTGCCATGCCCTTCTCCAGGGGATCTTCCCCACCCAGGGATCAAACCCAGGTCTCCCACATTGCAGGCAGATTCTTTACCATCTGATCCACCAGGGAAGCCCTATAGGAAGGCAGGGGATATTGAATTGTTTAACCACGTGTCCCTCACTGTGCAGGTGCATTCCTACACCTCATTTAACCATTGCAGCTTTGGGTCATGATGAGTTCCATTCTACAGGGGACAAGACTGAGTCTTCCAGAGCTTGGCAGAGACCACTTGGCCAGTCACAGGCTGAGTCAGGAATCTGAGCCGCGGCTCTCTTTCGGCTACACATGCGATGTTGCCCTTCTGTGCAGTGTTTCTCTGGGCTGTCTTCTGCCTCAGCCCTCGCTGGCCCTGGTGGTTCGGGGTGGGAGGGAGGTCAGTCACCTCACGTGATCACCAGCCTAGTCCCACTCTGGATCGGAGTGAAGATTTTCACTTGAGCGTGTCACTGAGCGATGCCATTTGAAGCACAGCTTCTGCTGATAAGCGTGGGACCATCTGCTTGGCACATCTCGAATTTTTTCAGCAGTGGGAGAGCAGCTCTGATTTCCTCGGAGAAGGCAGGCTGCAGGCTGCCTGGAGGGGATGTGGGCACCGGGGACCCTGCAGGTCGGCAGGACAGCGGCGCCCAGGACGCGAAGGTCCAGCCTCCCGGTCGCCACCTCTGATTCCCTCTGAGCGAATGGACCGCGTGAGCCTGCACCCCGGTTTCTAACTGCTCAGCTGACCTTGACAACCAAAGTAAGATTTTTCCATCTTCCAAAAGCTATTGCCCGGACCACCCTTTCTGTGCTGGTGGTTTTAATAGTGTATTAGATGTCTGCTCCGTGTTGCCAAAAACCTCTCTCCTGCCTTTGTTTTGGAAAATTTGCTTCTATTGCTGCATTAACTGTCCCCAGACGTCAGTTTTCAACTTTTGGGGTCGAAACTTCCACACTAACTTTTTCTTTCTGACTCGTGACAGGGGGGCGAGAATCTTGGCAAGAATCTCAGGTCACAGAGTCAGTGGTGGACTTGGAGGTGGTCAAGGTTGTTTAAAGGGATATTATCAAGGATAAAGGAATTGGGGTTTGAAGGGGTTGTTGCTGTGTGTTTGGTTCCTCTGGGGATATCACTTGGCTGGAGGCAAGCTGGGTTGATTCTCCTCTGCCTTCCTCAGAGGGCACTGGTGTGTCAGTCATGGTTTCTGTTGCTTCCCAAGTCAGGTGCGCAGGTGGCCAGGTTCTGTTGAAAGGATTCCCCTGTTCTTTGATGTGAGCATCTTGGCAGCATTTCCCAGGCAGGGTGGGTAAGGGGAACCGGAGAGAGAAAATGCGGGATTTCGTCCGATCGCTATGCAGAGAGCAGGGAGAAGGTGGTAAGGAGCCCACCACTAGGTATCTTGACCTTGGCACTGTGACATTTGGGGGCTAGAAATTCTTTCCTGTGGGAAGCTCTTCAGTGCCTCCTGGGATGTTGAACAGCATCCGTGGGCTCAGCCCACTAGGCTCCAGTTCCCTCCTCCTCTCAGTGTGACCATCAAAACACTGAATGTCCCCTTGGAGATAAAATCACCCAACTCCCCCCACTTTCGAGATGAGTGGTCTAAGGTGACCTTGCTGTACCCTTGGAAAGGGAGTGAGGAGTTTCTGCTTCTCTGTGCAGACGGCTCGAGGGAGCGAGGCATTTAATACAAGGACAGATGTCCCTGCGGCACATTCCCATCAGATCCAGTGCCTGCCATGGAAATTCCATCTCACGAATGGGTCTCTGTTTGTCCAGGTTACTGCACACACACGGAGGCGGGCACGTGCCCTCTCTCCAGAGCTGCACACCTGCAAGGTCCAGCCTGGGGGCCGGTCCCTCCTTTCGGTTGCCTAGGAGCGTATGAAGTTTCAGATGGCCTACCCTGGACACTGGTTGGCTTTTCACTCTTGTTCTTTTTCCTTTCCTTTCCTTTCTCCCTCCTTCCCTCCCTCCACCCCTCTCTTCCTTCCTTCCTAAGATGGCTATCGTAGCCTGAGAATTCAGGACCAGGGTAGGACCGTGGGCAGCTGAGCGGAGAGGGGGCTATGGAAGAGGATGCTTTTCTTTTAAGAGAAAACTGCAGCAAGCACCTGAACAGAGCCTTTAAAACTCTGCTTCTACCTCCGACTCTGCCTTTTCTCATCTCTCTCGCTTTTCTGTCACCCTCGCTGCCCATCTGTTCATTGAGAAGTGAATGCAGGTAGCAGTTTCTAGTAGACCTGCCAGCCCGCATCCTTAAACATCCATGGAAACCACCATGCTTGTTTTCTCTGCTTGTTGATTTATGATTTCAGTTCGGCGTTTCCATGAGACTTGTACTGGCAAAGTGCTTTTCAGTGTCTAGCTTTTCTGACACCCCAGGCTTCCAGAAATACAGTAAACTATGTGCCAATGCTGCGAAGAACCTGGGGTTCAGAGGGGCGAAGCTGCTTTGTTTAGTACTCACACCTGTGGTCAGTTTGAGTGGAAGTGTGGCTCTCAGGCAAAGAAGGATAAGCAGACAGAATACAGTTGCCCCTGCAACATAATTTGAACAATGTCCAACTGTTTTTTCTGAACATTTCTTTTGCATTCAAATGCTTCACTGACTATGATTCTTTTATATTTGCGGGAGGGTGGGTGTTATGTTCTATCATAGCCTGGTTCATCATTTGTTCAGTTCAGTTCAGTCACTCAGTCCTGTCTGACTCTTTGCGACCCCATGGACTGCAGCATGCCAGGCTTCCCTGTCCATCACCAACTCCCAGAGCTTGATCAAACTCATCCATCAAGTCAGTGATGCCATCCAGCCACCTCATCCTCTGTCGTCCCCTTCTCCTCCTACCTTCAATCTTTCCCAGTCAGGGTCTTTTCCAGTGAGTCAGGTCGCCAAAGTATTGGAGCTTCAGCTTTAGCATCAGTCCTTTCAATGAGTATTCAGGACTGATTTCCTTTAGGATTGACCGGTTTTATCTCCTTGCAGTCCAAGGGACTCTCAAGAGTCTCCTCCAACACCACAGTTCAAAAGCATCGGTTCTTCAGCACTCAGCTTTCTTTATGGTTCAGCTCTCACACCCATACATGACTACTGGAAAAACCATAGCTTTGACTAGATGGACCTTTGTCAGTAAAGTAATGTCTCTTTAATATGGTGTTAGGATTATCCTAGGTTTTCTTCCAAGGAACAAGCTCCTTTTAATTTCATGGCTGAAGTCACCATCTGCAGTGATTTGGGATCCCAAGAAAATAGTCTCTCACTGTTTGCATTGTTTCCCCATCTATTTGCCATGAAGTTGATGGAACCAGATGCCATGATCTGAATTTTTTGAATGTTGAGTTTTAAGTCAGTTTTTTTTTCCATTCTCCTCTTTAACTTTCATCAAGAGGCTCTTTAGTCCCTGTTTGCTTTCTGTCATAAAGGTGGTGTCATCTGCCTATCTGAGGTTATTGATATTTCTCCCAGCAATCTTGATTCCAGCTTGTGCTTCTTCCAGCCCAGCATTTCTCATGATGTACTCTGCATATAAGTTAAATAAGCAGGGTGACAATATGCAGCCTTACGTACTCCCTTTCCTATTTGGAACCAGTCTGTTGTTCCATGTCCAGTTCTAACTCTTGCTTCCTGGCCTGCATACAGATTTCTCAGGTGGCAGATAAGGTGGTCTGGTATTCCCATCTCTTAAGAATTTTCCACAGTTTTTTTTATAAATCCACACAATCAAAGGCTTTAGCATAGTCAGTGAAGCAGAAGTAGATGGTTTTTTTTTCTGGAATTCTCTTACTTTTTCGATGATCCACTGGATGTTGGCAATTTGACCTGTGGTTCCTCTGCCTTTTCTAAATCCAGCTTGAACATCTGGAAGTTCTCAGTTCACATACTGTTAAAGCCTGGCTTGGAGAATTTTGAGCAGTACTTTGCTAGCGTGTGAAATGAGTGCAATTGTGTGGTAGTTTGAACATTCTTTGGCATTGCCTTTCTTTGGGATTGGAATGAGAATAGATCTTTTCCAGTCCTGTGGCCACTGCTGAGTTTTCCAAATTTGCTGGCATTTTGAGTGCAGCACTTTCACAGCATCATCTTTTAGAACTAGAAATAGCTCACCTGGAATTCCATCACATCCTCTAGCTTTGTTCTTAGTAATGCTTCCTAAGGCCCACTTGACTTTGCATTCCAGGATGTCTGGCTCTAGGTGAGTGATCACACCATTGCGATTATCTATGTCATGACGATTTTTTTTTGTATAGTTCTTCTGTGTGTTTTTGCCACCTCTTCTTAATATCTCCTGCTTCTGTTAGGTCCATACCATTTCTGTCCTTTATCGAGCCCATCTTTGCATGAAATGTTCCCTTGGTAATCTCTAGTCATTCTCATTCTATTGTTTTCCTCTATTTCTTTGCATTGATCACTGAGGAAGGCTTTCTTATCTCTCCTTACTATTCTTTGGAACTCTGCATTCAGATGAATATATCTTTCCTTTTCTCCTTTGCCTTTTGCTTCTCTTCTTTTCTCAGCTATTTGTAAGGCCTCCTCAGACAACAATTTTGCCTTTTTGCATTTCTTCTCTTTGAGGATAATTTTGATCACCGCCTCCTGTACAGTGTTCAGTTCAGTTCAGTCACTCAGTCGTGTCCGACTCTTTGCGACCCCATGAATCGCAGCACACCAGGCCTCTCTGTCCATCACCAACTCCCAGAGTTCACTCAGACTCACGTCCATCTAGTCAGTGATGCCATCCAGCCATCTCATCCTCTGTCGTCCCCTTCTCCTACTGCCCCCAATCCCTCCCAACATCAGAGTCTTTTCCACTGAGTCAACTCTTCGCATGAGGTGGCCAAAGTACTGGAGTTTCAGCTTTAGCATCATTCCTTCCAAAGAAATCCCAGGGCTGATCTCCTTCAAAATGGACTGGTTGGATCTCCTTGCAGTCCAAGGGACTGCATATAGGTTTCTCAAGAGGCAGGTCAGGTGGTCTGGTATTCCCATCTCTTCCAGAGATTATTGTGATCCACACAGTCAAAGGCTTTGGCATAGTCAATAAAGCAGAAATAGATGTTTTTCTGGAACTCTCTTGCTTTTTCCATGATCCAGCAGATGTTGGCAATTTGATCTCTGGTTCCTCTGCCTTTTCTAAAACCAGCTTCAACATCAGGAAGTTCATGGTTCACGTATTGCTGAAGCCTGGCTTGGAGGATTTTGAGCATTACTTTACTAGCGTGTGAGATGAGTGCAATTGTGCGGTAGTTTGAGCATTCTTTGGCATTGCCTTTCTTTGGGATTGGAATGAAAACTGACCTTTTCCAGTCCTGTGGCCACTGCTGAGTTTTCCAAATTTGCTGGCATATTGAGTGCAGCACTTTCACAGCATCATCTTTCAGGATTTGAAATAGCTCAACTGGAATTCCATCACCTCCACTAGCTTTGTTTGTAGTGATGCTTTCTAAGGCCCACTTGACTTCACATTCCAGGATGTCTGGCTCTAGGTGAGTGATCACACCATCATGATTATCTATGCAGGGCAAAGACTAATAGAGTTTTGCCAAGAAAATGCACTGGACATAGCAAACACCCTCTTCCAACAACACAAGAGAAGACTCTACACATGGACATCACCAGATGGTCAACACCAAAATCAGATTGATTATATTCTTTGCAGCCAAAGATGGAGAAGCTCTATACAATCAACAAAAACAAGACCAGGAGCTGACTGTGGCTCAGATCATGAACTCCTTATTACCAAATTCAGACTCAAATTGAAGAAAGTAGGGAAAACCACTAGACCATTCAGGTATGACCTAAATCAAATCCCTTATGATTATACAGTGGAAGTGAGAAATAGATTTAAGGGCCTAGATCTGATAGATAGAGTGCCTGATGAACTATGGAATGAGGTTCGTGACATTGTACAGGAGACAGGGATCAAGACCATCCCCATGGAAAAGAAATGCAAAAAAGCAAAATGGCTGTCTGGGGAGGCCTTACAAATAGCTGTGAAAAGAAGAGAGGTGAAAAGCAAAGGAGAAAAGGAAAGATATAAGCATCTGAATGCAGAGTTCCAAAGAATAGCAAGAAGAGATAAGAAAGCCTTCTTCAGCGATCAATGCAAAGAAATAGAGGAAAAGAACAGAATGGGAAAGACTAGAGATCTCTTCAAGAACATTAGAGATACCAAGGGAACATTTCATGCAAAGATGGGCTCGATAAAGGACAGAAATGGTATGGACCTAACAGAAGCAGAAGATATTAAGAAGAGGTGGCGTGAATACACAGAAGAACTGTACAGTGTTATGAACCTCCATTCATAAGTTCGTCAGGCCCTCTGTCTATCAAATCTAATCCCTTGAATCTATTTGTCACTTCCACTGTATAATCGTAAGGGATTTGACTTAGGTCATACCTGAATTGTCTAGTGGTTTTCCCTATTCTCTTCAAGTCTGAATTTGGCAATAAGGAGTTCATGAACTGAGCCACAGTCATTTTCTGGTCTTGTTTTTGCTGACTGTATACAGCTTCTCCATCTTCAGCTGCAAGGACTATAATCAATCTGATTTCAGTGTTGACCATCTGGTCATGTCCACATGTTGAGTTGTCTCCTGTGTTGTTGGAAGAGAGTGTTTGCTATGACCAGGGTGATCTCTTGGCAAAACTCTGTTAGCCTTTGCCCTGCTTCCTTTTGTACTACAGGGCCAAACTTGCTTGATGAGCCAAACAGTATGAAAAATGACTCATCATGGCTTGTATGAAGTGGTGGAATCTGAGCAGGGGAGGAACAGCGGTCGGGGAGCAGCCCGGCTGGGGTGAAGTGGGTGCTGGTGATATGGCAAGGCAAGAAAGGCATCTGCACAGCAGGGGAGGAAACCTGGAGCCAGGCTCTGATCTTCTGTTGAGGGGAGAAGGGTGTCCCAGGGCAGGAGACAGTGGCAGTGTTAGACATAGTAGGGTGTTTGCCGGTAGCTGGGTTGATTGAATAGGTAAATGCTTGAGGCGAATGGGAGCCAGGTTTCTTACCATCAGAGACAGGAATTACAAATGAAAAGGGGAAGAAAAGTAAACTGAACTCAGTGATGCTGGATCCAAATTGGAGATACTGATGTGAATTCATTGGTATTCAATGGATATGTGGAAACTTATAAAAATATGGATGTCAGTCTCTATGTGTATGTATATATGTATTCATATACATTCCTTAGCTCTGTCCACTGAGAGTGCCTGGGAGCAGTGACACCTCAGTAGCATTGGGTATACACAGTATCCAGATCTTGGTTTCTATAGCCCCTTCTCTGCTAGGAGGAATGAGGGCTCATTGAGAAAAGCCTACTTTCAGGGACTGTGCAGGGAACATACAAGGTGAATAGTGCCTGGTAAAACATCCAGTTTTTGGGTTTTGGTGTGTTTTTTTGGCTTGGAAGGCTGAAAACACCAGAGGAGGTATGGAACAGCCTTTTCATACTGTTCGTGGGGTTCTCAAGGCAAGAACACTGACATGGTTTGCCATTCCCTTCTTCAGTGGACCGATACTTTGGCCACCTGATACAAAGAACTGACTCATTGGAAAAGACCCTGACACTGGGAACGACTGAGGGCAGGAGGAGAAGGGGACAACAGAAGATGAGATGGTTGGATGGCATCACTGACCCAATGGACATGAGTTTGAGCAAGCTCCAGGAGCTGGTGGTGGACAGGACAAGCCTGGCGTGCTGCAGTCCATGGGGTCAAAAAGAGTTGGACACAACTGAGCGACTGAACTGTACTGATGGAACAGCAGGGAAGCTCTGATTTCTGTTGTGGATCAGCTGAGGTTTGTGTGCTGCTATGTGAGGCCCAGTTAAAATCTCCAGGGCTATTATTAATAGCGTCTGATAGTCTGGAGAGATGTCTGAGTTAGAACTGTCAATTTGGACCCCATCGAGATATGATAATAGTTGAAATGAGGGAATCGAATGAAACCACCCAGGGAGTGTTTATAGAGTTAGAAGAGAGGAGGGCCAAGGATGGAGCCTGGTGACCCAAAGAGAGGGTGAGGACGGATCCAGGAAGCGAGACAGAGAGGAAGCTACAGAGAGGCAGGGGGAGAGCCAGAGGGAAGAAAGCGTGTCCAGGCAGCAGTGTCATCTTGAGACTGCAGCATGGAGACGCAACAGCTTCTCATAACACACCCTGTGTTGTGTCTGGGTGGGGTGGGTGCGAGAACTGTATGTATCCTAATCCGTTTCGGGGGAGTTGTCTAAAAGCTGCTGAATGGATCACCTTGCTTTAATTGTCTTCTAATAGAGCTGTTGATGGTGGTGATGACTGTGGTCACTCCATTTTGCAGAAGAAAGTAGTGGATGGGCAGAAAGCGAAACTGTATTTATTGTTGTTCAGTGTTTGGCATCGGGTAGATGGTGCTTTAATAAATAAAAATCTACCTGCTAATGAGTAATAACATTTTTTGAGAAACAAAGAGTCCATTCCTTGGAACTTTAAATAAAAATCTTTGCCACTAATCACTTCGATTGCAGTAATCACTCTGGTGACATCAAGGCCATTGTTAAATGTCCCCAAAGTTCTATTTGCCACTTCACGTGGGTGAGTGAATTTCACACACACACATGAACTATTGACGGAAGACTGGGGTAGGGAGGAGAAATAGTGCCCACTTGAACCTGGGCAATGTAGGGTCCATTGCTGGCGTGGCTGCTAACTCAGTGCGTAATCTCGAGCTAGTCATGAGCCAGATTCCTCACCTATAAGATAAAGAGTGGTTTACAGTATCTGTAGAATCCTTGCAACTTCTAAACCTCAATTATCAGCAGAGTACAGGCTGACTTGTAACAGTTGTTATTGTCCAGTTGCTCAGTGGTCTTCAATTCTTTGCAACCCCATGGACGGCAGCACATCAGGCTTCTCTGTCCTTCACTGTCTCCAGGAGTTTTCTCAAATTCATGTCCATTGAGTTAGTGATGCCATCCAACCATCTCATCCTCTGTCATCCCCTCCTTCTCCTGCCTTCAGTCTTTCCCAGCATCAGGGTCTTTGTAACAGTAAGGAAATGCTTTTAAGAAAACTTCAAGCTGTATCTTACATCTTCTACCCCAGTTTCAGAGGAAAGAATTTCTAACATAGATGGCAAATAATTATATTTACAAAGAATTATTGCAGCTCTGTAAAAGAACATGAAAAAAGAATCTGTCAAAGAAGAAATTCAAGTGACTGTTAACGTGAAAAAATATTCAAACTCATGAGAGATCAAATAAATGCAAATTAAAGCAAAATGCCTTTTTAATCAGCTACCAAAGTTGGGAATTGTAAAAAGTGGAGATGTTGTGGGGACAAAAAATGTATATATGCTGTGAAAAAAAATCTTATACTGTTGATATCAGTATAATTGGTACAGTTTTGGGAAGACAACTTGTTAAAATGTTTTAAAATCTTGAAAAATATTTATACTGTTTAATTCAGCAATTCCACTTTTAGAAATATGTCCTAAGGAGATGATGAAAGACGTGCACAAAATTTGTATCCAAGAAAGTTCATTACAGTCATTTGTTATTTTGAAAAATAATGGTGGAAAGTCAGAAGCAACTGGTATGTCCACAGTTAAAGGACTATTAAAAATAAATTATGGTGTATCCACACAGTGACGATTAAAGGCATGCTCTTCTGAAATATATGCTGACGGAGAAAATGTTTCCAGTATGATACTGAGTGAAAAAAAAAGAAAGCAGGCAACCACACAGACTATAAAATGCAGTCTCAATTTTAAAAGACAGTGTATGTGAGATGGGGAAAAAAAGACTAAAAAGAAACATCCCCAAATGTCCAATAAGGTTAATTTTGAATAATGATTTTATGTGTGATTTTTTTTTCCTTACTGAATTTTCCAAATTTTCTTCAGTGAACAAAAATATTGTTTTATAATTAGAGACAAAAAGCAATGAAAAAAGTTAAATCCCCCCCATTTTGTGTTAAGATTAAACTGGCTACAAAAATGAGCCTGTTGGGGGAGCCCTTGGTCCTTGGGGCCTGTGTAAGTCGCGCTGGCGGCTCCAGGTCTCGGAGCCGTGGACTTGGAGCATGGAGACCATCCAGTGGTCTCAGTCCAGCATTAGGAGAGCTAATTATCAGGAATTAAACGAGAAAAGAAAATCCTATTTCATTAGAGAATGTGATGCCTTCTGTTCCTTAAGTAGGAAGGATTACAGGCAGGCTAGATTAGAAAATTTATAACAGAGAGGCTATAAAAGGTAAGGTCTTAAAAATAGGATTCCGCCCCAGGGCAGAGTGGGATGAGCTCAGAGAAAGAATCAGGAGCTCCCAGCTGCCGGGCTGAGTTGGGATTGTATGTGTCTCACAGTGTCTCCAGCTTCTCTTTAGTGGTTGGCAAAATGAGGGAGGCTGGTTCGAACAGTGGTTTCCAGACTTTTTTTTTTTAAGTAGGAGACTGGAACTCAGGGGACCTGGATTCCCGCCCTGGCCAACAGGGGTCAGGATCCATGTGAGCTTTCAGGCCTTGATGCCCTGCAGGGCCCAGGGAGCAGCGGACTCAGAGCAGATGAGTGGTGGGGCCCCTGGAGCTGCATGACGCGGTGACCCTGAACCCTACCCCCACTGAGTTTTCCCTGTAAAATGAGGGCAATGTCTCCTTCCTTCCTTTTTTTCTTTTCTTAAGTCGCTCAGTTGTGTCCGACTCTGCGACCCCATGGACTGTAGCCCACCAGGCTCCTCCGTCTATGTGATTCTCCAGGCAAGAACACTGGAGTGGGTTGCCATTTCCTTCTCCAGGGGATCTTCCCGACCCAGGGATCAAACCCCGGTCTCCCATATTAGAGGCAGATGCTTTAACCTCTGAGCCACCAGGGAAGCCTTTATGTTGACTGAAAAAAAAGAAACAACCCCCCCACCCTGCAAAAACAACACAAACTAAAAAGAGATAGTGTTGTTCAGTTGTTAAGTCGTGTCCAACTCTGCGACCCCATGGACCGCAGCACACCAGGCCTCCCTGTCCATCACCAACTCCTGGAGCTGGCTCAAACTCATGTCCATCAAGTTGGTGATGCCACCTAACCATCTCATCCTCTGTCGTCCCCTTCTCCTCCTGCCTTCAATCTTTCCCAGCATCAGGGTCTTTGCCAATGAGTTAGTTCTTCGCATCAGGTGGCCAAAATATTGGCACTTCAGCTTCAGCATCAGTCCTTCCAATGAATATTCAGGACTGATTTCTTTTAGGATTGACTGGTTGGATCTCCTTGCAGTCCAAGGGATTCTCAAGAGTCTTCTGTAGCACCACACTTCAAAAGCATCGATTCTTCAGTGCTCAGCCTTCTTTTTGATCCAAGTCTCACATCCATACATGACTATTGGAAAACCCTGGATTTTTCCTACTGGAAAAACCTACACATCCATACATAACTACTGGAAAATAATAGTTATGCTTTATTTGGTGGAAAAACTGAGGACTAAAGCTTGAGACACAGCATCTCAGGTCACTCTGAGGGACTGCTTCAGAGGATAAGGGTGGAACCAGGATATATAGGAGCTTTTGCAGCAAAGTCAGGTAGATGGTACACCAAAAGATTACTATTAATTAGAGAAAATCGGGCATCTCAAATTACGGGATTTAGTGCATATCTGTGTATAAGAAGATGTAAGGCTAGGCTCACTGAAATGACTCTTTTGGTGTGTATCTCAGCTATCTGGGCCCAGATCCTGTGCTTTTTCACCCGAGTCTCCTCAGGTGCACCTTTGGGGGTGGCTGCAGCATCTGACTGCCTGATGGTGGGCATCAGGCCTCCATCCTGAGTTCCCTCGGGTCTTACCATCAATGGGGTGGCTGTAATGTTGGTACTTGATGGTTACAACATCCTTTGTTTACTGATAATGGCAGGCAGTGTCAGTATTTTCATTCACAATTCTCAGCCTCCCAAGCCGATTGAAGGACCCAGCGCTGACCCGAAGGGAAGTCGCTTTGAACCCTGAAGTCCTATGTGACGGCATTCTTGCGCTCCGCCTGACGGCTGTCTCCCGGGGACTTGTAGGGAAGAAAAGGGAAGAGAGGCTGGGATAGAGCTTCCCAGAATCATGCTATCGTCTGCTCCGCTCATATCTGTTCTCAAGCACATGGTGGGGTTTCCACCCACCGCTGTGTTGCTGTGTTACCGACCACGTTGGGGGCACAGAGCTCTCCCTCCATCCAGGACTGTCAGCTCAGTTCAGTTCAGTCGCTCAGGCGTGTCCGACTTTTGAGACCCCGTGGACTCCATCCAGGACAGTCCCTGCCGGATAAACATTGTGTTGTGTTAGTTGCTCAGTCGTGTCTGACTCTTTTTGACCCCAAGGATTGAAGCCTGCCAGGCTCCTCCATCCTTGGAATTCTCCAGGCGAGAATACTGGAGTGGGTTGCCATTCCCTTTTCCAGGGCATCTTCCCAACCCAGGGATGGAACCCAGGTCTCCTGCATTGCAGGCGGATTCTTTACTGTCTGAGCCACCACTGCAGATATGCTTGCCACCTAGAAATGGACGTACGTAAAGAAGATGCTGTGTGTGCAGAACAGAGGAGCCCATGGGGCCAGGACTGGGTTGATCTGGAGACAAGTTACCCAGTGGTTAATCCTGCAATGCTGTTTCTTCCTCCCATCTTCCCTGCTGTCTGAGCTAAGAGTCTTGTCAGCGAGTCGCACCCACCCTTTGATTCTCCTTGTTCTTCCCGACCTCAAACACCCTAGTCATCCAGCCTCGGAGATGAAGGGTGTCCAAAATGACCAACGTGCCCAGAGGAAGAAAGATTTGGGGGTCTGGTAAGCAGATAGGACCAGCTGTGTTCAAGGCACTTCTTGCTACCCTCTGCTGTTTCACTTGAGGGACTGAAACTCAGTTTGGTCTGGTAAGTCTGGGAATGTCATTTTTAGTAATGTGTTCATTTAAATAAAACCGTGCTGCAGCAGATCAGTTTGAAGGGTTATTGTTAGTTTTTAGTGAGAATTAGTTTTAATGGGATTTTTAAATTTGCTTTCCAACCACATCACGACCAAAGTCTGCCCAGGTATGGGATTCATGAGTTGTATTAATCATTAGAGAACCTTTTATTAACTGTGGCTGCCTAGGCTCAAGACAGCGGTTTTCTTTCTTAGGTAACCAGGGTACATTCTCAGGGCCATTGTGACGGGCTTTATTTCTTGGAATAATTCAATAAATATTTATTGAATGGCTATGCCAAGTCCTGGAGAGTCAGACGTGAATAATGCAGTTTTGCCTTGGAGGAGTTTGTGGTTTAACAAGAGAGGTGCAATTTTAACTCTATGGGGAGGAATGTCATGGCTATGGAGGTAATTAATGGGTAACACCGGAATAGTGGAGGGAATATTAGAACAGGAAGGGACGGCAGCATGAGGGTCTGGGAGGGGCAGATTGGTGCAGGGAGCGAGGAGAACAGGAAATGTGGGGAGTGAGCCCAGGAGGCCAGGCCAGAGGCGTGAGACTAGAAGAGGATCACGTAACACGTGGTCTCAGGTGACTTCTGCATCTGAAATGTGTTTTTTCATTTTCATTTTTTAAAAAATTTTATTGGCGTATAGTTGATTTGCAATGTTGTGTTAGTGCCGGGTGTATAGCAAAGTGGATCAGTTATACACTCTGCACTTGGCAAATGCGCAGTAACGAACGATATTCTAAAGGTCTCGTGTGTGTGTCTATTATTGTTATTATTTTAATGCAGTTCTACTTATTAAAGGATGTAGGCCCTCAGGAGGGAGAACACACAGGCGAGCAGATCTGGAACCCACCCTTCTGCATGTCCACCCGATGCTTCATTCTCCACACACCTTGAACCCAGTTGCTGGTTCCCCCAGCCACTGTCCCTCCTGCTCCTGATCGTAGCCACTAAGCATTTGTCTACACAGCCTCTTCAGATGGCAGGCTCAGTCCACTCACTGCCCTGTCTCTCTCCCCCTTCGTGGACACAGGAACCTCACCGGCCTGCTCTGAAATGTCTCTGGAATCCGTTCGTTCCTCCAGCCACTATCCTAGTTCTCATTTCTCACTGGGGCTATTTCAACAACGCCTTACTGGCTTTCTTGCTCCATCTATAATTCCCTTCCATTCAGGCTGTAGATTGTGACCAGGGTAACCTTTCTAAAACATAGTTCAGGCGTCCTCCCAGGCCTGCACTGAAACTTTAATGGCTCCAGAGTTTTGCACAGGGTTGTGTTTTTCAAACCGTGGCCTAGGACCCATCTGCATCAGAATCCCCTGGGTTATGAAAATTCAGATTCCAAGGCCCCAGCCCAGGCTTCTTGAAATAGTGGGGCCCTGGAATTTGCATTTTTAATAAGGAACCCTATGTAATTTTTAAGCACTACTGTTGGATAAGTATAACCTATAAAATAAGTCTGATACTTAAAGAAGCATCATACCCAGGCCTTCACGCTTCAGTCCAGCTGTTTATTTCTTTCTAAAGCCTCCACCCAAGACCCACCGGGTTCTTCTCTCTTTCTGTGCTTCCTGCTGCCACACCATCTGTTCTCTTTTCTTAAAATACCTTTCTTTCTCTTCCTCAGCTAACAAACTCCTATTGACCCTTCAAGGCCCAGCCCTGTGAAGCCTTCCTTGAAATCCTGAGACATGGCTTCCTGGTGTGTGCTTGCTCGGATGTGATCAGTCTCCTTTATCCCATTTCCCATACTGAATTATTTTCAGTTCCGCTTGCCTCCCCTGCCAAACTCTGCGTAAGGTTGTGTCCTGTTTATTTCTGCACCTTTGGCCCTTAGTACAGTAACTGAAACCTACGTGTTGGTTCGAAAATGAAAAGATCATCTATCTCCAGAGAGTGGATTTGGTTACTTGGGTTTGACGGTAATAGAAAAATGCACTTTGGTCTTGTGGGTTGAAACATCTTTCCTAACTGATTTTTATGAGTACACGAGAGCTCTCTTGCACATAATGAGAAACTAAAAGCTGAATGATGCTGTGGTCCATGAGAGATTCCAGCATGTGAACCTGAGTCAGAAAGACTGTTCTTGTCCCTTTCCTTAGACATTTTCTTAGGTCCTGATTTTACATTCTAGTCTTTGATTCTGGTTTAAGTTCTTTTGGCTTTGTGACAGCCCCGCTAGACCTGCACCATCCCATATGGTGGCCACTGGCCCCGTGTGGCCCGTGCATGTGTGAAATGTGGCTGGTCTGAGGCAAGACGTTCCATGAGAGTAAAATATACACTGGGTTCTGGAGACTTAATATCAAAAAAGAAACTGAAGTAGCTCATTAATAATTATAAATCAATTACATGTGAACACATTGGGTTAAATAAAATATTGAAATTCATTTCACTTGTTTCTCCTTATATGTTATGGCTCTCAGAAAACCTTAAATTACGCATATGGCTCACACTGCATTTCTGTTGGACAGTGCTGATGGAGACCCTCCCTCTACCAGTTTTGGGTGTCAGGTTATTCTGTTTGCTTCTTCTATCCCCCTGAAACACTATTACCACCACCACCATCACCACCCAAGCACCTAGCCCTGAAGTGCACACCATCCAACCATCTCACTTACCACCCTCCTTACTGTGACCATCTACAGACCCCTAGGGCCGCTCTCTCAAATTCCTTGAAGATTTAACACCTGGCTCACAGCCAGTGTTTTTCTAATGATGTCCTGTATTCCAGCCCTATTTCCCAGTGATTTCAATGTCTATGTAGACAATTCTTCCAATGCCCTGGCTCCAGGTCTTGATCTTCTCATGTCAGAAGATATTGTCCTCCCCTCTCCTCTAGCTGTTCACTCCCATGATCATGAGCTACATTTATCAATACCAATAACCAACACCCAAGCCACGCCACCGCAGGGTTGGCTTGGGGCATCCCGCTCTTCGACCTCTGCCTCCGATTTTCCAGTTCTCTGCCTTCAGGACTTGGGCCTCAGCAGTTAGTTCTCTGACACCGATGGGATCTACACTCAAAGGCTCCTATTTCCTGTTCACCAACTCTCACCTCTCTGCTGGCCTCAACTCTCTCCCAATCTTGTTGAATTCCATAGTCTCTGGGCTTCAGTTCCTTTGGTCTTCAGTTTCCTTTGCACCAGCCCTGTAGAACTCCAGTCCTGGTTAAATCCAACTCTCCTCTTTCTGCACATTCACACCTGGACAGCTGAGCCATAGCTGGAGAAAAACACGTGCTGATCGTCTCACTCTAGATTCCTGAGCCCGTCCAGGCAGGCTCTGTTAGCCTAGAAATGTTGCTGTCTTTCCTGCTTTTACTTAATTACCTCTTTCCCTCTCTCCTAAAACTCTTAACACCTCCTCACTCTTAGCGGATGATCTTGCTCTTGACTTTGCTGAAAACAGAGATACTGTACATCCAAAAGAGAACTTCTTGTAACGTCTAACACCCCCTCTTCACTCTGCCTAGCTGTCTGTACTTTAAACCGCACACTCGGCCTTCCCTCCTGCTCTCATGACTAAATTATGCTCCTAGCCTCCCAGTTTCTTTTGCTTCCTTCTCCTCATCCCCCAACCCCTAAGCTTTGAAATGCCCCAAGGCTCAGCCCTTGGACCTCTTCTCCTTTTTAATGACCCAGGTTTCATAAGCAATCTCATCTAGCCTCATGATTTTATACTTCACCTGTCCTCGCTACTTCTGCCCCAGCCCCAGCCCCCAGCATGCTCCAAGACAGCTCCATGTGGCAGCTGCATAAGATTCCCAAGCTCCATGTGACCCCTCCCAACCTGCTCCCCCTGCGCGTTGTCCAGACAACAAATGGCTAAAAGCCATTCTCTTTTCCTACAGTAACTCCTGTCTCACCTGACAGCAACTCAGATTGCATCCAGAACCTAACCACGTCTCACTGCCTCCACAATTACACTCTGGTCCCGCCATGGTCCAGGCTTTTCTTTTCTCTGTGGCACTTATTCTGATCGAACATCTATTGGTTTGTTGCTGGTGTTATTGGGTATTTACTGCCTCCCACTGAAATATAAACTCCAAGAGGCTGGTACTTTGTCTGTTTCATTTACTGCTGTAGCCCCATTCCTGGAACAGTGCCTGACCTGAAGTTGGCATTGAATAAATCTTTGATGGACGAACTTGGGGAACACGGCTAGCTCACACCTACGAACTTTTAACAAAGCCTGGTCTGTACAGCAGTGCCATGGGATTGCGAATTCTGGGCCTTGTGTTGGGCTCCTGAGAGTTTTGGAGTCTCTCCCTCTATGGTCTGATTATGAAACAAAAAGAGAATCTGCTCCAGGAAAAATAATTTCCAGCATCTCAGCAGAGCAACTGAGAGGAGTGTTGGTAAGGAGAGGGGAGCTAGCTCTGTGGGCTCCAGGGTCTCAGCACCTGGAATGAGACCATCACCCCCGCACCTGCTCAGAAAATAGCACGTCTAGGTTCTGTTCTGCCTCTGGTGAGGTCGTGAGGAAAGTCGGCGGTCTATGAACTGACTTTCCTTTCATTTCTTTATTTAGGGCTGTGCTGAGTCCTTATTGCTGTCTGGGCTTTCCTCTGGTCGTGGCGATCGGGGGCTGCTCCCTTGGTTGCTGTGTGCTGACTTCTTATTGCAGTGGCTTCTCTTGTTGCAGAGCCTGGGTTTAAGGGCAGGTTGGCTCAGGGACTGCGGGCTCTAGAGCACAGGTCGGTAGTTGGGGCACACAGCTCAGTTGCTCCGTGGCGTGTGAGATCTTCCCAGATCTGAGATTGAATTGGTGTTCCTTGCATAGCAAGGCAGAGTCTTTACCACTGAGCCACCTGGGGAGCCCATACTAAGTAACTTTCTAAAGGTCGATTATTTTGCACATATAGGGCCCTGGTCTGCAAGGACCAAAAGCAGAGAACAATATTTACCACCACCATCAAAAATAAAAAGCCAAGGACTCCATGAATAGAAGCAAAGAAGATGACCTCTGTGGGCACCTGCCTTTTCTGTTCCCCCGCAGTGGAAGTGGCTTATGTATATTTGTTACATAACAGGAAAGGGGGGGCGTGCATACATTTATTTAGCAGTTCCTGAAGTGTGAGGGAAAACTGCTGATAACTGGTGTTTTGCAGTCTCAGATATTGAGCATTTTATTGGGCTTGGGTCAGCGCTTTGTTTACTATCTATCGGTAGAGTTTTCCAGCGTGGTCTGGCCCATGGAGCTCAGGGATGCGAGCACATCTTGCTGAAATATACCATCTGTTCCCCAGGGGTGGTTTGCACTGCACACATGGTCTGAGTAGGTACACAGCTTCATCACAGATATTGAGACTATAGAAAACACATACCTTCTAATTGGTCACACTTCTGAGAATATTGGTGCCCTATCAAACCTATATTTTTCTACTTGTCCTTTCTCAATCACCCATCATTTATAGCACTTTGTACATTAAAAGGTGACAGCAATAATGTGGCCCAAACATGTACTTTTTCATCGAATATTAACACTGTTAACCTGGGCTCTCAGGCCAGGAGATGAAGGAACAGAAGATGAGATGATTTTCAAAACGCCGTTCAGAAAGCCTGGGCCAGACCACAAATGGACACCAGAAATCTGATCCTGTTGCTCTGATGGAACCCTTTTGGTACTGAACCACAAGCAAGTAACAATACGAACCAAAGGCTGCTGGGGGTTTCCAAAAGGCCATTAGATCAGTTCTCTCTTGGTGAAGTGCCTCATTTTTATCTTCATTGGAAAGAGAATTATACAGTCTAGTTGACATGTTCTCCTGTATGACATGAAGGTTACAAGCCATAGCTGAAATCTTTTACTGCAATTCATCAACCTTGATTTTCTTTCTAAACTTATTTACAGAAAACTACCCGAAGAACCCAGACTGAGGCCCCCCTCATGGATGAGGCAAACGGGACATCATTTGTTGCTGAGGAGCCCTCCAACGCCTCAACCAGCGGGAATACCTCCGTCAGGGACCCACGCCGGGAAATTCCCATCGTGCACTGGGTGATCATGAGCATCTCCCCGCTGGGCTTTGTTGAGAACGGAATCCTCCTCTGGTTCCTCTGCTTCCGGATGAGAAGGAACCCCTTCACTGTCTACATCACCCACTTGTCCGTCGCGGACATCTCGTTGCTCTTTTGCATCTTTATTCTGTCTGTTGACTACGCCTTAGATTACGAGCTCTCTTCTGGCTATTACTACACAATTGTCACATTATCGGTGACATTTCTCTTTGGCTACAACACGGGCCTGTACCTGTTGACAGCCATCAGCGTGGAAAGGTGCCTGTCTGTCCTGTACCCCATCTGGTACCGGTGCCACCGCCCCAAGCACCAGTCGGCGTTCGTCTGCGCCCTCCTGTGGGCACTCTCCTGCTTGGTAACCACCATGGAATACGTCATGTGCATCGACAGTGAGGGACAGACCCACTCCCGAAGTGACTGCAGGGCCGTGATCATCTTCATAGCCATTCTGAGCTTCCTGGTCTTTACTCCCCTCATGGTGGTGTCCAGCACCATCTTGGTGGTGAAGATCCGGAAGAACTCGTGGGCGTCCCACTCCTCGAAGCTGTACCTGGTCATCACGGTCACCGTCATCATATTCTTCATCTTCGCCATGCCCATGAGGCTCCTCTACCTGCTCTATTACGAGTACTGGTCGACATTCAAGAGCTTGCACCACGTTTCTCTTCTCTTCTCTACCATCAACAGCAGCGCCAACCCTTTTATTTACTTCTTTGTGGGCAGCAGCAGGAAGAAGCGGTTCAAGGAGTCCTTGAAAGTGGTTCTGACCAGGGCTTTCAAAGATGAGATGCAGCCCAGGCATCCAGAAGACCGCACGGCCACCACAGCAACCGAGACTGTTGTCTGACCGGCGGAAGGAGATTGTGGACCAAAACAGTGGGACGAAGATGAGCCGCAGTTTGTACTTGGGAATGCAACTGAACACCCCCTAAAATATGATATGGAAGGACACCCTGCCCCACACGCATGAGATGCGAATTAATGCTGAGATTGTTCTCTTGTGCTGTACCTTCTGGAAATGCCTGAATATGTGTCGAAACTTCATCCTTTCTGTAACTTCCAAAAAATTCCTTCTGTTCCTCTTCAGCTCTCCTGGAAGCATTTCCCCATGAACTATAAAGATGACACCAGCAGGAAGTTTTACAGGTGTGTACAGGTAAAGGCACAAGTATTTGATGAACCTTGAAAAAGTAAAGCCATATCGTAAGAAGAGCATGAGTTTTGGAATCAGACTGACTCTGTCCTTTGCCGCTGGTTTAACCTCAGTTTTAACCCCCAGGGACCTCATTTCCTCAGTATAAAATGGTAACAGTAGTAGTCCATACCTCCTGGACTTGTGAAGATGACACCAGAAGGTGAGGTATGTGAAGGGTCTGGCACACGTCAGTGTTAAGAAACATCCGTCTCTGTGACTCTTTGAAGTGGAAGAAGAAATACACATTTCTGTTTTGTAAAGCACACACACACTCCCACACACTCAGCTCTATCATGTACAAATAATTGTTACATGTTTTTAAATGATGACTGTAATTTACAAAAGTCTTCTGTCTGTTGGATGCACGAGAACTCTGTGGAACACCACCATCTGAGATGTTAGGACCCCCAACCACCGTGTGCTGGGGCATCATTTCGGGTTGGGAGGGGAAGCATTTGGCCACTAGCGCAGGAGTTCCTTGAGGCTTCCCTTCCCTCTGTGGGAATGCTTCATGTAATGAAAGTCTGTTTTGAAATCCTTTGCTTGATATAAATGTTCATGAATGAAATCATGAGGGTGATTGTGTTTTTGGAATCCCCCTCCCTTCATGAAGAGGGTTATGTATTTATAGTCCCAAAGTTCCCATTGGCACGACAGGCCAATAAATCGGCAGACAATTTGTTGGAACAAGGAATAATGACTTTAATGGGAAAGCTAGCAGACTGAGAAGATGGCAAACTAACATCTCAAAAAAAAAAAAAAATCTTCCCTCACTGGGTTCCTTTTATTTGCAAGAGGGAGAGGGGCCCACTGCGCCACCAACTGGCACCTGGACCGCTTGCTCGAACTGGTGCCTGCCTCGCTGCCACTGCGTCCTGCTCATCTCGTTGCCTTGCTCTGGAAGGAGGCTCAGCAGCAGGGCTGAGGAGAGCATGGCCGCATCTCAGAGGGAAACAGGACATTTCTCCCCAGACAGACCTCAGCAGGATTTCCCCGCATCTCAGGGAGCTGCGGCTTACCTGTTGGGACCCGTGTCTGCACCTTCAGGCAGCGCGTCCTGGCCTGGAGACTATGCTTGCTTTCCTACTCTCCCTTCTGGGCGTCCCATGGAAACTGGCAACGCTCCATGGGGCTCTGTGGGGAGTAAAATGTTCACACCCATAAATGAGCCCATTACTATTTATGGGCTTCCCAGGTGGCTCAGTGGTAAAGAATCTACCTGCCACTGTGGGAGACATGGGTTCAGTCCCTGGGTCAGGAAGATCCCCTGGAGAAGGAAATGGCAGCCCACTCCAGTACTCGTGCCTGGGAAATCCCTTGGACAGAGGAGCCCGGCAGGCTACAGTCACAAAAGAGTCAGACCCGACTGAACAAGTATTTCTGTAACTGTTGGGCTCCGAAGGGTCAGAGAAGCTGTGATAACATGGGTCTCAGTTGCCACCTGTTTCTGCTCCACCCTCTTTCTTTAGCAGGAAATGGTCACCTGTAACCAAGGGGGCACCCTCTCTGGGAGAGATGTATGAGGCTTTCCCACCCAGCCCGGTGTGGAGGCGGGAGGCTTTTTAGTGGGTGATGACATCTCTTCAGAAACAAGGCAGCTTGCTTTCAGGAGTCCAGATGGGTGTTGAGTGGTGACATTTAGGATGATCTTGTTTTTGATTGAAAACAGAGCGTCTTCACTGGGAAAGAACAGAAAACAGGAGATGAGAGTCACTCGGCTTTGTTTACTGTCATCTCCCCTAATGCCTCTGGGTTAGTGAGAAATGGAGCAACCTCATCTCATCCCAAATGGATCCTGGTCTCAAAGAGGAACTCAGATACTCTTGGAAACAAGGAATTTTCACCCATGGAGAATATGATGAACTAAATGGGAAGCCCCCCCCCCCCCCACTTACTGCCTTCCTGCAGATAAAGTGGGGAAATTTAATGTAATAATGAATATAAAAATTCTTCTAACATTTTAAAGAGTAATGCCTTGCAAAGAAGTAAGAGTCAGAATCTGACAGGGTTGCCAGGACAAATTTCTCTCTCTTCATCTAAAACCTGCTCCCAAAAGTGATCTATAAGGTTAAAACTAAAACAAGAAGAGTTAAAATAATATGCAAGTATGAAGAGGAGACAAGATCATCATTTATATCCACTGGGTATTTAGACAATCTGCTTAAGTCATCATGGATTACTAGGTGCCATTCTGGGAATTCCCGGGGCACGGGGATGAGGCTGCTAGAATAGAATGCTTGGTCTTGATGAAAGGGAAGGATTTGAAGCGCTTGTGCTGCAAATATTCGTGCATGGCTTTCTCTGCCAAACTCCAGGATGAGAACAAGGCCAAGATGAGCAAGTAGAAGCCCCGGTCTTCTAGGACAGGAGAGGAAGGTACACACAGGCAACTACAGCTCCAAGCTGCACAGTCAGTGTCAGGAGGGTGTTATAAACAAAGCTGGGTGGCAGTCAGGAGGAAGAGGAATCCAACCTTTCGCAGTAAAAGGGGAATGTTCCATGGAGGTACCCTTTGGTTGCTGGAAGGGAGGTGGGATTTCAAAAATCTAAGGAGCGAGAGGATTCCAGGCAGAGGGCAGGCAGGAGTGAAGGCAAGGACACGGCCACATGGAGTGGGGGTGGGAGGGGTGTTGGGGAGCAGGGCCAGCCACTCAGTCTGCAGACTGGCTGGGGAAGTGGTCCTTGGAGACCCATCGGGTCTTACCCACCACCCCCTCCTGTCTCTTTGTCGCTATTATTTTTGGCTTCCTGGCACCACATTCTTCAAGTTCCTTGGAATATGGCTCCCAGGCCTCTTTCTCTTCCCACTCACATCGTTGTCCAGTCTGGCCAGGGTGGCATTCTAACGTCTTAGAATTTCTCCGCAAGTCCTCCACTGGCCTGCTTCTCTGTGTCAATTCAAGGGACCCACAGCTCCTCTCCTTTCTGGGCTGTACCCTGAGTCTCACTGCAACTCAAGCCAGTTTCCTTCTGGAAACCAAAACCCCATGGCTCGACTGTCTAATCACAATCACCTGCTTTCTCCTCCCACCACCCCTGGATTTCTACACCATGGAGACCCTTACCTCTGACCGTGGGCCCACCCCTTCTTGAGTCCCCTCTGTGTCATCTCTCACCCAGTCTGCAAGACCTCTGGTGCCCTGGGTCCAGCCACTCTCTCTCTTTTGATTCTCTCACCCCCTCATTCTCTGTCCCACCTAGACTGCTGAGCGGAGCAGAGAACCCTTATTAGGTAGGTAGAACAGGAAAAAAGGAGTCCAGAATGGCCGAGTCACAGCACCATAGATGTTGGGGGAGTTTGTAATTTCCTTGGTTCTGTCTCATCGCAACAAAAATATGAAGTGATGGATGGACCAGTGTTACAGCCTTTGGACGGACCAGTATTACAGCTCTGTGTTACAGCTCAGTTTTATTTAGAAAGTAAAGGAAAATGCATCCTCGAGGCATGAGGGCATGCTGACCCAAAAGACTCGAAGAGAAGAGAGGCCCCCAGCCCAATTTTGGCTCCTCTTTTTATATGTGTTTTCTCCTCCCACTGGGCCTGCCCTATGTAAATTGGGCTAGCCGGAAGTGTTGTTTTACCTGAGGTCCTAACTCCAATACTCAGACCCTCCTTTGTTCTATTTGTGTGGGCTTTTCCCTTCCTTGTCTTTTTAGCCACCACCATTCTGGACTCCTTTTTCCTATTCTACCTAACCGCCTGATCAGGGCCCCTGCCCAGCGAGTGGAGTCCTAGCAGGCTGGCCTCTCATCAGGTTCCCTTTAACTCCTCCTCCATCCACTGGGCAGCTCTTCCAAACTCACTCTGTCTCCGCACTCTGCCTGGCACTTCCCCCTCACCCTTCCTCTCTCCTCACTATCCTACTTGATCGATCCCTGAAAAAAGAAAAATTAAGCTGTTAGGCAACAACTTTCAGATTCCCCCACCTAGGAGGACTCCAGCCCCCATAAATTTATTCATTCCACATTTGTTTACAGTAATCAGTCTTGACAGATCCAGTATATCCTGCTGAAAATAGGACCATTTCCCTGAGTACAACATTTTTACAAAGCTGTCTGATTGAGGTTAGATTCTCTGTGAGGAGTCTCAGTTGAGGCCATTTGTTCCCCAGGGCACTCCCTGTGAGGAAGAGAGTTCTAGGCTAACACTCCCTTTCTAATCTCTCCCAGCCAAGACCAGACTAAATGCTTGTTGCAGAGACCTCATCTTACAAGGAGGGGAGAAGCGAGAGGACACTGCTCTTGAAATGAGAAGAGGAGGCTAAATTGCATTTGGTGTGCAAGGGCCTACATGCTGCCCTCTGACTCTGTTATCTATACTCCATAGTACAGATATGTAGACAGTTATCTAGATTGTCCAAAGCAGAGCCTGAGGCAAGGATTTTGTGTCTATAGTCCCTGAGGAAGGTTGTCCCGGGGAATACAAGAGGGAGTGAGGAATTCAGACTGAAGCAAGGAAGTCAAAATAGGGTGACTCAGGGAGTACAGGGGCCCAGGACAGTGGGGACCCTCTAAGGGATGCAAGTAATTCACCTCAGAACTGTCCTCCTTGGGGATAAAAGTGGTGCCATCTCCCACTCCTCATAGGCAAGAGCCACTCTCAGAGTGACAACCTCCAGCTCTTCTGGGCCTGCCCTGTGTCCAGGTGCAGTGTGGCTTGAGGTGAGAACACTGTTTGCAGGTGACCTCAGGGTAGCCCCAGAGTTGCCTGACAGAGTCTATTCTAACGGAGTAAAATAACCTGCCCCACAAAGTAGCTATGCCAAGTCAGAGAGATAATGTGTGTGAAACTCCGTGTAAACTAGGAAAGTGCAGTGAAAGTGTTAGTCGCTCAGTCGTGTCTGACTTTCTGTGACCCCGTGGACTGTAGCCTGAAAGTGTTAGTCGCTCAGTCATGTCTGACTCTCTGTGACCCTGTGGACTATAGCCTGTCAGGCTCCTCTGTCCATAGGATTCTCCAGGCAAGAATACTGGAGTGGGTTGCCATTCTCTTCTCCAGTGTATCGTCCCAACCCAGGGATCAAACCTGGGTCTCCTGCATTGCAGGCAGATTCTTCACCATCTGAGCCACCAGGGAAGCCTAAACAGCCACCAAAAGTTAGTTGTTCCTTGAAGATGTCATTCTAAGCAATGGCCCGATCACAGAAGGACAAACACTATATGATTCCACATAAGTGAGGTGCCCAAAGAAAGCAAATTCCTAGAGATAGAGAGTGGAGGGGTGGGTGCTGGGGGCTGGAGGAGGGGGAGCAGGGAGCTATTGTCTAGTGGGGACTGAGTCTGAGTTTGGAAAGATGAAAAAGCTCTGGAGACGCGGTGATGGCTGCACATCACTGTGAAAGTCCTTAATGCCACTGAAATGCACACTCAAAAATTAACATGGTAAATTTCATGTGACCTCTATTTTAGGAAAATAAGACAATCAGTGCTTATGCTTCTGAGGCAGTAGGAGTGCTTCTCAGCTCGCTTGACGGTGTGTGGCCCGTGCTGAGCACCAAGCTCACAGCATTGATGAGAAGGAAAGGAGACAGACTTCCTCTGTCACCCAGGGGTGCATGGCCCTGGTGCTGTCCCCAGGAGGAGAGAGACAGGAGACAGGAAGTTAATCAACAATATAGCTCAGAGTCGGTATTTTCAGATGAGTGATGTCTCCTCTGAAGCAGACCCACTTGACCTCAGCAAAACCATGCAGAGGTCACAGAGGAAGCCTTTGGGGCTTGGGGGGCCTTGCAGTCTGTATTTCAAGAACTCAGCTCTGCCATTTTTTATATGAAAGCAGCTGGAAACCATAGTAAACAAATGAGCATGGCTGTGTGCCAATTGTACTTTATTTACAGATACTACTAAAAATTAAATCTTATACAATTTATGTGTGTCATAAAAATTCTTTCCTTTTTCTTAAACCATTAAAAAATGTGAAAAATCACTCTTAATTTGTAGAAAAACAAGAAGTGGTGGCCAGCTTTGGTGGCAGCTGTCCCATGCTACTCCTGACCTAGAGAATTTAGGGACTCCCTCTTCTGGAATCGCCTTTGGGTTGACAGCCCATTTACTTGGGATCCTGACCTTGCTGTTTCCTGGAGACTGGACTTTGCAAAAGGACCAGCAGACATCCGGACTCAAACCTGAGGGATGAGACTGGTGTAAAGCTGAGAAATGTCATTTTTGAAAAATCATAAGGTGATACTATTAGTAGAAAATGGAGAAATAATCTATCATCGAAATACTCTTGGTTGTAAATATTATTTCAATTCTATTCTCAGAGACTGTTTTATTCAGCCATACCAAACTGTATTCTCTGAATCCAGAGGGACTTATTGGAGCCTTTCAGGAACTAGGAATGAAATATTCGTGAATAAGAATTCTTGTTAGGGTTTTAGAAGGATAAAGCTCTCACATACGGCTCTTGGGTACTGCATGAATAAACTCTAATTGCTAACAAATTTGAAAAAACAGAACATTCTTAATATTGGATTGATTAGTACTTGCAATCTTTGTACCATCACCATCCTCGTGTAAGAACATAAGCCTTGTCCCTAGTTGTGGGATAAATATTTCAGGAAATTACTAATGCAAATGTCATGATCACACGGACGTACTGATGTAGGCTTTCCATCAAAGCATCCCCTTTAGGATGACTTGCTCTTAGTCAAACACAGAAAGCTAACACCATTCCTTGGAACACAAGTGAAATAACAGCACAATGAACCACCATTAAAAATCCTTCAGCATCCTTACAGCTTGAGTACGCATGAATATTCAAGGGAAATCCAAGTGGGCTCCCAAGCCTTCCTACCTTCCTTCTTCCAAGGAGAGAGGAGATAGATGTGGCCGAGAGAGACCAAGGGGTCCTTTTCCTCCTGCGTCTCACTGAGTCAGGGACTCACTACCCCAGTGAGGGCACGGCAGCTCAGATTGCATTTTTGGAGGGCTTACCCCGCCGTCCTCATCTTCCCTTTTATCTCTGCAGACCAAGAACAAGGGTGTTTATGGCTGAGTGTCAGGTTTAAAGAGCCTTCTGTTAGACACATCAAGTAGGGAGATCAATGTTAGTCTCACTTGCGTGAAGCGCATCCATCAGCTGGGTGGCCCTGCTCCGTCCTCCCTGACCAGCTGTGTTCTCTGGGCCGACCTCCGGGAAGCAGATACAGAGCCCTCTCCCCACCCACCTGCTGGTGTTAATCATCACTCTTAGACCACGGCTGCTCACTTTGACCTTTCCTCACAGAATGTATCAGAGAAGGCAATGGCAACCTACTCCAGTGTTCTTGCCTGGAGAATCCCAGGGACGGAGGAGCCTGGTGGGCTGCCGTCTATGGGGTTGCACAGAGTTGGACACGACTGAAGCGGCTTAGCAGCAGCAGCACCAGCACAGAATGTATTCCTCACTTTCATTTACCTTATTTGTCTTAAAATCTGATGAACTGAGATGAGAGAAGATGATGCTAGAGGTGGCCAAGCATCACTGCAGATACAGACGCAGAGACCCTGGGTCCTCGTGCGTCTCCTCCCCGTGCTCATGTGTGACTCTCTGCAATCCCATGGACTGTAGCTTACCAGGACCCTCCGTCCATGGAATTTCCCAGGCAAGAGTACTAGAGTGGGTTGCCATTTCCTTCTCCAGGGGATCTTCCCGACCCGGGGATCGAACCTGGGTCTCCCACATTGCAGGCAGATGCTCTACCCTCTGAGCCACCAGGGAAGCCCAAAGACAGCACAAAGCAGAACAAAACAAAACTGTAATGCTGGGCGAGTGGCCCTGGAGATGGAGTGAGCCGGTCCCCTCTCTCTGAGTGACCGGGGATGCTCATTAAAGCTGGTCCGAGTTTGGTGACGACAGTATCAAAGGCCAGACACTGGGGTCTTAGGAGTTGAGTGGTGTTTGTTACATGCTGGAGAACTAACTGTAGGTCAAGGTTATCTCAGGAGGTGTCCCCAAAGAGACTCCAGCTCCCTCCTTGGTCTGCAGCCTGGGACGAGACCAGGGGAGGACTCCTGTTCTCAGAGAAAGGCCTTCTTCCAGCCTGAGTGACTCTTGGACTGGTTCCTGGTCCACAGGGAGATCCCACTGAGAGGAAGCTTTGAGAAAGTTGATAGTCTGGGTGGAATCTGATAATGAAGACACTGGACTAGTACTCTGCAAGACTTTGTTTCCCACTCCATTTTTCCAGTCGTTTCCTTTGGTCATATTTTGCAAAAGAAACACTCTGTGATGGATCGTTAATAAAGGCAAGAACATAACGTCCGTGGCGATGGATCGCTGGGAAGCTCAGCTCCGAGGCTCTGTGGACTCAGGCCATCCCGGCTTCTTGTCCTGTCTGCCTCGGGGGAGTCGTTCTCTCCGAAGTCCTGCTGTTGCGTCCTGTTGTGCTGTACGTGTTACCCTGGGCACAGGGGAGCAGGCATCGGGGTGTGACCTCACCAACAGAAAGTGCTTGGGCTTCTGCCCAGCAGGCTGAGTGGCGGCGTCACGCAGAGCTGGCCCGGCTACTGCTATTGACACTGGCCGCGTCCCCATCGCCTGGAGCCTGGGCTGGGCCGCCTGTCGCCGCTGCCTGCCACAGGGTTACTGTGCTGGGCAGACGCAGGACCCGGCCGCCATGGGGTTAGGTGGAAGGGGCTCCTCCCTCCAGAGGCCTGGGCCTCTGCAGTCCACAGACGCTCCGCGTCCTCGGACCCTCTGAAACGGCAAATGCCTGGGCCGAGTCCTGGTTGGCCCACTCTCTTTGCGGTCTCTTTCCACACAGGCCCCTCCCCCATTTCTAAGGACCGCCCCCCGCCTGCCTCCTTCTCCAGCACAAAGCGCCTCCAGTTACCGCATCAGCTCCCAGTCCAGGATGTCCGGAGGTTGCCTTTTCCTACTTTTTTTTTTTTTTTTTTTCTTTTTGACTGTGCCGGGTCTTTGTTGCTGCTCGGCTTCTCCCTGCGGCGGCTTCACTTGTTACAGAGCACGGGCCCTAGGGCGCATGGGCCCAGCAGTTGCGACTCCCAGGCTCTAGATCACAGACTCAATAGCTGTGGGGCACCGGCTTAGTGCTCCTCGGCTCGCGAGATCTTCCCGGGCCAGGGATCGAACCCATGTCTCCTACATCAGCAGGCAGATTCTTTACCATTGAGCCATCAGGGAAGCCCCCCTCCTATTTTCTTGCCCTGAAATCCTGGTCTGGATTTAGAGGGAAGCAACGAAATAGGAAATTCTAAACATAAAGGCACGGGGTCGCAAACATTCATCATTTCAGTAATTAGCCTCTGAAAAATTAAGATATTTTCCATTTAATTTACATCCTGTTGAGCTTCAATTTGAGCATCTAAATGGTGCGTCTTATGGTGCAGTTTTCACGCGATCTACATGTATTGAGTGGAGGATAATGAAAAGCTATATAATGACCAGCAGCATGAGTTTTTCCTCAGCTCCATGATTTTTCATAAGAAGCTATATGACAAACTTTCTCACTGTTTCTAGAAACTTAGGCAACTTTAAGTCTGGCTATGTTTGATTTTGTGCCGCAAAGTTTTCGCATCTCTTAGAGCAACGTTCTTTGGTAAAAGATTCATTTCGTTGAAGCAGTTGATTTACAACAATGTGTTCATTTCTGCTGTACAGCAAAGTGATTCAGATATACGTATATATTCTTTTCCCTAGTCTTTCCCACTGTGGTTTATTATAGGATATTGAATATTCCCTGCGCTATTTAATGGTTCAGTTCAGTTCAGTCGCTCAGTCGTGTCCGACTCTTTGTGACCCCATGCATCACAGCACGCCGGGCCTCCCTGTTCATCACCATCTCCCAGAGTTCACTCAGACTCACGTCCATCGAGTCCGTGATGCCATCCAGCCATCTCATCCTCTGTCAGCCCCTTCTCCTCCTGCCCCCAATCCCTCCCAGCATCAGAGTCTTTTCCAATGAGTCAACTCTTCGCATGAGGTGGCCAAAGTACTGGAGTTTCAGCTTTAGCATCATTCCTTCCAAAGAAATCCCAGGGTTGATCTCCTTCAGAATGGACTGGTTGGATCTCCTTGCAGTCCAAGGGACTCTCAAGAGTCTTCTCCAACACCACACTTCAAAAGCATCCATTCTTTGGCGCTCAGCTTTCTTTATAGTCCAACTCTCACATCCATACATGACCACAGGAAAAACCATAGCCTTGACTAGACGGACCTTAGTCGGCAAAGTAATATCTCTGCTTTTGAATATACTATCTAGGTTAGTCATAACTTTTCTTCCAAGAGTAAGCGTCTTTTAATTTCATGGCTACAATCACCATCTGCAGTGATTCTGGAGCCCCCCAAAATAAAGTCTGACACTGTTTCCACTGTTTCCCCATCTATTTCCCATGAAGTGATGGGATCAGATGCCATGATCTTCATTTTCTGAAAGTTGAGCTTTAAGGAGAGCTTTTTCGCTCTCCTCTTTCACTTTCATCAAGAGGCTTTTAGCTCCTCTTCACTTTCTGCCATAGGGTGGTGTCATCTGCATATCTGAGGTTATTGATATTTCTCCCAGCAATCGTGATTCCATCTTGTGTTTCTTCCAGTCCAGCGTTTCTCATGATGTATTCTGCATACAAGTTAAATAAGCAGGGTGACAATATACAGCCTTGACGTACTCCTTTTCCTATTTGGAACCAGCCTGTTGTTCCATGTCCAGTTCTCACTGTTGCTTCCTGACCTGCATACAGATTTCTCAAGAGGCAGGTTAGGTGGTCTGGTATTCCCATCTCTTTCAGAATTTTCCACAATTTATTGTGATCCACACAGTCAAAGGCTTTGGCATAGTCAATAAAGCAGAAATAGATGTTTTCTGGAACTCTCTTGCTTTTTTGATGATCCAGTGGATGTTGGCAATTTGATCTCGGGTTCCTCTGCCTTTTCTAAAACCAGCTTGAACATCAGGGAGTTCACGGTTCACGTATTGCTGAAGCCTGGCTTGGAGAATTTTGAGCATTACGTTACTAGCATGTGAGATGAGTGCAATTGTGCGGTAGTTTGAGCATTCTTTGGCATTGTCTTTCTTTGGGATTGGAATGAAGCTCTATATTTAATAGTTTGCATCTGCTAATCCCAAACTCTCAACCCACCCTTCCCCTACCCCCAGCCCTCGGCAACCACAAGTCTCTGTGTCTGTGAGTCTGTTTCTGATTCATAGATAAGTTCATTTGTGCCATATTTTAGATTCCACACGTACGTGATGTCATATGGTATTTATCTTTCTCTTTTCGACTGACTTCATCTAGTATGATACTCTCTAGGTCCATCCATGTTGCTGCAAATGGCATTAGTTCATTGTTTTATGGCTGAGTGGTATTCCATCGTATATACACACCACACCTTCTTTATCTGTTGATGGACATTTAGACTGGTTCCATGTCTTGGTTATTGTGAATAGTGCTGCTATGAACATAGGCGTGCGTCCATCTTTTTGAATCACACTTTTGTCTGGGTCTATTCCTAGGAGTGAGATTTAGAGCAATGCTCTTTTCTGGAGTTTGCATGAGTTTGGAAGTAAGACCAATTGGCCACTATTATGAGACTTTGCGTGAAGAATGACGCCTACCTTGTGAGAAGTAGAAACTAATACTACAGGCTTGAATGGATATCTACTATTTGACAGGCACTTTTCTTAGATTTAGTATGATGTCTATCTCAATTAATGCAGACTTATGAAAGTGTTAGTCGCTCAGTGGTGTCCAACTCTTTGAGACCCTATGGACTATACCAGGCTCCTCTGCCCATGGAATTCTCCAGGCCAAGAATACTGGAGTGGGTGGCTATTTCCTTCTCCAGGGGATCTTCCTAACCCAAAGATCGAACCCAGGTCTCCTGCACTGTAGGCAAATTCTTAACTGTCTGAGCCACCAGGGCAGTCTAAAGCAGTCTTATAAGGACATGCTATTATTATTATTATTTACTTTATTTTGCTTTACAATACTGTGTTGGTTTTGCCATACATCGACATGAATCTGCCATGGGTGTATATGAGTTCCCAATCCTGAACCCCCCTTCCACCCCCCATCCCATATCATCTCTCTGGATCATCCCCGTGCACCAGCCCCAAGCATCCTGTATCCTGTATTGAACATAGACTGGTGATTCATTTCTTACCTGATACTATACGTGTTTAAATGCCATTCTCCCAAATCATCCCACCCTCTCCCTCTCCCTCTCCCTCAGAGTCTAAAAGTCCGTTCTATACATCTGTGTCTCTTTTGCTGTCTCGCATAGAGGGTTATCATTACCATCTTTCTAAATTCCATATATATGTGTTAGTATACTGTATTGGTGTTTTTCTTTCTGGCTTACTTCACTCTGTATAATTGGCTCCAGTTTCATCCACCTCATTAGAACTGATTCAAATGTATTCTTTTTAATGGCTTAGTAATACTCCATGTGTATATGTACCACAGCTTTCTTATCCATTCATCTCCTGATGGACATCTAGGTTGTTTCCATGTCCTGGCTATTATAAACAGTGCTGCAATGAACATTGGGGTACACGTGTCTCTCTTAATTCTGGTTTCCTCAGTGTGTATGCCCAGCAGTGGGATTGCTGGGTCATAAGGCAGTTCTATTTCCAGTTTTTAAAGGAATCTCCACATTGTTCTCCATAGTGGCTGTACTAGTTTGCATTCCCACCAACAGTGTAAGAGGGTTCCCTTTTCTCCACACCCTCTCCAGCATTTATTGCTTGTAGACTTTTGGATCGCAGCCATTCTGACTGGCGTGAAATGGTACCTCATTGTGGTTTTGATTTGCATTTCTCTGATAATGAGTGATGTTGAGCATCTTTTCATGTGTTTGTTAGCCATCTGTATCTCTTATTTGGAGAAATGTCTATTTAGTTCTTTGGTCCATTTTTTGATTGAGTCATTTATTTTTCTGGAATTGAGTTGCAGGGGTTGCTTGTATATTCTTGAGATTAGTTGTTTGTCAGTTGCTTCATCTGCTATTATTTTCTCCCATTCTGAAGGCTGTCTTTTCACCTTGCTTATAGTTTCCTTTGTTGTTCAGAAGCTTTTAATTTTACTTAGGTCCCATTTGTTTATTTTTGCTTTTATTTCCAATATTCTGGGAAGTGGGTCATAGAGGATCCTGCTGTGACTTTTGTCGAGTGTTTTGCCTATGTTCTCCTCTAGGAGTTTTATAGTTTCTGGTCTTACGTTTAGATCTTTAGTCCAGTTTGAGTTTATTTTTGTGTATGGTGTTAGAAAGGACATACTATAATTATCCCTATTTTTCTGACCTACGTCCTCACACCAGTTGATGGCAGCTGTGACTACGAGAACCCAAGCTGGGACAGTCTAACTCCAGACCTTCTCCTCATCTTGCTTCTGTATTAGACTCTTTCCCACGGTGACCAAAGATGGCTTCCAGTGTGCGCTCTGAAAAGGAAGTGGAGAGATCTGTATTGTGTAAATGACACAAGGAATCCCTGGGGAAAGATTAAGACTTCCTTCCAGCTCGACATCTTTTGCAGAGATAAGCAGGGCAGAGTTTCGCCGGTAGGAAAACGAAATCTTGCTGTTCTGGCTTCTCAGTCTTGTCCCCTGTCTTCCTCCCCCAGCGCAGCAGCTAATAGCACTATTAAGCTCTACCGAAGGAACAGAGCTGGGGCCTCTCCAGGGTTCTCATCTCAGGTTTTCAAGGAAGCTTCTGCAGGATGCTAAGCTGCCACTGCCCACCCAGCAGACAGCAAGAACCCAGGGAGAGGAGGATTAGGGTGGCCTCTAGGGAGTGTCTCAGATTCCTGCTTCGTGGGCCATTTTTATTGACACTTTGTGGTGGTTCCTCGGGAAATGGATCTGGTGGCACCGTGCCTTGTAAATGTTCCTGTGCAGAACGCGGCAAGTTGCAGGGTACAGAATGAAAATGTAAGACAGATGGGGCTGGAAGCACGAAGGGCTAAAGCATCTTCAGGGGAATCAGAGAGAAATTAGTCAATGTCACATGAGGCTAAAGGACATGACCAAACACGGGAGCAATGAGCGAAGAAGGCTGGAATTAGTTTGAGCAAGATAAGAATGAACAATACACAAGATTATGAATAAAACATGAATTGTGTCATGGTTACAGGAATCGAAATCTTCTTTCATCAAGGAGCTTAATGTTTCAAAATAAAATTTAAGCTCTTTATGTACCCTGTCTCCCTCCCCCCTTTTGAAGCCCCTTCCTTTCCCAGAATGAGCCAGGGCTGACCCACCCACCTTTGTAGCCTCTAGAAGACCCCTCTAGAAGACCCCTCTCTGACAGCTCTTGTCTCAATAACTGTTGAATGAATGAAGGAAAGAAGGAAGCTTTCACAGGGAAAACTGACAATGAATAAGTGATTTGTCCTCTTTCGGCTTCTGCATGCCAGGCTCAGATTCTGCTTTTGGAAATTCCTTCAGGGCAGTCAAGACATCCACGCTGAATCTATTCCACTCCCATTGATCACTGTCTTCCAGTTAACATTTCGTCATGCATGTTACATAACCGTCATTTACCTTTGTGTGTTTTGTAAAAAATGATATCACGTTCTATTTGGTTTTTGTATAAAAATGATATCATACTCTATGTTGTTTTCTGCAAATTGCTTTCCCCGCCCCCACTCAACATTATGTTGAGAAATGCCCCTATGCTCTTGTGTGTGGTGTAGTCCGTTTATTTTGACTGCTGAAAGACCACTGTTTATTTATTCTCTTGTAAGTCAATTGTTTTCAGGTGTCTTTTTTTTTTTTTAACCAGAAATGCTGCTAATTAGACGTTTTACTATATATGTCTTTTGGTACTCTTGTGCGAGAATTTCCCTCGGGCACATACCTGGAAGCAAGCTCGCTGAGGCAGATTGATAACATCATAGTAGAGTGTTTTCTGAAGTGCGATGGGTTAGATGGCATGGACAGCTCTCACTCCCCCACACGTGAGTCCACCTGATCCATTCACTGGTTCAGAGGATCTGGTGGATCCTCTCTGCACATCGAGAGGAATGAAAAACAGTATACTGTGGTAGACCTAATTTGCATTTACCAGAGTCTAAATGAACATCATCTTTCTATGGTGATTAGCCATTTATGACTTGAATAGTGTCCTCTCCTCCGCCCCAAATTCATGTCCACTCCAAATAAATAAATAAACAAGAAAAACAAACAAAAAAATATTCATGTCCACTCAGAATCTCAGACTGTAACCTTATTTGGAAATAGAGTCTTTGCAACTTATGCAATTAAGTTATGATGGGGTCATTTTAGATGAGAGAAAGGCTTGACTCCAATGACTGGCGTGTTAGTAAGGGAGCCACGTGAAGACAGAAGCCGAAATCGGAGATGCATCTACACGCTGAGGAACGCTAAGGACGGCCAGCAACACCAGGAGACAAGGAAGACTTCCTCTCTCGAGCCTGTAGAGGAAGCACTGGTCAAATTTTTAAAAAATCTCTCTGACAAGACCATATTGCCTTAATTACCAATAGCTTTAGATAAGTCTCGATATTCATTAGCGAACATTCCTCACGTGATTTATTTTTTTTAGGAGCGATGTAGCAAATGCTGCCAGCGTCTTCCTTGAATTCCTTTACTTGGCCCATTTCACCATTAGTTTCTCAGGAACATTTCCTAATAATCCATTTTCCCATGGACCCCTCTCTCACTGTCTTTTGGGGAACGATTTTAACATTTTGGTGTTACACATACATTTTAGAATATCTTTTCAGGTTACATAAAATCCTATGGAGATTGTGTTTGGAATTGCATGGAAAACTTAGATCAGTTTAGGTAGAGAATTATGCATTTATGATATGAAATATTTTTTACATGTGAATATGAAATATTTTTCTATTTATAAGTCATTTTGAGCAAATTTCAGTGAAGGGTTTGTTTTCTGAGTAATCGTCTTGCACATATTTTATCAGATTCATTTCTATGGTTTTCGTGGCTGTTGTAAATGGTGAGTGTTCTGTTTTGTTTTAGTTTGCTTCCTAACTGCTGCTAGTGTGTAGAAATACAGCTGATTTTATGCTTGGTCCTATGTCTTTGGTATGCCTGGTCATTTTTGATTGAGCTCTGGACTTTGTATCTGAGAAATATGTATCAGGATCTCTTTGTCAACCTAGTGAGTCCTTTTTTATTTTTGTAAATTAATTTTTACTGAAGTACAGTTGCTTTACAATGTTGTATTAGTTTCTGCTGTACAGCAAAGTGAACCAGTTATGCATATACACATGACCCCTCTTTTTTGGATTTCCTTCCCATTTAGGTCACCATAGACCACTGAGTAGGGTTTCCTGAGGTATACAGTAGGTTCCCATTAGTGATCTGTTTTATACGCAATATCAGTAGTGTATATATGCCGATTCCAGTCTCCCAATTCATCCCACCCGATTCCCTCCTTGATGTCTGAATGTTTGTTCTCTATGTGTCTCTATTTCTGTTTTGCAAATAAGATCTTCTATACCATTTCTCTAGATTCCACATATATGTGTTAATCTATGTTGTTTTTATCTTTCTGATCTACTTCTAGTGATTCTTTCTTAGAAGTGAAGTGACAGTCCCTCAGTCATGTCTGACTCTTTGTGACCCCATGGACTCTAGCCCACCAGGTTCCTCTGTCTATGGGATTCTCCAGGCAAGAATACTAGAGTGGGTTGCCATTTCCTTCTCCACTTCCGTAGAAGAATATTTTTAAATGCAAAGTATAAAATGCACGAGATTACAAAGAAACCAGTTATACTGAACTGTAGCTCAAAGGATCTGGGCATCCACAGATCCTAGTTTAAGAACAGTGCAGAAGTTCTGAGTGATGTTGCTGTCCACCAGAGAAGGCTCACTGCAAACCTGGTGAAGCAGATGGAGTGGAGGTTGAGGACTTCAGCCCAGTCATGAGCTGAGCTGACTTGAGACTCAACTGCAGTTTTGGAAGACTATTTCAGGTTTGCACTCCCCTCCTGGGGTGCACCCCTCCACGGGTCCCAATACGAGCTTAGTTTACCGTCTGCTGACTTCGGACAAAGAGAAAATCTCAAGCTTCCCGTGTCTTAGGGTATAATATATCTGGCAGAAGCAGCTATCTTTCTCCAGATAATAGGCTCTGACAGATTGTAGATCTCAAGACACTTAATCATGGGGTTCTGACATTTAAGAACTCAGGAGTTTGGAGTTTTGTTGGCTTTCAAAGATAAGCAGAACATAATAAGCTAAATAAATTATTCTTCAGTTTTCTGCTGAAAATGCTATAAATAACATTTTACAAGTTCTGTCTCATCTTTTTATGAGGAACATTAATTCTTCCTCTAGCATAATATTTTTGTGAAGGAAAGGACGTTTCTAAATATACTTATTAATTACTGAATAACAAGACAAATGAAAGGTTGGGGTCAGTTGTCTCCCATAATTTTCTTTCAAAGATCCAAAAAATCGCATGTTTTTAATGTACAGTTCTGAACTTTTAGATAATTTACATCGGGCTTTGGCAACAGAAAGGGTTATATAATTGTGCAGCTTTCTTCTACCACAGAGAGATCTGAGTTTTGAAAAAATAATCTCACTATTTAAATTTAGGAAATAACGAATGCTTGGTTAAGAAGGAAATTTTCTAAGACAATTTTTTAACATTGTTTCAATTTCATAACAAAATTTAGAGGAAGATGCAGAGATCCCATATATGCCCCCAGCTCCACATATGTACAGCCCCCTCTGTTATCAACAGTCCCCACCAGAGGCTATTTTGGGTACCGCTGATGGACCTGCACTGACTCACCGTAGTCACTCGCAGTGCATGGTTTACAAGGCAGTTCAGTATGTGCTATGGATTTGAATGCATAATGATATATATCCGTCACTACAGTACCTATCATAAGGAGCAGCCTCATTGCTCTAGAAATCCTCTGTGCTCTAACTAGTTATCTCTCCCTCAACCCCCTGGCAACCACGGACTTTTTTTTTTAACCATCTCTATAGTTTTTCCTTTTCCAGAATGTTATTTATTAATAGTTGAAACCGTACAGTAAGTAGCCAGTTCAGATTGACTTCTTTCATTTAGTAATTTGTATTTGAAGTGTCTTTTTGTGGCTTGACAGCTCATTTCTTTTTAACCCAGAATAATATTCTATAGTCTGTATGTACCATAGCTTATTTATCTACTCACTTATTAAGATACCTTGTTGGTTCCAAGTTTTGGCAATTTTGAATAAAACCACTGTAAACACTCATGCATAGGTTTTTGTGTGGACCTAGCTGACTCATTTGAAAAGACCCTGAAAGATTGAGGGCAGGAGGAGAAGGGGACCACAGAGGATGAGATGGTTGGATGGCATCACTGACTCAATGGACATGAGTTTGGGAACTCCGGGAGTTGGTGTTGGACAGGGAGGCCTGGCATGCTGCAGTTCATGGGGTCGCAAAGAGTTGGACACGAATGAGCGACTGAACTGAACTGAACTGAACTGAGATTTTCAACAGGCTTCCCTAGTGTCTCAGTGGTAAAGAATCCGCCTGCCAGTACAGGAGACCCAGGTTCAACCCCTGGGTTGGGAAGATCCCCTGGAGAAGGAAATGGCAGTCCACTCTGGTATTATTGCCTGGAGAATTCCATGGACAGAGGAGCCTGGTGTCCACGGGGTCACAGAGGATCTGACCTGACTGAGCGACTAAACAACAACTATGTTTTCAGTGCCTCTGGGTAAATACCAAGGAGCAGGACTGTGGGGTCGTATGGTATGTTTGGAATGTTTAGTTTTGTAAGAAACTTACAAAACTGCCCAACTGTCTGCTACAGAGATGGTAGCATTTTGCCTTCCCACCAGCATGAATGAGCCTTCCTGTTATTCCCCATCCTCACCAGTAGTTGCCGTTGTCTGACTTCTGGATTCTGGCCATTCTACGTGCAGTGGTATCTCATGGTCATTTTAGATTGAACCAGCCCATCCTAAAGGAAATCAGTCCTGGATATTCATTGGAAGAACTGATGCTGAGCTGAAACTCCAACACTTTGGCCACCTGATGCGAAGAACTAACTCATTGGAGAAGACCCTGATGCTGGGAAAGATTGAAGGCGGAAGGAGAAGAGGATGACAGAGGATGAGATGGTTGGATGGCAACACCGACTCGATGGACATGAGTTTGAGCAAGCTGTGGGAGTAGGTGATGGACAGGGAGGCCTGGCGTGCTGCAGTCCACAGGTCGCAGAATCAGACACAGCTGAGTGACTGAACTGAAGTGCTCTTTGTGTATTTTGAAGGACAGTTCTTTATCAGATGTGTCTTTTGCAAATGTTTTTTCCCATCCTGTGGCCTGTCTTCAAAATTCTCTTGAGATTGTCTTTTGTAGAGCAGAAGTTTTTAAATTTTGATAAAGTTCAGTTTACCAAAAATTTTTTTGACTGCACCATCAGCTTTTGAGGACCTAGTTCCCCAGGCAGGGATCAAACGTGGGCCCCTGTCCATGAAACTGAATCCTTACCACTGGGATGCCAGGGAATTCCTTATTAACTATTTTCTTCACGGATCATGCAAGAAGAATTTTTCCCTTTTGATTTTTAAAACAAATTTTCTCTTATTAATAAAGAATACAACAATAAATATATTACAGTATTCTCAATATTATATTATTTCAATTACTTGAGAGCCACTAGAAGAAAAAAACAGTTCTGCATAGTATATAGATTTTAAATTGTTATAATTCTCCAACTTATCTGTTCAAATCAGTTCAAACATTTCTAAGCATCAGCTTGTGATCCTGGCTTAAAGAATCTATTTTCTGTACCAGACTTGAGTATAAGCAATGGAGGACTGTTCGATAGGCTGAGTGTACCAACAAGCCAGGGTCACAACCAAAGCAAAACAAAGCGTTTTTTGAACATGATATATTTGTTTTCCATAAACTTACTTAGCATTTTGCTTTCAGAAAAATCTAGAAGAGATTTTTAATTTCAGCACGCATGTAAACTTGGAATGTTATAGTTTAGTGTTCTTGTTTTGAAGTTCATCGAGGGCAGCTGGTGGACATCATGACCTTTTCAGTGCTGGGCACCACTAAAGGTCTCAGTGTAGTTTAAGTTCTGACTTTGCTATTCTTGGTTGAGATCAGCTTAGAAGAAGGGGGCAGGATACTGCATTCGTCTGCTTGCTTCTCCTCCCCAGCACACCCTCAAGAATTCTTTGGGTTGAGGACAAGAAATTAAAGGAGGATGGGGGCAAATCTGATGCAAAAAGCATGGGGATTTCAACGTTACCCTTCTTCCGAGAGTTCAGACAGGGCAGGGAGGGTCATACAGAAGTTCTTCCATGAGACGCTGTTGAGGCCGATCAAGGAGGAGACAAGACCACAAGGTGGCAGTGTTGCACAACCAGCTTTACTGGGTGACACTTGGACAGGTGGCCTATGAGAAGTTCTCTCGACAGGAGACGCTCCGGGGAAAGGGGGCACGGCACCACCACCTTATGGAGGAAGAGGACAGGGAGCTCCCAGGGCAGAGGGGGCTTACGTGTCCAGGTGGTATCACTCAGCAGCAGGGTAAGTTGGAGTGCGCCCAAGGGCAGCAGGGCTCTAGGGTGGTTAATTTAATGTATCAACTTGACTGGACCATGGGGTGCTCAGACTTCTGGCTAAACATGACTCCAGGTGTTTCAGGATGAGACTAACATCTGAACTGATAGACTCCCCCCGACCCCAACATGGATGGGCCTCATCCAACCCACTGGAGACTTGAACAAAAGAGGCTGACTGAGGGAGAATGGGCCTCCTTTGCCTGCCTGCCTCCAGGTGGCGACCTCGCTTTGGATTTGGACTTGGACTTAACCTGGAATCTACACCATCAGCTCTCCTGGATGTCCAGTTGACAGCTGCAAATCTAAGGAAGTCTCAGCCTCCGAATCGCATGAGCCAATTCCTTATAACTAACCATTTATGCATATATATATATATATGTATGTGTGTGTGTGTCTATATCCATATCATCTGTATCTACCTATCTCACCTATCAATTCTGTTCCCTGGAGAATCTAGAAGGGTCTTTTATCACCACAGGGCTTGTCTTCTCCATGGCTCATGGATATATTATGTCCATGTGGGTTATTTCTGATCTGACGATCTGTCAGCTTACGTGGCTCTGAACACCCTGGAGCAAGTCTTCTGATGAGCATACGTGTGCGCCTGCGTTTGCTGTTTACTGGAGAGTGGGATGGCTGGGTCATGAGTGGGTCCGTGTCCCTCTTTAGGAGAGAGGACCTATGGGTTTTCTGGAATAGTTTTAACTATTGGCCCCAATAGTCATAGACGAGGGTTCCTGTGGCTCCACACCCTCAGCAGCACTTGGTGTTGTCAGGGTTTATTTTAATGATTCTGGTGCAAGTCTAGTGGTATCTCATTGTGGTTTTATTTTGCATTTTCTTAATAAGTAAAAGGGTTTCCCAGATGGTACTAGTGGTAAAGAACCTTCCAAACATTGCCAAAGCAAGAGATGTAGAGAAGTGAGTTTGATCCCTGGATTGGGAAGATCCTCTGGAGGAGGGCATGGCAACCCACTCCAGTACTCTTGCCTGGAGAATCCCATGGACAGAGGAGCCTGGTGGGCTACAGTCCATGGGGTCACGGACAGCACAGCGCAGCGGGTGTGCTGGTTGCTGTTTCACTGGGTATGTAAAGTAGGTCGGCTCCAAATGGCTAAAAATACATTCATTTAGACTATCCATGGAACAACTGAATGTATGGGAACCTGAGGTTGAGTGCCAGTGGGCTCTGAGCTAGCAGTCCTAGCTTGTGTGAAGAAGAAAATGATGTGGGGACCATTTTAGGCAATGCACGGGAAACTTCTCTGGCCCATTTATGTAACAACTCTGGAGGGAAAAGAGGAGAGTCCTTCATTAGTGAAAGTCTTGGTAGCTAATGGTGCTTTGCCTGATTCTTGAGTCCTCTCTGTTACGGGACAGCAATGAGCTGGGGGGATCTTACATTTCACGTGAACTCTCTATCACTCCAGTTTGCCCATACCACACCAGCGTGGAAAGAGGGGGCAAGGGCTCAGGTAACCATAGCAACAGTAACAAAAATAGCTGCATCCTCAGCCACCGTCTATGCCCTTACTTTCCCCTGGCAGAGCTCCATGCAGCTCTCCTTGGCTGGCAGCCACTTCAGGGCATCTACTGCAGCTACTGTGTTTGCTTAATAATGCTTATCTTGTTTTAGTAATTGAAATAAATTAAATGTTTATTACAGAGGATCTGGGAAGTAGAAAAATACAGAGGACTAATAGTGATCATAGGAGAGATAACTCTTAACACTTTTATATACTTCCTCTTAGCAGACAGAGGAGCCTGGTGGGCTGCAGTCCATGGGGTCGCGAAGAGTCGGACACGACTGAGCGCCTTCACTTTCACTTTTCACTTTCATGCATTGGAGAAGGAAATGGCAACCCACTTCAGTGTTCTTGCCTGGAAAATCCCAGGGACTTCGGGGCCTGGTGGGCTGCTGTCTATGGTGTCACACAGAGTCGGACACGACTGAAGCAACTTAGCAGCAGCAGCAGTAGTTTTTTTAAGCTTTTTATTGTGTATTGGGATATAGCCAATTAACAGTGTTGTGATAATTTCAGGCGAACATTGAAGGAACTCTGCCATACATACACATGTGTCCATTCTCCCCCAAACTCCCCTCTCATCCAGGCTGCCACATAACGTTGAGCAGAGTTCCATGTGCTATAAAGTAATTCCTTGTTGGCTGTCCATTTTAAATATGGCAGAGTGTACGTGTCCATCCCAAACTCTCTAACTAACCCTTCTTCTCATCCTTTATCTTACTACTTTTAAAGGGGTATTTATAAATATTGAACATCATACTGTCTTGTTTTCAGTTTTTTGCACCTTACATTAAACCATAGGATTTTCCTGTGTCATGAAATACGCTTTAGAAACATAATCCTTTTTGACCAAGCTACGTGGCGTGAAGGATGCTAGTTCTGATACATGTTACAACACGGGTGAACCTTGAAGACATCATGCTAAGTGAAATAAGTCAGACAGAAAAGGATTCCACGTAAGTGAGGTACTTAGGGTAACGAGATTCATGGGACAGAAGGTCAAATGTTTGCTAGAGGTTGGGGAGAGGGACCAATGAGGGGTTGTTGTTCAATGGACATGGTTGCAGTTTTATAAGATAAGAAAGTCCTGGAGATGGATGGTGATGATGGCTGTACAACACTGCAAGCGTCCGTAGAACCCCTGAACTGACACTTCAGCACAGTTCGGATGGCCCAAGTTTGTTATGTTTTTTTTCCACCGAGAATACACGGGCACTCAATAGTCAGCAGCCGGGACAGAGCCTGTTGCTCGAATCTAGCAGAAGAGTGAAAGACTTGAATATATTTAGCCTTTTAATTTTATCAACCGTTTTATATTTAGAAGTTTACAAACTTCTTGATGTTTTCTTTAATGATTCCATAGTTTTATTTTTTCTTATTTATTTATTTAAATTTTAAAATCTTTAATTCTTACATGCGTTCCCAAACATGAACCCCCCCTCCCACCTCCCTCCCCATAACATCTCTCTGGGTCATCCCCATGCACCAGCCCCAAGCATGCTGTATTCTGCGTCAGACATAGACTGGCGATTCAATTCTTACATGATAGTATACATGTTAGAATGCCATTCTCCCAAATCATCCCACCCTCTCCCTCTCCCTCTGAGTCCAAAAAGTCCGTTATACACATCTGTATCTTTTTTGCTGTCTTGCATACAGGGTCGTCATTGCCATCTTTCTAAATTCCATATATATGTGTTAGTATACTGTATTGGTGTTTTTCTTTCTGGCTTACTTCACTCTGTATAATCAGCTCCAGTTTCATCCATTTCATCAGAACTGATTCAAATGAATTCTTTTTAACGGCTGAGTAATACTCCATTGTGTATATGTACCACAGCTTTCTTATCCATTCATCTGCTGATGGACATCTAGATTGTTTCCATGTCCTGGCTATTATAAACAGTACTGTGATGAACATTGGGGTACATGTGTCTCTTTCAATTCTGGTTTCCTCGGTGTGTATGCCCAGCAGTGGGATTGCTGGGTCATAAGGTAGTTCTATTTGCAACTTTTTAAGGAATCTCCACACTGTTCTCCATAGTGGCTGTACTAGTTTGCATTCCCACCAACAGTGTAGGAGGGTTCCCTTTCTCCACACCCTCTCCAGCATTTATTGCTTGCAGATTTTTGAATCGCAGCCGATGATTCCATAGTTTAAAAAAATTTATTTTATTTTTGGCCATGCCACGCAGCATGTGGAATCTTATTTCCCTGACCAGAGGTCAAACTCACAACATCTGCATTTGCAGCTGAGTTTTAACCACTAGACCACCAGGGAATTTCTTCCAAGTTTTTATTTTATATTGCAGTATTGATGTTTGATTTACAAAGTTGTGTTAGTTTCAGGTAAAAGCAAAGTGATTTAGTTATATACATATATATATATTTTTCTTTTTCAGATTCTTTTCCTATGTAGGTTATTACAGATTATTGAGTTCTCTGTGCTATAATCAATGTCCTTGTTGATTACTACTACTATATATTATATTTAATACTACTATATATTAACACTATATATATTATATATATAATCTGTTAATTATACTACTATTTATCTGTGATATTATATGTATACATATGTTATATTACACTGTTATATATCTGTTTGGGGCTTCCCTGTGGCTCAGATGGTAAAGAATCTGCCTGCAATGCAGGAGACCCATGTTCAATCCCTGGGTCAGAAAAATCCCCTGGAGAAGGGAATGGCAACCCACTCCAGTATTCTTGCCTGGAGAATTCCATGGACAAAGAGCCTGGCGGGCCACAGTCCACAGGGTTGCAGAGAGTCGGACACGACTGAGTAACTAACACACACCTGTATCTGTTATATTATATATAAAAGTTATCCATTATGTTGCATTACTATGTCTGTTTTATATATAGTGGTGTGTATACATTTGAGATGATTGGATGGCATTACCAACTCAGTGGACGTGAATCTGAGCAAAACCCCAGGACCTGGTGATAGACAGGGAAGACTGGTATGCTACAGCCCATGGGGGTCACAAAGAGCTGGACACAATTTAGTGACTGAATAATAACAAAAATACATTAATCCCCACCTTCTAAATTACCATCCCCCCCCCCACCTTTCCCCTTTGGTAATCATAAGTTGCCTTCTAAACCTGTGAGTCTCTTTCATTTTGTAAATAAATTCATTTGTGTCACTTTTTAGCTTCCACATAAGCAATATCATAGATTATTTGTCTTTAGGTCTGACTTACTTCACTTAGTGTGATAATCTCTTGGTCTATCCATGTTGCTGTAAGTGGCACTGTTTCACTCTTTTTCATGGCTGTGTAATATTCCATTGTATACGTGTACCACATCTTCTTTACCTGTCCTCTGTGGATGGACATTGTGGTGGCTTCCACGTCCGGGCTGTGGTTGCAGAACAGCAAGAGTGGAGCTCGATGCTAGAACCTGGCAGAAGAGTAAAAGATTTTTTTTTTAAAAGAGTCCAGGTTGACTGCCAAGTCCACCAGGGCAGGAATGATGCCCACCTTGCTGATATTATATGCTCTGCATGGAGAACGGGGCTGACATCGAGGAGGTGCTCAAAGCTTACTGTAGGGATATAATGCTGAGCACAAGCAGGGGTCAGAGGGAGTCCTCTGGGCCAGACATCAACCAACTCACCTGATTACTCACACCAACCAGCCCCTACACTAGCTGGGTAATACTGGGGCTCTGCAAACCAGGCCTTCCTTTGTGGCTCAGCTGGTAAAGAATCCGCCTGCAATGCAGGAGACCTGGATTGGGAAGATCCCTTGGAGAAGGGAAGGGCTACCCACTGCAGTATTCTGGCCTGGAGAATTCCATGGACTGTATAGTCCATGGGGTCACAAAGAATCAAACATGACTGAGCAACTTGGGCACTGCAAAGGTCTGATTTGCAGTGGCTCCTCTGAGGTTCTGCCAGCTGGGGGCGCCACAGGGAAGGTTGAAGTGGGGCAGCTCCTTCCTGCTCGCTTCCTATGGGCTCCGTGCCTGCTTCTGTGCTGAGAAGCCAGAGCTGGTGTATTGAATCAGGAATATGCACATTATGACCCGCTGAATGGGGAGAGGGGTAGGGCACAAGACCACCCCGCTAGACACCGCCCCCCCCACCGCAAACAGGGGTGGCTGGGAGCTTCTTGCATATCCGAGCTCCACGAAAACCCCGGAGGTCATTTTGATTGAAGGTGCAGTTTCAATAAACCCACACGAAGGAAGTGGAGTCACAAGATGTATTATTACTGACAGATCCCAGAAGGGAGGGGGCTTAGTGAGCCAAGGAGAGGGCCAGCCCCCATCCCAGGTCACTGGGGAGCAAACAGCCACTGCATGTTACGTGGTTGGGGCTGGCTTTTCACAGGCTTATCTCTTAAGTGGTCTTTTTTTTTTTTTAATGGTCATTTTACAAGGCGCCCCTGGAAGAATGAAACAGGAACTGGTGGCAGGCGTCTTAAACTCTTATCTCCAGGCTCTGGGTGTGAGCAGGGTTATCAGACGGTAAAATGTCTAAGCGGCAGCTCGGAAAAACAGAGTCGTTTTCCTTAAAGACTGTTTTTCTCAAGAGTTGTTTTTCCCATCACAGCTTGTGATCCCGTGACCCTCAGCCCCGCCGGCATCACTGAGCCCACTTTAGAGACTCCAGCACCTCGGAGACCTGGATTCCAGGGTCTTGGGGGCCTCCTCCAGGCTCACAGGCTTAGTAACACCAGCCTCTTCTCTTTGCTCCCCAGCCTCAGGGTACACCTCCTGCAGTTCCTGTGAAAAGTGTGGTGTGTCCTTAAAGGTGCTTTATAGCTTCCTCTTGTCTTTCAGGCCCTTGTTTACAACTTTAAAGGTAAAGACAGTTTCCCTGATAGTTCAGTTGGTAAAGAATCCGCCTGCAGTGCAGGAGACCCCTGTTTGATTCCTGGGTCAGGAAGATCTGCTGGAGAAGGGCTCAGCTATCCACTCCAGGATTCTTGGGCTTCAGGATTGGCTCCAGGATTCTTGTAGCTCAGCTGGTAAAGAAAGTGCTTGCAATGCACGAGACCTGGATTTGATCCCTGGGTTGGGAAGATCCCCTGGAGAAGGGAAAGGCTATCCACTCCAGTAATCTTGCTGGAGAATTCCATGGACTGTATAGACCTTGGGGTCGCAAAGAGTCAGACACAACTGAGCGACTTGCGCTTTCACAATTTTATTTACTGAATTTTGGCCGTGCAGGGTCTTCCTGGCTGCACAGGCTTTTCTCTAGTTGCGGTGTGTGGGCTTCTCATCACGGTGGCCTCGCTTGTCGTGGAATATGAGCTCTGGGGCTTGCACGCCTCAGTACTTGCGGCTCCTGAGCTCTGGAGCACAGGCTCAGTAGTGCCTGGGTTTAGTTCCCCCCGCGGCATGTGCAATCCTCTCGGACCAGGTACTGAACCTGTGTCTCCTGCATCGGCAAGCGGACTCTTTGCCACCCAACCATCATCAGGGAAGAACCTGTAAATGACAGTTATGAAATTCTTTCTGCTCACATAGCTGATGTGGGTTCTATCTCCCGCCCAGGCGCTGAATGAGACGTTTTACAGGAGGAGGAGGGGTGTGAGGGTTTCCTGGTGGGGATGGCCCAGCCATCCTTCTTGTCTTTAACCTTGTGTCAAGCTTGCAGGTGGCTATTGCCACCCTCGGGGGCTTCCTACAGCTTCTGTTAGGAGAGGACAGGAGGGGGTACAGCCAGCTGACCATTCCTCAGGGCCACACTCAAATACCAGGCAGGAGATGGAAAAGATGGGCGTGGCCAGGAACACAACCGGGAACGCTGGGGACAGCAAGGAACCGAAGGGCCGATGTCGGGGAGCAGACGCAGGCAGCCCACTGCTGCCCTGAGAGAGGCGGGCTCCGCGGGGCCCAATCTTCTCAGGTTTTAAGAGAAGCTGCAAATCTGGATTTTCACGTGAGAGAACCCTCCCCTCATTTCAAAACCTTGGTAAGTAGTTAAAAAACTCTTTGTGAATCAGACACGGAGTGACCAGGAACTGTCATCTGCCAGTGTGTGGTGTCTGCCCTGGACAGTCCGCCCCCAGAAGGCCATCACCCTGCGTGGCCCCGGCAGGCCTGGGGTGTTTGCCTTGGTCTTTCTCTGAGAGCTTCAATGTCAAGGTCATGAGGTTCCACGGGTGCCTTTACTTCCTTCCCCAGGAGGTTGACCGACCCGGAAAAATCCCAGAGGCGTCCCTCCCAGGTTCTGCTAGCAGGGCGTGCAGATGGGAATCCTGCGGGACCCTGGCTCCTTTCGGTATTTCTGACTCTACATGGATGCAATGTGAGACCCAGTTTTAACCTGGCCAGGGCTACCTTGCTGGGCTTGGAAAATCAGGGCAGCATCTCCTTGAAGCGAGGAAGTGGGGTGACCGTTAATCTGATTAGTACCTAAGGAAATGTTTACTTGAAAACCAAAGAAAGGGCAAGGTAGCCTGTTTTCATTTGTAGTTTTGAAGGAGAAGATGAGACCAGGATATCTGGGGCTTGGGAGGCCTGCCTGACATGCAGTGTTTCATTCTGCTCAGGACCTGGCTTGAGGAGGGTCCCTCTGTTCAGGACGTCTTGAGGAGGCTCCTGCAGGTGCGGTGGGGGGCGGTGGGGGTGGTTGCGGCCAGAGGAGGAGGAACCAGGGGGTGATAGTGGGGTGCATGCAGGCCAATGGCTCCCTGTCTTTGCTCTGAGGTCACGCATTCACACCCCCACACCGTGACCTGTTCACCCGGTGCCCCAAGTCCATCCACACTTTTCCTTTGTTAGCAGATAGCAGATGTTTCCACAATCTTTGCTTCTACATGGAAACTCACAAGAGGTCCCTAATTTTTCTCATGATAGAGGAAAAAATAAGGTTGTCTCTATGGATGAAAGAGTCAACACAGGCATTAACCAGGCACAGGTTCCGCGTGTTCATGAAACACACTGGAGGGTGCGGCACACTCACCAGTGACCGTGAACTGTGGACCAAGCGTGCGTAAACGTCCCTCAGCCCCAGGGATCTAATCGTAACTCGGACCACAGGGCTCACTGATGAAGGGAAGACCCCTAATACACATGAGGACTCTCCAAATTTTTTGGCCATGCCGCGCAGCACGGTCTCCTAGTTCCCTAATCGGGGATTGAATCTGTGCCCCTGCAGTGGAAGCTCTGAGTCTTAGCTGCTGGACCTCCAGGGAAGGCCCTGGGGACACTTTTTGTTTTGCACAAAATAAAGATAATAATCAACATGGGACTTGAGGGCACACAGCCGAGCTTGGCCTTAAAAGGACAGTAGCTCAGGCATGTCCAGCTCTTTGTGACCACATGGACGGTAGCCCGCCAGGCTCCTCTGTCCATGGGGTTCTCCAGGCAAGAATACTGGAGCGGGTTGCCATTTCCTTCTCCAGGGGATCTTCCTGAGCCAGGGATTGAATGCTTGTCTCTTATGTCTCCTGCATTGGCAGGTGGATTCTGTACTGCTAACACCACCTAGGAAGCCCCAAGGGGGCTCTGAGTGAGTGAGTGAAAGTCGCTCAGTCGTGTCTGACTCTTTGCAACCCCATGGACTGTATAGTCCAGGGCCAGAATACTGAAGTGGGTAGCCTTTCCCTCCTCCTGGGGATCTTCCCAGCCCAGGGATCGAACCCAGCTCTCCCGCATTGCAGGCAGATTCTATACCAGCTAAGCCACAAGGGGACTCTAAGAGCAAAGCAAGGGCACTTTGAGCTTCCCAGAAGCTCCACCACTGCAGCATCAGCTTGGAGTTCACGCGTAAGCTCAAGGGAGGCCAAATTCACTGCCTGCTGTACTTGGAGGAGAGCGCTGCCCACCCGCCCGCCATGCAGGACTGTGCTGGGGCCTCGCCCTGGTGCCCAGTTGTGCAGGCTGCTCTCTCTGTTTCCAGGCAGGCCAGTGGCCAGGAGGTCTTGCTCTTGGTGTGTTTCTGTCTGAACTGCCCCCTGGGCGACAGTCTCTCTGCAGGGACAGAGTTAATTATAACACCAGTGGACTTTAACATACACATTTTCTTTTGCAATAAGCCTTTGTTCCCAAACAATAAGCCTGTAAAAAAGTGAGCTCTTCGGCTTAGATGCGGGGCAGCCCTGAGCCCCACTCACCCACCAGCCCATCGCCAGCAGCACCAATGCTGCTGTTGCCTCGAGTCCTCTGGGACACCTCGTTCTCCCGGATCGCACATCCAACGTGGCAGAAAACCCTCCTCCCTCTCCTCTGAGATCTCACCTTCCCTCCCATCTCCCCGCTCTGCCACCTGCTCCAGGCCCCCTTCGCCTCGAACTTGGATCAGTGCAGGGGCCTTAGCGGGTCTCCCTGCTTCTTCCCTTGCCCACCTGCTGAAGTGCCTTTGCAGGTAACAGCCAACTCACATCGTCTTACTGCTCAAAGCTGACAGTGTCCCTGGCGGGACAGTGATTGAGACTCTGTGCTTCCAATGCAGGGGGCACAGGGAAAGAAATGCACCAACTCTTTCAGTCAGTTCAGTCGCTCAGTTGTGTCTGACTCTTTGTGACCCCATGGACTGCAGCACGCCAGGCCTCCCTGTCCATCACCAACTCCCAGAGTTTACTCAAACTCATGTCCATTGAGTCAGTGATGCCATGCAACCATCTCATCCTCTGTCGCCCCCTTTTCCTCCTGCCTTCAATCTTTCCCAGCATCAGGGTCTTTTCCAATGAGTCAGTTCTTCAAATGAGGTGGCCAAGTGGAATTTCAGCTTCAGCATCAGTCCTTCCAATGAATATTCAGGACCAACTCTTTATCTGATTGAAAACTGTGGGGGGAAAAGAGATTATCATGAACTTGAAAGACCTTTTTGACAAGAAGTGGGACTTGGAGGCAATATGTTACAGCTCTGTGACACACCCACTCCTTGGCCGAAGAATCGATGCTTTTGGACTCTGGTATTGGCTCTTGAGAGTCCCTTGGACTGCAAGGAGATCCATCCTAAAAGAAATCAGTCCTGAATATTCACTGGAAGGACTGATGCCAAAGCTCCAATACTTTGGCCACCTCATGAGAAGAACTGACTCATTGGAAAAGACCAGACCCTGATGCTGGGAAAGGTTGAAGGCAGGGGGAGAAGGGGACGACAGAGGATGAGATGGTTGGATGGCATCATTGACTCAATGGACATGAGTTTGGGTAAATTCCGGAAGTCGGTGATGGACAGGGAGGCCTGGCATGCTGCGATCCATGGGGTTGCAAAGAGTGGGACATGACTGAGCGATGGAACTGAACTGAACTGCTTGGTCTGATGCCAAAGAGCCTGGTTGCGCTGATGCTGGACAGGGAACACTCAGCTCCTCAGCTCCCCCTCCCCCAGGTCTCACTGGACCATCTACAAACTCTGTCTCATTAGGCATCAGAACCCAAGTGTGATCTCCTCTGACACCATGGCTCTTTCCTCCTACAGCTTACCTGAAAGGAAAGTCACCACCAGGCCCCCAGGTCTACTGGTGACTGGCTGGTATCACTGCTACATGGGCATCATCAGGCACTTCATGTCTCATCACGGGTCGTTCTAGATTGGTTTTGACAGGCCCCCGAGAAGCCTTTGCCAAATGGTCAACAACCGCAGTCTTCCTACCTCCTTATTTTTAGGTCCTGGTTTGTGTGGAATGTCTCCAGCCTGCAGAGAAAGCCAAAGGGCTCAGTGGACGCCAAAGAGGCAGGTGACCCAACGGAGGCTGTGATGTGGATGGACCCAGAGAGGGATCTTGGAGTGAGACAGAAGAAGCCTAGACCCAAAGAGGGTTGAAGGAGCGGGTGGTAGAGAATAGTGAGGAGGATGGGCCCCTGGCCCACATGGCCCCTTCTTTGAGGTCATTGCGTTTATCCAAGAGGTGGCAGAATGTGTTAACGAGGAACCTGATGTTGGGTCCCTTTGCCTGAGTCTGTGTTCTGGCTGTGCCAGTTCCCTAGCTGGCTCCTCCAAACCTCACCCTCCCCGTGACCCAGTTTCTTTATCTGCACAGCTGGGATGAATGTAATAGTGTTCATCTCATGCCTGGCTGTGAGCATTGAGTGCTACTCTATGGGCAGCACTCGGAGTGTGGGGTGAGGTCAGCTGCAGGGCATCGATCGCGGTGACTTCTCAGCCCTCGGGGCCTTGGTTGTGGGTGAGACGTGGTTACGGATGTGGAATCAGCTCAGACCAGCCGGGTACATTGATTAAACACCTCGGACATAGCTCTGGCCCATGTCAGTTCACTCGCTCCCCCACAGAGAGCTTGCAGGGTGGCAGTCAACTCCTCTATGCTATTAATACATGAGAGAAGTCAAGGCTCAGAGAGGGTGTTTTGCTTGGAGTCACACAGCAGGACGTGGCTTCGTACTTACCTCCTCTCCTCTGTCTGAACCTCCCTCCTCTCTTGCCCCTCGCCCTTGAGGAGGGTGGCCATCCCTAAGAGCATGCCTGCTGAAATGAAAGTAGGAGGCGAGGGCCACAGCTATTCTTCCGAAGGCCTGACCAGCGGCATGCCTGGAAGGGCCTTGCTCAATGATGCTGCTCTGGGGCCACCAGGGCCACCGTGGGGCTGTGAACTGCTGTGTTCCCACCTCGGGAAGCCTCTTTCACAGCTATTGCTGCCTTCGGAAGCTCCCAGTGCTCCTGGATCACAGCTTGACCACAGCTTGAAAGCACGTGGTGAAGGAAGGAAGCCTGCCGGGGACATCAGTCTGAGTCCCAGCCACCAGGCCCTGCAGAATCCCACTGGCCCTGCAGATGCTCATTCACTTCTGTGAAAGGACGGCGTTTGGCTCTGTGAGCTCCAATAAGAGAGCCTCCATGTCCATCTCTTTATATGAAAAGACCCACAAGATTTTTCAGAACTTCCACAAGACTAGAGGATGATGCCACTGTTATGAAAGTGAAGAGGAACTAAAGAACCTCTTGATGAGGGTGAAAGAGGAGAGTGGAAAAGCTGGTTGAAAACTCAACATTCAGAAAATCAAGATCATGGCATCAGGTCCCATCACTTCATGGCAAATAGATGTGAAAAAATGGATACAGTGGCAGATTTTACTTTCTTGGGCTCCAAAATCACTGCGGACGGTGACTGCAGCCATGAAATTAAAAGGCACTTGCTCATTGGAAGAAAAGCTATGACAAATCTGGACAGTGTATTAAAAAGCAGAGACATCACTTTGCCGACAGAAGTCTGTCTAGTCAAAGCTGTGGCTTTTCCAGTAGTCACGTGTGAATGTGAGAGTTGGACCATAAAGAAGTCTGAGCACCAACGAAATGATGCTTTCAAACTGTGCTGCTGGAGAAGACTCTTGAGAGTCCCTTGGACTGCAAGGAGATCCAACCAGTCAATCCTAAATGAAATCAGTCCTGAATATTCATTGGAAGGACTGATGCTGAAGCTGAAGCTCCAGTACTTTGGCCACCTGATGCGAAGAGCCAACTCACTGGAAAAGACCCTGATGCTGGGAAAGATTGAAGGCAGGAGGAGAAGGGGACAACAGAGGATAGGATGGTTGGATGGCATCAACCACCCAATGGACATGAGTTTGAGCAAGCTCAGGAGATGGTGAAGGACAGGGAAGCCTGGCGTGCTGTAGTCCATGGGGTCGCAGAGAGTCACACACAAGTTAGTGACTGAACGAACAGTGCAAGATTTTAAATACGTAAGGAAAGAAAGAGAAACTGAAGCCCAAAACCCAGTTCTCTGTTTTTCTGTCTTTACCAGGTTCATATTTGCCATTCTGTTGTTCTTGATTGTGGGAGTAATCCAAAGTCCCAAGTATGCAGAAACCAGTTGGAAATGTTTTGAAAGGGCAGCCAAATAGGCATTTCTCTTCCAAATAACAAGTCTGATTCCACTGGATTTTTTTTTAAACTTTTGTTTATCTCCACGAATTATTTGACTTTGATTTTTAGTGCTTTCTCACTGAATAAATATGCCAAAATAGGTTAAAAAAGCAGAAAAATAAGATCATCCAAAAACATGAGTCACACAATGTGCTCCAGCGATAAGAGTCCTGGATGGGGCTGAGGAAACGTGGTTTTGCTTCTGACCCTACCGTGGGGCACAGACTCTGGACGCCACTGACCTCTCGGGGCCTATTTCTTCCTCTGTCAGATTATGTGGATTGGACTCTCCGGGGGGCAATGATTCTTTTGGGGATGTTCACTTTCTGTCTCCTTTCCCTTCTGGTCATGCGACCGTGGGTTTCCTTTGGAGAACCACCCCTGTTCTGCTGCTATGTCTTTCTGATCGGGCTCCACCAGGAGCCATCTGATTTGGAGGTCCCCTCTGTGGCAGGAAAAGTGGGAAAGGATGCTTCTCGTAGTATGAAGGGGACATCCTAGGAACAAAATGTTTATAAAGTCCAAGTGGCTAACACACAAAAATATATCTCATTCCCTTTATCAGTTAGCCATTGCTGCATAACAAATTCCCACAAACTTAGCAGCTTAAAATAACACTTATTCGGCATCGCAGAGTTTCTGTGGGTGAGGAATCTGGGCAGGACTTAGTTGGATCCTTGGCTACAGCACCTCACCAGGCTGCGGTCAAGATGTTGGTCAGGGCTGAGTAAGGCTGTTTCCCTTGCTCCCTTGGGTTGTTGACAAAATTCATTCACTTCCTGTTGCAAGGAAGCCTTCAACTTCTTGCTGGAGGCTGCTCTCTACAAGTAGAAGCATCATAGTTCCCCGCCTTGTGGGCTGCTCTACCACGGCTGTGGACTTCTCAGTGGCTTCTTCAAGGCCAGCGAGGCAGCGCTTAGCACATTTGTTACAAGACGAATCTCATCCATATGTGGTGAGCTGGCCAAGGAGTGACATCCCATCATCTCTGCCACATTCTCTTGGTTACAAGCAAGTCCCAAGTCCTGCCCACACTCAGCGGGAGGGGAATCACACACAGGTGTGAGCCCCAGGAGTCCTGTGTCCTTGGGGGTCACCGAGGGTGGCTCACGCATTCTCTATTAGATGGGGGAAGATGAGTCTCTAACACCTTCCTCGTTCTGGGGGGTAAGGACCTCACAGTCTCAGATTGAAGCTGCCCTTGTGTATACTGTGCAGTGGTTAGTATGAAGCTGAAGGCCTCCTTGTGATTTCTTAGTAATAGCTCTCCAAGGTGTTGAGGTCCAAGTTAGACCTGTCTTTCCCGGAATTCCATTCCAAGTGGGTATCGTCAGGGTCAGACTCCAGGGACTCTGTTTTCGTTTCGACATTTGTGTTTACTGGGTAGGCTCCCTCCTGGCAAAGATGTAACTAGGAGCCAAGTTGGTGTTAGGGTGTGACAGACCCTGTGCTTTTATCTTTATTCGTTTGTGGGATTATCCCACTAGGGGGATGCTCTTTAGTATCATCCTTGTCAACCCTGCTTCCCAGCTCGTAGATGCCTCCTATCGTTATTGCACAAGACCTGTGGTGAGACGCGGTGACAGCCTGAAGCTCTCATCTCTAACCTTATGCTTTCATACCCTCCATAAGCACCGAACCTCTCCAGACTCTCCTTTGAGGAGGCTTGCAAAATCTGTTCTACTTATCTCTGATTAAACCAGGAAAAAAGACATAATCAGGGCTGGGGAGAAGGAAAAACAGATCAAAGGGTGTTTTCACCCAAAACGGTGGGGGGAGAAGCAAAAACCACACTCACCTCTGCTTCCTGGCGCGTCTCAGGACCTTCTTACAGCTGGAGAAGTAAACAGCCCATCCGAGAGGAGCCTCTGGAGGATGGAAGCTTAATGAAGATGAAAATGAAGAGGGCGGTTACTTTTTAGAACTGCAGTGTTATTTTTCAGCAAGTTGAGTAAATCTTCTCTTTCTCTAGCTTCTTCTTCACATGGCTATGCTGATTTTTTAAAAAAAATAATGTTTTAATTTTAGAACAGGTTTTTATTTACAGTTTGTGAAGATGGTACTGAGGGATTTCACAGGCACTTGCCTCCCTTTCTGCGCAAAGCTTTCTGGTGTGTAGTCACCAGGCTGACGCAGGTCAACAGCACTATGCCCCCGGGATATGGGGGCATGAGGCAGGACCTCTTTTTCCATTTTGTTTTTAGTGTGTAACTGGCTCACAATTTTCAAAGCAGAGGATTGGAGTGATATTGGGCAATAGAGTAACATTCTCAAATTGTATTTTAATGGCTAATTTCAGTCTCCCTACCATCTGCCCATCTTTCTAGAAACTGCTAGCAAGCATCCAGCTGGGTAGCGGGTGCTCGTTCCAGGAAGGGCTGGACGAGGTTGCTGGGTTTGCTCTTAGTTTGGTTCAGGGGCTGGTTTAGAGTGTGCTTAGTCACTCAGTCGTGTCCGACTCTGCGGCCCCATGGACTGTATGTAGCCCATCAGACTCCTCTGTCCATGGAATTTTCCAGGCGAGAATACTGGAGCGGGTTGCCGTTTCCTCCTCCAGGGGATCTTCCTGACCAGAGAACTGAACTTGTGTCTCCCACATTAGCAGACGTGTTCTTTACCACTAGCACCACCTGGGAAGCCTGTTGGTTTAGGTGGCAAAGAGCAAATGTCAGGGCAATTTTCTGCAATTTCCCATCGTTGACATTCTTCACAGCAGCAACAGAATATTCTCTACTGCAACCTGCAGAGGGGCTGTTCTAAGACCATTTAAGTGAAAGGTAGACCCTGCTGCCCTCTGGGAGGAGAAAGCAGGCTTTTCTTGTTCGGGGAAGAAAGAAGGACCTGCAGACTCTGCTGGGTGGAGTGGACATCAGGTTTATCTAAGCTTCTTAAATTCTGGTGGTGTCATAGAAACAGCGTGGCGTCGATAGACAGGTGCATAGATCGGTGGAGCAGAAAAGAGAGCCCAGCTGAGTGGACAAACAAATGGCAGAATATCGTGCGTGTGTGTTAGCTGCTCAGCCATGTCTGACTCTCTGTGACCACATGGACTGTAGCCCACCAGGATTCTTTGCCCATGGAATTCTCCAGGCAAGAACATTGGGGTGGGTTGCCATTCCCTTCTCCAGAGGATATTGCTGACCCAGGGGTCAAACCTAGGCCTCCCACACTGTAGGCAGATTGTTTACCATCTGAGCCACCTGGGATGCCCCAACAATAGACTATTACATAGCCAGGAAACGGAATGGACCATTGCATTGATCCATGGAACAACACAGATGAGTCCCAAAATTACTATTTTGAACAAAGGCATCCAGACAAATGGAGTCCATATTGTAAGAATCCATTTATGGTAAAGTCTAGAAAATGCAAAATAGTCCGCAGTGCCTGAAAGCAGATCCGTGGTTGCTGGAGGGAAGCAGGGAGGGACAGAGAGAAGGGCTGACGAAGGAGACACTTCGGGAGGGGTGCGTCTTTTCACCTTTCTGATTGTGGTGATTGTTTCACAAGTGTGTACGTCTATCAGGATTTACCAAGCTGTCTGCCTTGAAAGGAGAGTTTATTATCTGTCGATGTATACTTTCTTGCATGCCAATGATACCTCAATAAAGCTATTGAAATTTTCAAAATTCTTCTATTGAACAACTGCCAAGAGCTTTTCAGCAGAGCTCCCTTTGTTAGAATTAGAGATAAGCCAGGGCCAAAAGTTGCAAGCCAGAAGTCACTTGTTCCAAAGGAGACTAGAGTTTTCTGTGTTGAGTTCAGTCCGACGGGGTAACGGGGTGAGGGGCTGGAGAAGAGCTGGGTGGTTCTTCAACCTTCACCTGCAAGACAGCTGCCTCGGCTGGACTGACCTCCAATAGCAGGGCTTCCTTGCGTGGTGTTAATACAAATGCCTTGCGATTTTCCGTGGGACAGGTCAGAACTTGAGTCCTCCCTCCACCTCGCACTGGTCTCAGCCTTGCCCTCTTGGGCCCTGGCTTGGTCAACATGGGGGAGGTTGTTAGCCCTTCAGTGGAGGGTTGGACGTATTTGTGAGGGGATGGGTGTACTGATGAGAAGGAAGGCCTGGGCTTGAGTGGTGTTCAGTGTGGGCTTTTACTCCTCCCTTCCCTTCCCTCATTCTGCTGGACTTGAGTCTCAGTCTACCAAGTCAGACGTGCCAGAAATTAGGTTTTTTTCTTACTTTTCTGATACTGAATTTTTATCTTTTATCTTCTTTTTTTTTTTTTTTTTTAATTTGAGGAGATCAAACCAGTCAAACCTAAGGGAAATCAACCTTGAAATATTCTTTGGAAGGACTGTTGCTGAAGCTCCAATACATTGGCCACCTGATGCAAAGAGCCAACTTGTTAGAAAAGACCCTGATGCTGGGAAAGATTGAAGGCAAGAGAAGAAAGGGACGACAGAGGATGAGATGGTTAGATAGTACCACTGACTCAATGGACATGAATTTGAGCAAACTCTGGGATATATAGTAGAGGACAGAGGACCCTGGAGTGCTGCTGTCCATGGAGTTGCAAAGAGTTGGACACCAGTTAGTCACTGAACAACAGATAGTTCATTTACAATGTGTTTAGCATTAGGTTACAGCAAAGTCATTCAGTTACATATATATATATATATATATGCACATACATATATATATACTCTTTTTCAGATTCAGTTGTACATACTTATATATGTATGTATATAAATAGAGGTATATACGTATATATATTCTTTTTCAGATTCTTTTCCCTTATAGGTTATTACAAGACATTGAATCTAATTCCCTGCCTTATACAAGTCTAACTGTTTATCTATTTCATAATAGTAGTGTGTATATATGCATATGTTAATTGGTCTGTCCTCCCCCGTCCCCTGTGGTAACCATAACTTTGTTTTCTATGTCTGTGAGTCTAATACTTTTTGACACTGGATTTAATTTCTGCTTTGAGCCATCAGTCCACTGAAGAGTGGGAATCGGTCAGTTTGATGGGTGCCTTTCCCTAGACTAACTTCCAAGTTTCGGGGCCGTGGTGGGGCTGGAGGTCTGCTCAGATGTCCTGGCTGGCCTTTGAGGGACAAGTGGACCGGCTCAGGGTTGAATCAGGCCGGGCTCGACCTCAGCCCCCTGCGGGCCAGGCCTCTTTGCCTCCTCGCACCCCATCCAGGGAAGCGGTTGGCACGGAAGTCAGAGACGTGGGCCTGGAGACTGCTGGGGTGTGAAGCGATGCCCCACCATTTCCGAGCAAGGCAGAAACTTCATTTTTCACATCTGAAGACAATAGAGATTAAAATAATTTAACTTGTAGGGTGTTTGTGAAAATCAAATGAGTCAGCACCAGCACAGCACCCAGGACTTGGCGAGCCTAGCGTAAGTGACACTGACTTTGTTGTGCTGGGGGTGGCGTGCGGACCCTGTCTGTCCTGCTGCGGGCCCTCCAGGCTCTCACAGGAAAGGTGGCCCTTTGCCCTTGCGATCTTCCCCCTGATGACTGGGGTGTTCCCAGGGGTGGAGAGGGCAGGGCCCTGGGCTCCAACACACTCTGCTTGCTTGAGGCTTTTCCCTCCAGAGAGGCCCTTCCCTCCAGAGAGGCCCTGCCTGGCAACCTTTCTCTGGTCTGGGGGAGAAGGGATCCGGGCAGAGCACCTTGCAGCACTCTTCCCAAGAATACACCCATAAAGTGTCTCCTACCAGGCTCGCAAATCTCAAAGCCAAGGCCCGAAGCTTTCGCTTCTGCACTCTAGGTGACACAGGGCACCAGAGATGAGGGTCACGTGCAGACACCCATGATGGAATGCAGGAGGCACTCGGGCACCAGGGCATACGGGGGCACCCTTTGTTAGTGTCTCTAAATACTCTCTCCACCTGGTTCGCTGGAGTCGGAGAGGAGGCTCCTGGGGCAGAGGGAGCGTCGCCAGCAGAAGCCCCCTGGCGCCCTGACCCCGCGTGGACCGAAGCCAGATGACTGAGTTAGGTTTCCCCACACGGAGACCAGCTGGGGTCAGAATCCCCTGCAGCACAGGCTCAGGAGAGGGGGCTATCTGTGACTTGATGCCCTTTGCAAAGGTCAGGGCTCAGCAGAAAGGAGTGAGAATGATCCAGGAGTAAAATGAACTCTTAACTCACTCTCTTCCGGGCACACAGGATGTGTGGGCACATGTGATGTGTTCTAAGGTAGCCTAATGGGTGGGCTGATCATGTTTTGGAGAACTCCAGTTGAAAAATATGAATTGAAGAGCAATGTCATTCTGCCACCTGGTGGCGATGTTGTTCTGTGAATTCTTTTTGTTTCTGTGGCTGGCAACCTAAGGACTAGCAGAGAGCATTAACTTCTCCTGAAAGGATGAGTGTTTAATTCTACACTGTGTCTTTTTAACTCCCCTTACGCTCTGCTGGCTCAGCTGGTAAAGAATCTGCCTGCAGGGAGACCTGGGTTCGATCCCTGGGTTGGGAAGATCCCCTGGAGGAGGGAAAGGCTCCCCACTCCAGTATTCTGGCCTGGAGAATTCCATGGACTGTACCATCCATGGGGTCACAAAGGTTCGTTCACAACTGAGCGACTTTCACTCACTACACTCTGTATGAAAGACAGATTACTTAAAATACCCCATTAAGATCAGTCTTTGAGGTTATGACACTTAAAAATATTCATTCAACAAACATCACAAGGTTCTGGGGGGAAAAATATACAGCTTCTGTCTTCAACAAGCCTAAAATAGACCTGAAGAAACAAGTACATTTTATGCAAATTTCTATATTACAAGGCAAAACCCTTAAGTATGTGCGTCATATGAAGAGCTCTGGATAGATGGGGAAGGAAGTTGATGACATCATGGGAAACTAGGTGGGGGGGCGGGTCTGATGAGGGAGGTGGCACCGGAGATCAGGACGCCACCCAGCACAGGAGGGACATGAGAGGGTCTGCGAGGTAGAAAGCTCGTTGGATTAGAGAAGTGATCTGCAAACTTTTTTGATCATGTACCTCTAAAAAATCAAACAAACAAACGAAGTGAGCATGCATCCCATTAAAAATCTCTCGTTCATAAATGATAAACATTTGCAGATATAGCATGTACATTAGAAGGCATATATTACAAAAGAAAAGACTAAAATAACAGAAGAGATCAGTCCTGGTATTTCTTCATATTTCCCACTGGTCTAGCCAACTGGGTCCCCACTCTGGGCAGGGGAGGCACCCTCACAGACCACCAGTGTGCCAATCTGTTCTTCTCTGCCCCCATGAGGAAGGGCTGATTCTCCTGAGGACCAGGGTCAATTGCCCCTGCTGGCATGATGAATCCTTTTTTTTTTTTTTTTCAGCTTATCTCTTTATTTGGTCTGTGCTGGGTCTTTGTTGCTGCGGGTGTTTCTCTAGATGCGATGAGCGGGCTTCTCTCATTGCAATAGCTTTTCTTGTTGGGGAACACGGATTCTAGGGAGCCCGGGCTTCAGGAGTTGAAGCACCTCGGCTCAGTAGTTTCGGCTCCCAGCCTCTAGAGTACAGGCTCAATAGTTGTGCTGGTGGGCTTAGTTGCTCTGAGACACGTGGGATCTTCCCGGACCAAGGATCAAAACTGCGTCCCCCGCAATGGCAGGTGAATTCTTAACCATGGGACCAAGCTGTGGTTTCTGCAGTGGTCATGTATGGATGTGAGAGTTGGACTGTAAAGAAAGCTGAACATTGAAGAATTGATGCTTTTGAACTGTGGTGTTGGAGAAGACTCCTGAGAGTCCCTTGGACTGCAAGGAGATCCAACCCGTCCATCCTAAAGGAGATCAGTCCTGAATATTCATTGGAAGGACTGATGCTGAAGCTGAAATTCCAATACTTTGGCCACCTGATGCGAAGAACTGACTCATTTGGAAAGACCCTGATGCTGGGAAAGATTGAAGGCAGGAGGCGAAGGGGACGACAGAGGATGAGATGGTTGGATGGTATCACTGACTCAATGGACATGAGTTTGAGTAAACTCTGTGAGTTGGTGATGGACGGAGAGGCCTGGCATGCTGCAGTCCATGGGGTCACAAAGAATTGGACACAACTGAGCCACTGAACTGAACTGGACCTCCAGGGAAATCCCACCAGCTTATCTCTTGCTGAACAGGGTCCGATGGCCACTGTGACCCAAGGCGAAGCAGACCTCTCCTGGAAGGCAGGGCCTCTCAGCCCTCAGATCCAGGCTCCTTCTGGATTCATCCATCCATCCTCGACCAAGAACGTTTCCCGGGCAGTGTTCTTCCAAAGGAGTCCTGTTTCCTGTTTGGTGGGAGCTGAACCATTAGCCTAGGGTTTGGACTCAGAACAGGGGTACAGCTTTGCTCCTGTGAGTGGCCCCTGATGCTGCCTGTGGTGACTGGAGTCTCTGTAACTAACAAGAAGAGGAGCAGGGAAAAATGTGAGTCCTTCTGCTCCAACAGACCTAGCAGGGAGTAACTGGGTCACTTCTAGAACAATCATCGCACCCTGGTCAACAGTACAGATTTCATCCTTTGCGTTGTATGATGGTTTCTTTTCCATTAGTATGTCATGCGTGTTCTCTTAAGCAAAATGTGTCACAAGTAATATGGCATTTTCATCGTGGACCTTCCCTGGTCATCAAATACCTCCATCTTCTTTTAGAATTTCTTGTCCTTATTTTTAGATAATTCAAGGTATCTCTGTCTCAGGGTTGTAGAAATTCCCCAAATGAAATTAATTTAAATTCCCCTAAAATACCAAACCCCACAATTCTTAAGGGTGGAGAAGAGTAGAGAGGGAAGAGAAAGACTATTTGAGCAAACAAGTGAGAGATGTCATCATTCCCCAAATACAGGGAATCATAATGAATCATATTCTGGGTCTTACGCGTTAATGGCTCAAGGGGGTGCTAGGCTTGCCTCTGCTACCAGTTGCTGATTCTTTGATGTTTCTGACTTTCCATGATGTTTACCACAGCTAAGAAAAGCTTGAAGGGTGTAACAGCAAATAGAGGGTTTGAATCATTCATTTCTTGCCAGAGAAAAGCTCACCAAGCACTGTCTGGACTGATTATAAAAAATAGGTCATGACTGATTCTTCTACTGTATTGTCCAACCCTTCATGTTAGGCCAAATGCCTAATCTCAGGCTTCTTCCTGGTGTTTATCCCTCTTACTCAGACTTCTCCGGAAAAATAGAAAATACTCATTAGGGTGTTACTTTCCTGTTCATTTATTTATCAACCATTTTATTGAATTCTTCTTATGTGCACAGTATTGAATTGGTCACTTAGAAGCCACAGCATTGAACGTGTTCTTGGCTCAAAAGGGTGATGAGCCAACTGGTGTGGTACAAGGGGTTTGCTAGAACTTGTAAAGCAAGGTTTGTTTTATCCAGAATAGGTATGTTGGAAAAGATCTCCAACTCCATTCCACAGATGCCTGGTCTTTAAATAAAAAATACATGACATAGACAGGTTTATTGAGGCTTCCCTAGTGGCTTAGATGGTAAAGAATCTGCCTGCAATGCAGGAGAGCTGGGTTTGATCCCTGAGCTGGGGAGATCCCCTGGAGCAGGAAATGGCAATCCACTCTAGTATTCTTGCCTGGAAAATTCCATGAACAGAGGAGCCTGGTGGGCTACAGTCCATGGGGTTGTAAACGGTCAGACATGACTGAGTGACTAGCACTTTCGCTGAGATATAATTCATATACCATACAATTTGCCTATTTAAAGTGTATAATTCGGTGGTATTTACATGTATTCACAGATATGGGCAGTCATCACCACCATCAGTTTTAGAGCATTTTCACCACTTCAGAAAGAAACCCCTTCCTCTCTGGCTACCCATTCCCCCACCACCCCTCCCTAAGCAACTCCTCACCTTCTTTCTCTGTAGATTGCCCTTTCTTGGGCATTTCATACAAACGGAATGACATCATATATGCTATTTCTGTGCTTGTCAACACTTGTTAGCGCACCTTTTTGCTTTTAGCCATTCTAGCGAGTGTGAAGTGGTACTCTGTGGTTTTGATTTGCATGTCCCTAGTGACTGATGCTGCTGAGTATCTTTTCATGCACTTACTGGCCTTTTGTATATCTTTCTTGCAGAAGCAACTATTGCATTCCTCTGTCCATTTTAAAATTAGCCTATTTGTCTTTTTATAATTGCGTTGTAAGAAGGTGCCTGGTCTTTAAAATGAGTTAATATTTAAAGCAGCATATTTCAATCAGGGGATACATGGCCCTTAGGAGTTTGATGTATGTATCATGTTTTAAGAAAAACTTTCCAAAAAGTATACATCTGCCAATCATGAAGTCTCACAAAGCAATTTAACTCTCAGATTTCTTTCGTTGAGTCAAGGATTATCGCAACCCAGCATGATCACATGAGTTACATCAGGCTCATCAGCAGCTGACAGTGTGGAGTTCTCTGGAGTGAGACTGATGACCCGGACACTGTGGGCAGAGCCATGTCTCAGTGTCTGAACTGGACACACCCAACACGCATGCAGCCTCAGACAAGAAGAGAAAGTGACACGCCAAATCTTAGCAGTGTGTATGGTCATTCATTCAGTCAACAAACAAGAGGCACTTTGTGGTGAACCTGTGAGAATAGTTTCTGAGGGAATAATTGATTTCCACCTATCTCTTCTGTAGGTGTGCAATTTCTTTTTTAAGATACCTAATTTACGTACGTATTTTTGGTAGCGCTGAGTGTTCACTGCTGCAAGCGGGCCTTCCCTAGTTGCGGAGAGTGGAGGCTGCTCCTGGGGCACGGGCTTCTCGCGTTGGGAGCACCGGCTCCGGGGCAGACGGGCTTCAGTGGTTACAGCAGGAGGGCTGCGGGAGTAGCGGCTTCCAGGCTCTGGAATGCAAGCTCCGCAGTTGCGCCACATGGCTTTAGTTGCTCCACAGCATGTGGGATCTTCCCGAACCAGGGATCAAACCCAAGTTCCCTGCATTGGCAGGCAGATTCTTATCCACTGGACCACAAGGGGAGTCCTGCAGGTTGTTATTTAAAAGGAGACCACATGCATTATCATTATTATTTCAGCATTCTTCTGGCTAAAGATAACCCACTCCATTTTCTTATACCTTGTTATCATTTCTCGTGCTCTCTCCAGGGTCTTCATTAGCAAATATGTAATGTGTATAACTGTGGGAAGTTCTTAAAGGGATGGGAATACCAGACCACCTGACTTGCCTCCTGAGAAATCTGTATGCAGGTGAAGAAGCAACAGTTAGAAATGGGCATGGAACAATGGACTGGTTCCATATTGGGAAAGGAGTACATCAAGGCTGTGTGTTGTCACCTTACTTATTTAACTTACATGCAGAGTACGTCATGCGAAATGCTGGGCTAGATGAAGCACAAGCTGGAATCAAGATTGCCAGGAGAACTATCAATAACCTCAGATATGCAGATGACACCACCCTTATGGCAGAAAGCGAAGAGGAAATAAAGAGCCTCATGATGAAAGTGAAAGAGGAGAGTGGAAAATGCTGGCTTAAAACTTAACATTCAGAAAACTAAGATCATGGCATCTGGTCCCATCACTTTACGACAAATAGATGGGGAAACAATGGAAACAGTGAGAGACTTTATTTTCTTGGGCTCCAAAATCACTGCAGAAGGTGACCGCAGCCATGAAATTAAAAGACGCTTACTCCTTGGAAGAAACACTATGACGAACTTAGACAGCATATTAAAAAGCAGAGACATTACTTTGCCAACAAAGGTCCATCTAGTCAAAGCTACGGTTTTTCCAGTAGTCATGTATGGATGGGAGAGTTGGACTATAAAGAAAGCTGAGTGCTGAAGAATTGATGCTTTTGAACTGTGGTGTTGAAGGAGACTCTTGAGAGTCACTTGGACCGCAAGGAGATCCAACCAGTCAATCTTAAAGGAACTCAGTCCTGAATATTCATTGGAAGTACTGATGCTGAAGCTGAAATTCCAATCCTTTGGCCACTTAATGAGAAGAGCCGACTTATTAGAAAATACCCTAATGCTGGGAAAGATTGAAGGCAGGAGAAGGGGATAACAGAGGATGAGATGGTTGGATGGCATCACTGACTCGATGGACGTGAGTTTGAGTAAACTCCGGGAGTTGGTGATGGACAGGGAGGCCTGGCGTGCTGCAGTCCATGGGGTCACAAAGAGTCGGACACGACTGAGCGACTGAAATGAACTGAGTGTGTAAAAAGTATAGGGTTATAATTTGGACGTATTGGCTCTACTTTAGAATCTCACCAATGGCGGAGCAGAAGGCTGGGTATGTTCTGTTCCTATCCATATACTGTGGCATCATCTATTCCTATTGAAAAACTCCAGCATCCCCTGATCTAATTGATACACTCTGGCATCTCCTATTCCTGTTGATGATACAGTCTGGCATCCTGCTTATCCTCGAACCCCTTCCCTCCTCCAAATCATGGACACCACTTCCTTTTCTAATATGGAAGAATTTTAAAGCTCTAGTAAGCGTTGTTGTCCTCTCTGAAATTTTTGCTAGGGTCTGTGTGCCTTCCCTACTCCGGTCTCTTGACCACAGCGTTGGTTTTCTCTCCCCGTACTGTCACGGTGTGCACTCTCTGCAAAGCCTTCTCCAAATTTACTGAGTACAATTAGTCATTTCCAGCCATGAACTTCCTGTGCACTTTCCAGAGTCCTTAGTGATGCTGGTTAATTCCTTTGCTCATTTGTCCATTTGTTCAACAGTTATTTGCAGGTGCCTACTACTTGCCTGGAGAATCCCACGGACAGAGGAGCCTGGCAGGCTACAGTCCAAGACAACCCAACTTGGGGACTAACCCATCACCCCCACCACTACAGGCAGGTGCTGGGCTAGGAGGATAGAAACCACTGCAGCGAAATCCCCACCCTCACTGAGCCGACGGCCGAGCAGGGGAACCTATAGACAAATAAGTGACAATACCGTGTGAAATGCTACGGAGTGAAAAAGAAAAGAAAAGAGTGCTGAGATAGAGAAGAAGACGTGGAGAAAACGACCGTTTGGCTTGCTCGCAGCTGGCCTCTCTGAATTTGAGAAGGCGCCAGTTTCCTCTGCTGGTGTGGGAAAGTGTGTTCCTGGCAGAAGAAACTGGAGACATAGGAGCCTGAGTTAGGAAAGAATGCGCGAGCGCCGTTCACAAAAGGGGCCAGTGGGACAAAAGGTTAGTGTGTGCAGCGGGGGAGGTGGAACCAGAGGGGGAAGAACAGGTTCAGGATTTTGGAGGCCCGAAGCCAAAGTGTGGATTTATTCACAAGGAAACAATATTCCTTTAGCAGGAGATGGCAGCCGCCTCATGATAGGCGTGCATTTCTGGATCCACAGACCAAGGTGTGCAGACAGGTGACTTCTCCAAAATGGATTTTGACTTAGCTGACAACGTTTTGAAGGAGGAGAACTTCATCTTGCTGTAATCCGGTTCCCCCTGGTCTCTGGGCTTCCCTGGTGGCTCAGCGGTAAAGAAAGCTGCCTGCAATGCAGGAGTCACTGGAGATATGCGTTTGATCCCCAGGTCAGGAAGATCCCCTGGAGGAGGCAATGACTACCACTCCCGTATTCTTGCCTGGAGAATCCCTTGGACAGGGAAACCTGTCCATAGGGTCTTGAAGAGTCGAACTCGACTGAAGTGACTTAGCACGCATGCATGCTGGTCTCTGCGGAAAGTGCTTGGTGAATTGATGATCCTCTCCAACTTCTCTCCCCAGGTGATGCTGGGGTTTGGGAAAGACTCCCACACCATCCTGAGGTGGGGAGGTGCTCACAGTTCTCGGTCATCTTGTTCTTGTTTGCCTCCAAGGAGGCACACCATTCTGCAAGGCCACCCTCACCGGGCCGTCTTCACTGGTCTCTGTCTCAATGGGGAGAGCCCTGCTGGGACACCTGGCCACTCCGACTGGTTCCCTGCTGCCTCGCCCCTCTGAGAAGCTTCTCACAAGCCCACCTGCCTTAGCACCTTAGCATTGCTGCCCAACTACACAGGTGCCCCATGGCACAGAAATTGTCTTGGGGGTTTGCAGCCTGTAGGCTGATGCCCTGGGCGCCAGGCATCCTTCAGTTTATGTGGGATTTCCACCATGCTGGCGGTATTCTCCCGTTCCAGCAGTCAGCCGGGGAGATGGTGCTGGGCCCTCTCAGCATTTCAGTATGGATGACTCACCGTTTCCCTTTTTTCTCACCTGCAGGCTGAACTCTGCCTTCTGGGTGGGAAGTGACTCTTATGTTTCCACTGTTTTCTGCCCTGGAGGCAGGGTTGCCCCAGGTCTGGAAAGTGTAACAGGGTCCCGGCATTCTACCTGGGGGGTTTAAAAACTAGATCCACCTAAGCCCACCTTGATTAAAGGTCAGCTCTCCCTTCAATCCACCAGCCCCACTTCAGGGTGCCTACCTCTAGGATAACCTCTGTCCTTACTCTGGGGGACTCTGGCACGTCCTGGGCTCTCAGACAGTGCACTGAGAAGTCTTGGGGCACAAGTGTGAGAACCAGCCAACCAGAACCTTTAGATTGGTGGGCATCGGGCTGCTGATTATCAACAAAGGGCACCAAGGGCTGGTCTCTCTCCCTCTTTCAGCCTCAAGGCTGCCAGAGGCCACACCTGCCTGGTGTTCTGGGAGGGATACCCCCTACCTTCCTCTCTGCTTCTTCAGCTTCTGGAATTTTTTGTTTGTTTGGCTGTGCCGGGTCTTAGCGGTGGCACTAGGGATCTTTGATCTCCGTTCCAGCACGTGGCATCTTTAGTCTTGGTGTGCAAACTCTTAGCTGGGTCATGTGGGACCAAGTTTCCGGGCCAGGGACTGAACCCGAGCCTGCCGTGTTGGAAGCTTGAAGACTTAGCCGCTGGACCACCAGGGAAGTCCCATCTTGGCGCATTCTATCTCTGCTCTGGGAACCTAACCTGGGTCAGGAACTTCGCATCTGAGTTTTCACGTCCTCAGGGCCCCCAGACGACGGCTACTGAGCCCGGCTGACAAGTCCTTGGAATCGTTCTTCCCATCTGGGTCAAGTGGGTGACTCAGGCCCATGGGTAGGGAGGAGGTCCGGGGTTACCAGAGGACAGCTTTCAGGTGGAGTGGGCTTGGATCGCTGAGAGGGAAACTCACTGGCGAGTGCATTGAAACTTGATTCTAGAACATTTTGAACATCTAAAACATCCCAGTGGCTGTTGCAAAGCAGCAGAGAATGGAGGAAGACCAGTCAGGAAGCTAGAGTGGATGATGGGCTGGGCCTGGGGGTAGCCCTGGCATTGCAGTCACACAGAACTGTCCTGATTTGTTCTGGGTTTTGTAGACCTACTATCGGGCTTCCCCAGTGGCTCAGATGGTAAAGAGTCTGCCTGCCATGCAGGAGATCTGGGTTCGATCCCTGGGTCAGGAAGATCCCTTGGAGAGGGAATGGCATCCCATTCCAGTATTCTACTGTGTGTGCCTCGAAGTCAGGGACCTCACTTCATGATTTCAAGGATGCTTGAAATAATGCAGACGAGTTCTGCATATGAGTGGCGTTTATGAATTCCATTCCAGTCTGTTGTTCAGCCTTCCAGGGTCATCTTGATGACATTCTTGTTCTGGCAAAGACTAGCCATTCCATATAAATTTTGATTAATGGCAACAACTAGCCAAAGAAAGCAGCTGTCCTTTGTAAACACACTCAGAATGTATTTCGTCTCCTGAAGAGTCATCTCCTGAGGGGATACAGTCAGGAAGGGTCCTGTTTGGAGGCGATTAGACAGTGTCATTAAAAGAGAGTGTGCATTTGCGGTTTGTTCTTGAAAGGCATCTAGTTTCTCTCTTTAGCCTAAAGCCAGCAAGTCCCCAATTTGGGCAAATTAGAGTTTGGGAAGGCTTGGCACAGCCCATGCGAGCGATCTTCCTCATTTTCCAAAAGGGAAAGATTTCCTGGCGGGACGCCCAGGTCAATGGGCGACACACCCCCTGGGGCTTGTGTGATTCCCGCGGAGACTTCCCGTCCCTTTGGTGACAAAGCTGTCTGGGCTGTGTGAACAATCACACCATCCGCCTTGGGTCTACGGGACAGGAAAGCATGAAGCAAGAGCCCCTATGTATAATCAGCCCACTCTACCAGGCTTTTCTAACTTCTGTAACCACAATGCCTCTAGCATACTCTTGGGAAACAGAAAATCATGATAAGAACTGCTCAGTGGAGCCATTTCACAGATGCTAGAATAGAATTGCTTCAAGTTCAAGGTGGAAAAGCAAACACAGAGCAAATGCACACTCAGAAGAGCTGGTTCCTGGGAACCATTTTCTGGAGTAGCAGCCTGTAACGCTGGACGTTTTTCTTAAGCTACGAGGAAGATGAATCCTTCCATGAGAGCATCCGTAGGCCTGGAGCCAGGGAGGGGCGTTGCTTATTTCAAGACTGTTAATTGTAAACAGGGTTGCTGGCAGGGTTTCTTTACATATACCAGAAAAATGTATTTTAAAATCAAAGAGCATCCTTACCCCTGCCCCCATGGAGTTATGACAGAGATAATGAAGACTAAGGTGACTGCTGCATGAAGGTGGGTGAGGTGATGTCACACCTCACTTAGAAACCAGAAGCATCTTATTCTAAGGGTCCTGAGCCTTTTGGCTTCAGGATTCCTTTGCACTCTTAAAAATTACTGAGGGCCTCAAAGTGGTTTGTTTGTTTTTGAATGTAGCTTAAATCTACTGAGGGGCTTCCCTGCTGGCTCAGATGGTGAGGAGTCCACCTGGTCAGGAAGATCCCCTGGAAGAGGGCATGGCAACCCACTCCAGTACTCTTGCCTGGAGAATTCTATGGACAGAGGAGCCTGGTGGGCTATAGTCCATGGGGTTGCAAAGAGTTGAAGACGACTGAGTGACTAACACTTTCACTTTTTAAAATATCTACTGATATTTACTATATTCTATATTAAAACTGAGAAATTTTAAAAACACAGTAATAATGAAACCCGCATACCATTAGCTGAACGATCTGACGTCACTTCAGGGAGACAGGGGAAGACACCACTGTATGAGTGTGAAAGAGTAAAAAAAGAAAAATGAATCTTAGTATTACTATAAAAATAGCTTTGATCTCATGGACACCGCGAGGAGGTCTCAGGACCCCTCAGGGGTCCATGAACCACACTTTGAGGACCACCAGTATAGAGACATGTGAACGGCTCCTGGCTCTCTGCTGAATGCCACAGAAGAATGAATTCTATGCACAGAAGGACACAGTTAATACTGTCTAGTGTGACATCTTCAGCCCAAAGGAAGGGTCACAGCACAGTGTGGTGAGGAGTCCCACTGTACGGAGATTCAACATGCCCGCCCAGAGCAGGTGTACAGCTAGAGTGCAGCAGAGCTGAATGCCAAGTTCATTCAGCACACGATCTGGTCACTGATATTTAAAAACCCGTCACCACGCCTGTACTATTTATTGAGCACTGCATGTGTGTGGGGCACACGGACATCCTCCATCAAGACAGAGCTGGGCACGTCCAGCCTCTAACTGCTATCTGTATTTTACAGATTCAGAAATTAAAGCGCAGGGAGGCTAAGTCAGTCATCCGGGTGGCCCAGTAGGAAGGTAGGAGGAGAACAGGGCTCCAGACACAGGACGCCTTTTGAAAGCCCAGATGCTTAACTACAAAACCTTAGTACGCGGGGAATTCCCTGGTGGTCCAGTGGTTGAGAACCCGCCTGCCAATGCAGGGGACACGGGTTCAATCCCTTGTCCAGGAAGATCCCACATGCCTTGGAGCAACTAAAGCCACACGCTGCAGCTACTGAGCCTGTTCCCCAGAGCCTGTGCTCCACAACGAGAGAAGCTACCTCTGTGAGAAGCCCACACACAAGCAGAGAGTTAGCCCCTGCTCTCCACAACTGGAGAAAGCCTGCACGCAGAGGGTTAGCCCCTGCTCTCCACAACTAGAGAAAGCCTGCACCCAGAGGGTTAGCCCCTGATCTCCACAACTAGAGAAAGCCTGCACGCAGAGGGTTAGCCCCTGCTCTCCACAACTGGAGAAAGCCTGCACGCAGAGGGTTAGCCCCTGCTCTCCACAACTAGAGAAAGCCTGCACGCAGAGGGTTAGCCCCTGCTCTCCACAACTGGAGAAAGCCTGCACGCAGAGAGTTAGCCCCTGCTCTCCACAGCTAGAGAAAGCCTGCACGCAGCAACAAAGGCCTAGTGTGGCCAAAAAAAAAAAAAAAAAAAAACCACATAGTACATTCCGAAAACACCGCTGTGCCTGCAAGGGCCTATGAGAACAAGGCTCAGACAAGCAGACCATGGCACTAGTCGGTCTCTCTTGCTAGCTGGATTCAACATCCAGTGCGTGTGTGCATGCCTGCATGCTCAACTGTGTCTGACTCTTTGCATCAACATCCACTGACGGAATGTTATGACATGCTTGGTGTTGTGTGGAAGAAAAACTTCTCCCTTCCTCCTTTGATTAAATTGGTCTAATAATTATATTGACTGGTCTAACAACTAAATTGGGCTTCCCTGGTGGCTCAGCTAGTAAAGAATTCACCTACAATGTGGGAGATCTGGGTTCTATCCCTGGGTTGGGAAGATCCCCTGGAGAAGGGAATGGCTGTCCACTCCAGTATTCTGGCCTAGAGAATTCCATGGACTGTATGGTCCATGGGGTCACAAAGAGTCGGACACGAATGAGTGACTTTCACTTTCCAACAACTAATTTGATACGACAGACTAACAGGAGAAAACCAAATTTAATTACATGGGAGCCCAAAGACGTGAGGCTCAGGGCAGGTCGGGCAGCTGGGGCTTATATGAAGTTCCTGAGGTAAGAAGTGGGATGGAGTCTGGGCCTTCCAAGAGGAGGAAGGTGGTTTGTTCACAGGCCATGAGAGGAGCAGGTGTTTGGTAACTGGATGTTTGCCCTGCCGCAGATAGGTCATTCAGATAAAATGTTATCTCTAGAAATAGCTCCCTTTCTGGCCCTGTCTAATTTTTTTCAGGTAGTTAAGGGAAAAGTAATCAGTTTTCTTGACTCTGCTGGGTCTTGATTGCCTTCGGCTAAAAACAGTCCACTCGGCAAAGTGGCACATTTTGGGGTGGCCCGGCCTACTCCACTTCAGCGTTGTATTCGATCCTGTGGAGGACACAAGAAATAACACGTAGGCACAGAAATCATATAAAATATAGCCCCTGCCTCTGAGTTTACCAAAATAAATACCCCTACATGGGGGGTTAACTAAACACATGTATTCGTATATGAAAGTGAGAAGTGAAGGTGTTGGTCACTTCAGTCATACCCGACTCTGTGTGACCCCATGGACTGTAGCCCACCAGGCTCCTCTGCTCATGAAATTCTCCAGGCAAGAAAACTGGAGCGGGTTACCATGCCCTTCTCCAGTGGATCTTCCCAACCTAGGAATCAAAGCTGGGTCTCCTACATTGCAGGCAGATTCTTCACTGTCTGAGCCACCAGGGAAGCCGTAGTTAGTATATAGTGAATGCCAAACGAGAGGAGTGTCCTTGACATCCAAATCAAGAGGCTACTGGGCTGGAGGGACCTACAAGCCATCATGGAGAAGGAGGATTTGTGCTGGGCTGAAAGGCAAGATGTATGGTTGTGAGAGTTGGACCATAAAGAAAGCTGAGTGCCAAAGAATTGATGCTTTTGAACTGTGGTGTTTGAGAAGACTCTTGAGAGTCCCTTGGACTGCAAGGAGAGCCAACCAGTCCATCCTAAAGGAGATCAGTCCTAAATATTCATTGGAAGGACTGATGTTGAAGCTGAAGCTCCAATACTTTGGCCACCTGATGTGAAGAGCTGACTCATTTGAAAAGACCCTAATGCTGGGAAAGATTGAAGGCAGGAGAAGGGGACGACAGAGGATGAGATTGTTGGATGGCATCACTGACTCGATGGACATGAGTATGAGCAAACTCTGTGAGTTGGTGATGGAGAGGGAGGCCTGGCACGCTGCAGTCCATGGGGTCGCAGAGTCGGACATGACTGAGCGACTGAACTGAGCTGAAAGGCAAGAGAGATCTACAGGAAGAAAGACCAGAATCAGAAGCTAGACTTCAGCTGAGCCCCAGTTCTGTCGTCACTCAGATGGATGAGTTGGAGTCCAGTCAAGGCATCCTGGGTGAGAGGGAAGCCACGCAGCTGGGACAGGCAGGCACTGACACGGCCTCACTGTCTCTGGGCAGCAGTCAGCCCCTTTCCTTGCTCACATGCAATGGGAGCGTCCCAAGTCCTGCCACCCCCGTGTGGCCTGTCCAGCCTGGAGCTGGTCCTCAGCCAGTGGCACCCCATAAACATCAGCTCCACTCATTCTTCTCATAGTTTCCCAGCTGAGCACTTCTGCCCGAACCTCCTCTGTATCTCGCAGACACGTATTTCAGGCCCTCCGCTCCCGTGTTCTACAACCTTAGGCCAGTCGCTCTGACCTCTTGTGAACCGCAATTTGCTCCTGTATAAAATGAAGAAAATGATGCCTGGGACTGCCCCAGTGGTCCAGTGGCTAAGACTCCAAGTTTCCAGCGCAGCGGACCTGGGTTCATTCCCTGGTCAGGGAATTAGATTCTCCATACCAAAACTAAAGATCCAACGCCACAACAAAGATATGGCACAGCCAAATAAATTAATATTTTTTAAAAGTGATGCCTTTCAGAGTTTTGAAAGAGAATGACTGTCAACCAGCCACTATAACACTTGGCACGTCATAAGTTCTTGATAAGTTAGAACAGCTATTTATGATCCATCTCTGGTATACTGTACCTATGACACAGTTGCCAGCAATACAGTTTATGAGATGTTGTATTGGATTGCTTAATTTCTTTGTTTCAGATTTCAAATAATCATGGAACTAGGTTCATCGTGGAAAGATAAAAAAAATAAATAGAAAGAAAAATACTTGTTACTTGAGCAAAACATCTCTAGGGAAAGACAGGGAGAAGGAGACATTTTAACTTTATAAGCTGCTGGGTACTTCCTGATCTTCATAAATAACCACAGCTGTGATTAGTTGCTCAGTCAAGTCTGACTCTTTGTGACCCCATGGATCATAGCCCGCCAGGATCCTCTGCTCATGGGATTCTCCAGGCAACAATATTGGAGTGGATTGCCGTTGTCTTCTTCAGGGGATCTTCCTGACCCTGAGATCAAACCCTGGTCTCCCTCACTGGAGGCAGATTCTTTACCATCTGAGCCACCAGGGAATCCTCTCTGAGGGCTAGTCAGACCTAGCACACAGTGATTTACTCAGGGGCAGAGGATGGCTAGCTAGTCAAAGAGGAGTGCTTTGTTTATTGACTTTTGGCTGCACTGAGTCTTCGTGGCTCACTCGGGCTTTTGTTAGTTGCATGGGCTTCTCATTACAGCGGCTTCTCTTATTGCAGAGTTTGGACTCAGGTGCGTAGGTTTCAGCTGTTGTAGCAAGCGGGCTTAGTTGCCCTGTGGCATGCGGAATCTTCCCATGTCCCCTGCATTAGCAGGCAGATTCTTAACTGCCGGACCACCAGGGAAGTCCAAAGAAGGATGCTTTTTTGACTCTAGTCTCATCCCTCAAACTCAGCTTTCCCCATTGCTGTTTCCCAGAAAAGGAAGACAGGAAGGAAGAAAGGAAGTTAGTTTTGTAGGAACCTTCACCCACTGCCTCATCATTTTGATAGGCTAATAGTTACTGCTGCTTTCTTCCCACCAGGTTTTATTTCTCATGTTGGTTGGGGATTTCAAGCTAGGAGAAGTGACGGCTTGCAATTAAAAAAAAAAAATTATTCAAGACAGATGAAAATTTCATTTTTAACGAAATAAAGACGTCAAAGGCCTTTGACAATGTGACTGAGATCAGTGATGACTCGGGGGAGGACTTGTGTGATTATTTTAATATTACCAATACTCATATTGGCTGAGCTCTATAATTGGCATGCCACGGTCACACTCACTGCCATACCATTTAAATCTTTAGATCTCATAACTACCCTTTGAATGGGGTTTTCACTTAGGATGCCTTAGCTGAAATAACAGATAACCCATTTCAAAGATAAAGAGAAGTTGGACTTTTTTTTTTTTTAGCTCACATGCAAAGAAGTCTAGAGAAAAGTTTCTCTCTGCCATTTGCATTGTCAAATGTTCCCTAAAGCTGGTAGGATGGATGCTGGTGGTGATTAGATCTGTACGATTCCCCGTTTATGCCTTGGGGGACAAAGAGAGAGGCTAGCTTTCTGCAGCAGCATTTTCTTAAGAGCAAGGACCTCAATTTTCCAGAAGCCTCCAGGAATCCACTCTTCATGTCTCACTGATTCAGAATGAGTTGGGCACGTCCATTTCTAAATTAAAACAGTTCAGGAGACAAACATCTTTGATTGCCTTAGATTACTAAATAGTCAACCACAACATCCTCAACACGTGCCCATTTTCTAGCTCCGGGTTGTCAGACTATATAGCCCTTGGACCAAATCTGGCTAACAGGCGGTCCTTGTAAATGAAGTTTTATTGAAACACAGCCATGCTCATTTATTTATGTAGATTTATAGCTGCTTTCATGCTTCTATAGTAGAGCTGAACAGTTATGACGGAGACCACAATGCCTAAAATGTTTGCCGTCTAGTCTTAATAGAGAGTTTTGGACACTGGATCTAAATGAAGAAAGTGTGGTTGAGGTTAAACAACCCCCAAAATCAAAGAGCTCATTGGAGGCTGGGACCAGATTGTCACTCAGAAGCTAAGGCTCCCTCTGCTACCAGTTCCACTGGGAGAGTTTCTTGGGATAGGCTTGCATTTTTTGTGATGTGTGCCGTTTGCACACAGCATCACAGACATGGGCCTGCTGAAATAAATATGTCCATAATGATGAACTCAGTTCTTAGGAACGAGTTCACCTGTTGCTATGAACAGAGGAATAGGTTGGGGCATGAGAACCCTGAATTGTAGAATTTATCATGATAACTCTAACACATCATTAAAAACCCCCCACAAATACCAACTGGGATAGGGATAAATTTTGTTGATAACTATTGGGATACAATTAAAGATTTTCAAAAAAATTACTTCACATAAGTGAAAGGTTGATTTGTGTTACCTTGATGAGTTTTTTTAATCACTGAGAATGAGTTTTAGAAATGAAAGAGAAAACAGTGAAATAAATGAATATAGTAGCATGAAAAAGACTTACCCATGATATCTGTTTTTCCTTGATCATGCATATGCCTTCTCCTTCTGACCTTCTATAGCAACCAGTCTCCAAGAGGACATTCAGTTACCCTCACCTCCGCGTTCACACTTCTGTGTAGTCCCCTCCCATGTTATATAAGGACTGGTCGGTGAGACCTACAGAGTATGGCCAAAGTGATGAAACTGGAGGGTTTTGTCACAGAAGGTGTTGCCGCTTCTGTCTTGGTTTCCTGGATTGCTTGCTCCAAGGGAAACCCGGTCACCATGCTGTGAGGACATTCAGGCAATTCTGGGGAGAGGCCCCCACACAGAGGGGCTGAAGCCTCCCGCCGACAGCCGAGCAAACTTGCTGGCCACGGGAGAGCCCTGGAGGCAGATCCAGCCTCTGCCAAGCCTTCAAGTGATGGCAACGTTGATTCACATTCGACTGTGACCCCAGGAGAGACGCTGAGTCAGAACTTCTCTGCCAAACCACAGAAAGTGGGAGACAATAAATGCTTACTGCTATTTCAAGTCATCAAGTTTGGGGTTTTTTTTTTTTGTTAAACAGCAAGACTCAACTGACATATATTTCTTCCATATTGGGTCAAAAGACTCACGGTCGTATTTATTATATAAATATATATTACTTATAATATATTATATGTAAACATTTATATATTTAAAAGTTATATGGAACAGATGCTGAAACTCCAATACTTTGACAACCTGATGCGAAGAGCTGACTCATTGGAAAAGACCCTGATGCTGGGAAAGATTGAAGGCAGGAGGAGAAGGGGATGACAGAGGATGAGATGGTTGGATGGCATCACTGACTTTATGGACAGGAAACAGTTTGAGAAAACTCCTGGAGATAGTGAAGGACAGAGAAGCCTGGCGTGCTGCAGTCCATGGGATCACAAAGAATAGGACACAACTTAGCAAATGAATAACAATAACAATGAAACTTTTGAAACTTGATGAGATAAGAGAAAATGTTGAAAATATCTATGTGGGTATGGCGCGTGCATGCTCAGTTGCTTCAGCTGTGTCTGACTCTTTGTGACCCTATGGACTGTAACCCACCAGGCTCCTCCGTCCATGGGATTCTCCAGGCAAGAATACTGGAATGAGTTGTTATGCCCTCCTCCAGGGGATCTACCCGACCCAGAGAGCGAACTTGCATCTGCCTGTGCCTCTTGCATTGCAGGCTGATCCCCTACCCACTGAACCATCTGGGAAGCCCCACGTGCGTCTTGTAGATATTCCCTATTTCAGTTAGTTTCTCTATTCACTCAATAAACATCTAGGTCCTGCACCGTCACTGTTACTATCCTGCGAACCAGAACAAGCCAAACACAGTCACAGAGCTTGCATTTTAGAAGGATTTTCTCTTCTTCAGTGGATAGCATCCCCAAATACCCTGTCATCCAGCCAGGTACCTGGGAGTCAGCCCAACGCCTCTCTTTCAGCCTTCACAGCTGGTCCCCCGCAAACTGAAGAATTTGCAGTTCTCTCTAGTCTCTGTTTCCGCTGCTGCTGCTGCCTTTGTGGGAACGCTCATCAAAATCCTACCCTGATGGGTCAGTCTCCTGGGGCTGCTCTAACCACATACCATGCTGGTGCCTGGTGGCTGAGAACCTCTGAGACATATCACCTCCCAGTTCTGGAGGCCGGAAGTCTGAGATCAAGCTGCTGGCCGGGTCAGGCTCAGCTGCAGGCTCCTGGGAAGGGCCTGTTCCAGGCATCTCTCCGAACTTCCAGTTGTTCCTTGGCTCTTGGTGGCGTAACTCCAGCCTTCCCTTGGCGTCCTCCTGCTGTGCCCGCCTGCGCCTTCACACCATGTTCTTTCTGTAAGAACACCTGTCATGTTGGATTAAGGGCCCACCCTACATCAGAATGACGTCAGCTTAACCCAGCACCTCGGCAACAGCTCTGTTTCCAAATAAGGCCACATTCTGGGTTAATGGGCTTCCCCAGTGGCTCAGCGGTAAAGAACGTGCCTGCAAAGCAGGAGACACGAGTTCAATCCCTGGGTTTGGAAGATCTCCTGGAGGGGGAAATCGCAACCCACTCCAGTATTTTTGCCTGGGAAATTCCATGAACAGAGGAAAGGATTGGGACTTTAACATCTTCATGAGGGATACAGTTCAACCTAACACCTGGGTTATGTCACAGTCTTTCAACCAGCCTCCCTGCCTCCAGTGAGCCACCCTCATATGAGCCCCATACTTGTCCTTCACAGGGTGGTCAGTGAGATCTGCCTAAAATAAAAATCTGATTATGTGGCTACTCAGCTAAAAATCCTCTGAGTTTCATTTCTCTTTATTATTATTATTCAGTTCAGTTCAGCTCAGTCACTCAGTCGTGTCCAACTCTTTGCGACCCCATGGACTGCAGCACACCAGGCCTCCCTGTCCATCACCAGCTCCCAGAGTTTACCCAAACTGATGTCCATGGAGTCGGTGATGCCATCCAACCATCTCATCCTCAGTTGTCCCCTTCTCCTCCTGCCTTCAATCTTTCCCAGCATTAGGGTCTTTTCAAATGAGTCAGCTCTTTGCATCACGTGGTCAAAGTATTGGAGTTTCAGCTTCAACATTAGTCCTTCCAAAGAACACCCAGGGCTGATCTCCCTTAGGATGGACTGGTTGGATCTCAAGAGTCTTCTCCAACACCACAGTTCAAAAGCATCAATTCTTTGGTGCTCAGCTTTCTTTATAGTCCAACTTTCACATCCATACACGACTAGTGGGAAAACCATAGCCTTGACTAGACAGACCTTTGTTGGCAACGTAATGTGTCTACTTTTTAATATGCTGTCTAGGTTGGTCATAACTTGTCACCCTGCTTATTTATTATTATTGTTACTATTTTATTGAAATATAGTCAATTTATAATGCTGAGTTAGTTTCTGATGCACAGCAAAGTGACTCAGTCCTACATATATGTAAATATATATACATATAAACGTATATGCATATACATATATACATACATATAAATGTACTTTTTCACCTTCTTTCCCACTATGATTTATTACAGGATATTGAATATAGTTCCCTGCTCTGCATAGGAGGAGGACCTTGCTGCTTATCTATTCTATATACGCGTGGATGTGCTCAGTCGCTCAGTTGTGTCTGAGTCTTTGCGGCACCATGGACTGTAGCCTGCCAGGCTCCTCTGTCCATGGGACTTTTTTCCGGGTAAGAATGCTGGAGTGGGGTGCCATTTCCTCCTCTAGGGATCTTCCTGACCCATAGATTGAAGCTGTGTCTCCTGCATTGGCAGGAGCATTCTTTGCCACTAGTACCACCTGGGAAGCCTCATTCTCTGTATAGTAGTTTGCAAATTCCCAGTCCTTCCCTCCCCAAACCCTCTTCCCCCTTGGCAACCACAAGTTTGTTTTCCATGCCTGTGGGTTTGTTTCTGTTTCAAGATAACTTCACTTGTGTCACAGTTTAGATTCCATATGTAAAGTGACACCATGTGGCATTTGTCTTTCTCTCTCTGACTTACCTTCTCTTCAGCAAAGCACAAAGTTCCTCAAAATCTGGCCTGAGCTTCCCTCACGAGCGCCTCCCCTCTGCCTCCGCAATCCTTTCCGCTCCCTTCTGTTCTGGCAGTGTCGACTCCGAGATCATCTTCTCTGGGAATTTCTAGAGGAGATTCCGTTTCCCTTAGTTCCCTGTGGGTAATTGCCTGTCTCCTTATCACACTATGTAGTTAATCACTGGTTTCTTGTCTTCAATCTCTGAGTCCCTCCGGGAAGGAACTGTGACTCCTCGGCATCCCTAGGGCCAGTACAGTGTCGATTAAAAACGAACCACTCAGTATGTGTTTGTTGAATTAACTTTACTGTCTTCTCGTGGGATGATGCGCTTTGTGGAGAGTGAGTGCAGAAGAGAAAGACGGTGTTCCGATGGTCACCTCATTTCTATTACAGTTCTGCGAGAGCCCTCACTCGTACAAGTCTCGCTGATACAGAGCTAGGGCTTGTATTTATTCACAAGCTCCTGACTCTCCTCGTAGACAACATTGTAAAGCGGGGAAACCACAGCCCATATCCTGAGTCAGATCACGGTTTGGTTGAAGAACGTTATTTCCCATCTTCTCACTTACTTCAGGAGAACTTGAGTGAACATCTATGATTAATCTGAGGACTTTTCTTTCCAACCACCAACCTAAAATGAGATTCTTGCTGGCATTGCCACAGTGCCGCTGCCGCCGCTCATTCTCACGTGTGTGTCAGAGCGGGCTCCGCGCAGTTCTCAAGGGGAACTTCACAGGAGCTTTCTCTTCCCTCTTGGCTCCCTCAGTTTTCTTTCTGTGCTTCTGCTCTTTTTCTGGCCTGTTCTCTCTTCCTCACAAACATAGCGCCCTCCAAGGGGGCACTTTGCATTTTTCAAACACGGCCACACCTTGATACCTGTCCCCTTCCCCTTGCTCATTGAGAGCTGGGGTCCAGGGTTCCTCCCCCTGAAGCTGGCGGGGGCCTACTAACTGCCTCCCCAAAACCGGTGATCTGGGACTTCCAAGCTGAGTCCCCCTGTGGACCCCTTCTCTCTCTCTCTGCTTGACTCGGAGCCCAGCCACCACGTTTGAAGGAGCTCAGGCCATAAGTCGAGGCCACGTCCAAGGCATTCCGGCTGAGGGCTCAGCTGACAGCCACCACCAACCATCAGGTGCTGGAGAGAAAGAACCTTCAGATAATTCCAGCCCTGAGCCCTCGAATCTTCTAGCTGAGGGTCAGAAGTCATGAAGCAGAAAGGAGACAACCCTACTGGACCCTGTCTGAATTCCTGATCTACAGAAACTTGTGAGAATTAATAAATGATGCTTGTTACCTGAAGGTAATTTGTTATATCCCAATAGATCCTGATGCTGGGAAAGATTGAGGGCAGGAGGAGAAGGTAGTGACAGAGGATGAGATGGTTGGATGGCATTATTGACTCAATGGACTTGGGTTTGAGCAAGCTCCAAGAGATAGAGAAGGACAGGGAAGCCTAGCCTTCATGCTGCAGTCCAGGGGGTCACAAAGAGTTGGACACGACTAAGTGACTGAACAACAAATATAGACCACAGGTCCACCAAGAATCCCTTTTGTTCTCTCCTCGGGCTGTTTTATTCACTGGACGCTATTGATGTCCAGTCACAGTTCCCATCACCAGTGCTCCTGTCTTTCCAAATGTCTCCCCTGCAATTATTCCCGACTTCTTGGCCATGCTTAGGGCTGTATTACCAGTGCCTGCAGGGCACCTCTTCCTGGGTATTCCTGACTCTTAGCTGCACAGAAAGACACAGCACTTTTCTTTTCTAATCCAGTTTTCCTCTTCTGTTCCCTCCTGTCCTTGGCAGCACCAACGTTCCAATCTAGAAACTCTGATCTTCACTGATGCCTTCTGTCTGTCATGTTGAAAGAGTTGCCAGGTGCTGCACTGTGTTGTCAGTTGGCATGGTTTGGGTAAGTAATGCTGCAAGTAATACGAAAGCCAGCTAAGCATGGCATAGCAGTCTGGATTCAATCAGAGGATCGAAACGGGGAACTTCAGTATGGAGAACTGTTAACTCTGAAGAAAGAGCAGCTATAAGATATAAAGGGACTCTATATGGTATTCTAGGGCTAGTACCAAGGGAGGATAAACTAGGAAGGGGTTTGGATCTCATTGGACAGGGTGTGGTTCAGCTCACTGAGCAGTAGAGAAGTTCTCTGATGTGACTAGGCTGGTCTGTAGGTCACCCTTCAGCATGCAGGTCAGGGAGGAGGTGGGCAGAAACCAGTGGTATGGCTGTTCTGGAAGCAGCAGGAGACTTTGCTCTCAAGATTTCCCTCCAGAGTGTTTTCAACTCAGAAAGTTTAACATCATGCTCATTGTAAAGAGAACTGCTTATAAGAATTCCTTTGTTCATAAAATAGCATGTACTAAAGGGTGCACTCGGAGTGAAAGGCAATAAATTATCAGCTAACACACTTGGCTTAAGCAAATTTATTTATCATGTCACAAAGTGAATGATCAGATACTGGCAAATTCAGAAGTGGTCAGCAGTGACACTGAAGATCCTTTCTCCCACTGTGTTGACCATGTCTTCTCTTGGAATTTCAAGCGACTATAGCAGCTACAAGTGCCCTATCAGACAATACTGCTTCCAGGAAAAAAAAAAAAAAAAAGGAGGGATGGAGAAGAGAGGATCTTCTTTGCATTTCTTATTGGAGGGAGAACTATTTTGCAAAAAATCTCAGGAGACTTCCCATCTATTCCCATGGTCAGGACTGGAAAACATGCCCTCCCTCGGGTTATAAAAAGGGATATGTTACAAGGGTCTCATACCTTTAGCCTCTGTAGTGGGAAGAGAGCTTCACCAGCAAAGAAAGTCATGGTCAACCCCCCATGGGAAGGCAGGCAACATCGTCTGCCCCTATCCCCTGTCCCCACCCCCCACTGCTCCAGGTAGTCACACTCCACCTCAGTGCCCAAGGAAGTCACAAGACATGGGTTCTACTCTTGACCAGGTGTTAACCAAGTGGGAACTAGGCATTCCTAGGGAAAGGCAGACACCTTTCCACTGTCTCTTTTGTCACCTTAATTCTGGTGCTTTCATTAAAGTGGTTCTCAGTCCATCCTGCAGTGATATGAATTTTCCTGATGTGTAACTGTGAACTCACACACACACACACACACACACACACACACACACACACACACACACATGCTCCAAATCTCCCAATGAGAAGGAAGTTTATGAGTTAAAATCACAGACTTTCTTACTAGAGTATATCATTCACATCGAAGCTCTTACTCATGGCAAAACCTCACGGAAGGTATTTAATTTCTTTGTGCCTGAATTCCTCATGTTTTAAATGTGAATAGGATTACTATGCTCACAGGACTACCATAAAGAGTAAATCATAAAATACAGGAATGTTTTTTGACACATAGTGGCTCTTTAATAGGTAGTATATTGTCAGCTATTATTTTTCCTCATTTTGTGCTTAGTTGCTCGGTCGTGTCCAACTCTTTGTGATGCCGTGGACCGTAGCCCACCAGGCTCCTCTGTCCATGGGGATTCTCCAGGCAAGAATACTGGAGTGGGTTGCCATGCCTCTCTCCAGTGGATTTTCTTAACACAGGGATTGAATCCAGGTCTCCCACGTTGCAGTGGATTTTTTTTTTTCCATCTGATCCACCAGGGAAGCCTTTTATATCCAATTAAATCTAAATTTCTTGCGTGTGTACATGCTCAGTCACTTCAGTTGTGTCCGACTCTCTGCAACTCTATGGACTGTAGCCTGCCAGGCTCCTTTATCCATGGGATTCTCCAGGCAGGAATATTGGAGTGGGTTGCCATGCCCTCCTCCAGGGAATCTTCTTAACACAGGGATCGAACCTGCATCTCTTACGTCTCCCGTATTGGCAGGCGGGTTCTTTACCACTAGTGCCACCTGGGAAACCATCACATTTCTTAGGTGACCACTTAAGATCCTGTAGGAGCTGACGTCAACACAATTTTTTAAAACTTACGTTAAAATTCACTGTCTCCCCTACTAAAACCATTAACAACTTGAAGGAAGGATCACGTTACCAAAAGGTGTGTGGTGGGTCCACTGCTCGCCGCTCAAAATGCTCAAAAGCCAATAAACAGGCCAAGTTGGTGGAAAGGGAAAGTGTGCTTTATTTCAGATGCTGGCAACTTGCAAGGGATGAAGGGCGGTGGACATTTGTCCAAAGGCTGACTCCCCACCCCTGACAGGCAGAGAGTGAGAGCTTTGATGGACAGAGCTGGGGGGACGGGCGGGGGCCACACACAGCTCTGTCAGTGCTACATGCAGCTTCAGGCTGGTCATCGGTGGTCTGACCAGCATCACCTTGGTTGTTTTGAAAGTGAAAGTGAAGTCGCTCAGTCGTGTCCGACTCTGCGACCCCATGGACTGTAGCCTATCAGGTTCCTCTGTCCATGGGATTTTCCAGGCAAGAGTGCTGGAGTGGATTGCCGTTTCCTTCTCCAGGGGATCTTCCCGACCCAGGAATTGAACCCGGGTCTCCCGCATTGCAGGCAGATGCTTTATCGTCTGAGCCACCAGGGAAGAGCTTAGGTACAGTTAATCTTCAGCTCCAGAGTCCCTTTGTTCCCATGTATTTGTGGCCAGTTCTTAGAATTGCGGCATCTTCTGTCGTGGGAAGAGTGGTCATCACGTAGTTAATTTCTCTCTCCTGGTGTTTCAGCAGCTGTAAGGCAGCTCACAGGATATGGTTCAGAACATTATCTATAGCCCTTGAGAAAGAACTCAAGGTCCTTGACTCTGCTTAATGACTACATTATTATTATTTGGTCTCCTTTGACCATTTTCCTTTGTTCTCGCATGTTCTCATTTCTCTGATCAAACTTCTTCCTTGACTAAAGTTTTTCACAGACAAGGCAGGCAGAGGACGTGGGGCGGGGGAAGCATCACCGAATCCTGCTCTGTTTGAGGATCACATTCGAGAAGGCTGGCGTTTAGCACAACCTTTGGCCCGAGCCATGACTCCGTGTTGCCATGCGGTTTTCGTGTAAGCATCCCTGGCCTGTGGACCCATCACTTCTCCTTCCTCACCAGGTCATCTTCTCCCTGTGTGCCTCAGTGTCTCTGCCCCATTTCTTACGATGGCACCAGTCACACTGGACTGAGCGCACCCTCCTGTGGTAGGATCTAATGGAAACAAATTGCTCTGCAACAACTGTATTTCCAAGTAAGGTCACATTCCAAAGTCAAAGGGATTAGGACATCAATATATCTTTTTCGTGGTGGTGGTTTAGTGGCTTAGTTGCTAAGTCGTGTCCGACTCTTTGTGACCCCATGAACTCTAGTCCATCAGGCTCCTCTGTCCACGGACTTCTCCAGGCAAGAATACTGCAGTGGGTTGTCATTTCCCCCTCCTTCCTGACCCAGGGATCGAACCTGAGTCTCTTGTATCTTTTGCACTGGCATATGGAGTCTTTACCACTGAGTCACACCAGGGAAGCCCCACATATTTTTTAGGGACATAATACGACCCACAGCACAAGGTCTTGAGCTAATATTTTTAAGTCCTGCTTTTTCAAAGGTTTGCTGCAAAATTTAAATGAAATCTTGTGCAGGAGAGTTATGCCCTCTACCATTTGACTTTAGAGTTTCTAATATACAACTTATGTTCAAGTTTTCCCAGTTATCCCCAACTGTCCCTTACACCTTCCATTTTTGGTATTTGGGCGCTAGTTAAGGGTCATGTGTCACATTTTGTTGTCTTGTCTTTTCAGTTCAGTTCAGTTCAGTCTCTCAGTCGTGTCCAACTCTTTGTGACCCCATGGACTGCAGCATGCCAGGCCTCCCTGTCCATCACCAGCTCCCGGAGCTTGCTCAAACTCATGTCCATTGAGTCGGTGATACCATTCAACCATCTCATCCTCTGTCATGCCCATCTCCTCCTGCCTTTAATCTTTGCCAACATCAGGATCTTTTCCAGTGAATCAGTTCTTCACATCAGGTGGCCAAAATATTGCAGTTTCAGCTTCAGCATCAGTGCTTCCAATGACTATTCAGGACTGATTTTCTTTAGGATTGACTGATTGGACCTCCTTTCAGTCCAAGGGACTCTCAAGAGTCTCCAGCACCACAGTTCAAAAGCATCAATTCTTCGGTGCTCAGCATTCTTTATAGTCTAGCTCTCACATCGATACATGACCACTGGAAAAACCATAGCCTTGACTAGATGGACCTTTGTTGGCAAAGTAATGTCTCTGCTTTTTAACATGCTGTCTAGGTTGGTCATAATTTTCCTTCCAAGGAGCAAGCATCTTTTAATTTCATGGGTGCAGTCACCATGTGCAGTGATTTTGGAGCCCAGGAAAATAAAGTCTCTCACTGTTTCCATTGTTTCCCCATCTATTTGCCATGAAGTGATGGGACTGGATGCCATGATCTTAGTTTTCTGAATGTTGAGTGTTAAGCCAGCTTTTTCACTCTTCTCATCAAGAGGCCCTTTAGTTCCTCTTTGCTTTCTATCATAAGGTGGTGTCATCTGCCTTTTCATGCTCCTTAAATTCAGGGTGGTGGTGAGACAAGTGGGAAGGGCAGGGCACAACCATTAAAAGAGTGACACAGCCCTTGAGGATACAACAAAAACTGGTTAGAATCAATTCTGTCCAAGATGGCCGAAGATCTGCCTTCTAGTAGACCTTGGGCCTCATTATGCGCTCACTGTAATACATTAGTTAAAGGACACACCCACAGGTTCCACCTCAGTTTTGGATGCTTGAACATAATAGGCCAAAAACGTAGGAAGTGGCCTAATTCCTGGAAATCCCCACCCCTTCCACCAAATAATTGGAATAATCCTCCCACTCATTAGCCTATGAAATTCTCCAGCCCATAAAAACTAACTACTTCCACATCTCAGGCCTCTCTTGCCTACTGAGATGGACTGCATTCTGTCTATAGAATCTGTCTCTCTCTAAATAAACTAGATTTCACCTTACTACGGGCTTCCTAGGTGGTGCTAGTGGTAAGAACCTGCCTGCTAATGCAGGAGACATAAGAGTTGCAGGTTCGATCCCTGGGTCGGGAAGATCCCCTGGAGGAGGACATGGCAACCCACTCCAATATTCTTGCCTGGAGAATCCCCATGGACAGAAGTGCCTGGTGGGCTACAGTCCATGGGGTTGCAAACAGTCAGACAGGACTGCAGTGACTTAGCAGGCACGCCTGCACCCCTTACTACAACCTCCTCTTGAGCTCCTTCCCGCACAGAGCCAAGGACCTTCACTTGTCGGCCCAACCCAGGAACGCACCGGACACTGGGGACAGGAATATTCTCTTGCTCATCCTTCTGCAACAGTAGTTATCAGACCATCACGTGTATGAGAATCTCCTGGAAAGTGAGTGATCAAATTTTCTGGAGCCCATCTCCAAAGATTTTGACTCAGTGGGTCAGAGGGAGGCCCATGAATTGGCATTTCTAACAAGCTGCCAAGTGATGCCAAAGTTGCTGGTCCAAACATACAATTTGGAGAACTGCTGATCTACATCCAGGGTTGGCAAACTTTGGCTGTAGGGGATAGATGGTAGAATACTTCAGGCTCTATGGCAACCACTCAGTTCTGCCACTGTAGGCAAAAGTAGCCGTCGACAATACATAACTGCATGCTGCTACATTCCAGTAAAACTTTATGTACAAAGCAGCTGCCTGGTATCTCAGTCTGCTGTTTACTCTTGTCTTTGTGGAGGGGGAGGGGGAAGCAGAGGAGGTCTTTCAGAGCACTGGCATTTTTGAATTGTCCTGCTCAGTTTTTCTGTAGAAAGTTTCACAGTCTGGATTTGATCTTTTTATTTTTGATTTAGGTTAAACATCTTGGCAAGAATACCACATAAGTGATATTGTACACTATAGGGGGAAATTGTGAAAGACTTTGAAATGGACTAAAAAATTATTGGGTAACTTGAGTGGAAAGCTACATGCTGTCTCACGCAACTTTGTGGGTTATCTGATTCTACAGGGTTTTACAGCTTTCTTTATCTTTGAGCTCTTTTACAGCTCTCTAAATGGTGGAATACTGAAGGTAATGTCTAGGGTTCTTATCTTTAGAACTGCAAATATTGTTCCTTTGACATCCATTTGACCTATGGGTCTTGACTAATCTTCCATCCACCAGGCAACATAACTTCAGCATTCCTGACTGTATGTGTACGTGGTGGGTTGTCTTTGGATTCTCTTTTGAACCCGTTAGAACAGGTTACTGGTTCTCACATTAAAGAGTTCAGTATTAACTTTGAAACATGTTCATTTTACATCTGCATCTGAGCCACCATGACATTATCTTTTAAATATCACCCATCAGCAATATTTTTCACTGCATCGTTTTGTTGTTGTTGTCCAGTTGCTAAGTTGTGTCTGACTCTGCAGCCTCATGAATTGCAGCACGTCAGGCTTCCCTGACCTCCACTATCTCCTGTAGTTTGCTCAAAGTCAGGTTCATTGAGTCGATGGTGCCATCCAACCATCTCATCCTCTGTGGCCCTCTTCTCCTCCTGCCCTCAATCTTTCCCAGCATCAGGGTCTTTTCCAATGAGTCGGCTCTGCTGCATTTTGTACTCCAAAGCCAAACTTGCCTGTTACTTCAGGTACCTCTTGACTTCCAACTTTTGCATTCTAATCCCCTATGATGAAAAGGACATCTTTTTTTTTGGTGTTAGTTCTAGTTTGTAGGTCTTCATAAAACTGTTCAACTACAGCTTCTTTGGCATTAGTGGTTGGAGTATAAACTTGGATTACTGTGATGTTGAATGGTCTGCATCATTTTCAGTTCAGTTCAGTTGCTGTCGTGTCTGACTCTTTGCGACCCCATGGACTGCAGCACTCCAGGCCTCCCAGTTCATCACCAACTACCAGAGTCTACTCAAACTCATGTCCATTGAGTCGCTGATGCCATCCAACCATCTCATCCTCTATCGTCCCCTTCGCCTCCTGCCTTCAATCTTTCCCAGCATCAGGGTCTTTTCCAGTGAGTCAGTTCCTTCACATCAGGTGGCCAAAGTATTGGAACTTCAGCTTTAGCATCAGTCCTTCCAATGAATATTCAGGACTGATTTCCTTTAGGATTGACTGATAGGATCTCCTTTCAGTCCAAGGGACTCTTAAGAGTCTTCTCCAACACCACAGTTCAAAAGCATCAATTCTTTGGTGCTCAACTTTCTTTATAGTACAGCTCTCACATGCACACATGACTACTGGAAAAACCATAGCTTTGACCAGACAGACCTTTGTTGGCATAGTAATATCTCTACTTTTTAATATGCTGTCTAGGTTGGTCATAACTTTTCTTCCAAGGAGTAAGCATCTTTTAATTTCATGGCTGCAGTCACCATGTACAGTGATTTTGGAGCCCCCCCCCCCCAAAATAAAGTCTCTCGCTGTTTCCACTGTTTCCTCCTCTATTTGCCATGAAGCGATGGGACCAGATGCCATGATCTTAGTTTTCTGAATGTTGAATGTTAAGCCAACTTTTTCACTCTCTTCTTTCACTTTCATCAAGAGGCTCTTTAGTTCTTTGATTTCTGCCATACGGGTGGTGTCATCTGCATATCTGAGGTTATTGATATTTCTCCTGGCAATCTTGATTCCAGCTTGTGCTTCATCCAGCCCAGTGTTTCTCATGAGGTATTCTGCATAGAAGTTAAATAAGCAGGGTGACAATATACAGCCTTACGTACTCCTTTCCCAATATGGAACCAGTCTGTTGTTCCATGTGCAGTTTTAACTGTTGCTTCCTGACTTGTATACAGATTTCTCAAGAGGCAGGTCAGGTGGTCTGGTAGTCTCATCTCTTTAAGAATTTTCCACCCACAGTTTGTTGTGATCAACACAGTCAAAGGCTTTGGCATAGTCAATAAAGCAGACATAAATGTTTTTCTGGAACTCTCTTGCTTTTTCAATGATACAACAGATGTTGACAATTTGATCTCTAGTTCCTCTGGCTTTTCTAAATCCAGCTTGAACATCTGGATGTTCACAGTTCATGTACTGTTGAAGCCTGGGTTGGAGAATTTTGAGCATTACTTTACTAGCATGTGAGATGAGTGCAATTGTGCAGTAGTTTCAGCATTTTTTGGCATTGCTTTTTTTTTTGGGATTGGAGTGAAAACTGATCTTTTCCAGTCCTGTGGCCACTGCTGAGTTTTTCAAATTTGCTGGCATTTTGAGTGCAATACTTTCACAGCATCATCTTTTAGAACTTGAAATAGCTCACCTGGATTCCATCACATCCACTAGCTTTGTTCTTAGTGATGCTTCCTAAGGCCCACTTGACTTTGTATTCCAGGATGTCTGGCTCTAGGTGAGTGATCACACCATCATGATTATCTGTGTCATGAAGATCTTTTTTGTATACTTCTTCTGTGTATTCTTGCCACCTCTTCTAAATATCTTTTGCTTCTGTTAGGTCCATATCATTTCTGTCCTTTATTGTGCTCAACTTTGCATGAAATGTTCCCTTGGTATCTCTAATTTTCTTGAAGAGATCTCTAGTGTTTCCCATTCTATTGTTTTCCTCTATTTCTTTGCATTGATCACTGAGGAAGGCTTTCTTATCTCTCCTTGGTATTCTTTGGAACTCTGCATTCAAATAAGTATATCTTTTCTTTTCTCCTTTGCCTTTTGCTTCTCTTCTTTTCACAGCTATTTGTAAGGTCTCCTCAGACAACCATTTTGCCTTTTTGCATTTCTTTTTCTTGGGGATGGTCTTGATCCCTGTCTCCTGTACAATGTCACAAATCTCAGTCCATAGTTCTTCAGGTACTCTATCAGATCTAATCCCTTGAATCTATTTGTCACTTCCACTGTATAATCCTAAGTGATTTGATTTAGGTCATACCTGAATGGTCTAGTGGTTTTCCCACTTTCTTCAATTTAGGAAGAAATTGTGTCATTTTAGAAAGCAGAAAATATTATTTTTTTCCAAATATTGGTGCCACGAATTTTAATCACTTGATCAAGATGGTTCCACTAGATCTTTCCATTGCAAAGATATATTTTTCTTTAGTAGAAAAACATTCTTTTAGACAAAGTGAATTTTCTAGCTTGCAATTATTTTTCACCTGATGGTTTCAGTTTCCACTGAAGATCTTTGGCCGTAGCAATTATAACATTGTTGTTGTGCAAAATATGAACCCTTTTAGGATGCCCTCAGTGGGACATCTGAGCACCCTCTTAGGACCACAACTTTCCTTTCTTGGGCCATATTCCTCTTTGGCAATATACCACCATGGCTAAGCTGCAGGCTCTGGGACTGTCTAGCCTGTGCTTAAACTCTGGCTTCTCCACTTGGTAGCCATATGACCTGCAAGCTTTTTAATCTGTCTGTGCCTCAGCTTCCTTATCTATAAAATGGGTGCTATGAAGGTATCTGTCTTATAGGATTGTGTTAATATTAAATGAGCTAAATCAAAACAGCGAAACTACACTTGGCACATAATTAACTTGCTCAATAAACGTTAGCTATTACTGTATGTGTTTGAATTTCTCCTTTGTTGCATCAAAGTGGCTTTGCCTAAGTTACTTAACATCTCTGTGCCTCTGTTCCTCATTTAGAATATGGTTCCTGGATTCATGCATGTTAGTTGCTAGTACAGTGTCTTATGTGGAGTAAGCATTAAAAAAAAATTAACAGGGGACCTCCCCAGTGGTCCAGTGTCTAAGACTGCATACATCCAATGCAGGGTACCTGGGTTCCAGCCCAGATAAGGTAACTAGCTCCTCCATGAGGCAACAAAGACGTGGCCCAGCAAAATTAATAAATATTAAAAAAAAAAAGAACCGTTACCATCGTGGTTATTCTATACAATAATCAGATTATTCTGTGTCAGGTAAACTTCTTAAGTTCATGTCTTTTCAGATTCACCTTTTTATTCTCACTGTGCCTAGCTCAGCCATTCACACAGTCATGAGCTTAACAAAATACATGAATAGAGCGATTAAAAAGCTTTGCTGAGCGGCACTCGCTCGTCAGCCACCCTTTTACCTCCTTTATGTTTCAAGTTCCTATATCTGGGCTGCCTTCCTTATTGTAGGAAGCCCACGCTTGGGAAATCACATTGCCACAGGTTTGTGAGAGGCTCTGCTGGGTTGTAACGGTGGGAACACGCGGTGCAGGGCTCAGCGATCGGCCCCCCGTAGGGCAAGAAAAGTGGGTTCCCATTCATTAAGGGATCGAATGTACGGTAACAGGGCTGCGCGGCAGCCTTTACATCACTTAGGTTCTAAACCTCATTTTCCCCTCCCTGTCGGTCGACGGTGGGAACCTGGGAGTCCAGGTTGGGCAGCACCTCCATCCCCCGAGAGCGCCCCCGGGGGAGACACGGAGGCGGGGGGTCCCGCGAGGTAGCGGCGGGCACTGCAGGCCTGGGGTTCCCGCACCTGCGCGCGCGCGCGCGCCGCGCGGCTTCCGGCCGCGCGCGGGGACGCGCTCACGTGACCGGGCCTGGGCGGAGCCGGGCGGGCGGGGATCACCTGAACAAGGCTGTCACGTGAGCGGGGCGGGGCGGGGGCGGGGCCGGGGCCGACCGGCGGTCACGTGACAGCCCCCCCGGGCCGCCGCCGAGCCCAGAAGAGCCGCGCGCCCCTCGAGCTCCCCCGGCTCGTCGCTAGCTCCTCGCGCTCCCGTCCGTCTCCGCCTGCCGCCCTGGCTGCACACCCGTGTCCCGGCCGCCGCCCCCGGCCGCCGCGCGCCGCTCGCCCGGCTCCGGACGCGCAGCCCGGGCCCGGCGCGATGGAGGCGGCCGCCGGCCGGAGCTCGCACCTGGGGCCCGCGCCCGCCGGGCGCCCGCTGCGGTGCCCGCTCCTACTGCAGCTGCAGCTGCTGCTGCTGCTGCTGCTGCTGCCGCCGGGCTGGCTTCCCGGGGCCGCGGGCACCCAGGGCGCCGAGTTCCCAGAGCTGTGCAGGTGGGTGGCTCGCCGGGGCACGGGCTTCGGTCGCGGTGCCCCAGCGCGCGGCGGGCGGGATGGGGGTTCAGGGAGCGCCCCCGGGGGAGGGGCCGGGGTCCCCGAGTCTTCTCCTTGGGTCTGCCCGTCCCCGACGGAAAGTTGCCGCCGTGCCGGCGAAGGATAAGAGACCCGGGGGTCATCGGTGTCCACGGGCAGGGGGTGGGGGGCGTTTGGCCCGCGCTGGCCCGGGGTCCGCCGTCCGGCCACTTGTGGCTGTCACCAAGTCCGGGGCGGCTTTGAGTGCGTGCGAGCGGCCGGGTGACACCCTGCGGGCGCCCTCACGCCCAGCGGTGCGCCTGCGAAAAAGTTGGGAGGACGCAGGAATCCCCGGCTTCGCTTTGTTCCCACTCCGCCTTTCCCCCAAAGTTCCACCAGCGGGGCTTCAGATGCGCCCCTTAAGGTGGACAGACTCACCCGTAGGAACGGCCGTGGGGTTGGGGGGGGAGGGGTTTGGTTTCATTTGCTGATTGATTCCTCCATGTGGGTTTTCCATTTGTAAAGTAGCTTTTTCTGCAGAAGTTGACTTTTTTTTTTTTTTAAATCGGGGGAATGGAGAGTGGTCATTCAATATTGGCTTTCGAGACTTCACCCTTCACTTCTGCGAGCTGAACTTCCTGTCTCGTTGTTCGCATGATGTCATTGTCTCCGGGTGGATTATTCTAGTGGAGTCTTTTGCTTTGGGAACCATGACTGTATAATCGTTGGTCCCAGTGAGGACTGTTAAGTGTCCTGCCGAGGCTGGGAGTCCCGGGGTTGGGGAACTGCCAATTCCATGTATTTTTCTAACTAACCTGCTCTGGACTGTTTAGGATGATGGAAAATTCAGCTTTTATTTAATTTTTTAAACCTTGGTGAAAAAGGGGTGAAGTTCTGAAAGAGTCGTGGACAAAGAAGTCAGCAATTATCCCTGGCGCTAGCAATTTACCTCTCAGAATGAAGCGAAGTGTAGCCCACTTGGAGCTGAAATTTTGAGCTTACGGTGAGGTGTATGGGGTTCTTAGTCTTCCTTTGCGTTGCAGATGGTCTTATTACCCCTGAATTGAGAAGTTGCAGAAATTATTACTCTGAGGAGAGTGAGGCTGAACGCACAGTGGAAGCGGAAAGGCCCATATTCTTTGTCCTTTTTTGGAAAGGTATTGGGGGCCCAGGGAGAGTTAACTGCACATTAGTTTATAGGCCAGTTAACTGCCCTAAGATACGTAAGTTACTCATAGAAGCCCCCTGTTACAGTGAAAAGCCACAGTCACTGACCCAAGGTCAGGCTGTGACTGATCTTTAAAGGAGGACTTTTTTGGGGTAATGGCTGCTGTAACCATAGGCATCCATGAGAAATTAGCTCAGCTTGGCCTAGCGGTGTTAAAGTCTTGGTTGCTGGCAGATTGGAATTGATTTCTTAATAAAGTTGGCCTCAAGGGCAGACCCCTACTCTGGAGCTGCTGCAGGGGATTCTTGCTTTTGCTTTAGGGTAGTCATCCTAGCACCTGGACCGTGGTTCACAAACTCATCTCCAAATGGAACTTGGCCTCTTGGTCCAGTAGAAAATGGCCGTTGTATCTTGAAATGCGTCTCCTCATGGTCACACGTGGGCCTGACTTAGCAAGTGCTTGACAGTGTCCTGAGGGGACTTGCATGTTTTTAGCATGTACCTTCTGAGGTCTTAGGACAGGTCCTTTCTGCCAGGCTTCTGAGGACTGCAGCCCCAGCCAGGTTGCAGCTGGGTGGGCTTCGGCACATTTCTTTCCCGTTACTGCTCTGTGGTTTCACATTCAGACTTGTCTAGAGCCGCATTTAACAGTCTCTACTTCAGACCCACTCCCTGAAATTTGAAAATTTTTTTTTTTTTCCTGTTTCAAATGCATACCTTGGCTTAAATACTGAAAACATTTTTTTTCCCCCTTTAGGGAAAGGGGTTAAAAAAAAAAGATCTTTTCTTGAGTGAAATCAGACTGCCTAAAAGTTCCTTCACTGTAGCACATATTTGAATGGGAATGTGGGCTGATCATGTCTTTAAGTCCACTTTGAAAAATTCTACCGAGTAGCCCTGAAGCAGGCTGTTCTTGGCAGCCTTTTCTTCCAGCCCTGGGCGTCCATCCGTAAATAGCTGCCCAGGCCTTGCCGTGAGTGTGAAGAGCAGACTTCTGCTCTTGCAGAAGTTTGCGCCGCTTTTCGGTGGCAGTGGTCCCCACGGACACAGGGTCACATTCCAAATGTCCGCAAATTGGTTGCTGGTAACGAGGAACATGTTATTCCATGGAAGACTCTCCTGGTTCCTGATGGTTTGGTGCCCGGTGTAGTCCCTAGCTCCCCTCTCGCAGGTTTGGGGTGCCTAGACACCTTCTGGCGGCCGCAGGAACCCTGGCAGGTAGGTCTCACGGTCACTGGAAAGGGGGGTTGATTGTGGGGCAGCGGCCTCTCCTCCCAAGTCCAGCTCTCTAGACCCCGGGAGGGTACCTTTTGGCTATGGCCCCTTAGAACCAAGAGGAGGGAAGTTGGGGCCCACTTCAGGGAGGCCTGCAGGGCACCCATGTGGCTCAGACCCCTCCTGGGGTGAGTGTGGTGGGCAGGGGTCGTCCCCAAGTGGCTCGTTAGCAGAAGGGATGAAGGCAGCCGAGGAGAGACTGTGCCTGCAGCGGCTTTAGCATCTTTAGCCGGGCGCTGCAAAGCAGGGATGACGACGGCCAGCCGCCCAGAGTGTATCTGCTCTCCCAGCACTTTGAGCGTGTGTCCTTCGGAGAGCCTCAGTTGTGCATTCTAGAAGCTTCATGAGGATGGATGCACTCGGCGAGTCCTGCGCTGTGGAAGAAGTCGGAGGTTTTTAATCCCTCGGCTGTTTCTTGGGAGGTGGTGTGTGGTGGAGAGAAAGCACTGGAATCCAGAGGCCACCGTGGCTGCCACTGGGTCTGGCAGGCACGGCAGGACTGGGGCGCGGAGTGCTGAGCTGTGTGGGATGTGCAGAGGTCGGGGGGCAGGGTCTGTGGGGACAGGAGGTCAGGGGGCAGAGGCCAGAGGCCGTGAAGAGTCACCCGAAGAGACCAGAAGGCCCTCCGCTTGTCTACAGCTTCACCCTCTTCCGTACGAGATATACTTTGTAAAAGGCCGTTCTACACGTGCGTGGTAATGGGTGACTTTCTACCCTTTATTTTGGTGTTAACAACATTCTTAATGAGTAAAGGCTTAACAGTTTATACGAGTTATAAAATAATGCTTTGGGCTGTTTTAAGTAGTTAAGTACCTTAAAGTGTATTTAGAACAAGCTTTCCCCCAATTGTTTCTGTATAAACGCTGCAACTTTTTTTTTTTTTTTTTTTTTTATTGAGGACAAGAGAGTAATGAAGCCAGCTGGGAGCTGAGGTTGGTTTAGTTGATGTCTCTAAGGAGACATTTTTTTCCCTGCGATTTTTCCGAAGGAACAGTGCTTATATGCTTAATTTGGGCCACATGTTGAACCTGGATCACATCCACTTGTGTGTATATGTTTCTTGCAACAATAAGTGTGTGTGTAGCCCAAGATTATTAACTGTGGGTAGACACATGCTTTAATTCTTAGACCATCATCCTGACAATAGTCCCAGGGAATGAACTCCTGATTGGGCTTCATATCTTTTATCAATGTTTCACAGAGGGAGTTTTAAAAGATGGGGTCGAGTGAAATCGTTTAGATGTCTCATCTTTATTTTGATCTTGGCATGTGTAACTGTGCTGTGCCGGGAAGAGAGAATTCACGACAGTCGCAGAACTGGGGCTGATGGAAGAAAGTAACTCATTATTTTGCAGATACTGTTCTTTTTCTGCTCCCCCCCCCCCGCCTTTTTTTAATTGTCCCAGCCAGGAGCCCTCTCGGCAGTGACCCCACTGGTCATGGAGGTGGAGGTAGCTGAGATCGGATATACCTGTGAGTCCTTTTTATTTTCCGCATAGCTGAATCATGACCAGTGAGGGACAGAGGCCTGAATTCTTGTTAATGGTGTCTCCTCACCTTTAGTCCTGGCAAGGTGACAAAGGACTCATTTATTCTCCAAGTGATCCATCGACATTTCTTAAGTAGAGGGGAAAACTGGGAGGGGTCAGAGTGGAGACACCACCATCTGGAAGCTCTGGATCCAGAGAACTGGTGGCCACCACTGCTCCCCTTTTGCTAATTTTATTTTATTAAACGTTTGAATTTCTTTTGTTAATTTTAAGTAATGTGTAATCTAAGTTTTGATTTTTTTTTTTTGACCCAAGACTAATCTAGATGTTACTAGTTTTTTGGGCTGTTACAAATAAAGCTGTAGTAAATATTCATGTACAAGATTTTGTGTGGACACACGTTCTATTTTTGGATAGATACCTAGGAGTGAGATTGTTCAGTGGCTGGGGAGTGAGGGTTGATTTATGGGAGCTGCAAACTGACTTCTGAAGTGGTTGTCCACATTGCATCTCCATCATCGGTGTCAGAGTTCCGGTGTTTCTACATCCTTGTCAGCACTTGGTCTTATCAGTCTTTTTAATTTTAGCCATCCTGGTGGGTTTGTAGTGGTATCTCAGTATGGTTTTAATTTTCATATCCCTGCTGACTCATGACGTTGAACATCTTTTCTTGTATTTATTTGGATGCCTCATGAGGTTGAACGTCTTTCATGTGCTTATTGACCACTTGAATATCTTTTGTTGTGATTCTCAAGAAAATCTCTTGCCCCTCTTCCCTGAACACGCTTGTGTTTCAAGAGTTCTTTACGTTTTTGGAGTCAGGTCCTTCCTCAGGTCTGTATAGTGTGTATTTTCCCCCCAGTCTTTGGATTGCTTTTTTTTTCTTCCCCTTAATATGTCCTTTGAAAACTAGGTATTTCTTAATTTTGATGAACTTCAATTTATCCTTTTTTTTTTTTTTTCTTTTAAATCAGGCTTTTTGTAGCCTATGAAATCTTTGTACCAAGGTTTCTTAGCCTTAGGACATTTGACATTTGGCCTGAATAAATATTTGTTGTGGGGTCTGTCCTTTGCATTGTGGGGTGTTAAGAGCACCCTGTCTTCCCAGGTAGCTCAGTGGTAAAGAATTTGTCTGCCAATGCAGGAGATGCAGGTTCAATCCCTGGGTTGGGAAGCTCCCCTGGAGAAGGAAATGGCAACCCACTTTGGTATTCTTGCCTGGAAAATTCCATGGACAGTGGAACCTGGTGGGCTACAGTCTGTGGGGCAACAAGGAGTCCGACATGACTGAGCACCGCCCCCCCCCCCCCTGCCATTTTCTGATGTTTTATATAGGAAGCTTGCAACTGAGTTTTTAAGTGAGTTCAGGCTGCAGCTTTCTTGCTGTATTATTCTTGGATGAGTTCAGTATCAAGAATGTTTTGCTTTGTGGGAAGAGCCAGTTAGTTTTTAGTATATTGTATGATACGGAATAGTTTTTGTATAGGATGGACAATTTCTATTCCTTAAATTTTGGTAGAACTCAGTAGTAAAACTGTCTGGGCCTTGTGCCTTTGTGGAGATAGAATGTAGTGGAAAAGGAGTTTCAGTTTTGTCTGTTTACTCAGATTCTGTACTTTTTCTTGAGCAAGTTTTGATAATCTGTATTTTTCTAGGAAATTGTCATTTAAATTATGTATTCACATATAAATATGTAGCATTTACTCTTATGCTATTGGAAATGCCTTTTGAATCTGTAGATAAATTTAAAAAATTCCTGATGTTAATTTATGTATTTTCCCCCTCAATTAGGTTTACTAAAGATTTTTCTAGTCTTTTTAGCCTTTTCAAAAGAACTAGTATTTATTTTACCATCTTTGTCACCATTAATTTTTATTTTATTTATGCCCTCTGTTTAAAAAATTTCCTTAAAATTTTTTTCTGATTAAAAAAAAATTTTTTTTTTCTTAAACAAATTTCTTTCAGTGCAGTAGAGTTGACTTACAATATTATGTTAATTTCTGCTTCACAACAAAGTGATTCAGTTATGCCTGCATGTTCTTTTTTGTCGTCTTTTCCATTTGGTTTATCACAGGATATTGACTATAGTTTCCTATGCTATACACTAGGATTTTGTTGTTTATCTTCTTTTTTCCCCTAATTTAAATTGAAAGCTTAGATCTTTTAAATCAGCTTGCATGACTAAACTATGAATTTAAAGCTGTGTGTTTCTTTGTCCTGAGTATTATGCTACTTATGGGTTTTGATACATAGATTTTTCATCCTTCAGTTCTAAATATTTTCTTCTTATACCCCAAAATGCTAACTATTTGAATTTCTTGGATCCACCAGTTTTTAAAAATCTTTTGTTCTCTAGGTAAATGGAATTTCCCCCTCATGTGGGCAGTAAAAGTGTGAAATTGTGGCCTAAAACCTCCTTGAGTTGGGTGTTCTGTGTGTTTGGGAAAAAAAGGTTCTCTCTTTGTGTCAAAGTTTCCTTATTGTGCTGTTCAGCCTTTCTTTATCGTAACATATACTTGACCTGCTTGGTCTGTCGTTTATACTTTGTATCTGACTACCACTGTGGGCAGGGTTCCAGAAGAATGGCTTCTGTCCTCTTTCCCAGCCTAGCAGTTCTCCTGTTGTTTGTGAGCTCTTCAACTTTTTTCAGTTTCTTAGAAACATTCCAGCAGGGTCTGGAGTTGATGCATACTCACAGCTGCCTCTTCATGGTTGCCACGATTTCCCTCATCCCTTGGAAGACGTAAAGCTCTCCTCGGCTTGCTCTGTGAATTGCTCTTTCGTTGGGCCCAGTGTCTGTGGGCATTTGCCATCTCATTTTCATGGTGTGGGTGCCCTTGCGACGGCTGGTGCCTCTTGATTGTGCTCTTTGCGTTGAGCCTCCGCTGGGACGTTTGTGGCCTCTTTTTGCGCAGCTGTGCAGGATGGAGCTGGGAGCAGTTGTTGAAGCTTGGCTGCAAGTTGCTGGGGGGAGGCCGGGGGATGGGCAGGGCGTTCCTCTGGCTGGTGTGTCCCTGTGGCTGGTCTTAGGTGCTTTTCCGTCCTCCTCAACATCACTCCCAGCCCTGTTCCTGCTTGGAGACAGCTGCTGGGCCCTCATTGACGGCCGCTGGCAGAGGACAGTGTGTTCTGCCTGTAGCTGGAGTCCGCAGAGCTGGATTTCTGAGTTGGCGGTGGCCAGTCACCTCTTTCCTCTGCGTCTCAGTTTCCTTCTCAGGAAGGCTGGGAGTGGAGTTTTGGAGGTCACTGTCCTGCTTTTGAATGGGGAACTCTTTCTCCTCTTTACTAGTTGGAAAGCCTCGTGGGCCAGTTAACTGACCTGCTGAGGTTTTGATTTTCTTCAGTGTCAAATCAGGGTGCTAATCACGTTTTTAGGGTAGTGTGAGAACCAGAGTGTGTCTAGGTGCCCAGCCATCCTTAGTGGTCATAAACGGTGGTGGCGGTGATTGCTTTCTTTCTGCAAGTTAGGGCTCTGTGCGTCAGATCAGTGATATTTTTAGCTGGTTCCCCTGCACCCCCCTGGTTCTCTCAGTGTCCAGGGGCTTTTTGCCTCAACACGAGGGCATTTCTTCTTCATCCATCCTATACATTGGCACTCCATGGGAAAGTTCTTTTGAGTAAGAAGTGTTTCCATCATTTAAAGTTTTAAAACCACGGGGCTGTGTGATTCTCAGGGTCTAGTTTGCATCCAGGCTTCTGTGGTTCTGAGGCTCCATCCTTCAAGATTCTTCCAGCTCCCGAGTAGCAGAAAGCCCAGCTAAGTTTGCTTACACAAGGAGGAGCTTGCTGATAGGAGGTGTGGGGTTGGGGCGGGTGCCAGGTGCCATATGTCGGGTGGCCCCAGGCCCTTTCCTGCCTTTTTCTTGGCATTGTCCTCCTTCCTGCGGTGGCCTACCACCCCAGGGGGCGGGGGAGGGCCTCCTGATTTCGTTTTTTGGTAGAAGGTCCTGAAGCCCCTGAGGACTTCTGCACGGGTGTCAGTGCTGTGGAGGGGCTCAGCCCCGTCTCCCTGGAGGAGGGGTGGGTCTTAGATTCCAGGGAGTCTGCTGTAGGTGGGGATTGGGTGCAAGAATGCAGGCCAGTGGGAAGCGTTGTGAGAGCCCTTCACCAGTTTCACGGTGCCGCATGACTTAAGAAGCAGCTGCCACAGGCGGGGTTTTGAGGTGCCTGGAGTGGTGCGTCACGCCTATTTCTGTCCTCGTGGTAACCAGCGCGAGGGGCCAGCCTGTGTGCATCCTCCACGGCTGGGGTGGGTGGAGGGGAAGATCCTAGCCCCTCTGGGTTCTGCGAGCATGAAGCTTGCCCTTCAGATGGGCCAGAGACCTTGGGTGGGATTTTTATGTTGTTGCTTTAAGATCCTTCCATGAATCTCTGGAGGGTGGCTTCCTCCTTCAGGGCTAGGGGGTGGGTACAATTTTGCAGGTGTCACTCTTCACTTTGGGGCTCAGAGATGTAAGAAATCTGAGGTCGTGAAAGTTAGCAGTTCGAGTTTTGTTTTGGGGTACAGAGGGAGCAGGGAAAGATGAAGGAAAATGGAGACAGTGAAGCTTGGCCTTTGCCAGCCAGCAGCCAGGGAGGTCTTTTTAAATCAGAGCCTGTGTGCTTTAAGGGAATGGGAGCCCACTCCAGCATTCCTGTGTGCAGAATCCCATGGACAAAGGAGCCTGGCGGGCTACAGTCCATGGGGTCGCGTGCAGTTCTTCCCACGTACGTGTGTGCGGGAATAGACACGCGGCGGGCACGTGGAGAGCTTGTCCAGGAGCCGACCGGCCACCGGATGTTGACTTGTAACGTTAGTTTGTCGCCATCTGGGTGACTCGCTCTAGTCAAAAGCCAGTTAGACATCTTCAAAACACTTGTTTGGTACTGAAAGCCGCTCCCCAGCACCCTGGCCTGTAAACAGAAACCCCAAACCATGAGCATGGACGTGCTGAAGGGTGGCTTCTTAGAAGTGACAAGAATGTGTCCCCGCTGAGTCACCCCTTCGCGTCCTCTGAGACCCCTCCGCCTGCCATCTGCCGGAGGAGTGTCACTCACCACAAACAAAGTGAGAAACCCGCGTGGCTCACTCTCCCCCCTTTTGAGCGTCCATCCTTTGGCAGAGGCCGGGTGAGTTAGCTGCTTGGGTGAGTGAGCGAGCCTGGGGAGAGGCGTATGGGGCGGGGCTGTTGTATGGAGGGTGCTGGGTCCGCAGGCCTGTCTATAGGGGGGGAGCTTTTGCTTTTTTTTAGGAAGCGAGGGGGTCAACTGCGCATCTGACCCAGGGAAGGGTGTGCTAGGCAGAGGGATCACGTTATCAAGTGTTCCAGCTGGGATGCTGGCTGACACGGCTGGAAAGTGGCGGGGCCGACGTGCAGCAAGAGCAAGAAAGAGGGTGGGAGACGGGAATTTCCGGAGAGGGTTGGCTGGGGCCACGTCCTGTAGGCCATCAAGAGTGACTCTGGAAGAGAGTGTGTAGGTGTGTTTAACTGAATCCCTTTGCCGTGTGGCAGAAATGGGCACAATGTTGTAAATCAACTCTATTTCAATAAAAAATATTAAAAAAAAGAAGAATGACTCTGGATTTTATTCTGAGGGAGGTGGGATCCTGGGAGGATTTTGAGCCCAGGAGTGACCTCGGGTAGGGACGGCCTGAGGGGGATTTTTGCCGGACCAGGTAAGTGGTTATAACAGATTGGACCAGGGTCATGGTGCAGAGTGGTCTGATTTTGGGGACTTTGAAGATGAAGCTGGTGGACTCTGCCTAGGACTGGAGGTGGGGTGGGGGGGGGGGGGGTGAGGTGGGGGAATAGGGACTGAGCTGAAAGGATGGAGCTGCCGTTTTCAGAGGGAGTGGCGGTGGGGAAGTAGGGGCCGCCTGGAGAGTGGGTGGAGGTTGTGACAGTGTTGGGGGTCATTCCGTGGAAGTGCATGGTAGGGGTGGGGAGCCAGTGGAGCCAAGGTTCTTTCAGGCGGCATGAAGGTGACACTGATGTGGCCCTGTGCTTCCTGTTGCCAGCAGCGGGTGGTAGGGTTTCTGAGTCCTGTGACCCCAGCATCTTCAAAGCAGAGATTGTTCTCCTGCGGCAGCCTCGCTGGCCTTTGTGAAGAACTCAGTCTGGGTAGTGGCCCCATCACCGTCCGAACTAACCAGCTGAGCTGACTGCCCAGAAAGTAGGAAGGCGGGGGGCTCCCCTGGTGGCTCTGTGGTGAAGAATCCACCTCCCAAGGCAGGAGACACGGGTTCGAGCCCCGATCCAGGCTGATCCCATGTGCCGAGGAGGAGCTAAGCCCATGCCCCCATCACTACTGAGTCTGTGCTCTGGAGCCCGGGAGCTGCAACTCCTGAAGCGTGAGTGCCCTAAAACCTGTGCTCTGCAAGCAGAGAGCTTCTGCAGGACAGCAAAGAGGAAGCCCTGCTCGCCGCAACTAGAGAAGAGTCTGCACAGCAATGAACCTGGCACAGCCCCCCCTACCCCTGCCCCAAACAAAGGAAGGTAGCCTTTCTCTTGTCCTAGAGGCTTTGAAGGCAGGGTGCTGGGTCCCTGAGGGTTTGGGGGACGTTGGTGATGGTCTCTGAGGGGACTTGAGCCTTAAAGTTTGATCTCTATGCCGTGAGCCGATGTTAAAGGCAGTTGAATTCTGACATCCATGTGATGATTAAGGAGGAGGTTCAGCCTGTAATTCAAGCCTTCGTTTTGCATTTGAGGAACAAAGAAAGTACCTAGATTGTAAAAGGGGCCTCATGGAGCAGGGTTGAAACCCTGGCCTGCGTCCTGGGGCTGTAGAGTCGCTGGGAGCAAAAACGCAGCAAGTGCAGCAGTGGGCGCACCGGCCGGCCCTTGGAGGCAGACCTCGGGTGCAGAGGGCGTTGGCCTCCAGGTTCCTGGAAGCCCCTTGAGGAAGAGCGTGTCTGTCCTTTTCCACAGGTTTCCGATCCATCAGGCCTTTGTTCTGGTGGCAGCTGGTGGCTGCGTGGTGCGGGCTTGGGTGGGCCTGAGTGCCTGTCTTGTTCTGAGAGATCCCAGGAGGCGGCTGGCATGCGTGTGTCTAGGTGTGTGTTCTGAGCTCCCCCCACTCTCTGTCTTGAGCTTCATCAGCTCCGTGGAGCTGGCCCCCAAACCAGGCTCCCACCCTCATCCTGGCAGTGTTGTGAGGTCACAGTCCTTTTGAAAGGACTTAACCAGGCCAACTCAGTTTTTAACCCGTCTTTGAGTCCTGCTGTTGATCCAGATGAGAGCTTAGGTGACAGTCCCTCAACAGCTCCACGTTTCCAGTCTCGTTTTCCTGGTGGTGGCTGTGGGGTGGATGACTTTTGGAGACTGGCAGGTGAGGCTCTGAGTGCTTAAGTGTGTCCCCCAAAGCTGGGTGGGGGTGGGATTCAGGCCCACGAGTGTGGGCTCCTTCCCCATCCCTCGGCACTTTGTGGCTTGCCTCAGCTTCTCGGGACCTCTCCCGGACACTCAGGGTGCTGGCGTTAGAGCCGTGCCTGCCGACCCCCTGGCGCCTCCATGCTCATGCCACCGGAGTCTCTCCTCCAGCGTGATTGCTCTCCAGACCACTGGCTTCCTGCTCCCAGACCCTGTGTCACTACAGGGAAAACCAGAGATTAATGTCTGGCATTTCCTTGCCTTTTTTTTTTTTTTTTTTTTCTGGCCTCGTATCTTTATCCACAGCTTTGTGGGTTTGTTAGAATAGGAAGTGAAGTACTTCCTATATAAGCTTTGGCCACGATGCTCTATCAAACTTTTGTGTCCCCCCAGCGCCTGCAGATCAGGGTGCGTATTCCTCGTGCCAAATCAGATTCTTCTCTCATCGTGTCAGAAGCAGAGAGTTATAGACAACAGGGGTTACATTATGCTCTTGACATTTCTGCTGCAAATGTGCATTTTGGAAACCCTGCCTTCCTTTCCCCCTGCCACCCCTCCCCTCTCCCCACCATCCTCCCCCTTTGCTATTTTAGGAGACTGTTCCAGATTTTCGAGGGTCGGTGGTCTGGAGGGATGAGCTGAGAAACTCTCTGATAATGATAAGAGGCAGTGGTGAGCCAAATGTTCCCTGAGTGTTTCGTTAGAGCCCTTGGATGTAGGCCAGAAGCAGAGAAATCTTTTTTTTTTTTTCCTGTTCAGGTTGGAAAGACTTTGCATTCCCCTTGTCCCCCAGATTTGGTATTGGCTGCTCACTCCAGATTTAGAAAAACAGTCCTCTAGCCAGTGACCATGTTATATGAATTTACTTGTATACCACCAACTTTCTTTTTTTTAAGGAAACCAGATCACAGATTCACACGTACTTGTTAATTTTACTGCTGGTTCCATTGTACCTCTCATCTGCTTTATATACTGATGAGTGTAGGCCAGTCATCAAATGTTTCTTGGCCACTTGACCATTATTACCATAACCCCAGGACTTGTGGGAGTGAGGGAACCAAGATCTCTAAAGAATATGGACAGAATGAAGGTTCATGGAGCTGCTTTGTGTTGGAGGGGAAGGGACTCAATTTTCTGAGATTTTTTTTTTTTCTTTAAGGTGTTGGGCATTCCATTTTATAATTAAACTGTCTGTACTTTGTTTTATCTATTTTTAAAAATTTTACCTGTTTTTGGCTCTGCTGGGTCCTGGTTGCTTTGTGTGGGTTTTTCTCCAGTTGCAGTGAGCTGGGGCTGCTCTTCTTGCAGGGCTTCTCATTGCGGGGCCTTCTCTTGTGGCCGAGCACGGGCTCTAGAGGCGGGGGCTTCAGTAGTTGCAGCTCACGGGCGTAGTTGCAGCTCCTCAGCATGTGGAGTCTTCCCGGACTAGGGATCGAACTCACATCTCCTGCCTTGGCAGGCGAATTCTTATCCACAGCATTATCAGGGAAGTCCTAGACTTCAGTTTAGATGTTAGCTGTTTTAAGAATTAGAAAGAACCCCACATTGTATTTGCAGAGTGTTAAGTTTTGCAGATATTCAGTGATGATGTATACGAAAGCTTGCTGCTGCTGCTGCTGCTGCTAAGTCGCTTCAGTCGTGTCCGACTCTGTGCGACCCCATAGACAGCAGCCCACCAGGCTCCCCCGTCCCTGGGATTCTCCAGGCAAGAACACCGGAGAGGAGTCCTAAGACACCAGTGTCAAATAGCTGAGAGGAGTCATCCAGTTATAGCCATCTGGCTTTTTCTTTTGTTTTCTCTCTTTTGCACGGACATTGGCATCACGTTTGGTAGAAATGGCTCTGTTTCTCTTCATGAACCTTTATGATCTCCAGGCAGTTGTGATGGCCAGTTAGATCGGCTTCTTCCTTGCTGCCCCCGAATTGGTCCCGTTTTGACCGGGTTGGGCTCTCAGTGTGGCATTTGCCGGGGACCAGTATTGGGAAGGTAGGGACACCTTGCCGTCTCCGGGTTGGTTGATGGTCTGCTCGTTGTGTGCTTCCTTCTAATTGGTGATCTTCTAATTGGTTGCGTGCCAGCAGTTTTCAGGATATTATGAAATGTAAACCAAATGAGATTAAAATGGAACCTCTGGGCCTCGGAACAGATGCAGACTGACTGCTGTCGTCCAGGGTGGTTTTGGCAGAGGCCGTGGGATCATGGTCAAGGGCAGATGGTCTCAAGCTTTCTTGAACCGAGGGACCACAGCCTGTGTCCTCAGTTTATCTGATGAGATGAATCGTCCACCCCCAGGGCCTATCTCAGCTACAGAATTCAGTTTGAGACCCAGGTTTGAGATCCCCTGGAGAAGGGAAAAGCCACCTTCTCTAGTATTCCTGCTTGGAGAATCCCATGGACAGAGGTCCCTGACGGGCTGCAGTCCATGGGGCTACAGTCCATGGGGTTGCAAAGAGCTGGACACGACTGAGCAACTCACAGTGAGCTCAGAAAAGTGTCTTTTTTTGATCAGTATGGTGTGGGGTGGCCTGGATCTTCACAGAAGTCTTCACCAACAGCTTCTCCTCAGGGGCCATGCTCAGGTGCATTCACTCACTCTGGAAATCGGCACTCGGGGTCTGCCATTTCAGGGGCATCTATTGAGACAAGACTGAAGCTCCTAAAGTCTCCTGGAATGCTTTGCTAGCTTCACTGTTGTATTTAAAAGTAAATATCTTCTGAAAAGTGTTAAAAAAAGCTTAAAAAAAAATTGCAGGTAAATGAGGCAGTTGATCTTAGTGTGAGCGTTTGCCCTTGGGGCTGGGATGGGCCTGGGCTAGTGCCTGGCGTTGTCATTTCATAGCTGTGTGACGTTGAACAGGGGGTTTCATGTCTCTGAGCCGTGGAGTCTGGCTCTAAAGTGGAGGAATTTGAGAGAGTTGAGTAACCGTGTACAGTGCATGGGCAGCCTGCTGTCCAGACGTCAGGACCTGGGCTCCCCTGGCCGGTTTCCTTCCCAGCCTGCCAGCATATGCTGATCCTGTCCACGTATATGTCACTCTGTCATTCTGGGACGGAGGACACGCCTGTCCTGAGTCACGGGGCTGTGGGGGATACCAGGCACATAAGATCTAGCAGTGGGTGGTGGGAAATGCCAGGAGGGTTAGTGTCAGAGCTGAGGATAACAGCAGGGGCCAGCCCATGCGGTCCGGAGGGCATTGCGTGCAAACCCGTGTGTTTAATTGCCAGGTTTGCTTTGAAGTGAACATGGGAGTTTTCAAGAGTGGGAGGGGGACATTGGCTACTGATGTTTCATACTCTGGAGAAAGAGGTAGCATGGCAAGGATTTTGCTTGCGTGTGCTACTTTTCGAAGCCAGGGTTCTTGTCCAGGTGGTTTTGTGTCCAGAAGAGCGCTGCTAACTGAGGTTAGGCTGTCTCCTCGCAGGATTGGAACTGATTGTAAGACCCCAAAGTGGGCGAGGCCTCTGAGTGCTGTTTTCCAAAGACCACACACTTCCTGGGGTTCTCCTGCTCCGTCTTCTGGCATCCTGTTTCTCACAGATGAGATGGGGGACAGCTTAGAACCATGGTGTCTCATAGAAGTCTTGGCCTGATAGGAGAGTCAAGAGTTTCGTGAAGATGCCCACTGGGCTTTTATACTATCTGCATGCTAGTCGATGCTTGTAAAGCAAATATATTTCAAACATTTGTGTGTGTATCTGTCTGAATAAAGACTACATTTCCACCCAACTTGGAGATGTTTTCTTCCATGGTTTGTTCCCTGCTAAAAGTTTAAAATTTTAATATTACAGCTCATTTTTCTCTTTGGTCTGACACGTTAGACTCATTTTTTCCTGTTAGTTCCCCCCCCTCCCCGCCTTTATTTATGTAAGCCCAAAAAGCTTAGTGTAGAATATAGACTTTTCTGGGAATCTCAGCTGAATGGTTTCAGTTGCTTGGCTCTTAAATAAATCTTACTGTTGTGTTTCCTCATTTTGGCTGTATGTGTTCACCTCATGTAGAGAATTTTCTAGTGGAAAACTTTTGGACAAAATATTATTATTCCTCTAACATTTCATTAAATTTTATTTAGTCTATGTGCTTTTATTGTTTCTGAAGCCATTCTCTCGTTCTCAAATACGATCACAGTGCTTTAAAACTTCAGCGTAAGTTTAAAGAATGATTTCGGCCTCGGCCATTCTGGTAGTTTGCCTTTCAATCTTGGCAAGGAGGCTAGAATTATCTAGTGCCAAACGCGTAGTTCTCTCAAGTGCTAACGGATATTTATTTGACTTTCACATTTAGGGAAATCATCTTTAAAACGTGTTTATTAAGGATGATAATTTAACTAAGGGGCACAGCAGTTGACACTATAGGTTTTGGAATATGCTTCATGAGTTTTCAGATCGATGATTTCAACTGAACAATCATTCCTGAGCTCCTAACGATACAAGGCGTTGGGCGTGTGTGTCTGTTTTAAAGCAGACATGTCTGTTGGAATCGGACCCTCTCAAGTGCTGACTGAGGACTCTTCACCCAAGAGCTGCAGTTTAGGTTTGTGAGTCGCTGTCTTGTGTTGGTGGTTCAGTCAAACCCTTGAAGACACCCAGCACTCGAGTACTTTCACAGCATCCTCCCCTCCTTACTCACATAACCACTTATCATTTTGATTAATCTTGAGAGAACGCAAATATGAAATACAAGTAGAGAAGAGAAACACGATTGACTCGGGCAGCGTCTTTCTAGGAACTCAGATTGCCAGATCGTCAGGACAGCACCCCCCACTTCCCTCTCTCCTCTCTCTTCTGCTCCGCTCACACATGCTGTTTACATCTGCCTTATTTAACTATCACCTCTGTAAAAATGGCAGTGGGTTTCTGTTTTAAGAAAAGCGTAGTGTTCTCAGTCACCACGTGCATTTCTTTAGAGTTGATTGCCACCAATTCACTCATTCTAAAATACCTTCACACAGCTCTAATGTTGTGGAACACTTTAATGATGCCAGTGCTTTACACTTGGTGTCTGCTATTCTGGAAAAACTTAGGGGCCCTGAGTAAGAGATTCACAATTTGCCTTAATTAACTGTATTTAATAGAAAAGTCTACTAATACTCTGCACGTAACAACACTAGCTGAAAATTTTAAGGAAACATCCATAGTCTGGATCTTTGAGCAGCCTGTTTTTGCTTCAAGTTCAGAATCAAAACTGGTTCCTTTAATCTGTGTGACCAGGTGTTCCCATCTCCTGGATCTCATCTGCTGCTCTCTCTGTCCACCTCGCTCCAGCCACAGGGCCCTTCCTTCCTTTCCATCCGTGTGCTAAGTTTATTCCTGCCATAGGACCTCGGAATGACTGGTCAGTCTGCTGGAATATCCTTCCCACCACATCTTCCCCTCGGTTGCTCATTTTGTCATTCAGGTCAGCCTGAGTTTGAGATCAGTTACTCTTCTGGATTCCAATCACATTTCTGTTACTTTGTTACTGTTTTGTGCTAGAAGGTGGAATTCTCCTGTGTATTTGCTTACCTGTTTATTTTCTGTCCTCGCCTGGAATATACACTCCAAGAGGGCAGGGCGTTTTTGGAATAATCATTGCTTGATCATTTCTGTACTCCTCACTAAGTATTTCAGACTTACTTGTGAAGCGAATGAAGAAAGGTTATGAAGGTCAAAAGCAACAGGCCTGGATAGATGACTTGCTGGTGCCTGGTGTTACTTGGGTCATTTTCTTGGGCCATGGAACTCTGGACTTGGGGGGTAAAAGGTGCTGCTTACTGGTAGGAGGGCTGAGTTTAGCGGTAATTGCATCCGAGTCCAGTGTCATCCCAAGGCCGGTGCTTGCCAAAGCGCTCCAGCCTGTTTTTCAGGTCCTTGCAGTTCAGTGGCTGTCAGAACTCCCAGAGGAGCATTCACAGCCCTGCCCGAGTGCTGACGTGTGCCCAGGTCCTTGGTTTCCTGGCAGGTGGCGTTGATCGGTCCCCAGATCTGGGTTCAGGAGCACACCTGGCTCCTTGTCTGCCAGTAACCTTCCTGTTGGGGTTCCTCATTGCTGGACGGGGTTCTTGGGGAGACTGCCCGTGGGCAAGGAAGGGTGTGTTGCCTGGGGTTTGTGCCAAGTTAGTGCTCTGACACCCAGTGGAAGGGGAGCCCGTAAGTGGACTGGTCCTATGGGGGCTGTATTCTCCCGTCAAGCTGGTGCTGCCCACGGTAAGCTCCTGACACATACTTGTGGTTTCCAGGCTTAGCAACCTCAAGGTCTCACACCCGGTTCCTCCACAATTCCAGGGTAGGAATTCTGATTTACCTTCTGTCCTTTCAACAATACCGTTGCATTAATGTACCTTTTGCATTTTGTGAGGAACTTTTAATTTACTCTCATTTCCTATCTACCCTTATTGAGGAAATTTTTACAAAATTGACACAGCATTCTCCCTGGGAAGAGTGGAGAATTGAGAAGCCTTATTTGTTTGTCAGAGAAAACTGACAAACGTTATAGTTGACCCTTGAACAGTGCGGGTATTAGGAGTGTGACACCCCACCCCGCCCTCCCCACCCCTGTTGAAAGTTCCCATCCAGCTTTACGGTTCATCCCCTGCATCCACAGTCTGCATCTGTGCATTCAGCAACTATACCTTGTATCGTTTGGTATATGGCAGCACAGTACTTAATGAAAAAAATTCCTGTATAAGTGGACCCATGCAGTTCAAATCCATGTTGTTCGAGGGTCAGCTGTTATTTTGTCTCGAGTATGCAGATCGGTTCATGGACAGTTACTCAGTGTCTACTTTGCCAGAGGTTTGAACAGACAGCGAGTTTCATTGCATATAAAATAACTTCATGTAGTGAATCAACCGAAAGTTAATTTTGTCTGATTTTTGGATCTGTCGCCTGATGGCACAGCTTCATCTTGTCACTTTGGGTTTGAACTATTAAAGGTAAAACCAGAACCAGAACTATCTCACGTGCTATAACTAGTTTTTAAATAAGATAAACAAAATTAAAAACAAACATTTGGCTTTGCAGCATTCCACGGTGATTGGAAAGGTCACTGCCTTAAAACTCAACATAATTCTTGAGCAATTACTTAAATATCTGAGTTGGTATTCTTAAATTAATGGTAAAATTTTAAGTATTTTAATGCTTAGGGAGTCTTGAGGCTGCTTCAGGGCGGATTGAACTAGATCGAGGTGGTATTTAGTGGTTTCTGCCCTGGCTTCTATTCAACTTAACATAGTTTGACTTTAGTATTTTTGGCTAATGAAAGTGTATCTTCTAGGTTATGGTAGTCTTAAGCTTGAATGTGGCTTGAATATGAAACTAGAGAGAAGTTTAATTATTGGCAGATCAGTGACAGTGACAAATTGCTTTTCTTCCTTTCTAGTTATACATGGGAAGCAGTGGATACCAAAAATAACATGCTTTATAAAATCAACATCTGTGGAAATATGGGTATTGCCCAGTGTGGACCATCAAGTGCTGTTTGTATGCATGACTTGAAGACAGACAGCTTTCATTCTGTGGGTAAGTAAAACTGCCGTTAGCTTGCTACACGTGCGGGATCCTGATTTTGCAAAAATGGCTCTATGTATGTAAGCTGTCTCTTTAATTATATAAGCTTATGATCCATAATATATATTTTACGTTTTACAGGCGTTCAAAGTGGTAGCAATGTAAATGTCTGCTCTGAGACAGGGTTAGGCTCCTCCCGTCCAGCGGATGCGGTGCAGTCAGTCGTTACGAAGATTGATGCGCCTCTGTGTTTATTGCTACAGAAGGATGTTTCCTATATGGCTCTGCCTTCTCCTGTTTTTTCTTAAACCCTGTCTTTCCTTTTCTTCCTCTTTCACCCCCATTTCCTCTGGTGCCCAACTCCCTTCCCAATTGTATCTTTCTGCTTTGTGCTGTGGTGGTTTGAGTCTCAGGCAGTCTGTATTCACGTGGGGTCGTAGATGGTCCCTGGCTTTGGGCTCCCCCTAAAAATTAAATGGTCCTAAGGGCTTCCTCCCAGAGGAAAAAGCACAGACCTCTTTCCTAGGGCTCATTTCATTTGCCCAGCAGCCCTGGTTGGTGTTATTTTTTTGGTCGGGATCCCTTTCCTTTGGGAGGATAATGGGTCCACGTGGTTGATGGCCCCGCCACATTATATGGAGCATGAAAGATGGAGCGTGAAAGGGGCAGATGTGTTAAGAGACGGGCGGATGTGAGAGCAGGAGGTGTCATCCTTGGGGGTGGTGGCGTGGGTGTCCGTGGTGACCTGCAACCCGGGCCTTTTCGGGGGTGAGGTCTGACGGTGCGGGTCGGGGCGAAGTGGACATGGCACGTGACTGGTGACTGTGTGGCGCCAGGAAGAGGAGACTCGGCTTTGGAGTTGGGAGGGGCGGGTTCCTTTGGTAGCGCCATCTGTCATCTTGAACGCAAATTCCTAAGCACACTTGAAAGGGCTTTTTAGAAAGTAATGTTTAGAAAAAGAAGAGCGAGGTCTGGGAGGTCTGCTGGTCGAGCTCCAGAGTCTGCCTGGCTTCCCTCTCCCCCGACACGGAGACAGTCTAGACTGGGAACGGTGGTCGGAGGGACTTGGGGCCCAGGACAGAGATCTGAGAAAGCACTAGCTCGTTCTGAACTCCGGGGCCAAATTTTACTATTTTGTGAAATACTTAAAAAAATGTGTGGGGCTTTCCTGGTGGTCCCGTGGTTAAGAGTCCTCACTCCCAATGCAGGGGGCCTGGGTTCGATCCCCTGGCCAGGGAACTAGAGCCTGCATGCCTCGGCAAAGAGGCAAGTTTGCATGCTACAATTAAGACCCAGGGCAGCCAAATTAAAAAAAAAGTGCAAATGAGATCATCAGTTTCTTAGTTTGAACAACTCAGGGAGAGAGGCCCCAAGTGGGCCTGTTGGCTGGTGTTACTTAGGTTTTTAGGAAGAAGAAAAGTAGTTTTCCTCTTGATTTTATTATAATACGGGCTATAGTATTTTTGGCTAGTGAAAGTGTGCTTCTAGTTTGCGGCAGCACAGTAGAGTGTAACGTAGATGGGTACCAGACACTAGGAGGATTTGTGAACTTGGCACAAAATTTGAGAATGACCAAGTTAGATAGGCTTCGAAAGCTCAGGCAGGAGAGTTGGTATTTTCTGGGGCAGATAGTGGATCCGTTATAAATTCTTTGTGATGGTAATTGGGGGAGGTGATCTGATAAAATGTTTTTTAGAAAGCTGGGCCTGGTGAGGTTGGTTGAAAGGGAGAGTTAAAAAAGATGAGTTGTTACCGGTTGACACTGATATAAAACAGCTGTTTCTAATCTCATTTTACTCCCAGACACACATGACATACTTTTCCTGGGGCCTCAGCGCCTCCGCCCCCCGCCCCCCGCGCCCCCCCCGCCCCCCGCGCCCCCCCCCCCCCGCCCCGGGGGAGAGAATGGCATGCTAGATGGAGTGTGCTTTCAGCACTGGCGGTTATTGCCCTGCCCTTCAACTCACAAAAGCACACGTGTGTGAGCGAGTGAGAGCGACGCGAACATTAGCACAGGTCGTCTTGAATCTGATCTCATTTTGCTCATGTGTGTTATACAGTTGGAATAACTAAATTTGTTCTTATAAATTTAGTTTTATAGCTAATCACTAAACTTGGTGTGCACTTACATGCCAGGTGTTCTGTTTCTAAGTAAAAAGTACCTCATTTAACTCATGCATCAACTTCTGAAGTAGATGGTCTCATTTCCCTCGTTTTAGAAGGGAGAAAGCTGAAGCACTACATGGATAAGCAGCTCGCCAGAGGTTGTGTGGTTGTGGATTTGAATGCTGACAGGCCTGCAGAGCCTGTGGACTTATTTGGCTTCTTACTCTCCGATCACAGCGTCCCATCAGACAGTTATAGCGCTAATATGGGAACTCTGGTGGGTAACCTGAACTCCTGGCTCTTAGAGGACAGCTGGAAACTAACATCAGTTTGCTAGAAAGGGGAGACAAACATGAATTTTGGAAAATGGCCGCAAAAACTGGAGCTCCCAATAGATCAGAGACAAGAAGAGCTAGTTTAGCAACAGATCCAAACACATAGGAGAACTGAATGTATAACCTGAAATTTGGATATAATTAAGCTATGTATCTCCTAGGAAACAATATTAGACATCTCCTTTGTATTGTGTTACAGAGATTATGGATTAATTAAAAGTAAAAAGACAATAGAACATTGGCGGGGGGAACCTAGTGAAATAGAAATATAATCTGAAGGAGGTAGGAATTTCTCTTAATAAATGATAAGAAAACCAATGCAGCAGCAAAATGGCAAAGTCTCTAAGAACAGGCAATTCACAAAAGAAGAAATCCAGATGGTCAATTCAGCTTCATTAGTAAGCCAGGCATAAATGCAAATCAAAGCAATAATGAAATCTAGTTTTCCTTCAGTCACATTGGCAGAAATTTAAATGGTTGAATCACGGAATGCTGGCAGGGAGCCTAGAAACGGGCACATTCGTATATGACTATAGGAAGATGGTTGTCTCTAACCCTTATGGGAAGATAATTGTTGATGTGAGTTTTATAGTGCCCATAGGGCAGTTTTTGTACTTACAAACAAATATTAAAACCTCAACTTTGGTCTAAATAATATTACATTATTTTTGATTAAAAAAATCCCATATTAGTTCTTCCTTAGGCCAGTGATATTGTTACATATATAAATCTAGCAGAGTTTAGCAATCATTTTTATGGGGTCAGTGAACAACCATTTTGTTCCATTTACAACCTAGTTGAATCATTTTCATCACATTTTACAATGATTTATGCATTTTATACATTTGATTTCTGTTTAAAGTACATCAGATAATCTGATCTGACGATGAAAGTTTAAGGATTAACAATAATTCTTATAAATTTAATAGTTTAAATGTAGAAATATGATAAGCCTGAAATTAGCTGTTCTCATATTGTCACAGTTCTGAATCAGTTGCTTAGTTTATAACCTCTGAATTAGTTGTAACATTGAACATCACAAGTATATAAAATATGAATATGTTCACATTCCTCCTAACAGCTTTAATATTAATACCATGATTTTCATTTAATTAATCTTTCTGGAGGTTGAAAATTATGTATCCACTTCATGAAGGCTGTTATAGCCCCTTTCATCAAGGTAGCAGACCCACTGTTAAGTGAGGTTACTCACCACCAAAACCTGGTTCTGACTGGCTTCTTATAGGTGACCTGGGGGTAGGACAGCGTGTGAAATTCATTTGCAGTTGCTGGTCATGTGACTTCGTTTGCTCTAAGCAGACTGACTCCTAACTTAAGGTTGCACTTACTGATTCCTGTGTGCATTCACAGAAATCTACAACAGCAATCCAGCTGATCACTAGATTGACTTTCATGTCTCTTAACATGTGAAAATACCATTTCTTCTTGTGCCTTGTATCTTTCATTTTCAAAAATGATACAATTCTGTTAGATACATAAGATGATACCTGGTGATACCTGGTTGCCTTCTAGGTGTAACTCATATTTTTATCTCAGAGTCTCTCCTGATAGTCTAGAATTATCTGTTGCATTTAAAAACTTAGATTCCTGTAACGTCTTTTGTACATAGACTTTTGTACAAAAAAAAATTCCTCGTAGCATTGAAAATTGTAGTGAATATGCCGAAACAGCCTAACCATGGGATAGTTCAGTACATTGTAGTATATTCTGATTTACTTGGCTAAATCATAACATATATATATATAAATTTTTTTTTAAAAACAGCTAACACTTAATACTCATTTATTGATTTGTAACAAATATTTGAATGAATCAGTCACCAAAACAGACAAAAACCCCTTTTCTCACGGAGCTTACATTCTAGTGGAGCAGGAGGCACACAAGAAAGAGAGACAGTGGCTAAGTGGGATATTAAGACTGTGATGGATGCTGTAGAAAAGACGGGGGAAAGGCGGGAGTGCCGGGGGGCCTTGGGAGTATGTGTTCAGGAATATTCAGCAGGGTGGGTGTTGCTGAGAAAGTGACATTTGAGCAAAGACTTGAAACAAAGCAGCGAATCACATGGCTCCGGGGTTGGTGGGCGGCCAGTGCTGGGGGGGGGGGGTGCTGTCAAGGCTAGAGGGAGGGAGGGTCTGAGGGGGCAGGAGCCAGAGTAGAAATCTCTTTTGGAGTGTTCATAGAAAGAGGAGCAGAAAGGTGAGGCAGGAGGCAGAGGCGAGAGCTGCGCAGGGGGTTCTCTTTTTGGTGAAGGAACACGCGAAACAGTACACGTCGAAAGACACGATACAACAGAACGGGGCGTGTTCCGCGAGGGGGCGGCCTGGCCGGAGCACGTCGGAGAGGGCTAGCGGCCCGGCTGGCAGGCCCTGAGCAAGGTGCTGAGAAGGCCCGGCGGCCGCGTGCTGGGCCCCATGGCCGCCGGCAGAGGCACGGCCGCCGGCGGAGGCACGGCCGCCGGCGGAGGCACGGCCGCCGGCGGAGGCACGGTCGCTAGGCCGGGCAGCCTCAGCGAGGTCGGGTTGCGAGCTCGGCCGGGCTCGGCCGCGGGCGCCGAGGGCGGCAGGCGAGGCCCGGCAGGCCCGGTGCGCGGCCTGATCGGGCGGACTCTGGTGAGCGCGGCCGGGCGCGCAGGGTCTGCAGGACCCGGCGCGGCCTGGCCGACGGCGCGTGGCCGGGGCTGGCGGGCGCGGGCGAGCGCTGCCGGACGGGTGCCCTGGCGCGCAGGGTCGGGAGGACCCGGCGCGGCCCGGGCTGCAGAGCGTGGCTGAGTCTGACGGGCTCGGGCGAGCGTGGCCTGGCGGGTGCCCTGGCGTGCAGGGTCGGGAGGACCTCGCGGGGCCTGGCCGGTAGTGCGTGGCCGGGTCTGGCGGGTCCGGGTGAGCGTGGCCTGGTCTGGCGGGCCCGGGCGAGCGCGGCCTGGAGGGCTCGGCCTGGAGAGCGCTGTCTGGAGGGCCCAGCGCGTGGTCTGGCGGACCCGGCGTGGTCTGGCGGCCCTGGCCTGGAGACCGCGGTCGGGTGGACCCGCCAATGCCTGGCGGGCTCGGCAAGTGCGGTTTGGTCTGGCGGGCCCAGGCGAGCGCGGCTCGGTCTGGGGGGTTCGGCCTGGAGGCTGCGGTCGGACAGGTCTGGCAGGCCCGGGACGCGCGGCCTGGTCTGGAGGACCCGGCCTGGAGAGCGCGGCCTGGAGGACCCGGCGTGGTCTAGTCTGGTGGGGTCTCGCCAGTGCTGTCTGGTCTGGTGGGCCCGGGCGAGCTCGGCCTGGTCTGGCGGACCCGGCCTGGAGAGCGCGGCCTGGAGGACCTGGCGCGGCCTGGCGGGCCCTGGCGAGCGCGGCCTGGCGGGCCCGGGGCGCAGGGTCTGAAGGACCCGGCGCGGCCTGGCCTGGAGAGCTCGGCCTGGTCTGGCGGACCCGGCCTGGAGAGCGCCGTCTGGTGGGCCTGGCGCGCGTGGCCTCGTTTGGAGGACCCGGCCTGGAGACTGTGGTCTGGAGGGCCTGGCGCGCACGGCCTGGCGCGGTCCGGAGGACCCGGCGCGATCTGGCGGGCCCGGTGAGCGCGAGCTGGTCTGGCGGGCCCAGTGCGCGCGGCCTGGTCTGGTGGACCTGGCCTGGAGAGCGTGGTCTGGAGGACCCGGCGCGCGCGGTCTGGCGGGCCTGGCGCGGTCCGGCTGGCCGAGCGCGCGGTCTGGAGGACCCAGAGCGGTCTGGCGGACCCGGCCTGGAGAGCGCGGTCTGGAGGACCCGGCGCGGCCTGGCGGGCCTGGGCGGACGCGGCCTGGTCTGGCGGGCCCTGCCGGGAGACCGCGGTCTGGCCGGCACGGCGCGCGCAGCCCGGTCTGGAGGACCCGGCCTGGAGAGCGCGGCCTGGAGGACCCGGCGCGGTCTGGTCTGCTGGGGCCCCGCCAGTGTGGTCTGGTCTGGCGCGCCCGGCCTGGAGAGCGTGGTCTGGCGGGCCCGGCGCGCGGTCTGGAGGACTCGGCGCGATCTGGCGGGCCCGGCGAGCGTGGCCCAGCCCATTTGGCGCCGTCCTCGGGAGCTGGCCGTGGGCCTGGCGTGCTGGCCGCCGCCCCGCAGTCCTCGCCCGGCCTTCGTCCGGGGAGGACGGCCAGGCTGGCCGGGGTGCCGCGGGAGTCCGCCGCGGGGGCGCTGCCGCGGTATACCGCGGCCTCTCGCCGAGTGCCGGGGTGGGCAGTCGGTCCTGGCCAGTAGGCGGAGGAGCGGGCGGCAGGCAGGCTGGACTGGCGGGCGGGCGCGGTGCCGATGGGGCCTGACGCTGAGGGACGCCGCTGTCCCCAGCGCCGCGGCCGCAGAGCTCGGCCGGTCCGTCTCGGCTCGAGGCCAGGGCCCGTCTGGTCTGCGCGCAGGGCGAGCCCAGCAGTTATGAGGCGCCCCCGGGAGCTCTGGGCACAGGGCCGGATGGGGCCGCCGCGTCGGGGGGGGACAGAGGCGCGGGGGGAGGGTCTTTAAGGTGGGGGGGCTCCCCCGCCCCCTGCCACGGCCCGGAAGCGCCCCCTTCTGGCGGCTGCACACGCCGCCTCCTGCCGGCCGAGCCCGCCCCGCCACCTCCTGCGCCCCGAGTCTCCTGGAGCGCGGCGCTGCGGGGGCTCGGGAGGCCCCGCCCCGTCACCAGCTTCCCTGGCCACGCCCACAGTGGGCGGAGCCGCGGGGCGCTGTCCGTGGTCCCGGAGCCGCCTCCGCAGGCCTCTGAGGCTGTTGGGTCTGGAGAAGAAAAAAAAGATTTTTCAGAGCGATCTCCTGGAGTTTTAGGCGCGGAAGAACGATCCTGGCAAACCTTTGCCGCGGTTTAGACAGGCAAGGCAGAGAACCGCTGTACTGTTAAGTCTGGTGCTCTGGGGCCTGAAAGCCATTATTATCTCCTCTCCATTGGCGTCTTAAAATTTTTACCCCTTCCCCTCTTTTTTTTTCCTTTTCCCCCTGCTTAAAGATCTCCGGTGTAGGTATCAAAGTAGACCAGTTGTAATCCCGAGGTCATGACACTCACTCATCATTAGTCTGTGAACTAATCTTTTTTTTCCATTTTGTTTTTTAAATTAGTTGTTTTGGATAATGCAATGAAACCCTTCTCTCACAAAATCTAGGACCTTGACAATAACCACTCTCTCTCCATGCTCCTGTCTCTCTTCACTGGAGGTGATCATTTGCCCACATCCTGTATACCAACATTTCCTTTCTTTCCTCTCTCACTCTAGTCAGAGTCTGTCCGGCTGTGTGTGGTGTTTTTAACTTAATAAAAAGTGTATATCATACAATGTGTAGTTTTGGGGGAGCTTAAGTGGTTAACAGCATATTGCTAAAAAACAGCTGTATTGTTGTCTTTCCCTGATTTATTCCTCTGATTCCTATGTTGTAGTATTGTGTAGGTCTAGCAGGGTTAATTTATCCACTCTTCTTTTGATGGGCATTTGAGTTGTTTCCAGGTTTTCACTAGTGTGAAGAACACGAGATATTCTTTCACATGTCTTGTTACATATATATTTATTTGCGGCTTTCGTTTATGTATTTACCTAAGAGTTGACGAGCTAAGGAATAGGGTATGTGAATGTTCAGTGGTAGGACTCAGTGCCATGCCAAATTATGTACTGGTTAAACCAGTTCATACTTCTCCTGCAACACAGGAGAGCTTTGGGCTGTCTCTCCTCCGACATTTGGTGCTTAATTTTTGTCCATCTAATGGCTGGGCTTGGTATGCCGTGTGGTCTTGATCACCAGTGATGTTGAACATCTCTTTGTATTATGAAGATGTTTTTCTTCTGTCTGATCATATCTTGCCCACTTCATATTATCTATCGCATGTGATCAGTTCTTTCCCTCTAGAAGCTTTAGAATTTTCTCTTTGCCTTTGAAATTGAAATTGCCATACTATGACTTGGTGTGGGTTTTCCCCTTTTTCCTCTCAGCGTTTTCTCTCAGAGGTCATTCGTTTCCTTTTCTTTCCTAAAATTATAAAAAATGATTTTGTTTTTGTGTGAGTATATATATTCTTGATGCTAGTTCTTTGCCAGCTCAATGTATCACCAAATTTATAATTTGTTTCTGTTTTCCTCAAGGTACTTTTTGATGAGTGTAAACTTTTAAACTTAATAAAAAGTCAAGTTTAAATTTTTTTTGGGTAGTTATTGCTTTTGAGACTTCAATATTTTGCTGCATTAGGATTTAAAAGATAACTATGTATATATTTTATTAAGAGAATTTGGTTTCTCATGTTTATATCTTTTAATCCCTTTAGAGTTTATTTTTGTATACAGTGGTTTAAGTGGGGATTCAGTTATCTTTTGCCAGTACCGATTGCTATTTTGTTTCCAGTTTTATCTACTGAACAGTTTCTCTGCTCACTACAAGAATCCAGGTGTCTGTGCTCTCTGTTCTGGTGTCTTGATCTCTGTTCCAGTCTGTCTGTTCTTGTGCCAACTATCATCACTGATACTATATAGATTTTTTTATTATAATAATGTCTCAGGCAAACTGAGAAGTGATCACCCTATTTGTGGACTGTTCTAAAAATTTTTTGTTTTTACAGTGTGTATGTATGAAGTTATAAAAAGGATTTCATCAGCCGAACTATATATTCTGATTTATGTTTTTGAAGATCAGACTGGTGCAAGATGGGTGGGAAAGGGAGGATGGTGAGGGACGAGACAGGAGTTGGAGGCAAGGGGCCCCATTAAGAGGCTGTAGCCAGAGCACGGGAGCCAGTGGTTACAGTCGTCGTAGAGATGGAGAGACATGGACGGATTTGAGAAGAAGGTCAAAGTGCTGGAACTTGCCCATGTTGACAGATGAGAGAAAGATAGGACTTAGTGCCATTTTGTTTGGGGCTTGAACAACAGGAGGTGGGGCGAGGATGGCATTCCTGAGACAGAGAATTCTTGGGAAAGGGCACTTTGTAAGCTTATAAGCTTTTCAGATGAATTATAGTGCCGTTTTTAGTTTGCTCGTACTTGGAAATAGCTTTTGGTTATGAATGTCTTCTAGCTTGTTCATGCTCTTTTCTCTCCGAATAGGTGACTCTCTTTTGAAAACCGCAAGCAGATCTCTTCTGGAATTCAACACAACAGTGAACTGTAAGCAGCAGAATCACAAAATTCAGAGTAGCATCACCTTCTTATGTGGGAAAACCTTGGTGAGTCCATGGAGAGTCACTTCATAATCTTTCTTTTAAAAACATTTGTCCCTGGGGTGTTCTTGCTGTCCTGGTATTCTAAGACAAGTAAGTGAGTAAAATGAAAAACTCAAGCGAACAGATAAACAGAAACCCCAACCAAATGACCATCATCATTAAAAACCAATAAGTAAACAAATCCTAAGCCTATAGTTACAATGTTTAAGTGAAACTTGACCCACATCCTGTGTACAACGCAATGTAAAGATTAGTGTGTTTAAACTCAAAGCTCTGTTTAATGTTTATGTTGCTGGCATAATTTTTTTTTTCTTTCTGCATTTTCTTTTGATAGTTTTCAGGGCAGCGTGTTTGCTTCTTAAAGTGTGTTTTTTGTTTGTTTGTTTTGTTTTTTTCTAATTTACATTAAATTGGACAAACTGACACCTATCAAGAAGAAACCTTGGCCAGTGGGTAATGGGGTGCCCAACTTTCGGGGTATTACTAGTGTTGAAATGGAACATAATTGTTTAAAGCATGACATTTGTCTTCACTCTCTGTATATTGTATGTGATATTTTAGTTTTAATCCTTACTCTTTAGAAAGGGACTCTCAGCAAACGATTGTTAGCTTTTAGGAAAAACGGCTTGTGTACATGTTCTGTGAGTGTCCTATAATCAGAGTAAGAATCCAAGTGTTTAGAAAAATCAGATAGAGTGACGCTCATGTGGCTACCAGATTGCTTTAAAATATCATTTTTAGAATTTGGTGCTGTGACTGTTGCATTTTAAAACCCATCCTGTCACTCAGTATTGTTAATTTTGGACCAGATTGTCCGTTGCACTCTTGTCCATGTTGAAACTTTGGGAAATAATCTGTTTGCAGTGGTATGAAATCTGGAGGTCTGAGTTACAGAGTAAGCTGTCGTTTGAATTTTAACTAACTTTTCTTGAGGAATTCTGTGTTCATGCTACAAGAGCCAGAATTTGCAGAGCTCCTTAGACTTGCTCAGGGAGTGTAGGGGTAAGTTTCCGCTGGGTCTTAACAACCAGCCACACCGTGGTCATCGCTGGTCCCCGTCTGTTAGAAGGGGCCCCCCGCTCCAGTGTGGGGGCGTTTAAGGAAGGCCGGTGTATGAGCTTGGTCAGGTCCAGATGGGCCTCCTCCGTCGGCTTCCAGGAAGCATGAGGTCACATTTTCTGGCTTTGGTTTTGTTGGCGTTTGGTTCGGAGAACATTTGGAGTTTGAGAGTGGAAGGTCTGCAGGGATTACTTCCCATGAGCTTACTGTACTTGCATAGCTGGGGCCGGAGAACAGTTTTGGATCAGTTAGAGCCAAATTCCATCATGATTTTATGAAGCTTTTGTCTCAGAAGTTTTGAGTTTGGGAACTTCTCACTCGGCTGACCTTGTTAACTAAAACAGTTGTGTGTTACTACTCTCCCCCCCCACACACACCCACTGCTGCTAGTTTAAAATTTTTCGTTAGCCTTCACGGTTTCTAACTTTAGAAAAGGAGCACTTTTACAATACGTGGTGTGCTAACTTATTTTTACTTCTTTTAAAAATAGGGAACTCCCGAGTTTGTAACTGCAACAGATTGTGTGCATTACTTCGAGTGGAGGACTACTGCAGCCTGCAAGAAGGATATATTTAAAGCAAATAAAGAGGTAACAAGGGCCCTTCAGGGTTACATGTTTGTGAAGTACATTCTGGGACCTTCAGTGTTTGAAGTACAGACACATACCTTTTGAGGTAGAAATCTGTTTTTGGTTTTCAAACTCCGTTTGAGCAGAGAAACCATATGACTTGGGCTTTCCTGATAGCTCAGATGGTAAAGAATCTGCCTACAGTGCAGGAGATCCGGGTTCGATCCCTGGGTTGGGAAGAACTTCTGGAGAAGGAAACGGCAACCCACTCTAATTATTCTTGCCTGAAGAATCCCATGGACAGAGGAGCCTGGCAGGCTACAGTCCATGGGGTCACAAAGAGTCAGATGTAACTGAGCAGCTGACGCACACACACACTGCGTGATTTCCTTGATAACTTGTCCTGGATGGTTCTTACTTTTAGGACAGGGTGTTTTAAACATACAGGACAGACTGGAAATGGAATGGCTCACTCATGTAGAGCAAGTGATTTCCTGGTTTCTGATGCCATGCATCTCAAGAACTAAGTTTCAAGCTGACTTTGGGGTTTAGATCACCATGCTGCCTGCAGAGACCATCTCCTTGGCCTGGGAGTGGCTTCTAAATGCATCTTGGATCCAGGTCAGGTGTGCCTGGCCCTTACATTTGTTGCCAGCTCACCTCAGAGGCCAGATGACTGTCACTACTTCCCGTTTCTCTGCTATCTGGCACGTGTTCCTGGTGACCGATGAAGCACCATCCTCTCTAACCTACAGCTTCTGACTTTCCCTGGCAGTGGAGGGGGCAGAGGGCCCTTTCCTCTGCAGTTCTCCCATCCCACCACCCCGGGATTTCAAGGTGGCTTTCCTTTGTTCACCCAGGCAATAGTCTTCCTGGGTTGAGAATTCTCTTTTTCCTATATTCGTTTTCTGTTCCGTAGAGTTGAGTTCAGAGACCCTCTTAGGAGCTAGGAACTGGGAGTGATCAGTGATGGGAGTAATTGGTCATTTACCTGATGGCCTAATACGTTGTCATTTAAGAAGGGCAAAAAGAGACGTTTATATCTTTTTTTAAAAAGCCATGTTAAGTTACAAATACTGAGCTATCACCGATTCTTCAGATGCGGCCGTCTCTAAAAGAAGAGCTAGTCGGGATGCTGCCTTGTGTGTAAGGAGCGTTCAATGGGAAGGAAGAAGATAGAATGAAATAACACTAGGAGGAGATGGTGTCAGATTTAAACTTTGCGCTTAAAAACTTAGGTTAGACTCTTTGCCAGTATTTCGTTAGCGGCAGGTAAAGCATCCTTGAACCAGTGTGAAGTGCCTTCTGCTTTCCCGAGAGACCCCAGGCCCCATGGAGGTTCTTGCGGACTCTGACTCTCCAAGTGATAGTTATCACCCCCATTTTTCCTGTTTTAACCGAGTCTGTCTTTTACCTTGCTTTGCTGAACTGACAGTTGTCTCCCACCACCTAAAGAGTAATTACTTCCCCAAAGAAAGAAACGGTGGCTTGTTTTTGGTTTCCTTTGTGTTTTTAGGTCAAGAAGTCATAGACTACATCCTCTGTTTGTGCAGCCTCAAACCTAGGATTGTTTTTTTACATTTTTATAGGATTGTTAAAAAAAAGCCGAGAAGAATACACAGCAGAGACCTACGTCACTCACAAAGCCGAACATGTTTACAGGACGAGGGTGCTGACCCTGGACCTGAGTCATTTTGCGGGGTGGAAATGGGGAGATTAGAGCCTATGTTTTTCTCAAAAGTGATGTTTAACTTCTCTTAGAAGCTGATCGAAAGATGCAGGGGGAATGTTGATTTGCTCCCAGTGACCTTTTCTTTGGGCCTGGTTGGCGGCAGGGCTTTTATCTGTTGAGTTTTCCTCTCTGGAGGGGCTCAGCGTCAGGAATGTCATTACATTTTGAAAACACTGTTGCGTTCAGGGGGCCCATAGACTGAAGGTGTGGAGGGCATCTGCTCTGCCTTAGGTATGGACAAGTAGATAAGAACACAAGAGCCTGATGCTTTCCTGGCGGCTCAGTTGGTAAAGAGTCTTCTTGCAACGTGGGAGACCCAGGTTTGATCCCTGGGTAGGGAAGATCCTCTGGAGAAGGGAATGACAACCCACTCCAGTATCCTTGCCTGGAGAATCCCATGGGCAGAGGAGCCTGGGAGGTTCAGCTCATGCAGTCCATGGAGTTGCAGAGAGTCGGATACGACCGAGCGCCTGACACACACAAGAGCCTGATGGCTGCAGCAGGAGCGTTGCTCTCACCCCCTGCAAGTCATAGGAAAGCGTTTTCCCTCTTCTCTGTCTTCAGTAGGATTCGATTGCGTCGTATAGGCTATAGTATAACTTCAAGGATTATGTTAAATGTAGAAACACTCATCATTCCTCTTTAAGAAAAAACAAACCTAGGCTTGGTTTAGTGGCCGTGTGGTCTTGATCTCCACCCGTTATTAGTGTCTCCTCATTGCTTCTGTTGGTTTGGCTTCATCGGATTTAGAATGGAGTGATGGGCAGAGAGCATGGGGCGGGGGTGGGCTCCAGAAAGTGCCATCTAAACCCACCCGCGTCATGCTCTGCTTAGTGGATCCCGGTGGAGTCCTCTTAGATCGTAATTTCTTTACAAGATTGTGGACACGCACCCCCTACCATTCCACCCCTAGGGAACACAGAAAATGCACTCCTGGCAAGTGCGTGGTCCTAGCGGCGTTGCATAAATATGGTTAATGTACAGACACACACTGTTAACAAGGGTGACTCAGTGTGCTGTGTGTGGAGCTGGCAGAGACCCCCTTTGCCGGCCGCCGCATTCCCGGGGCTGATGAATGTCTCCATTGCTCGGCTCAGCGGAGCAGGAAGTGGGAGGACTCTCCCCAGGAGCCTTGCTTGTTTTTCCGACGCTTGCTCCAATTCTGGGGGGCGCTGCGTTGGGCGTGTCTCCTGTTCCTTCCTGGAGTCGAGACACAGCCAGCAGTTGCTTGTGGCCTTGAGCCGGGGCGAGGGGGGTTGGGGGGGTCTGCAGGCCTGGCTCACGGAGATCCATCTAGCCTTGGGGTGACACAGAGCTAGTTTAAGGCAGATGGCCCCCCTCCCCGCCTGCTGGGTGCTGTCCTGCTCACTCTCCATCTCGTAGCTGAAAAGTTGCTTCTTGTCTCCTGTCTCATCAGTCAGCCCAATTCCATCCCCCTCCTCTGAGTTAACACATTTCTGTTGACTGTATTACTCTGCTAGGGGCTGCAAGCTTTGAATTTGCAGGATCAAGGGCGTGGGTTACTTCCACTGGAGCTTTGTCACGGTCTACAGTCATCCTGCTCTCGCACTTCGATGGCCTTTTGGCAGGACGTGGTGCCGTGTGTGGGTTCTGCCTCCTGCCCTCGGCCCGCTCTGTGCCTGTGCCTGCCCTCCTTGCTGGCATCTAGCTGTCGGGTCAGTGTCACAGGTAGTGGTAGCTTTGCTCTAAGGGTCTGGTTGACATGAGTTTGGGTCCCCCTCCCCCACCTCCGCCGAGGGGGTGCGAGTCCTTGGGTTTAATCCAGTAGCTCTCTCTGAAGTCTGTGCAAACAGAACAGGGGAAGAGGGTTAGTGGGTCAGAGCATTCCTGCAGGGTTGATAGCATCTTTCCGAGAAACATTTAAAAGCTAAACATTAACATGAAGCAGTTAACCTTTGTAAATGAACCTGCCTGTGAATAGCTTAACTTTTCCAAACGAACAGTTTAAGGAAAATTACCCACTGGAAATGATGAAACAGACTATCGATCCTTTGAAATGATTTGCAGAGAACATGAGTTTTTAGAATATTTCTTGGCTAAGGCAATTAAAACGATGTGGTATATTACTTTGCAGCTGAGATTTGGGGGCTGTTTCACATAAACTTGGTGACCAGGCATTTACTCAGGGGCACACCTGTGGGCTTGGCTGCTTTGCCTTCAGACTTTGGTGGAGCTTGGAAAGCACAGGGTCTTGCCCGCTGTAATGGGTTTCATGTGTAACCTTCCCCTGGACCCCTTTTTCCTCCCCTCCGCCAGTTTTATTGAGGTGTAATTCACAAGTAAAATTGCATATATTTGAAGTGTACAATGCAGTGGTTTGGTTTAGTCCTTGATTTTTTAAAAACAGAAGGCCATTCATTTATAGAGATGAGAGAATACGTGTGAGCTGGAACCCAGTGGGGCGTCCCTGCTGACTCAGATGGGAAAGAATCTACCTGCCAAAGCAGAAGGCCTGGGTTCAATCCCTGGGTCAGGAAGATCCCTTAGAGAAGGGCATGGCAGCCCACTCCAGGATTCTTTTCCTGGAGAACCCTGTGGCAGAGGAGCCTGGTGAGCTACAGTCCCTGGGGTGGCAAAGAGTCAGAGGTGACTGAACAACTCACACACACTCAAAGCGTGGGCCGGATGCCCAGAGGAGGAACTTCAGGCTCCGAGCCATGTCCTAAGCCTTGCTTGGGGCCGCAGCAGTGACATAGCCCCCGTCCTCAGGAGCTCACTCGCACGTTAGCAGGTGGGGGTGTCTGGTGACAGACACCAGTGCAATGAAGGAAAAGGGTAGGGGAGGCGCAGAGAGAGTGGAAGATGTTGAAAAGGCCACGCCAAGCGGGTGACGCTTCCCCCGGGGCCTGAGCAAGGTGAGAGGGGATGCCAGGAACTATTCCAGGCAGAGGCAGTGTCACTTTCCTGGGGTGAAGTGCCCCTCGAGGCCAATGTGACTACGTGGAGTGGTCCCCAGGGTTGGAGACAATAGAGAAGCTGGGATTGCACCCTCATTGCGATGGGAAGCGGCCCCTGGTGGATTTTGAGCAGAGTGATGTGACTCGAGGGAATTTTAATTTTTTAAAACTTTTTTTTTTTTTAGTTTTTCCTTTATAAGCTTTTTATTTTATATTGAGGAATAGCTGATCAACATCACTGTGATGGTTTCAGGTTGAATAGGGAAGGGACTCAGCCATATATACACGGGTACCCATTGTCCCCCAAACTCCCCTCCCATCCAGGTGGCCACAGGACATTGAGCTGAGTTCGCTGTGCTGTACAGCAGGTCCTTGTTGGTCCATTTTAAATTCAGCAGGGAGTACGTGTCGATCTCAAACTCCCTAACCCTCCCTCCCTCTGTCCTTCTTCCCGGCAACCCCTAAGTTCATCGTCTTAAGTCTGTGAGTCTGTTTTCTAAGTCAACTCAGCTGCATCGTGTCTTTTTAGATTACGCACATCAGGCATGTCATAGAATATTTCTCCTCTCTCTGACTTGACTTCACTCGGTATGTGACAATCTCTTGTGACTCGGTGGAATTGTTAAAGGGTTGATCTGGTGGTTGTAGAAATATTGGCTCAGAGTTGGGTACATGGAAGCTGGAACCTAGAGGCCCCCTTAAAAGAGATTATTGCAGGCAGGAGAGGACTTGCTGCCAGGGTGATGTGAGGTGGTTGCTAAGGGAGGGTAGGGACAGGGAGCCATGAGTGAGCACCCTGGTGGAAATGGACCGGGTGGCGGGGAGGGAAGGGGCAGGCAGGAGATGCTCACGGGAGCAGCTGGAGCCCTGCAGGCCTTGATTATGTGGTCCTCGGGGGCCTCACTGGAAACCCTGAGGCATGGAGCCCAGTGTCATGTGGCAGAGGTCACAGGCTTTGCCGTGCCCCTGCCGCCCCCCCCACCCCCCGCAACCCGAAGGCGTGTGTGGAAGCCCCTCCTTCTCCCTTCTCTCTCCCAGGTGCCATGTTACGCTTTCGACAGAGGGCTCAAGAAGCATGATTTAAACCCACTGATCAAGACCAGCGGTGCTTACTTGGTGGACGACTCTGACCCGGATACATCTCTGTTCATCAATGTCTGCAGGGACATAGGTCTGTGTCTGAGGGCATCAGGGGTGGGAGTGGGGGAAAGATTGCTTCAGAGGCTTCAGTGCCTTTGCCCCAGCACCGTAGGATTCCCGTGGCTCCGAGATTAAGGGGTACATCCCTTAGCCACCAGCCACGTCCCATGTCCCGGCTTCCCAGCCCCTCCTGCGGACCAGGGGCAGAACCAGCATTCCAATGCTTCGTCCTTGCTTTCCAGCTGCCCGGCTGGGCAGAGAGCTCATCCCCTTGTCCAGTTTCAGAGCGGGCCTTGGCTTGCCCAGGGTCTCGGGATGGGATCCTGCTCGTCCTTGTTTCCAAATTTCTTTTACCTTATATTGGAGACTTTAAGAAAATTTGCAGTTTTTCGAAGAGCCCCTGGACCCAAGGTTTGAGTGTGATTGCTGTGCCCGGTGTGTGGTCTGATGCGGTGCCACGTGTTACCTCTTCCAGATGCGCTCCGGGCCTCGAGTCCGCGAGTGCGTGTGTGTCCCCCCGGCGCGGCCGCCTGCCTGGTGAGAGGGGACCGCGCGTTCGACGTGGGCCGGCCCCAGGAGGGGCTGAAGCTTGTGAGCAATGACAGGTCAGTCTGCGGTTGGCAGGGGCAGTTCTCAGCAAGAGCCTGGCTTTTCAGGGGAGCTGCAAGAATACCCCTTTTCACCAGGGCTTGAGAAAGGCCTTGCCAAGTGACTGCTACTTCACACATGCTTATAAACTTACTGGTCATTGCTTGAATTGCATATTCTTGGTGACTTTCTAATCATTTGTTTCTTAGAGCAGGAACACGTTTATCGTGATGCAGCCAACATCCATCCATATGGGTTCCATTTCATGAATTTGCCACCACCTTATGGTGTGTTTGAGTGTCTTCCCTGCTTCATCGCCCCTGACATCGGTTTTATGTCCATAGTTTTATCTCTTCTTTAAAAAAAAAAAAAAAACAGTCCTGGAGGGCAAGCGGCAGGAGGGCCACTTTGCCATTGTCCTTCTGGGTACAGTTTGCTTCCCGACTGGGGTCCGGTGGGCCCCCTAGCCCGCCGTGGGCCCCCTAGCTTCTGGCAGGGGTGGTTCACTTTCTCTTAAGGAGCCCTGCTGTTGACACACGCTCTCCTTCTGACTTGTGTTTGCCCCTGGCTTGGCAGAGAGCTTGCTGTCTCCGGTGGGTCCCACGTGACCACGTCCTGAACTTGGAGTGAGGATTTTTATCCACTCTCTGTTCCCGGAGCCCTTTGGTAGACGTCTCACTGCACCTGCTCCCGTCTGGAACTCGTGGTGTATCAGCGTGTGCAATTATAGACTGCACTCTGTCCCCAGAAAACACTGGCGCGTGACCTAAATTGAAGCATGCTGGGAGATTCCCGCATGTGCAAGTGTGTCCGCCTGCCAGAGCCGCCCAAACCGAGTGCTGCAGGATGCCCAGGCAGCTCCTCTAGCTCCCTCTCAGCTCTGGAGGCCGAGGTGTCTGCGGGGGGCATGGTGGGGGGCTCCTCCTGAGACCCTTGGTCTCAGCTTGTGGACGGCTGTCTCCTCCCCATGTCCCCTTGTGATCTTCCCTCTGTGTGTCTGTGTCCCGAGCCCCTCTCCTTATAAGGACAGCTCTCTTGTCTCAGGGGCCCACTCCAGCGACCTCATCTTCATCCCCTCCTCCAAGGCCCCCCGTGTCCAAATACAGTCATGTCGGGGATGCTGGGCATCGGGGGCTTCCGCTTGTGAAATTTGCGGGGACAGAGTTCAGCCTCTCACCCTGTCTTCAAGTGATAAACGGGCGCTTCTTCCTGCTGGCAGGGGCTGGAGAGGACTCTCCGGAGAGCGTGGGCATGGAGTGAAAGCCCAAGGTCACCTTCAGAGACCAGGAAGGTCGTCTGTTTTTGGTGCCTCTGCGGCCACGGCCCGCAGCGAGGCCAGTACCCCATGGACCTTTCCAGGGTCTGTCTGCCTGCCAGTGGGAGGCCATGTGGCCAGTGCTCTGGGCGGTTATCAGGTTTAAAAAAGAAAGTCCTCGGTTTGCACTGAAAAGTTGCCATTTAGAGAGGAAGTGGTCTTGCAGCCTCGTGGGCTGAAAGGCGCTTGGCCAGCTGGGCTGTGTTTGTTTTGTTTTGTTAGATGGTTTATGATTTTGTTCCTTGTCCTCCCGACAGCTTTTCTAAGAACTTAAGTTTACATGGTGATTATTTGGCTCTTTTTTTGGGTTTTGTTTGTTTTTTGAGAAAGTACAGCACTCATTGACGTTCACTTAAATTTTATGTCCCCCAAATGAAAATAAACACGAGGGAGTCTGTCCTGTGGTGTCTTTTATGTCTGTGACCTACATCTGTTCTCCTCTCGCCTGAATGAGGGTGCCGAGGGCAGCACGAAGTGGGCTGTGATGTCCGTGTTGGTCATGCTCACTCTCTCCCCGACGTGTGCATCTCCAGGCTCGTCCTGAGTTACGTGAAGGAAGGGGCCGGCCAGCCAGACTTCTGTGACGGCCACAGCCCGGCGGTGACCATCACGTTTGTGTGCCCGTCGGAGCGCAGAGAGGTGAGTGGCTTGACCTGAGCTCTGCACCCCAGCGGCGTTCAGCGGTCCCTCGTCCGGGGGTCCCCGTGGGGGAGACGAGCCACAGTGGACGGGGAAGCCAAGTGGGCCCGGGCTAGACCATGCCATGTGCTGAACGTGCCTGGTTGGCTGTGTACTATTTCGCAACCAGCCCAAGGGGCCTCCGTCTACACCCGTAGGATGGTGTTTTCGTTCAAGGGTCGTGTGGGATGACATCCGGTAGTTCAGGGACAGATTTTTTTTTAAAAAAAAACTTCACAGCAAGGCGGCTGTCAGTAAATATTTGAAAAAAAAATGTACATATGATCCTGAACCTGTGGATTTCACGTGTCTGTTGACTGCTTCGGGTGAGGCAAGGTAAAAACGGCTAAGTGGTTTGTAGGAGCATAGTAAGAAACGAGTCGTGCAGATGGCGTGTAGGCCTGGCAGACAGCGCTCTGGGGTTCCGGGGGTGGGTACCAGTGTAGGGGAAACGAGGGCCCGAAGGGAGATTCCTGCAGCCTCAAGAAGCGTGTTCGCCCCCTCACCTGCGTGCCCGCCCCCTGCCCACGGGCAGATTGATGACTCGCTGTTTACTCAAATTCCAGTGCCAGCTGTAAACTCCTTGAGGGTAGGGCCTTGCATCTGCTGTGTCCTTGGGCCCCGGGCCAGTGCAGTCCCTCAGGTCCTTTGCTGCTTAAGTGTCTTTGCAGATGGCAGTGCTGCTGAAGGGAGGCGTCCCCAGGGAGGAAGGGTAGGGCTTTCCTCCAATTTATTTCTGCCTGTCCTCCCCACAGAATGAAGTAGGAGGAACGGAATTCTTTTGCCAAAGAATGTCCTCCCCCAAACAAACGTGGAATTTGCTCTGCTTTCTGGCTGGCAGCTGGCCGTTTTGTATGTGTGTGTGTGTTGCGGGTTGGGGTGGGTGTGGAGAATGAGATTACAGTGCGGGTCCAGCCAGACTTCCGGGGCTGCGTGGTATCAACTCAGCCAAGACCAGGCGGGCCAGTAAACGACGCCGGTCCCGAATGTGATCGTGAGAAGTGTCATTAATACTTTTTTTTTGCGTGTATTTCTTCTTTCCATCATACAAGTGGGAATCAGAATTAGGGAGATGCTCTAAGGTGGCCATGGTCTCGGTGTTTCCCCCTCTGATCTGTGCTGCATCCAGCGAGCCTCATTCCACATTCTCACGGGGGAGACAGTGGAGAGTGCCCCTCCCTTCTCCATGGGACACGAGGCGGTCGAGGCTGGTGCGTCTTCCATGGAGCTTACGAGGTTCTGTGTCCAGCCTGACTGTCGCCTGGGCAGAGCTTGGGTGACTTAGGCCCGGGGCCCTTAATACTTTGAAGGTTTATTGAAGCATTTTCACCGGCTCATTAAATGCTTTTAGAAGCTGGAACTTTAGTAAAACGTTCACCTTGTCACATAAATCTCTTTTAGAAAGCTTTACTTGAATTTACATACTGTAAAAATTCGCCCAGCCTAAGTGCAGTTTAATGGTTATTAGTGCGCTAACCGAATTGCACAATTATCGCCTCAGAACTTTTCCATCACCCAGAGAAGCCTCGTGCCCAGCCACCATCACCCCCTGCTCACCCAGCCTTGGCCGCCACCGAGAGCCCCGCCTCTGCCCCTTGGCCTCTGCCTTCCCCGACCTCCCACGTACGTGGAGTCACACGGCCTTGGGCGTCCGGCTGCTCTCGCTCAGCGCTCGGTCCACATCTCTGTTTGTTTGTCAGGCCGCCCTTAGCCAAGGGGTTAGTTGGGGCATCGATTTCCTGAGTAAGCGGTCGGGGCTGGACTTGGACCTCTGCAGCTTGTTGGCCATGTGATGGTAAAACTGGCACTGGGCCCCATGTCTGGCACTCAGCAGGTGTTCAGTAAGCGTTGGCAGCGTGAGGTGCCCAGAGGCGGCACGGCTGCACCTGATGCCAGGGCCGGGGAGAGGACCACTCCTCCAGGGACGTCAGAGGGTGGCACTGCATCCCTGTTCACAGTGACTTCCTGCTCAGCACTCATGCCAGAGGGTGGGCTTGTGGGTGGGGTGACAGCCTGGTCTCACCCGCGAACAAAACTGATCTGAGTACAAGTGAAGCCTGCCCAAGACCCTGTGGACATTCCTAGGAAGGGGCTAGGGACCATCTCCCTGTGGATAATCATAAGAGAGGGCTAGGGACCATCTCCCCCATGGACATTCATAAGAGAGGGCCAGGGACCATCTCCCTGTGGACATTCATAAGAGAGGGCCAGGGACCATCTCCCTGTGGACATTCATAAGAGGGGGCTAAGGACCATCTCCTCCATGGACATTCATAAGAGGGGGCTAGGGACCATCTCTCTGTGGACATTGATAAGAGAGGGCTAGGGACCATCTCCCCGTGGACTTTCATAAGAGGGGGCTAGGGACCATCTCCCTGTGGATATTCATAAGAGAGGGCTAGGGACCATCTCTCTGTGGACATTCATAAGAGAGGGCTAGGGACCATCTCCCCGTGGACTTTCATAAGAGGGGGGCTAGGGACCATCTCCCTGTGGATATTCATAAGAGAGGGCTGGGGACCATCTCCCCCATGGACATTCATAAGAGAGGGCCAGGGACCATCTCCCTGTGGACATTCATAAGAGGGGGCTAGGGACCATCTCCTCCATGGACATTCATAAGAGAGGGCTAGGGACCATCTCTCTGTGGACATTCATAAGAGAGGGCTAGGGACCATCTCCCCATGGACTTTCATAAGAGGGGGCTAGAGACCGTCTCCTCTATGGACATTCATAAGAGGGGCTAGGGACCATCTCCTCCATGGACATTCATAAGAGGAGGCTAGGGACCATCTCCCCTGTGGACATTGCTTGGAGGGTCTAGGGACCGTCTACCCCATGGACGTTCATAAGAGGGGTCTAGGGGCCATCTCCCCCGTGGACATGCCTAGGAGGGGCTAGGGCCTGTCTCCCCAGGTGCGCGCAGATGCAGTGATTTCCACCCCCCTGGAGGGGCCGTCCATCTGGCGCCTGTGACAGAAAGGAGTGGACAGACCACAGGCCCTTCACACATGGTGACTGCCAGCCACGGGCGTGGTGGGTCAGGGGAGACTGCATTCAGGGCGGGTTCCCAGGCTGAAGTTTGCATGTGACTCTGAAAGGGACCGGAAGAGCCGCAGAGAAGCGGGGTTGTCACCAGTCAAACCATCACAATCTGTTAGGGGCCGTGGCGGTACTAGAATGAGAGCAATGTTAAAACCCCAGTAGCACACCCTTGAGCTTTTCCGCAAGCAGAGAGACTCTGCCTGCATTTGAGCCGTGTGAATACAATGAATCTTTCTCCCTTTTTCTCTGGGTTTGTGGCAGGGCACCATTCCCAAGCTCACGGCGAAATCCAACTGCCGCTTTGAGATCGAGTGGGTCACCGAGTACGCCTGCCACAGGGATTACCTGGAAAGCCAGAGCTGCTCCCTGAGCAGCGCGCAGCATGACGTGGCTGTCGACCTCCAGCCGCTGAGCCGGGTGGGAGGTGAGTGGGGGGCCCCTGAGGGCCGGGAGGGGCCCCGGGCTGAGCACTCCCTGCCCCGGGGCGGGCGCTGCAGGTCAGACGGGAGGAGGCTGTGCTCTCCCAGGCTTGTGCGCGTCGCGAAGCCCCTTCTCGTGTGTCCCCCTTTCCTCAACCTCAGACTCCTTGTTCTACACTTCGGAGGCGGACGAGTATACATATTATTTGAGCGTCTGCGGAGGAAGCCAAGTGCCCGTCTGTAATAAGAAAGATGCTGCGGTGTGCCAAGTGAAAAAGGCAGATTCCACTCAAGTCAAAGTGGCCGGGAGACCCCAGAACCTGACCCTCCGGTGCGTACAGCCCCCGTGTGACTCTCAAGGGCATCCTGCATGTCCCTGTGAAGCCTGACACGCTCCCTTGCCAGCCGCCTGCTTCCATTTTCCACAGGGAAGTCAGCTAAGCACAGGGAAGTCAGCTAAGCTGGCATTTTTTTTCTTGCTTGAGTCAGGCAAGTGCCGTTTGTTGCTGACCCAGGTGGATGTTTTTCCTAGCTTTACAGTACAAGTGCTTCTGTTAGTACGGTTTGTTTTATAATCTGTTGTCTGTAGGGAACTGTACTGTAGCAAAGTTACTTGATTAGTTGATATGGCTTTTGCGTTTTACAGCTTATGTTTCTTAGAAGTTTTGAGTTTTCTCTTGTGGTTTGAGAAATCTGAAACACCACTGGCATCACACCCAAGAGTTGAACAACCAGGCGAATGCATTCAGGACAATTCTCCTGACCCCTGAAGTCAGGAGTTACCTTCACAAAAGCTTTTATCAAAGCGTTAGTTCTCTGAAATTGTCATCCGGGGTCCCTCTGTCAGACTTTCTGAGGCAGTTGCTGGTAGAGCTGTGTCTTCTTGGGCATAAATTATTTTGTACAGAACCCCAAAATGAGAGCAAAAGAGTCCCCATGTTCCCGGTAGAAACTTTCGTGCTTTCATCCAGCCAGTTATCACTTTGAAGTGAGAGGATGACAAGCGCATCCATTTGGAACTCTTTTCCTCTGGACGATCCTGCCCCAGACGGTGGGAGTGTGTCCCCAGCTGTTTGTGTCTGTGCTGGTCTGTGGATGGTGTGCAAAAGTCTTAATGTAGAAATGCTTAGACGTTCAAGTTTCTTTCTTGTTTCTACCAAACGTGTGTGTGCGTATGTTACAAAAACCTAGGTACTCGGATGGAGACCTCACCTTGATCTATTTCGGGGGTGAGGAGTGCAGCTCCGGCTTCCAGCGGATGAGTGTCATCAACTTCGAGTGCAATCAGACAGCAGGTGAGTGCGCTTGAGACAGTGGCAGCCGTGCGTCAGTGGGCCGGGTGCGTGGAGGCAGAGGGGTGGGGGGTGGTCAGACCTTCTCCTGCAGACGGGGCCCCACAAGGCCCCCTCTGTGGTAGCGGGCAGGAGGACCCCCACCCCCCTGCCAGCGGTGGACACACACGTCCTGTTTCCATGTCCTGTTTGTTCTGGGAGTGGGCCCGGCATTGGGCTCGCTGGGAAAGCCTTTCTGTCCCGCATTCAGCTCTCGCTGGAGTGTGGATGGAGCCTGTGGGCTGGGCTGCTCACCACCTTCTGGTGGGTTGTCACCCAATAACTCTGCTTCCAGGAAACAAGTTTCTAGGTGAACCTTTTCTGCAGTTGGTTGCCCTGCTATAGAGGTTGGATTCCGGGGATTGTAAGAGGCCACAGGGCAGCTTTAAGTGGAGTGGAGGGCTTCCCTGGGGGCTCAGATGGTAAAGAGTCAGCCTGTGATATAGGAGACTTGGGTTTGATCCCTGGGTTGGGAAGATCCCCTGGAGGAGGGAATGGCAGCCCACTCCAGTATTCTTGCCTGGAGAATCCCGTGGACAGAGGAGCCTGCTGGGCTACAGTCCATGGGGTCCACGACTGAGCAGCTAACACCCTGAGTCTTTCTAAGTGACTGAGAAGCTTCCTCGAGGCCACCATGGCGCTGCCATTTCCTCCACGCGGTTGGGGTCTGTTGAGAGGTGATGGGGGTCTCACCCTCATCAGAGCGCCATCCTTTCCCAGGCCCCCCAAATGGTGACCTCCCCTGCTTCTCTGTGTGCTGGCTGGGCCTCAGCCCAGAGCTGCAGCCTGGGAACCACCCGAGTCCGGCCCTATCCGCATAGCCGGCCAGCTCACCCCATCCCTCCACCCCGAGGGGCCCCTGGTTCCTCCCTCTGTTTGTTTTGTACGTTCCCATGGAAGAGCTTTAACCTTCTGGTCCTGGGGCAGGTTCCTACGTGATTTACCGGGGGTCTGGGAGAGGCAGCCGTGCGTGGCGGGAGCCGAGCTTTAGAGGCAGATGTCTGAAGGTGAACGCGGGCAGGAGAGGGGGTGACTCGCCCCCGGGGCCCAAGCAGAGACTCACCTGGCATGAAGCAGGTGGGAGGGCATCAGGGCGCCCCTCAGTTCCCATTGGCCCCTGCCGCCGTCCCCATGGTTCACGGCCCTGCTTGTGGTCTGTCAGCCCCCCTTACCCCCCACGAGCGTCCTGGTCTTCACGTTGGTGTCGTGTTCTCAGTTGGTTCATTGAACACGTCTTATTGATTCCTGTCTGCGAGGCCTGGGGACGCCTTGATGGCTGAGAGCTCTATGGGTGTGTGCAGAGCAGAGGCAGGGGGAGAATGGTGCTGGGGGACCACAGTGCAGGGTGGTGCGGGCAGGGTCAGGGCGCCTGGCAAGGTCTGTCGCTGGGGGCCTGTGTCAGGAGGAAGGTGCCCAGGTCAGTGGGCTGGTGTCTGGGTCCCCCCTGAGGACTAGGAGGTGCTGTGTGGATGAGGCGTATGGGACAGTGCGGGGCTGAGCCAGGCGCCAAAGATGGGGGCCAAGGGGCTGACGCTCGTAGCAGGAGGAGCAGCTCGTGCAGGGGTGGGCATAGGGGTGGCCGTGAGCAGGTCAGAGCTGAAGGCCCCAACCCTGGCTAAAGAGAGTGTGGGGGGCTCTGTGGGGATCTCATATCCTGCGGAGGGTCTGGACTCTGTCTAGAAACCAGTGTACAGGGGCTGGTTGGTGGTGGTGGAGGGGGGAAGCGGGACACACATCTGGCTTGGGTGCGGCCTCTGGATCTGTCTCCCTCCTGCTGGAAGGCCCCGAGGCCCTCCCCAGATTCTCCATCCCTCTGCCGTCATCCCCAGCTCCTCCGGGCCCTCAGGAGGCCCTCTTCGAAGTCCACCCCTTCCTCTCCTCCTGGGCCCCCCAGGAAAGGCAGCCTCCTCCCTGCCCCCAAGTCCCCCGCCCAGACCCTCGGGCGGCCTGCCCCCACCCTGGCTGGGTGGGCGGCTCTGCTGCGGGCGCCCTGTGTGGGCCAGGGCCCCCTCCGCCCGGTCGCTGCCGCCTCCGGCCGTGCGTCTGAGCTTTTTATTAATGACTTGGCTGAGGTGGTCGGGAATGCGCTGATCTCATCTGGGCACGTTGGGAGGATCGAATGATCACCCCCGAAGACCGCAGGAGGATGTTGAGGAGGGCCCCTGGTCAGGGACTCCCAGGAAAGACCCGGGAGTTGTGCCAGGAAGCTAGAGAGCCCAAGTGGGCTGGAGACTGGAAAAATGATTAGAGGTCATTCTTTTTTTTTTTTTCCCCCCTTTTTGTTAGGAAAGTTTTCGAATCTATAAGTAGAAGGAACATTACGATGAAAACTTACATGCCTACCCCTCAGGCTAAACAGTCGTTAATGTTTTACCAAATTTGCTCCACGTTTATATGCTCCATCACATCAGCGATGGATCGTAACGCTGCACCCCGACTCCGAGAGAGGACATTCCTTCACGTAACCTTGGTGGCAAGGTGAACGGTGATGCTCTAATCCTGAAGACACTTGTCTTCCTAGGTTCATTTTGTTGCGACTGGTGACACAGAGACCCGACCCGGAGACTTTTAGATGTTTTTGTGGGAGACTTTGAGCCCCTTTCAGGCTGGAGTTGGATTATGAAATATTTAAAGCTCCTTTCAACTCTGTAATTTGGAGCTAACTATATGTACTATACTGCTGCTGCTGCTGCTGCTAAGTTGCTTCAGTCGTGTCCAACTCTGTACGACCCCATAGATGGCAGCCCACCAGGCTCCCCTGTCCCTGGGATTCTCCAAGCAAGAGCACTGGAGTGGGTTGCCATTTCCTTCTCCAATGCATGAAACTGTGTGTCGTCTAAAATTATTCCACTGTTGCTTTATATGAGTTTAAGTTTAGAAAACTTAGAGAAGCCCTTAGTGGAGTCTCATGTTTATTGGATAAATGTAATAATGTATTTTTTGCATGTTTGAATGGGTGTTAATTGGCCACGGAATCTTGTGAAGGGTGGTTTATAGTTCAGCTTGGATTTCCAGGAATTATTTAGGCTTATGAGTAGAGGGCGGAGAAGGCAATGGCACCCCACTCCAGTACTCTTGCCTGGAAAATCCCATGGACGGAGGAGCCTGGTGGGCTGCAGTCCATGGGGTCGCTAAGAGTCGGACACGACTGAGCGACTTCACTTTCACTTTTCACTTTCATGCATTGGAGAAGGAAATGGCAACCGACTCCAGTGTTCTTGCCTGGAGAATCCCAGGGACGGGGGAGCCTGGTGGGCTGCTGTCTGTGGGGTCGCACAGAGTCGGACACGACTGAAGCGACTTAGCAGCAGGAGCAGCAGCAGCAGCATGAGTTTAGGGTTTCCTGCTTTTCAAGACACAGAGGTGCATAAGTTTCTTCCTTCCATCCATGATGTATTTTCTTTACCATTTGTTTCAATAACTTAACATCTCGTTTGATGTAATAGATCTTATTGTTGGTGATCCTGTCGAACTAGGACATTAGACTATTTTGCGGGGAGGAGTTACGTTAGCCTGGGCTAGTAAAACACCGTCCACAAATCCAAGGGGCAGGTGATCACATTTAAGATGTCGTTTCTCTAGTCTCCGTGCAGGTCTCGGGGGCCTCTGCTCTGTGCGGTTGCTTGGAGACAGTGCATTTTCTACCTTGTATGGCTGCTGTCTGTGGATGTGGCCTCAGGATTCCACAAAGGATGGGAACTGCAGTTTTTTTTTTTTTTTTTTAAATTTAATGGGCCAGAACTAAGAGACCTGACCCAACTTCAAAGGCTGGGAGGCAGGAAATGTGGTTGAGCTGTGTGCCCTGAGGGAAGGTTGAACCGGTCTGGCGAGTGGGCAGCCCCATCTCTGTCGGGGCAGAGGAGGAATGGGGCGGGTCCCCGGCTTTGGAGGGAAGAGTCCCCTTCGCCTCCCGCTGGTCTTGGAAGCCACATACCCTGAGGCCGAGTAAAGGGTGTGCTGGGAATGAACCCGTGCAGGTGGGGTACCCAGGAAGCTTTCGGAATTGCATGGAGAGCACTGATGGAGAGATTACAGAAAGTCACCCTGATCCCGCTGGTGGGTGGAAACCCATAGGAAAATAGCGGTCCTGGAGGCAAGGCCATTGTGTGTTTAAAAAGCCACATGGTCTGAGTGAACGAGTCATTTATTTTAATATTTTAAATTATCCGACTTGTTTGTAATAGTTGTATAAGAATTGTAAGAATGAACCTAGTTTTATGTGTTTGAACCTAAACCCAGCCAAACAAAAGAAACGTAGATTGGTAGTGAGGAGTCTTAGTTTTCGATTCTCTGAAAGTTCTCCGAGGAGTTAAATAAGAATGCAGGTCAGGGGCAGGCCGGCCAGTGGTTATTTAAATTTTACTTAAAATGGACTCTCCCTGGGGATCATTAGGGCGTTTCAGATGCAAACCTAGCTCCTAAGGGAGGATGACCCTAGAACCATTCACAGTACTATTGGTATTTAATCGTCTGTGAAGTTACCTGGTAAAAGAAAAACTCTCTGAATGCCTCAGGTTTTCAGGAAACACAAATCTTTTCTGATTCGTGAAATACTGATCCAGCGGGGAGCAGCGTAAACCTTGTGGGTGGATTGGGGGCTCAGGAGCGTTGAAAAAAGCTGGAGGAGCTTCACTGGGGGGCTTCACATGGGGGGCATCGTTGTCGCAGCTAGAGAGGGTGGGCTCTGTGTTGTTGGTAAGGAGGTTGGGAGCACTGGGCTCTGTGTTGTTGGTAAGGAGGTTGGGAGCACTGGGTTCTTAGGGAGAACAGCTTAGGGTACTTAAAAAAAAAAGTTCGAAAAACAGAAGAAAGAAAAAACCCGCGGTAGCGCAGGGAAGTACTGCTGCTTTGCGGCTCGGAGTCTGGCTCTGGGGCCAGACCGTCTGGGTTTGATTTCTGGCTTTCTAGCTCTGGAGCCATAGGCAAACTACTTAGCCCTCCTAAATCTCCAGAACGGGGCTGAAACTGTCCTCGTGCTACAGGGTGTGAAGGATGAAATCCTCGGATGGATGTGGAGCCCTTAACGCAGACCATGTTGTTTGCCATCCAGCCCCGCGGAGAACGCTGGGTTTAGCCCTGCCCACCTTGGCTTGAGCTCCGTGTGCAACTAGCCGCTGTTGCTGGTGTTACAGCTGCGACAATTATATTATTAAAGATTTAATAGAAGTTGCAATTGAAGCAGCGTTCACTCTTGGTGCAAAATATTATCTCCCTTTTCGTTAGAACATTGTTCTCTTCAGGGCACTGAACCTTAAGAAAGGCAAGTCGTGCAGGAGGTCCAGAGGAGGATTATTAAACCATCAAGGGTGGAAAACCGGCCGTTGTGCCAGCAGCGCACTAGCTCGGAAAGGCAAGGGGATAGAATTTCTCGTTGGGGAAAAGTCAACAGGGTTTGCAGAATCCCAGGCTACGTGGACCAGGGAATCTGGCTTGCAGGGAGGGCTGATGGATTGGAGGACAATTTTAGAGGCCCACACGTGCCCGAGTCCCCAGGATTTGGGATGCTGGCCCCTCTGGGAGTGAGGTTACTAGACCTGAGTGCCCTTCAGCTGGGGGTGGGGGGAGGCCCAGACCTCATCAGACCTTATCTCTCTTCTCTGCTCATATCAGGGACGAGTCCCTGGGGACTTGTCCTGCTCACAAGCACATCGTTAAGACTGTGATGGTCCTGGAACCGGAGTGACGCCCTGGTCTGACTTAAAAGGGTGTTTATGAGCCTCTGGGAAGCTGACCGCAGGCCGTGAGCTGCCTAGCACTGCCCGGGGGCTCACACCCATTGAAAACACCCTGCTGTCCTGTTGAGGCCATCCTCCTGAGATGAAAGGGGCACAAGGCTGACCGCAGGGGTTCTGCCTGAGACACTCTGGCCTGGGCGCCCTCTTATCTCTGGGGCTGGAGCCCTGAGCTTGTTTGCCTGCTTGCCTGCCCCGGGGGGTCCCGTCCTGTGTGCCATCGGGCGGTCCTGGCGTCTCTCACATCGCGGGCACTGTCTCCCTTTCGGCCTGACGCAGGTAACAACGGCAGAGGGGCTCCTGTGTTCACCGGGGAGGTGGACTGCACCTATTTCTTCACGTGGGACACGAAGTACGCCTGTGTGCACGAGAAGGAGGCCCTGCTGTGCAGCGTCTCCGACGGGAAACAGCGCTTCGACCTGTCGGCGCTGGCCCGGCACTCAGGTAGGCGGCCGTAGGTGCACAAGAACCTTCCCTCTCGCCTCCTGCCCCACCAGCATGGTTGGAAATGCTGTTACTGTTCTCTTTGTCAACTGATCATATCCCAGCCCTTCCTCCCTTCTCACGGAGCAACATGAATTATCAGAGATGACACTGACTCAGGAGGTGAGATATCTCAATTTGAGGTCAGCGTTATTGTTCCCAGTTGGAGTGCCTTGGGCTCCTCTTATCTTAGTTTAGTGAAAAAACGACCAAGTGCCTTCTGTGTGCCAGGCCCTGTATTTTGTGATTAGAAACTTTTTTTATTTTTTTAACTCTTGTTGCTGAGAAGGTAGATCTTAAAAACTCTCACCGCACATACAGAAATTGCTAGTTTCTTGTGGTGAATGTTTATCCACACTACTGAGGTGTTCATTTCACAGTGTCTACATATATCGAGCTGTGTTGTATATCTACAGCCAGCATGTGGCTTCCCAGGTGGTGCTAGTGGTAAAGAATCCACCTGCCCATGCAGGAGACCTAAGAGACGTGGGTTCGTTCCCTGGGTCGGGAAGGTCCCCCTGGAGGAGGGCGTGACAACGCATTCCAGTGTTCTTGCCTGGAGAATCCCCGTGGACAGAGGAGCCTGGCGGGCTGCAGTCCATGGGGGTGGCAAAGAGTCAGACAGGACTGAGAGACTCAGCTCAGCATGGCACAGCACCGACGAGTTGCCTCTGTCACAGGGAATAGCACGTGACAGGCAGGGTGGCCTGAAGCTGCATAATCACCAGCTGCTATGGGAACGATGACTCACGTGTTCTGAGCCCCCGCTGCTGAGGGCCGCTTTACGTTGGAAGGAGGATCCCTCTGTTGTGGGTGCTAGTCAGGGAACACGAGCCCCATCGCAGATGCCCTCAGGTAGTGGATTGCCCCGGGAGTTACCATCCCAGTGCTCTTGTGGTTCAGCACCTCTGAGCCGAGGGCCTGGGGCTGTGGTTCCCTTCTGTAGGCTGGTGGAGAGGTTGGCCTTCTGTCTGCTGGGCGGGTAGGGCTCTCCGCTCTGCTCAGACCGGGGTGCGAGGCCTCTACTGCCACGTCCAGCTGTGTTGACTCAAGCAGCTTGCCCTCCTCCTCCTCCCCCAGTTTTTCCTTGCTGTAAACTGAGTGCTGCTTTCTAATCCCTCTCTTCACTTTCCTTTTTTTTTTTTTCCTTTTGTAACCATCCCTCTGTCCAAGGCCCAGCCTGAGGTCTGTGAAGGATGCAGAGATGTGTTCCAGCTCAGCTGACTTTGGCCCCCCTCTCTGGTTCCGTGAATAATCAGTCCTGAATATTCTTTGGAAGGACTGACGTTGAAACTGAAACTCCAATCCTTTGGCCACCTGTGCAAAGAACTGACTCATTGGAAAAGACCCTGATGCTGGGAAAGATAGAAGGCGGGAGGAGAAGGGGACGGCAGAGATTGAGATGGTTGGATGGGATCACTGACTCAATGGACATGAGTTTGAATAGGCTCTGGGAGTTGGTGATGGACAGGGAGGCCTGGCGTGCTGCAGTCCACGGGGTCGCAAAGAGTTGGACACGACTGAGCGACTGAACTGAAGTGGCTCTTTGGGAGCAGGGTGTTTTTGTGTAGCGTTTGCGCCCAGGTAATTGAGATGCTGTGAAGTGAGAGCTAAAATCCTTCCCTGATGGTTAGATGTCCTTCTGCGTGAAGGCCCCTCAGCCCTCCCACCGCAGCTTTCAGAACCGTTTGTCCTTGTTTAGCAAGTGGTCCTTCCAGGTTGCTGACAGCCCTGTGTAGTGAGCGGGTTGTGCTCCCGCTGATGAGGGGTTTTCGCTGTAAACCCCGGACTCCAGTCTGTGCAGGAGCATCCTCTCCGTGTGTACGTCCGCCTTCCTTCCCGGTCCTCAGTGATGTCTGCGGGGGCTGTTTGGGGACGGTCCGCCTTTGACTTGCTCTCTGCTCTCAGCCCCTGCTGCTTCTACCTCTGTGGATGTTTTCTGTTCAAACACGACTGGGTCGTGAACGGTTTTGAGTTCAGGGACCACCCATGTCTTGTTTATTTTCTGGGGGCCCCTAGTGCTAAGCTCCGGGCCGGGTCTGCCTTATCTGTGGTCTGGAGGCAGATGCGTCGCCCGTGGCCTGCGCCTGCCAGGTCCCAGCGCTGGCGCCTGGCTCTGCTTTTCAGGTTTTTGATTTCAGACTCTGAGGCTTGGGAGAACTTTTGCTGTTTAATCCTCAGGTCGTCCGGGTAAGCTCCCTCTTCTGAGGAGCTCTTTGGGGCTGGTTTGTTACTGTCACGTTCAGAACAAGCCTAAGATTCCCCCTGTGAGTCTGTGCCTTCAGCCTGCCCAGGTCCAGAGATGTGAGAGCCTGTTTAGTGACCACGGGCCTTTGCCGTCCGCTTCATCACCGTCTATGGTGTGACTCACACAGAAAAGCAATCACTGCCTAGGGCTAGAAAAAGCTTTTTTTTTTTTCTCTCGGTTACAGAACTGGAACAAAATTGGGAAGCTGTGGATGGCAGTCAGAGGGAAGCGGAAAAGAAGCATTTCTTCATTAACATCTGCCACAGGGTCCTGCAGACGGGCCAGGCACGGGGCTGCCCCGAAGACGCGGCCGTGTGTGCCGTGGGTGAGTGGTACCCTGTGGTGAGCCGTGCCTGTGTGTGCAGGCGGAGCTGGGCTGCATCCAGGCTGGAGGGAAAGAAGATGAGCTTCCTGTGGTTCATTACAGCCTCCTCTCTCTGGGTTCAGCACATAAAGGATGGGAGGGAAAGGAGAGTTTAATGACTCAGATGTAGGGAACTGGGGCACTCGGGCGTCTTGAAGAAGGCGGAAGTCTTCTGATGTGGGCTCCCTAGAGACAGAAAGAAACGTGGGAAAATCCTTGGTTATCTTTTCACCTTGTAACCCGAGGAAGAGAACTGCCAGTGCTTGTATAAAAAAAACTGATTTTGATTTGTTAACGGCTGTACTGCCTGGAATTGTTCAAGAATTATGGCTTCCGGGGAAGGGGACTCTCAGAATCTTGTATGAGAGAAGTGGATGGACCCTTTGAGTTCCTTTGGCTTTTAACTGTGTTGGCCGCAACTTCTCAATTGAATGTTAAGTGTTTAAACATGTTACTTAAGAGTCACCTGGAAAGCGACAGGCAGAATAATTGGAATCTGTTTTGCAAGCATTAGATAAGCGATTGTGAATTGTTAACTTTTTAATTAATTTTTATTGGAGTCCAGATGCTTTTTGTTCCTTGGTAGCTTAGGTGGTAAAGAATCTGCCTGCAATGCAGGAGACTTGGGTTCAATCCCTGGGTTGGGAAGATCCCCTGCAGAAGGGAAAGGCTGCCCGCTCCAGTATTCTGGCCTGGAGAATCCCATGGACAGAGGAGCCTGGTGGGCTACAGTCCATGGGGTCAGAGAGAGGCAGACACGACTGAGCGACTAACACACAGTTGCTTTACAGTGTTGGGTTAGTTTGTGCTGAACAGCAAAGGGAATCAGCTATATGTATACATGTATCCTCTCTTTTTTGGATTTTCTTCCCATTTAGGTCACCACAGAGCAGTGGGTAGAGTTATAAGGGATTGTGAATTTAAAATCCAGGTTGGATTTTAGGAATTACTCCAGGCTCCAGAATTGGTGGTGTGTCTTTTTAAGCAGGCGTGTCCCTGCCTTTATTTGAGAAGGACTTGAGACAGAGTTTCATTGCTTTATCGTAAAAGTCACTGAACCAGGAATTGAGTGGTCACCTGCTTGGCCCCCTGAACAGATTTAGTTTCTACTTTGGTCACGGGACAAATGCTTCCCCCTTGGTTTCAAATGACCTTGTGCCTCAGGGCAGCTGGGGCCCCCCTAAATGGGGGAGCGTTATTGTTTTCTGAGATCTCGTGACAGGCACTTCTGCCTCTGTCTGCCTCCCCTGCCCTTGAAAGATGCTGTGAGTCACTCTCACACTTTCCTCCTTCTCCGCCTGGAGGTGCCCATGGGGTCCTCAGCGAGGCCGCCCCTGCTCGGTCAGACGTGTCACTTGCATCTAGAGACCCACTGACCGTCCCGAGCAGGCTTGGCGGGCCGGGAAAAGGGCCAACACACACCTGTGGGCCTCAGCTCCCTCTCGGTACCTCTGCATCTGTGTTGTTAACCCCTTTTGATCCTGTCTTCTGTTTTGTTCCCCCTTTGCTTTCTCTTTTCTAGATAAGAACGGAAGTAAAAATCTGGGCAGATTTATTTCGCCTCCCACCAGAGAGAAAGGAAATATTCAGCTCTTTTACTCAGATGGTGATGAGTGCGGTGGTGGCCAGAAGATAATGACAAATATAACGCTCATGTGCAAACCAGGTACAAATGAGAAGCACAAACAGAAAATGTGGGGTCTCCCAGGCTCCTGCCAGGGGCACCCTCGCAGTCTCTGTTTCCCGTGTTCCTCCCCGGCCACCACTGGGACGACGCGGTAGAGCGCTGAGGTCCAGAAGCGTCGCGGTGGCCCCGCTGGATTCTGTCGCCCCCGCCCCAAACCGGCCCAGAAATGGAGAAACCATATGGTGTCCGAGGGGGTCGTGTTGCAATTTTCCAGATGAGTTATGCTCTCGGCACGGCTTCCACTTCCTTAGGCCTGGTGCCGGCCGATCGTGGGGCCCCCTGACTTCCTCCAGAGGGGGACCATCACGAACGGCTCCAAACGTCATCCATGACCTTAGTGGGCACACAATAAACACTCCTCTTAATCTGCCTTTATTTATAGGTCTGCATTGTTTTCCAGGGGTCAGGATCTATATATATATATCTGCACATTTTTTTATGTTTCTCAAAACGTGGCATTCTGTGAATGCTCTTCTGTGTCCCACGGTTGTTATTTATCATCTGTCGGGACTTCCTTGTTGCTGCTGGCTTGGTTTTACTATTTTTACTCATTTTTCTCTATTGTTGGATTTATAACGTTTCCAGCATTAATTGTGCTGTGACATGTCCCCGCTGCCTCCTGTTGGAAGATTTCCTTTGGATAAATTCCCGGCTGTGAGATAAGTTCAAGGACCGGGACAGTATTTTTTTTTTTTTTTTTTAAAGATTGTAAAATATACATAACATAAAGTTGACCATTGTAAAGGATTTGTAAAATACACACAATCTGAAATTCACCCCTTTAACCACAGTTCAGTGGCGTCAAGCACCTTATGTTCACATTGTATGTTACGTACGTGTACACCACCGTCCCTCTGCAGAACTTTCTCGTCCTCCCAAGCTGAAGCTGTGTCCCCGTTAAACACTAGTTCACCCCCACCCTTGTCCTGACCCGGTCGGTGTGACCACTCTAGCGACCTCAGATCAGTATTTATAGAGCTGGTTTGAGAACCATGGAAGCTTCTCGAGACTGGATCAGTGACCAATCTGGGTATGCCCATCAACAGGTGACTTAGAAAGTGCCCCGGTGCTGACAACCTCCAGGGATGACGGCTGCTTCTACGAGTTTGTGTGGCACACGGCCGCGGCCTGTGTGCTCTCCAGGACCGAGGGGGACAACTGCACGGTCTTTGACTCCCAGGCAGGTGCGTGTCCGAGCGCCCTGTGGGGCAGCCTCTCCTGCAGCCACTTCAGCTGGCTTTTATTTGTTTTCTGGCCGCGCTGGATCTTTATTGCTACTTAGGCTTTGCTCTGGTTTCGGGGACCGGGGGGCTACTCATTGCAGTGGCTTCTCTTGTGAAGTGTGGGCTTCAGTGGTTGTGGAGCACGGGCTTAGCTGTCACGCAGCACGTGGGATCTTCCCAGATCAGGGATCGAGCCCTGTCTCCTACATTAGAAGGCAGATCCTTAACCACCAAGTCACCAGAGAAAGCCTGCTTGTTTTCTAACGTTTTCTCTCTGAGTGTTTGAGAGTTGATAACCTGCTTCAGAATTTATAGTAATCCTGTTTGACCAGAACTCTGAAAATCTGGTGTTTGAGGCTTACTTGAGATAATGAAAAAACCTCTCTGATAGTTACAGTTGCAGTGGGTTTGCTAATCATTAGCCCAAGGCACACGGGAAATAAATCGTGTCTGGAAAGACATCCCGAGTGCCTTTCTGGCCGTGAAACCCACCATAGCCTTTTCAAGGTCATTGTATTGTGGTTGTGGTCCCGTTTCTGACACACCGGTGGTTCATTCAGCCAGGAATTGTGGGCTCTGACTCAGGCGTTGGGTGAACGCGGCAGGAAGGGGTGAGTGAGGCGGTGGAGGAGGCCCGTCCCCGGGGGGCGGTTGTGATGTCTCCATGCCGTCGGGCCGGCCCAGCCTCTGCTGCACCCCACGGTCTGACCCGCCTGGGGTGCTTTCGGCTCTTCCTTAGGGTTTTCTTTTGACTTGACGCCTCTCACGAAGAAGAAGGACTCCTACAGGGTCGAGACGGACAAGTACGAGTTCCACATCAACGTGTGCGGCCCGCTGTCCGTGGGTGCCTGCCCACCGGACTCGGGGGCCTGTCAGGTGTCCAGAAGGCAAGTGGCCGCTCTGCGATCCGGGTGCGCCCTCGGGTGTCCTGTGTGCGCGCGGATGTCGTCCTCCAGGATAGCTCTGCCGCTTGCCGATGTCCTTCCCCGACGATCCTTTAAACCCCAGGAGGGCCTGGACTAAGGGCGTTTAGTTTCCAGAGAAGGGGCAGGACAGGAAGTGGGTGCGTGGGGTGGGGGGGCAGCCCTTGCTTCTGTGCAGTCAGCACTTCTTGGCCACCTGGGGGGATCTATGCCCACGCTTCTCCAAGTTCAGTGCAGCGTTAGCTCAGATGAAGGGAGCTGGGCCTTGAAGCAGTGCTGACAGGTCTGGCGTCTGGGTGGGGTCGCCTTCCCGCGCCCACTGTGCAGAGATCCTCCTGCCCAGGTCCTGGCAACCCCCACGCTGCCAGTGTTGCCCAGCGCTGGTCCCACTGTCTTTTCTGAGAAACGCTTGGCTTGTTTTAGTGATAGGAAGTCTTGGAACTTGGGACGCAGCAACGCTAAGCTTTCGTACTACGACGGGATGATCCAGCTGACCTACAGGGACGGCACACCCTACAATGATGAGAAGCGCACGCCGAGAGCCACGCTCATCACCTTCCTCTGTGACCGAGACGCCGGAGTGGGTTACCCTGAATATCAGGTGGGAGCCGCAGGTGCTCGTGTGCGTCTGCGCAGCGACGGGGGCGAAGGAGGGAGAGGTCGTCAGTCTCGTAAAGGCGGGGGAAGAGAAGAGAGCGGGTGGAGGCGGGGCTCGTGATTCTTCTGGAGCGAAGGAGGTTCTGATGGAGCTGACACGTGAGCTGGAATGGTCCCCGGGGAGAAGCTGTCACGCTGTCTGGCTTCCCGGGCCTTATCCAGGAGCCTGTCGTGGGCCCTTTATTTAGAAGCAGAGCCGTTATTAGTCTGGTTTCCTGGGCACATCCTCAGCTCCTTTGATTTTAATTAATCCCTTTAGATTTGCCAGGGGACATGGGCAGTGTGTATTTTCTGACCAACAGTGGGCTGTACCACCCTCAGTCACAGTCCTCGATACTGCTGGTTCGGGGTACAAACCGCACAAAAGCAGCGGCCCTGCCTTATTCCCACTAACAGAAGCTAGAGTTCCATCTTAACTCATTGATGGGCTATGTTCCTTTTAATAGAACGAGAGGGGATGGACAAAGGAGATGAACTTGCCTCCGATTCTTACTGAGGAACAAGTGTCCCACCTTTTTCGAAATGCTGGCTTTGTGTAACGAGTCCCCTTCTCTGCCGTCCCTCCTGTGTGTGTCCTGAGATTAGGAGGAGGATAACTCTACATACAACTTCCGGTGGTACACCAGTTACGCCTGCCCGGAGGAGCCGCTGGAGTGCATCGTGACCGACCCCATCACACTGGACCAGTACGACCTCTCCAGGTGAGGTGGGCCCACCTGCCCTCAGCCTGGCCCTGTCCAGTTAGGGCCGAGGTTGCTTAGGCCCTGCCGGTGGGCATGTCCCTGAGCTGGTGAGAGAGCGTGCAGGACAAGGGTGGGGAGCCCCAAGCTGCATGAATTCTAATGATCTGGGAGCCTTCACAGGATCAGCCAGTGTTTGCCCAGCACGCACCTCTGTCTTCAGCTGCATTCTTCAGAGCGATGCCTGTCGGTGCAGAGGAGTAGGGGCAGTCCCAGGGCTGCAGAGAGGCCTGTGTCTCCTGAGGCTGGAGAGGAGGCGTGGTAGGCCGGCCTCTGCTGGTTAGATAGGCAGCGCACCTAAGTCGTTAGGACTTAGAAATGAATTACCGGGCTGAAAGCCGTCGGCTGGAAAAAGCGTGCGTTTCCCCCTTGACCTTTCAGGCTAGTGAAATCCGAGGGCGGTCCCGAGGGAAACTGGTACTCGATGGACCACGGCGGGGCACGCAGCACGTGGCGGAAGTACTACATCAACGTGTGTCGCCCTCTGAGCCCAGTGCCAGGCTGTGACCGCTACGCGTCCGCCTGTCAGATGAAGTACCAGGGCGAGCAGGTGAGGCGGCCCTGCCCTCCCTCCCAAGCCCTGGGCTTCGTGCTGGAGGGTGGAGGGGGTGGTCTGAGTGGGTCCGGCTTGCGCCGAGAAGCCCCTTGAGACAGATAGGGGGTTCTTGCTGCAAACTCACCTTCCCCACCCACCCCAGAGATTCGATCACACTTGAGTCGTTGCTCAGATTTAAAATGAAAAAACAAAAACCCCTGGGTGTGGGGAACTGCCTCTGCTCACGGTTCTCGGCAGAGGAAGTGACTCTGAACAGCAGCCGTCTGTCAAGGAGAGTTTAAGCTTCCAAAAGCTCTTGCTTCTGGACTGATTAGAGGGGACGCCTGCTTGGCAGATCCAAGCGCCAGCCCTTCTTGCCTGGGTGCAGGCTGCACTCTGTCATTCGATGGGATGCAGTCACTGCCAGAACCGCGGTAACGCTCCCCTGGGTGCCTTGTTGTACACAGCGCCTCTTAAAATAAAGATGTCTGTGTGCTTCTTTAAAAATAGCACGTCGAGGATGTACTTTTCCTGGGGTCCGTTACACGGCAGCTCAGAGGTGTTTTTGGGGAAGCTGGTGAGCGCCCCCTGCTGGTTGAGTGGAACGTGGTGGTGTGTTGGTGTGCTCTGTGTTGGAGCAATGGCCTCCAAGGACAGTCTGCTCTCCTTATTCATGGATTCTGTATTTGCAAGCTGTCTACTTGCTATCGTTCATTCGTGACCCCAGATCAGTGCCCGGGCACTCTCACGGTCTGTTGTGGACATGTGCAGAGAAGCCTGGTGTGGCTCTGCAGTTCTGTCCCGGTTCTGCTACCCAGACGTCCAAACGCCGGAGGCGAGAGGAGGTGGGCAGTGCGGTGCCAGACGCTCCTGGTTCCTGGCCACACATGGACCGGGCTGGGTCCTTCCTCGAATGCCTGGGAGAGGACTGGCCTTGGATGGCTCGCTTAACACGTCCGAACCTCGTTTTCACTTTTGTGAAATGAAAAGGATCTACCAGGGTTTTGAGGCTTCAGGATCGCAGTCTATGGGAGATAAATGTCCGCAGAGGTCAACGTGCCCTCTCCCTCGGTGTGCGGGGAGCGGGTCGGTTCTAGGCTCCTGGCTGGTGCCCAGAGCCCGAGGGCGTGCAAGTCCATGGTGAGCAGTGTTGCAGGGCTTGCACACGCCCTGGTGCACATCCGGCCCGCGGCTCCTCTACAGATGACTCAGTGGCAGCACTGTGTTAGTAGACGTGGGTGGCTAATGTAAGCTTTGCTTTTTGGAGCTTTCTGGGATTTCTTCCCCCTAAGTGTTTTCCATCTGAAGTCGGTTGAATTTGCAGATGCAGAACCTGTGGGTTTCGAGGGCGGACTGAGTTTCCCCTCTTCAGAGGAGTGGTGGTTTGCATTTGCTAATCCAGCATCTGTGGCAAGTCTGTAGGACATACCTGCCGTGCACAACGAAACACGCACCGTGTCAGTAACGAAGAACGCAGTTGGTCTCTCTCCAGAGGGAAAGCTAATAGCCACGTGTGTTCACAGGGCTCGTTCTCTGAGACCGTCTCCATCAGCAACCTGGGGGTGGCGAAGACGGGCCCCGTGGTGGAGGACAGCGGCAGCCTGCTCCTGGAGTACGTCAACGGCTCTGCCTGCACCACCAGCGACCAGAGGCGCACCACCTACACCACCAGGATCCACCTCGTCTGCTCCATTGGCAGCCTGGTGAGGGGGGCAGGGCAGCGCCGTGACCTCGCTTGGTCGGGCTCCTCTATCTGCACGGGACGCGGGTTCTGCTTGGTTCTGCTTCTGTGTGTGCTGCAGACCCGGGGAGGCCAGGGCTATAGCAGTGGTGCTTCTGCACCTGCCCTCCTCTAGTTTACCCCCAGGCCGTAACGTGCTGGCTTGGGACCCGTACCGCAAGGTGTTCCCGTAGGCGTGAGCTTTCTCTCTGAGCCACACAGATGCCATCCTGCATGTGAGTTTCTGTGAGTTCTGGAGGGTCCCAGAGTTCTGTGATCTGAGGGTGATGAGGTCTTAGAGATGGCTCGGTCCAAACACCATGGCTCACAGATGAGGAGATGGAAGCTGGGCCCCGTGGGTGGACACCGAGGGAATAATAACAAGCGGTCTATTGGGAAAGCAGGAATGAGATCTCCAGGCTGGGAAATGGAGGAGGTGACGGAGACTGCAGGAGGGCCCGAGCTCCTTAGCCCGAGCAGAAGAGAAAATGCGACATGAAAATGCTTCGGGGTCATTATATACAGTCTGCACTTTTCTTTTTTTTTAACCTTTTATTGTGTGTTGTGGTTTAGCCGATTCACAGTGTTGTGATGGTTTCAGGTGGACAGCAGAGCGATTCAGCCATACAGGTCTGAGTCGCCATTCTCCTCTGAACTCCCCTCCCACCCATACAGCCACTTACGGTTGAGCAGACCCTGTGGACCCTGTGCCACGCAGCGGGTCCTTGTTCCATCTTAAACGCAGCAGTGTGTGCATGTCCCTTCCAAACTCCCTAACTGTCCCTTCCCACCATCCTTCCCGCCTGGGAAGCCTAAGTTCATTCTCTTAAGTCTGTGAGTCCATTTCTCTTTTGTAAATAAGTTCATTTACTGTGTGATTTCTTTTTAGAGTCCGCATGTAAGGGCTGTCTCACAATATTCCTCTTTCTCTGTCTCACTTAACTTCACGCGTTATATACACACCCTGGTGACTCCCTGGTGGTTCTTAAAAAGCAATGTGGTAGAAGATACATCAGTATAACACAAGAGTTACCGTCTCAGCCATTTCTGGGTGTAGAGTTTAGCGGCATTAATGCCGTTGCAGTGCTGTGCACCCATCACGGGGTCCATTTCCACTGTGTCCATTGTTATTCTAAACCCAGTTGCTTGTTTTTTAACCTAGAGTTTCACATTCGTAATCGCATCACGTGTTTTGTGAGCAGTCCCCAAGCCCTTCGATGGACGTGCAGTGGGGATGATAGAGTTCACGTCTGTCGTCAAACAGATCATTTCCAAGGGTTGGTGGCGCTTCGTAAGGGTCAGTTGCAGCGTCCTGCACTTTGGCGGACGTGTTACTGGCCCAGTGCGTCCGCTCCACCTAGCAGGCGGGGGCTCAGTCACTTCCATCCTAGTCGGCTTACAGACGTCAAGTTCTCTCTGTCCTTTGCCAGCACACGATTTTTTCCCCAGGAGATCACGTCTTAAGAGCTTAAGAAAGTTGCCCTGATAAGGGGAGGAAAAGCCTTGTGGGCCGAGCTCGGCTTGTACAAGCAAAGCTTTGCATAGCTGAGCCATAAACACACACTGATAAGCCTGAGCTGGGCTTCCCGAGTTCTGCTTTCAGCGCCAGGAAGGAATGCTGGCTGAGCAGCTGGGACCTCGCTGGCCGCCTCCAGGGCCCCTCTGAACCCCACCCTGGGCCCCTTTCTCCCCTCTGCTGGGCCTCGTCCCCCCTCCACTCCCCTCTCTGGAATCTCTTTGTGGTGGAGATACTGGACAGTTCTAGGAAGCCCTCTCAGACCCTTACTTTTTCAGCTTCCCTGTGTCATCCTATTTGGATGGTGTTTTTCAGTTTTCACAGTGATTTGACGTTGTTACTGTATCCCTCAGCACTGGTCCGCTGCCTGGTGCATTTCGTGGGCCCAGGCAACATGGAGTGAACGGAGAGCCACGTCCCCGGGGGTGCTGTGCTGCAGTCCCCCCGGGCTCTTCACGGCCACATGGTAGGGCCGCAGGGACGGCCGTGTTTGCAGTTCACTGTGGGTGATGCCGCGGCAGAGAGGGTGGGGAGGCGTGGGGACCAGCGGCTGTGTCCCCTTTCCCCGTGTGTCTGGGTGGGCGGCTCAGCTCCTTCGTGACTCCCCTCTCCGCCCTGGCCATGTCCTCACCTGTCAGGGAGGGCGGTGGAGGTCCCCCCCGCAAGGCTGATCGCACCCCGGGTGTCCGGCCGGCCGTGGAGACTGTGCCCGTGTGGGCGCTGGTGCGGCTCACGGTTGAGCACACCTCACCCCATCGGCCAGCCTCGCCTGGGTCCACAGTGGTGTGGCCATGCTCGTATGCGTCTGGCCCGTGGGCCCAGCTTTTCTGCGTCTGGGTGCAGTTGAGTGCAGTTCAGTCATTCAGTCGTGTCTGACTCTTTGTGACCCCATGAACCGCAGCACGCCAGGTTTCTCTGTCCATCACCAACTCCCGGAGTTTACTCAAACTCATGTCCATTGAGTCAGTGATGCCATTTGACCATCACATCCTCTGTCGTCCCCTCCTCCTCCTGCCCTCAATCTTTGCCAGCATCAGGGTCTTTTCAAATGAGCCAGCTCTTTGCATCAGGTGGCCAAAGTATTGGAGTTTCAGCTTCAGCATCTGTCCTTACAGTGAACATTCAGGACTGATTTCCTTTAGGATGGACTGGTTGGATTTCCTTGCTGTCCAAGGGACTCTCAGGAGTCTTCTCCAACACCACAGTTCAAAAGCATCAATTCTTTGGTGCTCAGCTTTCTTTATAGTTCAACTCTGGGTGTAGAATGGTGTTCAAAAGCGCAGTCTTGAACTCTGACCCAGATTTGGATCCCAGTTCTACCATTTACTCTTGGTGTGACCCCCCAGGTAGATTCACTGGCATTCACATGTAAGAGAGAACAGTCTCCGTCATAGGAAGGATGACATCGTCATCAGATGAGGCAGGTTAAGCTCCTCACCTGCTCCACCATGTGTTAATCCACCGACTTGAACTCTTCTTGTTGTCCGACTAGTGTTCTGGTGGTTAGCGAGCGTTTCACGGCCTTGAGTTGACTTGTATCCCTTGATTTGGCCTTTCAGCATACCCATCCCATATTTTCTCTCAACTGGGAGTGCGTGGTCAGCTTCCTGTGGAACACGGCAGCAGCCTGTCCTATCCGAGTCACCACGGACATAGACCAGGTACGGATAGGGTCCCGGGCCCCTGACCGAGCTGCCCCAGCCCCGTCCGCCCCGCGTCCCAGCCCCACCGCTCCCTCTGGCCCCTTAATCCCTGCCTGGATAGCAGGCGTTTGGAAGGCGTCCTGTGTTCCCCACCCTCTGCCCTGGCCCACCTCCCGGCCTGGGATGAGAACCAGGACTTCCCTTCTGCTCCCCGGTTTCCCAGACCCCGCCCTCTCCCTCCCTCCCGCTGTCCCTCCGGCCTCACGGGGGCCCTGGGGCGCTCTGCCATCGTGGGGACAGAGTCTTAATTTCACATCACGGCCACACCCGGGACGTGTCGGTGCCCCCTCGGCTGTAGGATTCGGCCCGTGTGGCTCATGTGATGCTCGAGGTTTTCACGCCCTGACCCCAGCCACGCCCCTGCCTCTGCCCTGCCTGATGTTCTCACCTCTCTTTTCAGGTTCCCTCCGAGTGGCAGAGCTCCCCCAGAGAATGTACCCGGCTCAGGGAGGATGCGGGTGGGAGCCCATGGGCCCCCGCCCACCGGCAGGGCTTTCTGAAGCTGCTGTGCGGTTCTCTGTGTAGGGTGGGCGGGGTGGAAGGAAGACATGGGGAGGGGGCTCACTGCGCCTCCTAGAATTGAGGAGAGACTGGGAGTTATTTGTGGATCTCTCATGGATCTGTCTCCGATTTGGGCTCCCCTGATAGCTCAGTTGGTAAAGAATCTATCTGCAATGCAGGAGACCCCCGGTTCGATTTCTGGGTTGGGAAGATCCCCTGGAGAAGGGATGGGCTACCCACTCCAGTATTCTGGCCTGGAGAATTCCATGGACTGTATAGTCCATGGGGTTGCAAAGAGTTGGACACGACTGAGCGACTCTCACTTCACTTATGGCTCCTTACTTTTTCTAGGGGCTCAGCTGGGGCCTTGTTCGGGTGAATACAGCAGTCTCGGGGTTTCAGGGGAGGATGGCACTGCTGAGCTGCTGTCCCCCTGGGGCGCCTCAGATGTGGCACCAAAAGGGGCCATGAGCTCGTCCGGGGCCACTTCTCCGAAGGGATTGGTGTCAGGCAGACGTGGGCAATGCTCTGTCCTGCCGTGCCCTCCAGAACTGGGTTTGAATGTGCCTCTTCGCCCCTTTCATTCCCGCAGGCCTGCTCCATCAGGGACCCCAACAGCGGGTACGTGTTTGATCTGAACCCACTGAACAGGTCCCAAGGATACGTGGTCTCAGGCATTGGGAAGATGTTTCTGGTAAGACTTGCGGGGTGCACTCTGATTTGCCTTGGAAGGATGGGAGGAGGCGTGGAGCTCACCCTCATTTCGTGACTGGGGAGGCAGGTGTCCTTAAGAGCCACCCAGGGCACGGGTGGCAGCCCTCACCCAGGAGGAGGCAAGAAGTCCAAGTGTAAGGGGGTGATAAGGTGAAACCCTTGCCCCCTCCCGCTCTGCAGATGGGAACTAGGAACAGAAGAAGGGCTGCTCCTGGTCCTGGCCCTGCATCTGGTGTGGTGCCCAGGCCGGCAGCATGCACATGGCCTGCAGACTTGTGGCCAGGGCAGTGTCTCGGGGGTGGGGCCCAGCAGCATGGTTCTCATGCCCACTGGGGTTTTGAGTCCCTGGTCAAAAGGAAATGGTGATCATACTTGCCTATAAAAGGGAGACGAGCTGATGGCACGCTCCAGAATCTTCCGACAGCCCCTCCTTCGTGGGCGGCCCTGGCAGTGTGTCTGGAGCTGCGAAAAGGAGAAACTCCACGTAGTGTGTTCCATTATAAATTAAGCACTGCTGGACAGAGAGAGGGTTTTTAAAAATCTGTTATTTAGGTTTAACTTCCACGTTGGAAGAAGAGAGTAACCTTTGAAGCAGGGATCTCATCCCAAAGGAAGCTGGGATGAGAATGTCATAAAACCAATACAGAGGGGCATTGTAGGCACAGCACATGTGGGAGGGCGTGCAGGTTCCTTCGGAGCCTTGAAACTCCCGATGGGGCTTGTCACCGACACATGTCAGCCAGCAGCACGGTACTCGTGGTCCCTCCCTTCCCCACCCACTCTCAGAAGTTGCTGCCCTAGAGTTTGGCTCGTAACAGGTTGTAATAGGTGACTGCAGTGTATTTGGCTGCCTGTGTGAGTGCGAGAGGCAGACAGGAACTTCAAGATCGAGCCCCTTAGGGGATTTGTCAGAAGAGGTAAGTCCCCTGGGGGACTTGGCCGAGGAGGTAAGCCCGGAAGAACGTGCCAGAAGAGATGACGATGTCTGTAGGGCAATGCTGGAAGAGGTGATCCCATGGAGAATCGGCCAGAAAGGTTCCTTCTGTGCGTTGGCCGGGGGGCAGGAGGAGGTGACGGGTGCAGGGTCGCAGACAACAGGGACAGGCTCCGGATGATGGTAGTGGTGGGGTGACCAGGCTCCCGGGAGTCAGGGCGCTGGGCTTTGTGCTGCCAGAAGGGCCTCAGACAGCACCGCCCACCAGCTGACTACTTGGCGTTGCATCTTGGCACCTGGCCCTGCAGGGCTGGGCCGCCACGTGTTCTCCTGTGGGCTGCGTGCTTCTGTGACTGCGCGGCCCACGTGGCTGCAGGCCATCAGCCTGGGTGTGTTCTCACGTGGCCGTTTCTTAGATAGGAAACTGTGATCTTAAGGAAAGACACTTTGTGTACAGAGATCTTAACTTTGTGTACATTGTCCATAAACACTGACCGGTGATAGAGAAGTCTGTCTGTGTCTCACACCCAAGAGCGAGTTCTGCTTCACTCTGTCAACTGCTGGATTTAAGTGGAACGGTGTCAGTAGCTTCGAGAGTTACAGGACCAACACAGTACTGTAAAGCCATTATTCTCCAATTAAAAAAAAAAAAAAATACAGGGGTATCCACTTTTTCCAAATTTGGATGCATCTAACTACGTTTAGATTTGATTAACAATTCAGGTTTGGGGAGAAAAATCAAATTTTAATTAATTTTTTGACAACAATGAATCATTTCTAAAATGTCTACTAGTGTAGAACTGAATAATGGTCTTTATCTAGTGTAAATGGATAAATCATTACATAAAAGGGAACAGTTTTCTGTATCATATCTTATGGATATAAACTTAGAGCAAGACTTTTCAGGAACATTGTTAGATTAGTATTAAGCAGGTTAGGAATGTGTGGGCATCGATCATGTTGGCAAATCCTACCTGTACTTTTTCTACAGAATGAGTTGTGTGTACTATATAATGCACACGTGTGTATTCACATATATATGTAAAATACACGCATGTATATTCACGTATGTCATATTCATATGTGGCTTCATAAAGCCGTAGAAAGGTTTTTCCAGAATTTCAGAATATTTCAAACAGTTTTTCAGAACATAAAACAGGTTTTTACACAATAAAAGCCTTTCATTTAAAAAAAAACAACAGGGGTATCCCATTTTATTTACTTTTTAATGTGACTTCAGCCATATGTGCTTTTCCTATTATAATCAAAAATACTGCAGCATTCTGGGTATATATGTTGACATATATTGTTGCATGCAGACTGTCTCATACATTTAAAGATAGAGGGCTATCTAAATAAACCATTTGAGGCAGTTTATGGACATTGCTGTTTGGGCTTTGATTTTTGCCTTCTGTACTAGCTTTAGGATTTAACTGCCCAGATGTGGCAGGTTGGTCATTTGGGTGATATTGAAGAGCAGCAGCTGTTTGGCAGGGCAGGGTTTGTGTTGCGGGGTTGTGGCAGGGTTTGCGTTGGGGGGTTGTGTCTGCGGCGGGTCTTGCAGCCTGAGCTGGTGTGTGGTTCTTGCCCTCTGGCCTGCAGTTCAACGTGTGCGGAGCGATGCCCGCCTGCGGCACCCTGGATGAGAATCCAGCTTCCGGCTGCGAGGCAGAAGCCCAGACGGACGACCTGAAGACCCTGAAGCCGGGCAGGCTGGTGGGCCTGGAGAAGAGCCTGCAGCTGTCCACCGAGGGCTTTATAACCCTGAACTACACGGGGCTTCCTTCCCACCCCAATGGTGAGCTCAGATCCCTGTTGGTTTAGTGACTCACCAGCATCCTGGTGGTTTTGTGACTGTCGACCTTTCCGAGAGTAATGTGTGGGTCCGTAGACGCTCCGGGTCTGGCTGCCCTCTGGCCTCACATGCACCATGCGTGCCTGGCCTCCAGGGTGTTCTCCCAGCCCCTGAGTGCATTCTGCAGCTGGAGACCAGACTGCTGGGTTCTGTTCACACCCGCAACCCCCAGCATCTTCCCCCAGCACCTCCAGCGGCTCCTCTGATAGGAAAGTGTTCACCTGGCCTCTTGTCCCGTTTTTCAGATATTGAAGTGATGGGTGAAGATAGTGACAGTTTTGCCATCTGTATTGGGTTCTCATTTCTGTTCCTTTCTGCAGCTGTGATTGTAAACAGTTGCCGTTGTGGTGTCATCAGGTGTGATGCTGAGTGTAAGCGCCCCCGGGGGATGATGGTGGTGGAGTAGCAACTACCGTGCAGGCCTGCTGGCCGCCGCGTGCTGGGCCCATGTGGAGGTGCTGTGTGCTCAGCTGCTTGGTTCTCCACCAACCCCAGGCACCTCATTCTTGGCTTATGCCCTTCTTAACCACCTCTTTGCATCCCTGGTGATGAAGGCCCAGAAGGCCTCACGCCCTGGACAGAGAGCCAGTACTGGGAGCCAGGTCTCCTGCTTCTCATCCTGGTTCTGCCGATGGACACATTTACTCAGTGTTGCGGATCAGAGGCCCCCAGAGGTGCCCCCCTACACATAGCCCAGGGCCACGCAGCTGGTGATGAGCACAGCTGAGGTCGGAACCCACGTGGTCTGACTTCTGGACCTGCGCACTTCTCGCCATACTGGGGTGGGCGCAGGAAGGGGCATTCATGTGATGCCTGGTGCCCAAAATAACAGGGGCAGTCTGAGTCCACGTCAGAGGGAGCCGGGAGCCGGAAGGCAGTGGGGATGGCTCTGCCCGTCTGCTGGCATCAGCTCGTGCTGTGCACCTTGCCTCAAGCTGACAGATCCAGTAACACGCCGGGAAGAGGACTTGTAGGGTGTTGAAAGGCTGATTTTGGGATTCCTGGGAAGGGGGTTAAAAATTGGGGGTCTTCTTAACTTCGAGGACAGAAGACGTGGGTCTGGGGGCTGCTGTCAGGTCTGCAAAGGGCTGGCCTAGAAAGGGAATTGCTCTCATTATGCCTCATTTGTTGGGGAGGACAGACACAGACGGATGATTTTAGTCTGTTCATAGAGCCCAGGGGGACGGGAATCCTTTGCTTTGCAGATGTAAACTTCTTCACCGCTGGGTCCAAAGAGTCAGCTGTTCACTCGCCTCAATATCCAAAAAGAAATGTGCTTCAGTCTTTTTATTGATATGTTATTAAAAATATTTGTTTTGGCCACCCTGTGTGGTACGTGGGGTCTTAGTTTCCCAATCAGGGATTGAACGCATGCCCCCTATGGTAGAAGCCAAGAATCTTAACCACTGGACCATCAGAGACCACCCTTCAGTCATGTTTATAATTCTCTTCATTTCCAGTTCCAGAGTATTGTTTAAAAATGGAATAGATTAGGCATCTACGTATCCTTTTTTTTGTCCTAATTTGGAAAATGACCCCACTGTTTAATAATGAACTAGATTAGACATTTATGTGTATGTGTGTATATATATACATATATATTTTTTACCCTAATTTGGAAAATGACTCTCTGTCTCTTGCGGGGTTATCAGTGTGGTCGTGTGGCTGACAGCCGCTGACATAACTCTGCTGGGTTGGGATCCAGGCGCCAGCAGCCCCCAGGGTGCAGTGCGCGTCTGACCTTAGAGCTGTGTTGCTCCAGGCTTGTCCCTCCCTCTCCCTCTGCCTCAGTGTCCTCCTGTGAAAACCAGGCGTCTCTGGGGGCCCCGTGGGACTCAGTAACACGGTAATGGCGCCGGGGCTCTTCCCTCCGTGGAGCCTCCGCCCACATGGTCCCCTCCCTGCAGGAGCCTCCGTCTTGGCTGTGCCACCTCCACTTCCTCCCTGCCCGCCACCCCAGTGGTCTGTGCTCTGCTCCGCAAGTCGAGTGATGTTCGAAGTGTTGGGTTGTATCGCCCCTGGCTTAGACCACCCCCTCCCGACCCGGGGTTCTCCGTGTGCCCAGAGCAGCAGCCAGGCCTGTCCAGTGGCCACGGGCGCCCTGCTGCTCCTTGCTTGGGCCCGTCCGACCTCCTGCTCCTCGACCAGGAAGGCCCACCCTCCCCACTGAACCTTCGTCCTCAGTGTTTCCCGCTGCTCACGGCAGTCGGTGCTCTAGGCAGCCAGGTGGTTCTTTGCTTCCCTTCTGCAGGGTTGGGCTCCAATGGCACCTTCCAGTGAGCCCAGCCATCGCGCCTTGTCCCCCCGCCACCACCCCCCCGCAAGCCCTGGGGTTTCTCAGCCCCATCCTGCGGTGTCTTCCTGCATTTCCATCTGTCCTGCCGAGGCTGTATGAAGTCTGCTCACTGTCGGGGTGCTGAGCAGCCTTGAGGGTCAGCTCCCAGGAGAGCGGGTTTTCTTCTGTTTCTCTCACTCCTGTGTGTAGTATGAACGTCGTAAACATTGTTGAATAAGCGTGATGGTTTTCTAGTGTTTGGGTGGATAAATGGATGTAGCACTCTCATCCTTCTTGGAACAGAAGAATGCCAGGACACTGCGCTCATGGTGTGAACCTTCCTTACAAGGGTCACTGTCCCAATGTGTGTGACCTCTCCTTAGCTCAGGTCCCTGGAACAGACTGGGTGCTGTGACACTGTCTTAGCAGATGAGCCTGGAGGCTCATGTCTGGGCACGCTGTCCCAGTGACCCACGTGTGTCCGGCGACGCTCTGGTCACTGCTGTTTCTCAACAGTCTGGCCTTCTGTTCCCAGGGAGGGCTGATGCTTTCATCATCCGCTTCATTTGCAATGACGACGTTTACCCAGGGATGCCCAAGTTCCTGCACCAGGACATCGACTCTAGCCTGGGGATCCGGGACACTTTCTTCGAGTTTGAAACCGCGCTGGCCTGTGTACCTTCTCCAGTAGATTGCCAAGTCACAGGTGAGACCGGTCAGAAGTGTGTGTTCGTGCCTGTGAGCATATGTATGTGTGTGTGTTTTTATTTTCAGGCAGCATGACATTTGTGTTACATGTTTCCCTTGACTGATGCGTAGAGTTGTAAAATGTCTCTTGAAGTGAATCTGGGTTCACGGTTTTGAGCTATCATTTGGGATCAGAAGCTGCTTAAGGACAGAGAAGAAAACTAGGGGGAAAAAGTCAAGCTCACTGTTGGAGCTCCTTACTGGAGGGAGAAGAGGATAAGAGGATAAAGCTCGGAAAGGGGTCCCCGACGCTGAGCTGGGTCCTCCCTCTTTGTGGCGGCCTCCACCTCCTCGGCCATGGGGCTCTGCTGTAACGGCTGGTTTTCTTTGGTTGTTTGTTTCTGTGTTTGAATTAAAAGAAATTTTTAAAATTGGGAATCGCTAGACTTTTTTTTAATTAAATTTTTTTGACTTTAAAAGAAAGTTTGCCTGTGCCACATAGCATGTGGGAATCTTAGTTCCCTGCCCAGGGGTCGAACTCTGCACTGGGAGCTCCAAGTCTCAGCCGCAGGGCCGCCGGGGAAGTCCTGTCAAGGCAGTTTTGAGCGCCAGGTAGTTTTGAGCGCCAGGTTTGGTGCGTGTTTCTGCAGGAGATGCCTGTCGGCCTCCTGTGGGGTCTGCTCATTTCTGTTACGAGTGCTAAGTTCCTGCATCCTTAGCCTTTGGGGTTGAAAGGTGTCCAGAGCTACCAGGAGGGCAGCTCTGCAGCGCCCCCGTGTGTTTCAGACTCCGCCGGGAACGAGTACGATCTGAGTGGCCTGAGCAAAGCCAGGAAGCCGTGGACCGCGGTTGACACGTTCGATGAGGGGAAGAAGAGGACCTTCTACCTGAGCGTGTGCACGCCTCTCCCGTACATTCCCGGCTGCCATGGTGCGTGCCGTGCCCTGGACTCACGTTCGCCCTGCCTTCCTCCCCTCCCCACCACCTTCAACGCTGTCTCCCGGCCCTTGCAGGCACTGCCGTGGGGTCCTGCCTGGTGACGGAAGAAAACAACTGGAACCTGGGCGTTGTGCAGATCAGCCCTCAGGTGGGCGCCAATGGGTCCCTGAGCCTCGTCTACGTCAACGGGGACAAGTGCAAGGACCAGCGTTTCTCCACCAGGATAAACCTCGAATGTGCCCACACGTCGGTGCGTGTCCGTGCAACCTCCTTTCTGCCTCCCCCAGACTCCAGGTCTTGCGTCTGATGTTGAGCTTGCCAGAGTGTTCGGGGGTTTTAGGCTGTTGATGGGATTGGACCAGAATGTCCTGGCCTGGTGTGTTTCCTGAGGGCTGTCCTTGTACTTCTCTCGTGGAGTTGAAGAGCTGGGTGTCCATCCTGCTACGGTCTGACTCCCTTCTTAAGTGGACGAGCATGTGCTGAGCACTGGTTTCCATTGCAGGGCTCCCCGACCTTTCAGCTCCAGAACGACTGTGAGTATGTGTTTCTCTGGAGAACCGTGGAAGCCTGTCCCGTCGTGCGCGCGGAAGGTAAGACCTGGCCCTGCTCACCCAGGTTGTGGAAGTGTGATGTAGGGCTTGCTCTGATAGCATTTTAGATGTGAAGCCTTGCGCGTGATCACGAGACGCCTGTGTATTTATTAGCAGATGGATAGCTTCTTGTCCTTGAATTTTCTGCTCCACTCCATTGTTCCTTTCACCAGCGACATTTTCCTCCTCTGCTGGGTTGATGGGCTGTTGGCGTCTCACACTTGAGAGCATGAACATGAGGTTTGGTTTTAAGTGGATCTTCATTCGTCCGGTGACCTAAGCTTTTCTAGAAGACTGGGCAGTTTGTCTTAGGCATACAAGCCAGAAGGAAAGAAGGTGGAAATGGTATTTAAGGCCTGTTTTAAGGCGATACTTAGCTGATTAGAGGTTGCAGAAGTTTTGCCTGAAGGTGTGTGTGTGTGTGTGTCTGTGTCTGTGTCTGTGTGTGTCCGTGTGTGTGTGTGTGTGTGTGTGTGTGTGTGTGTGTCTGTGTGTGTGACTGCCCTTCCCCTCTCATGTTCTTAAAGGAGACTACTGCGAGGTGAGAGACCCGAGGCACGGCAACCTGTATAACCTGCTCCCTCTTGGTCTGAACGACACCGTCGTGCGGACCGGTGAATACATCTATTACTTCCGGGTCTGCGGAGAGCTTTCCTCTGGCATCTGCCCAACCAGTGACAAGTCCAAGGTCATCTCATCATGCCAGGAAAAGCGGGGACCTCAGGGATTTCAAAAAGTGGCAGGTACTGTGGTTTTCTTTCTTTTCTTGTAAAAGAATGGAATTCCATATGTAAGATGATCGATTATATCTTGTGTTTTAAGGTCTAAAGACAGTATTTTTCTTGAAAAAGAAGTACATCTGCTGTGTCCTGGTAAAACAGCCTGTTAGCGATGTTTCTGGTTTCATACCCAGGACACACACTGACACGTGTTGTTAAGAGCTTATTTCATTCTTACTTAGCAACACTAATTAGTTCTCAACTCATATTTCTTCTTTTTTATCCCAGCTTTGGGACCCACTGGAGTACTGGTGGGTGCTCTGGGGTGGTACTTTGTAGAACAGAGGAGGGCACATGTCTGGTACGGGGCTGGGCCGTGAAACTGCTAGAGCAGACTGTCGGTCCTCACGCTCTCTCAGCAGCTGGGCAGGTGGTGATGCACTTATGAATTTTTTGCAAATCATGGAGTAGCTGACAGGGTGAGTCTGTGGGCCTCACTGAGGAGCCAGCATCCTCTGAGCTCATCGGGTCGAGGAGTGTCTGCGTGGCATCCCTCTGTTGGTCTGTGTTCTGGTGTCTGTTGGTGCGGAGGTCACGGCCTGGGGCGAGAGGAGGCCTGGTTCAAGGAGCCAGTGGTCCAGGCGTGCTTGGCCTTGTCGGGGTTTGTGCAGGGTGTGCGATGGGCCGCGTGTGCTGGCCGCCCGGGGGCGTCCTGAGCCCGTCCTCATATTCCTGGCTGCTTCTTTGGCAGGTCTGTTTACTCAGAAGCTGACCTACGAGAACGGGGTGCTGAAGATGAACTACACCGGGGGCGACACCTGCCACAAGGTGTACCAGCGCTCCACCACCATCTTTTTCTACTGTGACCGCAGCACGCAGACGGTGAGTGTACTCAGGGTGGGAACTTCCCCCTGGCTTTGCTGCCTTCTTTCAGAAAATAAGCCCGCCCTTACCGCCTTGTGCAACCTCCTGGCTAAACCTAGTTCAAGTGTGTGATTCACAGACCCTCAATCAGTTTTGTCTCGAGCTTAACGAGCAGGTCCGTCCCTTCCTATGTGCGTCCTCAAAGCACCGGCCACCCAGGGTTTCCAGTTTCATGCGCTCGTCTCTGCCCTTGCAGCCCATGTTTCTCCAGGAGACTTCCGATTGCTCCTACTTGTTCGAGTGGCGCACGCAGTACGCCTGCCCGCCCTTCGACCTGATCGAGTGTTCATTCAAGTAAGTCGATGGGGCGTTGACTCTCGGAGGGCAGTCAGGTTTACACGGTAGTATTTTGCTTTAATAGCTGGTGGCTGGCGGGGATGGAGAATTAGATTAGGTGAGTCCCTAGGCTTTAGTTCCTGCATATTACACTCTTGGATTGCTCTTGGCTTAGGTCCATTGCTTCTTGGGTTTTAGGTCCTCTGTTTTGTATTCTTTTGTTTTGTTGGAGTGTATCCTCCTGTATTGTGGAGAGGTTGGGTAGCAGAGAACCCAGGCATTGTCTGAAAATGCCACTGACTTGCTCTCAGATCCGATTAACTGGGACTGGGATTATGACAGAGTCAAATTAGTTTTCCTTCAGTTTTGAAGGCCTTGTCCCATTTCCGACAAGAATCATGCACGTTTGGTGAAAAAGTTTGTTGCTCATCTTCTGTGAGTTTTTACTCCATTCTGGAGTATTTTCTGAACTTAAAAAAAACTATCCTTTGAAAAGTTTTATTTTAAATTTCACATAAGTCCTTCTAATTATCTCTGAGGATATGAATTCTAATTTTTGTTTTCTTTTTAAAAAAATCTCATCATGCTTTCCCTGAATTATAATCCATTTTCTTTTAACGGTTGCCTTACACATGTATTTTTGATTTAACAGGAAGCTAAAGTTGACCCATAGCTCTACCCACCCCTCCAACCATGAAATAACAGAGAATGTTTTAGCACCAAACACACTCTCCCAAACTCCACAGGACTGTGGGCTAGTGTTTTAATTCTGACTTTTTTTTTCCTTCTCACATAAGTTGTAAGTTGTGGTTTTAAAAAATACTCATTGGTTGTTTGACTATATAGATTTCTTCCTTTGAAAATGAACAGAAATATCTCTGTTTCTTTGGCTTACTCTTCCTTTTTGCATTGTACCCTTTCCTTTTGACCTGATTTTCATTCTCTAAGTTTAGTATGATGCTACGCAGCACGCTTGTTTGCAGATTGCTTGCCTCTGGTCTCTGTTGGGGTAGGGAGTTTGTGCCAGGATGTCCCACATGGGACTAGGAAGGAACTAGTGTGTCTTCCGACCCTGGCTCCTCAGGCTGTTGCAGCTGGTCCTGGGGTCCAAGCCATACCGTAACACTGGCGGTCCTATACCAGTAGGGAGTGTGTGGAGTTAATCTTGGTCCTCATGTGAAAAGGCTGAGTTTTATCACCACTCGCTTGGTACAGAAGTCCAGGTGAACACTTACGTGTGTGTGCACCAGCCCTTAGGAGGTAATCCGTCTAGGGCCGCTGTTAGGGAATCTGGCCTTTCAGTCCTAGTTCCATTCCTGGGTAGATAACCTGCCTTTTCTGTATATGTTCTCTTGGCTTTGTTCTGTGGCCTCAGTCTGTTTTGCTTACGCGTGGCTTTGTTATTTATGTTGCTTGGAAGGTGGTACTTTCTAAAACTGAAGATGTATGCCTGTTATTCAGTTAGGGATATTTTCAGTGACTGTGTTTTTGAAGGTTGCCTCTAACCTAGTCTGTGCCTTTTGTTCTGGGCCTTTTATTAATCATATCTTAAACTTTGCCTGTTGTATGCACCGTATATTTTGAATGTTTTTTTAATCTGTTTTTGTACCGTTTTCTGTTTCCTTAGATCTGTTTCCCATTAACTGATTCTCTCATCAGCTGATTCGATTTGCTCTTCTGCCTGTTCGTTGTCTTTTTAATTTTCATGACTGAGTTCTGTTTGGTACTCTTTCTCATTTCTTCCTCCATTTCATCATTTCTTCTCTCCACTCCGCCCCCCTTCTTTTATTATAGTTGCAGTTTCTTCTTTTAGGTCTTTAACCATTTACAGTAAATACCCGTTATATGAAGTTCTCGAGGATCAGCTTCTGCAAATGTCTGTGTCTCCCACAGATGCAGATATTAATGCCTGCCCCATTCTTTCTCTCTCATCCCATTAATGGTCCCTCAACTTTCAAAGTACCTAGAGTTCTGTCTTCCAGAAGCAGCACTGCCCTCCCCCCACCCCGGTTTAGACCATCCCCGTCTGCCCCTGCATGGGTGCAGCGGTCCCTCAGTGATCCCCTGGCCATGGTGGACTGGCCCTGCACAGGGGTTAGAGGTCGTATTAGACGAGACCAAGTGTGTGTTCAGAGTGGTATGGCTGTAGACCAGAGTGGTCCTGGGAGATTGTAAGTTAGCCCAGGCCTATCTTGTCACGACCCCGTGATGCGATGAAGCCCCCGTGTTGCTTGGAGCTACCAGCTGAAGTCGGCTGGTTGGGGCTGGAACACCCCCTGCCCTGCTGCCAGCCTCAGCCCCCACTGTGCCACGGCTCCTGTCTGCTCTGCCCCAGCCACATGGGGCCCCGTGTTTTCCTGTGGACACCCTGGCGTTCTGTGCCCCAGGCCCCTGATTCCCTCTGCTCCCCCTGCCCGGTTGCCTGTGGGGCGGGCTCTTCCGCATCATCCTGAGCTTATTCAGAGATGGCCTTCTCAGAAAGGCCTTCTCTGGCCACTGTCTAAAAATTTCACTTCGTCTTTCCCCTCTCAAACTTCATATTCCCTTCCCTGCCTTATTTTTTCTCTTCACTCTGATTACCATCTGTTATTCTGTACATTAAAAAAAAAAAAATTACCCGTGGCCTCTTCAGACTTCATAGGATGGGCGATTTTTATCCGTTTCCATCAACACAGCACCACCCCCTCTGGTGTGTAGTTTGTGAACAAATGGCTGACTCTAGTCTCCTCAGGTTAAGTGGTGTCTCTAGCTGTCCTGCGTCTCCACCTGACTTGGACCCCGTGGGCAGACTGTGTGTCTTTCTCAGCCTTGACTCTGCACCTGACAGAGGCCTGGCTCTCGGTACCTGTCCCTGCCTGGGGTTTGTGCAGGAAGTAAACCTTCCCCCGAGGAGGTCAACGCCAGCCCAATTTACTTCGGGGACCGCTGGGGGCCTCCGGCTTGGACAGCAGGTGGCTTGGCCGGGATGCCCGGGGAGCTGCGTGTCTCAGCCGTCTGTTCACCTGTCTCCTCACCGCCCTGAGCAGGGCGCACACTTATGCTTTGCTTTTTTCTATTGTTGTTGAGTACATAATTTCGTTGCGCCAAGGTTTGGCGTTTCCTGAGCTCAGGCTGTGTTGTTGCTGATTCCGCCTGGAGCTGGGAGACCCCAGGGGTCAAGTCCAGCCTCTGGTAGGGTCTGTTGCCCTGGGGTGTCAGGAGTACACTCTTGTGCACTGAGCCTTTCCAGCCGGGGTGCTCAAGACCGAGTCAGAATCTGGCTGCACCTCACCGTGGCACTTTTTCTTTCCCTGCAGAAACGAGGATGGGAACACTTATGACCTCTCGTCCCTGTCGCGGTACAGCGACAACTGGGAGGCTGTCACGGGCACGGGGTCCACCGAGCACTATCTCATCAACGTGTGCAAGTCTCTGTCCCCGCAGGCTGGCTCGGGTGAGTGGGGGGCACGGCGGCTCGTGGCTCGTAGGGAGTTTGGCGGGGGAGAGAGGGAGTCAGGACGGATTCTTTGAAGTCACATCACTCCGACATGGGAGTAGGGACACATTAGCCTGAAAGTGGAAGGAGGACTTGCGGGTCTTGATGACCAGGCCCTGGTGTGGTCCAGGGTAAGTCAGTGCTGAAGGCGTGCTGGGAGCGTGAGGACCTGTTTGAAGTGCCAAGAGATGGAGGTCGCGGGAGGTAATCATGGTGGTGGCTGAGGTCAGGCCAGGAGATCAGAAGGCAGGGAATGGCTGTGCGGGCACAACCCTCTGTATTTACTGATAGTAAAGCGGGTGGGGGTCCTGATACGATGCACCCAGACCCTTGGGGCCAGTGATGAGGTGAGAGCTGGTTGGACCCAGGGTATTAGGAGCAGCAACCCAGAGAGACCCCGATGCCCGCCTCAGCCTGCTAGGATCCTGAAGACGGAGCTTGTTCTGTCTCCCTGGCAGGTCTATGCAGCCCCACTCACATCTTGAGTGATTTTTCTCTGCTGCATGCTGTGTGGGCATGGCCCACTTCCCTTTGCTTTGTGTGCTGGCCAGCCTGGTGACCAACACTCTCAGTCCATGAAGTGGGGCCCACCCGTTCTTTCCCCAGGGCAGGTGACTCGGACATTTCCAAGACTGGGAAGTTGGCGCAGTTCTTGGTGACTTCTGAAATAAAGATAGCACGTGAACATAGGTCATTTGCAACGTCCTGTGGGCTCAGTCTGGGTATTCTCAGCTTCATCCTGTTTGGGGGTCAGAAAAATTGAGGCCATCCTGTCTTGAATTCTCCTGACTCTCCACATCTAACCCCCCCACTCCCCCAGTCCATCTGTGGTAAAATAGTTTCATGCTATGAGAGCTCGTGGTGTCATCAGCATCTGACTTAAATGATGGGAATCACTGGTATTTTGGAGTGATCGTTAGAGTCAAATGTGTCACGTGACGGACGTTAGGTGCCTTGTGAGTCCTAGTCTGGAAAGCGGCCGGTGGTTGCTCTTAATCGTCTTTGCTTGTGCTGCAGATCCATGTCCTCCGGAGGCAGCTGTGTGTCTGCTGGGCGGCCCCAAGCCTGTGAACCTGGGCAGGGTGCGGGACAGTCCTCAGTGGAGCCAGGGCTTGATCCTCCTGAAGTACGTCGACGGCGACTTGTGTCCAGACCAGATTCGGAAGAAGTCAACCACCATCCGCTTCACTTGCAGTGAGAGCCACGTGGTGAGTGACCCAGCTGTGTCCACCCCGGCGTGGGTCCTGAGTCAGAAGGACTGACGTCTCACTTCCTTCCGGTGCGCGGTGAAGCCCACAGGGTGACCCAGCCTAACGGGGCTCAGGCAGTGCGGCCTTGGGCCTATGATCCCGGGTGCCCACCCTGGCAATTCAATGTCCTGAGTTAGGGGCTCCCCTGGTGGCTTAGTGGGCGAGTATCTGCCTGCAGTGTGGGAGCTGCAGGTTCAGTCCCGGGACTGGGAAGATCCCCTGGAGAAGGGAATGGCTTACCCACTCCAGTATTCTCGCCTGGAGAATCCCATGGACAGAGGAGACTGGTGGGCTACAGTCTGAGGGGTTGCAGAGAGTCCGACACGACTGTGACTCATCGTGAAAGTCTTACTCAGCCCCCTGGAGGCTGGAGAGAGAACTGCCATTTGCCAACCTGCCTTTCATTTTCGGGGGTAAAAACAGCAGGTTCCAAGCCAGCTCTCGCGTTTCCTGACCGTGCACCCCAGTCCCTTCATCCCTCTGAGCTGGTCACTTGTTACCAACACGAGCTCCCACGAGGTTAGAGAGGAGAGACCTGAGGCTCCGGGCCCTGTTGCTGGCTTGTGGTTGGCGCATGAGAGCCGACGTCCTGTCTCATCTCTGGGCAGTCCCTTCCCCAGAGGGTTAGTCTGTGCAGTGTGGAGGTGGGTACAGAATTAATTGTCTTCTTGGACTGTTTTTTTTACCATGGGGACATTTCCATCTGGGAGATGAAGGTGCTTTTGTGGGAGATGAGGGTTGTGGCTACGGGCCATGAGGACAGGCTGAACTAGCCCACTCAGTGTCACCGTCCAACTGCGTGTGAGGGAGCCCCAGGGAGAGGCGCCTGGGGGCCTGAGGCCTGCCCCTCTGGACGGGGTGGATGCTGAGGTTCTCCTTGGGAGACCATGCGAGGCTGAGCCTGGACCCCCAAGCTGCTGGGGTGCAGACACCCTGGGTCCCCATAGACTCCCTGTGTGACTGAGCAGAGAGGCGTATGGCTTAGCAGGACAGTTGAGGGGCTCCTGAGGACTCTGTACGTGGGTGCCTGGGTCTGGGTTGTCTGGGGAGAAGGGTCCTGCTGCACCAGTCTGGCCTGAGCCATGTGGATGAGGCACGTCTGAAAGGCGGGGAGTCTCCGCGCCCGAGCGGTGCAGGGGTCGGTGAGTTCACAGCTCTCACTAGTCCTCCTGGCGGCACTTCCCCTTTTGTCCCCGGTAACAAACTTCAGTTCCGGTTTTCAGGACATGACCTCTGGTTTCCTCATTCATTTGCCCTCCTGGTCCCCCGCGCGCCATCTCACCGCTTGGCTGCAGGACATGCCCCTGGCCCCCGCGTGGATCTCAGGCCTCGTCTCGTCCTGTGTGTGTCAGGGCCCTCAGGGGCATCTCAGGAGCAGACGCTGACCCCTTGCCTTTTCTGAACCTGCCCCTGTCCCACGAAGACCCCGGGACGGACGAGTCACAGGCGGCGCAGCGGAGCTTCTGTTGACTGGGTCGGCGCTGTTCCCTGTGGCCCGTCGGCAGCCATCTTTGTTTTTGCTCGTTTTTAGAACTCCAGGCCCATGTTCATCAGTGCGGTGGAGGACTGCGAGTACACCTTCTCCTGGCCCACGGCCGCCGCCTGCCCGGTGAAGAGCAACGTGCACGACGACTGCCAGGTCACCAACCCCGCCACGGGTGAGTGAGGGACCCCGCCGGCCTCCCCAGCCCTGTCCCCCCGGTGAGGGACCCCGCCCCCGCGGTGAGGGACCCGCCCCCGTGGTGGGGAACCCTGCCTCCGCGGTGAGGGACCCGCTGGCCTCCCCTGCCCCGCCCCCACAGTGAGGGACCCTGCCCCCGCAGTGAGGGACCCCCCACCGGCCTCTCGCGCCCCACCCCACCGCTGCCGTGAGGGATCCGCACCTCCCGCCCCGGACCCCAGCGTGATGAGAGGCTCCGGATGAAGTTGAGGAGCAGACAGTGTCCTGTCTGGAGGTGGACGCTGGCCTTTTGTGCCGGCTCTGCGGGCTGCTGTCGAATGGGGAGTCCCCTTCAGTGGAGGAGACCGCCTGTCCCCCTGAGACCTGTGTTCCCACTGCCCTTGTTTCTGGGGCTGTCGATCCCTGGCTCTTGGCTTGTGGAGGTGGAGTCGATCTCCTGTTCCTTTTCAGCGTTAATCTGGGCAGGGGGCAGGGCGGGGGGACACCCAGGAAACTGCTCAGTCTCAGCGCTGGGGACCTGGGAGGCCGCAGGGTGCTTCTCTGGCAGCCGGAAGTGCTGTCGTGGCCTCCCCAACTTCCCCCCACCCCGAATCACAGGGGCTGCTGAGGGCCAGCCCCAGGAGGATGCTCCACCTCCCCCCTAATACTCTCTAGCGGGTCAGGAAGCTTCTCAGGGCCCGGCCGGTGAAGGGGGAAGATTTATCACGAGGAATCCAGGGCCAGATGGCCCGTGGGATCTGTGTCTGAGCAGGCGGTTGAGGGGGTCACTGTGTCCCCCTGCCCACCCCGTGCAGGACACCTGTTTGACCTGACCTCTCTGAGCGGCCGGATCGGCTTCACCGCCGCCTACAGCGAGAAGGGGCTAGTCTTCCTCAGTGTGTGTGGGGAGAATGAGAACTGCGCCTCCGGAGTGGGTGAGTGCAGCCTGCCCTCCACGCCCCTCTCTGGTGAAGAGATCACACGCCTTCATCGGCAGCAACCCTCTTGGGGTTGGGGCGGGGGCCGTGAGGGGGTGATTTATAACCATGGGGTGAAGTATTAGACGTGTAGCATCTGTTGAAATCGGGTAGCACCCCCAGGAGTGCCAGCTGTGGCTCGCAGCATCTGGGTCTGCAGGAAGCAAGTGCTTTGGGTCCCTGACTGTGTGTCCTTCCCACCGGCTCTGTGCTGGGCATAGGGGCCTGCTTCGGGCAGACCAGGATCAGCGTGGGCAAGGCGAGCAAGAGGCTGACCTACGTGGACCAGGTCTTGCAGCTGGTGTATGAGAACGGCTCCCCCTGCCCCTCCAAGACCGGCCAGAGCTACAAGAGCGTCATCAGCTTCGTGTGCAGGCCCGAGGCCAGGCCCACCAACAGGCCCATGCTGATCTCCCTGGACAAACGCACGTGCACGCTTTTCTTCTCCTGGCACACGCCCCTGGCCTGTGAGCAGACGGTGAGTCCGGGGCGGCCCAGCCCAGGGGCCCTCTGCTTCTCTCGGGTCCCAGCTCACCCCTGCCTGCTTCTTATCCACTCCTGTGGCCCCGATAATGCTTGATTCAGAGTGCCCGACGCTAAATAAAGTAAAGCACATGGCGGGGGTGGGGGTGGGGTTGATCCTCCTTTAGCGCATTTCCCGTTCAGCCTAAATCCTCGCGGTGACCGCTGGTCAGTGGTCAGGAGCTCAGTTGTCGTAGATGCCAACATAGAGGCGTGTTTCCTGTCTGATAGACCGAGTGCTCCGTGAGGAACGGCAGCTCCCTCATCGACCTGTCCCCACTCATCCACCGCACCGCGGGTTACGAAGCGTACGATGAGAGTGAGGACGAGCGCTCAGACACCAGCCCCGACTTCTACATCAACATCTGCCAGCCTCTCAACCCCATGCACGGGGTGGCCTGCCCTGCCGGCACCGCTGTGTGCAAGGTTCCTGTGGACGGCTCCCCGATAGTGAGTATGGGGCCCGAGGGCAGAGGCCGTCCCACAGGGTGTTTCAGCAGCCCCCCCGGCATGTCGTGTGTCTTGCTGTTGGTGGAGAGTCTTCAGGCAGAACGAACGGGGAAGTGAGTTGGGACTCTGTGATTCTGGGTCCGCTAGGGGAAGAGGAATGTGAGGGTTTGTGCATTGAGCTATCACTTGTTGTGATAGAAGTTACGGAAGAAAATGTGAACACGTGTGCAGAGCTGTGGCATTTTTGTTATCAGGTCACAAGTCCCCAAGGATGTTGATGGAGCTTGGTGTCTGCTTGAGTGCGGGTCTTGGGTCATTAAAAGCTTGTGAAATACAAGCATGTTCTTTGGTAAATGAGTTTATAGTTAAGGGCGTGAGCCAGTTGGCTAATAACTGAGCATTCTGCCCTGAAAGCTTCGGTGTACGCCAGCATTTCCCAGCGTAGGTTTGGGCCTCCAGGCATTGCCTTCATGAGTTATGGTCACGTTTTGTCCAGTTCTCAGCGTTGTTATTTGAAATGAGATGCGCCCCAGGAGTGGTCTGTTTCTCACTTGCTTTAACTGTGGGTCCGGTCCCCAGGGACCTAGATGTCCTTGTAATGGATGGACGTTACCAGTGGTGCGGGTGGGGAGAGACATGGGCAGTGGTTGGGAACGTTGGCCGTGATGTGAGCTTGACCAGAGCGTGGCTGTGTGACAAGCGCAGGGCCTGGACAATTGGTGTTGGCAGGAAGTGCTTGTGGTCAGCCTTCCTGGCAGTAGCCGGGGAGCCGTCTTCTCCTGTGTGGCTACCTTCTTCCAGGTTTAAAAATAATAGAGGCAGTTCTCTAACCAGAGAGGGTGGTGTGTCATCGTGGCCCCAGCGTGGTGGATAGAACATGTTGTGTGGCTTCATTTACACACTCACACACTCATCTCACACACCACACACATTCATCTCTCACCACATACACACACTCATCTCACACACACCTCACACTCATCTCTCACACACCACATACACTCATCTCTCACACACCACATACACACACTCATCTCACACACCACACACACACATATCTCTCACACACCACACACACACACATCTCTCACACACTGCACACTCATCTCACAAACCACACACTCATCTCTCACAGACACTCATCTCTTACCGCACACACACACTCATCTCACACACACCTCACACTCAGCTCACACATCACACACACTCATCTCACACCGCACACACTCATCTCACACCACATACACACTCATCTCACACCTCACACTCATCTCACACACCACATACACTCATCTCTCACCACATACACTCATCTCTCACACACCACATATGCACACTTATCTCTCACACACCACACACTCATCTCTCACACACACAGCCTCTCACATACCACACACTCATCTCTCACACACACTCATCTCTCACACACACACACATCTCTCACACACCGCACACACACACTCATCTCATACACACCTCACACTCATCTTACACACCACATACTCATCTCTCACACACACTCATCTCACACACACACACACATCTCTCACACACCGCACACACACACTCATCTCATACACACATACCACACTCATCTCACACACACACACCTCACACAAACACTCATCTCACACACACAGCTCTCACACATCGCACACACATCTCACACACACATCTCACTGCACACACACACTCATCTCACACCTCACTCATCTCTCACACACCACACACACTCATCTCAAACACACACTCATCTCACACACACACACATCTCACACACACACTCATCTCTCACACCACACATACACACATCTCACACCGCGCACACACACTCATCTCACACACCGGACACACACACTCATGTCACACACACCGCACACTCATCTCTCACACACCACATACACACTCTTCTCACACACACTCATCTCTCACACACCACACACCCTGATCTCTTACGCATCGGATACACACACATCTGACATACACACTCATCTCTCACACACTTACCATATACACATCTCTGTCACTCACACACGCGTATCACACACACACATTCATCTCACATATGCACTCATCTCACATATTTGCTCATTTCACACACGCTTGCCACATACACACACTTATCACACTCATCTCACACACATTGTACTCATCTCACCTACACACACACACTCATCTCACATATGCGTTTATCTCACATGCACACTCATCTCTCAAACACACATACATACACACCATTCCTGGCCAATCACATTTCTTTCATTTTTGTGCCTATTTGCTCAAAAACCCTGGCTGAGCAGCCAGTGTGTGCCAGGGGCTGAGCGAAGCCACAGAAGGTGGTGGGGGTGTGAGTGTGTGCTGTGTGCCCCCCGCGGACACGCCTCAGCGCTGCTGAGGAGATGGGGCAGCCGTGTGTGTCCTGCCTCCAGCCGGCAGGTCCAGGAACGGAGCAGCTTTCCCACTGTGACCTGACTCCTGTTGCCTGGAATCTTTGAAAGGGGACCCTGAGTAGATGCCTGGGTGATAAATTTGTCCCTTAGTCAAGCGTTAGTCACTCAGTGGTGTCCGACTCTGCGACCTCACGGACTGTAGCCTCCAGGCTCCTCTGTCCATGGGGTTCTCCAGGCAAGGATACTGGATGTGAGTTGCCATGCCCTCCTCCAGGGGATCTTCCCCACCCAGGGGTTGAACCCGGGTCTCCTGCATGGCAGGCAGGTCATTACCATGTGAGCCCCAGGGAAGCCCAGCCCTGAGCAGAAGCGCACCGCTGCTGCTCCTGTAGCCGACGCCGTCTGGCCAAGTGAGGCTCTTTTTTTGTGCCTCACTGTCAGGCCTTTGCGGGTGAGCCGCTGGTAATGGGGTTTCTTTAGGTGCTACTTGTCCTCAAAACTGAGGACGTGCAGTTTTTGTAACTTCTCTGTCAGCCCTTACTCCTCTAACCTGGGGAACGATTACCTTCTCGAAACGTCGTCTGCTTTCTCTTTGTTCAGGATATTGGCCGAGTGGCAGGACCTCCGATCCTCAACCCCATAGCCAACGAAGTTTACTTGAACTTTGAAAGCAGCACCCCTTGCTTGGCAGACCGGCATTTCAACTACACCTCACTGATCACGTTTCACTGTAAGCGGGGCGTGAGCATGGTAAGTGAGCACTGGCGTACAAGGTAGGAGCTGGTGTGCGGGTCGGCCAGCCAGAGCCGGAGGCCCACGAAGCCTGTTTCGGACGAGGGCTGCCCGTGTTCACAGCACCTGCCGCGCACCGGGTGCTGTGTCAGTCGTGTGTGGAACCATTTCAGGTCCTAAGTTTAGCAATAAGTAGGCCCTCCCTGAGTTACCAGGGCAGATTTTGTACAAGGAGGCTTGTTGTAATAAATGCTCGAGCAAAGAAGTAGCCTTCACCTTTGCCTGGAAGTGAAAGAAGGTGTTAGTCACTCAGTCATGTCTGACTCTGCGACCCCATGGACTGTAGCCCGCCAGGCTCCTCCGTCCGTGGGATTCTCCAGACAAGAATACTGGATTGGGTTGCCGTTCTCTTCTCCAGGGAATCTTCTTGACCCAGGGGTTGAACCCGAGTTTCCTGCATTGCAGGCAGATTCTTTACTGTCTGAGCTATCTGCCTACCATCATACTAAAATGTCAACTTTGGTTTTCTTTTTTTGAATTTTAACATTACTGACTTTATTCTTGTTGGGAAGTCAGACATTTTGGCAGCTGTAATCGTTCAGGATGTAATTCATATTTCACAAATTAGCAAATGAAAGACCTTTGGGATAAAAGTTTCAGTAGCTACGATAGTGTACCATCTACTTTTAAGGAGGCCATTGATTTTTCTCTTCTGTGCAGTTAAAAAACAGCTTCCTGTAAAAAAAGAGCGCTGTTTTGTTGTAAGGAGTTTCGTGTAAATTTTCTCTTGCCTTCCATCTGGGAACAGGAGATAAACCAGTGGTTTGCGGCTCCTGTTTCGTGATGACCTGGGAGGGCTGCCTGACGTCACGTGGCCCTGCAGGGGCACGGGGTCCCCACCGCTGCTCCACCGGAATGTTCTGTGCTGGCGGCCTGGGTCTCAGCCCCCTGTGCTGCCCGTTTATTTTGTATTAGAGTGTAGTTGTTTAAGGAAAGAGGAGGAGATGGTCAGGTGGCATCACCGACTCAATGGGCATGAATTTGGGCCAACTCTGGGAGACAGTGAGGGCCAGGGAGGGCTGACGCGCTGCGATCCATCGAGTCGCAAAGAGCCGGCCACGACTTTGTGACGAACAGCACAGTGGTATAGCCACTAACAGTGTTGTGATAGTTCCGGTGAACAGCGAAGGGACTCAGCCAGACACATACATGCATCCATTCTCCCCCCAGACTCCCCTCCCATCCAGGCTGCCAGTTAACATTGAGCAGAGTTCTCTGTGTTCTGTAGCAGGTCTTTTTTTGGTTATCCATTTTAAATATAGCATTGCATACGTGTCCATTGGAAATTCTCTAAACTCTCTCCTCTGCCATACTTGTGCTTCTGAAATTCCTAAACTCTGGAAAGCTTACAAGTCCTTTGATGGGAATGGGCGATGTGGGTGAGTGGACGGTGGCAGGAAGGGGCTCGCGGCCACCTTCCCAGGAAGGGCTGCCATCCTGGGCGTCTGCATGGAAACCTCACAGCTCCTGGACCAACATGTCGCCCCCGTTCACATGTTGCCGAGTGGGAGGGGAGTCCCGAATGACCGAGGTGCGGGCAGCCGTGACCCGCTAGCCTCTCTTGTCTCTGTGCGTGCGTCTGCGTGTCTGGGGGGGTCTGGACGCGTGTCCGCAGGTGCCCCCCAGACTTCTGCTGGGTCTCAGAGTGGTGGAGTGCTGAGAGCAATGAGTGTTTGGCGGGGCTCAGAAGCAGGGCATCTCACGCTGCATGTGCGGTCCAGTTCAGAGAGACATTTAATGAACTCTCCTTCCCCTACATTTTTTTATCTTTAGTGGAAATATTTCCTCCACGTACATTAATAGGAAAACGCATTCTCAGCAACAATTAATGAAATTCCTCATCTATTTTTACGGCTGCCGCGGAACGAGGGAGGGGAGGCAGTGAGGACGTTGATGGATATTTATTTAGATACTCAGCCTGTGGAATGTCCGGCTGGATCGTGTCTCGCCCTCAGTATAAACATCCCCTCAGTCTCCAGAGACGTGGGTGGGGACAGCCCCTCGAATGTACAGGAAATGCTTGCTCCCTCCTTTGCCGCCGGAGACTCTTTGGTGTCTCAGGCTTCCTTGTTGGAAAGTTTAAAGACCCCCCCCACCTTTTCTCTGAGCTGGTGATCTGGAGTGCTGGCATGCTACGTGCAGGGACACAGGGGCCTGGGGGGCGGAGGGGAGTTAGGTGCAGGCAGGCCTGCCTTGTGGGGCTGCTGCTTGCTCGCCCCTGGCGAAGACGGTGGCTCCCTGCTCTTGGAGAGAGCCCACTGTGGGTCACCTGGGACCCCTGCTGGTCTGGGAGCATCTCTGAGCCCACAGCGCCTGGGGCAGGGGTCCCCAGCCCTGTGGGGGAAGCGGGAAGGTTACTGTGCTTGTTAATCCACGTGGATTTCACACCTGCCCCCACCCCCCAAAACAGGGGACGCCAAAACTGCTGAGGACCAGCGTCTGTGACTTCGTGTTCGAGTGGGAGACCCCGCTGGTCTGTCCCGACGAAGTGAAGACGGAGGGCTGCTCCCTCACGGACGAGCAGCTGTACTACAGCTTCAACCTGTCCAGCCTCTCCAAGAACACCTTCAAGGTAACACTGTGCCCCAGAGCCTGTGACCTCGGGGCCCCTGCTGCCTGGCGTCGCTCTCAGGCTCCTCTGTGTGTTACAATGCGGCCTCCATGAGCGCTGGAGAACCTGCGGTCCCTCAGGCACTGTGGGGGTCTGGGGGACGGACAGGAGTGGTCCTCACTCTGTCCCCAGTGCGGGCTCGGCCTGCCAGGGGCGCTGGACAGTGTGCCAACCAGTCACGGCTTATACCCTAGCTGTGCCCCGCGGTTCAGAGTGAGTCTTTCTCGTGGGCTTGGCGAGTCATTCAGTGAGGAGGGTCACGGGGCCTGTTCCAGGTTGCGGATGGAGAGCAGGAGGCTGCTCAGGGCTGTGTGAGTGACCATGTGCCCGAGGGGGTGGGACCAGCGGAGCCCACGTGGCTCCGCCTCTGCCTGCTGCCCAGAGACCGCCCTCCAGCCCTGACCTGAGACACATTTGGGTGTCAGGGGCTGCTCTCACCCCAGCCTGAATGTCGGGGGGCTGTGCTTCAGAGGCTGGGGCCCACATTCCTGTGGCATAGACGTTACAGAGTCACACAGCTGTGGACCAAGCTGTCCCTGTGTTGTAGATGTTACTGAGTCACACGGCTGTGGGCCAAGCCCACAAGATCCCGGCGCCTTCTGGCGTGTGGCAGCCGGGGAGCGGTGAGCTCTGAGTCGTACGCCCAGGTGCCAGCCATCTGGCTCCCAGAACAAGAGACCTTGCCTCGGCGCAGGCCCCCAGGACGGGTGTGCGGTAGCTTAGAGCTTGCAGAGGCAGGGTGGCCAGCGAGAACCATGTTCAGTTAGGTCGTGGCCACTCTGTGCTCAGTCCCAAGTCATCAGCACTCTGGGGTTACTGGCAGGAGACGCGGCTTAGGGTAGGGGGCAGGCAGCTGGAGCCTCGTGGAAGCGTGGTCTATAGTGCTGCACCAAGAGGCACGGCCTTGGTGAGGAGGGATGTGCCCGGGAGTGGCCAGGGCTTCGTGCTCTGCAGGAGGGCCAAGGAGGGTGAGCTCTCAGGCACTTGCACGACCCATGGACAGAGCTCCACCTTCCTGCTCGTGCCCCCGCCGCCCCCCCCCACCAGCCCCAGCACTGGCCTTGCCCCTCCTGGAGACCCAGTCACAGCACGGGGCGGTGTCTCTGCAGGTGACCCGAGGCCCGCACACCTACAGTGTGGGGGTGTGCACCGCAGCCGCAGGCCTGGATGAAGGAGGCTGCAAGGATGGCGCTGTCTGCCTGCTGTCCGGGAGCAAGGGGGCATCTTTCGGGCGGTTGGCGTCCATGAAGCTGGACTACAGGCATCAGGACGAAGCCGTCATTCTGAGTTATGCCAACGGAGACACTTGTCCTCCGGGTAAGTCTTTGCGGGCGGGCGGAGTGTCTGTTCCCAGTAGACACGGAATTAGACATGGCAGCAGAAGGGAACTCAGGAATGATGCCCCAGATGCCGTGAGCCCCAGCACACGGAATGGTCCATCCTACCAGCCCTGAGTGTGAGCGCTCGGGCCCACGAACAGTCAGTCAATTTAGGGGGGCTTCCCTCGGGGAATCGTCGGTCAAGGCGACCACCCCTGCCGGGCGCAGCTGACGCGGTGCAGATAATCAGGGTCACTCTGAATTCCCCTTCCCAGAAACTGAGGACGGCGAGCCGTGTGTGTTCCCCTTCTTGTTCAATGGGAAGAGCTACGAGGAGTGTGTTGTGGAGAGCAGGGCCAGGCTCTGGTGCGCGACCACTGCCAACTACGACAGAGACCACGAGTGGGGCTTCTGCAAGCACTGTAAGTGGATGCGCTGGGGCCCCCGCTGGCCGGCGCGGTAGCCCTGCACCCGCTGGAGGCCTGGCTTCATGCTCAGATCTTTCTGGACTGTCCGCATTAGCGGCAGCGCTTCTCTTGCGTATGGTGTTTTCTCGCCGGGGCTATTTTCTGTAAAGAAAAGTCATCCTTAATTGCTCTGGGGGTCCAGGTGACAGATAGGTGTGGGGCGGTCAGCTCTCCCCCTCCCCAGCTCCAGGGGCTCGTGTCCGCATGCCAGCCTTTTCAGCACCAGTGGCTCACGTCCACACTCGTTAGAATTGCTGCTGTCCCAGGTCTGCAGGGTGGTGAGGGGTCCTCAGGTCTGCAGGGCCTCATCTGTTGACCATCGGCTCTGCAGTGCACTGTGCCAGGCAGGGGTCGGGGAGGCTCTCAGTGCCCTTGCTGCCGTGGAGAGAATGGACCCACGAGAGTCTTAGTAACATGCAGGGCACAGATAGATGTGAGTTCTCAAGGAGAGTGATGGGACGGGTGCATGACAAGTTGTTTAGTTCTTGTAAGTGGCCATGTTGAGGAATTAGGGCTTCCCTGTGGGCTCAGACAGGAAAGAAGCTACCTGCAATGCAGGAGACCTGGGTTCAATCCCTGGCTCAGAAAGAGCCCCTGGAGAAGGGAGCGGCAACTCACTCCAGTATTCTTGCCTGGAGAATCCCATGGACAGAGGAGCCTGGCGGTCTACAGTCCGTGGGGTCACAAAGAATTGGACACGACTGAGTGACTCACATACACACACACACATAAGGAATTAGAAACATTAAGTCTACAAGGGACTACCGAAGCCGCCTTTGGAGGCTTATTACGACAGGATCTTTTTCCTGGTAGGTTAGATGACATATTTTTAGCTTATCGCAGGATTCTTATTGTTACCATTATCATTCGCACTTTAATCAAGTAATACCTGTTCGCAAGGAGTTGTACTGTTGCTGTGGGGTGGTTAAGTGTGGAAGGGGAACTTGGTCCTAATTTTAGAGTTGAAATGGGAATGAAACACAGAAGGAAGTGGGGGTGGCTGGGGACGGACAGCACACCTCAGCGCCAGCGCCGCGAAGGCGGGCACCCCGGCTGGGCGGGGGGCCTGACACTCGCCTCGCATGCCGCCCCAGCCACCAGCCACCGGACGTCCACCATCATCTTCAAGTGCGACGAGGACGCCGACGTGGGGCGGCCCCAGGTCTTCAGCGAGGTGCGCGGGTGCGAGGTGACCTTCGAGTGGAAGACGAAGGTGGTCTGCCCCCCAAAGAAGATGGAGTGCAAGTTCGTCCATAAGCACCGGACCTACGACCTGCGGCTGCTCTCGTCCCTCACCGGCTCCTGGTCCTTCGTCCATGACGGAGCCTCGTGAGTACCTCCCCCCACCAGCCCGCCGGCCGCGTCCGTCGCAGGCCCAGCATCCCGATGGGGCGAGTGCGCAGAGCTTCAAGCTCCGATTCTGAAGGTGGGATGGCCTTGGGCCTCTGCTTGGGCAGGCCTGGTGTATTCCGGGGGGTTTGGAAGCAGAGGCAGCTAAAGCCAGCCTTGAGATCCCAAAGTAGCTGGTGAGCAGCTGCAGGCCCGATGGAATCAGGCGTGGTTTGCTTCTTGTCTGGGACGCTGTCCGTGTTGGGCTTTCCTGGTAGCTCAGTTGGTAAAGAATCTGCCTGCAGTGTGGGTGACCCAGGCTCCATCCCTGGGTCAGGAAGATCCCCTGGAGAAGGAGATGGCAACCCACTCCAGTATCCTGGCCTGGAGAATCCCATGGACGGAGGAGCCTGGCGGGCTACAGTCCATGGGGTCGCAACAGTCGGACAAGACTTTGACTAAACCACCCGTGTGTGTTGAGTTGATGGGGGTGTTAACTTGCCCCGGTTTGCTTCCCCGACTACCTCGGCCATGCTGGCCCGACCGCTCCATGCTTAGAGCAGTGGGGAGTGTGGACCCGGAAGCCTTGGGAACCTGAAGACGGGGGACGCCTTGCTAAGGTTTCAGCTGCTGCCTGTCCTGACTCGGAGCCGCCTGAGTCTCGGGACTCACCCCGTGTGTCCCCTGCGCGTGTTTTCAGCGTCCACCCACTCTCTGGCCTTTGTTTACCCAGAGACCTGTGTCAGGGCTGTGTCCAGAGGAGCTGGGAGACGCTAGGACGGTAGCCTCTTCTGAAAGGGTGGCAAGAGCTGCCCCCAAGCGTGTCGGGACAGACGCCGACCTTGCTCGCCTCCCGCGTGTCGTTCTGCAGGTACTACATCAACCTGTGTCAGAAAATATACAAGGGACCCCAGGACTGCTCGGAGAGAGCCAGCGTGTGCAAAAGGAGTGCCTCTGGCGAGGTGCAGGTCCTCGGGCTCGTTCACACGCAGAAGCTGGATGTTGTAGGTAAGGCCCTGCGGTCACACGTGTCGCCTCTGAGTTGGGAAGATGAGGGTGTCGTCCTGGGACTGGAGGGTCAGCGCTGGCTTCCGTCGGAACCTGCAGGAGTGTTATTCTCAGTAACCGTTTCTCAGGCAGCCTGGGGCCTCCTGAAGCGTTAGATAAGCACGCTCCTGTTCTGAAACGGCAGGTCCCGGTCTGTGTCTAGAGGGCTGGGTGGTCTTGGGATGTCCAGGGTTCCTCCGAGTCCCTGCTCCAACTGTGGGCCGAGTGCCTGAGTCTCCCCGTACACTGGCATGGGTTTATTCGGGAGAAGCTGGACGACAAACACGAAAACGTGGTCAGGACCATCCAGATGCATCCTCGTAAATGTCTTAATAATTTGACATCAGAAAATGAAGCTCTTTGTTAATAGTTCTGATGGAGAATTTCTTTTGCAGTTGGTTGTTGAGTGAAAGACTCTTTCGTCACGCGAAGGGAGAAGGTTGGGCTTTCTTTTAGGGACAGTCAGGGCTGGTGGAAGGGACAAGAAAGAAAACCATCACTGTGCCTGTTCAGCTGCGGGGTGGGGGGGGGGGGGGGGGGGCGGTCCCCAAGCTGTCCTGATGAAAGCACAGGGAAACAGTCCACTCGAGCTGTTGAAATGGAGAAAGGAAATTCTGGAGGACAGCTGTCACCCTGGAGAGAAACCCCCGACTCTGCAGGTTGGAAGTGGGGGTGAAGTCACCCTCCGCCTGGGCCCCAGCAGAAGTGTCCAGACCTCCCAGCCCGTGACCTTGGAGACCTTGGTTGTTGGCTGCCGTGAAGGGCACCGGGGGCTGAGGGTGGTTCTCTTCCTGTGCCTCGTCATCGTGTGGACGTGTGACCCGGGTCTTCCCACAGCCAAGTGCAAAGACTAGGAGGTTGAAGCCTCCTGAAAAGCATAGTGAGACCTCCTGTTCTCTGACATGCCAGGTGGGATCTTGCCTCTCAGGCCCCAATAGGACAACCGTCTAAGGCCTGTCACTGACCCCACGTTCACTTAGGGGACATCACCTTATGGGGTGAAGAGATGGACTCTTATCACAGAAACCAACAGTCCTCAGAAACTGTGCTTCATATGTGTGTGTGTCATATATGTGTGCGTGTCATATATGTGTGCGTGTCATATATGTGTGTGTGCACGTGTAACCTTCAGCACTTTTCCAGGTCAGCGTCTTAGTCCACTTCTCAGGCTGAGTGCCGAGGCCTGGAAGGTCAAGAGTGCTGCCCATCTCGTCTGCGGTGGGGGGAGCACTTGAATAAGACCTCCACCTGTTGTTCCCATATTCTAGAAGTTTAAGCATTTCTCTTCAAAGCTGTGAAACTTCCAGAATTTTACAGAGAAGCCCAATTATTTATAACAAATTCACCCAGGGTAGCTTTGACCGTGACGGGGGCCGGGAGCCTGGGTCTCACCCCTCAGCTCCCCTTGAGTGGCCCCTGTGCCTCGGCCGTGCCTGGAGGACCCCTGGCAGCTGGCACTGCCCATTCTGGGCCCACTGCCCCTAAGGATGTGGGTTGGGTGTGAGTGCCAGGTCCGAGGACCGCCCTGTGCCAAGAGCCAGGCCTGAGACCGCTGTGTCCCGGCCCCTGGAGCCACCGTCCATCTGCTGAGCAGGGCTGGGCTCGGGTGTCCCCAGGGCAGCTCTCAGAACCTCTGGCCCCTGGGAGCCGGCCGCTGAAAGCGTGTCCCCGCTTCCCTTGGTCCCTGCGGACTAGGCCTCTGCTGGTTCCTCAGCCACGCTCTCTTCAGAAGCAGGAAGAGCCCTGTGTGGAGCCGGGAGACCGAGCAGACCAGGGCGGTCCTGTGTGGGCCGTCTCTCTGCGGGGTGGAGGTCTCGCCCCTGCCCTGTTCATCCCGGGGCACGTGGGGGAAGCGCCGGGCTGGCACAGAGGTCGCTGGGGACCTCAGGCTGCCGCCGTGACCTGCGGTCTAGCCCTGCACGCACGCCGTGCAGGGGCTCCCCGCTCGGCCCTGAGCTGCACGCCCTGGGGTCTCCCTGTCACACAGGTGTGTGCTCACAGGTAGGGGCTGAGGTGTGACCCGCGGTCTCCTCTGGCCACGCAGGTAGTGACACGGGCCAGGTGCGAGTCACCAGGCTGGCAGTGCTGACCGCCAGGGCGATGAGTCTCCAGAGCCACTTGTGACCTGAGGCTCCTAGGATGCCCTAGAGATAACGTCAGTTCAATGGTCTGTGTTTCAGATGACAAAGTCATCGTAACTTACTCTAAAGGCCACCATTGTGGGGACAATAAGACGGCGTCTGCTGTCATTGAGCTGACCTGTGCCAAGACAGTGGGGCGGCCTTCGTTCACGAGGTGAGGGTGCGGGGTCCCCCCGCCCAGGGGGGAGCTGGGTGCTGGGCGGGCTGGGCCCCCGTCAGAGCTCCTCCCCACGGTTTCTGCTTGGCAGCTTAGTGTGCGTGCTGCAGAGAGGATACTGGGGCTGTCACAGTAGCGAGGGGGGGACCGGCCCCTGAGACCCCTAGCCTGATGAGGCCAGGGCCACTCCGCAAGGGAGGAGTCCTGGATGGAGGCTGGCACCCGTGCACGAGACTGATAAAGTGGGATTTCACCGGGCTCATCTTCAAGGTCGCAGTGTAACTAAGGCTTCACTGATCGGTGCTGCTCATAGCCAGCTGTTCAGGCGGCCAGTCTGGGACCCCTGGCAGGTGGGGCGGCACCACCTGGAATGCCCTTTTATTTTGCTGGAAATCTCCGCCTCCGGTGCTAGGAGGGCATTTGGCCAGCAGAGGGAGCGTGTGAGCTGTGCTTGGTGAACAGACACAATTTCATTATAGAAGTGGGGCTTGGGAAAGGGGAGATCCAGGAAATGTCAAAGGGTCGAAATCAATGCTTGTAAAGCAGGCTTTAAAAAATATGGGAGCAGATTTTCCCAGCTGTTAGATGTTGCCCAGTGTCTAAATGTAAAAAAGTTACATGTTGAAGTGCTTGCCTGCTTTTTTTTTTTTCACGTACTGGTTGAGCTGGATGGTGTTGGGGAAGGGAGATGAAGTCGCTCTCCCAGCCTAGAGCGGCTGGTCCCTGGCTGGGGGCGGGGAGGGCTAGGCGGTGGGCGGCTCCCGGGTCGGAAGGGCAGCTGGGCGGTGGGGGGCTCCCCAGGCGGAAGGGCAGCTGGGCAGTGGGGGGCTCCTGGGGCCCTGGCAGGCGGGTGGAAGGGCGGCCGTGACCGCGGTCCATGTGCCTCTGCAGGTTCGACATCGACAGCTGCACCTACCACTTCAGCTGGGACTCGCGAGCGGCCTGTGCCGTGAAGCCTCAGGAAGTGCAGATGGTGAATGGGACCATCATCAATCCCGCCAACGGCCGGAGCTTCAGCCTCGGGGATATTTACTTCAAGTAAGTGGGGCCATTTTGTGGCAGCGCCACCCCATAATCCCCCCGTCTTTGCCCGGCTGAAGGCTGTGAGATGAAGACGTCCGTTGTGTTTGCGTGTTTTAGTTGCCATTTCCAGGTACCCTTGTCACGTCTGGCTCAAACAGAGGGCAGACATTGCTTAGCTGTTCGAGTCGAACCCCAAAGATGGTGAGGTCTCTTGAATGTGAAAATAACGTCACTCCTCCTCTTAGCATTTGTGATAAGCCCAGAGGTCGGAGCTGGAACCTTCTGGTCTGATTTTTGATGAGGAACCTTCTGGCTTTACTAGTTTCTCTTTTTTAAGTTTCTTAGCAGCGTCACTAGGTGGGTCCCGGGATCTAGGGCTGTCCCCAAGCCCTTTTCTGTCTCTTCAGACGATTCAGCGCCTCTGGGGACATGAGGACCAACGGGGACAAGTATGTGTACGAGATCCAGCTGTCATCCATCACGGGCTCCAGCAACCCCGCCTGCTCTGGGGCCAGCATCTGTCAGAGGAAGGCCAACGACCAGCACTTCAGTCGCAAAGTCGGAACCTCCAACCAAACCAGATACTACGTCCAAGGTAATTCTCTCCACCCGCGTGCCACGTTTAGCTTCCTCGGAGGCACATTAACCTTTTCATGAACATACACTCCCTTCGGTTAAAACGTCAGATCGGTTTTAACATGAAAGGCCCAGGTCCAGTCTTGTGTCTTGTGGACTGAGCAGCACATGTCAGAGTCCCAATGGTTCACTGTCGGGAAGACTTATATCCTAAACAGATGAGCAAAGCCTGGTCTAAACCAGAGGTGGTGAGGTGGGTGTGGAGGACCACAGCCAGAATTACTTTTGGTTGGTTTGGTTTTCATCATGATGCTTCTTTGAAACTTCAGATGCTACTAGGGGAGGGTAAGAGATTTTGTATTTGTCAAAAGGATGAAAAGAGGGAGGCCTGGCCCAAGTGTCCACACTGGGTATGGAGGAAGGCCTTCCGCTACATGGATGCAGCTTCGTCCTGTGTTTCTTTCTTTCCTTCCTTTTTGTTGAGATAAAATTGACATAGAGCCATAGCTCAGATGGTTAAGAATCTGCCTGTAATGCAGGAGACCTGGGTTCGCTCCCTGGGTGGGGAAGATCCCTTGGAGAAGGAAATGGCAACTCACTCCAGTATTCTTGCCTGGAGAATTCCATGGACAGAGGAGCCTGGGGGGCTGCCGTCCATGGGGTCTTAAAGAGTCGGACACTGTATAAGTTTAAGGTGTCCAAATAACAATCTGAGTTATATACATCACGAAATGATTATCACAGTAAACTTGGTGACTGTCCATCATGTCCTATAGGTACAAAATTAAAGAAGTAGGAAAAAATATATATTTCTCTTGTAGTGAGAACTCTTAGGATTTATTCTCTTGACATATAGCAGGGTTCGTTATATTTAGCATGTGGTGTGTGGCATCCTGAGTATTACACCCCTGGTAACCGCAAAGCTTCTCTCTTTTTCTGTGAGTTTGTTGGTTTGTTTCTGAGACGTAATTGACCTGCCGTGCCATATTAGTTCCTGTTGCATGACATAGCGTTTTAAACATTTCCGTACACTTCAAAATCATTACCACGCTAGGTCTGGTTGTCATCTGTCACCACGCAAAGAAGTGACATAATTATTGACTGTATTTCCATACTCTGCACTTCATATGTGCGCTCTTTTATCATGCAGCTGGACGTTTGTGCCTCCTCATCCCCCTCACCCTTGTCTTTCCTAATTCCTTCTTGACCTGGAAAGAATATTTCCAGGAGGCAGCTTGTGTGTTTTTGTTTTCAACAACTAGTCTTCCTCTGTAAACCATTTCATGGTTTGATTTTTGAACTAGGTGAATGAACTTGCTTTTTTTTAAAAACAGTTAAATGTGTTTACAAAACCAGCTGACTTTTGACCTCCCCGAGAGGAGGTGGGGGTGGGTAGCTGCTCCCTGAGTAGGTGGAGTCTCAGAGAGGTTTCCGTGCACAGGTGGTAAATAAGCCAGTCTCTGTGCTTGGCAGTGCCCACTGGAGCTGGGCAGAGTCCTGCCAGGTCAGCCTGGCTCGCGTCCACGCCTCCCCATCAAGAGCACCTGCAGGCACCCTGCCACTTCTCCTTGGGCCTTCCCGCTGGCGCACCTCGGCCTGCTCACCCCCACCCCACTTCCCCCCTGCCACACCCAGCTCGGGGCTCCCTTCTCTCTCCCAGCAGCACTGCCGCTGGTGGGTCTGCAGCAGTGGCCCGGCTCCACGCTGCAGCCCTGAGCAGGGGCCCAGGTACCAGGCTGAGAACCTTATGTCTGTAAGGCCTATGTCTAGTCTAGTTGGCCTCTTGCAGTCCCCAGGCTTAGAGAGCGTGTGTGTGTGTGTGTGTGTGTGTGTGTGTACATGCGTACATCTGTGTGTGTGCATTTATTTATTCTTGGTTAGTTAAATCCCTTTCTTACCTGTTCACTCCATTCACTCACCACCAGTAGGAAATAGGTTTGGTTTTAAGACCTTTGTCCACGTACCAGGAAGAAGTGCAGTTTAACCCCACCCTGCCACGCGTCTGCGTTCCTTCCAGAGGGCGGGAGGCCGCCAGGCCCATCTCTGGCTGAGGTTCGGTGTTGCCACCTTGGTTCCTCACCAACCTCATGGGTTTGTGTCCACAGTCCAGGCTGTGGGGCAGCCCTCTCAGGTCACAGCTCAGCCGGGTACATACCAGTGAGGACCCCGGGGGTCCCCTGAGCCCAGCCCACATGGCCGCCCTCAGGGCTGGCCTCCGCTCAGTCTGCCGCACACACTGCACACCCTGGCCCTCTAGCGGGGGCCAACTGCGAACTGGCCGCCAAGCTGTCCTCACAAGGCAGGGTCTACACAGGGACCCCTTGCATCTCACACCAGCTGCAGGTCCAGGGGGCGCTCCTTAGGTGTGATAGCTCATTAGAAAGGTACTACGAAAAGCTGTCTTAGTCATGCTTACAGTTTATTTCAGTGAAAGGATATAAATTAAAACCAGCCAGTGGGAGCAGCACTGTAGGTAAAGTCCAGGAGGGAGCCAGACACTTCTGGTGTCCTCTCCCTGTGGAGTCAGGAGGTGTTAACGTGCAAGTGTGTGACAGCGTGAATGTGTACAGCACTCACGAACGTGCAAGTGTGTGGCAGCGTGAGTGTGTACAGCACGCACGGAAGCTCGGGAGCTGACCAGGGGAGCCCGCCCGCACCTCCGTGTCCAGGGCTTTAGTGGCTCTTCATTGTGTATGCTTGAGTGATTAGTCAGTTTTTTAGTTGGTTTGCTGACTGGTTGGTTGGTTGGTTGACTGGCTGGTTGGTTAGTTGGTTGGTTGACTCTTTGGTTAGTGGGTTGGTTGGCTGGTTGACTAGTTGACTGGTTGGTTAGTGGGCTGGTTGGTTGGTTGATTTGCTGGTTGATTGGTTGCCTACATGGTCAACCTGGGTGTCCAGGCAGACTGAGACGTGGGCAGCCCCCACTCCACATCGTGTTGTTTGCTGAGGACAAAGGCCAGACCTGTCTTAGGGCAAGGTTCAAGTCTCTCCCGCTTCCTGACTTAGGGCAGGGGCTCTATATTGTGTGTGAGCAGTCTGTGAAGAGCTCCTCCGGGACATGAGACGAAGGACCCTTTCGTCTGACTTTAAGCCTCTGCAGACCTTTCGCAGATGATGGAGAAGTAAACTCAGCCCGCTGTCGAAGCACCGTGTTCATGCTGCTGTGCCTTTTTGATAGATGGCGACCTGGATGTGGTGTTTGCCTCGTCCTCCAAGTGTGGAAAAGATAAGACAAAGTCTGTGTCCTCCACCATCTTCTTCCACTGTGACCCCCTGGTGAAGGACGGGATCCCCGAGTTCAGCCATGAGACCGCCGACTGCCAGTACCTCTTCTCCTGGCACACCTCTGCGGTGTGCCCGCTGGGGTAAGTGGGGCGCTGGCTCACAGCGTCCCCCAGCCCCAGAGTGCCAAGGCTGGCCCCCAAGAGTTGTTGTGAGGGAGAAATCGTTACCTGGGTTGTGACCCCATGTCTTCCCGGAGCAGAGTCGTGGTCCTGGAAGACCCAGGCAGCTGGTGTGTCCCCCTAAGTCTCTGCTCCAGAAGCACCCCTGTGCCCTTGGGGCCCGACAGCATGGTCAGCAAGGCTGCAGGGGGGCGAGGCATGTTCTCCAGAGCAGCTCTCCTCGTCCCCTTAGTGATGGAGGCTCAAGTGGTCGAGGCAGTGTCTTTCCCGATCCTCTGCCTCAGTCTTGGCATCAGAGGGGTTTGCCCGCGGGGGTTCTCCCAGCTGGTGGCTCGTGTCTTCTCGGGTGTGGGTGTGCACAGTCAGGGCCCGGGCCTCGCCGGGCAGTGGGGCTGAGTGCTGTGGTCTCCCTGTAGGGCGGGCTTCGACGAGGAGATTGCGGGGGACGACGATACCCAGGAGCACAAGGGGCTCTCAGAGCGCAGCCAGGCGGTCGGGGCGGTGCTCAGCCTGCTGCTGGTGGCGCTCACTGGCTGCCTGCTCACCCTGCTCCTGTACAAGAAGGAGCGCCGGTAAGGAGAGAGGAGGGTCCAGGCGGGGGCCCAGGCCGGAGGCCCAGAGTCAAGCCCTGGCTTCCTCGTCTTGAGCAGCAGCAGCTAGAGCTCTTAAGACTCTCAATGCTGTGTCGTGTAAAGCTTCCTACAATGACTGTCCCTGCGTCTGAGCTGTCAGGTCACATGGCCAGATGCCCCATGGGCCTCAGCCCGAGCCTGCCCTGTTCCCAGGACATGGCTCACTGTACATGTCCCCACGTGAGCTGACTGCCTTCTGATCGACTGACCCCTGCCCTTAAGAGGGGAGCATTTACGAGGTGCAGGCTGTGACCTCACCCCCATCCATAGTCTCTTCTTTGGGGGGTGAAAGGTCTTGTCACTCAGAGGCAGGCCAGCGTGACTGTCCAGCAGGTTTCACGTCACCCGTGAACGAGGCCCAGGGCTCTGTGTATGGTCAGCCATGTCCCAAGGGCAGGGATGGGCCAGCTCTGGGGCTTCCTGTCTCCCCCCTCACCTGCCCACCGATCCAGAGGCAGGAAGTGCTGACTGCCATCACCCCGACCCCAGAGGCCATCAGCCCGATGCAGGAGTCGGGCAGGAGGTCTGGGTTGGAGCTGGCCCTGGGTTCGCCACTCAGCCTGGTAATCTCAGCACAGCCCTGGGGTGGCGGGGAGGTGTGGGCTCGTTCCATCTGTGTGGGGAAAAGCAGGCGCAGAGGTGCAGGGTAACTCACTGTGGTCTCTGTTAGCACCGCAAAGACGGGGTGTGTCTTTGCATACAGGGTTTGAATCTGCTTCTCCTAATTCCATAGCCTTCCTTCCTCTGACTTGGCTCCCAGCCCTGCTGTTGTGGGTTGAGGGAGCGTGTGCTTGGGTGGGCACAGCTTCCTGTCGGGGGGCACAGTAGGGGAGGTTCTGGGGTGGGGCGGCTCCAGGCTGGAGTAACTGGAACCCCCTTTGCAGGGAGATGGTAATGAGCAGGCTTACCAACTGCTGCCGCCGGAGCGCGAACGTGTCGTACAAGTACTCGAAGGTAAGGCCTGCCAAGGCCTCCAGTGGCTCCCCGACCCCTCCCCGACCCCCCTATACACACACACACGGTCCACGTGTTGTTGCCATGTTGGCCAGTGGCTGCAAGGAAACCGTCATCCCGGGCCGTTGGAAACCGCCAAAGGGGAAACTGTCTCTCGTAGCTCTCAACCTGAACTCATTCTTTGTCCGTTCTTCTTCAAGGTTTTCCAACTGTGATGGCAGCTAAATTCTTATGCATTTAATATTCCGGTCATTTCTACTCTTTTGGCTCTTCTGCAGAAAGCGTGGCAGTGGAAATGTTGCGCCTCTGGCATTTGGATGGTTTCCTCCGGTTGAGTTTCTAGCAGTTGTGCCCAGGTGGCATAAATGCACTCCTGGCTCTTGATTCTCCTGCCAGCTGCTTTCTAGAAGGTCTCCCTCAACTGCACATGTCCACGTGGTGGTGTCCACGGGGCTCCTCTCACCTTCGGCCGTCCCCGAGTCCCCGACCCTGTCTGCCTTGGTCGGGTTTCAGCAGGAGCTGGCGCTTGCCAGCCTTCCCCTTCCTCTCCCTGCTGGGGTTTTGGGGGTGGTTAGATGAGGTCTCAGGTGGGCCCACAGTCCCTGTGGTGTCCCGGCAGGTGAACAAGGAGGAGGAGGCGGACGAGAATGAGACCGAGTGGCTGATGGAGGAGGTCCAGCCGCCGGCGCCACGGCCCGGGAAGGAGAGCCAGGAGAACGGGCATGTGGCCGCCAAGTCAGTGAGAGCCGCCGACGCGCTCAGCGCCCTGCACGGAGACGAGCAGGACAGCGAGGACGAGGTCCTGACGCTGCCCGAGGTGAAGGTGCGCCCACCGGGCCGGGCACCCGGCGCCGAAGGTGGCCCCCCGCTGCGGCCACTGCCGCGCAAGGCACCCCTGCCACCTCGGGCGGATGACCGGGTGGGGCTGGTGCGCGGGGAGCCGGCGCGCCGGGGGCGGCCCCGCGTGGCGGCCACTCCCATCAGCGCCTTCCACGACGACAGCGACGAGGACCTCCTGCACGTCTAGGCTTACGCGCGCCGCCTCCGACCAAATCCGACCGGACTCCGTGATGCTTCTGTCCTTGGCCTTTAACGAAAACTGTCCAAAAAAGGGAAGAGTGTTGGTGGTGGGGGAGGAGGGGGGCTCCCCTCTGTGGGCGCGGGGGTCGGGGAGGCGCGGCCGCTGATGGCGGTGCGCGCCCCGGGTTTGTCCCCAGCCCTCGTCTTGAGCGTGGCCACCGTGCGCTTCTTAAAGGCGCCGCGGCTGGACGCGTCTTGGGACCGAGGGCTGCGTTTGAGGAAGACCCTTGCTGCTTTAGGCCCTGTAGGGTATTTGATCATATATTTTAGCATTTAATTCTCTCCTCCTATTTATTGACTTTTGACAATTACTCAGGTTTGCAAAAAAGAAAAAAAAAAAAAAAAAAAAAAACCACCAACAGTTTTTTCCTGCCGGCAGGGGGTAATCTTTCCTGTCCATCCTTTAAGCAGGGGGAGGCTGTGGGCGCGCTCAGATGCTTTGAACTGGTCCACGATGTATCCTCTCAGTTAGACTCCACCGCTCTGTCTCTTTTCCCTTTTGCTTCTGTGGCGTCAGGGCACACGGGTGTGTGCGTGCGCACACGCGTGGGTCGCAGTTGCCTGGGCTGAGGGGGGGCCGCCTGCTCTCTGCCTCTCGAGTCAGTAACAGCTGTAGCCTTTCTTTTTTTTTTGCATGATGTCTTCGATCCCAGGTGCACAGAGCACACTTATCAGTATTTCTCTCGCCAGCTGGTGAAGTCAAACAACCCACCCAAAGATTGATGTGTGTGTGTGTGTGTGCGCGCGCGCGTGTGTGTGCACGCGTGTGCCTATGTGCTCACGTGTGTCCGAGAGAATGGAGTTGAGATGTCAGACTTTTTTCCAGACTTGGGGTGTAGGTCTCACCTCTTCAGGTTCTCATGATACCACCTTTACTGTGCTTATTTTTTTAAGAAAAAAAAAGTGTCTATCGACCATTCGACCTATAAGAAGCCTTAATTTGCACAGTGCGTGACTCATGGAAGTTGCATGAAAGCCAGTGGGCCAGGCTCTCGCCCCTAGCCTTGCACTTGGATTCCCGCCCCGGCACGGCCGAGAACGGCCGCCCGGTCCGCAGGACGGGAGCGGGGACCGCGTCCTTCCCCGGCTGTTGGCGCCTTTCTCTGAAGTGTTTAACGAATGACTTTTCTGGCATTTATAGAGCTGTATATAGACTCAGTGGTATTCATATCCTGGAAAGCCAACCAACCCGCAGGGTTCCTGGGTTTGTACTCTCGTTTGGCTAGCTTATTTGATTTCAACATGAGTGTATTTTTAAAAATTGATTTCTTTCCTCATTTTTTTTCAATCAAATTTACTGTAATATAAAGTATTCAACGATTTGAATAAAAGATAAATTATTAACTGGGTGGTCCTGCTTTCTGCCCTGTAGTGAAAAGCCCCTGAGTTTGCCCGATACCCTCTCTGCATCTCCCGTTGCATTCCAGAAACGGTCTTGTCCGGGTGTCGGCCGACCCTTCACAAGTGTCCCCAAGTCTCCCCGAGTGTAGATGCTCACTCGAGGCCCACGGGGGGCCTCTGTCAGCTTCACCCACACCTGGTTTTTCCTCCTTCTGAGAAAGCAGATCTCAGGATATTTATTTGTTTTTTACCAAAACAGCCACCATGAGTGCAGATCCCACAATCCTGGTATACAGCCCAGGCTTACATGGAGCTGGGAAGGGGCTTCTCTTGCATGAATCTGGTTTCCATCTGAAATGACCGACTAGTAACTAGAGCTTTCCGGATGTTACTATGAAGACAGACCGAGCAGGGAGTATGGTGTCTGACTATAGACTTATTGGAGTCAGCGTCCATCCTTTCTGCTCATATTCTGATTATTTCCAACCTGAGAGACTGTTTTCCTCTTGAGGACTTTAAAGCATCTCTCTCAAGACGGACACTCTGGGGTTTTATATAAAGGTTTATGTTGTGAGCCCACGGTTGCTGGTTCTCAGATGCTGTGTCCACGAAACTGTTGTCCAAGCCACTCCCTTTTCACTAAGACACAGGAGTCCTCTCTGTCCAGAGGGGTACTCGCGGGCCCTGTGGGTGAACTTGATGACTCTTCATTGGCACCTCGGCCGTCTACCCTGGTGGCCAGATGTGCAGGGCACAGGGCAACAGGGAAGTGAACACATGTGTGAGGTGTTTGCTCACGCTCTTTTCTCCAGCACCTCAGTAATCTCTTCCCCTGAGCCCCTGCAAATAGACTAACAGTCTGTGCCAATTGTGGTCGTAGGAAGCTTAGGAAAACGCTCCCCAACAGCAAGTAAATCTTTCATGAGTCTAATTTAGTTTCCTTTTAACCAAGATTTTAAGCCCCACCTTTGTAGAGACTGTGTATTGAATGGCAAGGGGCTGGGATAAGTAGAAGGTCAGGACACTGTAGGCAAACCCTGTGCCCAGGAAAATCCACGCGAGAGTGGAGACCCGGCTCCCACCAAGAGCTTTCTAGATGCAGCTGCCTGCTTTCCACCAACCTGTGACACACACTGGCCACGACCACCTTCAGGGAGGTTGATGGCCACTCCAGGGGGTCATCTAGAAAGAATTCTTCCGTCCCTTTGCACCAGTTCAAGAGGTAGGCATGGAGGACATGGAGGTCTTACCTTTCTTCCGGAGTCAGGTCACCAGCGGGTAGTGTGCCTTGGGGTGGAGGTCAGGTTAGATTGATTAGAAACCCCTTCACCAGCTTTGGAGAATCCCCACGACCCAGAGGGACATGACTTCCTACTTCTCCAGATGAACTTGGCCGATGGGGAGTTGGCAGCTCAAGGGTGGCTGAGAGTGTTGTGCCTCCCGGGAGGGTGGGTCACTGCATGAATCCCGGGCAGAGCGGTCCTGCAGCTCCTCTCCAGGCTGCACGGACCCCGAGGCAGGGAGCTGGGTGTTTGGGAACAGAGTGGCCAGAGGTGCTGGGGAGGTAAGGCTGGAGTGTTGTCATGGAGCTTGAAGAGCCCCGTGACAGTCACTGTCGTTCCCATTCTGGGGGAAGTGAACTGTTTTCCCTAAAGATGCAGGGGAAGGCCAAAGTCAGGCTGTGAGTTATTATTCACATTTCTTTGCTTCCTCCTGGTAGTGAGCTATGGGCTTCCCTGACAGCTCAGTTGGTAAAGAATCTACCTGCAATGCAGAAGACCCCAGTTTGATTCCCAGGTCAGGAATATCCCCTGGAGAAGGGAAAGGCTACCTACTCCAGTATTCTTGGGCTTCCCTGGTGGCTCAGCTGGTAAAGAATCTGCCTGCAATGTGGGAGACCTGGGTTCGGTCCCTGGGTTGGGAAGATCCCCTGGGGAAGGGAAAGACTACCCACTGCAGTATTCTGGCCTGGAGAATTCCATGGACTGTACAGTCCATGGGGTCATGAAGAGTTGGACACGACTGAGTGTCTTTCACTCTCTTTACTTCTTATGGTATTTTGGGCAATTAGTGAATCAGGTTCAATGAAGTTTACTTACACTGTTATTTTGATACAGAGTTAGAGGAAAACAGAACTGAACAAATGGTCCCGTCACCCCTGGACAGGATGAGAGTGTCAGGGGTCACCTGGTGGCAGCTCTGGGGACCCCCTTAGGGGAAGCATCCCGAGAGCAGACCTCACTCCCCCAGAGCAGCGCTGAGTCACTGTGGGGCGGGGAGGGGAGGTAGCGGGTGCCATGAGGGGCGGGTCCCAGGCAGGCCCTGTGACCCTTGGCTTCAGATTAAAGAAATGAAATTGATGAAATGTACCAGGCAAAGAACTTTATTCCCTGAGTCACATGAACATGAGCTGCTTCCATGATGCCTTGGGATGTCACCACCCCTGCCGCCCCCTCAACATGCATGGACCCTCGAGCTGTGGTGCCTCCGGCCTGCTGGTTGTCATGGGAACACTTTTCACTAGGAGGACCCCACTCAGAACCCTTCCCCATTCAGTTGCCCTGTCTTGAGTTTCCCTCCATCGGGGAAGTTGGCCTTTGACTTTCGTGACCCTGACGTGAGGTCGCCCTCCTCACCCACGATCACCCTCTGCCACCCCTGACGAGCGCCCTCCCCTCAGGGCTGGCCTTGCCCAGCCCACCGCTGTCCCGCTCTGCCCACCTTGTGGCTTTCCGACTCCTGCCGCAAGCACCAGGGAAGGGGCTCAGGATGAAAGAAGGCATGCTTGAGCGCGTTTTGACTGCTGGGTTATCTCATACAGCCACACTCCCCACAGGAACCCCCGCACGGAACACTTGTTCTGTGTGGCTTTTGACAGAGGTTCTGCAAACACTGGAGAGGACTTAGGTTTAAGAATGTTTGGAAAAGCCTGAATTTAAAGGGAAATGACCTTTCTTGGTACAAGGCAGAAGGTCTTTTGAAGGAGAGATGGCTGAGTGCACGTGAAGTCAGACTAGGGCGCGTGGCCAGCGAGTCTCCTAGAAGAGGAGCGGCACACGGTGGTCCCTGGGACCCGGGGGTGTGTGGACCGCCCACCGGGGATGCTGTCACGGTGGGCGGGGCTCTGTGGTTCCCTGGCAGGTCCCATGGAGCAGGATTGTGGTGGACTCTGCGAGGGCACACAGATGATTAACAATGACGATGGCCAGGTGGGCCCCGTCTGCCTCTCACCTGCCTTCCTCAGAGGAAGGCTTTGCTCCCTGCCCCCACCATTTGTGTCCCCCCAACACCACTCTCCTTGGGGTCAGTCTCCAGGAAACCGACCCTCAGCCCTGATGCTGAAGCGCAGTTGACCCTTGAGCAGCACAGGTTTGAACTGCACAGATCCACCTAGACGCAGATTTTTTTTTCAGTAAATAGCATGGTACTGAAAAAATGGTTGACAAAAATAAGGATATCACACGACACAGGACAATGAGATGAAACTAAAAATTTCTGTGTCCCTAAATGAAACTCTCCGGGGAGCCAGAAGGCACGTGCCTTCATTTCGGTCTCATCCAGGGCGGTGTTAGCGTTTGGACTGAAGGGAACCCTCTGCAGAGACTAGACGGTCCAGAAGGGCCTCTCCACCCAGGCACTGACCACCGGGGCCTCTGCGGATAAGCTCACCCACCGCCCCAGGCTTTCCTGATCCTCTCGGCTGCACCTGGGGCAGGAGGGAGGGTGAGTGTTGGCCCATTTTACAGGTGTGAACGTTAAGGCTTAGCAGATGTGTGGTGTACTGATGGAGGTGGGATCTAAATGACTCTAAAGCCCCTCCCTGCCTGTGTGCTGTCCGCACGCTCTGTGGGCGTCTCCCGTCCCCTCGGTCAAGGGAAGGCTGTCCTTCCAGAGGCTCGGGCCAAACGCCTGGCACCTCTGGACCTCTCGCTGGCTCTCGCACCCCACATCCAGCCCATCAGCACATCCTGCTACCTCCACCTGCAATCACACCCTGAATGCGTTTCTCTCCAGCCCTGCTGGTGCCAGCTGGTCCAGCCCCCCGGGCCCAGCTGGGCAGTGGCAGCTTCCCCGTGCTTGGCTCAGACGGCCTTGAGGGGCTGCCCTCGCCCCTGGGTGAAGCCCCGGTCCTGCGGGGCCCTGTGTCCAGGCCCGAGGCCCCTCTGGCCTCAGTCCTGCTCCCTTGGCTTGCCTCTGTGGCTGCCCCACAGGCCTCCTTGCTCAGTCTGCCCAGCCCCCGCTTTTTCCTCTCTCTGGAACGTTTGTCCTCCAGTTCCCACCCCCAGAGCTCATTCTCCTGTCTCCCTCGAGGCTCAGCATCCCAGAGGCCCCCCCCCCGACCGCTGGTTCTTAAGGCTGCAGCCCCCCACCCCTTCCTGCTCGAGATTTCCGTAGCACTTCCTACCTGCGAAGACACCGTCTCCCTACTTCCCTCACTGAGCTCGGATTTCTACCCTAAGATGCTGGTTCCTCTGTTCAAGGCTCTGTTCTCCCTGCCAAGAGCAGGGCCTGGTAGATTGCAGGAGCTCTACTTTGCAGAGAGTGAGTGGGTGGGTGGGTTCCTTAGTGGGACAGGGTGGTGGGTAGCTGAGGCCCAAGCCAGGATCTCTTGGACAAGGTTTCAGAACAGTGTCTGGAGGCTGGTCCTGGAATGTTCTCACCTCATCTGGAAAAGAGCTGAAGACCCAGGTGATGCCCGTGTCCTCCCTGGCCTCTGCCGATGTTGCTGGGCCAGCCCCCAACCCCCAGAGACCCCCAGCCCCAGGGGTGGCATCTGTAGGCACTGGGCCCTGGCGCTCTGGGGGCAGGGTGGGTAAGTCAGGATGTAGTGATGCTTCTGTGTCCAGGTCCCGGGACAGGCGGGATAAAGAGGACTGTCACAGCAGGTGAGGCAGACACAGAACACTGGGAGGACCATCCCAGTCCCTGGAGGAAGTGGAAGTAGAAGACTTCTGCCGAGAAAAATTGGCAGAACATCAGGCAGGGCCTTGTACAGTAAGCGCCGTGGGCAAACCCTGGCATCTACACTAAGGCACAGCTTAATAAACCATCCTCAACCATCAAAAAAAAAAACCAAAAACTGATTGAGGCCTGGGAGGAGGAAGCACTCTGCCCAGCAGCCTTCCGTGTCAGGACTTTGGGGCAGGAAACGCAGACCCAGCAGAGCCGGCCTGACTTCGGGAAGGAGCTTGAGGTGCAGGGAACGCACTTTGCCCCTAAGACAAGCTTCGCCCCCCAAGACAAGCTTCGCCCCCAAGGGCCTGGCTGGAGCCTCACCACGGGCTCCCATGCTGTTCCCACGCCTCTGGTGGCTTCCGTGCTCCCCACTGGAGTTAATGCCTGTCGCCTGATGGCCTCATGGAGCCATGCTGCCTTGGAAGAAGGTTCCAGGGTCACCGGGGGACCCCTCAGGACAGCACAGAGAGGGAAACAGCAACCCTGGGGCCAGGTCCGGGACAGCCATGGCCCCCCAACCACCATGTCCCCAGCTCAGCCCGGCGGGAGGGGCGCCCTGTGACGGCAGGAGCTTTGGGGCCACAGGGTGGGAGGCAGGCCAGCCGATCTCCCCAAAGGCCTCCTGGAAAATCAGCCCAGTCGTGTTGAAGTCAGTCCCCTGGGAGGTCATCCAGACCTAGGGAATCCCTGGTGGCTGGGCTTTCATTCTGCAGCTCTGGGCTTGCCCTGAATGCCTGTTCCTTTTCTATTTTCCCAGAGGGGAGCCCGGCCTCTGTCCTTAACTTCAGGAGGTCCCAAGGCCTGGGGTGAACTGTCTTGCAACAAAGGACATGTCTTGCACAAAATCTGTGTTTTGGGCTGCTGGGCAAGTTGAGCTGCAGCACAAGAGTCCTGGAAACACTGTCACTGGTCACTAGCCCTGCGGCTTTCAGTGAATTGATTTCTTAAGAACTGGCCAAGAGCCAGTGGCATGACAGCGGACAAGGGCCTCAGTTTCTTGTCTCTAACATGCTTCTAACCTCGAGGGTTTTCATGGGATCACATAGTGAATATCGTGCTCAGAGAGGAATCTGGCCCGTCACCCCCGATGCCATTGAGGATGGTGGCACTGGCCTTTCCTGGCGGCACTTACCCACCAGCCTGGGTCGCTTCTGCAGTCTGGACTCCAGGATGACCAGCCACCCCCATGTGCCCCTGGCCGAGGGACTTGGAGACAGGGTCGGGGGGAGCCATGCAGAGCCGTGCACAGGTCTCCCTGCTCTGGGGTCCGAGGGGGAAAAGAGCTCTCAGGACACTGAGAGCAGGAGGGCAGCTCTGCCCAGACCTGGGTGGCTGCCGTCTCCTCGGGGAAGAGTGCGTGGTGGGTCCGGCCCAGCCTGGGGAGTGGGTGCGGGGAGGGCCCTGCTTGCTTCCTCCCCACAACGAGCTGAGAGCAGGGCCTTAGCAGCTGGCCGCTTCCCAAGCTGAGGCTGCGAGGCAGGGGAGCCCTGTGTGTCCAGGGCCGCTTGTGGTGGAGAAATGCAGTGACTTCCTCGTGTGTAGGAAAACCCCGTTCTCCTTTCTCTCGTGAGTCCTCCTCACTCCTCTCCCAGGACACTTCACTTCAGATCACCGAATGTGGGGCTTTTGCCCACACCAGACACTTGCCTGCAATGCCAGCCAGGTGTCCCACAATTTAACCCACTTCTGACCCCCTCGGCCTGGAGAGAGCCTCAGACCCCACCGGTTAAGGGCTTGGTCCCATGAGACCATGCCCCCTCGATGCCAGTCACTATGGCAGGTGACCCACAGTTCTGCCTGACTTGGCTACAGATCAGGGTCCTCTGACCGCTTCCCTCTTTGGAGTAAACTAATTTGTGAGAAAGTGGTACCTGCTCAGTCGTGTCCCATTCTCTGCGACCCCATGGACTGTAGCCCACCAGACTCCTCTGTCCATGGGATTCTCCAGGCAAGAGTACTGGAGTGGGGTGCTGTTTCCTTCTCCAGGGGATCTTCCTGACCCAAGGATCGACCCCGGGTCTCCTGCACTGCAGGTGGATTCTTTATCAACTAAGCCATGGGGAAGCCTCTGATTTGCTGGAGCAGCTCACAGAAGTCAGGGAAATGTTGGCTTGTCCACCAGATTATTAGAGAATATGGTGCAGCATCGGAGGAGCCAGGAGAGGAGACACACAGGGCGGGGGTGGGGGGTGGGTCCCAGTGCAGGAGCTGCGGTCCCCACAGACCTGGGGTATGGATATGATTGCTCTGAACCCCAGGTAGTGGGGCTCTTATGCAGGCTTCACCCCATCGGCATGACCCATGACCAACCATTTCAGCCCTTTTTGCTCAAGAGAGTGGGGAGATGGGGCTGAAAGTTCCAAGTTTCTAATCACAGGCTTACCTGCAGGCAGGCACCTACCCAGAGTCTCTTTGCCATCCCGTGGACTGTAGCCCGCCAGGTTCCTCTGTCCATGGGATTCTCCAGGCAAGAACACTGGAGTGGGTTGCCACTTCCTTCTCCAGGGGAATCTTCCCCACCCAGGGATTGAGCCTGCATCTCCTGTGTCTGCATTGGCAGGCAGGTTCTTTACCACTAGCGCCACCTGGGAAGACCCTAGCACACAATCATAGCTTGGTCTTACCCATGACCAGGAGCCACCCACAAGCCCACCCAGAGTCACCTCGTTGAACAGAAGACACTCCTAGGAAGTGTCAAGGGTTTCAGGGGCCCTGTGCCAAGAACAGGGAGGCGTGATGAAGACACAGTTCTATTATCTCACTCAGGCAGGAAGGGCAGTGCCTGGCCTGGGTGAGCTGATGCCTTGGGGAGGTTTGCCCTCCTCCCCACCCTCTCCCCTCCCACCGCACCCCAGTCAGTGCTCAGCCCAAGTAGGGAAGTTGTTTGCAGAGCTGCAGCTTCCTCCTGTCTCACCAGAGCAGCTGGTGCACCGCTGGGCTTGGGGCCAGCTCCCCGTGTCCACAGAGCAGAGAAGTGAGGGTCCCGGGAACGAGAGGGCACCCGGCACTCATTCGTGTCTGTTATCTGTCCCTCTTGCATGCACGGAGGGGGGACCCAACCTTAATGTTCTGTGTCCTCCCAGGCTGCAGTCGGGGAGGGGGAGGTGTTCTCTGCCTGCGGCCCTTTGATCTTTTCTACCAGCATCTCTGCCCAGGAAACCCATCAGGATCTGTGCTCAGAGGACCCCTGTGGCCCACTTTCCTGGGGATTCAGGGTGGGTGCATCACGGTCCAGCGGCCATCAGCCTGCCTGCGGACATAGTGATACCAGGAGAAGTCCTTTGTGGGTCCCGAAGAAGGCAGCCGTTCTACCCTGGGACAAGGACGTAGGGAAGTGAGTCAGTCTGGGAAGCGTGGCTCTCCCATCGCCCGTGGCCAGACCCTCGATGCACACTGCTTGAGACACCCCATCGTGAGTAGCAGGTCCGATAGCAGTGTGCTATCCTTGTTTACCTGGATGATAAAACATCTTTCAAGAAGAGGATCTCTCTGGAAGAGCCTGAAAGAGACCGCTGGGAGGGTCACGGCCACTTTCACTCACTCCCTTGGCCCTGGGAACCCCGGTGCCACAGAATCAGGTCCTCAGCCCAGGTGACTTCCCCCAGCCCAGCAGTCTGACCAATCATCATCCTCCTATCCCTGCCTGAAACCTGCCCTGTGGGTGAAAGATTGTTTCCAGCTGGCTGGCTTCCAAGGGTAGAAGCCAAGATGCTTAGACAGCAATTCGACTTCAGACCAGCCCATTGCAGAGAAACCCACATAAGACCCTGACCCTGAGCCCTGTGGCTGCTGTGGTCCGCTCAGAGCGATGTGCATGGAGGCTCAGTCATGCTCACCGTAGATGATGTACTGGAGCAGGTCGGGGAGTTCGGCTGGTTCCAGAAGCAAACCTTCCTGATCCTGTGCCTGCTGTCAGCCGCCTTTGCCCCCATCTACGTGGGCATTGTCTTCCTGGCCTTCACCCCGGACCACCGCTGCCGGAGCCCGGGGGTGGCAGAGCTGAGCCGGCGATGCGGCTGGAGCCTGGCGGAGGAGCTCAACTACACGGTGCCAGGCCCGGGGCCCGAGGGCCAGTGCCTTCGCTACGAGGTGGACTGGAACCAGAGCGCCCTTAGCTGCCTGGACCCGCTGGCAGGCCTGGCCGCCAATGGCAGCGCCCTGCCCCTGGGCCCCTGCGTGCAGGGCTGGGTATACGACACGCCGGGCTCCTCCATCGTGACCGAGGTAAGAGCGGGCCTTTGCTGCGGGGATAATGATGCGGGTTTCAGGGCAGAGAGGAAACATGATGGATCCTACAGGCTTCGACCCCACATCAGCAAAGAGGCAGCGGGGTCGTGTTCTCTGAACTCCGGCGCATCAGACTCCGTCCTGGGCATTGCTGTTCCTCCCTTGTTCAATCCTCCGCACACTCTGGGTGTTAGAGGAGGGAACTGGGGCTCGGAGACACCATCGCCTGCCAGGCTGAGCTGGACTGCTTGGATGGGGGGCCCCTGAGGAGACTGGCTCCCTCAGCCTTCTGCCCCACTGGCTTCTCCACGGGCCTGCAGAATCCACCTGGGGGCCAGCGGCCCCACCATCAGAGATGCGAGGCCCCATCCCTCCATTCACAAGCCGTGGGCATGTGACAGCTCAGTGTTGGTCTCTGAGGCGGTGTGGAAGCTGCCCTGGAGTCCGACTGAGCCCCAGCCATGCCCCGAGTTGGCTGAGTGTCGCTGTGTAGGTTACTCAGCCTCTCTGAGCCTCAGTTCCCTCATCAGTCAACCAGCGATGACAATGCCCTGCTTCCCAGGGGTCAGCCGAGGACAGCGAAGGTGCTGATCAGACAATCCAGAAGAGTGGCAGGGTCAGCACCCCTGGGTGTCCAGCGCCCAGCTGCACCGGGTATCCCCTCCATGGCCCACAGGAGAGCAGGATGGTGGCAGAGCGCTTGCCTGGATAGGTTAGTGGGTTATCTGAGCATTTGCTTTGAGAATATCTTACCGAGAAGCCAGCAGATTTCTTTCCTTCATGGGCCCTTTGGAAAGTGCTATGCTGTGTCAAGCATGGGCACTTGGAAACTGACCTCAAGGTCTCTTGGTGAAGTCACAGGAGACGTTTAGACACATTAGTCGCTCAGTCATGTCCGACTGTTTGCAACCCCACGGACTGTAGCCTGCAAGGCTCCTCTGTCCATGGGATTCTCCAGGCCAGAATGCTGGAGTGGGTAGCCATTTCCTTCTCCAGGGGATCGTCCCGACCCAGGGATCGACCCTGGGTCTCCTGCATTGCAGGCAGATTCTTTACCATCTGAGCCACCAGGGAAGCCATTTGGTGAAGCCACAGACCAGAACTACGCAGAGTCTGTCTGTTAGCAAACTGCTCACCTGAAACAAGGTAGCTGAGTGGCCTGAGCAGCACACGTCCAGCTGGAGAAAAGCGCCGTGTCCACTCCTCTGGCCCCACGGCCCGCTGTCTTGGGGGCCGGGGAGCAGGTGTGGGTGCCCTTGCTCAGACATCCAGTCTCCGAGGCGTCTCCAGTCGCAGATGTCCAGGTAGAGGACTCGCCTCCCAGGGATGCTGATCTTGCTGGGAATCTAGAAACAGACCCAGACGGGGATGTATTGTTCTCTGTGGCTGAGGCACACTCTGCTTGGAAAGGATCAGCTAGATGCATGAATTCATCCATTCACCCCTCCATCTATTCCCTCAGTAACCATGTCCTGAGCTTTTCCTCTGTTCTGGCACTGGGTATGATGCCAGAAGGGACACAGAAGAAGCCCGTGAGGTTCAAGGAGTTTGCAGTCTCCAGGGTGTGAGGGAGGGGTGGTGGCCGTGAGAATAAGATTGGTGTCTCAGACAAGGAGGGGGACCTTACTGTTCAGCTGGCCGCTGGGGTCTTCCCGCGGGAGGCGGCAGACTTTCTGCACTGGAGTGCAGCTGATTTACGGTGCTGTGTCAGTTTCAGGCAAGGTGATTCAGCTATGCCGTCCCAGGCTAAGTCGCTTCTGTCGTGTCAGACTCTGCGACCCCATGGACTGCAGTCTGCCAGGCTCCTCTCTGTCCGTGGGATTCTCCAGGCAAGAACACTGGAGTGGGTTACCATGCCACCTCCCTGACTCAGCTATATACACATATATATCTATTTTTCTCAGATTCTTTTCCCTTCTAGGTTATTACAAAATATCAGGTGTAATTCCCTGTGCTACACAGTACGTCCTTAGGACCGAGTATTTGAATGGGGCCTAGGGTGGTATTTTGAGCTGCTAGGAGAGCAAAGAGGGTGCGTCGGGGAATGTGAACTGAAGCTCAGGGGAGAGGGAGCAGGGACCACGTTCAGGGAGCAATAGTTGTTGAATTGGCTGGAATTCAGTAGAGGAGTCATGAACAGAATGGTGGTGGCTCAGCTTTGGGCCAGAGTGCTGAGATCTTACATCAGGTCACCAGATAAAATGCTGGACGCCCATTAAATTTGAATTTTGGGTAAACAACGAATATTTATTTAGGATCATTAGGTCCCAGATATTGCATAACATTTGATACTGACAGCTGAGGCTGGGGATTCAGATACTGCTGAGGACACGATTGCACTAAAAAAAAAGTGTTGTTTATCTGAAATTCCAGTTCGGAGGGGAACCCCATATTTTTTTTTTGCTCTAAAACTGGCAACCCTACCTTTGTGCCAAGTGGCAGTTCGGGCAGAGGAAGAAGACAGTCCTCACGGGACTTGGGAATGGTCCAGGCGCTGGTGGGGAGTGGGGGTGACGCTCCCCAGAGGTGGGGAGAGCTTGAAGAGGCCGACATGGGCCCTGGCAGGGCTGTCAGTCAACGTGGCTGCCATAGGGTCAAAAAGAAGGATCGATTTTAGAGACGCAGACCTGGCAGGGGTTGGGGAGGAGGAGGGGCCCAATTTACCAAAGGGTCCTGGCCAGGGAGGCAGGGCGGCTGAGACCCTGAACAGTGAGGCTGGGACACAGGGAAGTAGCAGGTCATGCATGTGGGGCGCCTGGGCGGGGCGGGGGCTTGGGGAGGGGACACAGCCCCAACTGGCTGATGGTGGGACCCGCGCACTCTGGGGAAGGCTGGGGGAGACGGTTTGGGATTGTGGCTAGGGCTCAGCTGGGGGCACACTAGTGTACTGGGGGGGTGGGACTCAGCTGGAGGCGAGCAGGCGATGAGACGCGGGGCCTCAGGAGTGGAGGACCACTTCTCCTGGGTGGAACACGCCTCCTCTGACTCACCCTTCCCACTGCTTCACAACAACTTTTGCCTCCTCCCCTTAGCCTAAGCTGAAGCTTATTTGGGGGAGAATCCTCCCTAGTTATTCATTTCTGCAGAAATAATCTTTAACATGACCTTGCCTTGGACGTTGGAATTGGCTGAAGGAAAGACAATGAGCTGACCTCTTTGAACCCCCAGCTCCCCATCCCTCCCCACCCTGAGGGCAGAGGTCAGGGTCCATTTGGGGCAGGAAGGTGCTGGTTTCCCAACTCACCTGATCCCTGGGATCACCTGGATTCCAACCCATGATCTGCTGAGACAGAACCCACGGGAACCTGGATTCTAACGAGGACGCTGGGTGACTCTGTGCCCTGTGAGCTTGGCCAGCCTGCTGCTCTATGGGTCACGTCCACCATACAGCCTGGCCCCGGAGAAATCCCCAGTGAAGTCCCAGCAGGGAGAGGGACCTGGTCTAGGAGACCCCACCCCACCCCGTGGGCCCCCTGTACAAACCCAAGGCTTTCTGTCTTTCTAGGGGCACAGAGGGGCCCCAGGGACAGTGGCTGGGTCTGGGATCACAGGGCGCAGGCAGGTGCCTGAAGACAGAGCCCCTTGGCATAGCTGGGGGGCAGAGTTCTTAAGGGAGGCGGCGTCAGTAGGGAAGGCCAGGCCCCCCTTCCTCCAGTTCCATGAGCTCCCTGGCTTCTGCACGCCCCCAGAGCAGAATGGCATGCAGGGCATTTCAGGGAGGGTGGCAGAGACATCTTACAAAGATGCTGATTGCAAAGAGTAGAAACACCCCCAAACCATTGCCCTGTGGCTTTGGGGGCATCTAGTACGCACAGAACATCGTCCTGGGTGTTGTAGGTGGAGGCTCCAGAGAGGCCGCTGGAGAGGCTGACCTGGGCCAGCGAGATAACAACTCCCAGGAGCGGCCTCCCCTGAGTTCCACTGACGGGGCCCAGGGCCACAGACAAACCAAACAGCAGCAGGAGAAACTCCCCAGGGCGGTGTGCTTCCAGCTGAATTTTCAAGGGAATAAACACCTGGAGTGAGAGTTGAACCATAAAGAAACCTGGGCACCAAAAAACTGATGTTTTTGAACTGTGGTGTTGGAGAAGACTCTTGAGAGTCCCGTGGGCTGCAAGGAGATCCAACCAGTCCATCCTAAAGGACATCAACCCTGAATATTCATTGGAAGGACTGATGCTGAAGCTGAAACTCCAATCCTTTGGCCACCTGATAAGAAGAGCCGACTCACTGGAAAAGACCCTGATGCTGGGAAAGACTGAAGGCAGGAGGAGAAGGGGGTGACAGAGGATGAGATGGTTTGATGGCATCACGGACTTGATGGCATCATTGATTCGATGGATATAAATTTGAGCAAATCCCAGGAGACAGTAAAGGACAGGGAAGCCTGGCATGCTGCAGTCCCTGGCGTTGCAGAATCAGACATGCCTGAGTGACTGAACAACAAAAAGTAAAGCCTCCATTTTAAAAGTTAAATGGTTCAGTATTTACTAAACCACGGGCACATGGTTTCTCCCTGCAGTGCCCACAGGGGCTTCACGAAGGTGATAGGAGCAGCTCCACACATGCCTTCCAGACAGGAGACCGAGGCCCCCCTGCTTTCTGCCCCTCTGTGCTCCAAGTGGGGATGCTTCTGCACTTGGGCCTCCCAGAGCACCCAGGCCTGATGGCATCACCACGCATGTGCCAAGCATGGAGAGGCGATCCCTGGACCTCACTCCCAACGAAGACCAGGCAGATTGGCCCCTGTCTTTGCCTCTGTCCTTCTGCCCTGGTTCCTCCCAGGCACATGGGACCCTCTGCATCTCCTGCCGCTTCTGGGCTCCCACATCCCTGGCATGCAAGGCTGCACAGGGCTGCTCCCCAGACGCCCCCACCAGCTGGCCTCTGCGTCTTTGGTAAGAAATTCTCACGTTGATACAGTTCCATCAGTCATGACAAATTTACACAATTATTGGGTAGAATTTATGGAATAAAACATGTGATTCAGTTCAGTTCAGTCACTCAGTCGTGTCCAGCTCTTTGCGACCCCATGGACTGCAGCACGCCAGGCCTCCCTGTCCATCAGCAATTCCTGGACCTTACTCAAACTCATGTCCATCGAGTCGGTGATGCCATCCAGCCATCTCATCCTCTATTGTCCTTTCTCCTCCTGCCCACAATCCCTCCCAGCATCAGGGTCTTTTCCAATGACTCAGTTATTCGCATCAGGTGGCCTAAGTATCGGAGTTTCAGCTTCAGCATCAATCCTTCTCAGGAATATTGAGGATTGATTTCCTTTAGGATGGACTGGTTGGATCTCCTTGCAGTCCAAGGGACTTTCAAGAGTCTTCTCCAACACCACAGTTCAAAGCATCAATTCTTTGGCGCTCAGCTTTCTTAATTAAGGGTTTTTACCAATTCTGGGAAACATGTCATATTTATTTTACATAATTTTTGCTTTTGGATAATTACTTTGCTGTATTTCCTCTAGAAACCTTACCACTTGGCCACCCTGTCCTTTGAAAACTATCAGGGGTACCTGACAACAGACTCTTTAATTAGTATATATTGAGGGTAAACCCAAGATAAAGATATCAGGCATATAATGACACTGCCTGAGATTCCTCAGAAACCTTGCATTTGTCTTACGAAAATGTGGTGAAAGGAAAGACTGTGAGGGGCCCCGGGATCCCACAGTATTGCATAGTGCATTGATATTTTCTGCAGGGAAAATGGTAGGCGTAGTTTAACTTACAAATGGTCTTTTGTGTCTTGGTCCTTCCGACCCGCAGTTTAACCTGGTGTGTGATGACTCTTGGAAGGTGGACCTCTTTCAGTCCTGTGTGAACTTGGGCTTCTTCCTGGGCTCTCTGGGAGTCGGCTACATCGCAGACAGGTATGTAAAGGCGGATCCGACCAAGCACAGCGCCAGCACTGTGGGGAGAAGGGACTTCAGCGGCCGGAGGTGGGAGAAGTGGCCAGAGGGAATCTTCGCAGAACTTGAGACTCAACATGGTAGGGAGTGAGGGACGATGTGGGGCAAGACAATGGGAGGAAGCTGGGGACTTAGGGGGGACTTCAGAGGTTGAGACTTTCAGGCAGGTTGTGTAGCTGGGATCCAGGGCTTAGAGGAAGGGGGCAGAAAGCCAAGGATTATGCTTCTGGCAGATGGGTGGAGGGGGCCAGGGCCATTTTTTGAGACAGAGAGGGTTAAGAATATCCTCCACTGCAGCTTTTAGGAGATGTGTTTCAGAGCAGCGTGTAGACAGAGAAGAGTGCCAAGTAGACAGTTGGATACATAAGGTTCAGGCTGGAGTTAAATATTTGGGATTTGCCGCCAGTAACTGGTATTTAAAGCGATAAACCAGGTTTGAGATAAGCTAGAAGAGGGTATGCAGAGAAAAGTTCAACATGTAGAAGCTGGTGAGCAAGGACAGTGTCAGTGGGAGGTTGGAAATGAGAGTTGAGGAAGTGGATTTTTGTGTGTGGACAGCTGTTTCTCCCCCCGCAGTATTTCCCTAAAGCGTGTTAATCATCTTTGCATGCGGGAAGTAGGTAGAATCAATGGTTCCATCACTAATATTTTTAGTATTTATCTATTTATGTATCTATTTGCAGGAGTAGATGATTGTCATTAGAAGCTATATTTGTTTTGTTTCTTAAATCTTGTGTGTGAGTGAGGTCACATGGTATTCGTTTTTCTCTGACTGCTTTCACTTAGAGCTTTACCCTCCATGTCCATCTGCACTGTCACAAATACGTTCTTTTTTATGGCTGAGCACTACTGCATTGTATACATATATGTAATATATAATAATAATAATATATAATATAATATAAATATATAATAATATATAATATTATATATATACACACACGTATATATACACACACATCTTCATATCAGTTCAGTTCAGTTCAGTCACTCAGTCATGTCCAACTCTTTGCAACCCCATGGACCACAGCATGTCAGGCCTCCCTGTCCATCACCAACTCCTGGAGTCCACCCAAACTCTTGTCCATTGAGTCAGTGATGCCATCCAAGCATCTCATCCTCTGTCCTCATCCTTCTCCTCCTGCCGTCAATCTTTCCCAGCATCAGGGTCTTTTCAGATGAGTCAGTTCCTGACATCAGGTGGCCAAACAAAGTATTGGAGCTTCAGCTTCAGCATCAGTCCTTCCATGTATTGCTTATATTGGAATATATTCCATATATTGCTTTCATATATTGGCAATTTAGCTAATACTGCAATAAACATGGGGCTGCAGATGTCTTTTTGAATTAGGGTTTTTGTTTCCTTTGGAGAAATATTCAGACCTGAGATTGCCGGATTGCGTGGTGGTTCCATGTTTAATTTTTTGAAGAACCTTCGTCCTGTTGCTTCCATTTTCCATGATGGCTGCCTCAGTTTCTATTCCCATCCACAGTGTCCTAAGCTCCCTTTTTTTCACATCCTTGCCAACACTTATTGTTTATTGTCTTTCTGATAATGGCCATTCTGATAAGCATGAGGGGATATCTCATTGTAGTTTTTTTTTTAATGTTTTTTAAAAATTATTTTTAATTGGAGGATAATTGCTCTAGAATATCGTGTTGGCTTCTGCCGTAGGCCAGTGTGAATGAACCATAAGCATACACATGTCCCCTCCCTCTTGAACCTCCCCCCCAACCCCCACCTCACCCCAGCCCTCTAGGTTCTCACAGAGCGCCGGTTGAGCTCCCTGTGTTTACAGCAACTTCCCTGCTCTGATTTGCATTTCCCTGATGACTAGGGATGTTGAGCATCTCTTCATGTGTTTGTTGGCCCACTTTACTCACGAAAAAAAGAAAGGAAAAACACTTTTCAATAATTATACTATTAGAATTGAATATTTCCCCAGAAAAACCTTATGAGCATTGATAAGGTTAACTATGTGGGTGGGTGGGGACCTGATTTCTGGTGCACCCTGTTAAGTCTGTGAATAGTAATGCAATCTATTAAATACAAAGATAACGAGAGGGGATGAGTCTGAGGACTGGGCGGGTCACAGAGGGAGACCCTGGTCCTTGACTGAGAGTGGTCAGGATTCCTCTTCCAAGTGACTTCGTTAAACCTGCAAGAGTTTCCAGTCGCTGTCACGGAGCGGGGACCAGGTCAGGCCTGAAGAAGGGGCCGCGATGTGTGATGGACTGCACGATGCCGCAGAGAAGCTGTCTTGTCTCCCACTAGAGAGCCTGCTGTCCCTTCGTCCCTGTGAACACTCAACGCTCACCTCACTGTCTGCTTGTCTCGGAAGGTTTGGCCGCAAAGTGTGCCTCTTGGCCACCACCATCACCTGCGCCGTCTCGGGCGTCCTGATGGCCGTGGCTCCAGACTACACGTCCCTGCTGCTCTTCCGCCTGGTGCAGGGGCTGGTCAGCAAGGGCAGCTGGACGGCTGGCTACACCCTGAGTAAGCATCTGCTGGCCCGAGGTTTCCAGCCACTTTGAGAAGCCCGGGAGGTCAGACAGTGGGGTAGAATGGGACGAAGCTGAACATGCAGGCGGGTTTGTTTTGGAGGAAGCCTAGAGAAAGTGTGGCCTCGCTAGCTGTATTTGTGTTTGTGTGATTGGAACTGAGTGTGCCATCAGAATGGCCTCTGTCTCTTTGTTTGAGAGACACTTATATAACCATTTATATGGGTCCTTTTTTTCCATATCAACTAATCTGTTTGGGAAAAGGAGATCACGTGTGATGTGTTTACAGTGATGGGGGTGTGTAGGAAGGGGAGACAGGTGGGAGAGTATTTTAACATTTTGAATATAAACTAACCAGCCTCTTCCAAAAGAAATACAACAAACTCCACTAGTTTGAAGGACACTCAAGAGTTAGGCTGCAGTCCATGGGGTTGCGAAGAGCCGGACACAACTGAGCGACTCCACTTTCATGCCTTGGAGAAAGAAATGGCAACCCACTCCAGGGTTCTTGCCTGGAGTCCCAGGGACGGCGGAGCCTGGTGGGCTGCCATCTATGGGGTCGCACAGAGTCAGACATAACTGAAGTGACTTAGCAGCAGCAGCAGTAGCAAGAGTTAGGGGAGAAGATACAAGAGGAAATAAAAGAAGCTCTTATACTTTGGCTGACTCATTGGAAAAGACCCTGATGCTGCGAAAGACAGAAGACAGCAGGAGATGGTTAGACAGCATCAGCCACGAATGGACATGAACCTGGGCAAACTCTGGGAGGTGGTGAGGGACAGGGAAGCCTGGCGTGCAGCTGTCCATGGGGTCTCAAAGAGTCGAACATCACTTGGCGACTGAACAAGCAAATCAAAAAAGAGATAAACACAATGATGAAAAAACTCAAGTGTAAAACAATGTAATTCTATATACTATTTTTTCTTTCAAGTTTTCTCTGAAGAGTAAGAATAGAAAATGAAAAATACTTCTGTAGAAGAAAGCATCATAGCCGCCTGTGTATCTCTCAGCCCATGGATGGCTGGATGGGTACATCAGACAGCATGAGGATGGCCCAGGTTTTTGCCAGGTCTCGCCATCTTTGAAAACGGACTCTTATGGCTTGACATTCTAAGAAATAGTTCACTAGGGCCAAAAAACCCCCATGTTCCTCCCCCAAGAAATCATGAACACACTAGTTTAGTGAGTTCAGCACATATCAGCTGCAACGGCCCAGCCATCTAGAGGCTGAACGTGCCGTATTTGGCACCTGGTGACAAGGATTAATTTAAGGTCAAATCTACACCCAAGTCTGATCAGCTGTGTGGTCCTGGGCACGTTCCATAATCTCTCTGTGCCTCAGGATCCTGCACGTGGGGACCGCGGTGCCGTGAGGTCGATGAAGGGCCCCAGGGGAAGCCCAGAGCCATGCCTGCCCCTTCTCCTCCCTGTGGTGTGGCTGTTGCCCTGTGGCAGGCACAGGGGCGGGGCTGGAGATGCCAAGATAGATAAGGCCTCCCATCCTGCTCTCAAGACACCAATCAGCCCCAAAGGAAATCAACCCTGAATATTCATTGGAAAGCCTGTTGCTGAAGAGAAAGCTCCAATACTTTGGCCATCTGATGCAAAGAGTTGATTCGTTGGAAAAGACCCTGATGCTGGGAAAGATGGCGTGCAGGAGGAGAAGGGGGTGAAAGAGAATGGGATGGTTGGATGGCATCACTGACTCAATGGACATGAGTTTGAGCAAACTCTGGGAGAGAGTGGAGGACAGACGAGCCTGGTGGGCTCTAGTCCATGGCTACCAACCAAACAGTGAAGTTGCTCAGTCATGTCCGATTCTTTGCGGCCCCATGGGCTACAAGCCAGTACAAAGAGTCAGAAACAGCTTAGCAACTGAACAACAACCTCCGTCAAGGAGCTCCCAGGCTAGAGAGAAAGGAAGACAGACCCAGAATGCTACCTGTCAGTGATGGAGTGCGTGCTGTCCTGGCTTGCCTCCTTCCCACGGCTCCCTGCCTTGCTTGGAGGTCCCATACTCCCTGGTCCTGCACGAGGGGCTCCCCTTCAGTCTGTGTGACCGACTCCTCCTCTTTTCCCAGCCCAGGATGTCTTCCTCCTCCACCCCCAAGCCTGCTCCCCCTGTGCCCCTCTCCCCAGCCCCCCATCTGCTTTCCTCTCGGCATACCTCCGGCACCACAGCCCTCTTGCTCCACTGCTGCTCCTGCTGGGCCCCCCCACCACGCTGGCCTCTGCTCCACACTGGCCCACCCCCGGGGCGCCCACAGGCAGCAGCGCGGTGGGGGTCCTTTAGCAGACGTAACATCGGGTCACCCCTGTGCTACGGTGCCTCTGTGCCTCCCACACTTGAAGCCAGTGTTCTCCGCAAGCCTACGAGACCTGCCCACCCCCCTACCCCAGGAGGGCGCACGGCCCCCGTGGCCCGACCTCACCCAGCGGTCACCAGGGCTGCTATCCCTCTGCCTGGAACTCGCTTTCCCATTCTGGGTTCAGTTAACTACTGCTCCTCCCGATGGCTCAAATTTCCTCCACGAGCTCTGCTCCACTGCTCTCTGAAAATCTGCGACCCCCGGAGACTCCCCCACCTTTCTGGCTATTTATGCTTTCTTCCCACATGGCCCGCATCATGCCAAGACCTGGGTGTGATGAACACAGTGTGTGCGTCTGGTCCACCACCTCTCATGAGGCTGTGAGGTTAGGAGGGCGGGACTGTGCCCACAGAGCTGGAGATGCATCTGAACACCTGTGACAGGGCCAGGTCCCTGGGGTGCACTCAAAGGTGTTGGTGTTAACAGCACTCCCTTGGGGGGTCGTGGGAAATACTCCAGCTAATCCTGGAGCCAATGGGAGGAAGGTTCTGGGCGGGAGAGCCCCGTAGACGGAATACTGCACTGTGCAAAGGCGGGGGGAGCTGCAGACGGCAAATGGGGGATTTTAAAGCGGATGGGAGCCCGCAGGTGACGTCTCTCTGGTTTCAGTCACAGAGTTCGTGGGCCTGGGCTACAGACGGACGGTGGCCATCCTCTACCAGATGGCCTTCACCATTGGGCTTGTGCTGCTCTCCGGACTGGCCTACATCCTCCCGCACTGGCGCTGGCTGCAGCTGGCCGTCTCCCTGCCCATCTTTCTGCTCCTCTTCTGCTACTGGTACTGTGTCCCCATGGGGACCAGTCTTCCCCACAGCCAGGGCGGTCCTACCCGCAGGCCCGGGGCTTCCAGCCACCCACGCCATCTGGGGTGCTCCGTCATGGGGTAGCCCTCATTCCTGGGGGAGAGCCACCCTCAGCCACCCTTTAAAGAAACAAATTCGCATCACCCAGAGATGCTAAAAGTCAGACAAAAGTTCACCTAGCCACGAAGTAGGCGTCTGCTCTTTGACGAGCCGGTGAAGCAGGAGATGAAGGAATGGAGCCATCTCTGGGGTGTGCCCATCAGACAGGACCACTGGCAGAATGGACGAGGAAGCTGTGGTTCATATACACAAGCAATACTTCTCAGCTATAAAAAAGAATGCATTCGAGCCAGCTCCAGCGAGGTTCTCTTTTGATCTTAACCTCAGACGGGCTCTGGGGGAGACGCTAAGTGGGGATGATCTGCGTCCGCAGGTTTGTGCCCGAGTCCCCCCGATGGCTGTTATCGCAAAAGAGAAACACTGAGGCGATAAAGATCATGGACCACATTGCCCAAAAGAACGGGAAGCTGCCTCCTGCTGACCTGAAGGTGACTCACTTGCAAGGGTTTTCTCTCCTCACTGAATGCTGTGTCGGGTTTATGACTTAGCGCTTGCCTGTGGGACTTGCCTGGGGAGGCGGGAAGGTGCTGGAACTCTTCGGGGTGATGAGTATGATGACCGACCTCGGGGTGGTGGCTGGTGGGAGGCAGGGGGTGGGGTGGGCGAAGGGCTTTGATGGCGATTCCTGATCACGGTGGCAGCCTGGATGTGGCTGATGCCCTGACTCTCTCCTAGATGCTGTCCGTAGAGGAGGACGTCACTGAGAAGCTGAGCCCCTCGTTCACAGACCTGTTTCGCACGCCCATCCTGAGGAAGTACACCTTCATCCTGATGTACCTGTGGTAAGGGGTCTTTCCAAGGCCCCATGCACTTCCCTGCATGCCTGGGTACACGTCAGAGATGGTGGGCCAACTTACGGAGGGGGGAAACGAGAGGCATGAAAAAGCATTTCCAGATGGCTTTCCGCTCAAAAAGCTCTTAAAAAGACACCTGTATTTCTCCTTTGAGGACATCCAAGTAAAGGAAAGGCCTCATTTTAGTAAGAAGAAATCCCCATGTAGAAAAGTCAGCAGTGAGCCGGAAGGAGGTGACAGGGTTGCCAGAAACCCCATGTTTCAGGAGCCAAGTGCTGACTTAGCCCCCGTAGGTAGATGAGATTTCAGGGATTCTCCAGGACAGCAGTACTTCTCTGGTGGCTCAGACAGTAAAGCATCTGCCTACAATGTGGGATACCCGGGTTCGATCCCTGGGTTGGGAAGATGCTGGAGAAAGAAATGGCAACCCACTCCAGTACTCTTGTCTGGAAAATCCCATGGACGGAGGAGCCTGGTAGGTTAGAGTCCATGGGGTCACAAAGAGTCGGACACGACTGAGTGACTTCATTTTCTGCGCTGTCAAAGAGGAAGAAGACTTCCTCATGTCTGAGGACTTGACAGAGCCTGCGGAAAGCACAGGCATGCTTTATTCACACCGATTAGGAAACGCCTGTCCACGCCTAGCACTCTTTGCACACCCCGGGGCTGTGTCACTCTCCCCGGTGGCTTCCTCGAGATGGGTCTTCTCCCTCTTCCCCTGGGGGGCTGGGTCAGCTCCTCACCTCAGCACTTGCTCCTCCAACCCCGGTGGCCCTTCAGTTACTTCTGGAAACCCCTGGGCCAAGTATCCGGGTTGCCCTTCCACTGGGGTCACTCTGCCGCCCTGCCCTTCTTTGCCCCTCTGTGAAATAAGGGTTCCAATGATGAGGGCAGTGCCTGGCACGTAGCAGCCGCTCCGTAAATATTTGTGGGAGCTTAAATGAGTAACCAGTGTTCCACAGAGTCCATCCTGAGTTCTCTAGATGCTGGGTTGTCTCCTGGTCCCCAGTCCCTGTGTCTGCAGGCTGGCCCTGGGAGCCCTTGTGCCCGCCGTGTGAGGGGCCCAGGGACCCCTGCAAGCATACCAGGTCCCTGGTGCGTTTCTCTTGATTCTCAGCATCCAACACCATGGTACCTCTTGGGTTGGAGGCCCAGGACCCCACAGACAGGAAGGTTTGCTCCCCTCCTGTATAAGCCCGGGTCCCATCTCCACCCCTAGCATTCCTGTCGAGGCGGTGATTCTGTCTCCTCAGCTCTCTCACACCCCTCCACGCAAGCTTTCCATAAATCCCTCTCTGTCTTGAAAACCTATCCCGAACGTGCCATTTTCCCATCGCCTGTGCTCTTAGGCGTGAGTGTGGCAATCTCCCATCCAGCTCGTCGCGGTAGCCTCCTTGCTGGCGGTCTGCTCCCGCTCCTGTTCCCCCCTCCCCAGAGCACAGGTCACGGATGGCATCACCTCCTGTCCACATCCTCATAGTCTTCCTAATTCACTGAGAAGAAACCTAGCTTCCTTCCACGGCCTGCAAGGCTTCATGCCATCTGGCTCTGGACACCTTCTCTTACTGTACACGCCCCCTGCCCCTGTCTGTTCCATTCATTACAGCGACTCGGGGCCGGGGGGCCCATCACTTCCCGGCTGTGTGACCTTCAGGAAGCTTCTTGACCTCTGTGACTCAGTTTCCTCATCAGCCAATGGAGGCAATGATAGGATCTACTCACGGGCATGTTGGAAGAATTAATGTGATAATGCGTGCGAAAGGCTTAGAATTTAGGAAACGCCCAACAACGACAGACTGCTATTTTTATGAGTGTGAGAAGGAAATGGCAACCCGCTCCAGTATTCCTTCCTGGGAAATCCCACGGACAGAGGAGCCTGGCAGGTTACAGTCCATGGGGTCGCAAAGAGTCAGACCCCTGGCGAAAAAACCATCGCCTCTACCTGTAGCAGTGTGTACATGCAGTTAGTGTGTTCTGCCAGAAGATGGCAGCATTGCACATTGTTGACTGCAGTTTGGTTGGTCAGTGGCTAAGTCCCGTCCAACTCTGGGACCACATGGGACCCCATGGGACCCCATGGATGGCAGCACGCCAGGCTTCCCTGTTCTTCACCATCTCCCAGAGTTTGTTGTGATTTGGGGTTTTTGTTTATTTGTTTGTACAGGAAAATCAGGGCTCTACATTCCTTTCTCTTAGGTCAGTGGCTTTCTGAGTAGAAGATGACTGTTGCCATTTAACCATTTAACCCGGCATAGAGAAGCTCCCCCTTGCCCCACCAGGCTCATCTAAACTCACCGAGTTGCAGGCAGTGCATTCTTACTCTCTTGACACTTTGTTTCAAACAGGAATAATTTAGGACTAGAAACAAAAGCATACCAGACTCCCCTGAATGCAGCTTTATAAAACCAGGGAGTGAGTGAGTGAAGTGAGTGAAAGTCGTTCAGTCATGTCAGACTCTTTGCAACCCTATGGACTACAGCCTACGAGGCTCCTCTGTCCATGAGACCTTCCAGGAAAGAATACTGGAGTGGGTTGCCAGTTCCTTCTAGAGGGGATTTTCCCGACACAGGGATCGAACTGGGGACTCCTGCACTGCAGGCAGATTCCTAACTGTCTGAGCCACAAGAGCTGGACCTTATAAAACCAGGGGGGTGTAGTAATGAGAAACGTCCCCTATGACCTCAGTTTTGGAACTGATGGGCAATTTGCATTTCTATAAGAAAGTAATTTCTTATCCACCAAAATCTCTTCCCACAGCCAGTACTTCATATCTGCAGGTTCTGCATCTGGGGGTTCAATCAACTGCAGATAAAAAATAGTCAAAAAATTCCAGACAGTCCCCCAAAGCAAACCTTGAATCTGCTGCATGCTGGCAGCCACTTACACAACATTCATATTATGTTAGGTGTTACAAGTAATCTAGCGATGGTGTCAGTCTTACGGGAGTGTGCCCATCCTACGCTGATTCATACGATTTACACGAGGGACTCGAGCATCCTCGGATTCTGGTACCCTGGGGGGTCCTGGAACCAGTCCCGCATGGTAGTGAGGAATGACTGTACCAACAGAGTCATTCAATGTTCCAAAATTGTGCAGTTTGCCCAAAAGTGACCCATGGGATGCTACGTTTTCCCCTGAGTCAGACTGACCGAGCTGGTCCCCATCCTGCGTGCCATGTTCTGTAACATGGTTTTTCTTTCCTCAAATATGGGTGAATGGGTCGTGTGCCGTGGGATATGGGGTGAAAGAGAGGAAGGGAATACTGCTGGTTCAAGATGGTGTGATGTGCGCAGGGGGCCCCCACTGTGGAGCTGGGAAGACTTGGCTGACTCCTCCCCGCCGTGGTGCTCTGGATCCTGGCCCTGGGAAAGACAACCGTGACAGCAATAAAATCTGCTCTTCTCTGAGCGCCCACCTACACCAAGCCCTTCTGGTCCACGGCCTCAATGAATTCTCAAGACAGATTCACAGCTGAAGGAACTGAGGCACAGAGAGGCTGGTTAACTTACGGAGACCACACAGCTCAGACAGCACTCTGAATCCCGAAACTGCTCACTCCCCACTGCTGTCTCCCGCCCTCCTTCCCCTTGGAGGCTTGGGGCATCCGATGAGATAGGGCCTGTGTGGTGTTCAGAGCAGGGCTGCCCGCAGGGGCACAGTAAGGAGTAAACGATGGTCGCTACATTGTTTGCCATCTCTCGGAAACATGGGTCTGTGCTGTAAGTCACAGGCTCACAAAAATCGTGGAAGGAGCTTCTCAACCAGGAGGGCCCCTTCTGGATTTTGACGTCCCCCCACCCCCACCTCTTCTCATATTACAACTTCCCAGGTGGCTCAGATGGTAAATTGTCTGCCTACAATGTGGGAGACCCGGCTTCGATCTCCTGGGTCGGGAAGATCCCCCCGGAGAAGGAAATGGCAACCCACTCCAGTATCCTTGCCTGGAAAATCCCATGGACAGAGGAGCCTGGTGGGCTATGGTTCTTGGGGTCTCAGAGTCGGACGCGACTGAGTGACCTCACTTACTTTCTTACTTCTCATATTGGTCCAGAACATTCTACATCCAGCAGTGGATGCTTCCTTCCAGCTCGCAGGGGCCTCTATCCCGGCCAGTCTCCGGGATCTCCCTTCTTCCGAGGAGCTCACCTTTGACCCGCCTCTCCTGCCGCCCAGGTTCACCAGCTCCGTGGTCTACCAGGGCCTCATCATGCACGTGGGCGCCACTGGCGGGAACCTCTACCTGGACTTCCTCTACTCTGCTCTGGTCGAGTTCCCCGCGGCCTTCATCATCCTCGTCACCATCGACCGCTTCGGCCGCCGCTACCCGCTGGCCACGTTCAACCTGGTGACCGGGCTGGCCTGCTTCCTCATGATCTTTATCCCACACGGTGAGTGGTCCACACCCATTGTCTTCCGGGTCGTTGAACCATGGGAAGAGTGTTGGAACAGGAACAAAGGCAAGGTGCTTACCTGAGTCTAGAATTACCTTTTAACAAATTTTAAGTAGAGGTACAGCATACCGACAATGAGCCCTTTTAAAGTGTTCAAGCCAACGAACTTTTCACCTGTATGTATGCCTGGGCACTGAGACCTGTGCCAAGATAAGGAACATTTCCAGCACCTCGGAAGGTCCCTCACCCTCCTTGGCCACCAATGCTCACCACCCCTGCCCGGGTCACCGCAGCTCTGGTCTCTGCCACTGCAGATGAAAGTCGGCTGTTCTTGAACTTCATACAATTGAACCATACTGCACTTACGCTTTGGATCGCCTTCATTCACTTATTGTGGCGTCTGCAAGGGTCACCCACGTTGTCCCACGAGGGTGCTGCTTGTACTTTTTCACTGTTGGGCAGCCTTGCCTTGTAGGAATCCCTCACCCTAAATCCAGGCCTCTGTTGACTTCAGGCTTCCTAAGGTCACCCTGGACCGCCGTACAAAGAATTAAAGTCGCATCCCTCTTCCTCCTTCTCTTTTCCCTCTAGAACATAAGCTCCAAGAAGCGGAAACATTCTCTGCTTTGCTCACAGCCGAGCTCCTGTGGCAGAGACACCACTCTATCACGTACATAGAGGAGCTTCCCAGGTGGTGCTACTGGTAAAGAGCCTGACTGTAGTGCAAGAGGCGTAAGAGATGCAGGTTCAGTCCCTGGGTTGGGAAGATCTAAAGTCATCCAGTGTCTGCCTATTTGGATTAAGGCTGCAGCGAACATTCCAACGCATCTCTTCGTGGACACTCACTTCCCTTGCTGGGTCAGGGGGCGGGACACAGGTTAGTTTTAGTAGATACAGCCAGACAGCTTTTCAGTTCACGCTCCCACGGTGACGCATCAGCTTTCTAGTGGTTCCACAGACTCACTAGCACTTGGCATCATTAGTCTTTTCAACACCAGCCATCTTGGTGCCTGTTTGCTTGAGTCCATAATTCTTAGCAATCCAAGATAAGCCAAAGCAGAATCATTTAGGCCACTTTAATTTGAGTACATACATTGCCTTTCTCATTTGTTACTTTTAGAAATGTTAAAAAAAATTAGGAGAGCAGATTTGCTATTTTCTCAGTTTTTATTGCTTGTGCTCGGCAGTTGTTGGTTTAATGAGTCATTTTGGCAGGCTTTGGGGGCAGGATATTATGAGAAACATCCCATGAAATCCCTGTTCTCAAGAATTAGACTTTACAGAGCAGGCTGGAAATTTTAAGAGGTAGCAAAAGGTAGCTCAGGTTTTTTTCTCCCTCCTTTCATGAGCGAGTGAGTGAGTGAAGTCGCTCAGTCATGTCCGACTCTTTACGACCCCATGGACTGTAGCCCACCAGCTCCTCCATCCATGCAATTTTCCAGGCAAGAATGCTGGAGTGGGTAGCCATTTCCTTCTCCAGGGGATCTTCCCGACCCAGGGATTGAACTGGGTCTCCCACAATGCAGGCAGGCGCAACACTGTCTGGGCCACCAGGGACAAAGAAGAAGGAAAAGGTGCCGAGCATCTGAAATCGGCTCCCCCTGTTTCCCCCTATTTCCCTGTTTCTAGAATCCTGGTAAAGCTGAATGAATGAGTAGAGGTTTTCGTTGTTGCTGTTTTTTAGATAACAATGCCAGGTACTGAGAGGGAACTTGGGATCTGAGGCCATTTGGTTATCACCTGGAAGAAGCTTGGGTACTGCGTCCTCTGTCCCGCATCCTCCCAGGACCCTCTCCCAGCTCCCACTCTCGCCACTCGCCTTTACTAGTCCTCATCGCATTCGATGACGAGCCTTCGTCTCCTGCTCCAGAAACTATTTCAAGTACCTTCTATGTATTTGCGTGCAGGCATGCTAAGTCACTTTAGTTGTGTCTGACTCTTTGTGACCCTCTGGAGCAAAGACCCTTTGGAGCCCATCAGGCTTCTCTCTCCATGGGTTTCTCCAGGCAAGAATACTGGAGTGGGTTGCTGTGCCCTCCTCTAGGGGATCTTCCCAACCCAGGGACTGAACCTGCATCTCTTATGTCTCTTGCAGTTGGGTTCTTTACCAGTAGCACCACCTGGGAAGCTCCTTTGTGTACTTGACAGAGTGGTGTCTCTGCCCCAGGATCTCAGCCGTGAGCAAAGCAGAGAAAGATTCCACTTCTAGAGGGAAAAGAGAAGGAGGAAGAAGGATGGGGCATTAATTCTTCGTATGGTGGTCCAGGGTGACCTTAGGAGACCTAAGTGAAGAGGGGATGAGCCATTTAAACAGCCGGGCAAGGAGGTTTCCAGGAAAGGGAACAGCAAGAGCAAGGACCCTGAGGATGGGGAGAGCTGGGCGCTGGAGGAGCAGCTGGACCCTGGTGAGCAGGGGACAGGGAGAGATGCCAGCGTGGGTTTTATCCCAAGCGTGGCAGGAAGCCACGTGGCAGGACTGCAGTTGTAAGTGGTCCCTCCGACTGCTGGGGAGAGTGACCTGGGCCCAGAGGAGGCAGGGCGATTCTCTGAGGGCAAGGATGCCGTGCATGTCCAGGAGAGCATCTTGCCAAATCCATCAAAGCTGCGGAATTTGTGACCAATGCCCTCCTCCAGGTGTCCGAGTGAACTCCCTTATCTTGTATCTCGTAGGAGCCTTAACTAAAGGCTCCGCATGGGCTTTCCTCCAGGCAGAGGGCAGCCGAGACCTGGAGAGACCGCGCTGGTCGGCTCTCCCCAGAGCCTCCCGCTGGCGAGGGGATGGACGCCTGTCTTCCTTGAGTAGCCGGCTCGTGGGGATGAGGGTGAGATGACACGCTGTCTGGGACCCTGGAGGCTCTCTTAGTGAGCCGGCCTGACTCAGGAGTTACTTGTGGTTTGGGATCTGGGTGAATACCTAACATCCAGGAGAAGCAGACAATGGTGTCTAGTGCTTTGACGGCTCCCCAGGAAGGAGAAGGCTTCTGGACCTGCTGCTAACTAAGATGCAGAGCTATCTGTTAGGAGGAGATGAGGGTTTGCATCCCTCATCCTCTCAGACCAGTGAAAGATGCTTGGGTTAAAAAAATGTGTTCTGAGGACTTCCCTGGTGGTCCAGGGGTTAAGAATCCAGCTGCCACTGCAGGGACATGGGTTCGATCCTTGCTCTGGCAAAATTCCGTATGCCGCGGGGCCACTAAGCCCAGGTGTCAGACTGCTGAGCCCAAGTCATAGAGCCCACAAGCTGTAACTCCTGAAGCCTCAGCATCAGACCTAGACCGTGGCCCCTGCTCGTACAACTAGAGAAAGCCCTTGCACAGCAGCGAAGGCTAGGTGCCGTCAAAAATAAATAAATAAAACATTTAAAAAAATGTGTTGGGAAATGAGAGCTGAGGATGAGAAATCCGGTCCACCAGCTCTAGGACTTGTGCCCGAGGGAACCACGTTGTTGAGGACCTACTGTGTTTCAAGAGCTGTGTCAGAAAGGACACTATTGCAGGATAATAAAAAGCCAGGACTGGTGGGGTGGTCACGACACACAGCTGACATGTGTTATCTCTAAGTTTCTCCACTACCTTTAAGTTGGGTAAGATCATTCCCATTTCATAGTTGAGGAGACTGAGGCAGGCAGAAGTAAGCCATTTGCCTTGTCACTCTGCTGACAGGAGGCACAGCTGAGATTCAAAATAGCACATTCTGTCCTTTGCACAGTGAAGTCTTCCCTCAAGTGTCATCAAGTCCCCAGATCTCTCAGGACTCCGTTTAGTTCACGTTAGTAGTGGTCGCTGAGTCGTGTCTGACTCTTCGGGACCCTATGGACTGTAGCCTGCCAGGCTCCTCTGTCCACGGGATTCTCCAGGCAAGAATACTGGGGCGGGTTCCTGTTTCCTCCTCCAGGGCATCTTCCCAACCCAGGGATCAAACCCAAGTGTCCCGCACTGCAAGCAGATTCTTTACCATCTGAGCCACCAGGCTCAGTTACCTGATCCAAATCTGGAGGGGTCGGATAAGACAGCCTTTCGGGCCCTTCCAGCTCTTAAGTCCAAGCTCCCAGTCACGGCATCCCCTGGCAAATCTGTGGGTACAGCCCTCTAGCTCTCACACCCTCTGTCTCTTTCCTCCCAGATCTGCCCTGGTTGAACATCACAATAGCTTGTGTCGGCCGAATGGGGATCACCATCGGGTTCCAGATGGTGTGCCTGGTCAACGCCGAGCTGTTCCCTACATTCATCCGGTGAGTATATCCATGGGGACAGGGTGGCTAGCTGCTGACAGGGCTGTGGGCCAGCCGGGCTCACTTGAGGACCACTCTTAAAGATGCCCCCCAGGGTGGATGGGTTGACATTGAGATGGGGGTTGGGCATCAAAGACAGCCCACGCCTGATGCAGTATAGAAGGTGAGATGGACAGGTTAAAGTGGACTCAGGGTCACAGCACGTGCCGTACGGAGGGCCAACACAAGAGAAAAGACATCTGGTTAAGGGCAGTTCCTGTTTGGTCCGTGACATACAGAGCATTGCCACACGTGGCGTGCAGGTCATCCTGTAAAATTGCTGTTACCCGCCTTTCACATGTGAGCAGACTGAGGTTTACAAAGGGAAGGCGACCTCCCCAGGATCACACAGCTAGAAAGTGGCAGGGTCCAGGTAAGAACACACTGCTTCGCCCCTCTTGTTTTTTTTCAACTGAAGTACGGTTGATTTACATTGGTGTGTGTGAATTTCTGCTGCACAGCCAAGAGATTCAGTTACACGTACCATAGTAATACTTGCTTTCTCGTGTTCTTTTCCGCTGCGGCTTCTCACAGGGCAGTGAGTGACGTCTGCTGTGTTCTACAGCAGGACCTGGCTGTTTGTCCGTCCTGTTTACACTCGTTTGCATCTGCTAGGCCCAACCTCCCACTCCATCCCTCCCCTCCCCCTCCCTCTTGGCAACCAAGAACACACTTCTTTCTGCCCTTGAAGCTGGTGTTTCCCTACAACGACAGAATACTTTGTAAGCATAGCAATGGGCCCAGATCATTCATTGTTTCAAGTCAGGTTTATTGAGGTAGAATTTTCTTAGAGCAAGATTTACCCTCAAAGGCACAGTTTGATGAGTTTTGATCTGTTCATTTCACCAGCACCACGATCAAGGTGACACAGACGTGTCTCCAACGTGTGCAAATGCGTCCTCCTGTCCCTTTGTGGTCCGCCTTCTCCCCTCCCACCTCCAGCACCGGGCAAGCCCCGATCTGGGTTCCCTCCCCATGGCTTTGCCGTTTCTTGAATGTTGCATACATGGAGTAACTTGGAGTGCAGGCTTTTGTGCTTGGCTTCTTTCGCTTGACATCAGGGGACCCATCCAGGCCGTGGCTTGTATACTGCTCCATTCCTCCTTATTGCTGAGTGTGGTTTCCATGCGTGGAAGATGGACCATGGTATGTTTCTCCATTTCTCAGTTCATGGAGGTTTGGGCTTTTTCCAGACAGAGTGATTACAATACAGGTGCCAATAAGTATTCACTTATGGGTTTATGAGCTTCCTTGTGACTCAGCTGGTAAAGACTCCGCCTGCCATGCAGGAGATGCTGGTTCTATTCCTGGGTCGGGAAAATCTGCTGGAGAAAGGATAGGCTACCCACTCCAGTGTTCTTGGGTTTCCTTAGTGGCTCAGCTGGTAAAGAATCTGCCTGCAATGCGGGAGACCTGGGTTCGATCCCTGGGTTGGGAAGATCCCCTGGAGAAGGGAAAGGCTGCCCACTCCGGTATTCTGGCCTGGGGAATTCCATGGACTGCATATAAGTCCGTGGAGCTGCAAAAAGTCGGACACGACTGAGCAACTTTTGCTTCACTATGGGTCTTTGCGTGGAGATACGTCTTCATTTCTCTTAGGAAAAAGCTTAGGGATGGGTCATATGGTAGCTGTGTGTTTAAATTCATGCGAAACTGTCACAATGTTTTCCAAAGTGGCCACACCAGTTTCTATCCCACCAGCTGTGTGAGACACAGGTGATTGCTCTGTATCCTCCCCTGTCCTTGGTGTCGCCAGCTTAAAAAAAAATGTTTGAGCCATTCTTGGAGGTGGTGGTATTATCGTGACTTTGATTTATCTTGTCCTAACTACTGATATTGTTGATCACCGTTGCATGTCCTTATTACAATCTGTATCTTAGAAGGCTTAGTCTAAATGAAGAGTATTTTTATTGTAAAGGATTAACCCCCTTAAAGTTTAAATTCTGACCTTCGTTAGAGTTTGGCACATTTCTGCGAACTCTTCCCCCACCCCGCCTCACTTTATAAATTCTTTCTTCTCCCCGTATCATCAGATCAGTGATGTCTAAGAACTATTCCAGCTCTCCATCCTTCTCTTACACCTGGGCAGCCCTCAGAACCCTTTCATGAGCCAGAAGACACAGGTGACTCTGATTCACTCTTTCCTGCACATCCCTCATTAAAAGGCCCTGTCTCATCTGGAAAAGATTGTTCGGAATGGGTACAGAGAGATAAAGGCAAATGAAGGAGAAAAATCTACAATTGGCAGTTCTGAGCCAGAGTCTAAAATGGCTGGGCCAAACAATTCCATTGTCATGGCTACTGGACCCAGGGGACTGACTCTGAGTATAAACTGCCAGAGGTCCTGAGTGCCTGGTCCAAGGCGGAGGAAAGCCAAGTGGCCCATCCTCAAGGGGCAGAGCATCCATTTGATGAGGATTCTCAAGAACCAGGAAAGAAAGCCAGATGTTCAGAAATAACTTTAAACTTGATCCACAGACATCACATGCCAAAGTAAGACAGTCATGAAAGTTTGGGTCTTTTCAATCAATTGAATCAAATCTCAATTGGAAAAAAAAGGATCATTTCTGTTCCTTTATTACTTTATAATCGCTTCAGGTTGACAGAGTTTCTATTTAGATCATTTTGACCCTGCTTCTTATGCACAGGAGGCTTCAGAGTTGAACAGCATCCTCCTTCTAACTGTCTGGAACATATACTGTCAAGACCCAGGTGTCACTAGTGGTAAAGAATCTGCCTGCCAGTGCAGGAGACACAAGAGATGTGGGTTTGATTCCTGGGTTGGGGAGACCCCCTGGAGGAGGGCATGGCAACCCGCTCCAGTATTCTTGCCTGAAGAATCCCAAGGACAGAGGAGCTTGGTGGGCTGCAGTTCTTAGGGTCGCACAGAGTTGGACACGACTGAGGCGACTTGGCACACACGCACGCAGGCTCTGCCTTGTATTGAAAATCATCCACCCATTTTTACCTCTTCTCTATATTATGCACTCCTTGAACACAGAGACTGCACAGCATTCTTGTCTGCACCTCCTGAAGCTGCTCTGTAGCTCTACTAACCAGGCAGCTGGTGCTTGCAGAATGAATGGCTGAAGTGTCCCAGAGACCTGAATTTTCTTAATTTTGTTTTTTAAGATATTTATTATTTTCAATTATGTTTGGCTGCACTGGGTCTTCACTGCTGCACGTGGGCGTTCTCTAGTTGGGGCGAGTGGGGGCTACTCTCTGGTTGCAAGACACGGGCTTCTCATTGCTGTGGCTTCTCTTGTTGCAGAGCGTGGACTCTAGAGCAGACTCAGTAGTTGTGGCACATGGGCTTAGTTGCTCTGTGTCCTGGGGGATCTTCCTGGGCCCAGGGTGAAACCGTGTCCCCTGCATTGCAGGGCAGATTCTGAACCACTGGACCACCAGGGAAGCCCTATGAGTTTTAAAGATGGAAGCTAGTTTCTTACTTCTTCTAGCCTCTGTGTGCTTGTAAAATCTTTCTCTTTTTTAAGACTTATTCTCTTAAAATTATTTTTAAAATGGTGATTTTTTTTCCCCTCCTCTTGGAAACCACACTGAAGCTACTAGAAGAATGAGAACATGAGGGCATATCTTTATTATTCACTGCTACTGCGTGAGAATCTACATTTTCATCAATGAAAATTTCAACAAAAATAATTTAATAGCAACAAAAAGGAAGGAGATGCAGAAAAGAAAAAAAAAAAAAAACCCTGCAAATGCCATCTTTGAAAGTAGGACGACCTTGAAAGAAGGTGTAGGAAGAAGGGTTGCCTAGTACAGCAAATATAAAAGGGTCTAGAAGACTCCAGGGAGGTCCACTGGGGCAGCAAATTTGAGACAAGGCCAGAGGTTTTCCAAGGTAGGAAGGGAGCTTGAAGAATCTAACCCACAATCCCTTGTTGGAGGAACAAGATGGGTCCAAGCTTCCCTGTCCTTCCCTATCTCTCAGGTCCATTGAGTCAGTGATGCTATCTTGCCATCTCATCCTCTGCTGCCGGCTTCTCCTTTTGCCTTCAGTCTTTCCCAGTATCAGGGTCTTTTCCAATGAGTTGTTTCTTCTTATTAGGTAGCCAAAATATTGGAGCTTCTGCTTCAGCATCAGTCCTTCTAATGAATATTCAGGATTGATTTCCTTTAGGATGGACTGGCTTGATCTTCTTGCAGTCCAAGGGACTCTCAAGAATCTTCTTTAGCACCACAATTTGAAAGCATCAATTCTTTGGCACTCAGCCTTCCTTATGGGCCAACTCACACATCCGTACATTACTGCTAGAAAAACCATAGCTCTGACTAGATGGACCTTTGTGGCAAAGTGACGCCTCTGCTTTTTCATATGCTGTCTAGGTTTGTCATAGTATTCCTTCCAAGGAGCAAGCATCTTTTAATGTCATGAGTAGGGATAAGAGAGTCAAAGCATTTAATCATAGACATCCCTGGCCAGAAAGAGAATTTCTAATAGCTTAAACATGCCCTGGTCCTTCTCCACAAATCCTTCTAAAATAGCTGCTGCAGGAAGAAATAATAGTGTTGAATGCTGAATCACAAATAAAAAAAGTAACTTTCCCAGGAGCTATACAGATATATCATGAGATAAAAAGGAGAAAGGAAGAGGAAAAGCAAGTGACAAATGAAGACAATACATAGGGAAAATATTATCAGAACGCAAATGAAAAGTATAGCCAAGTGTACTATGACTAAGTACAAAATAGTAATGAATTAGCCATCCCTGTAAAAGAAGAGTGTAAAGCAGAGAATGTAAGTTCTTCGGAGAATGTGTGATAAGACAAGAGATGAAGTCAGCTCAGGTTGAAAAACAAAAGAAATATTAAAATATTTCACAAATGAAACCACTTTGAAAGCAGTACAAGGGAGAATTGATAAAGTAAAGGAAAGGTAAGACAGAATTAAAAATTGCAAAATAAGATTGAAATAAGCAAAAAGGTTAAAAGGCTTAGAGATTATGCTTATACATATGTCCCAAAGAAGATCACTGAAATAATGAAACCAAAGAACTTAAAGAAATAAAAAAAAAAAAAACTTAAAAGAACTTCTGGAAATAAAAGAACGCTTGGATCTATGAACGCTTAGATCTATGATTTGAAGGTGGCATACAGTGAGAGTTATAGGAAAACTTGATTCTGAGCAATATTAACAAATATTCCAGTTAAGTTACTGTGCTTCAGAGATAAAGAAAGACTTATGAGGCACCCAGGCTGAAAGTGTAAGTCACATGTATCAGGAGAAAGTCAAACTGATACCATTTGATGAAGCTTGTGAAGCATCCTGCAATGATCCCAAGGAGAGGCAATGTAACTCAAAGAATTTTATCCAAACTCTCATTCCCAAATAAAAACAACATCCAATTATTTTGTTCCTTAAAAATATGGTTGCTATAAACTTTTTTCCAAAAAAGCTATTAGAGAAAAAATTCTCAGTAAACACAATAAGTGGAGTAATACTTCAAAGTTATTGATGGTGATTACTGAATTTGAGATTAAAACCCTCAGTTTCTGTTTTGATTACAGAATATAAATTGACAATACAGAAATGCTATAACTAAAAGTGGACTTTAGCTTTCCAGGTTTCTCTGTCCATAGAATTCTCCAGGCAAGGCTGCTGGAGTCATTTCCTTTCCCAGGGGATCTTCCCGACCCAGGGATAGAGCCCAGGTCTCCGGCATTGCAGGCAAATTCTTTACCATCTGAGCCACCAGGGAAGCCCAATAACTAAAAAAAGTTGGAAAGGGAAGAGAGAATGTTGGAGGTGGTGTGATACACTGATTTTCTCAATACTTTCTCCAGGAAAAAATGTCACTAAAAGCTAATAAATTCAGTAGTTTTATAGGCATATTTTAAGAGATGAAGGCAAACAGTAAGAACAATGGTATTATTAACTACAGCCAGTGCATGGAGGGATGATTTGAGGAGAAAGTAAAAATACACTAATTTTAAAGTTGTTCTTAATAGTTAACCAATATTATCTAAAGAAATAGAGTATTAAGTATATTCTCAAACCTTTTTAAGTATCAGAAAAAAATACACATAACCAACACAAACTGAGAAATAAAAGACACAGAAAACAATAAAAAACATGGCATACGTTAAAATATTTATAAAATGTTAATAAAGTTAATGACAGAATTAAGAACAAACATTTCTGGTATTTAAATAAATATAAAGAGACTCAACTCCTTTATCGAAAAACAAAAGTAAAAAGGCTCTAATTTCATTTTAAAGTAAAATCCAACAATCTGCTGCAGAGTTGAAGTCTAACTTTTCCTCAGAAAGGTTGAGAAGCAAGGAATGCACAAAAGCAGGGCCTTCCCCAGTGGCTCAGTGGTAAAGAATCCACTTGCAATGCAGGAGACTCAGGAGGCATGGGTTTGATCCCCCGGATCGCGGGGAGGAGGAACTGGCAACGCTCCAGTGTTCTTGCCTGGAGACTCCCATGGACAGAGGAGCCTGGCGGGCCACAGTCCTTGGGGTCACAAAGAGTCAGACAGCACTGAGCACACAGCACACACACACTGGGTAAATGGAAACAAAACTGTTGCAAGAACCACGATGTTATCAGACAAAGTTGAATTTATGGCAAAAATGTATTAAGACAAAGAAGACCCTAAATCATAGTTAAGAGAGAATCCACAATGCTTTCACAGGATAGTTTTACAAAACATTCAATTAATAGAAAACTTCAGTGATCCACAGTTCTAGAGTATAGGAAAAGGAGGAAATTAAAAAAAAAATTGTTTATAAAGCTCTCATGATGTTGGTGTCAAATAGCAACAAAAATAAAGGAAACAAGAAAACAACAAATATTATTTATGAATGATAAATTCAAATCCTAAACAATGTATTATCAAGCAGAATAGTGGAGCACATTAAAATAATAATACATAGTATTTAAGATGAGTTATTCCAGGAATACAGAGATAGCTTAATATTAGAAAATCACAGTATAGTTCATGCTAATAAATTAAAAGAGAAAATTGTGTCTCTCCATAGATAAAAGAGGCATTCAATAAAAGTCAACACCTATTTTTGTTTTTTAAATCTCTCAATAAACATGGATAGATAACTTTTCATATAGTTTTCTCAGTATGTTTTCCAGCTAAAAAGAAAGATATTATTGAAAGCTGGTGAATCAAGTAAATTACAAAGCATATTTAATGATTATAATGGCAAACACTAAATAAATAACTAAACTGAGGTCATAGAGGGAGACTTTGGGAAGGGAAGAAAAATGTACTAATGTTATAATTACTCATTTTAGGGAGTAAGAAATTGTGCAAATGGATGTAATAGAAGAAGCTTAAAAGGATAAAACTTTTCTGGATTTATCATTCCTGATTTAACCATGTCTTCGACCCAAAGCTCAAGATTATTTACAGGAATACCCTGAAGTGGCTATATTCATATAAGACAGAATGATCAAAAACTATTGTCAGGGATAAAGAGGTCATTTCAAGTAGATGGTTTCCTCCCTAGCTTTCTTTGTACTTTATTTCTTAATCTCCTCTCTTTATCCTTCCCATCCCTCTATGTGAAAGCAAAAGCTCTAGTTAGACCAACCAGTTCTCCAAATCTCCAGACCATTGTTATAATCCAATTCTGACCTTCAGTTCAGTTCAGTCACTCAGTCCTGTCTGACTCTTTGTGACCCCATCGACTGTAGCATTCCAGGCTTCCCTGTTCATCACCAACTCCCAGAACTTGCTCAAACTCATGTCCACTGAGTTGGTGATACTATCCAACCATCTCATCCTCTGTTGTTCCTGTCTCCTTCTGCCTTCAATCTTTCTCAGCATCAGGGTCTTCTCCAGTGAGTCAGTTCTTCGCATCAGGTGGCCAAAATATTAGAGTTTCAGCTTCAGCATCAGTCCTTCCAATAAATATTCAGGACTGATTTCCTTTAGGATTGGCTGATTTGATCTCCTTGCAGTCTGAAGGACTGCAACACCACAGTTCAAAAGCATCAATTCTTTGGCACTCAGCTTTCTTTATGGTCCAACTCTCACATCCACACATGACTACTGGAAAAACCATAGCTTTGACTAGATGGGCCTTTGTTGGCAAAGTGATGTCTCTGCTTTTTTTATGGGGAGGGAGGTGGGAGGGGGGTTCAGGATTGGGAACACGTGTACGCCTGTGACGGATTCATGTTGATGTATGGCAAAACCAATACAATATTGTAAAGTAAAATAAAAGTAAAAAGAAAAAAAAGAAAAGAATCTGAAAAAAAAAATCTGTTGTCTAGGTTGGTCATAGCTTTTCTTCCAAGGAGCAAGCGTCTTTTAATTTTATGGCTGCAATGGTGATGAACAGGGAGGCCTGGCGTGCTGCGATTCATGGGGTCGCAAAGAGTTGGACACGACTGAGCGACTGAGCTGAACTGAATCACCATCTGCAGTGATTTTAGAGCCCAAGAAAGTAAAGTCTTTCACTGTTTCCACTGTTTCCCCATCTATTTGCCATGAAGTGATGGGACTGGATGCCATGATCTTAATTTTCTGAATGTTGAGTTTTAAGCCAACTTTTCGCTCTCCTCTTTCACTTTCATCAAGAGGCCCTTTAGTTCTTCTTTGCTTTCTCCCATAAGGGTGATGTCATCTGCGTATCTGAGGTTATGGATATTTCTCCCGGCCATCTTGATTCCAGTTTGTGCTTCATCCAGCCTGGCATTTCCCATGAAATTCTGACATTAACTACCTGGAATTAGCAACCTCCCTCCTGGAGTTCATTCATTTGCTATAAGCCCCATGGAACTCAGGGAAGCACTTGCACTTACTCATTTGTTACAAAGGTTATAAACAGGCGACCAGAGGAAGAGATTCACAGGCAGGGCTAGCAGAGTCCTGGCACAGGCACTCTGTCCCCCTGGAGCTGGGATGTGCCTGTCTCTTAGCACGTTACATAGGTGCGGTTGATGAAATCGTCAGTGATTTTTTTTTTTTAAGAATATTTATTTGTTTATTTTTGACTGTGCTGGGTCTTCGTGGCTGTGCTCGGGCTTTCTCCAGTTTCCGTGAGCAGGGGCTACTCTTCCTTCAGGACCACGGGCTTCAGTAGTTGCAGCACGCAGACTCAGTAGTTGTAGCGTACGAGCTTAGTTGCTCCTCGGCATGTGGAATCTTCCTGGACCAGGGATCAAACCCACGTCCCCTGCATTGGCAGGCGGATTTCTATCCACTGTGCCACCAGGGAAGTCCAGTCATCAGGGATTAACCCCATCGCCAGCCCCTCTCCCCTCCCTGGAGGTTGGGGAATGGGCGGTGTAATTGCTGTAGCGTAAGTTTACCATTTGGAAAACTGATTCACAGAAATGTCATCTTTTTTGGTCTCTGTATTTTTACCAGGAACCTTGGCATGATGGTGTGTTCCTCCCTGTGTGATGTGGGTGGGATTCTCACCCCATTCCTGGTCTTCAGGCTGATGGAGGTTTGGCAAGGCTCGCCGCTCATTTTGTTTGGTAAGACTTCACGACACGTTTATTATTTCTTATTCACAGCCCAGTGTGAATAGTCGATAACTACCGGACGAGTGAATGGTGCCCCCCGAGGGTACAGAAGGGAAGGGTGGTGCCAGCCCTTTCATCGTCTCCTGGCTCCTCTGTCTTGCTTCACGGGAAAGATAAGATGCCGTTCTTACATCATGGGCCAGAGCTGTATGTCCTGTGGCTCTGGAGTCCAATAATTCCTTCTACAGAATAGAACAGGAGAGCATTTTTGATGCAGCCTCCTGGTTTCTTAGTGAATTAGACGCCCAGCTTTGGTGAGCTTCACATGTGATCGCTAGATGTTAGGTTGCCATCACTCCTCTTCTGCTTCCAGATCTTAACAACTGACAACAGACACAAAGGGACAATGGGAACCAAGTTTAGTGCCTGGTTTGTTACTGAATATGTTAGATTAGAGGAGGAGGAGGGAACTCATCCACTTCTCCCCAAACCTGCCACTAGCGGAGGGCAAATCGACTGCCCGTGTGTGGAGAGCTGCCATGTCTGGGCCAGGTAAACCCCTGCGGGTAGAGTGGAGTGGGAGTGGATGAATAGCAAGAGAGGCCCACACTGCCCACACACACATCACCTGGGCTCCATATCGTGTACGTGTAGTAGCTATAAGATACACTGTATAGCTTATATATGGGTGTCCCAGGTGGTGCAGTGGTAAAGAATCTGCCTGCCAGTGCAGGAGATGCGGGTTCAGTCCCTGGACTGGGAAGATCCTTTGGAGGAGGAAATGGAAACCCACTCCAGTATTCTTGCCTGGAAAATCCCATGGACAGAGGAGCCTGGTGGGCTGCAGTCCATGGGGTCGCTAAGAGCCAAATATAACTGAGTGACTGAGCATTCGTGCATAGTTTATATTATACAATTATGTAATATATCATATTACATTATATTATATATATAAATCGGAGAAGGCAATGGCACCCCACTCCAGTACTCTTGCCTGGAAAATCCCATGGACGGAGGAGCCTGGTGGGCTGCAGTCCATGGGGTCGCTAAGAGTCGGACATGACTGAGCGACTTCACTTTCACTTTTCACTTTCATGCATTGGAGAAGGAAATGGCAACCCACTCCAGTGTTCTTGACTGGAGAATCCCAGAGACGGGGGAGCCTGGTGGGCTGCCGTCTATGAGGTCGCACAGAGTCGGACACGACTGAAGCGACTTAGCAGCAGCAGCAGCATATATATAAATATAATGAGGGCTTCCCAGGTGGTGCTAGTGGTAAGGAACCTGCTTGACAATGCAGGAGACATAAGAGATGTGGGTTTGATCCCTGGATTGGGAAGATCCCTGGAGGAGGGTGCGACAATCAATTCCAATATTCTTACCTGGAGAATCCCATGGACAGAGGAGCCTGGTGGGCTACAGTCCAAGGGATCACAAAGAGTCGGACGTGACTGAGCAACTAAGCACAGCACAGGTGTACAAGGAGGGAAATATTTCCTTTTCTTACTCTGCCATTCCCCCGTTACCGTATTGCTTTTAGTTTTCTAGACATTGCTGACTTTTTGAAGTGGCCCTCACACATGTATTGCCTACGCATCTCTTTAGTTAGCTGTCATCATCTGTAAATGGTGTTGGCCATGCTCTAACGGCTCCATGTTGAATCTGTCTCGTTTGAAGCGGCCTTGGGGCTGGTTGCCGGGGGAATGACGCTGCTTCTTCCGGAGACCAAGGGGGTCACTTTGCCAGAGACCATTGAGGATGCTGAAAATCTGCAGAGGTGAGAGCCAGCCACTGGGGGACCCAGAGCCCCATGTTAGGCTTGCCCTCCCTGTTATGAACACTCTCCATTTCCTGTCTCCTGGGAGGGCTTTATCACCCCAGAGCTGCTACAGAGAGAAACACAAAGCAGTGACTGTTGGCTAAAAAGGAAAGCAGGGAGAGCTGGAGTGTATGTTTTTGGTGGGCAGTCATCTGCTCTAAACCGCGAGACGCAAGGTTTTGTTTATTGTTTATGATGCCAACCACGCGGAGCACCGCGGCCCCTAGCTCACCCCAGAGTTGTTGGGAGCTATTTTTAAATCAATCTTCTGTCTTTTTTGTGACTGTTGGTTCAAATTCCTTAGTGACTTTCTTCACAAAGAAGAATGACTTAAAACTTTCACTCCTGTAACAGGGACAAGTGCTTCAGTGGAGTCTCAGGTCCTACTCTTAAAGCCATCAAACAGGAAAGGGAGAAAAAGTGTCTGATGATGTAGTCGTTACAGGCTTGGTTCTCTGGATTCTATGTAAGGACCCAAGTGTCCCTGGGAAGTGGAGTGAAGAGACTCTGGGGACTCATTGAGGCTTAGGTTCAGTCCAGGGGCAGCCACCTACTTGGCCATGTGATCTTGGGAATATCATTGAACCCTCTAACCTTCGTTTCCTTGCCTGAAAAGTAGCCACAATAATACTTAACTGAGAAGTGTGCTGTGAAAATTCAATGAGGTTAAGTAGGTGACAATGACTTAGCCACTGCCCGGCACATAGTAGGTGTTCAACAAATTTTGGATTCTTGCCATTCTTCATACATATTGTGTGATTTCCTCAATGATTCTCAAATTTACTCTGCAGAGGAGTCACAAATGGAGCTTGCTAAAATGCAGATTCCTGGGCCCTTTCTGTTTTTGACTTCATAAGTGAATGGGGGAACATGATCTTTTCATGATGATCAATACCCGTCAGTGCACTTCACTTTGAGAAATTCTTCATCTCTCAGTACTGATAAGGGACACACACTCTGTGTGAACTGTAAGCACATTTTGTCATATGGGTAGTAGACACACACAGCTACACGTTGGTCCTTGCTGACAGTACCTTCCTCTGGTCCCAAGGAGTAGACACATATAGTAAGGTTGACTACCTGATTTTGAAAGTTTCGTTATAATTTGTTAATAGGCACTTGGTCATCTTTTACGGTGTTGTTTGTGCCTTCACTCCATCATCAGAGCCATTCCTGCCTGGCCAGGGGAGGCCAGGGCTTCTGCTTGGAGCTCCATGCCGCCATGGACACCCTCTGTTCTTGATAATGCCCTTCCCTATGTATAATCACCACTTATTTCATTATCTGTCTTCTCTGCTATACAAATTTCATAAATAGAGAGATCATTTCAATGATACCTTCTTGGGACATCCCACGTGGTCCAGTGGCTAAGACACCATGATCCCAAAACAGGGGGCCCGGGTTCAGTCTATATTCAGAGAGCTAGATTCCACATGCTGTGACTAACAGATCCCACATGCTGCGACTAAGATCCCTTGTAGCCAAATCAATTGAAATTTTAAAAAATGACACGTTCTTCCCTACTCTCCAGGAAACAAGCTCAGGGAATGGGAGTGACGGGAGCTCTGGCTAATAGACGGCACACTGCGTCAGCTTCACTGAGTTTCGGGTGCCGGCCACCCCATCCTCGCAAAACACTGTGAGGCAGCTGTTGTCATTAGCACACCTGCTCTACAGATAAAGGAAATCGTGATAGATGCTCCCGAGCCCCAGCTTCAAGGTGGCATGCTGACTGTCAGGGGATGCTGTGAGACAGACACACAGATGCTCTGTGGAAGGGTCAGAAACCCTTTCTGTAAAGGACCCAGGAGCAAATACTTCCGGCTTTGGGGATGTGCAGTCTTTGTCCCCAGGTTCTGCCCTTTCAGAACGAAAGCGGTCACAGTTCATAAATGAATGGATGCGGCTGGGTTCCAGTACAACTTCATGTATGGAAGTTGACACTGAGATTTCATCCGATTTTCAAGTGTCAAGAAATAATATTTAACATTTGACTTTCAAGAACTATTTTAAAATGTAAGAAACCATAGCAAAACAGGCAGAGAACCAGAAACTGGCCACCCGAGGTCTCTGCTCAGCCTGTTCTTCTTCATCACCTGCTATGCACGTTCTCACCTTCACTTTTGAGACTTATTCCCAGGTGAAACTTTGCAACAGATTCTTAAAAAGCCATTATTGATTTTAACTTAAAACCTGAAAAGAGATATTTATTTCTTTGGCTGCGTCAGGTCTTAGCTGTGGCGGGCAGGACCTAGTTCCTTGACCAGGGATCGAACCTGGGGCCGCCTGCTTTGGGAGTGTGGAATCTCAGCCACTGGACCACCAGGGAGGTCCCTATTGTAACTTAAAATTTTTCTTTTTGGTCGCTGCAGGAAAGCAAAACCCAAAGAACGCAAGATTTACCTGCAGGTTCAAACATCAGAACTCAACACACAGGTGCCTGAGAGAGATGCTTCGCAGGGGAATGCGCAGCAGGAATGAAGACCGAGTTCTCACCCTTTCAGAAGCCCTGAACACTTCCTCCCACCTGCCTGCTCTCAAATCAGTATCAGTTCTAGAGAATGCTAACTGTGCTTTGCTCTATTTTGTTTTCTTGAAGTCTCTCAAAGCTCTGGCTATCTTTTATCTACTTATCTTCTCTAGTGAGAACTATTGGTGGTTAGCAGGTACTTGCTTAGCCAAAGTATTTTGAAAGCCCAGTAGCATTTAAATGCTGTTAGACCAGAGGCCTCTGTCATTGGTTTCCTAGAATAACTATTGTTTTATTCACTCTCTGAAAGAAAACGTCTTTGTAGGCATCATGTTGGCATTTTAGCATCTAGGCTCCTTGGAGGACTACTGGTTTATGAATATGGTGACTCTTCCAGCCAACTCTACCCCAAGCATGCTTATACACCTGTGATGGCATAAAACAGGCTCCTTATTCCAAGACTAGAAGGTCTATAAGATTTTTGAGGGGGAAGAGTTTCGGCAACCCACATTTTAGGAATGCTTCATTCTATTTCACTCTTGCTTTTAGTTCTTATTGGTGATTCTAGAAGGTGACCTCATGTGCCAACAATGGAATATCACAGTGAACATATAAAAAAAGGAGTTCAGCTTACTTCTTTTTATAATTTTTTAAAGAAATGTTTTGACTTCACTGCATGGCATGTGGGATCTTAGTTCCCTGACCACGGATTGAACCCATGTCCCCTGCACTGGAAGCGTGGAGTGAACCCACTGGACCACTGGGAAAGTCCCAAGTTCAATTTACTCTGAGTTAGTAGTAACTGGTTCAAGTTCTAGTTTAAGAAGTGATTTCGGTTCCTGGAAAAAACAGAAACTTTATTTATTTTAAAAGTTCTTTATTCGCGAGACAAACCACAAATGAGGACCCTTTAGAACACACTGTGGGAGAAAAGATTCTAATGCAAATTGGAGGTGTGATCGAACACATGTGGTATTACCTTATAAACACTTCTGGCCAGGTTGGCTAAGCCAAGGGATGGCCTCGCGGACTCGAGATATTGGGATTTCGTTCTGGGCAGCACTGATCTTCCTTTGAGAGTGGACGTGGGCTAATTGGAAACCTGAAACTTTGTCGTTGGTAAAACAACAAAAACAAAAAAATTAACTAGATTCGAATTCTTTAAATTGTAAATAAGTAAATAACTAAAACAAAACCACATCTGGGGCCCATGGAGGGGACCTAGCGCTCCATTCCAGCTTTTCCCAAGCAAAGCCCTGATTCTGAGTCTTCTCTTTCTGACTGTCAGAGTTATACTCTTTACTGGTAGCAAATATGTTAATTGTAGGCTTTGAATCAGTTTTTCAAATGTGTATTAAAAAATACCCTCTCTAATTTTTCTTAGAATCTTGGGCAAAACTTCTGAAGAAGGCTTTAGACTGAGAGGTTGCTGCTGTTTCTCACTCTCTAAGTTGTGTCTGACTCCCTGCAGCCCCATGGACTGCAGCACACCAGGCTTCCCTGGCCTTCACTATCTCCCGGAGCTTGCTCAAACTCGTGTCCACCGAGTCGATGATGCCATCCAACCCTCTCATCCTCTGTCGTCCCCGTCTCCTCCTGCCCTCAATCTTTCCCAGCATCAGGGTCTTTTCCAATGAGTCAGCTCTTTGCATCAGCTGGCCAAAGTATCAGAGCTGGGTCATTGTTAAAAACAACAGTAAAACCTCTGATTTTCTTTCTGCTCAGAAGACATGTCTGGACAAAGTAGACGTGTGGTTCTGGGAGAGAAGCAGGCCGCCCTTGAAAATCACAAGGGTTTGGATCAGAGTGAAGCCTGTCTGAACCGTGAAAGAGTGCTTCTCTGCCGACCCGGGAGCAGCTTCTCCAGGGCGCAGGAGGAAAGCCATGCGTCAGGACAGGGCATTGGGCCCCTGACTCCTTGCTGTAGCTACAACAGAGCCAGAGTCAGTCCTGCCGGGGTTGGGGGTTGGGGGTGGGGCATAGAAATCACATGAACACTTGGAGCACCTGGGAGGTGTGGCTCAGGCCTCAGGACGCAGGCAGCTCCTGGAAAGGGCCCCAGGCCTCCTCCCTGGAAGAAGTCCTGTTCCTTCAGCATGTATCTACTGAGCACCTGCTGTATGCATGCCTCTGTCATCTTGGCCCCTTAGAGAACCGCAAGGCAGCTATAGATATGCTGGGACCAATGCTCACACAAGGACTCACAGTAGAAATGAGGCCTTTGTGAGGTCATTTCAGTCATCCTGTTGGACATGGAGGAGCAGCACAGCCAACCTCACAGGAAGTGGAGGGATGGGAGGGTCTCGACATCAGCTCCCCAGCCTGCCCCAAAGTTTCCTGCAGTGTCTAGAACCCCACGATTAGAGACTTCTCCCTGCAGGTCTTGAAAGCTAACCACTGATGGTTGAGCGCTAACCACTGATGAGACAGAGGAAGCAATGGGGGCGGGGCTGCCTGCCTGGTCAGACCCAGTGGGGACAGGTGGGCGGGGCCAGTGTCTACAGAGGGCGGGTGATTGCAGGACAGGAAGCGTGCTTCCTGGGACACGGCGTGGCCCTGAAGTGGCAACCTTATGTCACAGAAGGGGACCCAACCCTGGAAGGAGCCGAATGTGACTCCCACGCCTCCTCCACCATCTGCTGATTTTATGGCCTTGTCCCAGCTCCAGGCCCCTGGTCCCCACATCTGCATGGCCCAGGGGACCCTCTGAGCTCCAGCTGGAGAAACCACTGAGCTATCCACTCCGCAGTCCCTGCACTGGTTGCTAAGGGCAACATGTCCTATTTCCACCCCACTATGTTTCTCTACAGGTGAAGGTCCAAAATCTGATATTTCAAGATGTTGGTAGACTCCCCTGGGGGTGCATTAGTTTAATGCAGTGCTTTAAATTCGCCTGTAACTGAAATCTCCCAAATATCCGAAGCTTAAACAAGATAAAAGTTCTTGCTCACTTTGAAGAAGTTCGAGGCTGTCTGTCCGGTGCTAGTTGATGGCTTGGGGACCAGTTCTGGTGCCACCATCTCATTGCTCTGCTGGACAGGGCCTCCCAGGCCCCAGGTTGCTGCTGGGGCACACCCATTGTACCCACGCCCACTGCTGGGGAGGGGGCCAGGCCCCACTGCAGGGGACAGGGCACAGCGGGGAGGACACTTCCTAGAAGAATGAGGACTTCAGATAAAAACTAAGTCCGAGAAACACAAGACTGCATTTCTCACACATTTGAATTTCGTGGCCTGAGAACTTGTGTAGTGACGCCATATACATCAGTCTGCAAGTTAACTTTCTTCCATTACAGCCACATGGGTCTGGTTCTTTGTAATGACTGTACAGTGATGCATTGAGCAAGAGAATTTATTCAACCACTACAGTTCCTAGAAAGCGTCTGTCTACAATGCGGGAGACCTGTGTTCGATCCCTGGGTCAGGAAGATCCCCTGGAGAAGGAAATGGCAATCCACTGTAGTACTATTGCCTGGAAAATCGCAAAGTGTCAGACACAACTGAGCGACTTCACTTTCACTGGAAATCAAATGACAGTGTTTTTGTTGTTATTGTTGTTGGTTCTCCTGCCCCATCCTGCTTTGCCACATTCTCCCTGCATGGCCTGTCCTTGGAGTGGCCAGGCTTTCCCTCCTGGACAGTCCGCAATCTAGTCCTGCCCTTTCAAGCATTTTGTGAGCTAAACACATTTTTCTTGCTGATCCAAATTCTGTTTGTCTCATCTTACCAATTCATTTTGTTCTCTCTCTCTTTCTCACACATTTCACATGGCATATTATGTTACATATGAAAACCACCCCAAACATACAAGACTGCATGTAAGATTTCTTAGCAGGTACATTTTCCAAAATTCTCCAAGCGAGGATTCAACAGTACATGAACTGAGAACTTCCAGATGTTTAAGCTGGATTCAGAAATGGCAGAGGAACCAGAGATCAAACTGCCAACATTTGCTGGATCATAGAAAAAGCAAGAGAATTTCAGAAAAACATCTGCTTTATTGACTACGCCAAAGCCTTTGACTGTGCAGATCATAACAAACTGTGGAAAATTCTTAAGGAGATGGGAATACCAAACCATCTTACCTGCCTCCTGAAAAATCTGTATGCAGGTCAAGAAGCAACAGTTAGAACAGGACAAGGAACAACAGACTGGTTCCAAACTGGGAAAGGAGTATGTCAAGGCTGTATATTGTCACCTTGCTTATTTAATTTATATGCAGAATACATCATGCAACATGGTGGACTGGATGAAGCACAAACTGGAATCAAGATTTCAGGGAGAAATATCAATAGCCTCAGATATGCAGAATATACCACCCTTATGGGAGAAAGCAAATAAAAGAGCCTCTTGATGAAGGTGAAATAAGAGAGTGAAAAAGCAGGCTTAAAACTTAACGTTCAGAAAACTAAGATTGTGGCATTTGGTCCCAACACTTCAAGGCAAATAGATGGGGGAACAATGGAAACAGCGACAGACTTTATTTTCTTGGGCTCCAAAATCACTGCAGATGGTGGCTGCAGCCATGAAATTAAAAGATGCTTGCTCCTTGGAAGAAAAGCTATGACAAGTCTAGACAGCATATTTAAAAGCAGAGACATTACTTTGCCAACAAAGGTCCGTCTAGTCAAAGCTGTGGTTTTTCCAGTAGTTATGAATGGGTGTGAGAGTTGGACCATAAAGAAAGCTGAGCTCTGAGTTGATGGTTTTCAACTGTGGGTTTGGAGAAGACTCTTGAGAGCCCCTCGGACTACAAGGAGATCAAACCAGTCAATCCTAAAGGAAATCAGTCCTGAATATTCATTGGAAGGGCTGATGCTGAAGCTAAAACTCCAATACTTTGACCACCTGATGTGAAGAACTGAGTCACTGGCAAAGACCCTGATGCTGGGAAAGATTGAGGGCAGGAGGAGAAAAGGACGACAGAGGGTGAAATGTTTGGATGGCATCACCAACTTGATGGAAATGAGTTTGAGTAAGCTCCAGGTGTGGGTAATGGACAGGGAGGCCTGGTGTGCTGCAGTCCATGGGGTTGCAAAGAGTTGGACACGACTAACCAACTGAACTGAACTGGCATTTTCCAAACATCTCAGTTAAAATTTTTGCTCTGTCTTAGTTAAATACCTCCCCTCCCACTAGGTACTTTATTGTTGTTCTTGTTTAGTCCCTAAGTCTTGTCTGACTCTTTTGTGACCGCAAGGACTATAGCCCAGCAGGCTTCTTTGTCCATGAGATTCTCCAGGCAAGAATGCTGAAGTGGGTTGCCATTTCCTTCTCCAGGGGATCTTCCTGACCCCGGGATTGAACCTGTGACTCCTCCATTGGCAGGCAGATTCTCTACCGCTGAGCCACCGGGGAAGCCTGCTAAGTACTATCCTTATCTCTCAAATGCAAGCAAACGTGTTCTGATCTTCTGCCCTTTGAGGGATGTGGAAGGAGGCTACTGTCCCCTTGGGAAGTGACCTTGTAGATCCCAGGAACCACGTGGCCTTTTCTTTAGCAGATATGCCTCCCTAGGTCCTTTTGGGAATGAAAGGTGAGTTGGGAAGGTAATAAGAAAACAAAGAGCTGGCCAACCTGTAACTTTTAAAACTGGAAGCTCAAAGCTGCCTTCTAGGTTAAAAATGGAGGGACAAAGGGCATCTTTAGAAGAAGGGAAGAAAGTTAGAATAAAGATGTGCAGTGTAGGGCACATCTGAGCACGTGAGCCCCACAGAGGTCAGGCAGCTCCCATGTCCCACCCACCACCTCCTTAACTTGCCAAGAGAGAAGCAAGCACGCAAAAGACAGCCATGTGTCCTTCAGCTCATTCTCAGTGATGACAATGACAGGGTGAGGTCTGTCCTGTGCCTCCTCTCATCCCACCACAACACCCTCTTCCGTTTCCACCCCTCACCCCCGCAGCAGCCTGAGAACAGATAGGATCCCAGTTGCCAAGTGGCCCAGAAGGTACCACCTGCCTCTCATGCACCCTGGCTGCTGATGTCAGGTGGAGTCTCTCCTGGCTCCAGGGGGTATCATGGGCTATCTCAAGAGCTAACAAACAGCTGAGATGAGAACCTGGTGACACATGGGCCTTTCTTTAAGTCTGATTCTAGTTTTGTTTCTGCGAGGGTCTGGACTTTTAGAGGATCACACCTAGCCATTCAGTTAGCCTCATCCAAAGAAACCCCAGTGTCCATCTGTTAAGGACACCACTAACTGAAACTGCCCAGCCTGGCCAGCACCATAGTAAACCACCGACATGAGGAGGTCCTGGTGAGGAAAGTGGAACTAACAAGCGACCACCAACAAGAAGAATTTGGGAAGGGTCAAAAGGAGACACCAGTCCAAATGTCCTACCAACCTCCCAGAATCCACCTCTCTGGAATCCATCTTGGTGCCACCAGGAAGGGCCCTGAGTCAGAACGATTGGCCAGAGATAACCCGGAAAGTAATCCCGTCACCATAAAACCTGAGGCTGTGAGCCACATAGCAGAGCAGTCCTCCTGGGTTCCCTCACCCTCCTGCTCTCTGCTCAGGCGCCCCTTTCCAAGAAAGTCTTTGTTTTGTTGGCATGCGTGTCTCCTCAGACTATCCATTTCTGAATGTTAGACAAGAGCTCAGTCTCAAGCCCTGAAGGAGCCCTCCTTCTGGTAGCACATCTATGCTGCGGGGACCCTCTCGTTGTACTAAAATGTTCCTCCCCTTCCTGGGAGGATTTCAGGCCCTTCAGCCTCCATCTCTGCGACTTCTCCTCCAAGTGCTGACGTCCTCTCTGATTCCAGACACTGGTACCCATGATCCACCCTTTGCAACTTACTGTCCAGCCCCAAACTCCTGACCTCTCTCTTTCTGTTCAGAGGAACTTTGGTTTTTATCTGCTCTGTTATCATAGTCCCAGACATTAATATTAGTGATAAAATCTAGAGTTGCTAATCATTAAAAACCAAAGCAATATTATAAAGCAATTATCCTTCAATTAAAAATAAATTAAAAAAGAAAAAAACACCCCAAAGAATCACAAGGAAAAATCAGGGTAATTCACTGCACCAAAAATGAAATCTCTGAAAAAACCCCATATAACATTAGAAAGGCAAAAAAACAGTAAGTGTTCTTTAAACATTTGCTAATTGATCTGTGAACGGCAAGCTTTTGTGGCCTAATCTTGGTCTCAGTCCAAATTTGAACTTTTGACTAGTTATCTTCAAAATATTTGTAATTTTACTTAGAGCTGAGGCTCCCTCTGAGGCCTCTCTGCCTGCTGTCAAAACCCATCAGCCCATCTCATGTGTACTTGAGGCACCCAGATTTTAGTCTCCTATACAGTTTGTCTAAAAGAAATTAAGATCCCAGGAAGAGCTGGCTGTGGCTAGACCTAGAGACAAGGAAAATCCAAAGTTCAAAAGTGGGAGGAAACACCAAAGACTGTCAGAGATGATTAAGGTCGTGTTCAAAAGACAAAGATGCCTACAGTATGGAGGGCTTCTCATGGCCCAGCAGGGACAGTTTCAACATCATAAAATTTTAGTAATTATAGTCTATTGAAACAAGCTGAGACTATAAAAAGAGTCACAAGTCCATGATAATACTTAAAAGGAACACACAGGAATTGTGCCAATGAAAAAGGATGCATCTATTCCTAATAAAGTTTATAAGGCATTCTGTTAATTGTTCAACACAAATTAATATGAGTTTGCTACTCAAAGTTAGATTAACAACAAGGTTAACAACCATAAGTAAGAAACAGATATAGAAGGAAAGAGAGCATGCTTAAAATATATAATGTCTATGATTTGATTGTTTTATTTCATTTTTTAATATTAATTCTTCTGAACCATGATCATAGTGAAAGTTTGTGGCTGCGAGCCGTGAATGACAGCAGGATTCGTGGCCTCCAGAGGAGAGGAACTCCGTCTGGAGCCAGAGATGAGGCTTGATCACTCGGAGCTTTGGGGTAGCAGAGTTTTATTAAAGTATAAAAAGAGATAGAGAAAGCTTCTGACCTAGGCATCAGAAGGGGACAGAAAGAGTGCCCCCTTTCATATCAGTTAGCAAGCTGCTAATCAGATAAAAGAAACAACTCAAGACTGAAAGGGTCGCACCAGGCCCCTCTCGCACAACGTGTATTTTGAGATAGAATGGCACAAGGGGAGTCATCTCCAGGCATAAAACAATGACATGACTCTTGAAGAAAGGCAGATTTCGAAGCAAATACAGTTTCACTAACATAGTTTAAGAAAACATTTCCAAGACTAAAACGTACTGGTTTGCTGAGACATGATCAGCACAAGGTTTGGGAAAAAGATTAGTTTTAAGCAGAACTGATTTGAAGAAAGGCAGATTCCAGAGTAAATCAGTTCAGTTCAGTTCAGTCGCTCAGTTGTGTCTGACTTTTTGCGACCCGAGGGACTGCTGCACACCAGGCCTCCCTGCCCATTACCCACACCTGGAGCTTACTCAAACTCATGTTCATCAAGTCAGTGATGCCATCCAACCAACTCATCCTCTGTCGTCCCCTTCTCCTCCTGCCTTCAATCTTTCCCAGGATCTTATCCAGTGAGTCTTTTTTTTTTTTTTTTGCATCAGATGGCCAGAGTATTGGAGCTTCAGCTTCATCATCAGTCCTTCCAATGAATATTCAGGACTGATTTCCTTTAGATTGACTGGCTGGATCTCCTTGCAGTCCAAGGGGCTCTCAAGAATCTTCTCCAATATCATAGTTCAAAAGCATCAGAGCTCAGCTTTCTTTATGGTCCAACACTCTCACCTATATATGACTACTGGAAAAACCATAGCTTTGACTAGGCAGATATTTGTAGGCAAATTAATGTCTCTGCTTTTCAATATGCTGTCTAGGTTGGTCATAGTTTGTGTTCCAAGGAGCAAAATCTTTTAATTTCGTGGCTGCAATCACCATCTGCAGTGATTTTAGAGCCCAAGAAAATTAAGTCTGTCACTGTTTCCATTGTTTCTCCATCTATTTGCCATGAAGTGATGGGACTGGATGCCATGGTTTTAGCTTTTGAATGTTGATTTTTAAGCCAACTTTTTCACTCTCCTCTTTCACTTTCACCAAAAGGCTCTTTAGTTCTTTGCTTTCTGCCATAAGGGTGGTGTCGTTTTTCAGTTCAGTTCAGTCACTCAGTCGTGTCTGACTCTTTGTGACTCCATGAACCGCAGCACGCCAGGCCTCCCTGTCCAACACCAACTCCCAGAGTTTACCCAAACTCATGTCCATTGAGTCAGTGATGCCATCCAATCATCTCATCATCTGCCGTCCCCTTCTCCTCGTACCCTCAATCTTTCCCAGCATCAGGGTCTTTTCAAATGAGTCAGCTCTTCGCATCAGGTGGCCAAAGTATTGGAGTTTCAGCTTCAACATCAGTCCTTCCAATGAACACCCAGGACCAGTCTCCTTTAGGATGGACTGGTTGGATCTCCTTACAGTTCCAGGGACTCTCAAGAGTCTTCTCCAACACCACAGTTCAAAAGCATCAATTCTTTGGCACTCAGCTTTCTTTATAGCCCAACTCTCACATCCATACATGACTACTGGAAAAACCATAGCCTTGACTGGATGGACCTTTGTTGGCAAAGTAATGCCTCTGCTTTTTAATATGCTGTCTAGGTTGGTCATGACTTTCCTTAAGCGTCTTTTAATTTCATGGCTGCAGTCACCATCTGCAGTGATTTTGGAGCCCCCCAAAATAAAGTCAGCCACTGTTTCCATAGTTTCCCCATCTATTTGGCATGAAATGATGGGACTGGATGCCGTGATCTTAGTTTTCTGAATGTTGAGCTTTAAGCCAACTTTTTCCACTCTCCTCTTTCACTTTCATCAAGAGGCTTTTTAGTTCCTCTTCACTTTCTGCCATAAGGGTGGTGTCATCTGCATATCTGAGGTTATTGCTATTTCCTCCCAGCAATCTTGATTCCAGCTTGTGCTTCATCCAGCCCAGCATTTTTCATGATGTACTCTGCATATAAGATGAATAAGCAAGGTGACAATGTACAGCCTTGACGTACTCCTTTCCCAATTTGGAACCAGTCTGTTGTTCCATGTCCTGTTCTAACTGCTGCTTCTTGACCTGCTGACAGGTTTCTCAGAAGGCAAGTAAGGTGATCTGGTATTTCCATTTCTTTAAGAATTTTCCACAGGCTGTTGTGATCTACATAGTCAAAGATTTTAGTGTAGTCAACGAAGCAGAAGTAGATGTTTTTCTGAAATTCTCTTGCTTTTTCTATGATACAATGAATGTTGACAATTTGATCTCTGCTTCCACTGCCATTGCTAAATTCAGCTTGAACATCTGGAAGTTCTCAGTTCATGTACTGTTGAAGCCTGAATTGGAGAATTTTGAGCATAACTTTGCTAGGGTGTGAGATGAGTGCAATTGTGTGGTTAGTTAGTTCAGTCGCTCAGTTGTGTCCAACACTTTGCAACCCCATGAATTGCAGCATGCCAGGCCTCCCTGTCCATCACCATCTCCCAGAGTTCACTCAGACTCACGTCCATCGAGTCCGTGATGCCATCCAGCCATCTCATCCCCGGTCGTCCCTTTCTCCTCCTGCCCCCAATCCCTCCCAGCATCAGAGTCTTTTCCAATGAGTCAACTCTTTGCAGAAGGTGGCCAAAGTACTGGAGTTTCAGCTTTAGCATCATTCCTTCCAAAGAAATCCCAGGGCTGATCTCCTTCAGAATGGACTGGTTGGATCTCCTTGCAGTCCAAGGGACTCTCAAGAGTCTTCTCCAACACCACAGTTCAAAAGCATCAATTCTTCAGCGCTCAGCCCTCTTCACAGTCCAACTCTCACATCCATACATGACCACAGGAAAAACCATAGCCTTGACTAGACGGACCTTAGTCGGCAAAGTAACGTCTCTGCTTTTGAATATACTATCTAGGTTGGTCATAACTTTTCTTCCAGGAGTAAGCGTCTTTTAATTTCATGGCTGCAGTCACCATCTGCAGTGATTTTGGAGCCCCCCAAAATAAAGTCTGACACTGTTTCCACTGTTTCCCCATCTATTTCCCATGAAGTGACGGAGACCAGATGCCATGATCTTCATTTTCTGAAAGTTGAGCTTTAAGCCAACTTTTCCACTCTACTCTTTCACTTTCATCAAAAGGCTTTTTAGCTCCTCTTCACTTTCTGCCATAAGGGTGGTGTCATCTGCATATCTGAGGTTATTGATATTTCTCCTGGCAGTCTTGATTCCAGCTTGTGCTTCTTCCAGCCCAGCGTTTCTCATGATGTACTCTGCATATAAGTTAAATAAGGAGGGTGACAATATACAGCCTTGACGTACTCCTTTTCCTATTTGGAACCAGTCTGTTGTTCCATGTCCAGTTCTAACTGTTGCTTTCTGATCTGCATACAGATTTCTCAAGAGGCAGGTTACGTGGTCTGGTATTCCCATCTCTTTCAGAATTTTCCACAGTTTATTGTGATCCACACAGTCAAAGGCTTTGGCATAGTGAATAAAGCAGAAGTAGATGTTTTTCTGGAACTCTCTTGCTTTTCCATGATCCAGCGGATTTTGGCAATTTGATCTCTGGTTCCTCTGCCTTTTCTAAAACTAGCTTGAACATCAGGGAGTTCGCGGTTCATGTATTGCTGAAGCCTGGTTTGGAGAATTTTGAGCATTACTTTACTAGCATGTGAGATGAGTGCAATTGTGCAGTAGTTTGAGCATTGTTTGGCATTGCCTTTCTTTGGAATTGGAATGAAAACTGACCTTTTCCAGTCCTGTGGCCACTGCTGAGTTTTCCAAATTTGCTGGCATATTGAGTGCAGCACTTTCACAGCATCATCTTTCAGGATTTGAAATAGCTCAACTGGAATTCCATCACCTCTACTAGCTTTGTTCGTAGTGATGCTTTCTAAGGCCCACTTGACTTCACATTCCAAGATGTCTGGCTCTAGATTAGTGATCACATCATCATGATTATCTGGGTCGTGAAGATCTTTTTTGTACAGTTCTTCTGTGTATTCTTGCCACCTCTTCTTAATATCTTCTGCTTCTGTTAGGTCCATACCATTTCTGTCCTTTATCGAGCCCATCTTTGCAAGAAATGTTCCCTTGGTATCTCTAATTTTCTTGAAGAGATCTCTAGTCTTTCCCATTCTATTCTTTTCCTCTCTTTCTTTGCATTGATCACTGAAGAAGGCTTTCTAATCTCTTCTTGCTGTTCTTTGGAACTCTGCATTCAGATGCTTATATCTTTCCTTTTCTCCTTTGCTTTTTGCCTCTCTTCTTTCCACAGCTATTTGTAAGGCCTCCCCAGACAGCCATTTTCCTTTTTTGCATTTCTTTTCCATGGGGATGGTCTTGATCCCTGTCTCCTGTACAATGTCACGAACCTCTGTCCATAGTTCATCAGGCACTCCATCTATCAGATCTAGGCCCTTAAATCTTTCTCACTTCCACTGTATAATCATAAGGGATTTGATTTAGGTCATACCTAAATGGTCTAGCGGTTTTCCCTACTTTCTTCAATTTGAGTCTGAATTTGGCAATAAAGAGTTCATGATCTGAGCCACAGTCAGCTCCTGGTCTTGTTTTTGTTGACTGTATAGAGCTTCTCCATCTTTGCCTGCAAAGAATATAATCAATCTGCTTTTGGTGTTGACCATCTGGTGCTGTCCATGTGTAGAGTCTTCTCTTGTGTTGTTGGAAGAGGGTATTTGCTATGACCAGTGCATTTTCTTGTCAAAACTCTATTAGTCTTTGCCCTGCTTCATTCTGCATTCCAAGGCCAAATTTGCCTGTTACTCCAGGTGCTTCCTGACTTCCTACTTTTGCATTCCAGTCCCCTATAATGAAAAGGACATCTTTTTTGGGTGTTAGTTCTAAAAGGTCTTGTAGGTCTTCATAGAACCATTCAACTTCAGCTTCTTCAGCGTTACTGGTTGGGGCATAGACTTGAATAACTGTGATATTGAATGGTTTGCCTTGGAGACTAACACAGATCATTCTGTCATTTTGAGATTGCATCCAAGTACTGCATTTCGGACTCTTTTGTTGACCATGATGGCTACTCCATTTCTTCTGGGGGATTCCTGCCCTCAGTAGTAGACATAATCGTCATCTGAGTTAAATTCACCCATTCCAGTCCATTTTAGTTCGCTGATTCCTAGAATGTCGACGTTCACCCTTGCCATCTCTTGTTTGACCACTTCCAATTTGCCTTGATTCATGGACCTGACACTCCAGGTTCCTATGCAATATTGCTCTTTACAGCATTGGACCTTGCTTCTATCACCAGTCACATCCGCAACTGGGTATTGTTTTTGCTTTGGGTCCAACCCTTCATTCTTTCTGGAGTTATTTCTCCACTGATCTGCAGTAGCATATTGGGCACCTAATGACCTGGGCAGTTCCTCTTTTGGTATCCTATCATTTTGCCTTTTCCTACTGTTCATGGGGTTCTCAAGGCAAGAATACTGAAGTGGCTTGCCATTTCCTTCTCCAGTGGACCACATTCTGTCAGGCCTCTCCACCATGACCTGCCCGTCTTGGGTTGCCCCGCGGGCATGGCTTGGTTTCATTGAGTTAGACAAGGCTGTGGTCCTAGTGTGATTTGATTACAGCCACCGCTCCTCGGGTTGCTCCTCCCGGCCACCGGCCCTGGCCTCAGGCTCGGGGTGGCTCCTCAGGGTCACCGCCCCTGGCCTCGGGGGCAAAGTGGCTTCTCCCGGCTGCCCTTGACCTCAGACGCGGGGTGTCTCCTCCTGGCCGCCACTGGCCTCGGACGCGGGGTAGCTTCTCCCGGCCGCTGCCCTGACCTCGGACACAGGGTAGCTCCTCTTAGCCGTTCCTGCGCCGTCACAGCCGGGCACTCTAGGCCCCTGCCACTGACCTCGGACGTGGGGTAGCTCCTCTTGGCTGCGCTTAGTGTGCCGGCTCGCCGCCGCCGCCTGTGCTTAGTGTGTGGTAGTTTGAACATTTTTTGGCATTGCTTTTCTTTGGGATTGGAATGAAAACTGACCTTTTCCAGTCCTGTGGCCACTGCTGAGTTTTCCAAATTTGCTGACACATTGAGTGCAGCATTTTCACAGCATCATCTTTCAGGATTTGAAATAGCTCAACTGGAATTCCATCACCTCCACTAGCTTTGTTCACAGTGGTGCTTCTTAAGACCCGCTTGACTTCACACTTCAGAATGCCTGGCTCTAGGTGAGTGATCACATCAACATGGTTATCTGGGTCATTGAGATCTTTTTGGTACAGTTCTTTTGTGTATTCTGCCACCTCTTCTTAACATCGTCTGCTTCTGTTAGGTCCCTAATGTTTCTGTCCTTTATTGTGCTCATTTTTGCATGAAATATTCAGTTGGTATCTCTGATTTTCTTGAAGAGATCTCTAGTCTTTCCCAGTCTATTGTTTTCCTCTATTTCTTTGCACTGATCATTTCCAAAGCAAATACATAGTTTCATTAACATGGCTTAAGAAAAACATTTCCATAAGAAAACTGCACTGGTTAGCTCAAGGTTCGAGAAAAATTAAGTTCAGGTGGAACCAGGTATCATCATGGCAACGCAGGAATAAGAGAAAAGAAGAAAGAGATGCCTGCCAGTTGCAGTTCATTTCCTCGTGCTGCTTGGGAAGCTCTAGCCTTCCTGACTGTTAACCTTCTCAGTAGCGTATCTTTTCTCTTATTATTTATTTTTAAATATTTGCTTTATTAACTTTTGCTGTGCTGGGTCTTCATCGCTGCTCTTGGGCTTTCTCTCGCTGCGGCGAGAAGTGGGCTTCTCATTTCGGTGGTTTCTGTTGTTGCGGAGCTTGGGCTCTAGGTTCAGGGGCTCCAGCAGTTGTGACACTCGGGCTTAGTTGCTACTTAGCATGTGGAATCTTCACAGATCAGGGATCAAACTCATGTCCCCTCCGTTGACAGGTGGACTGTTAACCACTGGATCACCAGAACAGTCCAGTTTGATCGTTTTAAATCGAAACCTGTTGGTCATCCAGAAGTAAACTCATCTGAAAGTGAAAGTGTTAGTCGCTCAGCCGTATCCAAAACTTTGTGACTGCATGGACTGTGGCTGGCCAGGCTCCTCCATCCATGGACACCAGGCGAGAGTACTGGAGTGGGTGCCATTCCCTTCTCCAGGGGATCTTCCCAACTCAGGGATCAAACCCAGGGCTCCTGCAGTGCAGGCAGAATCTTTACCGTCTGAGCCACCAGGAAGCCCCAAAAATCAGGGCAGGCGACCCCCAAACCCTCCCTTTCCCAGTGAATATCCCACCCCTTCATTTGTAGCCCCTCAGAACCGGCTTGCTGAAGAAACCCGGGGCAGCAGCTCCTCACCTCCTCGCCGCTCTCCCTCTCAGAGCATTTTCTTGCTGAAATAAAGTCTCACTTAACTTTCTTAACCTCCCTGCTTCCTTTCTGAGTTCCTTCATGATGAAGAAAGAACCTTACAATTCACCAGAAGCAGCTTCAGGCTTCCCCTGAGTCCCACAGACAGCAGAGGAGTGCTTTGCTCAGGATGGAATGGGGGTGGGGGTGGGGGGTCCTGGGAGTGTGGGAAGAGGAAGAGGGGCAGGGAGCCCTCCCCTCACGGCAAAGGTGTGGCGACGCCCAGAGTTATTGGGTCAAGACAGAGACCTTCCATTTCAATTACACCAAAGGTACCTCTCGAGTAGGGAGGCAGCCCATTTTTTACCCATTTTGGTAAAAAAAAAAATTCTATATGTGAAAAATTCCCCTCCATCCCAAACCCCTAAAAGGCCAGAGGCCAACTCCAAGACAGAAACTGAGGATTCTATGCCAAAGTGTTACTATTCCTAATATACAAAAGGCTCTTACCTGTTAATAAGGAAAAGCAGACGATTTTGAAGAGAAAATGGGCAAAAGGCAAAAATAGTCACGTCACAGCAAAAAGAAAATTGCCAAGAAATTTGAAAACATGTTCAACCTCACTGCTCAAAGAAGCACAGGTGAAACAGCCTTGAGGTGTGATCTTTGGTGGATCCACTCGGCAAGACTGCGTGCCAGTGGTGAGTGCGTGTGCGGGTGTGAGAGAGTGAGTGAGTGAGTGAGAGAGAAGCTGTGGGTGGGGACGATGGCATGGAAAAGCAGGCTCTCCTGTGGTGTGTCAGTGCGTTAATTTCTAACACCTTCGGAAGGACAATTCGATACTTGCAGCAGAAGTCTTTAAATGTGCACCGCATAGCTAGTAAACGGAGCAATCCGTCTCAACGCTAGGTCAGCCCTTACCCACTCTGCCTCTCGCCTCAGCAGTTGCAGAAGCAAAGTAGCAGCAGTGAAGACAAGTCAGACCTCTCTCAAGGCCCTCCTCACTTCTCTCTGACGCTGTCTTCCCCTTCATCTTCTGCTGTCTATTCACCTTCGCCTAGTTTGATCTATTGGAGAACCCTGTTTAATCGGTTTCATGGGACTTCCTTTCATTCCGGACATTTGCTCTTAATGAATCCCCCCTTCTCTGGATGCTTTAGAAAGAATGGCTCGCTAGTTGAACTTGGCCAAGTTCTCTGGAGCCACATTTGGAAGAAGGGAGAGGGACTCTCTTCTTTAGACTTCCCCCTTTGTCCTCTCGTTACCTTAATTACCACGGCCACCGCACTTAGCAGTCTCTTGCCTTTGGAAGAGAGAAAACTGTGATTTTAAGATGTGTTTGAGCTGAGACAGTGATGCGTCAGTGTCTGACCCTGGACGGTCACTTCCAACAGACAGCCGGGCATGGCTTTGGAGGAGTCCCTGGACAGCACCAGGGGCTGCTCTCCTTTAAAGACCCAGGAATAGATGTTTTCCTGGCCTCCCAACTCAGCATGTCTCCGAGAAGAAAACAACCCACGTTGTCGGCTGTGGGAAAACATTGCTGTGCTGTTTGTGTGATAAGGGGGTTAAACAGAGCCTGAGAGAGGGGGTGGAGCTTTGGGACTTTCTCCCGGTTGAAGGTCCCACCAGGAGATAGGAAGCCTGGGGCAGGCATACGGGGATGTGTGGAACAGCCTCTCAGATCAGAGTTGGCCAACACGCTAGTTATCTGTGATGGCTGAGGCTCAGGGTCTAAATGGTCATTAGGGATAGGGAATTAGAAAAAGAACTGCAAAATAAACCCAAAGCAAGAAAAATGAAGATGAAGATAAAAGCAGAAAGTAATAAAAATATAAAACAAAGATGAAAGAAGAGACTGAAATTAACTGTATTTCAGTAACATTTTAAAAATATATATTAAAAAAGTTGATATCGCTAAAATAAGACCACAGGCCCCAAAAGGATTCACTTGTACTACATCAGGCTACCAAACCAGGGCTGAATACCTAACTTAACTGAAGCTTCAGACTCCCGCAGAAATACAGCCTTAACCTGTTGGTCAGATACTTTCTGGTCAGCACCTTCTCCATGCCCCAAAGGAAGGTGAGGCAGTGCACCTGAAAGACCCCTTTTCCACTGAAGAAAAATGATCTGAATCTGAAACAGTTTTGTTTCCATGTTTACGACTTCCTTGTCCTGCCTTTGGGGCTTCCCAGGGAGCTCAGTGGTAAAGAATCCACCTGCCAACGCAGGAGACGTGGGTTCTACCGCTGGGTCGGGAAGATCCCCTGGAGAAGGAAATGGCAACTTACTCCAGTATTGTTGCCTGGAGAATCTCATGGACGCAGGAGCCTGGCGGGCTACAGTCCATGAGTTTGCAAAAGAGCTGTACACCACTTAGCCAATGAGCACACACGCGCTCCCTCACATCCATCCTGTCTTTAGCAAACTTCTCTTCCTGTCACCCTTTGAAGCTTCTTTCCACACAATGCGTGGGATGCTGCCTGATGCCTGCATTGTTAATAAAGTCAATTAGATCTTTAAAATGTATTCAGTGGAATTTTTGTTTTTTAACAGGATGCATACACACATTTGTGTGTGGGTGTGTCTGTGTGCGTGCTGCACATTCAAAACAAGGAAATCAGAGAGACAAAATCTGGAATAGTTGTTACCTTTGGTGTGATGGAGGCTAGATCAGGAATGAAGTCAGAAAGGAAATCTTTATTGGTGACCCATCAATCACGTGTATTTTTATAGGCACCATATCCTGCCTAACACGTTTTTTTTTTAAGTACATGCATTGCAGAAAACTGAGGAACTGCCAAAGTTATGAAGAAGAAAATGTAAAACTACCTTCCTCTCAGTCTTAATGTTATTTCTCTTTGAACCATTTAAAGTGTGTCTAAAATGTCTTTTATTTTTTCTTTCTTTCTGAAAGAGTACTTGAGAATACTTGAACCTGTTTTTGTGATTTCTGGTTGCTTTGTGGACAAAAATTCCTGTGTGATGCTCTAGACACTGATGGCCTCAGGACCTCTGAACATGCTCCCGGAAGTGTCCCCAGGCTGTCGAGCTTGTGCAGTTAGTGTCTAGTGTGTTCGTTATGGGATAAATCTCATTGCTATACTCTTCTTAAATGCCCCTTTAGCCTCTGGCTCCGCAGCTAATAGTCATCCTTTTTCTTTTCTCCCTAAATCTCTCTCATCTGTCCGCTTCTCTTGGCTCCGTGCCTCCTGCTGCCCATCCCATCTCTCCCTGCCCAGCTCTCTGTCCACAAGGTCAAGGTTGGGCACCCCTGGCCACTCTGCCTGCCTCTCCCCCTCCTGCCCATGCTTATCTTCAGCCTCTCAGGGTATTGTCCCCAAACCCCAAATTGTCCTCCAAGTATTCTCCTTTGTCTGTGAACTCCTAGAACTGTACTATCGGCTCCCCAGGGAGACTTGTCCCCGCTCAAGAAGCAAGACCAGCTTGACTTTGGAAGTCTGGGCACTTCCCTCTTGGTCCTCAGGCTAGCTCCACATTGCGCTGCCATCACTAGGGTATTTCCCCCATCCACCTGCGGCGTCAAAGCCCACACCATCTTGTTCATCTTGTCCTGGTGAACAGTGTTCCCGAGTAGAGGAGACCCCCGCACTTTGTGCCGTGGTTAGTGGTCTGAGGCTGTTTCTCTAGTGATGAGGGACACCCCAGACAGGGTCCTGCTTACAGCACCCATCTGTTGTGTTTGAACTGGGCCCCTGCGGGGTTGTGAGCTCTGGGGGCTCAGGCACTGGGTGGCCTCTACCGCCTCTGTGGTTTCTGAACCTAGTCTTTCTGCCTGACAGGGAAATCATCACTGAACATCTGTTCTGGGGGTAAAATATCTGTAACATTCCACAAGATTTCCTGGGGATGACAGACAGCTTAGAAAATATGCAAGAAAGATATGAATATGGACCTCTACAGAGTTCTTCCTCTTTTCAAAATCTGAAGATGATAAACATTTTTGTCACTGGCAGTAAAATCTCAATGAGAAATGCTGGTTACCAGAACCCTCATGCTAAGCAGCTTCAGTTGCGTCTGACTCTGCGACCCTATGGACTGTAGCCCCGCCAGGCTCCTCTGTCCACGGGATTCCCCAGGCAAGAACACCGGAGTGGTTTGTTATGTCCTCCTCCAGGGGATCTTCCCGACCCAGGGTTTGAACCTGCATCTCTTATGTCTCCTGCATTGGCAGGCAGGTTCTTTATCACTAGCGCCACCTGGGAGGCCCACAGAAACCCTCAGCATGTCTAAATAGAGATGTCTGGAGCTGGGAAGAGTGTTCTGGGCTGGAGTCTCGGACCTGGGAATCCAAGCCAGCACTAGTGTTCTGAGTCATTGTTTTTAGGAGTTTCTGGGCATCTAAGTACTGAAATGATTGAACGCTGGGATAGAGACTGCTAGTTCCCACAACCCAGCAGAACTGGTTTCCAGAATTAACACCCTCTGCCCCACAGGTCACTCCCCAGCTGATCCCTAAGATTCTGGGGCATGGAGCAGGTCTTTTCTGATGAGGGGCCAGAGGAGAGATTGGCTTGCTCTTATCCAGAGAGTCGTATCCAGCTCTTTTGTGATCCCATGGATTGTAGCCCTCTAGGCTGCTCTGTCCATGGAATTTTTCAGGCAACACTACTGGAGCGGGTTGCTATTTCTTCCTCCAGAGATCTTCCTGATCCAGGGATCGACTCTGTGTCTCCTGGATTGCAGGCAGATTCTTTACCTGCTGAGCCATTGGTGTCAAAGGGCCCTGGTGTGGCCAGGGAGGGTGGGTGTGCGGGGAGAGGCAGGGAACCTGGAACACGGACGCCTCAATTTTGCCAGGCCCGGTAGTGATCGAGGTGGCGTCCTTGGGTGCTTTATGCTTGAGGGCAAGCACTCCTGGGGCGAGATGCACTGGGCTCTCAGCAGGGAAATGCAGATTGAGGGCACGTGGAAATCACACAGACCCCCAAATCACAGCAGCCAGAGACTGACGGACGGGGTCCCCTCTCACCCCACATCTTCCTGCCTTAGACAAATCGTTGCTGGAGACATCTGAACGTGAACCTGAGCCCGAGACCCGCTTGCCGGATGGTGTAAGCGTGGAGTCAGACTGTTTGGGGAGAGAAGTCTTTGCCAAGTCAGTTTTGATTTCAGAACTTTTATGGGGGTCACCCAAGTTCACAGCTTCAGAGTTCTAGTTAACCGAGGATACTGTGCTAAGACCTGCCAAACAGGGAAAACGGAAGACAGCTTTACTCTTGGGGTTTGACCAGGGTCCTAGTGTTTTAACGTATTGTCCTATTTGTCAAACTTGCATGAGAGAAACAAGGGGAGTTCTATGTTTTGTTTAGCGTAGCGGCATTGGGCTTAGAAGGAGCTCTTGAGACCAGCCTCCAGTGAACTGGTTTACAGAGCGACACCCCCCACCCTGCCCCGTGAATGTGAATTCTGTGTCCCGATGAAGCAGGATGCCTGAGTGTGTCTGTGAGGGTGTTTCAGGATGAGATCGGCATTGGAAGTGGTGGACTCAGCAAAAGCGGATGCCCCTTGCCACGAACAACCTGGGTGGGCATCGTCCAGTCCGTGGACTGAGCAGAAGAAGGAGGAGAGGAGGGAGTGTTGTCCCTGGCTGCCACCCTCCCTTCCTGCTGCGGAGAGCGGCATCTGTCTTCAGCCCTGGGACTGGGAGTCCCAGCATCGGCTCCCTCGGTCTTTACAGCTGGCTTTCCCGGGTCTCTGGCTTACAGATCGTGGGACTTCTCAGCCCTCACAATCGTGTAAGCCAGTTTCCTTTCATGTATGTGTATATATCGTGCGTTGGTTCTGTTTCCTCCGGGGAACCCTGATGGGCACACCTTCTGTCTGTGAAACTGTAACAGATCAGAACCCCGTGGGACATTCCTGGGGCAGACCCCTCCCCCCTATCCTCTGCTGTAGCTCCTCCCTGAAGCACAGATCACGGTATTTCATGCTTATTTCCTGAGTTTGTCAGATGCTACCACCAAAGGGAAGAAATTAGCTGCTTGATGGTACTGAGCACTGTAACCCCCAGATCTAATGGAGCCTAAGGATTGCTCAGGGTTACCTCTGTGACACTGCCATGTTACCTTCCCATCAGCCAGTCAGAAACGACACAGGAACTGATCACAAACCCTGCCATCCCTCCCACCCCCGTCTTTAAAAATGCTTTGCTGAACTCCTTCAGGGAGTTGATGGGTTTTGGGGGGAAGAGACACGCATTCTCCTCACATGATCCTGAGGTTTGCAGTAAACCTTTCTCGGCTCCAGACTCTAACATTCAGGTTTATTTGGCCTCGCTGTGTGTCGGGCACACAGACTTGCGTGGGTAGCAAAACCAGCTGGAGAGCCCTCAGCTCGGCTAGGTGGCCACATTCTAATGTGACCACCCATCTGTGTCTCTTAGCTGAGTTACAGGAGGACCAGGGATCAATTAGATTTGCTCCTAAATCTGTTTTTTTTCTTTGAACTCGATATTGTGATTACCTAATTTGATGACATCATGTAATCTGATGAAATAGAAAGGTAAAAATGCATTTTTAATACCCAATTCAATTGAAGTAAGTTAAATCAACAGTCCCTTACATTTGGGCACTGGTGACTGGTTTCGTGGAAGACAATATTGCCACTGGCCTGGGTGGGGTTATAGTTTTGATTTTGCCTGCCCAATGCTCACCTCCTGCTGTTCATCCCAGTTTCTAACAGGCTATAGTCTGTGGCCTGGGGGTTGGGGACACCTGAATTAAATGCTTTCATGATATTCAATAGAGTGAGTCACTAAAAATGTCATGTAAATGTGGACAAGTCAAATATTAAAGAAAAAAAGTATGGTAAAAATCTGGAATTTTGGATCCAGGTTGTTTCAAAGTGTTTTGAGTTTTGGTTCTATTTTAAAGAGACTCAAATTGCAAATGATCAACAATGCATTAGGAACGTGGCTTATGCCAGAAAAAGCCAAAGAACTCCTAACAGGAGACATATTCTTAGAGAAAAGATGTTCCTCCTTCATTGAAGAAATAAAAATACATTCTTTTTGTTTTAGGTTAAATGAAAATAATAGTCTTTGATGAGTGGGACTTTTTAGATAACGGGGTTTCTACTGAACACATCTTACAACGTGGATAGAGTGGTCCCTGACTCTTCCCCTCCCAAGTCGCCCCTCCCAGTTTCCATGGCCACCCCTATCTGCATGGCCCACCTAGTTCTTTTCCTCAAGAGTGCTGGGGCTTTCGGGAATCACCACACCCAGAACACGCCCCAAGGCCACTGGGCAGCCCAACCCACCCCAGGGCACAGGGAGGGAAGCCACAAGGGGCCCTGTGCACAAGCGTGCTGGTGTAATGTGAGCTCTTCTTTCCAAACTGCCACCTTCTTACCTGACTTCTTGCCTGTTCGCTTACACAACTGGTGTTGCATTCCAGGCACACAGAAGAAGGAACACAGACTTTAGAATGTTAATAGTATTGCCTTCCCTGTGGTTTTATTGCTTTTTTAAATTCCAACATTCCTTTCAGTTTACAAAGGTGGGATTCTATCCAGAGGTCAGCAAACTTTTCCCATAAAGGGCTGCTGTGCTGTGCTTAATCACTCAGTCATGTCTAACTCTTTGCAACCCCATGAACTGTTGCCCACCAGGCTTCTCTGTCCAGGGTGATTCTCCAGGCAAGAATACTAGAGTGGGTTGCCATGCCCTCCTCCAGGGAATCTTCCCAACCCAGGGATTGAACCCAGGTCTCCCGCATTGCAGACGGATTCTTTACCACCTGAGCCACCAGGGAAGCCCACGAATACTGATGTGGGCAGCCTATCCCTTCTCCAAGGGATCTTCCAGGAATTGAACTGGGGTCTTCTACACTGCAGGTGGATTCTTTACCAGCTGAGCTATCAGGTAAACCCCATAAAGGGCTAGATAGAAATATTTTGAGGTTTGTGCATCAAAGAATCTTTGCAGCAGCCACTCACTCTGCTGCAGTGGCTGCAAAGTTGCCTTAGACAATGTAGAAGTCAATGGGTGTGGCTGTGTGTCAATAAAACTTTATTTAAAAACAGGCAGCATGCTGAATTTGGTTTATGGACTGAAACTTGTGTCAACAGCAAGAGTTCTTAACTGAGCGAGGGATTGGTAAAAGCCTGTGAAAGTATTTGCACATTTTAGGTATGCAGTTTTCTGGACAGAGGAACCATAGTTTCCCTCGGATGTCAAAGACATTTTGAACATTAACTTTAAGAAACATTGTTACAGAGAAGTGGCCTCTTCTGGGTCCCCATAGCATTTCATTAAAAAAATTTTTAATTTAAAAAATTTAAAAAAATTTCATCTTTTATTTTGAAATAACTAGATTCATGGGAATTTACAAAGGTAATCCAAAGAGATTCTGGGTCCCCTTCACCTGGTGTTCCCCAATGGTTCCATCTCACATAATTATAGAAAGTATCAAAACCTAACTTTGGTGCTCTGTGTGAATATAGACCCATGTCACTTTATCACACGTGTGGATTTATGTAACCACTACTGTAATTAACTACTGATCTGTTTTCCATCTCAGTAGTTTTTCCTTTCATGAGTGACCTTTGGAGATTGGCCTTTATCAGTCAGCCTAGCACCCTTGAGTTCCATTCAAGTTGTGTGTGTCTTGTTGCCTTGTTCCTTTTTCTTGCTGAGGAGTGTTCCTTGGTATGAGGGACATTTTAATTATTTCCAGATTTTGTTTAACTAGAGACAAAAACTGCCATGAGCAATTGTGTATGGCATTTTGTGTGGATGTATGTTTTCCTTTCTCTGGGATAAATACCTAGGAGGGCAATTGCTGAGTGATATTGTAAGCACACGTTTAGTTTTTAAAGAAACCATCAAACTATTTCCCAGTTAATCATTTATTTTTTAAACCAGCATGAGCATGCCACAGATCAGCACATGGAAAAGTAAAAATGCAAGAATTGCAGAAAAAGTAAAATCTTTCTAGTCATTCCTGTGCACTGCAGTCCCGTGCTCCCCCCAGATCATTAGTTAGATGCACATCCTATTATTTCTACATGCTGCTGCTAAGTCACTTCAGTCGTGTCCGACTCTGTGTGACCCCATAGACGGCAGCACATGAGGCTCCGCCGTCCCTGGGATTCTCCAGGCAAGAACACTGGAGTGGGTTGCCATTTCCTTCTCCAATGCTTGAAAGTGAAAAGTGAAAGTGAAGTCGCTCAGTCATGTCCAACCCTCATCGACCCCATGAACTGCAGCCTTCCAGACTCCTCTGCCCACGGGATTTTCCAGGCAAGAGTACTGGAGTGGGGTGCCATTGCCTTCTACATCCTTATTCTACATCCTTATTCCAAAACTCACCTTAGCCCTTCACCATGAAGGTCTTTATATGGAGTAGCTATATATCATTTTCACTCTTTTTCAACTGATGAGTTGATATACCATAGTTTATTGAAGCATTCCTCACATACAAGGACTTTGGTTATTTCCAATTTTTGCTCTCATCAGCAAATGATGCAATGAATACCTCCGAGATGAATCTGTATACACTTCAGTGTTTCTCAAAAATAGACACCTAGTGGTGAAACTGTTGGGTCCAGATGTGCACATTTCTAATATGAGCACAGACACTGCCAAGCTGCTTTTTAAAGACTAAACCAATCCACTCATGCATGCCAGCAATGCAGAAAGTTCTTTCATATCCTCATCCACACTTGATATTTTCAATTTTATTTTTATTAATTTTATTAGTTAATCTGAAGAGTGAAAATATTTCATTATTATTTCCCTAACAGTGAGGATATACACCTTTATATATATATAAAACCTAACCATTTTTTAAAGCTATTTCTATAAATAACTTTGTATTCTTGAACCATTTTTTCTATGGTCTGTCTAAAGGATTATCATTTCTTTATTGACTTTTAGTAGCTTTTAGTTTATTTTGGATATTAGCCCTTTAATATTTTATAGGCAAATATTTCCCCGAATCTGTCACTCATCCATTAAATTTACTTTTGGGGTGTGTTAAACAGCTAGCCTCATTTAATTTAGCCTTGTTTTGTGTAGTCACATCAATCCATCAGTCATCCACTTTATGTCTCTTGGATTATGCTTTTGCCTAATAAGTCCTCCTTATTTCAAATTGTGGAAATATATTTTTTCTGCTAACTGTTGGAGCTGATGCTAGATGCTCCAGCCAGCACATTAAGTCTAGAACCTGGAGTAAGAGCACTCATATCAGTAAATCTTACCTGACTCATTATTATGTTTCATCCTCCTGGACCTTGTATCTTTACAATTCACTCCTAAACTTGTAGCCAGATTTCTGCTGATTTAAATGATAAAATCTTGACATTCTTTTTATATGTAAGCTATTTCTTTCCTAGACAGACTTTTTGTTTCTCCCTTGAGATATTCTAGAACCTACTCTGGAAATATCTGGTCCAGAGGAGTACTGGCATCCCCTCTTAAGGTACCTATGTAAGATGAGGTCGTTAGAAGTGTTCAAGCAAGTGAAGATTGCAGGGCCTCATCCTAGAGGCAGCTTTTCATACAGCAGTACGACAGACCCCATTTGGTTACAGATCGAGGTTAATATTATCCAAAGAGAAGTAAGGTTGACATGTATAGGCTTTGTGGTGAGAGCAGAAATCTCTGATTCTTGCCTTTTTATGGTCAAAGCAAACTAGAGCAGCTCTCTCTTCTTAATTTAGTGGAGTGTCTAGTTTCTTGACTTCAATGTAAATCATCTTTTCTTTGTTTTTTCCTGACCTGCAATAACAAAACAAAAAAGGAGAGAGGAAAAAGAGATTATGAGGAACTGAAAATCAAGATAAAGTGGATAATGGAAGAATGGAGCAACAAATGAGTATGAGCTTTGTCCAGGATCAGTCTTGCCAAGTGTTCCTTGTGGTGATGCTCAAAAAGGAAATGGACAGAGCATTGTGAGCAGCTAATGTGGATGGAGTCTTTCCTAAAATGCTCTCTTAGGAGTGGGACTGGCCCACATTCTTTATTCAAGGTGTTTCCCTCCTCTCTGTAATAGAGAACATAGTAGATATCTAAATTTGATTTTCTGTCACTTAGATGAATGCAAAATATAGACACTGCTATCATCTGCTCTGCAAATAGGACTTGAGAAACCATTTTACCAAAGATTATTGCTTTTCAGTAAAAGTAAGGAGCAAATAAAAAGTAATTCAGAAATTTTTTCAAATTGCAACTTTTCTCAGTCATCTTGTCTTTGTGAATATGAGGATCTTGCTGACACTGATGTAAAAATGCTGCTTTCTTCACTCTGCTGTTCCCAGCCACACCCTCTTGGCATGTTTGTGTTTATAATACTGAAATCCAGGTTGGGGCTGCTCCTGGGTCCCCCAACTCCTCATAGAATGCCCCCCACCTGGGGGGGCTTAGTCTTGCCTCAGTCTCTGGATCCATCTGAGATAGAGAGAGGAACAGAGCTCGCCTGAATCCAGGTGGCTCTGGAGTCCTGTCAGACTCCAGATGCAGGGGCCCAAGCTCAACAACCAAGCTCCAAGGGCCTCCTTGTCAACAGTGGCAACAACAAAAATGATAGCTGCAGCAGCAACAGAAGCAACAGCAGCAACAACAGCAGTAACAGAAACAACAGCAGCAGCAACAGCAACAGCAGCAGCAGTAACAACAGGAACAACAGCAGCAACAACAGCAGTAACAACAACAGCAGCAACAAACGCATCAGCAGTAGCAGTAACAGCCACAGCAGCAACAAAAACAGCAGCAGCAAAAACAGCAGCAACAACAACAGCAGCAACACCACCAACAGCAGCAACAGCAGTAGCAACAACAGCAGCAGTAGCAGCAACAACAGCAGCAGCATCAAAAGCAACAGCAGCAACAACAGCAACAGCAGCAGCAGTAACAGTAAAAACAGCAACAGCAGCAACAATAGCAGTAGGAATAACAGCAGCAACAAAAACAGCAGCAGCAACAACAGCAACAGAAGCAACAACAGCAACAGTGACAACAACAGCAGGAGAAACAACAGCAACAGCACCAACAACATCAGCAGCAGCAACAGCACCAACAACAGCAACAGCATCAACAGCAGTAACAACAGCAACAGTAACAGAAACAACGGCAACAATAGCAATAGCAGCAACATCAACAGCAGCAGCAATAGCAGCAACAACAGCAGCAGCAGTAGCAGAAACAAGCAACAACAGCAACTACAGCAAGAGCAGTAACAACAGAAACAACAGCAACAACAGAAATAACAGCAACAGCAAGAGCAACAGCAGTAATAGTAACAACAGCAGCAGTAACAGCAGCAGAAATAGTAACAGCAACAACAGCAGCCGCAAAAGCTATTGTTGCTGCAACAACAACAGCAGCAAAGCAGCAACAACAATCGCAGGAGCAGCAGCAGCAGGAACAGCCAGGGTGCTGGTTACTGAAGGCAGCCCTGCACCTTGCACACCTCATCCCTCTCGTGAGCTCAGCCCTCTGGGGTGAGATGTGTCCATGAACCCTGGCCTTGGGCTGCCAGGATTAAAACCTTGGCTTTGTTACTTACTGACTTTGGGCAAATCTCTCTTTTTTATTCTGTTGTCAAATGGGGTTAATAATACTACCTACTGCCTACGGTTGTTGCAAGGATTAAATGAGGTGATACAGGAGAAGGGCTTGCAAAGCACTAGATGAAAGCTCTCAGGACATGTAAGCTATTGCAGCTCAATTTTACAGGAAAGGAAACAGGCTGAAGGGGTGAAATAGGTGTATGTTAGTAAGTCAGAAGGCTCTCTGTACCTAGGATGGGCTCAGGGACTGAATAACTTGAGTGGTGGTGCAGTTCCTGTCCTCCCTGGTCTTGCCCATGCTCACTCAGTGCCTGGGACACTCTATCTGGGTCGGCTCTCCACACCTAGTGAGAAGCGTGCCTGACCCCAGGTGCCGACTACAGTTGCCCCCTCTCCTGGGTGCCTCTACCTCCCACCAGCTGGCCCCTCCTCATCTTTCTCTGCATGGGAGCCTCCACCTAATTCAGCTTCAGTCTCCATATTCTCACACACTCCTCCTGTCACGCTCTGAACCCTACTCATCTCTCTTCTGTCTTTGAAAGGTGAACTGGGTTACACAATAGGATAGAAAAGTGCAAATCTTCATAGATGTATTTGCAGATGGCATAGTTAGAAAGAATATAAAATAACAATAGGAATAATATTGCAAAATATCTCTTTAGCCTACTTTGAGCCAGTCTGATGAAAACGGAAAATTCTTTCAAGTACAGGTATATCGGTGTATCACTGAGCTTCACTTCCCTGTCTCAAAACCATTCCGCGTATATTTAAAAATTTGATTTCCAATAAACCATCTGAGTACCTATTTTATTGTTTTGTAAAACAGCTGTGAAAACTTCTATGAATAGTCTTGGTGGTTACTGAACATTTACTAACAGCCAGCCAGGCACTTTACATGCGTTATCCGCCCACCAGGCTCCTCTGTCCATGTGATTTCCCAGGCAAGAATACTGAAGTGGGTTGCCATTTCCTTCTCCAGGGGATCTTCCCGCCTCAGGGATCAAACCCACATCTTCTGTGTTGCACGTGGATTTTTTTACCTGCTGAGCCATCAGGGAAGTCCCATTTAATCATTACAAAAATTCAATGAATAGGAACTCTTGTTCCATTGACAGATGAAAAATTGAGCCCTAGTGGAGAGAAGATAACATGATAGGAAATATGAGGACCCATAGCCCAGCAGGACCCTATGAAGCCTTTCCAGAATAGACACCCACCCATGACCTCCATTTGCCTTTGTCTGTAGAAAAACTTTAGTCAAAGAATAAATTTAATCAGAGAAGTGAGAAAATGCAGAAAAAAAGGAAAACAGCCAAGCAAGACAAAATAATACTTTAACCATTAAATAAAGTCAAGGGCTATAGATAATATTCTGAGCCATGTCCTTTGAGCTGTTTTGCAGATACTGAAACCCTACCAGAAGGAAGAAACTACCTATGCTGCCCATAAACTCTAGACCCCAGACTGGTTGGAACCAGAAGGTTGATGATGCTGACTCCCAAGTACCTCACCACCAACCAATCAGAAGAATATCCATGAGATGGTCACACACCCCATAACCCCCTTCCCTCACCTTGTTTTATAAACGTTTCCTTGAAAATCTTCAGGAAGGTTGGGTCTTTTAAGCACTAGCTGCCCTGGACTCTTTGCTTGGCACCTGCAAAAAGAGCTATTCTTTTCTACTTTACCCCAAAACTCTGTCTCTGAGATTCAATTGAGTCAGTGCACAGAGGCTGGGTTCTGGCATCAGCCCTGGCCTGTTCCTCGCCATCACATGTTGCTGCCTTGCTGACACTGGAACTGGCAGGGGAAAACCTAGGGGCGCCCCACATAGGGGTGCTGTAGAAGGAGCTCTGCATTTATTTCACAAATATTTGGAGAGCGCCTGCTCTCTGTGTGCAGGGACTATGCTTAGCTCTAGGGACATGACCATAACCGATGTAGAATTTCTGTCCTCCAGGAGAGGCACTCATGTGCACGGTAAGATGCATTGGACAAGATCTGTGGGGGTTGGTTGATCAAGATCAAGGCTCTCAAACTCAAAGGTCCACACTCACCAGATGGAAAACAGAAGTGTTCTAGGCACCAAGCATAGGGAAGGCAGGCCTGTGGCTGGCTCCCCAGGCATGCCCTTCAAAGAGCAGTGCTGTCACCGCTCAGCTCCTCCAAACTGTCAGCAGGAGGAAACTGCCTGCTCAGTGTTTCCCAATTCTCTGATTTAAAACAATGAAACAGATTCTGGAAATTCAGTTTATGTGGAATTTCCCACTTAAAAAAATTACATGGGCCAGGCAAGGCTCTTGAGAGCCCGGTGTCCCATCAACTGCTAGGGTATGACCTCTGGCTGAATTCAAAGCCTCTTCCAAGTTCTAGGAAAAGCCTCAGACCACTGTGACTCTTCTGCTATGACCTTTGCCCAAGTACTGAATATGTGAAATGTGAAGGGTTTGTAGCATGGGTACAATTCAGCTCAGTTCATGGCATCAGTGGGCTGAAAATGGACTATGGATAAAACAGTTATAGCTAAGCATGTCACAGAAACAGATTCATGGGGGGGTGTGTCACAAATGTTTCTCTGTATGTAGATTTGTTTTAAATTGTTTTATCTATTCATTTTTGATTGCACTGGGTCTTTGTTGCTGTGCTTGGGCTTTCTCCACTTGCGGCCAGCGATGGCAGCTCTCTAGCTGCGGTCCGAGGGGCTTCTCGCTGAGGTGGCTTCTCTTGCTGTGGAGCACAGGCTCTAGGCCCACGGGCTTCAGTAGTTGCTCCGTGCAGGCTTCGGTGGTGGGGGTCTCCTGGCTCTCGGGCATGGGGGCTTCCGTAGCTGTGGTACACGGGCTCCGTAGTTGTGGCTCATTGGCCCTAGAGGGTGCATCTTCAGTAGTTGTGGTCCACAGGCTTAGTTGCTCTGTGGCAAGTGGAATCCTCCTGGACCAGGGATTGAACCTGTGTCCCTTGCACTGGCAGGCGGATTCTTATCCACTGTACCAACCAAAAGGGAAGTCTCTGTTTTTGATTTTTTAAGGTTACTTTTAAAATAGAATTGTATGTGTTCAGAAATTGCAAAAAGTATGCACTGAAGAGTCTCCCTTCCACTTATATCCCATAGCCATCTAATTCCATAGATGATCAATGTTACGCATGTGCTTCCAGAGATAAAGTAAATTGCATATATAATTTATATTTATGTTTAATATATATTTAAGTTTCACATACATGTATTTTGCTCTTTGTACCCAAATGATTATATGCCTTTCTATGTTTTGCTTTTTTTCCCCATTAATAATACATCTGGGAAAATTTCCTTATCAGTGTATATATATCAAGGTGCCTTGTTCTTTTTAATAACCATGGAGAATTTTACTGAATGACATATCATAATTTACCTAACTGGTCTCCCAGTCGATCGACGTTTATGTTGTACTCACTCTTTTGATACATAAAAATTGCTTTAATGAATAATCTTGTACAAACACCATTTTACACACATAAATTTCTACAAGTATGGAATTGCTGTATATGAAAGTGAACACATATACAATTTTGATACTGTTGTCATACTGCCCATCAAAAAGATTTTAAGGACACTGCCTGTCTATCCACATCTTTTACCAACACAGTACAGTTGATCCTTAAACACACAAGTTTGAACTGCATGTGCCCACTTACATGTGGATTTTTTTCTATAAAAGAAGTTGTAAATTTTTTGGCAGTTTGTGACAATTTGAAAAACTCTCAGATGAAACATGTAGCCTAGAAATTTTGAAAAAACTAAGAAAAAGTTAAGTACATCATGAATGCATAAAGTATATGCAGGCATTAGTCTGGGCTTTCCTGGTGGCTCAATAGTAAAGAATCCATCTACAGGGCAGGAGGCGCTGGTTCGATCCCTAGGTCGGGAAGATGCCCTGGAGGAGGGCATGGCAACCCACTCCAGTATTCCTGCCTGGAGAATCCCATGGACAGAGGAGCCTGGAGAAATGCAGTGTTGCAAGGAGTCACACATGACTGAGGCAACTGAGCACGCATGCACGCACAGACTTTAGTCTATCCCTACATAGGCATAAGGTGAGTGATATTTAATACAAAATTAATTAATAATGTATTCATTTTCTTATTGTTTTATAATTTTGCTTTCAAAGAATTACATTATCTTACATTATGCCTCTCTTGATCGTACTGGAGAACCTGCTTATCATCACAGGTAAGTGTTTTTTTTTTTTTTTTTTAATGTAACAAATGTTTCCAATACTGTATTATGAAATATGACTGTAATACCCTATGGCACAAATGTTTCATATTAATGCATCCATTCGTGTATAGGCTAGGCTGCTGTGAGCAGCGGAGGGCAATAGCATCAGTTGATTACAGTAGGCAGCCATAAAGCAACCACATAGATACCGCTTCGGTATCAGTGCATGAATCACTGCATGGCGGCCCAGATTCAGTCTCTAAGTCATGTCTGACTCGCAACCCTGCCAGGCTCCTCTGTCGATAGGAATTCCCCGGCAAGAACACTGGAGTGAGTTGCCATTTCCTCCTCCAGGGGATCTTCCCGACCCAGGGATCACACCTGGGTCTCCTGCACTGGCAGGTGGAATTTTTTTTTTTCTTTTTTACCACTGAGCCACCTGGGAAGCCCGTGAATCATTATATCTGTAAATAAATATGGGTTTCTTTTTTACATTATCTTTTCATTTTTGTGGAGAAGGCAATGGCACCCCACTCCAGTACTCCTGCCTGGAAAATCCCATGGACGGAGGAGCCTGGTAGGCTGCAATCCATGGGGTCGCCAAGAGTCGGAAACAACTGAGCGACTTCCCGTTCACTTTTCACTTTCATACACTGGAGAAGGAAATGGCAGCCCACTCCAGTGTTCTTGCCTGGAGAATCCCAGGGATGGGGGAGCCTGGTGGGCTGCCGTCTATGGGGTCGCACAGAGTCAGACACGACTGAAGTGACTTAGCAGCAGTTTCATTTTTGATGTCACTTGTTATTAATACACGTAAAACCTAGTGTTTTCTTTTTAATTTATTTATTTAGTTTTGGCTGTGCTGGGTCTTCCTTGCTGCGTGGGCTTTTCTCTAGCTTTGGCGCGCAGGGACTGCTCTCCTTTGTGGTGCGTGGGCTTCTCATTGCGGTGACTCCTCTCTTTGGGGAGCACGGGCTCTAGGGCGTGCAGGCTTCAGGATTTGTGGCACGTGGGCTCAGAAGTCGTGGTCCCCAGGCTCTAGAGCACAGGCTCAATAGTTGTGGCGCATGGGCTTGGTGGCCTGTGGCCCGTGGCATCTTCCCAGATCAGGGATTGAACCCATGTCTCCTGCATCGGCAGGCCACTTCTTTACCACTGAGCCATCAGGGAAGTCCTACAGTGTTTCGTATCATATAGGAAAGTGTTCATGTAGGTGCTGATAGATGATTTGTCTTATAAACAGATGATGTAAATTTATAAATTTACAGAATTGATAAACAAGGTGGGTGCTAAGCTGCTTCAGTCGTGTCTGAGTCTGTGCAACCCTATGGACTGCAGCCTGTCAGGCTCCTCTATCCATGGGATTCTCCAGGCAAGCATATTGGAGCGGGCTGCCATGCCCTCCTCCAGGGAATCTCCCAGACCCGGGGATCGGACCTGCATCTCTCACGTCTCCTGCATTGGCAGGCATGTTCTTTACCACTAATGCCACCCGAGAAGCCTGAAAACACGGCATAGCACTGTAAATGTATTTTATTTTCCTTATGATTTTCTTAATAACATTTTCTTTTCTATAGATTCCTGTAGGAACACAGTATATGATACATACAACATACGAGATATGTCTGAACTGCCCTATGTGATTCATAAGCTTCTGATTATTAGTGGTTGGGGCTTCCCTCATAGCTCAGTCGGTAAAGAATCTGCCTGCAGTGCAGGAAACCTGGGTTCGATTCCTGGGTCGGAAAGATCCTCTGGAGAAGGAAATGGCAACCCACTCCAGTATTCTTGCCTGGAAAATCTCATGGACAGAGGAGCCTGGTGGACGGCAGTCCATGGGGTCGCAAAGAGTCGGGCACGACTGGGTGACTAACACTTACGTACTTATTAGCAGTTAAGTTTTGGGGGAATTGAAAGTAAGTGGATTTTGATTGCATAGGCGGTTGACACCCTTCACTCCTGTGCCGTTCAAGGGTCCACTGGATGTTTTCAAGCAATTGGATCTTTGACAATCCCAGGGAATTATAGTGCAGGGTAACTTTGCAATTCTCTTACTATGAAGGAGATTGGGCTTATTAATATATTTTAGAGCTGTTTTTTTTTTCTTCTTTTCACTAAATTATGTATTCAAGTCCTTTGTCCATTTTCTCCTACTGAGTGATTTTTCGTATGAATTTGTTAGTACTCTTTATACATGAGGAAAATTAGCCCTTTTTGGAGGAGTAAACATTTTCTCTAAGTTTGCTTATCTTTTTTTAGCTTATGGAAGTTTTTCAACACAGTTTTGAATTTTTTTGAAGGTGAACTTTTTTTCCTAATGGGTCCTGGATATTTTTGGTCAGATTTTAAAAGTCTTCCTCACTGTGAAAGGGTAAAGGTCTTCTCCTATAATATCTTCATTCTCTTTTACTGTTTCTTTGTTGGTACATTTTAATCTTTGATTTCATTTGAATTGATCTCCGTGTACAGTGTGAGGGATAGATTCAACCTCATCTTTCTTTCCAGCCAGCTACAGAGTTTTCCCCAAACATGTATGGAATAGTTCATGAAGAAATCTCAACTCCCTACCTCTTCATGTTCTCAACTTCCTCAATGGTCTCAGGCAAAGTCCTCCCTTTGGTTTCTGGGAGCAACAGCACCAGTCCTCCAGCAATCAGGCCAACCACAGCTGAAAGCCAAACAGGCAAAGATCACATTCAGGGTTGATGCATGCCCTTTCTGTAATTAGAGCTCCCCTTCTTTCTTAAAAATTTTTTTTGATGATTTCCTATACTTACAGATTCCTTTGCCATCTCAGACTGCCCTCCCTGTTCCCCATCATAAATATTTCGCCCGTTCCAAACTCCGCTGAATTACAATTCCTTATAGGGAAATGAAATACTTCGCATTTTGAGTCAAAGTTATTCTAGGCTAGAGGACATTGCCATGATATTAAGATAGTTTAGAGTTAGAAAATAACTCTGAAAAAAAAAAACAATGCTAAGAAAAGAAAGAATATAGCCTTGCCAACATAAAGCACTTAGTAATGAAAATGAGTTAGAAACTTGGATTGTTACTAGCAAATAAAAGTAATGAATCACATTATTACTTCATAACAGCATTAAATGGTATAGCCAGGCTTTTAATTTTATTTTTATTTATTGTTGCTTTTTATTTTTTATTTTACTGAAGTATAGTTGATCTACAATGTTGTGTTAATTTCAGGCATACAGCAAAGTGATTCATATATATTCTTTTTAATATATATAGCTTTTTAAATGTATACATTTTTATATAGTCTTTTTATGTATATATATAGTATCTTTATGTATGTATTACATATATCTATATATAGACTTTAAATGTATATAGATGTATATGTGTGTGTATATACATAAAAATACCATGTATATATATACTTAAATATACATAAAAAGAATATATATACACACAAAAATACATATATACACACAGAATATATATATATATACATGCGTACACACACACAAACACACGTGCTATGCTGTGCTTAGTCACTCAGTTATGTCCAACTCTTTGTGATCCCATGGACTATAACCCACCAGGCTCTTCTGTCCACGGGATTCTCCAGGCAAGAATCCTGGAGCGGGTGGCCATGCCCTCCTCCAGGGGCTCTTCCCAAACCAGGGGCTGAACCCAGGTCTCCCGCATTGCAGGCAGATTCTTTATGATCTGAGCCCCCAGGGAAGCCCATGAATACTGGCGTGGGCAGCCTATCCCTCCTCCAGGGGTTCTTCCTGACCCAGCAATCGAACCAGGGTACATCTTTATATATTTTCTATCATAGAATGCAAGAAGTAGGATATGGGTTTTTCACTATTTGGGGGTTTCAAAAAAATGCCTGCTGGACTCCATTTTCTGCAGCCTTAAAACTGAAATAGAAATACAGGCCTCCAGTGCACTGGTTCAGGGCACCGGCTGTAGCTCTGGGCACCAGGGTGCTGACACCCTGAGTGCTGACTCCCCGAGCACTGGTCTTAGAGCCCCGAGAAGTTGCATGATCTCCCAATACTCCATGCACCTTTGCAGAACGTGGGATGGTGTCTCCACCTCAAATGCTTGTTATGAGGCTGAAATGAGTTCATATTTGTTAGGTGCTTAGAAAAGTGCCTGGCCCATGGCATGAACTTTTCCAATGTATTTGTGTGTTGGTTTTCAAGCTTCTAGATGACCATTTCCGGTTATTACTAGAGCACAATTTGCAGACCATTATTGTGTGAAAAGAGAAAGAAAAAGTGTAAAACTGCTCACTTTGCTTCCTGCTAGCTATTAAAAGCTGGGGAGAGAAGGAAACTACCAGCCATATAAAATTGGGAATTGTCTCCTTCCCAGGTGGTTCTAGTGGTAAAGAACCTGCCTGCCAATGCAGGAGACACAAGAGACGTGGGTTCGATCCCTGGGTCAGGAAGATGCCCTGGAGAAAAGGATGGCTACCCACTCCAGCAGTCTCACCTGGAGAATCCCCTGGACAGAGCAGCCTGGCGGGCTATATATAGTTCATGGGGTCACAACTAGTTGGACACGACTGAGCCACTAACACTTTGCTTACTTCAAATTTGAAATGCAGTTAAAATCCTTTATCTTTTTGACTGACAGGCAGGGCCCAAAGGAGGGTCTAGGTCTGGGGAGTTCCTCTGGGTCTGGACTTTGCATATTTCTGTTGTTAAGTGGTACTAACAGAAACAAAATAGATACTAAGGAGTATCTATTTTCTACCCAGAAATATCCCACAAATCCGGGGACCACTCATTGCCAACCTAGGGGAGTGGCTGAGGTTGGAGTGTAAGGAAGAGACCAGAACGTGCTCCCCAAATGGAAAGGGGGTCCTGGGGTCAGGCCCCTCGGCCAGTACTGGGGGAGGAAGGAGTCTGGGCCCAGGGCTCCCAGCCACTCTGCCTACCTCGGGATAGAGACCTCATGTTCTATCAACTTGGCCATCTTGTTGTTATTAAGTTGGAACATGGAAACATTCGTCAGGTCTCTTTCGAGGGTGAGTTCTCTCAACGCTTTGGAGTTTTTGCTGATAAATCTACAATAGTGGAAGCTTCTGCCCTCACAAGTCCCTCGAGCAGAAGGAATGAGCAGAGACACGTGGGTGTGACAACACGCGGGATTGGGGGAAAGCCACTTGCTGTCCCCCTGCTGTCGTCTGAGACAGTCTTCCCCTGCCTCCCCCAGACTGTCTTGTATGCCTGTGGGGAAAGCGGTCCATTTCTGTCAAATTAAAACAAAGACTCAAAAGGAGTCTTAAAGAAGACAGGAGTGGGTGCATGGAGACCCCGGGGGCTGACACATTGAGAGGGTGAAATTACGTGTGTGGATCTGGAGCCGTGTCTGCCGGGATGCCCAGGAGGGCACCTGTCCCTCTGTCTGCCGCTGGGGGAAGAGGCAGTGGATACTGGGTGAATGGAACCTCCCAGGATCCCAGCCCTTCTCAGTCTGCAGACTTAGGGTTCCGGATGTGGTGATGATTAGGTTAATCCCTCCCGTTCTCTCCTGCAGCTGGTCTGGGAAGGGTGGACTCAGCACCCTTCAGGGTGGACCTCCTTCAGGGTCAGCCGGCAGGAGTGCCCTAGCTCCTTCAATCTAATAGCTGAGGAACCTGAGGACGGGGCACCAGCACCCCCACAGGTGTTCCTGTCATGCTAACGCGTTTTCTTTCTTTCTTAAAACATGCATTTATTTGGCTGCACTGGGCCTCCATTGCAACATGCAGGATCTTACAGTTGCAACATGTGGGATCTAGTTCCCTGATCGGGGATCAAAGCCGGGCCCCCTGGATTCGAGCACGGAGTCTTAGCCACTGGGCCGCCAGGGAATTCTGCTTTTCCCAGTCTTGGTCTTTATTCCCCGGGTGTTGAAATTGCCCTCCGCAAAATTTTAACTGCTTCTTTTGAAGTAAGGAAGTAAAGAGAGTTTAGATTTTCCAATGTCTGGGCCTAGAGGAGATAGAAAGATTGAGTTCCTGGACAAGGAGGCAGATATCAGTGAGGGGAGAGGGTCTTTTTCAACGAAACCCCCACCTCACTCGCCCTGGACTTTGTGTCTCTACGGGCGTGAGTCCTCGTGGGTTCCCAGGCTTGAGTGTTAGCGGCTGCTAATGCTGTTAGTAACACTAGTGTTGCCACACTGACAGTAGTACCAATGACTAGTCACATTTAGTAGTTACTTGCAAGGAGAGCACTAGTTTGGAGGTAGAAACATGGAGACCCCTAAAAGACAGGTTTTCCTTTGGACATCTCTGAGGGTTTCTTACCGAAAACCACCAGGGGGAGCTCGTGCCAGATGTCGGTGAGCCTGTAGACCAGGAAGGGGGTGAGGATGCCCCCGATGTCACACATGGAGGAGCAGACGAGGACCCCGAGGTTCCTGAAACGCGGGACACCCGTGTTTTCTTCTGCTTATCACAGCGCCGTAGTTATCTCCCACCCCCCGCCTTAAATAACTCCCCCAATCATTAAACCAGGTGCAAGCTGAAAGTCTTCACGGAAATGATACATAATGCCATTCGTGTTCTGCTGAACTTGTTTTACATTAACTTTCTCGAAGATGTCTCACCGGGGGCGGGGGCAATTTTGGATTTGTACTTTCATCACCGTCTGCGCTCGCTCTGCTCTGCCACCCTGCGTGGGCTGTTCTCCCGCCTGCGGCCATCCGTCATCCCCCGCCATGCAATGGCTGCCGTTCTCCCCACGTGGTTCCTCTGTTTTACCCCAGCCCGGGAGTGTGAGGTGTGACCTGCCTACTGCCTTGACATGCTCTCATCCTCTGGAAAAGGAAGGTGCCTTCCCTAGAGACACCAAGTGCAGGAGGCCAGAAAGAGAAAGGCAAATACGGTATGATGTCACCTATATGTGGAATCTAAAATGTGACACAAATGAGCTTATCTACAAAACAGAAGCAGACTCACAGACACAGATGCCAGACTTGCGGGTGCCAAGGAGCACGGGAAGGCGTGAGAGCGCTGGACTGGGGCTTTGGGGTTAGCAGAGATAAAACTATTCTATACAGGATGGATCAGCCACAAGGTCCTACTGTATAGCACAGGGAACTGGACTCAACATCCTGTGATAAATTGTAGTGGAGAAGAATACGTAAAAGAATGCATATATGCATGTATAACCAAATCATTTTGCTGTACAGTAGAAATTGACACACCGCTGTAAATCAACTGTACATCAATGAAATAAATTTCTTAAAAAAGGTGAGTTGTCCTCTGTTGGCACCTGGGGTCATTCTCACCAGTAAACAGATGTCCCAGCTGCCCTCCTCGCGCTGAGGGGGACGCACGCACCTGATGAACGTGGGGTACAGTTCTGCGTTGACCAGGCAGACCATCTCATAGGCCATTGTGATCCCCATCCGACCCAGGCAAGCAGCCGTAACTCTTAGCCAGTGTAGATCTGAGGGGAAAACACATGGCTGACACGTGCTGCGCAGGCTCCCGGGTCGCCCAGCGGGGCTCAGGGGCAGAGAGGAGGGGCAAGGAGATGGTGCATCCACTAGAACGGGACAAGAGTGCACCATCGGTGTTTCTGCAGACTCAGGGCGGCTCTGCAAAATCTGCGGCGTCTGCTTGTGTTAGCCTCACGGTTCTAACACACTCCTCACTTTAGACCTCAGTCGTTAATGACACCTGAATGACACTCGCTTCCAAAGTTCCACCAACTTTCGTCTATAGAAGGGACCCAGAAGAAAGAGCCTGCTCTCTGTGCTGGCCCAGCTGGATGGCCCACGGCATGGATCCTCCTAGCCTCTCTTGTATTATGTCAGAGAACCGACTCATTGCAACCCCATGGACTGTAGCCTATCAGGCTCCTCCGTCCGTAGGATTTTCCAAGCAAGAGGACTGGGGTGGGTTGCTACGTCCTTCTCCAGGGGAACTTCCCAACCCAGGGATCGAACCCAGGTCTCCTGCATCACAGGCAGATGCTTTACCATCTGAGCCACCAGGGAAGCCCAACTCAGAGAACCAGTGGCTGTGATTATATCGCATCAGGCCATCAGAGGGTGCCGTGGCTCTTATAGGCAGAGTTGCCATATGCGTTCACTCAGGAAAGTCCCAGATATTTCATTCATTCTTCCCAAATAGACTTCCATGCTGAAAAACATGGTCTTCCTATCAAAGGGCTATGCTTCCCGCTTCCTCCCCCTGCCCTCGCCCCTGGCCCCTTCTTAGGGCCTTGGCAGATAAGACCCCAGCTTGGCCGGGCACTTACCCTCAGGGATGAAAACCGAGGCTAGACAGGCTGCCCCCGCCACCATATTTGATATGGCCCATGGATAACGGCGACCTATGCGGTCAATGGTGAGGATGATGAGGAAGGCGGCAGGGAACTCGACCAGGGCAGAGTAGAAGAAGTCCAGGTAGATGTTGCTCCCTGCAAGGCCCATGTGCATGATGAGGCCCTGGTAGAGAACAGAGCTCGTGAACCTGAGCAAAGAGGAGAGCTCAGATCAAGACAAGCACCGAGAGCAAGCCACCAAAAGCTTGACTGTGGGACCCCTTTCTTTGTCATCTCATTATTGCTTTTCCCTCCATTCCACTGCGCTTACACCATCTGACCCATTATGGCGACTGGCTGTAACCGCAGAGTCTAGAAAGGACAAGAATTAGGCTAACATTCCCTGGCCAAACTGAAAGGCGAGAAGCAATGTCTTAGTGGAAGGATTTATTTAGTAAAACTGTTTCAGGTTATTAGTGGTTGTTAATCTTTTCTCTTCCTGGTCTTCTGAAGTGAAGTGAAGTCGCTCAGTCGTCTCCGACTCTTTGCGACCCCATAGACTGTAGCCTATCAGGCTCCTCCATCCATGGGATTTCCCAGGCAAGAGTGCTGGAGTGGATTGCCATTTCCTTCTCCATTCTGGTCTTCTAATGACTACTTAATCCAAACATAAGGAACACAGGAGACCAAGTGGGAACCAAATTCCCAAATGGATACAGCCCCACTTTTGATGATTTATCTTCTGCATGATACAGACAACACACTAAAATCAATTAATTTTTACATATATGCTTTCTTTTTTTATATTCTTTTCCATTATGGTTAACCATAGGATACCAAATCTCGTTCTCTGAGCTATATGGTAGGTCCCTGTTGTTTATCCATTCACAAACAAGACTTAGATGATGTTTTTGGTTTTGTTGACCGAAAGTGTTGAATGTCTGCAATGGAAAATATGAGGATAATGAGGCCAGGTTTCCCCGATGCATTTCACATGCAATATTGTGAAGGCTGCTAAATTAACTCCTGGTAAGCTTTGCTTTTGTCAGTGACTCTGGATAGCCTTTTATTGTTTAGCTGTCCCGTGTGGCATGCAGGACATTCAGGATCTTAGTTCCCCGACCAGGGATCAATCCCGTGCTCCCTGCAGTAGGAGCGTGGACCACCAGGGGCGTCCCCTTCTGTCAGTGACTGTGAAGCATCATTTGACTGCTCTGTGTCATCCCAGTGATGTCACTCAGTGAAGGGAAAGCATGCTGCGTGGTGCAGAGGCTGGTGCGGAGCCTGCAGCCCAGCGCTCTGGAGCAGCCTGCAGGCAGTGAGGATGCTCAGACTTGCTACTGGATGTGGAGTCAGTGGTTATACCTGTCGGGTAGTCTTGTTTGAGAAGTTTATTTATTTACATTTTTTCCAGGTGGAAAAGAAAAGGCCTTGCAGTAGAGATCTACACTCATGTCAATTAATCTATGCAACAAGGACCTACTGTGCAGCACTGGGGACTCTATCAGTATTTAGTAAAACCTGCCAGGGCTTCCCTGATGACTCAGATGGTAAAGAATCTGATCTATCTGCCGATGCAGGAGAACCAGGTTCAGTCCCTGGGTAAGGAAGATCCCCTGGAGAAGGGAATGGCGGCCCACTTCAGTATTCTTGCCTGGAGAATTCTCATGGACTCCTCTCCTTCTCATGGACTCCTGCCAGAGGAGCCTGGCAGGCTGCAGTCCGTGGGATCACAAAGAGTCAGACACAACTGAGTGGCTAACACTTCTACCACTTCTATAAGGGAAGAGAATTTGAAGCATATATACATATATATGAATCGCTGTGCTGTATAACTGAAACTAACATATTGTAAATCAATTACACTTCAATTTTTAAAAAATCCATACCAATTGTCTCAGTTTGACATTAGAATCACTTGGAAGATTTTAAAAGTATTGGTTCCTGGTTCCTTGCCTTGACAATTAAATCCATGTCTTTGTGGGAGAGGAGTCTGGCCTTGGTATTTTGTAAACTCCCAGGTGATTCTTAAGGTAAAGCCAAGGTTGAGACTGTAGCGGTCTGTGTGTTGGGTCGGTAAGCTGATTTCAACATCTGCCTGACGAAAATATAAATGAGCCCACTTGCAATCTACCACTGATGCTGACTGGACCTAGGCTACGTTTTGAAGGTACTCTTGGTCCCTCCCTCTATGTGGATGATGGAGATTAAAAGAATTTGGAGAGATTTTAAAGTGAAGAATAATCCTTACCAGTTGTACATCAAGATCAAGGTGTGTTTCCTTATTTGAGGGGTTCTGACCAAGTCAAGAAATGAAGGATTCAACTTCTCGCCAACTTCCTCATCGGGTCTGAGGCTCTGAGAATATAAACAATAGCAATAGTTTTGTATATTTCATGACAGCGTCCCAGGGTCACCCCGGGAACATAATACCTTGCTAATTGCTTTTAATGTGCCCAGAGCTAGCTAAGCCCTTCACACACATTAACTCGTTTAATCAATATAACCACCCTACAAGTTAGATTTTATGTTTTTCACTATGTCTCACTGAAGAGGATACTGGGCTACAGAGAAGCAGGGTAATTCATGCATATATATTACGGGATGCTGTTGGTAAAGTGTGGTGGGGTAAAACTGAGGTCCTCCAGAGACCCTGAGGGCTGAGGGCATTGACACAACCTCTCTGCACACCCAGACCTGAGTGAGGCCCAATAGGAGACTGCTCGAGGACCTTGGCACTCAGACCAGCGTTGGCATCACCTGGGGCTTGTTGGAATGAAAGGTCTCTGGGGACTTCTCTGGTGGTTCAGTGGCTAAGACTTCAGTGCAGGAGGCCTGGGTTTGATTCCTGGTCAGGGAACCAGGTCCTGCATGCCAAATCTCATATGCTGCAATGAAGATCGAAGATCCTGCATGTCTCAACTAAGACCTGGTGCAGCCAAACAAATAAATAAAATAAAATATTAAAATAATAAAGAGCAAAAAATCTCTGGCCCCAGCCCAGCCAGAGGGAAATGCATGTCCACAGGTTCCCCTGGTGAATTGAGAAGCCCACTCTAGAAGGACACAGTCGATGCTGGACCAGTCAAGCTGGTGTTGGAAGAAGCCTCCAGGGAACCTGCAATGACCGGACTTAGTGTCCTCACATGAACTCTGACCGTGGGGGCAGACAGTGACCCACGTGTGCTTTATTCCCTGGCCAGTGTCCAAGAGGATCTGAATTCTAAGAATCAGTGCTATGCCAGTTGCTCATGCAGAAAAAACAATAGGTACTCTAACCACCCAGAGAGGAAGTGAAGGGAAAAGGCCTCTGAGTCTCTCACTGTGAATGTCAGGTCAATCTCAGATTTGTACAGGTCACCCATTTTAGAGCCTCATCAAAAATGACTTGCTATTATGTCAATATAAATTCCTAGTAAGCTTGATTTTCTCTTTACCAGGTCCTGTCAGGCGAAAAGTTTTAAACTAAAGGTGATGAGGTCTACTAAAGGCGAAATGCTAAGTGCACGGAAAATGGACACGTTGATTTGTTCTATTCAGGAAGGCAGGGGGTTGTTTAAAATATTTTGGGATAATTTTTTATCTAAAATTTTAAAAATTCTAAGGAATTATTGGTGTTTGAAGATTCTTCCCTCTGTACTGGGGCTGAGGGCCAACACAGTCAAGAGATGAACAAGATAGAAGCTCCTCATTCGACTTTCAAATGACTTTTGGTTTCCTTTGATGTTTCCCATCTGCTTAAAATATTCTACTGGGAACCACAAATCTTAGTACAACAGGAATATCCTGCTGTGCACGGGAGGTGGGCCCCTTCTGCGGCTCCCCATGGAGACAGTGCATGCTTTTTCCTGCTTTTCACAGTTCCCAGCTTTGCTACTTCAGCCGCTGGCTCACCTGAAGAGATCCGGGCAAGGGTTTTCCATTTTTCTTTGCAATATGCTTAATGATCTTCATGGCTTTTGCATTTTTGTTCTGGGAGATCAGCCACCGAGGAGACTCAGGTACACACCTGGGGCACAGAAAAAGTGTCATCAGTGCTGTTAAGTAGAGGGGAAAATCCTACTTGGCCCTCCACCTGCTCAGCGGTCACAAGCCAATTTCTGGGAGGGGCCTTACATAAAGAGGTTTGGTTGTATCTACAGAGGAAGTAAAATTGTGTGGAGACTTCACAGTAAAGGAAACCATCAACAAAATGAACAGACAGCCTACTGAACGGGAGAGAATACTTGCTAGCTATATATCGAATAAGGGGTTGATATCCAAAATATATAAAGAGCTCATTCAACCTGATAGCTAAAATCCAAACAATTTGATTTAAAAATGAGCAGAGTGGGACTTCCCTGATGGCCCCAGGGGTTAAGAATCCACCTGCCAATGCAGGGGACAAGGGTTTGATCCCTGGTCTGGGAAGATCCTACATGCTTTGGAGCGAGCATGTGTACCACCACGACTGAGGCTGCACTGTAGAGCCCATGCTGTGTAACAGGAGAAGCCGCCACTGCGAGGAGAAGCCCGCGTTACGATCACTAGAGAGTGGCTTCCACTCACTGCAACTAGAGAAGCCCACACACGGCCTCAAAGATGCAGCACAGCCAAATCTTTTTTTAATTTTAAAAATAAACAAATATGAACAGAGCATTGGAACAGACATTTTTCCAAAGAAGATACACAGATGGCCACTAAGGACATGAAAATATGCTCAACATCACTAATCACCAGGGAAAAGCAAATCAAAACTACAGTTGAGATATCACCTCAATCTGTCAGAGTGGCTGTTATCAAAAAGACAAGAAATAGCAAGTACTGGCGAGGATATGGAGAAAAGGGAATCCTGGTGAACTATTGGTGGGGATGTATACATTGGTGCAGCCACCATGGAGAAAGGTATGGAATAATATTAGAAATAGAACTGCTGTATTATCCAGAAATCCCACTTCTGAATATTTATCTGAAGAAAACAAAACAGCCCAAACACCTGTTTTCTACTCTTCATCTTGAGTGATCTTTTGAAAAAGCAGCTCTACTGTGGGGCTTGTGAAATTGTAAGAAAACTAAATTTGACTCAGTTGAGTAAAAGTGGCAAGAAGTGCTTCAGAGATGGTCAGAACTTGGATAATACCTGGCCCTTTCCTGTCATGCTAAAGCATTACGTCATTCTGAGGAGAATAAGACTTGAAAAATGTTTAAGGCACAGAGTAAGGAGGTAGACCTGGATTTTTTCAATGCAATGCGAAGCATGGACTAGAGGATAGGAAAGCTGATGCCAAACAGACCAGTTATGAATCTGTCCAGAAAGCCAGGCAATAAATAATGAGCTCCTAATGAGAACAGGAAAAAACAAGGGGGTGGATTCCGAGATAGAAAGGGGGTAGAAAGGATAGAGGGAAGGAGGTAAGAATCACCCTCAGAATATTACTGGCTTTTGGAGAAGAAACAGGCTTCCTGGAAAGGGTTTAGATGTTAAATCCTTAGACAAGGCACGTATAGGAAGAATACGTAGCTATGTCCAGGAAGTAAATAAGTGGGTTTTTGCAAAGGAGATTTGGTTGATAATCCAGCACCCTTTTTTACTGTATCTCAGATAACCTCACATTAGGAGCTTTTGAGAGTTTCTGCTATTTCCATGTTTCCCTTGGGCAGGAATGACTGACATTTCACTTGCTTTGTTAACTCTGATTGATTGGTATGGTCTGACTGGGGTACCACATTGGCCTAATCTGGGATAAAAACTGCTGTGATTGATTGGGGATGTCTGCTTCGGACCTGGCGGTGCAAGTGTTAACAACAGCGTCACCCTTCACCTTCTCCATCTTGGAGTTTCTTCTGAGGAGAGGCAGAATAAGAATGGTAATATTCTCAGTCTCTTCAAATGGTATTACGGCCACTAGAAGCTAATTTTTAAAACCACATAAATAATGTGAAAATGTGAGATCCAAGTCATAAAGCTCTTTGTTCAAAGTGAAAGACCATTTGGTTTCCAGAGGGGGAGACAGGTGGAAACTTGTAATTTTCAGCCCTGAAACATGGACCTGGGTTTTCCGTGAAACAGAAGAGTGAAGGACAGCTTAGGCTGGATGGATGGTGTGCATTGGGGGAAGATAGCCTTTTTAGTTAAATGTAATATTTCAGTTTCTTTCCTTTTTGTTCCACGTGGACTTACCAGTAATAGAGCAAGAAGCAGAAGTTGGGCAGAGTCACGGTGAGCTGAAGCCACCTCCAGTGCGGAAGCGCATAGGCCACCCCAGCAAGCACAAGGAGTCCAACCGTGAAGGCCACTTGGTAGACAATCCCCACTGTCCTCCGGTATCTCAGCCCAACAAATTCTGTAACTGTGGAGAGAACCCAAAGGGCCAGCACCAGTCAGTACGACAGTAAGCTGGTGATCCAGTGAAAGGGCAACTAGAATGCCAACCTCGAAAATGCAGTCCAACTTCCAGAATTTTCTATACAGCTCTTAGAGAACATTTAAGTGTCCTTTGGGACCTATTCTGTTATGATTATTGCTATTGTGTTAATATAAAATCTCGTAATCCCACATTACATGGAATAAGCATTGAATTTAGAGCATAGATGATTTTCACGTAAATGAATAGCTCAGTATAATAGCTCATGTCCTCTTACATGAGTTAAACTTTTTCTTGGCCATCCTGTTAATGTGTGCAAATGGCTTGAAAACCTAAGGGGTGTGTTTCCAAGTTGACTGAAGTCAGCTAGTACTGGCTGGCAAGAACTAATTTTTAAAATTTTAGGAATTTTGCAAGCTGATTTTTAACCCATTGGTATCTTAAAATCAGTCGTGGTGTGAGTATTCACAACTTAGAAATTGGAAAACACTATGAATCAGGTTTTTTATTCTCCAAGAACTGGTTTAAAGGTATAACACTGCACGTGGTGTAATTATTGCCTTATCCTATGCCATACACCTGACAGCTATATGAAGTCCATGGTACATGGCTTTAGGCAATAGTCATTTTTATGTCACAGACATTCTAAAATTGACATGCCAGATATTCCATGAACCACAGAATTTTGCTTGAAATGTTTGGTTATCATGTTAAAGATTTCAGCTATTTGTAAACCAAATAGAAATATTCTATGAAATTATTTCTATGAAGTACTGTGAACTATCCAAAAGTACTTACAAAGACAGATGAAACTGTGTACATAATAAATGGAAACATCTGTCTTTCAAAGCAGTTGGGGTCACGGATGAGGTCTTGGGGTAGCAAGTAGAAAAGCAGAAAAAGGGCACATGGCAAGGGTACCATAAGGGCACCGTAAGGACACTAGAGGAGAAAGTACCAAGAGGAGGCTGAAATCTACATCCAAAAGCTGCATATTTCGATGTTATGTCTTCAGAGGCCACGTTCCTCATCAGACAACTGCATGCATTCATCTCTTTGTTGTCCTCACATAGATCAGGGGACTACCGTGACAGGCACCGAAAAGTATTAAAGGCGCCATTGCCTCCTCATCTCATAGAATCCCCCAAATGTGCTGGCCCCTCTCCTGAGCCAGTTTTTAAGCACAGATATTCTAGTTCTCTTGTGTGAAATGAGAGATGTATTATTATTATTTAAATTTCAGAGTCCATTTCCCTTTGTGTGGATACTACTTGAATGTACCCAAAAGAAAAGCAATGATGAAGTGAATTCCCAAAATCTAAGTGTGGTGGTAATTCTCCTTAATATCACTTTAAAGATGCTCTGCTGTTATAATGTAAATATTTGCCTATAATCTATGGAGCTTAAGCATAGCTCTGGCTCCTAATGAGTAGGATGTAAATGATATTCCTGGTCCTACAAGTGGCTTGCTGAGGACCCGAGATTGACCACAGCACTTGTATCCTCAGTTTCCTTGCATATAATTTGAGGATAACTGTGGTTTGCTAGAGTGGATGTACTCAAACTAATAAAGTCTCTTATAAATCTAGCATGTTTCTCATTGAATGTTCTCTCTGTATAGCCTGGTACTAAAGTTCATGGGGTTCAAACCAGTCAGTCCTAAAGAAAATCAACTCTGAATATCCATTGGAAGGACCGAAGCAAAAGCTCTAATTGTTTAGCCACCTGATTTGAAGAGCCAACTTGATGGAAAAGACTCTGATGCTGGGGAAGATTGAGGACAAGAGGAGAAGGGGACGACAGAGGATGAGATGGTTGGATGGCATCACCAACTCGATGGACGTGAGTTTGAGCAAACTCCAGGAGACAGTAAGAGACAGGGAAGCCTGGTGTGCTGCAGCCCATGGGGTCGCAAAGAGTCAGACATGACTTAGTGGCAGAACAACAATCAGAAGAACCTGGTAGGCTAGACTTTCTCTCTATGGAACACACTAGGGTATAGAAAGCAAAAATTCCTAAAGTGTTATATAAGACTTTGGATGGCACACTGTTTACTCTCAATCCTGTTCCATTGTTTTCTTTCTAGGAGGAATGTAGAATGAGTCTAGTGAAAAGATTTTAGAAATGCTTTTGATACAGAAAGAAAAATCTTTCAACGTTGTCTTGAAGCTGAGTCCAGTTTTCTGTGTAGCTTCCCCCACCAGACTGACTGTATTTTGCCAGCCAACCTTTGTTCCCACAGCTACAATCACAAGTGTTCTTACTCAGGATGTAGCCTATTAACCAGCCTGCTTTGCTGACCAGTCCTTGAATCAAGCGAAAAATTAGCATCCAAGTGTAGTTTGGGGAGATGGCCATGAGCACTCCAGATGAAGCGTTTATGAGGATTGTAATCAAGAGGCAGAGCTTACGGCCAAACCTGTGAAGAGAAAACGAAGAGAGGGAATGGCATCAGATTAGATTCACGAAAGTTGTAGAAAATTCACACAAGCTATGGAACTCTAATTAAAGTGGGGGTCAACTCTGAAGGATGGAAATTCAAGAGGTACAGATTGATTCCCTCCAAGAGAATCCCTGACTTTGGGTCTGTTCTGTTGGCACAATGTGTAAACAGCGAGACCCTTTCTGGGCTGCAGAATCTCTCAGCCTCACACTGTGGAGGGTACTCAGGGAGGGGAGATTCTTCGAGCTCCCCAGTCCTGAATGCCCCAAGGGCCTATCTAAGCCTTCCATCATCACATGAGCTGGGCCTCTCCACGAACAGACTCAACTGCCCACCCAGGAGCTTTTGTTTTAGAAAAAACAAAACTCAGCGTTGGGTGAATTTCCCTATCCATTTCAACACTGCCTTTGGACTTCATGGTATTTGTGTGTCTCCATGGAAATGGTTGTTTGTGCCCTCACCTCGTGTGTTCCCCTCCCTTAGGCGTTTGTCGTGCAGTCCCCTAGCAGGAGAGCTCCTGTACATTTTATTATGGGGACTTGGGTTTCATTGGTTTAAGGACCTGGGAGTGTCTCAGTACACAGAGTAGAGGAAAATGTGGGAACCTGGGCTTAACCTTGTCTTTACGGAAACAGAACAGGACCGTATGCTTCCTGCCCCCACCCCACACCACCATGCCCTCTGCCTGCCTTCTGTCTGCAGAAAACTTTGGTCAAAGAATGAGTTTAATCAGAGAAGTGAGAAATGTGGAAACAAAGGACAACAATCAAAGGAGACTAAATAATAACAATGTCATCAAGCACAGTCAAGACCCTTAGTTCTTTCTCAAGGGCTTTAGATAATATCCTGAGCCTTATCCTGTGAGCGGTCTTATGGATATCATTAATGCTTCAAATCTGAAACTTAAAGATCAAGCAGTCCCATTGGGAATCAATGTAAATTGCCAAACTTCTTAAAACTCTGTGTTGACTACATCATTTGTGAATTCTCAGTCAACTATTCCCCACTGTAAACGTATAGCCCCTTAGCCTTTTATCCACAGCCTTCCAAAGTCACAACTCGACACAACGTTTTAGCCTTTCTTTCCATGTTCTCCTACCCAACCCCCTTCACTTATCCTCAAAGAATTTATAAGCACGCGTTCAAATGAGATTTCTTCAACTTCCAAATTTGACTCGGGTGACCGCAAAGCACCGCGATCGTGCTCCCCTAGGTGACAAAATCCCATGGCTGATGAGAGGGGGCATTCACCGTTTGAAACTCAGAGCGTGGGAACCTTCAGAAACTCGAATCTACGAATGCAGTTCACTAGGGGACAATTTCACAGATGGACACAAGGCGATTAAAACAGTAAGGCAGGGCTGGAAGAAATTCTGGAGGTTCGGGAGACTGGTTTGAGACATCCCTACCTTCCTGCCCTCCTACAACAGAACCACTTAAGTGGCTAAATGAAAGAAAGAGAGAAAATCAAAGAGAGTGGATGGACTCCTGTAGCATTGGCTTCATAAATCCTTTAGCTACTTGCCACTCCGACTGTGGCCTGGGGATATGAATATTGCCAGTGGGTGGTTTGAAAGGCAGATCCTCAGGCCCACTCCAGACCCAATGGATCAGAATCGTAATTCTAACAAACCCCCCAGGCGGTTGACATGCACGTTAACATTTGGGAAGCACTGCCTTAATTTCACTGAGCCTCAGTCTCCTCCTGTGCAAACTGTGGATGATAACTTTCCTCTTCAAGGCTGTTAGGATCCTAGTGAGATATAACACACCATGATGTCCAGTACAATGACTGGCACATAGTAGGTAGGAGACAGCTTGTTTTGGAAGATTCCACAGAGTTGGGTAAGCCTGACTGCAACCCATTGGGACTTTGATTCTGTTTGGATCTGGTTCCATTATGAAATCTGAACAGCGTGGTGGTGACTCTCAAGAACTGACTGATAGACTTTCAGAAAATTTGTGAGCTGAGTGTTAAATGGACCGTTATGAAAAATGAATGTATACGCTTACTCTAAAGTAAATTGTGTTAAAAGCTAGTGTAATAAATATGCAAAACATCTCTTCCTGATTATTTTGCAGTGTTTGAGTATTTATCTATGCTCATGAGGTCTTTTACATCTTTTTGTTACATTTATATGGTGGAAATGCCATAGGATGGTGCGTATTTCTCTAACTCTGTGTTCATGACCTCACTTTGGTAGCTTGAAATGGACCTCTATGGGAGCATCAACAGCATGGAGATCAACAAACTCTACAAGTCAGGGCTTTCTCCTTTAGAGTCAGTTGTTAAACATTTATAAGCCTGATGGGACTTCTCTGATAATCTAGCAGTTAAGACTCTGCCTTCCAAAGCAAGAGGCATGGGTTGACCCCTGGTCAGGGGACTAAGATCCCATGGTCAAAATAAAATAAAATAAAACATTTACAAGCCTGACATTGAATTACTGATCATTGGAGTAAAAAGCCTGGAGTCGCTGATCGATTACTTTTTTGTGTCAGATGATTCTCACAATCGTTCTTTAGGTGGTCTGGATGATGAAACAAATGGTACATCTTATAAAAGGCTTATTTCCAAATTTTCTAGCATGTATCTTCCCTCCCTCCCACCTGACGGTTGCAAAGCTGACCCTCAGAAGTCTGGCTTGGTGTTCCTGGCTTTCTTCTAAAAGACACTTCAGCTCTTAAAAGACTCCTCACCCCTTCAGCTGTTAGGTCATATTTTGAAAATTCCTTATAGCAATCTATTTTGTTTAATCTGTAGCATCAAATGGGTTCCCATGAGATTCTTGTCCCATTCTTGTCCCAACCTGAGAGTTGTTCAGAAACAGCTGTTGAGTGTGCAAAAGATTAGTCATCTTATTCCATACCCTTATCTGCACACAGCAGAGGAGAAAGGGGGTCATAACCAACCAGACTTCAGACAGTTTAAGAAAAAGAAATGGAGGGATGTGCACAGCTTGCGGGGGGAAAGAATGATGACTCATCAGCTTTACACAGGAGATTTCAACAAAGGGAACAAAATGATGAGGTCATTTCAGAAGGTGGATAATCGCCCGGGGATTGTAAATCAGGAATGCACCGTCAGGAGAGAATTATAACCCGTTTCCTACTCTCTGAGTGGGATGGGAATAATTAACTCATGTATTTAACCAACTGTGAAGCTCGGTCACCTATTTGTTCACTTCCGTGCTGGCAGAGTTGAGTGTTAGTCTGCTCTTTCCAGCGCGGGTGGGAGTGGAGAGGGAGCCAGGGGCCAGGGGCCCGAGCAGCCACACGCTGGAGCAGGGTGGACTCTGGACCGCCCTCGTAGGGTGCTTCTTCCTTCTTAAAGGATCATCTCCAAACCACTGCCCTCAGTTCAGTAGCAATACTAGTGGAAGCAAACGCCCTCCCCTTGCACCTCACCAGCCTCTTCGCCACACAGTCTCAAGAGGAGCCTCTGAAAGAAGGTGCACAGGCAGCTACAGAAGAGGCAGGAGGCCCAGGGCTGCCTCAGACCTAGTGCCCCCTCTGCCGCTCCCCTCCTGCCTGCTGCCGCAGGGAGTCCCGGCTGTGCACGTTCAGATGCCCCTGAGGTGTGACCGACTCAGCCAGCCTTATTCATCTTTAACATATTTGCCAGTTTTAATCCAGACAGACCATGCAGCATCATCAGACAAAATGTTCTACCTGCGTTTCATATTAAGCTCACAGGTGTGGGTTTATCTGTACCAAAGATAGAGCTGGAGAAGGCAGCAGGCATATTTACCATTTATTTCAGAATTAAACATGTGTAGTTTATAACAAGTTATGAGACTACATATTCATTGCTCAGTCATGCAGCACCATCTCACTAGGTGACTAACAGTTTAAGAGGATGATACTGTTTAAAATGTTGCTCACACTGCCTGGCATAGAAAACACACCCAGTAAACAGTTGGTATGATAGCTCTGATGGCCAAATTAGCTAAGGTGCTTACCAAGTACAGAGCCGATTTTTCTATTCCTCTCCCTTTTTTAGTCACTCAGTAATGTTCAACTCTTTGTGACCCCATAGACTGTAGCCCCCCAGGCTCCTGTGTCCATGGGATTCTCCAGGCAAGAATACTGGAGCGGGTTGCCATGTCCTTCTGCAGGGGATCTTCCTGACCCAGGGATCGAACCTGGGTCTCCTACATTGCAGACAGATTCTCTACTGCCTGAGCCACCAGGGAAGCCCTCCTTTCCCTGTCTCTTTAGGGGACTCCTAATAATGTCTAATTGATCATTGATCAATCAGATCAATGAATAAAGATGCACATTATGAGGAACTTTCAGCACAGTGAATGTGGGATTACAAAACGATGGATAAATAAGAGACCCAGGAAGAGCTGGATTGGTACGAGCCACTGAAAACAAGCTCCTGACGATTCAGACCCAAGTGAGAAGACCACCGGCCAGGCGTCCCACCTGGAGAAATCTCGCTTCATTTATCTCTTGGGACTTGACATTATGGAATCGAATCCTTACCTCTGTCAGTGTGGAGACCCTGGTTCCCTTTCCCCGCTATATTGTACCTTCCACACATATGTTGGGTTAACCAAAAGGTTCATTCAAAGTTTTCTGTAAGATCATAAGGGAAAACACAAAGGAACTTTCTGGCCAACTCAACAATTACATCTGGCTCTGGGGCCCTGATTCAGGAATCCTGCACCCCCTCAGGCTCAGGTAAGAACACTAGTGAGACTCTACCCGGCTCTGGGACTTGAGAGGGAAGAGGGAAGAGGCCCCGAATGTGGATGACGGGGGGGATGGCAGGAAGCCGAATGAAGAATCAGGATTATGAAAGGGATCCAGTCCTCTTTCACCTGTCATCTCTCCCGTCTCACCCTCAGCTTCTGGACAACCCACAAGGAAACACTGCTACCCGATGCTGAAACATCCCTCGATGAGCCCCGAGAATGAGAAAGTACAGACAGAGCAGGGAGAAATCTAAGACTGTCGTGACCATCCAGGGAAGTGTGGCAGGTGTGCTGTGGGGTAGGAGGGCATTCAGGCAGGGGCGGGTGCTCTCCTTGGACAATTTCAATCCCACCACTTCTGTGGCACACCTACCTGTCTGCTATGTAGCCGATACTCATAGAACCGATAAAAAATCCTACATTCACCGCCGACTGAAACAGGTCCAGCATCCAGGAGTCGGCACACACTAGGTTAAACTGCGAGGGGCCGCAGGGGTCCCGAGTTGGGAGAGAAAGAAAACAAAGTCCTGTTAGACACGACTCAGCCTAGGGGACACGGGAGGCACTCCTTGTATTGCACTGAGTAGCTGGATGACAATAACCCAACTCTCTCCTTGCTTGTGTTAACTTTCTTTACACAATCTGAAGATTTGACCCGCAGCCTGTTTAGCATTCTACCTGGTGGTATGTCATCAGGCTAAACTCTATTTTGGCTAAATTAGCTGAAATTAGGTAATTACTTGTGCACGAACCATTCCTCTTTCTAATTTCAATGCACAGAGGCAAACAGGTGCGTGGACATGTTACAAGTGCTGCCTCAAGGAAGTTGGGAAGTTTGGTGTCTCTTTAAATTAGGGGAATTAGCATCTTGCGCATGGCTGTGGCCTTTGCTCTCATTTGGAACAAGAGGCAGTGTTGTAGGAGTCGCCGGTGCCGGCCCGGAGTTTGGGAGATCCGGTTTCTAGGGCTTAGAACTAAGTTTCTCTCTGTGCGTGCATTGTATGCTCAGTGGCTTGGTCGTGTCCAGCTCTTTGCAACCTTATGGACTGTAGCCCGCCAGGCTCTTCTGTCCATGGGATTTCCCAGGCAAGAACACTGGAGTGGGTTGCCATTCCCTCCTCTAGGGGATCTTCCTTACCCAGGGATTGAACCCATATCCCTTGTATCTCCTGCATTGGGAGGCACAGTCTTTACCACTGAGCCACTTGGGAAGGCCTTCTCACTGTCTGGGGTAAAATCTTTCTCTGCCCTGGACCTCAGTTTCCTCATCTCTGTATGAATGAGTGAGATGAGCCAAGTTGTAAGGCCTCTTAAAAATTGTATGGTGTTAAATCTTCAATCCTTCACGTTTCATGTGACTGTCAGACCACTTTAGAACCTTAGAAAAAAAGGCTCTTCTACCTAAATGTCCGTTCAGCCAGAGTATCTTCACATCGTCCAAGTGGTCCTTTTAAGTTAAGCCAAGCACCTGGCTTTCTTTGCAGGATAATCTTGTCCCCCTATTTTGCTTTGCCTCCAATAAAATCATGTCTCACTATTGCATATAAAATAGATAACTAGCAGGGACCTACTATAGAGCACAGGGAACTCTACTCAATATTATGCAATAGCCTATGTAGAAAAAAATCTAAAGAGTGAGTGTATGAATATGTATGAGTGATTTACTTTGCTGCACAGCAGAAACTGACACAATACTGTAAATTGGCTCTACTCCAATAAAAATTTTTTTAAACAGCAAGCCTCCATTGTTTTCCTTTTTATGGAAAAGAGGCCTCACAATCCGATGTCTGTCAACTGTGTGTGTTAATGTTGCTCATTCGTGTCCAACTTTTTGCAACTCCATGGACTATAGCCTGCCAGTCTCCTCTGTCCATGGAATTCTCTAAGCAAGAATACTGGAGTGGGTTGCCGTCTCCTTCTCCAGGGGATCTTCCCAAACCAGGGCTTGAACCCAGGTCTCCTGTACTTCAGGCAGATTGTTACCCTCTGAGCCACCAGGGACGGACAAGTGTGGGAATGTCAAGTGTGGTTTTTAATAAACTAATAGTACCCTAGCAAAAGCTCCAACCCCAAATAGTTTGACATATATACTTTGAGCAAACTAAAGAGAAGAAAGTTAACCATTGAGAGAACAGTACATTGTATCACAGTAAGGCACCAGTCAGGTGAGTTCTAGGAGCTGTCGGCTGTCTGTCCATTCATATGACGGCAGGTGGAGGATACAGCTTCCAGAAATTCAGCCTGAGGCTTGGAAATTTCCCCTTTCCTGGCGTTATTTCCAGGAATTCTGATACGTTTTTGTTTATTTCTTATACTGAGACTTGCATACACTAGAATCATTATGGCCATAATTTGAAGTTTCAGCTAACTCACACTCTAGACAAGCAAGAGGCCGTATGTTTTGGTTGGAAACGAGGATTTTGTGAGATCCTCTGACTCCACGTCTGGGCTTCCCCGGGTTCTTCCTTAAGGAAAGCTGCCCTGTTTATCTCTTGTAAGTCCCATGGTCACCTACCTCGGTCACGATGGAGGAGCCGGACGTGTCGTACAACCAGCCCTGCGCGCAGGGGCCCAGGGGTAGGGCGCTGCCGTTGGTGGCCAGGCCTGCTAGCGGGTCCAGGCAGCCGAGGGCGCTCTGGTTCCAGTCCACCTCGTAGCGGAGGCACTGGCCCTCGGGCCCCGGGCCCGGCACCGTGTAGTTGAGCTCTTCCACCAGGCTCCAGCCGCATCGCCGGCTCAGCTCCGCCACCCCCGGGCTCTGGCAGCGGTGGTCCGGGGTGAAGCCCAGGAAGACGATGCCCACATAGATGGGGGTGAAGGCGGCTGAGAGCAGACAGAGGAGGAAGAACGTTTGTTTCTGGAAAAAGTTGAATTCTCCGATGTGCTCTAGGATGTCGTCCACCGTCGGCATGATTCCGGGCAGAGAGATCCGAGGTTCTTTCCTGCGCTGCTCCGCTGTCGCTGAGCGAGGCTGCAGCCAGCTCAGCAAAGCCCCGACCAAAAGTCAAAGGGTGAGTGTACTTTAGAAAGGGGACCAGCCTCTGGTCCAGACCTCTGCTGGTGGGACCAACTCCCAGCCAGGCGCTTCCCTGGCCCCTGAACCCTGCTGCTCCCCGGAAGAATCCCAGGGTGAGATGCTGTGTTTACTATCGCATCCCTCCCGTGTGTGTGGGTCGCTCCCTCACCCAGCCCCACAAACGATCCTTCCTATGTCCCCCAAGGGGAGAAATCCGAGAGCTTTCACGTATCACAGCCCTGTTAATCTTTCTCTTAGTAAACGGAGCGTCCAGAAAATTAATACATTCATATCTCACCCACACAGCCGACCTTTTCACTAAGGTGTTGCAGGGAAACGAACTGGATTTTGGCCATGCGCCCCGGGTGCGGTGTGAATCAGTCTCCGGCCAGAGTTCTTGTCTGGATTTGGGAGGTTCACGAACTGGATCGCTGGACTCCCACTACCAACCACAGCCCGTGACTTGGCACCTGCTGGGGCTGCCTTGTGTTGATTTCCCCGGATTTCCCCACTCTGCTCTTTCAAGAAGGACAATTTGACATTCCTGCCTTTGAATCCTGAAACTGCTTGACCCAATTGTGAGGAAAGAATAATATGTCCTCTCCACATGTAGGTCAAGTGGAGACGCAGGCCAGGGGCGGTCTGTTCTGCTGCCTTTTTGTCTTATTTGTTATTTCTGCCTGTGATTGGTGCGGAGGGTACTCTTTAGGATGGCATTGGCCGCATCCAAGGGCAAGGGAAGCAGGCAGACATCTTTCTTGGGTGAGGGTGGAAGGATCCTCACCGAGGTGGGCAGCTGCCACTTTAGGAAGGTGGCTTCTTGATGTATCTGCCTATTAGAACACCAGAAATCTAATCTTGTTTACTTTCTTCTTTTTCTGTTAGGGTCTGTTTTCCTGTGGTTAGAGCAGCATGTGTCTAAAAGTAGTGACTCATAGAAGTCCTCCTCAAAGCAGCTGCAAACATCTTTTTTTTTTTTTTTCTCAAACAAAGCAAGAACCCGGGTGCCTGTGGGGTCCCTGTCTGCCTCCTCTGTGTCCTGCTGGGCTCCTGGAGGGGCTCTGCTTGATGGTGACAGGCTGGGGGTGGGGCTCCTGCCATCACTGACCCCCGTTTGAGTGAGTGGATTCAGACTCTAGAACCAAGAACTGGTGCAGTATTTCTGGCACAAAATTGTAGCACAAAGCTCATCCATGCAGCTCTACCCACTGACTATTTGATGTGCTCAGTCACTCAGTCTTGTCCAATTCTTTTGCGACCCCACGGACTGTAGCCTGCCAGCCTCCTCTGTCCATGGACTTTTCCAGGCAAGAGTACTGGAGTGGGCTGTCGTTTCCTCCTCCAGGGGATTTTCCTGACCCAGGGATGGAGCCCACGTCTCCTGCACTGGCAGGTGGATTCTTTATCACTGAGCTACTGGGGAAGCCCATTCAAAGGAGAAAAGAGAACAGAAGAAGTGAGACTTGAATTGAGTTGCTGGCTGTACCCTAAGTGGCCAAGGCCAAGACTGGACCATGCTGAGCAGGGGTCTCGGCTTCTGAGGGGATAAACTGTCATGACCTAAAAGCGCCAGCCCCGCAAGGCCGCGGCTCGATCTGCATCTGTCTTGGATAATAGATGACAGGAAGGATTTCCAGGGAGAGGAGACCACAGCCAGTTGCCTGAATTTGGATATGAGTTCCAGCTCTTTGCTCAGGAGATCTCTAGAGGCGAAGAGATTTTTCAAATAAAGATGAGAAAACCATGAATAACATAAACAGCAGAAAAATAATGCCAACTAACAAAAAGATAAGGTGATACTGGGCAAGAAAAACATGGCTTGAACTTCCATTTCCAAGAAAATGCAGTAGATGGCCGTTTTCTTCCCACTGAGCACAACAAAAACCCGTGGACAATTTATACAAAACAATCACCAGGAGTCGCTGTACCCTGGAGAGGAGGCAGACCCGGAGGGCACCTCTGGGCCCAGAAAGTGACATGGGCCCAGACCGGGTGCTGGAGAAGCAACAAGCCAGAAATACCAGTTGTCCCAACCCAGCACCATGTGAAGTCCCAAAACAGGCCTGCTCTCTCTAGATTCCTGGGAGTAAGTTGGAGCTTTATCATGACCGAAATGGACATCTCCTATATATAGGAGATCACATTGTCTCTTAAGCAATCCCAGAACTCCATAAGATGAAGCACCGCTTTAAGAGTTGCAGTCTGTAGTTCTGCGGTGTGATCTTGTCCTCTGAACAAGGATGCTGAGCACCCTGGACGTGGTTCCCCGGCTGAGAACAATTAGCAGGGACCAGCGATTGCCTCATCTCACCGCTGTTAAACTTGTGGATCTCTCAACAGGATCCTCAACGCACAGCCAGTGGACCTTGGAAGCTGCCACCTTCATGGCCCGACACTCGCTACTGATGGGCAGAGCCATCTTCACCATGCCTGTCCACATGTTCTCTGCCTACTAGCCTGGTTCTCGCCTCCAGAACTACCAGAACAAGACTCCACTTCCCTGAGGGGACCCCTCCATCCTACAGTCGAAGTTTGTGCATTGCCGAGAGTGACTCAGGGAGACCGGAGAGGCCTAGCAGGAGTCCAGCAGGGCCAGCTAGGGCTTTGGTCTTGCTACTCCACATCCAACCTCTTCTCTCACCCCAGGTGCCGATGGCGGAAACCAGGGGAGGACCGTCAGGTGGCAGAGAGTATGATGGGGAGGAAGGGAGGAGAGAAGGACACTCGGGTCTGCTGAGCGTGTGCTCTGCTCCGGGCAGCCTCTGAGGAGCCGAGTCTTTCCTGTAATAAGCAGATCGTTTCCACAGGGTGGACATGAGTGTCCCTGATTTACAGAAGAAGACACTGAGGGTCAGAGCAGTTTGCAGACTTCTTAAATGTCAGCCAGTCAATTAAGGATGAATCAGACCCAAGGCAAGGATGTCCCCAAATCTCCCCTGCCTTCTGTCATTTGCTGGAAGTGACATAAAGTCAAGTGAAGTGAAAGTCACTCAGTCGTGTCCGACTCTTTGCAACCCCATGGACTGTACAGCCATGGAATTCTCCAGGCCAGAACACTCGAGTGGGTAGCTTTTCCCTTCTCCAGGGGATCTTCCCAAACCAGGGATCGAACCCAGGTCTCCCACATTGCAGGCGGATTCTTTATCAGCTGAGCCACAGGGAAGCCCATTGACATGAGAATGGGTGAATTCAAAAGTGAGCAAGGTCCTAAAACTCGACTCCACCCAGAGAGACCCAGAGGTGGTCCTGACTCCTCTTACAAACCCCTGCACCCTGGATTTGACTGTTTGACACAGTCCACTTCAAAAAACCAGATCTTCATGCCATGAGCCAGAGGGCACCAGGTGAGAGGCCAGAAGAACGTTGCTTGCTTCGGAGAAAAGATGTTGAAACTCGCTGTGAATTACTTACAGTACGTGACCAGATAAGGAGAAGGCAGGACCTCAGATCACTTACAGCTTGGCCACGTGACACTTTTCCATTGAAGGACTGGCACAGGAGCAAAGCCCACAGCATGGCCACCGTAAAACCCATCCTCTCATGTGACAGACGGACCTACAGCAAAGCCACACGGGCCCTGAGCAGGAGAGCCACGACGCGGGAGGGAACAGGGCGATGGGGTAACTCCCCGCTCACTGCCTGAGTCTCTTGGGCCCCCACCACTTCCTTTCTGGGGGTGCCTACCCACCCAGGAGTGGGGCATGAGGCTAATGTGATCCCATGCTGAAGGATCACTTAATCCATATAATCGGATGAGTCATTGTATTGAGTCGGAAGTATTTCTCGATCTTTTATCAGGCTCTTTTGAAATGTAAATAAACACTGTCCCCAGATGCTGTCTTCTGACAGCACCCAGGAAGGCCAGGTGCGCCCAGGCTGACTTCTGAGCTCTCCCCACCAGAGCACAGGTGGGCACCTGGAGGTGTGAGTCTTACCCAGGGACAAGCCAACATGTAGGCAGTAGACCCCTGGCAGACAGGAAAAGGGCGATGTGGCCTCTGGCCAGGGGTACCCCATAGGTAAGTTGGAGCCCACCAGAGACCAGGAAGATTAGAGGCAGGGCGTCTCGGGGTGATGAGGGCTGTGTGTTCTCCAGGCGGGTCACAAGGGTAATGACGGCACCAGACCAGGCAGGACCGGAAGGGGTGTCCACACTTCCAGACCGTGCCCATCCTTGCCCTCGAGCACCCGTGTCTCTGGGTTGGTTCCTAACTTGTAGGCTGGTGACTATGCCTGAGTCAGACAGCTCATGAACAGGACCACTTGGGACCCCCCAGTCCCATGGCCTCTGCCATCAGCCTCACCCACAAGATGTGCTTCACCCCTCCCTTCCGCCTTCCCCCTCCCCACCATCCCCTCCCCGTCCTGAACACGCCTCGCCCCTCTTCACTGCCTGGCTGCCCACCTGCAGACATGGGCCACAGCGATAGGAGACCAACCCTGACCCAGGGGGCTTCCCTGGTGGCTCAGCCAATACAGAATCCACCTGCAATTCAGGAGACCTGGATTCAATCCCTGGGTCTGGAAGATCCCCTGGAGAAGGGAACAGCTACCCATTCTCGTATTCTTGCCTGGAGAATCCCATGGACAGAGGAGCCCTGGCGGGCTACAGTCTATGAGGTTGCAAAGAGTTGGCCACGACTGAGTGACTAACACTTTCCCTTTCAGGCCCTCTGGAAAGAAGGACCTGAGAGGACATCGGAACAGCACCGTCTGATTCGTCAGTTCCTCAGAAATGTTTGTCCTGCCTGGGTCCCTTCATGTACAGGTGACCCCACCGCGCGTTTGGGCCTTAACAACTGCCGGAAAGATCTTTCTTCTCCAGCATCAGGAGTCATTTTCCAGAATCTTCCACATGCTTGGACATTGTTCTTTCCTTTGGGGTCAGATAGGTTAGGTTAAAACTTTCTTATGCAGAACTTCCCGTATTGGAAGAAGGCTTTCTTTGACCTCAGAATATTCTCTTTTCCAGAGTAAACATCCCCAATCCCTGGTGGCAGGGGGTCTATTCTCCTTACTACCGGGAACGGCCCTGGCATGAGCTCTGGTTTCTCTCCTCCCTTAACTTGCAGAGTCCAGGGCTTGGCACACCACTCTGAGTAGGGTCCCTGGGGTGCTGGAGAGCTGGGTGCTGCCTGCTCAAGCAGGGGTGGGCTGACCCCAGCAGGCGGGCAGCTCCTCCACCAACCCTCCTGTCAAGAGAGGGCTGACAGGTCCTCTCCTTGGGCTTCCTGTGTTGAGGAAATCTCTGATTTTGTTTATCTCTATTGGGTCTGTTTCCCCCACAAAATGATGCTCTGTGCTTATTCCCTTCAACTCCAGGAAGGTGGGTTCAGGCTGGCCATCAGATCAGGGTGCCCTCTTCGGAGGGGCAGGAACGAGGAGGCGACTGAGGTTTCGGGGGTCCCTCCTGCCTATAGCACCTTCTCTTTCCTCTTAGTTCAGCTTCCACACCTAGGATCGGGTGGAGGGGGGTGGGTGCAGCTCTGGGGGGCTACACACAGCCTGGACCTTGAGTGTTAAACTGCAAGACACCTGCCTGACAGCAAACTGCAAGGTAGCCTGGCTGATTCTCGGGCTTCCTTTAAGGAGCTGCAGGGAAACGTCATTTTTAAAACATCGGACAGTTAATCTCAGTCTTTCTCAGGGACACCACTTGTTTTCAAAGCTGTACTATTTATTATGTAAATAGTGCAGAAAATTCGGTTTTGGCCTTTGGCTTCTGTGTCAGGCTGAACCTGAGGCTCAGACAGGCCTGATCAGAGAGTGATCAGGCAGCTCAGCCTTCACGAGGTATTGTTTGCCAAAACACACGCCGTACTAATGTCCAGATAATATCGAACTTTCGTGGGCACTTAACTAAACCCCCGGAATGAGTCAGCTAAGAATGAACTGCTGTCTTCAAAGAGAGCCTGAGTCTGGTCTGGCCAGAAAGGATACCCTTTAATGTTACCTGGGTGCCCCTGGAGAATGAGAAGAGAGGAATCTTTAAGATTTTCATTTCGATTATTCTCAGCTTTCACTTTTTTTTTTTTTTTTCTGAGGGTTGGATTAGTGATCAATTTCCTCCTCATCCCACCAAGTTATTATTTCTTCAGACTGTTTATCCAGAGCACTGAGGACAAGGCTGCCTGTTAATTCCCTTCATCTGATTCTTAGGCAGGGATTTCTACACAGATGTGTGTGCCAGGCTCAGAGGGAATAAACCATGCGAATATCAATTAATCCCAAGCCAATTAAAAAAGAAGGTATCAGAAATAGAGCTTGTGGTTCACAGCAAAGCTAAACTTTGCCCCTGAAAGTGTCATGCCCGAGGTTCAGAGTTCTGGTTAAAGAGAAAGGGCCAGGACATCTTAACTTTTCTGGGATTTCGGCTCAGGGCCGGGGTGCAGCATTTCAAAGGGAGGGGCATCTCCTTGGGAGAAAGACCACTGATTTCAGATCAGGGGGAGTAAATTCAGATGAGGCACCGGGACATCCTGCCAGGTCAGGAAGTACAGAGTGCTGGTCATGCTGAAAGAGCAAAGAGGCCCCCAAAGGTGCTCCCTTATTGGCCTAAAACAGGACAATTTGGGCACCAAAAAGAATAATAACTGAAATGGATTGAGATGTGTGTGTCTTAAATCATTACTTTATAATGATTTTTTGAATCTGGGCATTAATCTTCAACAGACACTAAATTTATTAGGTGCAATGGTGATAAGGAGTTTCACACTGGTTCGGTGGGTGAGGAGAGGGGATGTCAGGCTGCCACCACCTAGACGTCCCCATCTATAGCTGCTGCTGCTGCTGCTGCTAAGTCGCTTCAGTCGTGTCCGACTCTGTGCGACCCCATAGATGGCAGCCCACCAGGCTTCCCTGTCCCTGGGATTCTCCAGGCAAGAACATTGGAGTAGGTTGCCATTTCCTTCTCCAATGCATGAAAGTGAAAAGTGAAAGTGAAGTCGCTCAGTCATGTCTGACTCTTCCTGATCCCATGGACTACAGCCTACCAGGCTCCTCCACCCATGGGATTTTCCAGGCAAGAGTACTGGAGTGGGGTGCCATTGCCTTCTCCTCCCATCTATAGGGAGCAGACTAAACCTTTAGGGAGTTCTAGGTGTTCTTTGGAAGGAATGATGCTAAAGCTGAAACTCCAGTACTTTGGCCACCTCATGCGAAGAGTTGACTCATTGGAAAAGACTCTGATGCTGGGAGCAGTTGGGGGCAGGAGGAGAAGGGGGCGACTGAGGATGAGATGGCTGGATGGCATCACTGACTCAATAGATATGAGTCTGAGTGAACTCCGGGAGTTGGTGATGGACAGGGAGGCCTGCTGCTGCTGCTAAGTCACTTCACTCATGTCCGACTCTGTGCGACCCCGTAGATGGCAGCCCATCAGGCTCCTGGCCTGTCGTGCTGCAATTCATGGGATTGCAAAGAGTTGGACATGACTGTGCAACTGAACTGAACTGAACTGAACTGAACGTCATAGTTTAAGGACTCAGTGATTTGCTAGTGGTATATCCCTCATAATGCTTAGTGTGCTATTAATACAGCTGTATCATCACAGTGCGTTGTTTTTGTTCAGTCGCTAAGTCTTGTCCGACTCTGTGTGACCCCGTGGACTGTAGGACCCCAGGCTCCTCTGTCCTTCACTATCTCCCAGAGTTTGCTCAAGTTCACGTCCATTGAGTCGGCGATGCTGTCTAACCATCTCATCCTCTTCTGCCCACCTCTCCTTTTGCCTTCAATCTCTCCCAGCATCAGGGTATTTTCCAATGAGTCACAGCAAAAAATACATATAAACTCTCCTGTCTTTCTCTCAGACTTCCACTTTAATACAGGTAGAGCCAAGCTGGGCTGTGTGAGGTGTGTGGTTCCTGGGTCAGCTGCTAGCTTTGTATTACCACTCTCATTTAATAAAGAGAAAAAGTGTAGAGTATATGACCAACAGAATTAATTCCTCTAAAAATTCTTCACCTTCCCAGAAAGACAACTTCATTTGGAAGTTGAAGGAAAGGCCTGTCGACTTCTGGTTGAAACGAGAGATGATGGCAAGTGATCAAGATGCCTTGTTTATAGATGAGATTTCCTTAAGACAGAGTCTCAGAATTTAGGTTTCTCTGATTCAGGAATAAAAATAACAAGCAGGTCATGGTTCTCATAGGACTAGAAGTAAGTTGGTGGACCTACAAGCCAAATTTATGTACCCAGGGCAAGCAAGAAAAGAATGCAGTGTGAAGAAAATTGTCTATAACCAAGAATTAAATTTTAAAATTTACATATTTTCTTCATATTAATTTTAGAGGGTGAAATAACTCAGTTTTAGAGGGAAAAAATTCATTTTTTAAAAAGCTAAAATAAGCAATATGGAAATGAACAAAATGATGCAATTGAGGACAAGCGTATGTGTGCGCTAAGTCGCTCAGTCCTGTCCAGATCTTTGCAACCCCCTGGACTGTAGCCTTCCAGGCTCCTCAGTCCATGGGATTTCCCAGGCAAGAATGCTGGAGTGGGTTGCCATTTCCTCCTTCAGGGAATCTTGCCAACCCAGGGATCAAACCCACAACTCCTGCGTCGGCAGGCAGATTCTTTACCAGTGCAACCCCTGGGAAGCCCAGGTGAGGCCAAGCAAAGGCTCTCTATTCAGAGCTTGCTGTAGCAACGGAGTCAGCCACTACCACCTGCCTTCTCGCAGAGACTCCAGGGTAGGCAGAGGAGTGCTGGGGGGCTTCTTTGTGGAGAAAGGCATGGCTCCAGGTGTGTCCTGATGGAGGCTGGGGGCGTGGGGAAGCTGGAGGCGGCTGAATGGAAGCAGAGCTTCCCTGTGACTGGTTTTGGGTGCATATTTTGTTTTCTATAGAAGTGAAAGTTGCTCAGTCGTGTCCAACTCTTTGCAACAACATGGACTATAGCCCATGGAATTCTCCAGGCCAGAATACTGGAGTGGGTAGCTTTTCCCTTCTCCAAGGGATCTTCCCAACCCGGGGATCGAACCCAGGTTTCCCACATTGCAGGTGGATTCTTTATCAGCTGAGCCACAAGGGAAACCCCTTGTTTTCTATGGTGGATCCTAAATTAGAAGCCAGGGCAAAAATTAGAGATGCTGTCACTTATTAATCAAGTCCTGGCCATTTTGGCTCAATTGTTGTTTAGTCGCTCAGTTATGTCCAACTCTTTGAAACCCCGTGGACTGCAGCACACCAGACTTCCCCGTCCTTCACCATCTGCCAGAGTTTGCTCAAACTCATGTCCAGTGAGTTGATGATGCCATCCAACCATCTCATCCTCTGTCATCCCCTTCTCCTTCTGCCTTCAATCTTTGCCAGCATCAGGGTCTTTTCAAGTGAGTCAACTCTTCACATCAGGTGGAAAAAGTATTAGAGCTCCAGCTTTAGCATCAGTCCTTCTAATGAATATTCAGGGTTGATTTCCTTTAGAATTGACTTGTTCTATCTCTTTGCTGTCCAAGGGACTCTTAAGAGTCTTCCTCAGCTTCACAATTCGAAAATGTGAATTCTTTGGCCCTCAGGCTTCTTTATGGTCCACCTCTCACATCCATACATGACTACTGGAAAAACCATAGCTTTGAATATATGGACCTTTGTTGGCAAAATGATTGCTGAAGGCTATTGTTTGGCTTTCTGGACTGATGGCTGCAGAAGTTCTATCTTTATACCCAACCTGGTCATTACTGTTTGTAAGTTCCATCTCTCATAAGCTAGTGATTTGTTAGAAAAAGCTTGAACTACTCTCTGAAAAGAAACCAAACCAGATATGATTAGAAACATAGCAACGTGATGGGATGATAAGACATGATTTCATGTTTGGGAGTGTAGTCTCAAGAGCAGAATTTGCCTGTGGGAAACTCTTCTGGAATCTCCCAGACTGGGTCTCTGAGATAGTAGTAACAGTGACATCAGCAATCAGGCTTACCTGGCGGATCAGAGAGCAACAGTTCTGTCAATGTGAGGGGAGACGTCTGGTAGGAATTCTTCTAGAAAGTTCTCTATTTTCCCTTCAAATATATTTCTAGTCCATTCTCTTGACTCTCTCTCAAGTGGAATTCTCATAAAGAAGCTGCGGTTTTTCATTCCTTTCTTTCAACCTCTGCCTATTTTCCATTTCTCTCTTTCTCTGTGTTGAGGCTTATGTTATATTCCCATATGCATTGGTCCTCTGCTTACTTCCCTGGTGGCTCAGACGGTAAAAGCATCTGCCCGAAATGCGGGAGACCATTTGATCCCTGGATTGGGAAGATCCCTTGGTGAAGTAAATGGCACCCCACTCCAGTATTCTTGACTGGAAAATCCCATGGACAGAGAAGCCTGGTAGGCTACGGTCCATGGGGTCGCAAACAGTTGGACACGACTGAGCAACTTCACTTTCACTTTTCACTTTTATGCACTGGAGAAGGAAATGGCAACCCACTCCAGTGTTCTTGCTTGGAGAATCCCAGGGACGAGGGAGTCTGGTGGGCTGCCATCTATGGGGTCGCACAGAGTCGGACACAACTGAAGCGACTTAGCAGTAAGAAATACAAGCAATTCAAGGATCATACAGTAATTGAGAAATCTGGAGATGTGTTTACCCTCAGAGACAAAGTGGCCTAGTAATAAGAGTGTTAAAATGTGGGTGACTTCAGGAATAGACTCTAGGTCTCAGACTAGATAGCTTGTTTCTTCCCCCTTCTTGCAAGATTCTTCTTGCTTCTGCCACACAAGTTACACAAAGGTGAGGAGGAATCCTTTCCTCTATCGATCTTATTCTTTCTCTTGTATTCTGTATTTATAATAGATACCATCATTCTTTCAATCAAGTTAGAAATGCTGAGGTCATGGGAGATGACTCCTTCCTACTTCACTCATTCAAACAAGTAATTTTTTTTTATAGATTCTAATATATACATTTTTCCTCTATTTTAACCTCTGGTATCAGGGTGTATCTTATAATCAATGGCATATAGCAAGCGACAGCAATTTGTCGATAGTATTTTACTTTAATGGCTAAATTTCTATTTGGTGCTTTTTCAGTCTCCTTGTTTGTTTATTTTTTCCTCAATGTAATTTTGTATTCTTACACCACACATTCAAATACTTCCTTGCCATACTTCAAACTCTTAAAATCTACTCATTTTAAAATATCTTTTAAATGGATATATGTATATATGCATATGTGCTGCTGCTGCTGCTGTTGCTAAGTCACTTCAGTCGTATCCAACTCTGTGCGGCCCCATAGACGGCAGCCCACCGGGCTCCCCTGTCCCTGGGATTCTCCAGGCAAGAACACTGGAGTGGGTTGCCATTTCCTTCTCCAATGCATGAAAGTGAAAAGTAAAAGTGAAGTCCCTCAGCCGTGTAGGACTCTTTGCGACCCCATGGACTGCAGCCTGTATAACTAATTCACTTTGCTATAAACCTAAAATTAACATGACATTGTAAAGCAACTATACTTCAATTAAAAAGGTTAAAAGTAAATAAATAAAAATATCTTTTGGATTTCTTTTTTGTGTATGTGTTTCTGGAAGTCAGTTTTCTAACCCTTAGCTTGATTTGAGGAATTCAGTGTTAGCTGCTCATCACCTACAGGGCTTGAATCCATGACTTCTGTGCTTCTTTAGTGTTAGACTGCAGCGCCGAGGGATTTATGGCCCTCTCTTTGCAACTCATGTCGAAACTCAAGAACGACCTCTCTGATTTCGAGTTTCTTCTATGACTCTAGCCTCTAGGGAACTCCTTCTTTTGCTCTCGAGCTTGGCTCTCCGTCCAACAATGTTTCTCTCCAGCATTTTCCCATGTGAAGAGCATGGCAGACGAGATCTGTAAGTCTGCCATGTTGACCAGCATCAACTAATGCTTATGATGTGCCTATTGTATACACGACTAGGTGCTGACAATGAGAAATGAACAAGACTCAGACCTTTACTTCAGGGAACTTAGAGTCCAGAAGGCTAGACAGACAAACGAAACATTTATATTAAAATACAAGAAGTTCAATGCTGCATAGAATTCTATAGAAGCACCAAGTTGGGGGCATCTGACTCTGGCTTTAAGGGGAGGGTGAGGGTCAGCGAAGAAAATGCATGTTCTTCTAAACAAAGACTGTATTGGAAAAGATGGATGTAATAGAGCACTTTCTGGGGAAAAGGTTTTTGGCTTTATTTTATTTTAAAAAGCTACTCATGGACCCAGCAATCACAATCACACATGGAAGTCCGTGCCTCGCTAGTTCCCACAGTCTAGGACTTTCACAAGCTTTATTTTTCTCTCAACACCGAAGACATTGTTTGTTTGATGAATCACTTATTCAGCAAACATCATCCAAACAGCTACTAAGGCAGTTTCTCAAAAGATTAATTTTACTGCTGGGATATACATTATACCCCAGAAGACTTGGAATCACTGCCAACTGCCATCATAAATATTTGTTCAGAGGCTGTTTCCAATGATTTAGGCGGCTTTATTCTATTTTTTTTTAATTAAAAGGTACTATTAATCCACATATTGCTTGTAATATATGAAAATTATTGCTTATATTGAAGATAACTAATCTGGGGCAATTTGAAAATAAGGGATCTGAAGTGGAAAAAAAAGCAGATGCTTGAGCTGTGTATTGTTGTTTAGTCACTAAGTCGTGTCTGATGTCTCTTTGCAACCCCATGGACTGCAGCCCGCCAGGCTCCTCTCCACGAGATTCTCCAGGCAAGAAAACTGGAGTGGGTTGCCATGCCCTCCTCTAGGGGTCTTCTTGACTCAGGCATCCAATCCGAGTCTTCCGCAATTGCAGATGGCGAATGGCGGATTCTTTACCACTAAGTCACCAGGGAAGCCTTGAACTGTATATTACCTTGTTGGAAATCTAGTCTGATCTAGCTGAAACCAGGTTTCCCACTTGGCAGCATCCCTGGTCTCTACTCACTAGATGCCACTGACACAACCCCCGCTCCAAGGCATGACCAAATGACCCAGATGTTGCTAAATGTCCTGGATGAGAACTCGTGGTCCACATCCTTTCTCTCAGAGATGAGGAGTGGAGGCCCAGAGAATGAACCATGTCACCCGACACAGGTAATTAGAGGCCGTTCCTGCAAGAGCATCCCTGGTCTTCTGCCATCTCTTCTCAGGCGCTTTCCCCAGAAACTGCAGTACAGCCTCCAGGCTAGTATTAGTTAACTGCTCAGTCTGAATTGCAGCAGAGGCCTGGGCTCAGACCCTCAACATAATGTAGCTTCTATTGACAAACTTGGGCTTGGCAAGCTTGTACTCTTCGAGTTGTCTCCAACATAGTACTTCAGTACCAAGATTTTTGTGAAATTTCAATGATACTCATTGAATTCGCTCTCAGTAACCAAAAAGTTCCTTCCAAGCTCACATTTTCTATTTTTTGAGAAAGTATCGGTTTCTCTCTCCATCTCCTTCACTTGTGAAAAAAATCAATGCCTCGAGCCAGGCCCAGGGGATTGTGCCCTTGGTTCTTTTCCACGGTGCCAATTATTGGGTGGCGGAACGCTTGCCAAGCGGTGAATAAATCCATCCACAGCTTTTGTTCATCTGATACCTGGGTGTGATATATGCAAAGTTAAGGCTTACTCCATGGAAACATCCGGTTTTATCTGGGATCTCTCCTTCTGGTCAGTATATTCTAACACCTGGAGGAAAAAACCTGATAACTCACAGTCTGAAACCCTGCGGTCCTGTTGTTGGCCTTTTACTTACCATGCTGACATTTAAGTAAGAGAGACGGTGGAGGGTGGGAGAAACCAGGCCGCAGAGTGCCCTTCCTGGGGGCTGTCCCACCGTGGCCCTGCCCTTCCTGGTTAGTGAGATGCTCCCTTGCTCACAGGTTGCTCGGGGTCACTGGGCATCTAGTAACACAGGCCTGACTTAGATTCTGACCCTGCAGAGCTGTTGTCTTTGAAGTCTAGCAGCCTGCGGTTGGAAAAGACCACCCGAGCCAGCAAATGGCCAGTGACACGCAAGCCCAAATCCAATTTATGTCAGTGTGCCAGTGACGAAATTCATTGCTGGCCATCTGATGGGGCAAATCCTTGCCGACAGCCGGTGCCAGCGGCCACAGCAGGTGCTGCTTCGTGCTCGTTGTTGAAATGCCCGCAGCTCTGAGAGATGGCTCAGGAATGCTGCTGACGCCACCCAAGCACTCAGCACCCCTACCTGCTTACGCTACCACCCTGCCAGTCAGGGCAGGCAGCTGTGTTTCCGTATTGGGACCAGATGACGTCATGGTACCAGATGACGAATTTTAACCTGGCTTTGTGCAGAACCTGGAAATATCCAGTCAAATTGGAAACTGGGGGTGGGGAAAAAAATCAGGTCAGTTCTGCAGGGTCAGGACGTCTGGAGGCTCCGCAGACCACTGATCTCTTTCCCCTGAATTACTGTTAACACATCTGTGTTGTGAACTCAGCCACGCTGTAATTAAGTCCAGGTGGGCAAGGACCCTTTCCTCGTCCCTATTCAAACACAGCACAGCGTCGGATGTGGCAGTACATCATAGCCAGAAGAGCGCTGGCCAAGGCGGGTCTCAAGATCTGGAGTCCATTCATCCCCTGACAGTTTGATAAGTTCGGGTAAGTAGCTCATGGGCTTCCTTGGTGGCTGAGTGGTGAAGAATCCGCCTGCCAATGCAGGAGACCCGGGTTCCATCCCAGGATCAGAAGATCCCCTGGAGAAGGAAATGGTAACCCACTCCAGAATTCTTGCCTGGGAAATCCCATGGACAGAGGAGCCTGGCGGTCCCTGGGGTCGCAAAGAGTCTGAAAGGACTTGGCAACTAAACAACAACAGCAACAAGTAGCTTGGGAGCTGGGGGAGGGGCAGGCGGACAGCAAAGCTCTTCATCTCATTCGCACTCTTGACCGGCCCAGTTGGCGTCCGTACCTCTTTCCCTTCCACACCTTACAGAGAGCCCCCTCCAGCTCTGCCTACATGGAGATCAGCAGCTCTGTAGCCCCTGACCAAGCTCTCTGCTGCTTAGACAGCTTCTCCCTCGAAGGCTGCTCGCTCACCCTGATGCTGCCTCTCTTAGCTACTCTTGTGAGGACCAGAGATGGTCCAGCTTATTCTTCCCTATTGCTCTGCTTATCAGTTTCACATGGGCAGCAGAAGCCGTGAATGCACTAACATGAAATTATACAAATGCAGATCTCCTCCAAGTATATTCCCTGGAAAGCAATGTTTTTGCCCAAACTGGATCCATTTTAGCTGCAGCTAAGGCCAGACTCTCCCTGTTATTAATCAGAAAAAAGATGCTTGTTTTCAAATTTTTTCTCTAGCAATTTTTTCCCTTAGATTTCTTTATTGTTCCTTAGTCACTAAGTTGTGTCTGACTCTTTGTGATCCCATGGACTGCAGCACGCCAGGGTTCCCGGTCCTTCACTATCTCCCTGTTTGCTCTAGCTCCTGTCCATTGAGTCAGTGATGCCATCCAACCATCTCATCTCCTGTCCTTTCCTTCTCCTCTTGCCCTCCATCTTTCCCAGCGTCAGGGTCTTTTCCAATGAGTTGCATCAGGTGGCCAAAGTATTGGAGCTTCAGCATCTGTCTTTCCAATGAATATTCAGGGTTGATTTCCCTTAGGATTGATTGATCTCTTTGCTGTCCAAGGGACTCTCGTGAGTCTTCTCCACAGTTGAAAAGCATCAATTCTTCAGTGCTTAGCCTTCTTTATGGTCCAACTCTCATGTCCGTATATGACTACTGGAAAACCTATAGCTTTGACGATACAGATCTTTGCTGGCAAAGTGATGTCTCTGCTTTTTAATATGCTGTCTAGGTTTGTCATGGCCTTTCTTCCAAGGAGTAAGCATCTTTTAATTTCATGGGGGCATTTAACATCTAAAGTGATTTTGGAGCCCAAGAAAATGAAATCTGTCGCCATTTCCACTGTTTCCATGGAAACAGTGATGGGACTGGATGCCATGATCTTAGTTTTTGAATGTTGAGTTTTAAGCCAACTTTTTCGCTGTCCTCTTTCACCTTCATCAAGAGGCTCTTTAGTTCCTTTTCACTTTCTGCCTTTAGTGTGGTATCATCTGCATATCTGAGGTTGCTGATATTTCTCCAGACAATCTTGACTCTAGCTTGTGCTTCACCCAGCCTGGCATTTCACATGATGTACTCTACATATGAATTAAATAAGCAGGGTGACAATGTACTGCCTTGACGTACTCCTTTCCTAATTTGGAACCAGACTGTTGTTCCATGTCCAGTTCTAACTGTTGCTTCCTGACCTGCACTCAGTTTTCTCAGGAGGCAGGTCAGGTGGTCTGGTATTCCCATCTCTTTAAGAATTTTCAAGTTTGTTGTGATCCACACACTCAAAGGCTTTAGTGTAGTCAATGAAGCAGAAGTAAATTTTTTTTTTTAATTCTCTTGCCTTTTCTATGATTCAGTGTATGTTGGCAATTTGATCTCTAGTTCCTCTGCTTTTTCTAAATCCAACTTGTACATCTGGAAGTTCTAGGTTCATGTATTGTTGAAGCCTAGTTTGAAGGACTTTGAGCATTACTTTGCTAGCATGTGAAATGAGCGCAATTGTGTGGTAGTTTGAACATTCTTTGGGATTGGAATGAACATTGACCTTTTCTAGTTTTGTGGCTGGAGAAGGCAATGGCACCCCACTCCAGTGCTCTTGCCTGGAGAATCCCATGGATGGAGGAGCCTGGTGGGCTGCAGTCCATGGAGTCGCTAAGAGTTGGACACGACTGAGCAACTTCACTTTCACTTTTCACTTTCATGCATTGGAGAAGGAAATGGCAACCCACTCCAGTGTTCTTGCCTGGAGAATCCCAGGAACGGGGGGAGCCTGGTGGGCTGCTGTCTATGGGGTTGCACAGAGTCGGACACGACTGAAGCGACTTAGCAGCAGCAGCAGCAGTTCTGTGGCTACTGCTGAGTTTTCCAAATTTGCTCGCATATTGAGTGCAGCACTTTCACAACATCATCTTACATACAGTCCATGGGGTTGCAAAGAGTTGGACACGACTAAGCAACCATCACTTTCACTTTTTAGATAATTTTCATTTAATGTGATAATTTATATGACTATAGTTATCTAGCATCTTGCTGTTTATCCCATTGGCTTTTTGTTCCATTTTCCCTCTGTTCACCCTTCTTTTCCATTAATTGTTTGTTATTATTCCATCAAGTCCCTTTTATTGACTTATTAGCTGAAAATTTTGTTTTGCTATTTAGTGCGAAATCTGTTATTATCCTTATCTTTGTTCCTCTCTATATATGTCTTTTTTTCCTCAGCTGTTTTTCTGATTTTTTTCTTAGTCAGTGGCTCGTGAAATTTAATGACCAAGTGTGACTGAACTGAACTGAATTTGATGTGATCCTTTTGAGCTTAGGGTTAGATAAACATTTTGGATATATGGGTTTATGTTGTTGCTGTTATTCAGTTGCTAAGTCATGTCTGTCTCTTTGCAACCGCATGGACGGCAGCACGCCAGGCTTCCCTGTCCTTCACAAGCTCCTGGAGTTTGCTCAGACTCATGTCCATTGAGTCAGCGATGCTCTCTAACCGTTTCATCCTCTGCCACCCCCATGAGTTTGTATTCTTCACCAAATTTGGAAATTTTTCATTATTTCTTTTTTACAAAATTTTTTAAGTTTATTGCTGGCTGTGCTGAGTCTTCGTGGCTGCGTGGCTTTTCTCCAGCTGCAGTGAGCAGGGGACACTCTCCAGTAGCGGTGCGTGGGCTTGTCACTGTAGCTTTTCTTGCTGAAGACCACAGGCTCTAGGGCACGTGGGCTCCGGTGCTTGTGGCACAAGAGCTTAGCTGCTCTGCAGCACATGGGATCTTTCCAGACTAGGGATCGAACCTGTGTCCCCTGGATTGGCAGGTGGATTCTTCACCACTGAGCCACCAGGCGAGCCTCCATTATTTCTTTAAATAGTTTTCCTGATGTATCCCTCTATGTTTTTCTTCAGGGACTCTAAATACAAATATATTAAGTCATTTGAAGTTGTCCAAAAGTTTGCTGATGATTTTGTCATCTTTTTAAGTTCTTTTTTTTAATATATTTTATTTTGGATAGTTTTTATTGCTCTATTTTCAAAGTCACTATCTTTTATTCTGCAATGTCTTACTTGTTGTTAATCACATCCAGTGTATTTTTATCTATAGTTCAGTTCAGTCCAGTCACTCAGTCGTATCCAACTCTTTGTGACCCCTTGGACTGCAGCACTCCAGGCTTCCCAGTCCATCACCAACTCCCGGAGCTTGCTCAATCTCATGTCCATGGAGTTAGTGATGCCATCCAACCATCTCATCCTCTGTCATCCCCTTCTCCTCCTGCCTTCAGTCTTTCCCAGCATCGGGGTCTTTTCAAACGAGTCAGTTCTTCAGATCAGGTGGCCAAAGTATTGGAGTTTCAGCTTCAGCATCAGTCCTTCCAATGAATACTCAGGACTAATCTCCTTTAGGAGTGATTGGTTGGATCTCCTTGGAGTCCCAGGGACTCTCAAGAGTCTTCTCCAACATCACAGTTCAAAAGCATCAATTCTTTGGTGCTCAGCTTTCTTTATAGAAACTCTCCACAGTTAAAAATAGCTTTTTCTCTGCAGTTAAAAATTTTTATCTGTAGTTTTCATCTCTAAATGTCTGATTTGGACACCTAGGACACAGTTATACAGTTATGATGCTTCTTGAACGTCTAGAATACAGTTGTACAGTTATAACTGTTTTATGTCCTTATTTGCTAATTCTAACATTTAATTGGTTCTGTGTTGGTTTTGAATGGTTGATTTTTCTCCTTATAATTGTTGTGTTGCTTCTTTCTGGCTTGGTGAATTTTACTTTGGTGCTGAATATTTTTCTACTTCTAAATATTCTTGAGCTTTGTTTTGGGATGCAGTTAAATTACTCGGAAAAAGTTTGATTGCATTGGGTCTTGCTTTTAAGAATTTGGTTGAAACAGAGCTGCATTTAGTCTCAGGTGAATTATTCCACATTACGAACAAAACATGCCTTTGAGTGCTCTACCCAACGACCCACACATTATGATGTCTTGCTGTGGGGAGAGTCACTTTCCCTGGCCCTGTGTGAGTAGCTCACCCTCTCAGGCAGGTCTTCACCCAGCCTCACAGGTTCCTCACATGCACCTGCCGCAGTTGATGTTGTTTAGTCTCTAAGCTGTGTTCAGTTCTTTGGGACTCCACGGACAGCAGCATACCAGGCTCCTCTGTCCATGGGATTTCCCAGGCAAGAGTGCTAAAGTAGGTTCCTTCTCCAGGGGATCTTCCCGACCCAGGGGTCGGACTCTCCTCGCCTGCTTGGCAGGCGGATTCTATACCACTGAGCCATCAGGGAAGCCTGTGCCTAGCAGTACTCTGCTGAATTCTTGAGGGAGCCCCTCCATAGATCTAAGGAACTCTCTCTCCTTGCAACTTTCCTCCCTGGTCTTTAATTCTGCAAACTCTAGGCACCCCATTCGCCCACACTCTCAGCTCTATTAGTTCAATAGTGCTCTGTTGACTATGGAGGTCCACTGGATACCACCTGGATTCACAGTCTCTGAACCATGGCTTGGAAACTCTCTCATGGAAGTAAGCTGGGGTCATTACAAAGCTCACTTTGTCTATTCCCAAGCCCTTAGGAGTACTGTTCTCCATTACCTGATGTCCAGTGCCTTGAAAACAGCTGTCTGATACATTTCATTGAGTTTTTACAATTGTTTTGGGCAGGAGGGTAAGTGTGGTTTCTGTTACTCCATCTTGATCAGAAGCAGAGGTTGCAAATTAACTAGATTTATTTCCTCCTAACAAGCATGTATGCATGTGGCTATGATTTTATTAATATATTGCACACATCTAATAAATATTTGCTGTAAGTAAAATTGATCCTAGTTTTATATTGGAGCTGAATAGATGAATAATAATAGATTTTGTTTGCTAGGTAAACCATACCTGCCAGGTACTAATGAAGTTAGAGAATCCTGCCCTCACTTGTCTTCCTATCACTAACATGCATTCAGGGACTTCTTCTCGATCAACGGAGTCATATCCCTCCCCAGTGAAGCTCTTTGCTCCCATCAAGTATCCACTGGAAATTTGGGGAAGTTCACTCCCTCAAATTCCAGTTTTTGCCTTTCTGAGAATTTTATGAACAGATTTCTCTTAATGGGGCTGTCACTTTTCCAGCTTTAAAATCGAAATCTGAAGTAAAGCCCTTCCAAGAATATACTTCTGACAATGAGTTTCTTAAGCATGGAAATATTTAGATATTTTCCATAGATGTTCAGAAAGTAAGTGGTGGAATTTCCACACGAGGTGCTCTCATGTCTCTGATGGATGGATGGGAGTCTTCAAAGCAGGAATTAGAACAGGACAACCCACACCAACACAGAAATAGCCTGTTCTCTCTTGGAATGGAGAGCCAAGGTTAAGCCAGTACATTTTAAGAAGCTGGACATTTGTGCCAACAATTCTTTCCCAGCTTATTTTTGGTCTTTTTATTTTAAAGAGTTTTAACCTTACAAAGGTGTTCAAAATTTACATTTTTTTTCTTTTACTTCTTCCACTACTTTTATACCTTTACTTGCATTATGAGAGGGCATAAAGTTTTAACATGTTATTTTATGGGGTTATTTCCCCTGTATCATTATTTAATTCCTATGAAATTTATTAGGGATGTGAGAGAAGAAGCCAAACATTTTTTTCCCAAATGTCGAAAAATTTTGCCAGCGCTATTACTTTAAAAAATACCCATCACCATTTATTTGTGATTCCATATGTATAAAATATATGGTTTTTATGGGTACTGAGATTTGTTGATGGATTCTTAGTTCTCTTGTGCTTATTTTTCCGTTTGTACTTCTATAATGCTACTCTGAATCATAGACAGGGTCTTCTGTAGATAAGACCCACACTATTCCTGTTCACTGAATGTTCTTTTTTTATTCAATCCATGTTCCAGATAAGCTTTATGCCAACTTTTTCAAGTTAAGAAAAACCATTAAAAATTTCTTTGAGATCAAATAGAACATATCAATTCTTTGGGAGAAGAACTGCTGTTTTGATAATACTTCAATCTCCTTAATCTTATCCATCAGAACTATTTTCTCTGTCAATTTATACAACTCTATTATGTCACTTGGTAAATATGTAAATATTTAGTAAGATAGACATATATTCCCTGTGTATTTTAAATAAGATTCCCCTCATTGTTTTCTTTTGTTATTATTGCTATTGTGGGTGGGAACACTGGACTTTATAACTGATTTTTGCTGGTTGATAGAAAAGGTATTGATATCTCTGCATTTTCCATTGGTCTCCTTTAAATATATCCTGTAGTTTTCAGTGGGTTTTGCATTTTTTTGAATCAATGGGTCACTTGAAACTCGTAATATTCTCTTGATTATAATTCTATTTAGTGAATACCAGGAAGCTCTATGAAATGCTGAGTTGGAGAGGAGAGAATACTAACCCTAGACTTCTAGAATATCCTCACTATGTGATGTCTTTTGTTATAAAATTCTGGAAATGCTTAGAGACGAGTAAATCTTCAGGTATAATCAGTCTAATTCTTTCACTTACAGAGAGTAAAACAGTGTCTGCTCTGTCGCTGTTGCGATGTTAGATACTGGCAGAGAGGGGAAAGAAACGTTAGTGACCATATTATAAGGAGCAACCATCAGTTTCAGTATTCTGGTAACGCGACACTTTTATTACCTGTAATTTTCCTCATAAAGGCTATCAGCATTGCCCCCTTTTGTGTAAAATGGTGCATTTTGTATCAGAACAGAGGCAGAAAAGAAGGTTCCACCTACTCCCCCAGGCTGTTTTTCGAAGCTGGTTTCTAAGCACACAGCAAGCGGTGGGGAGAGCCCTGGTACTGGCCCCATTGCAGGAGGTCTAAATGGACAATACAAACAAACCATGAACCTCCAAGAGGTAACCTGCTGCTCTAGAGCCCATGTGTGTAGGGGACACAGTGGGTGCCTGGAACTCAGAGCAGCTCCATGGAGCTGGACCCTGGTGGGAACATGTATGCTTAAAGCCACTGAAAAATGCTTTAAAGAACTCTGCAAGCACATCCCATTTATTTGCCTTGGAGGATGGGCCCTTATCCAAATCTCCTGGAGGAGCCAGCCTTGCAAAGCGGCTAAAGCAAACCCTGAGATCAGAGACATATAACACAGACCTTTCTCATCATTTGCCACCAGCCTGGAATAATCCTGCCCCTCTTCTTGCCATCTTTGCTCTTGTCATGGCTCAAAAGCCCCCTGAGAGCAATTCCTGGGTGAGGAAGAAATGAGCCTGACACCAAGGCCAAGTGCAGCCAAGTTCCCAAGACGGCTGAGGACAACCCATTTATTTTGCAGCATCATCTCCAAAGCTCACATAAAAGGGAATGGGGACCATATCTTCACCTTCACAGAAAACACTCATGAACTTATTCAACAAACGCAGAGTGAGTCAGTTGTATGTCCAAGACTTCGAGTTACGAAGGTTGCAGAAGGTCTGAGCTTCAGGGTGGGGGTAGGGGGGAGGCATTCATCATCTAAGTGTGGACAGCAGGTTGGGAGAGACTCACTTCAATGACAGCCTTTGCTATTTTCACTCGCAAGCATCAAGCACTGTGCTGGATATGAAGTATGTAGAGCAGTTTGAGAGGAGTGTATTATAATGCGTATAGTAGCCTTTGTATATATCATGAAGTTATAAAGAGGCAAAAAATAATGGGATATATCAAAACACCAAGAATGGGATATTCCAGAACATCTGGAATCTCTGTTCTTGCCACTCACATGATTTTGAACACTCATAACACATGTAAACCAGGTGGGTGTATGCCACAAGGCCCTGATGGGTTACACAAGTACAATGACCCAGGGAGACTTCCTGGAAGAAGCGGTTGTTGGCATAGCCGAAAGGGGACAGAGACAGTAGGAACCCTGAGACATAGACTCTTACCAGGAGCCTTTCAGTCTCCTTTTTGGGTAGCAGAGTAACCCCTCAGCACTCCAAGGTGGAGCTGGTGTCCTGGTAATGGATTTCATACATAGGCATCAAACATATAGATGCCCCATAAAGTTACACAGATGTGTGGTCTCCTGTGCCATCACTGGCTTCAACTGTAGAATGGGGGAGAGGGGAATACTTTCCCATAAGAAAAAAAATGAAGTTGAAGTGTGATTTTTTTGTCACAATCAATATTCAGCCCTTCTACCTACAAGTTTTAATGTTTCAGTAATTTGTCTCATGGATGATCAGAAACCTTGGACTCAAGGGATCAAGGTCAAGGATCAACTCCTCATTTAGGTCCATTGGAATGGATTATTCTATAGCTACACTTTGTAACCTCTAACTTTTTTTTAATGAATAGGTCGATATTTCATACTAAGAGGGAGGGGTATGCAAAGTGTGATCTTATATTCGCACAGCAATCAAGTATGTATTCAGGGCCTTGCCTTCTGTGTGCTCACCTCTCATTAGACCGTGGATACCCTGAGGGCAAGGCCGGTGTCTTATTTATAGCTCAGTCCCCAGCGCTGCTCTGGGAAGAGGAGAGTGAGTGAGTGAGTGAGTGAGTGAAGAGGAGAGGTCTCAGTCAAAGTCTGAATGACTGACTGAGCGACTCCCCAGCATGAGAAGGACACTGAGGAAATTCATGGCTCCCGCCCTGTCCCCTGGGAGCTGGTGAAGACAGTGCCCTGCTGGCTACCGTAGCTTTGCACCCTTGGATCGGCGCTGATGGGCTGGTGGGACAGGGCTCCCTGCCCCTGCTTTCTGGAGTGTACTGGAGCGAGAGAATCACACTTGGCAGGGAGATGGCACTCAGCTCGGGGGCAGAGCTCTGGAGCGAGCCTCTCTCTGAGGGAGACTGAGGCGTGGACTCCACCTGGTGGTGTCTGCAGAGACCTCACCTACCTGATCAAAGCCAGGAGAAGCCAGTGCCCGTGGCTGGCCCCTCTGGTTTGGATCTCATGAGGAGGAAGACTCCCAAAGAGAGGCTGGGGGCTGGGTGACTCCCGGGAGAATCTGTGGGCTCCAAAACTCCCAGGGGAGGTAGGCTCTGCTCCCCTGATCCCACCCCAGAGAGCAGCATCCCCAGGGAGACCGATGTCTTACTCCCTGAAACATAGTAATAAAGCATTCTGGGAAAATTCTGTCCACATGCCCCTGAATGGTCCAGCTGTGACTAGCCAGCTGTGGGGTTGGCTCTTGGACCTCTGTTTTCCCAGTGGGTGATCCGAGGGAATGTGCAGAGGGAACTTTCGAGGGAGACATCTTACCCCGGTCTCCCACCTCCCAGCTAACCTCCCATCTCTGCTATGCCCACGCTGCCTCGTAGCTTCCGTGTACACGGGGCTCTACCACTTAAGGGGCACACTCTTGTGTGAACTGGAACCTAGCTGGCATCCAGTGAGGACAGATGAGTGCCCTTGTCCATGGGAAGGCAGGCAGTGGGAAGGCAGACAGGTGAGTTCTCCCCGGCAGTGACCAGTGGAGTGGGACCAGCCCAGGGCAGTGTGCGCTGCACCCCCAACAGAGGCTAAACTCTCAGAATCCATCATCCCTGCTGTCTTGTAACCTCAGTGTTTGATTTGAGGACTGATGTACGCATGTAACTGGGGCTTCCCAGGTGGTGCTAATGATAAAGAACTTGCCTGCCAAGGCAAGAGACATGAGACATGAGTTTGGTCCCTGGGTCAGGAAGATCCCCTGGAGAAGGAAATGGCAGCCCACTGCAGTATTCTTGCCTGGGAAATCCCACGGACAGAGGAGCCTGGCGGGCTACAGTCCTTGGGGGTGGCAAAGAGTCAGACACGACTTAGTCACTAAATAACAACAATGACAACACGTAGCTGGTACAGCTTGCTCCGTCTAGCAGGCCATGCAGGGCCGCTTCATGGTTTGGCAGCTTATTTAGAGCGATTAGAAAAACAAGAGATCTGAAGGTTTATTCGAGGCATTTCCAGAGCAAGCAAAACGCTTCCCACATCTCTGTGGGCCTGACCACACAGGAATTGAGAAGCCGCAGCAGCAAATGTGCAAAGCGTGTTCCAAAGAAAACACACACTCTTCTTTTTCTAAAATCAGGCGTTGAAGCTGGTGTGTCTTTCCTTTCTTGAGGTCGTGTTGGACTGTCCATTCAATATGGGTATCTGGGACTTTCTTTTATGGGAGAAGACAATTCCAAATGCACAGACTGAATTAGCTGAAACCAAAAAGCGTAGGGGAAAGAAAATTAAGCTGGGGAGAGGGGAACGAAATGCCTTGACAAGGCCACAGAGAGCCATATAAGATAAACCACAGGAGCAACTGTAGACACTTTCTGAGAAGTGGAGCTGTCATGAGAAGCCAGTTTGATCTCTGATCATTTGACCCCTAATGGAAGAGGACTGTATATAATGTTTCATCAACATCCTGTTAGAGAGGATTACCCGAACCCACGTCATTTCCCCAAACTGGGTTAACCTAAAATGAAGCAACAGAATTGCTGTTGCTTTGGGAGTTAAGAGAACCCAGGAAACACAATCCTATAAAAATATTTTTTTAAAGAGCAAAAGTCACCAAAAGTCCTTCAACAAGAAGGGCAGAACAAGTCACAGCGGATGTTTGCTACAGTTGGAACGACATGGGATGATCAGTCAAGGCTTTTACTCTTACATCCACAAACATATACGCATACATATACATACACATACATATGGGTACACACCTATATTCACACTTATACAGGCTGGATCATGTCCCTCCCAGTTCCTAACCCTTAGTCCCTCAGAATGTGACTGTGTTTAGAGATGGAGCCTGTAGGGAAGGAATTAAGCTAAAATGAGGCTGTTTGGGTGGTCCCTGACCCAGTGTGAGCAGAGAAGAGGAAATTTGGGCAAAGAGGCTCCAGGGATACGCACGTGTGTGCACTGAGGGAAGACCACCGAGGGAGGGCCCACGGAGAAGGTCAGTTCAGTTGCTCAGTCGTGTCTGACTCTCTGCAACCCCATGGACTGCAGCACGCCAGGCCTCCCTGTCCTTCACCAACTCCCAGAGCTTGCTCAAACTCATGTCCGTCGAGTCAGTGATACCATCCAACCATCTTATTCTCTGTCACCCCCTTCTCCTCCTGCCTTCAATCTTTCCCAACATCAGGGTCTTTTCCAATGAGTCAGCTCTTCGCATCAGGTGGCTGAAGTATTGGAGCTTCAGCTTCAAGCATCAGTCCTTCCAATGACTATTCAGGACTGATTCCCTTTACGATTGACTGGTTTTATCTCTTTCTAGTCCAAGGAACTCTCAAGAGTCTTCTCCAACAGCACAGTTCCATCAGAGTAAAACTGACCCTGCCCAAGCCTTAATCTTTTTTTTTTTTTCCAAGCCTTAATCTTGGCCTTCTAAATTGGACCCCGAGAAGTGAAGGGACTTATCACTATGGGGGACACAGCTCCCAATTAATAGAGTTAGAGATTATTTAGATATATGAAAAGTGAATGTGTTAGTCACTCAGTTGTATCCAACTCTTTGGATAGCATGGACTATAGCCCACCAGGCTCCTCTATGCATGGAATTCTCCAGGCAAGAGCACTGGAGTGGGTAGCCACTCCCTTCTGCAGGAGATCTTCCCAACCCAGGGATCGAACCCAGATCTCCAGCATTGCAGGCATATTCTGTATCAACTGAAGCACCAGAGAAGTCCATATAGACATACACATATATCTGTCTATGTACTCACACAGGTACACACATATATGTATATACACCTGTGTAGGTGGTGCGGTGGTAAAGAATCCACGTACCAATGCAGAGATGCAAGAGACACTTCCCTGGGTCAGGAAGATCCCCTGGAGTAGGAAATGGCAATCCACTCCAGTATTCTTGCCTGGAAAATTCCATGGAGAGAGGAGCCTGGTGGGTTACAGGCTGTGGGGTTGCAAAGAGTGGAATACAACTGAATGACTGAACACACACACACACACACACACATTCACACACGTGTACACATGGATCTATGCATCACACACCTGAATTATACTTCTTAGGTTTACTGAAAACCGTGAATTCGCACCCATACCCCCCGCTTCCATTTAACACCACAGGTTTTACTCAAGTTTGAATCGTCCTTATCAGAACCTCCCGTCTCTGACAGTGAGCTGCCTGGGCTGATCCCAGGGCAGAGTTCCCTTCAGTCTTCCAGGACTTCTTGGCTCACCCTCTGGGGCTCTGAGCCCCAAGCCAGGGCCCCTCGACAGATCCTCCTTTCCACAGGGCCTCCAACACCCCTTGTCGGGCAGCCCCCGTAAGTGACCCCTTCTCACTCCCCCAGGCCCTGTGCCTCCCCTAGGCTTCCTCTTACGCCTCACCATCCACACTCTGCTCGGAACCTGACTTGGCCAGCAAGGCCCCCCCTCATCTTGACCAGCCCCGGCAGCCTGGGTATGGCTGCCTGCTCTGCACACGAAGTTGTTCTGGAAAGGAAGAGAATGGGCGAGGGAAGGGAGGACCACCTCTGCCACCCTCACGCGCAGGACCCCCCAGCAAATCACTCCACGTCTCTTCGTGGAGGTAGGCATTCTGCCTTGTGCCATGCGTATGTTATATCAAACCACGGGCCTCTCGCTGGCGTCTGTTTGTTTCAATTTTTTAAAATTTACCTTTATTTATTTATTTTTGATTCTTTTATTTTTTTGTTGAAGGATAATTGCTTTACAGAATTTTGTTGTTTTCTGTCAAATCTCAACATGAATCAGCCGTAAGTATACATATATCCCCTCCCGTTTGAACCCTCCTCCCATCTCCCGCCCCATTCCACTCCTCTAGGTTGATACAGAGCCCCTGTATGAGTTCTCTGAGCCATACAGCAAATACCTTTATTTATTTTTAATTGGAGTCCCTGTTTGAGTTTCCTGAGCCATAGAGCAAAAACATTTATTTATTTTTAATTTTAATATTTAATTTCTAATATAATGTGATGTTGACGTCTGCCGTACAACGTGAATCAGCCATGCGTGTACATCTATCCCCTCCCTTTGGAGCCTCCTCACCTCTCCCCACCATCCCACCCCTCTGCGCTGTCACCAGGCTGGCCCCCGGGGCTGTACAGCAGCTTCCCACGAGCTTCTGTTTCACACGTGGCCGTGTGTACCTGTCAGTGCCACTCTCTCAACTCGTCCCACTCTCTCTGTCCCCCGATGTGTCACAAGTCTGTTTTCCATGTCTGTGTCTCTATTCCTGCCTTACAAATAGATTAGTCCATGCCATTTTTCTAGATTCCATGTATATGCATCTAGATTCCATATATATGTGTTAACATACAGTGTTTTTCTCTTTGTAACTCACTTCACTCCATGTTACAGTTTCTAGGTTCATCCACCTCAGTTCCGTTGACTCAATTTCATCCCTCTTTAGGGCTAAGTGATAGTCCACTGTACATTTGTACTCTGTCTTCTTTATCCACTCATCTGTGGATGGCCGCGTTCTGGCAGTTGTAAACAGTGCTGCAGTGAACATCAGGGTCCATGTGTCTTTTCAAATTATGGTTTTCTCAGGGTATATGCTCAGTTGCTCAGTTGTGTCCAGCTCTTTGTGACCCCATGGACTGTAGCCGGCCAGGCTCTTCTGTCCATGGGATTTTCCAGGCAAGAATGCTGGAGTGGGTGGCCATTTCCTTCTCTGATATTCTGCTGTCACAAACAAAGCTGCAGTAAACATCCTTGCATATACACTGGGTTTTACTTTTATTTCTATGGGACAGATTCCCAAGGGTGGGATTACTGGGTCAAAGGTAAAGGTTTAATTATATCTGACGTGTTTTTTTTTTTTGTATTTCAAAAACAAATTTTATTTAGCAGTTTTACACAATCAGCCGTTCACAGTCTGCAGTTAAAACATTGTGTATATTCAGTTCAGTTCAGTTCAGTCGCTCAGTCGTGTCCGACTCTTTGCGACCCCATGAATCACAGCACGCCAGGCCTCCCTGTCCATCACCATCTCCCGGAGTTCACTCAGACTCACGTCCATCAAGTCGGTGATGCCATGCAGCCATCTTATCCTCTGTCATCCCCTTTTCCTCCTGCCCCCAATCCCTCCCAGTATCAGAGTCTTTTCCAATGAGTCAACTCTTCACATGAGTACTGGAGTTTCAGCTTTAGCATCATTCCTTCCAAAGAACACCCAGAACCAATCTCCTTTAGGATGGACTGGTTAGATCTCCTTGCAGTCCAAAGGACTCTCAAGAGTCTTCTCCAACACCACAGTTCAAAAGCATCAATTCTTTGGCACTCAGCTTTCTTCACAGTCCAACTCTCACATCCATACATGACCACTGGAAAAACCATAGCCTGGACTAGACGGACTTTTGTTGGCTAAGTAATGTCTCTGCTTTTGAATATGCTATCTAGGTTGGTCATAACTTTTCTTCCAAGGAGTAAGCGTCTTTTAATTTCATGGCTGCAATCACCATCTGCAGTGATTTTGGAGCCCCCCAAAATAAAGTCTGACACTGTTTCTACTGTATCCACATCTATTTCCCATGAAGTGATGGGACCAGATGCCATGATCTTCGTTTTCTGAATTTTGAGCTTTAAGCCAGCTTTGTCACTCTCCTCTTTCACTTTCATCAAGAGGCTTTTTAGTTCCTCTTCACTGTCTGTGTATATTCACTGCTACTCAATTACAAAATCTTCAGACAGCAGTGAAAAACATATCAAATAACTTAAGAAAAAAAACAGTACTATGGTTCCTTAAAGAATAAAATATTAGGTGATGTCACTTGAGATAGGAAATGAGGGTTTTTTTTTTTAAATACACATTTACTGTACTTCATTTAGGTAGGCTTTTCCCCTTGTTTGCTTATAGCACAAGTTTAAGTGCCCAGAAACTAAAGTAATAATGTACTATGTACCATTTCAGCTTAAAATATTTTGCATTTATCACTTGACACGTACTGTTCTTTAAACATTTTAATACATAAAACCATTTAATTTATTAAATTTATTAAAAAATTTTAATTTATTAAATAATCTACTAAATAATTTTAAGTTTATTAAATTCATTAATTTTATTATATATAATAATATATTAAGTAATTGAAATTTAATTGTTTAATTGTGGCTGAGAGGCTGAGTGTTAGTTTCTTCACGTGGTATCTGGCATCTCTGGTAGCCCTCGAGCCCCGGAGGGATTCAGCTGAGCCTGCCTGCAGTCGCGTAAGTGGGGAGACGATGTCATGTTCTCCAGTAGCCGTGCCAGCCAAGAAACTCCCTTTCAATCCTGTGGGTCCCCATCAGGGGTCGAGTGAACCCCCATCCCCCCAGCTGCCAGACTGCCCGCACCCTTCCCTCCTCACCCAGCTCCACGTTCTGCGGACTTGAAAGCTGACTCTCTGCTGGACACTGGGGCGCAGCCTGGCTCTGCTGGCTGTGCACGGGGGAGGTTGACCAGAAAGCCAGTCCTTGTTACCCCCTGAGCTGAGGGCTCTAGTGACATGGGACAGGCAATTCAGACACAGTGGAGGTCAAGGGGGTTGGTAAGGGCTTCCCAGGGGAGTGACCCTAGTCTCGGAGATCAGGCAGGTGCCAGCCAGGCAGAGGAGAGCCAGGGTGTGTCCCACGAAGGAAACAGATGACCAGGAGTGTGCCCAGAGTACACCCTCTCCACTGGGGATCCAGGGCCCCCACCTCCTCCTGTAGCTCATCCTGCCGGCCCAGTTCCTCCCAGCTCCCCCAAACGCAGCAGACTCTTCCCCGCCTGTGTTCTCTCCCCTGTGGAAAAGCCACCTTTGGAAGAGCGGCTTCTGCCTGCGGTGTGAGTGAAGCCTTCCCCAGCTGCCACGGCCCCACTTATCGCCTGCCCTCGGAACAACCAGCCAGGTGCCTGGCACCTCGTGTTTGTCAAGTCCCTGCAGCTCTTAGTGCCAGAAACCTATCACACGTCTCAGCATCTGATCTCAGGCTGGGAAGAGGGCTTGGGGTTTCCTGCTGTTCCTACCAGATGGCAGCTCCCTAGGGGTCAGGCCACACTGTTCATGGATGGAGCCCAGCTGGTGGGTGCAGAGGAGGAGCGGCTTTGTTCCATTGTTTTTGGACATCACAAGGGCCTCATCTCCTGGCCACTCCTTCACACCATCCTGGGGCTCTTCAGGGAATGTGAGTGCTCAGGCAAAATCCTCCTCCTAATTTCGGTATTTGCAAAGTCATCCAATAAAGCTTTCCCATCACATGGGTGGGGTGAGCAATATTGCGCCCTAGGGAAGAGGGGAGGAGGCTTCCTTTGTGTTTTCTCTACCCGTCAAGGCACAAGGTGACTAAATGTTGGTCAGCTGAGTAGCCCCCGTGTCTTCTGGGCTCCTAAGGATTTAGCTGGGCTTCCCAGGTGGCTCAGTGCGTAAAGACTCTGACTGCAATGCAGGAGACCCAGGCACAGGAGAGTTCGATCCCCAGGTTGGGAAGATTCTCTGGAGGAGGGCATGGCAACCCACTCCAGTATTCTTGCCTGGAGAATCCCATGGACAGAGCAGCCTGGTGAGCTACAGTCCATAGGGTTGGACATGACTGAAGCGACTAAGCACTCACACAAGGATTTAACTTAAAAGTTTGACTCAGCAAGCTCTCTAGTGGGGGTGGAGCACCTGATGAACAGGGCTGGTGGAAACGCAGAGTCTGGACTTGTGACTGGGGGAAAAAGGGTCACGAGCAACCTCCTGGCTGGGTTCCTAGCTTCCCTGTGCTGTGGGGATGGTAGCTGAGTTCCCAGCATCTGACCAGCTGCTGACCACACCCTTCCAACAGTAGGTGAGGACAGATGGGCCCCACTCACCCTGCTGAGACCCACCCACCCTGCTGAGACCCAATCACCCTGCTGAGATCCACCCACCCTGCTGAGAACCACTCACCCTGCTGAGACCCACTCACCCTGCTGAGACCCGCTCACCCTACTGAGACCCACTCACCCTGCTGGGCCCCTCTCACCCTGCTGAGACCCACTCACCCTGCTGGGCCCCACTCACCCTGCTGAGACCGGTTCTCTCGGGCATATTTGAGGGTTCCCCTTTGAAAGAGTTACTAAACTCAGCATTAAAGCTGATATCTATTGGGGAAAAAAAAAAGTTTGACAACCACCACCAAAAAAATAATAATAATAATAATCTCTAAAAGCCATTTTTTAGGGCATCAGTATTTTACAGTCTAAATAAAGTTGCACTTTACCTTAAACTGAACTAACTGATAAAATCCATGTTTGGTGGGGAAGTCAGAGTGTATTAAAGAATAAGATGTTTACAGTGAGAATTATGTGCACTGTGGTTTAAAGTAACTGTGCTCAAATGGATTAATGCCATTTCTGAAGTTACTAGTTGGCAAAGTTCTATTCTGTCTATAAGGCAGGCCATTAGCAGCCATGACATTGGGAGAATGGTGATTTCAAGGTTCCAGCCAAGAATCTGCCTTAGAAATGGCTGGCTCAGAGAGAGTTGATTAATTCTGGGTGGAATGACTTCTAAGAAATTGCTATACTTGGTAGCCAGTCTCTAAGAGTACTCTTATCTGAGTGCTAAGCATCTCCTGGCTAGATTCTGAAGTCAGCAAGAAGGACTAAGTTGGTATTAAAGCCAGTGGAGGTTCTCCCAGGAATGTGTGTGGACAGTGCATTGGCCAATGTCAGCAACCCTGGTAGGAAGAAGCAGGAGGCTGTTCTTCCTGGAACCAGTTCTGTCACCTTGAGCAAGCCCCTTACTTCTCCAAGTCCTGTTGTTGTTTAGTCACTAAGTCATGTCTGACTCTTTGTGACCCTAGGGACACACCAGGCCTCCCATCCTTCCCCATCTCCCGGAGTTTGCTCAAACTCGTGTCCATTGAGTCAGTGATGCCATCCAACCATCTCATCCTCTGTCGTCCCCTTCTCCTCCTGCCAACAATCTTTCCCAGCATCAGGGTCTTTTCCAATGAGTCAGGTCTTTGCATCAGGTGGCCAAAGTATTGGAGCTTCAGCTTTGGCATCAATTCTTCCAGTCAATATTCAGGACTGATTTCCTTTACAATTGACTGGTTTGAACTACTTGCAATCCAAGGGACTCTCAAGAGTCTTCTCCAGCTCCAGTTGAAAAGTACCAATTCTTTCAAGGCACTCAGCATTCTTTATGGTCCAACTCTCACATCTGTAGCTTTGACTAGATGACCTTTGAGAGCTAAGTGATGTCTCTGCTTTTTAATATGCTGTCTAGTTTTGTCATAACTTTTCTTCCAAGGAACATTCCAGTCCTAAATGCTCTGATGTATTAACCTTGGGAAGGTAGTTACGAGTATTAAGTAGGAGAGGTTTTTCTGATGAGAAAAATAAAAACACATATTCAACAGTCTAGACTTTCTAACATGCATTTGAATTATTTCTCTGCATTCATGCTATCAGACTGTAATCACTTAGATTACGGCAACTGGAACAGAGTGGAGCGATTCAGGAAAGGTTTGTGAAATAGGCAAGTTCCTGAACTTAGAGGGAAGGGAGGAGCCTGACCTGAAATGGGAGGGGTTTTCCAGGCAGGGATTAGCTCATCTGGCGCCTTGGAGGAGCAGTGAGTGGGAGGAAGAGTGGGCGCTGAGGTTTGGGGGACAAGAGAAAGACAGAAGCTAAGGCCATGGTAAAAATGTTTCTCTTGCTAAAATAGATACACTCAGACATTTTGAAAATAAGAACAGTGGACTTGAGCAAGAAATCTGCCGGTGCATCAGTTCCAGTTGATTGTACATCACAAAACAGGAAAATAAAATTCAGAACTACAAAGACTGGCATAGTGTAGCCAGCAAGATACTCAAAAGCAAAAAAAAAAAAAAAAGAACCAAAGAAACAAGAATAAAATAATATTCTATTAGTCTGACTTGTAAAAGGAAGAGGTGGCTACCAGAAATTGTTGGAATCATCTCAGAATTTAGACATAGAACATAGGTAGCTTTTAAAAAGTTGAATGGCATTTCCTCACATCCCTTCCGCATTTTGACACAAATCAGCAAAAGCTGTCATGGACCAGCGCCATGATTTAACTGACTCACTTACAGACAGAGAAGCTGAACTCTAGGACTAATCACAGCATATGTTAATTTCCATGAGTTCTTCAGTTAACAGATCACTTTAGCAAGATCTCTGAAAATAAAAAAGATGTGTGTGTAAGTAGAGATGGTAGGGGATCTGTGGAGAAAGGGAACCAAGTGTGGCTTTCTTGATATAGCCATTTTTGACCCAAGCCATTTTGGGGTCTAAGCATGGCGATAACGCTTGTCCTTGAACAGGTCTCGGTGATTAGTGATCTTCAGGGAAGACAAGAATGTAGAAAAATACAATTGTCATCAAGCAGGAGAAACAACAATAGCAAAGATAATAGATCTGTTGTAAAGTTTCCCAGTTCTGTTCCAATAATGAAGAGTAACCTGAAGTGCTCAGCCACCAGGTCAACTGGAACCCTGTGGATGAAGATGCTGACCTTTTGTGATGCTCGTGACTTCCGTTAACTGAAGCTTTGTCAACCACCTAAGACAATTTATGGATATGCACATACCCTTAGCTTAAAACTTTCCCAATTTTGCTGTTCAGAGAGACACTGCTTTGGGAAAGATCTTGGCATTCTCCTTCCTTGCTACAGGTAATGAATCCTTCTTTCTGTTCTTTAGCTTGGTTGTGTCTTGGCTTTGATGCTAAAAGCTTGACTTCTGTGCACAAGTGCAGGGCCTAATCAAATCTCAGAGGCAGAGTTTTGGGTAGTTTTGGGTGAAGTAGAAAAGAATAGCCTTATAGGTTTGCCAGGCAATGGGGGACACAGAGGGATCCTGCTCTTTAAAAATGATGTGTCCCAACCCAGGAGGATCTGATGAGGAGCTTTATAGCAATGGTGCAGGGGTGGGATTGCTGAAAAGATTAGTGTGTGTGCAGGGCCTGTGTGTATGTACTTAGTTGCTCTGTATTACAGACTTAGTTGACTCTTTGCAAACTTTTTTGTGTCTGACTCATTGCAACCACTGGGCTATCACCCACCAGGCTCCTTTGCCCATGGGGATGCTCCAGGTCAGAATACTGGAGAGAGTTGCATGCCCTTCTCCAAGGGATCTTCCCAACCCAGGAATGGAACTCAGGTCTCCCGCATTGCAGGTGGGTTCTTTACCATCTGAGTTACCAGGGAAGCCCATGAATATTGGAGTGGGTAACCCATCCCTTCTCCAGAGGATCTTCCTGACCCAGGAATCAAACCTGGGTCTTCTGTACTGCAGGCATATTCTTTACTAGCTGAGCTACCTCTAATCTGGTCCCAGGTAACTTTGATGAGCTTCTCTGGTTCCTTGAATATTGTCTCAAGTGGTCTTCCTCTTGTATGAAGAATACTGATATCTTGAAGAACTTAAAGACATTGTTATGTGTATCCATTGAGGTGGAACTAGGACCCTGCCCCAAGGGTGCACACTCGTTTCCCTTACAAGAAAGAATATGACCAGGACTCGTGGAGTGGGGTCAACAGGGTCAATGATCCTCCAAATATATTTTTAGTTTGTTTGAGATAAGCTCACCATCATAACGATGTTCAAGTCTGCAATTCAGCAGCTTTTAGTGCATTCAAAATGTTGTGCAACCATCACCATTGGCCAATTCCGGAATATTGCCCTCATCCTCTAAAGAAACCATGTACCTCCCAATTCCCTCATCCTCCCATGCCCTGGAAGCCACTAGTTTACTTTCTGCCTCTACAGATGTGCCTGTTCTGAACATTTCATATATTTGGAATCTTACAAAATGTGGCTTTTGTATCTGGCTTCTGTCACTTAGCATAAAGTTTTACAGGTTCATCCATGTCAGGTCACCTATGTGCCAGGGCACTAAGACTTACACCTGTGTTTCTTCTGAGAAATGTATAGCCTAACTCTCACGTTTAGGTCTTTGATTCATTTTGAGTTAATTTTGTATACGATATGAAATAGGGATCCAAAGTTAGGTTATACTTTTGCAGGTAACCATTCAGTTGTTCCAGCATCATCTGTTGAAAGGCTATTCTTTTCTCCACTGAATGGTCTTGGCACCCTTGACAAAAACCCATTATCCATAGATGATCACTTCATTGTCCCAGTTGCTATCACCCATGTCTGCACTCCAGACAGCAAGAAGAAGAAAAGAAGAAAGAAAGGCACATCAACTCTCTTTCAAGGAGACTTCCTGAGGTCCTACCCAATCAACTAGCATCTCCTTGGACAGAACTGGGTCCACGGCTGTACATTTCTGCAGAGGAGACTGGGGGATGTGGTCATGACTCCAATTGTTAGAACTCACTGCAAATTTTAATTTTTCATTTATATACTGCATATATTAGGAGCCATTGATAGATTCATATAAATTTGTAACTTCAATAAACTTAAAAGAAAGATATTAATTAAGTATACATGTAATAGCGACAATCAGCCTTGCTAAAACAAATTCTTTCAAGACTCTAATAAGTGTTAGTTGCTCAGTTGCGTCTAACTCTTTGCAACCCCATGGACTGTAGCTCGCCAGACTCCTCTGTCCATGGAATTCTCCAGGCAAGAGTACTGAAGTGTGGTGCTGTTCCCTTCTCCAGGGAATCTTCCTGATCCAGGGATTGAACCCAGGTCTCCTGCATTGCAGGCAGATTCTTTACTGTCTGAGCCATCAGGGAAGCAAAGTGTTCAAAACTTCAGGTAGATTAATGAAGAAAAATAGAGTTGATGAAAAGGGGGACAGAATGACAGACGCTGGGGTGGAATTTCTTCCTGCCTTGGAGATGCAGTCTCTCTGCTTCCTGTTAAACTGCCCGTTAAACTCCTAACATTAGCCATACATGTGCCCCCCCCACCCCTGCCCACAGCTCGCTTTCCCTGGGTCTTCATTATCGCATCTGAGCTGTTGCCCTGCCCCAACCTGCCCAGCCCTCTTCCATCCCGCCTCCACTGTGCTCTTCACGTGCTGCTGGCCTGCAAGAGGTCTTCCACCATGACCCTGGCATCCCGAGACCTTCTTGCTCTGAAAACGATGATTTCTTTTCACCTCTGTTTTCTCTACATCCATTAAAATACTCTCCATTCTCCAAATTCATCCCAGAGATTTCCAGCCTCCACAATTTCGCTGATGCTTCTCCCTCCAATTTTCTTCTCAGAGAACCCAAATGTCACCCAGCAAAACCGCACTATTTCTATTAAGCCTTCAACTTGAAAATTAGACTTCTTTCACTTGATACTTACAGTAATTTTGTGTCTGTTTTATTTTGATACAATCTCAGACGTACAGAAAAGCTGTAAGAATAACAAACAAGTCTGTGTACCATTTCTCAGATTTACCAATCATTTATACTTTGCCTTATTTTCTCTCCCTCCACACACACTCTTTATGAACCATTTGAAAAGAAGTCGGAGACATGCTGCCTCCTGTCCCTTAAATACTTCTGCATGTATTTCCTATGAACAAGGACATTTTCTTATATATAATCATAGCGCAATTATCCAAGTCAGAACGTTCCACACTGATGCTATACTACTATCTAACCCAAAGTCTTTATTCCAGCATCACCAGTTGTTGCGATGATGTCCTCCATAGCTATTTTTCCAGTCCAGGACCATGCCCTGCCCTTAGTTATTGCATTTCTGGTCTCCTTTACTCTAGATTAGTTCTTGTTTGTCTTCCTTCTAGGGCTGTGACCAAATGTGTCACACAGAACTTAACAATTTCGCTCTCATACAATGGTTATTTGTACACATTCCTCACTTCCTCTTCCAACCTTTGTGCTCCTTCACGGGGTTATCAATGTGTGACAGAGGACACAACTTTTAAGCTTGCCCGGCACTTACCAAAGTACCCAACACTCAGTAGATTTATTATGAACAGAATGACCACTGTTTCTGTGCTTGGAGGATTTAATTTGTAGGAAGACTTCCTGGCTCTACAGGATCTCCCACGATTAACGAGGCACTTGGAAATCAAAGATTGGTCCCCAAATAGAGAAGGTGGTAGGCTAAGGCAGAAAAAGAAGATTTTCCTAATATTCCCATGAAATTAAGGATCTCCCAACTCTGAGTCCTTCTGTGCCATGGATTCCAGCCTCTCTAGTCCTCTTAGGAACTGTCAACCCACCCTCCTTCTTTTCTAGGTTTAGTTTATGTTCAGTCTTTTCCTTGAACTATATCTTTTCTCTTAACATTAAACACGTTCGATAGTCTCATCTTAAAATAAAGCTCTCTGCCGTTCAGTCTTACTTCTTTCTATCTCTCTATCAATAGCTATAATGACATCCAGTCACCCACTCTGATGGACAGTTTCCAGACCTTGTCTTATGTGACCTTTCAGCACTTCCGAACACTCTTGAGCAATTTTTTCTTCTGAAAACACTGTCTTATTTTGGATTCTCAGACACTACCCTCCTGGGTTTCATCCTTCATTTACCGGTTTCTTTTGAGGCTCTTTCCTCTCCACCCAGACATTACGCATGGGAGTTCCTCAATTCGAGGCTCTTTCTCTTTGCACTTTGCACTTAATACTTTCTTCCTTGTAATCTCATCATTGTCTGTGACTCAATTAGCGTCTGTAAGGAAACGCCTCAAACTTCTCCAGCCTGACCTTTGACTTAGAGCTCCAGACCACCTTGACTGCCTATTTCACATCTCCAGTAAGATGTCTTGAAGGCACCTCAACACAACATGTCTATATCGGTCAGCTACAGCTGCTAAAACAAACTGCCACAGACTGCATGGTTTAAACACATTTATTTTCTCATAGTTGGACCATAAAGAAGGCTGAATGCCAAAGAATTAATGCTTTTGAACTGTGGTGTTGGAAAAGACTTTTGAGAGTTCCTTGGACTGCAAGGAGATTAAACCAGTCAATCCTAAAGGAAATCAACCTTGAATAGTCACTGGAAGGACTGATGCTGAAGCTGAAACTCCAATACTTTGGCCACCTGATGTGAAGAGCTGACTCATTGGCAAAGACCTTGATGCTGGGAAAGCTTGAAGGCAGGAGGAGAGGGTGAAGCCAAAGGATGAGATGGCTGGATGGCATCACTGATTCAGTGTACATGAGTTTACGCTCTGGGAGATGGTGAAGGATAGGGAAGCCTGGTGTGCTATCCATTGGGTCACAAAGAGTCAGACACAACTGAGCGACTGAACAACAACAAGACATCTGAGATGAGAGTGTTGGCAGGAATGGTTTCTTTTGAGACCTCTCTCCTTGGTATGTGGACGGGTGCCTTCTCTGTGTTCTCGCTTGGTCCTTCCTCTGTGTATGTCTGTGTCCTAATCTCCTCCTCTTATAAGGACACGAGTTATGCTGGATTAGGGTCCGCTTATATGAACTCATTTTAACTTATTTCCCTCTTTAAAGGACCCATCTCCAAACACAATCACCTTCTGAGGTGCTGGAAGTTGGGGCTTCAACATATGAATTAGGAGACACAGTCTACCCCACAGTGTCTAACACCAAGTTTATTGTCTTTCCCTACAAATTTCCCATCTCAGTTAATAGCATCACCCTGCACCTAGTTCCACAAACCAGAAGCCCAGGAACCATCTTTATGCCTTCCTCTCTTTCCTTAAGTCACCTACCAGCACTGGCTAACTGTTTACTGTAGTATCCCTGGGGTCATCTATTTTGTCCATATCCATCTCTAAGACTCTCCAGCTAGAACACTTGTCTCACCAGGACTCTTGAAATAACCTCTTAATTGTTTTTCCTTCTTCCATAATTGGCCCTCTCCAGTCCATGCTGTAATAGTAGCTGCTGTGATTTTTTCCAAATGAAAACTGGATCTTCTTACTCCCCCAGTTAAAAGCACTGGACGGTTCCCCATTGTCTTTAAGGCAAAAGCCAAAATCCTGAACGTGGCTCCAAAGCCTGGGGTGGTCCCTATAGTCCCACTGCCTCTGCAGTCTCATCCTGAACCATGAAAGCTCCCCTTCTGCTCCAGAGTCCAGCCTCACCAACTGCTTCCAACTCCCACGAGCCTGTGTGTCCCGGTGGGAGACTCATCATTCAATTTCCCTCCCCAGGAAGCACCCTTGTCCCATCCCCCGCCCCAACTGCTCATCCTGTCCCTGACCTCTCAGCTCTCAGGGCATTTCCTCCTGAGTTCTTTCCTGTCCTGTCTACTTAGGCAGGATTTCATTATTATACCAGTGAAGAGATGAGTTTGCCTTCCTCTCTCTTGTCTTTCCGAAGCCTGGACCTAATACATTTTAAAGCAAGAGAAGGGTGGGACTTTCCTGGTGGTTCAGTGGCTAAGACGCCCCTTTCCCAGTGCAGGGGGCCCAGGTTTGATACCTGGTCAGGAAATTGGATCCCACATGTTGCAACTAAGAGATCCCGCAAGCCGCAGTGAAGATTGAAGTTTCCATGTGCTGCACAAAGACCCAGTGCAGCCAAATAAATACTGTTTGTTTTTTTTTTTTTTAAGAGAGGGGCCTTTTTGAAATTCCAGGTCAGAAGGAGATGGACAATGTTTGCACCTGGTAAAGTAGAGGAGATGTGCTGATGGCAAGCTGACCTCCACAGCTCTGGGGATCCGACTGGTTTGCAGATGCTTTAGTCAGCAAAGAATCCGCCTGCAATGCAGGAGACACAGGTTCGATCCCTGGGTGGGGAAGATCCCTTGAAGAAGGAAATGGCAACCCACTGTAGTATTCCTGCCTGGGAAATCCCATGAAGAGAGGAGCCTGGTGGCTACAGCCCATGGAGTCAGACACGACTGAGCCGCTAAACCACCACCACTCCTGGGGATGGAGCCGTGGTCAGGGGTGTTTCCTCCTCCGTCTCAGCCTCAGGGGTCTGCACCTCACACCCCTCTCCAGCAGCAGAGCCGAATGGAGAGAGAACAAGTGTCCACCCACACAGGAGGCCACACAAAAAGAGGGGAGGCCTTGGGGACCAGGAAAGAATGAAGTGATGTAAAGATCCAAGGGGGCTGGGGAAAGAAGGCGGAAGAGGGAAGGTCCTCGCAGATCCAGAATTAAGACATCTCTCGCTTCACGGGTTGTCTGCACGCTCAGGGAAAGTGCAGAGAATGGTGCGTTGTGTAGAGAAAGTGAAAGTGAAGTCGCTCAGTCGTGTCTGACTCTTTGCGACCCGTGGACTGTAGCCCATCAAGCTCCTCCGTCCATGGAATTCTCCAGGCAAGAATACTGGAGTGGGTTGCCATTTCCTTCTCCAGGGGATCTTCCCGACCCAAGGATCGAACCCAGGTCTCTCATATTGCAGGCAGACGCTTTAACCTCTGCACCACCAGGGAAGCCATTAAATACAAGAATACAGTCTCTCAGAAAACCTCCTATAGAGACACAGAACTTCAGATCCAAGTACTAATATCAAAGATTTCAAGGGAGGAAAGGAAGCCAGGTTGAAAGAGGAAGGGGAGGAAGCGGGAGAGGTGGGGGCGAAAGCGGTGGCCTTACAGATGTCTCCTGCCACCTAAAGATACCCAGGCATTCTGGGACTTTTCCCTGGGCCTCCAGAGAAGGGAGGACTGGAACTCGGCCCTACCAGAAATCAGACCAGACCAGAACCAAAATTCGAGTTCTCTGCCAAGAAGAGGTGATCAGTCTCCAATCCTCAGCTCAAACTGAGGGCCTTTCGACCAGATTCCTGCATCCAGGACCGGGGGACTAGAAAAACAGGTAAGGATAAGAAGGGTTAAGGAGAGGAAAGAGAGCGGGAAGGAGAGAGTTGTGTAGAGAAAGCAGTCCCAAGTTTCCATAATTGCCTCTGAGCCAACATGACAGGCCTTGTTACACTCCGCAAACATGGCTTGGCCCCAGGCAGCTGCACACACTTTGGCCTTCCTGCAGAGGATGACGGGGATTAAAGAATGCAGCCAATCGGGAGCATGCTTTTATTGCTGATCCCACCACCTTCCTTCTCATGTTACGGGTCACATACATCCTCTTGCTGCCCTGCCCACTTAACCACAGATAACTGAACCAGGTATGGATACCCGACTAATGACTCACAGATTCTCTTTTCTGTGAATTCAAAATTAGAACTCGGAGATATCAAAATTTCTTTGATTTCTCGGTTTACTAGGCCTTAGAGATTAGGAGAAGGAAACGGCAACCCACTCCAGTGTTCTTGACTGGAGAATCCCAGGGATGGGGGAGCCTGGTGGGCTGCTGTCTATGGGGTTGCACAGAGTCGGACACAACTGAAGAGACTTAGCAGCAGCAGCAGCAGCAGCAGCAGCAGCAGCAGCAGCAGCAGCAGCAGCAGCAGAGATTAGGCAGACACATTTGCTCCGCAGATCAAGAAGCGAACAAAGCAGGTCTGTGAAAAGTGAGAGAAGGTTGGGCAGACATACAATGATTAAGCAGTAACTGCATCTTCGAGGAAGAGAGAGAATGAATAGACGCTCTGCTGGCTGATAGCTTACAACGTCCAGTTCCAGGCTTTACAGTGTTCAGTTCTAATCTTGCATTCGGCTCCAGTATTTTACCTGCCCTAGGTCTCTATCTCCATGAGCTGTTCCTCTTTTTTCTGATAAAATCTCCTTTCAGCTCCAGCTAATTTCAGTGAATTTCTGTTTTTATAAACAAAATAATCTGTTACGTAGACCAGTAATCTCTGAGTTGGTTTCCATTACTTAGCACCAGTAATAATCTGAGGTTTGTAGCCAACACTTTTATGATTTGTTGTTGTTCAGTCACTCAGTTTTGTCCGACTCTTTGCGACCCCATGGACTGCAGCACGCCAGGCTTCCCTGTCCTTCACCATCTCTCGGAGCTTGCTCAAACTCAAGTCCGTTGAGTCTGTGATGCCATCTTTCAAAGTATCAGGATCTTTTCTAACGAGTCAGCTCTTTGCATCAGGTGGCCAAAGTGTTGGAGCTGCAGCTTCAGTATTCTTCAGTATCCTTCCAATGAATATTCAGGACCAATTTCCTTTAGGATTGACTGGTTTGCTCTCCTTTCAGTCCAAGGGACTAAGAGTCTTCTCCAACACCACGGTTCAATTGCATCAATTCTTCAGCGTTCAGCCCTCCTTGTGGTCCAGTTCTCACAACCATACATGACTATTGGAAAAAGCATAGCTTTGACTATATGGATCTTTGTTGGCAAAGTAATGTCTCTGCTTTTTAATATGCTGTATAGGTTGGTCATAGCTTTTCTTCCAAGGAGCAAGTGTCTTTTAATTTCATGGTTGCAGTCACCATCTGCAGTGATTTTGGAGCCCCAGAAAATAAAGTCTGCCACTGTTTCTCTATCTCTTTCCCATGAAGTGATGGGACCAGATGCCATGATCTTAGTTTTCTGAATGTTGAGCTTTAAGCCAACTTTTTCACTCTCCTGTTTCACTTTCATCAAGAGGCTCTCTATTCCTCTTCACTTTCTGCCATAAGGGTGGTGTCATCTGCATATCTGAGGTTATTGATATTTCTCCTGGCAAACTTGATTCCTGCTTGTGTTTCATCCAGGTGTACAAGATGTACTCTGCATATAAGATAAATAAGCAAAGTGACAATATACAGCCTTGACATACTGCTCTCCCAATTTGGAACTAGTCTGTTGTTCCCTGTCTGGTTCTAACTGTTGCTTCTTGACCTGTATACAAGTTTCTCAGGCAGGTAAAGTATTTCCATCTCTTGAAGAATTTCCCACAGTTTCTTGTGATCCACATAGTCAAAGGCTTTAGCATAGTCAATGAAGCAGAAGTAGATTTTTTTTTTGAATTCTCTTGCTTTTTCTGTGATCCAACAGATGTTGGCAATTTGATCTCTAATTCCTCTGCCTTTTCCAAATAGAAAAAAGGTTTAAATTTAATTAATTTAATTTTAATTCCTTGTAACCCATCAAAACCAGCAAACAAAACAATGAACCCAGGTGGTGTGATTAAGACAGAGCTGTAAGGTTTCTGTGCAGAAATCCAGGAAGTCTTCAGGTTCAGTGTTGCTATGGTAAGGATGCCCGAAGCTTTCTACCCCCTGGATGTTTGATCTGATACTAATCTAGATAAGGATTTTGAAAGGACTTTGCAGGTGCAGTGAAGTTTAGGAATCACTTGACTTTTAGATAAGATTATCCTGCATTACCATTTGGGCCCAGTACAATCACATGAGTCCTTTAGAAGCAGCAGAAGAAGGCAGAAGGGGAAGGAAGAGACATCCCAAGCAGAAGAAGGAGTCAAGGCACGATTTCTGGCTTTGAAGATGGAAGAGCCCCGAGCCCAGAAATGTGGTATCCTCAGGAAGCTGAGAACGACTCTCAGCTGACAGTCAGCGAGGAGACAGGGATCTCAGTCCTACAACCCCAGGGGACTGAATTTGGCCAACAACCCAGATGAACCCAGAAGTGAATTCTCCAGATAAGATCCCAGGCCAGCCAACTCCTTGACATTCACCTATGACACCCTAAGCAGAGAAGTCAATTGAATTACACTGTGCCCAGATTTCTGGCCCACAGACACTGTGACCTAATAGGTGGGTCTTTAGTCATTCTGTTCTTGGTATATATTACTGCAACAATTGAAAACTAATATGACTATTGTCTGGGGTACATCTGTACCACCTCGGGAATCCAATCCACTCCAAGGCCTGAGGCTACCCTTTCTACCATTTGGTTCGTGTCTATTGCTTGCATAGGAAACAAAGAGAAAAAGAAAAGGAAAAACAGAACCTTAGGGCAAGCATTCCAGTCTCCCCTTGGGAACTGTTTATGTATGTATAGACTGTATATGCACATTAATGAGGTTTTTAATTTTTTAATTTATTTTTTATTATTTTTTTGGTCCGGAGAATATTTTTTTTAATTGGAGGTTAATTACTTTACAATATTGCAGTGGTTTTTGCCATACATTGAGATGAATCAGCCATGGGCGTACATGTGTCCCCCATCCTGAACCCCCCTCCCAACTCCCTCCCCATCCCATCCCTCAGGGTCATCCCAGTGCACCAGCCCTGAGCACCCTGTCTCATGCATCGAACCTGGACTGGCGATCTGTTTCACATATGAAATTTTATTTATTTGACTGTGCTGAGCCTGAGTTGCGGCATGAGGAAACTCTCTTTGTTGTGACATGGGAGAGTTTTCAGTTGTGGCTTGTGGGATCTAGTCTGCTGAGCAGGGAAGGAACACAGGCCCCCTACATTGGAAGCACAGCATCTTCCCACTGGACCACCAGGGAAGTCTTTAATGAGGTTTTTAAAAGTTACAATAAATGATAAAGCAACTGATATCCTTAACTGAAGGTCATCACCTGGGCCTAGGAATCCCCAATTATGGAATTTATAATTAACCCTCTTCCCGTGCAGGTTGGTAATACTGCAAAAACAAATCTTTTTCAGGGTATTTTGGGAATTATATTCCCAGTGAGAAATGAGAAATGCAGGCCCACATGGAACCGGAAATGCTATCAGGAGAAAACAACCCACTAATCTTCCTGGAGCTGGAAAGGGAGAAAGAGGAAACGATCTCAGGCTTAACATTTTTAAAAACAGGGAGAAGGGCTCTGGGGAGTCATTTGGGTCCTTGACTCGGGATCCCAGGTGTGGTTGGGAGGCAGGGCACGGAGCTCCCAATCCTCAATAGGGCAAGAGGGCCCAGCAGAGCCCAGAAGGGGTTTCTACTTGTGGAGTTTATGGGGCTGCTGTGGATGGATTGTGAGAGAGTGTTTTAGTGACTCCTAAAGGGGCAGGAGGTCAGTTGGTAATGAATCTGCCTACAATGCAGGAGACCGGGTTCGATTCCCGGGTCGGGAAGATCCCCTGGAGAAGGAAATGGCTACCCACTCCAGTATTGTTGCCTGGAGAATCCCATGGACAGAGGAGCCTGGCGGGCTACAGTCTGTGGGTTCGCAAGAGTTGATCACGACTTAGGGAACACGCCACCACCAAAGGGGCAGGAAGAAGTGCCCAACACCAGGGTTATGGATGGAGCCCTGAGATTTGGAGCCCCAGGAAGACGGGGCAGAGCAAAGGCTAAAGGACCCCCACTTGGAAAAACTCAGAAACTCTGAGCAGAAACCTTGTGGTCCAGAGTACCCAGAGCGACTCGGAGGCCAGGCTCACCCTTTCTCCACCCTAGAGCCCAGGACCAGCTGTCTGCTCCTAGAGCAGAGTGGGCAACAGGAGGGTGAATGGAGGCCTCTGCTCACGGGGGTGCCAGCGGAGGTGATGGGGGAACGCCTGCTGAGCCAGAGCAGGCTTGGTTCCGAGGGTGAGGGTGAGCCTCGGGTTGGGGGAAGCCTCTGGGATGGGCGAGGTGGCACTGGGGGCCTGATTTAGCAGGTAGGCTACATGGCCTGAGAGCCCTCAGTTTAGCTGGAAATGCCAAATGATGTCATTTGCTTCCAAAGGTTGGTGAGGCCTTCAGTCTGAGCCCTCATGCCAAAAGCAGTGTGTGGGCTCGTTTAAGAGACTCTGCCAAGATGGAAGACAATTTTCATTTTAAAAAAAAAGCAACATAGAAACAGGATATATCTCAAAAGACTTCCCTGGTGGTTCAGTGGTAAAGAATCCTCTTGCCAATGCAGGAGATGCAGGTTTGACCCCTGATCCCACGTACTCCAGAGCACCTGAGCGCACACGCTGCAACTGCTAAGCCTGTGCTTTAGAGCCTGGGAGCTGCCTCTACTGAGCCTGCAGGCCCCAGAACCTGTGCTCTCCTATAAGAGAAGCTGCCACAGTGCAGCGCAGCTGGAAAGTAGCCCCTGCTCGCCACAACTAGAGAAAAGCCTCAACAGCAACAAACAACCAGCACAGTCAAAAGGAAACAAAAATTTAAGAAAAAAAATAGACCTCAAATGAAACCCGTGTCAAGGTGTTGTGTCTGAGTTTCTTTTAATCAGCCCTCCCTCTGGCCCATGCAAATCCTTCAAGAATCTCCCCCAGGTCCAAAAAAGCAGAATTCCACGAAGGCCATTCTCCACACCCACAGCCTCCTTCCAAGCCTCAACCTCAAAAAATTTTCTAAACACAGAAAATCAAGAACAATGGCTCAGCTGAGCCCTGGTTTGGGCAAGAAAACCTGAGTTTGCCACGAGAAGGTAAAGTTCCCTGGCCTATTTTTAGAGAACAAAGGAGGGGGAAGGATGCTCTCTGCATTTTTATATCAAAACTTGCTTTTCTAGGTACAGTGTAGTGGGTTGAATCATCATCCTATCGCCAAAAGATATGTCCTAAGCCCTGGAAGTTGTGAATGTGATTGTATTCGGAAGAAAGGCCTTTACAGATGTAATTTAAGGAAAGAATCTTGAAATGTGATCATCCTGGTTTATCTGGATGGTCCCTAAATCCGATGGATGACAAGTGTCCTTACAAGAGACATGTGGAAGACAGAGACGGAGGGGAGGAGACAGAGAGGTCAGAGTGATGTGGCCACAAGCCAGGGGATGCCCGCGGGTGGAAGACGAAAACGGAGGACGGAAGGAGTAAATTCTCCCCTAGAGCCTCAGGAGAGAGCACAGCCCTGCCCACAACCGGATTTTGGACTTCTGGGCTCCAGAACCACCAGAGAATAAATTCTTGTTGTTTTGGACCACTCAATTTGTGGTAATTTGTTACAGTAGCTGGGCTTCCCAGCTGGCACTAGTAGTAAGGAACATGCCTGCCAACCCAGGAGACATACGAGACGCAGGTTCCATCCCTGGGTCAGGAAGATCCCCTGGAGGAGGGCATGGCAGCCCACTCCAGTGTTCTTGCCTAGAGAATCCCATGGACAGAGGAGCCTGGAGGACTACAGTAAGAGGGTTGCAAGAGTCAGACATGACTGAAGCAACTTAGCACACACGCACATCACTCTAGCCGCAGGAAATGGATACACATGGTTACGGGAACTGGGTCTGTACAGTTTAGCCTATACTCTCCACTCCTTTGCCAACTACCAGTTGGCCCTTGCCACCTTTTACGAGGATTAAATCATGTGCTGCTGCACCTGCTGGCTCCCAATACCTTCCTGAAAGGAGTTCAGGGTGGAGAGCAGAAATGAGGCACTCCATGCTCTGGGAAAACTGGCAGGACAGGTCTTCAGATAGATATTTTTGGGAGTCGATTTCATGAGCCTGATCCTTGTATCTCTTTATATCTAGAAAAGCATGAAAATCCTTGATGGTGATGACTGCTCCTTGTGACTCGCAGAAATCTTCTGTAAAAAATACGTGCCTGATTGCACGTAGTCTCCCTTCACCAAAATCACATTTATACCGACCACCCACAGCCCTTACTTCTTTGGAGCTGTCTCTCAGAGCTATACGAAATGCTGTCTCCCAGGCTATAGTCCTCATTTTGCCTCAAATAAAATTTGACTCACAACTTCAGTGTTGTGCATTTTTTTAAGTCCACATCTTCCTTTTATGTCACTTTCAGTTCTGGTCAGGAGGCAGCTAAGAACTTTCTGATGTTTTACTCATGACTATGCCTCAAAAAGAATCAGTACAAAAGTTGAACATTGAAATAACAATAACTGAAGGTATGTGGTGGAGAAGGCAATGGCACCCCACTCCAGTAGTCTTGCCTGGGAAATCCCACCGATGGAGGAACCTCATAGGCTACAGTCCATGGGGTCTTTCATTTTTCACTTTCATGCATTGGAGAAGGAAATGGCAACCCACTCCAGTGTTCTTGCCTGGAGAATCCCAGGGACAGAGGAGCCTGGTGGGCTTCCGTCTATGGGGTTGCACAGAGTCGGACACGACTGATGTGACTTAGTGGTAGCGGAAGGTATGTGGTATAATGTGAGCGTTCTCACTATTTTGAATGCTAACAGCCAACACTAGGAAGACTTGATTAACAATGAACTTTGAGGGGGGGACGCCAGGTTTCCGAGGAATTTAGTACATGACTTAGGAAAGATCCTTTTCAATGTCAGCATCCTGGAGGCCTTATCAACTTTGACAAAGGGAAGTAAAAAGCGTGGAAAGTGAAGGATGAAGCTTGCCAGGATTCTTATACGGTTGAGTCAGGAGATACTTTCTAAGGTTTTAGAATAAGAAACGAAGGATTAATAGCTTCATTTTTAAAAAGAAGAACTAAAATTTGTTCTATCATCATAAAATATGTAGAGGATTGTGGGAAGCTCTTTGGCCACCTGATGCGAAGAGCCGACTCATTGGAAAAGACCCTGATGCTAGGGAAGATTGATGGCAGGAGGAGAAGGGGCGACAGAGGATGAGATGGTTGGATGGCATCACCAACTCAGTGGACATGAGTTTGAGCGAACTCTGGAAGATGGTGTAGGACCGAGAAGCCTGGTGTATTGGTGTCCGTGGAGGCACAAGAGCCTGACATGACTTGGCAACTGAGCAACAACAACAAAGAGGGAAAGGCATGCTTATTTTTGTAGAAGAGTCAGTAGATCCTATCAAGAATTGCTAAATGAGCAGTGGAGGGATTTGCTCGGTGGTCCGGTTTGAGACTCCACACTTTCACTGTCACGGCCCAGGTTCAACCTCTACTCAGGCAACTGAAATACCCTAAAGTGCGCAGCACGGCCAACAACTCAAAAGGCAGTTGGAAAAAAAAAAAGAAAGAAAGGAATGGAAGTAATATCCCTTAAGACTGAAAATGGAAATCATTAAACAACAGTCAGCTCCGGGAAGTCCTGAGGATGGAAATCATTAAAAATCTACCAGCTCTGGGAAGTGGCCCCAGGGACATGGGAGGTTCATAGGGAGATTGCTGTTTGCCCACATTCCCTCTGTATCTTTTTTTTTTCACGTGCATATATTATTTTTAACTTGTTTTAATTAGAGGCTAATTGCTTTACAGTATTGTAGTGGTTTTATCATACATTGACATGAATCAGCCATAGGTGTACAAGTGTTCCCCATCCTGAACTCTCCTCCCACCTCCCTCCTCATCCCATCCCTCAGGGTCATCCAACAGGGAAGTGTATTTTCAGGTAGCAGTTGGGGCCACTGAGGAGGGACGACAGAGAGGGTAGGACAGTCAGACGAGTCCCTGTGGCCCTTTCTCCAGCCCAGGGTGTCAGGTGCCTGAGAAAGCACCGCTTATCATAAGCTCCAGAGTTCTCGGAAGGTTGCAGTGTCAGACACCCTGGTTTTATGTACTTAGACGCGAGGGTCCTCATTTCATAAAGTCACCTTTGGGAGCACCAGGGTGCCTCTGTGCCATGCCTGGGCTGGAGTCACAAATCCATGGAGACAGGGAAGAGCAGGGTAATTAAAAGATGGGAGAGAGCAGCTCTGAACTCACCTGAGATGCCTCTTCTCCGGGAACCGCTTTGCTGGTGATGTATCACTGCCCCGATGTCACCTGGAAGGTACCAGGAGCTTTAATATCTGTGGCAAGTAGCAGCGCATGTCACCAGCACTCATGGAAAATTCTGGGTCATCTTGAAGCTGGTGGGGGGGGGGAGTGATTTTACACTTATTTAGCAAAGGGTCAGAGTAAAGGAGTCGGTTCCATGCAGTTTTCTCTTCCTCTCTCCCACCTCCATTTAGAATTCATTTCAAAGGTGGATTTTGGAGATAGTTTTGATTATTTCAGGACTTGGAGGCTGTGCTTATCACAGACAGAAATCAGTGAGCCTTTTCACTAGGTACTGGAGAAGCCTGTGCTCAGATATTCAAGGGGGTAATCCATCATCCAACACTTCTGGGGTGGAAATTCCATTTTTTATGTCCTTGACCATATTGATTCAAGATTCCTGGCAGTTCTGCTTGTAATAGCCTAATCAGGAAGGCTGTTTCCATGACAAGCTTGTGAGCGAGGATCCGGGGGGCGCCAGGGATTTCACTTTGGCTCTGTGCCTCCTCCTCACCCCCAGTGCGGACCTGCTGCCTCCTCCACATCCCTCGCATCCATCAGGCCCTTCCGTCCCCACCATCCCTCCTTATGGAGCTGCTCCCTTTCTCTCCTGTGAGAAAGGGGAGAGAAAACACGTCCCGAACAGCCACGTTGCCTCTAGTCTCCGATCTTTGAAGCATCTTTCCTCCATTATGCAACCTCGCTTTCAGAGGAATTCTTTTAATTCTGTAGAAGTTTTGCAGCTTTTGAACTGTGACATGTGGCTTCCTTGTCTTGACCTCCATACACTCACCCTCCTCACTTTGCAATGCCCTTTGTTTCTGTCTGACTCTCAGACAGAACTTGTGTCTCCAATGTTTCAGCCTGACACCTCTGACGTGTTTTCAGAGTCTCTCCCTAGACAGCAAGCTCCTTAAAGGTGGGGACAGTGTTTTATTAATCTCTGCACTTCTGGGACCTGGTGCCATCGCAGGGACTGAATGAATGAATGCATGCTTGAACGACAGTGAGGCAGACAGGGCTCAATGCTACTTCGTGGGACTGCTTCCTCATTACACTTTTTTGGTTCAGTCCTCCAACTCATAGCAAACCACCAAATCACATCATCCGTGTCCGGGCCACCCCACTCCTCTCATTTACCCACAGGATACTGTCGCAGACTCACAGTGCTTTGGTGACTTGCTTGTTTCCCAGAATAGGACACCAGGAAATGCCAGTATTTCAAGATGTTCTGGCAGAAAAGGATTTCAAGGTCACAGTAAGTTCTGGACGCAGTGCAAACCATTCTCCTTTGGGGAATATACCATGCAGCTTAAGGACTTTGAGAAGTTTAACAGAAAAACATTTAATTTGGTTGTCAAGGCTTCCCAAACTTATTTGAACCCTTTCTCTCCTCAACTGACACTTGGAAGCTTTAGCATTTCTTAAAGTTGGCCTGTGCAGTCTTTCGATTTACCCACAGTGAGGTTATTTTAGTAATGAATGACACTGGAATCCTATTTGGTTTCTAGGCAGTGACTTTTGGGAGACTTCCCTGGTGACCCAAATGGAAAAGAAGCCACCTGCAATGAAGGGGACCTGGGATTTGATCCCTGGGTTGGGAAGATTTCCTGGGGAAGGGCATGGCAACCCACTTCAGTATTGTTGACTGGAGAATCCCGTGGACGAAGGAGCCCACAAAGCTGGGCTACAGAATATGAGGTCGCAGTCACACATGACTGAGCAACTAAGCACGTGAAGTGACTTTTGGGGCCATCTTTTGCAGACAAAGTGGCATTTTTGGCCACAAACAAACAAAGTGTAGTTTTTGCAACATCTGTTTTCCAAATAAGCAATCATTCTGAGTTGATGACATGTTTTAGAAATTAATGATTTTCCCTTAATTAAGAAAATCTCTGACTATCTGAAATATTCCATCTATCTTATGAGATTTTGTGTGCGTGTTTTTTTAAGAAATATTTTTGTTCTTCCTAGCCAGAATATAGACATACAAAAGTTACAATTTTGATTTCTTATTTGAAATGTAAGTGAGTTACAGTCGGGTCTTGCTTCCTTTCAGGCTTCACTCCAGGCTCCTTAAGGGAAAAAGCAATACTAATTTCCAACATGATCTGGATGGTGAGCTTCCAACCTGAAGATTTTGTGATTTTCACAGAGACTTTGGGTGTATCTCTACCTACATCTTAGACTAAAGTCCAAACTTCTTGTTCAAAAATGAAAAGATATTTCATCATGAAAAGAAAACTATCTGCCTAGTTGACTTCTGTACCTGGGCTTGTACAGAGTGAAATGATATTTCTTTCTCTGATAGCACTTTGACAAGTTTAAGGGTCTGCAGTGTAAGTACAGAGCTCCAGCCCGCAGTTCATCCACGTGACATCTGAAACTGTTTCTACTACTCATGTTCAGTAGAGCTGCTTTTCCCGAAAGGATAATAGTAATCTCAAATCCTATTGCAGAGCTGGTATTTACAAGCTCAATTTCACATTTTTTCCAAGCCAAATTCCCTAAATATCTGGATTAATTAGTACTCTGAAAAGGGACTTGCCATCTGAAAACTGAAAAACAGTGCCTAGAAACGATGATCCTCGGGTATTTGCCTCATTTCATGTTCGGGTCAGGATTATGCTAATAGCTTCGGACATCACATCTGCAAAGCATTGTTTGATGTTCCTAATGAAGATTTCACAGTCCTGAGATAGCCGAGTGGAAAGAACTGGTTTGTCTCTCACTGTATCTGGTAAATAAAATGGAATAAGTGTTTCCCAACAACATGCCCTGAGGGTCTTTTAGATTGTGTCTATATAATACCCGCAAGGGCAAGAAGGCGTAAGTTACCCCTTGTCCTGCCAAGTTTCCTTTGTAAACTTGTTGTGTTGGCATCACCAGCTCCTGACAAGTACATCAGAAGCACATCAGAAAACGTCAGTGGAGCAATAATTAGCAACTGCGTCATGCGCCTGGGCCCATTTTGATAAGGTGAGCTCATGGCTTTCTTGCTCTTGGATGAGCAGGAAAGAACAGTTTCTGGAAGCCTCAGAGCACCTAAATAATTTTTCCACTTGTATGTGGGGGAAGGTATCTTTAAACCAAAGCATTAAGAAAAAAGAGGCTCAGAAGATATGAATATTTAACATTGATCACCAGATGAGTCACTGAGCTTTCCTAAAATGACTCAGAGAGCTGAAGGATATTGTAGATGACTTAGAAAAATTACGCTGAGAAATACACACGAAATACACGGTGCAGTCCTGGTTGGCAGTAAGAAGGCTAAGAAGACAATAATAACTTGTATGACACAACTGGAAAAGAGCATCTTCTGCTAAGTGGGGTATTACTGACCACAAAGTGATTTGACACGAGTTAAGAGAAACAAGGAGAGTTTGGGAAAGAGGCAGGAGCAGGGATGGAATGCCACTTGGAAGGAATTCTGAAAATAGTTAACACTGATCGGGGCTTCCCTGGTAAAGAACCCGCCTGTCAGTGCAGGAGACGTGGGTTTGATTCCTGGCTCAGGAAGGTCCCCTGGAGGAGGAAATGGCAACCCACTCCAGTATTCTTGCCTGGAGAATCCCATGGACAGAGGACCCTGGCCGGCTAGAGTCCATGGAGTCGCAAAGAATTGAACACGACTTGGTAACTAAACCACCACCACCAACATTGATGGAATTCTTCTTTTCGTCCAATGCTATGGTAGGCAATCAACCTACAGTGTCTCATTTATTTTCCCATACAATCCTGTGGGTTTCATACTGCTATTTATCCTCATTTTCCTAATGAGGACACTGAGACTCAGCAGGGTTAAGTGATGTGTCTAAGCCACACAGCAAATCAGTGACAGAGATGGAAATACAGAGCAGCTGGCAGGCCACTTACCACCTTGCTCCAAAGCTCGCTCTGCTGTCATAGAAGACATGGGGATAGATAGGAATCTGAATATAAATGTACAGGTAGGTATTAGGTGTGATGGAAGCAGAAGATAGCTGTATAAGATAGCATGTCATTGTGAGAAGACAGTTAAGTATGAGAGTAGGAACTGGCATGGATTCGAGGGGGTCGATGAAGATAACTGGAAAGAGGAGCGTCACTTGGGAGGGGGTAAGAGACAGGGAGATGGGTCATGGGAGAGCCCAGAGGGTGGGTCATGGTTAGCATGTACCAGGCAGGCTGGCTGGTCTGGAGCTGAGATTCAGGTGAGGACCGACTGGCCAAATACTGACCACCGTACTTTGCCTCTGTGCTTTGGACACAGAGAAAAATTATTTAGAGACAAATGCTCAAGCATGTCTTCTGTTGTGACTGTAGCCCAAGAGCCCTGTGGGAAAGAGCTTGAACCCTGACTGCATTTAGGGGTCAGACACATGCAGACCCGAAGGTGCAGAGCAATGGAATCTTGAGGACTGAGGGTGAAGGCAAGCTGCATCCAGCCCCCTTTCCCCTCCACTCAGCTGACACAGGCCCCTGGGAGGGTGACTTGCTCTTCACCACCATCAGCAAGCCTCCCCGTGTGCACAGCACCATTCTCATCAAACACTTTCCAACAAGATGCTCCTCTAGTGCATGCCCATCACTTCATCCGGTCTCTGCCCAGAGAAACCACAATCCGTTCTGGTTCTGGACCACTGAGAAGACTTTTGAGTGAGATTTTGGGGCCATATCCTCTTTTTTTCTGTGGGCTGATTGAGAACTTAGCCATTGAATAAGATGGGGTTCCCCAATGCATGTAAGACCTGCCTGCTCCCCGTCTCCGCCCTGGCCCCCAACCATCATCCTAGAGATTCCTGGAAGGTATAAGGAGAAAGGCTGACAACTGTCCAAATGGCACGTGAGCACCCCTAATAGGCAGTCCTGCACACTCACAGAAAGGCTTGGGTGAGAGAAGCCTGCGAGGGACAGGGCACAGCGCGAGTGTGGGGCTGTGGATAGACGCACACGGGGGTCTTGAAGCGGCCACCTTTGTGAGCACAGGCTGGTGACGTGCAGAGGGCCAGTTCTTATCAACTGTCCCGGCGAGTCTTTAGGTGTGCTATGGAGTGGTCTCAGGTGTGTTAGGGAGTGTCTTTAGGTGTGTTACAGAGTGTCTTTAGGTGTATTATGGGGTGTTTATGGTGTGCTATGGGGTGTCCTTGGAGAAGGCAATGGCACCCCACTCCAGTACTCTTGCTTGGAGAATCCCATGGACGGAAGAGCTTGGTAGGCTGCAGTCCATGGGGTCGCTAAGAGTCGGACACGAGTGAGCGACTTCACTTTCACTTTCCACTTTCATGCATTGGAGAAGGAAATGGCAACCCACTCCAGTGTTCTTGCCTGGAGAATCCCAGGGACAGGGGAGGCTGGTGGGCTGCCGTCTATGGGGTCGCATAGAGTTGGACATGACTGAAGCGACTTAGCAGCAGCAGCATGGAGTGTCCTAGGTGTGTTATGGAGTGCCCTAGGTGTGTTATGGAGTGTCCTAGGTGTGCCATGTAGTGTCCTTAGGTGTGTTATGGCGTGTCTTTAGGTGTGTTACAGAGTGTGCACACAAAACCCCATGGGCCATGGGTATGTCTTAAGCAAAGAAAGCAGGTATTTTGAAGCAAGGTCACTAACCCCAGTGACCAAAGTATCAGCAGAAGAAACACAAATCCTACTGTGAAGAAGGTCATAGCTTTGTCATCAGATTTTGGTGAAATAGGATTGATCACTGTATTAGCAAAAACTTCTCTTTTTTTGGCCCATCAAAAGAGAAATGCTTATTTTGAGGCAGATGAATTCTACAGCCCGTGGCTTCAGTTTCACTTGTCCTCAGTACTAAACCCAAGGACACCCTCAAACAGCAGGCACACAATCTCCAGTTTATAAGTGGGGCAGGGGGGTGGGCTGCAGGAGGACTCTTGTAAGTTGGTTTCCTGGATCGCAGGAGTGTGTCCGCATCGACTCTCAGCCCAGCCGTAAAGCTCTCCCGAACGAACCCCCTGAGTTCTAAAGCTGGTTCCAAGAGCCGCCTCCGTGCAACTGCGAGGCTCAGGATGGCGCTGGGCCAGGGGGCGGGGCTGGGCTTGGAGTGCGCGGACTATCTTGCCCTTGAAGGGAGGAGCTCAAGGTCATGGTCTTTGGGGCAGCACTTTCCCGAGCTGGTTGTCATAGCAATCAATACGCCATTACTTTTGTTTCTTAAATAATTTTTTTGGAACAGTTCAGGACTCACAAGAAGTTGAAAAATAGTACAGATTCTATGCATCCTTCACCCAGTTTCGCCAAGTTTCCTTAGTAATTATCTCCTACATAATCATGGTATATTTTCCAAACCTGAAAACTGGCATTGGCAAGATACTCTTAACTCAGAGGGCTTATATGAGTTTGACCAGTTAGCTCCCACCTCCCAAACAAGCATAATGCTTTAGAATTATTAGATCATTTTATTCTTCCAGTGCTAACAAAGCTAAAAGAAAAAAAAAACAAACCTCAGTTTTTGCAACACAATCTTCCTTCCATTCTTTACTATAAAATACTTAACTGATATTGTTATTTGACTGAAGACTGAATAGGTTTTATATTTACAGAAATCCCTTTAATTTTGATATCAAAAGGTAAAGATTTTCTTTTAAATTTCTAGGCTATACAATACTTGTAGACAAAAGACTAATATATAAAATGACAACTTTAAAAATTAATCTGAGTCAGTGTTAATAATGGTGTTTCAGCCTGGCTCCTGGACTTACTGGGGTTGTAAACTGAGTGAACTCATGAGTTACTTGATCTCCTTGGTTCTTAAACCCTTGACTGCAAAATAAGGGAATTAGACTATATGACTTCTGAAATTTTTTAGTTAAAAAACCCCAATGCGATCCCTATGTCAAAAGAGAGATTGTTATAGAAAGCATAAGATGGTTTTATTAAAAACAGGCAAAACAAAAACCAAACCCTAGCACAAAAAGGAGATGTCTCTTGCACTCACAGAAAAGTCATGGGAAGAGGACAAAAGAACACTCAAGGACAGCATCCCTGTGGAGGACGAGGACTCCTGCCTGAAGATGGTCCGGAAGAGGAGATATGGTCTGAATTTCCCACAAACCACTTAAACTTGTGGGGCGTTTGGACGAGTGATGTTAACCGTTCCAAGTCTCCGTTTTCCAATCTGAAAAGGATGATGGATCCTGTTAGCGTGGTTCTGAGGAGTAAAAGGGATATAACAGGAAAACACACAGTGCAGTCCTGTTCCGTGAATGTTGACAGAGACCCGGAGTGTCAGGGATGGGCATGAAGCGGATGTGGAGTTACATGGTGTGACTGGAATGAGGGATCCGCCTGCCTCCCGGGAGCTTAAGTAGGGAGCTTCCGCTTCCAGAGGAGGAGGCGTTACGGGGCTTAGGTGTGGTTGTCATCATCCTAGGCTCTTGAGAACCGAGAAAGGTGACGGGGTTGCCCTGTGGACACATACAGAGATCCCCGTTCTCAGCATGGGGATGTGAACTGCTAGAAATGGGGAACTCTAGCGCATTCTATTCTGTTTTTAGGAAAAATAGATAAGTCTCGCATACTTGTATCTCACTGTAAATTTGGGATTAGAATTTAGACTTTGAATTCCACAGTCTAGGACATGTAAATATGAAAATGGAACACAGAGTTAATATTCTCTCCCCATTTTACTGCTTGTATTCATTTCTTATCTACAAACGCCTTCTTTCTGCCTGGCCTTTTCTGCTACTATTTATAGCATGTCTAAAATATAGCCTTCCAAACACAGTACTCAAGATAAATGGTAAAAGCATCTAGACCACAATTAATGCAATAAAAGATACAGAAAAATTAATTAATAAGAATGCGAACGCTCCTGTCTCAGTTCAGTTCAGTCACTTAGTCGTGTCCGACTCTGCGACCCCATGAATAGCAGCACGCCAGGCCTCCCTGTCCATCACCAACTCTAGTTCACTCAGACTCACGTCCATTGAGTCAGTGATGCCATCCAGCCATCTCATCCTCTGTCGTCCCCTTCTCCTCCTGCCCCCAATCCCTTCCAGCATCAGAGTCTTTTCCAATGAGTCAACTCTTCACATGAAGTGGCCAAAGCACTGGAGTTTCAGCTTTAGCATCATTCCTTCCAAAGAAATCCCAGGACTGATCTCCTTTAGAATGCACTGGTTGGATCTCCTTGCAGTCCAAGGGACTCTCAAGAGTCTTCTCCAACACCACAGTTCAAAAGCACCAATTCTTCAGCACTCAGTTTTCTTCACAGTCCTACTCTCACATCCATACATGACCAGTGGAAAAATCATAGCCTTGACTAGACGGACCTTAGTCGGCAAAGTAATGTCTCTGCTTTTGAATATGCTATCTAGGTTGGTCATAACTTTTCTTCCAAGGAGGAAGCGTCTTTTAATTTCATGGCTGCAGTCACCATCTGCAGTGATTTTGGAGCCCCCCAAAATAAAGTCTGACACTGTTTCTACTGTTTCCCCATCTATTTCCCATGAAGCGGTGGGACCAGATACCATGAGGAGCTTTAGGCCAACTTTTTCACTCTCCTCTTTCACTTTCATCAAGAGGCTTTTTAGTTCCTCTTCACTTTCTGCCATAAGGGTGGTGTCATCTGCATATCTGAGGTTATTGATATTTCTCCTGGCAATCTTGATTCCAGCTTGTGCTTCTTCCAGTCCAGCCTTTTTCATGATGTACTCTGCATAGAAGTTAAATAAGCAGGTTGACAATATACAGCCTTGACGTACCCCTTTTCCTATTTGGAACCAGTCTGTTGTTCCATGTACAATTCTAACTGTTCCTTCCTGACCTGTATATAGGTTTCTCAAGAGGCAGGTCAGGTGATCTGGTATTCCCAACTCTTTCAGAATTTTCCGCAGTTTATTGTGGTCCACATAGTCAAAGGCTTTGGCATAGTCAATAAAGCAGAAGTAGATGTTTTTCTGGAACTCTCTTGCTTTTTCCACGATCCAGCCGATGTTGGCAATTTGATCTCTGGTTCCTCTGCCTTTTTTAAAACCAGGTTGAACAGCTGGAAGTTCACAGTTCACGTACTGCTGAAGCCTGGTTTGGAGAATTTTGAGCGTTACTTTACTAGCATGTGAGATGAGTGCAATTGTGTGGTCGTTTGAGCATTCTTTGGCATTGCCTTTCTTTGGGATTGGAATGAAAACTGATTTTTTCCAGTCCTGTGGCCACTGCTGAGTTTTCCAAATTTGCTGGCATATTGAGTGCAGCATTTTCACAGCATCATCTTTCAGGATTTGAAACAGCTCAACTGGAATTCTATCACCTCCTCTAGCTTTGTTTGTAGTGATGCTTTCTAAGGTCCACTTGACTTCACATCCCAGGATGTCTGGCTCTAGGTGAGTGATCATACCATCGTGATTATCTGGGTCATGAAGATCTTTTCTGTACAGTTCTTCTGTGTATTCCTGCCACCTCTTCTTAATATCTTCTGCTTCTGTTAGGTCCATACCATTTCTGTCCTTTATCGAGCCCATCTTTGCATGAAATGTTCCCTTGGTATCTCTAATTTTCTTGAAGAGATCTCTAGTCTTTCCTATTCTATTCTTTTCCTCTATTTCTTTGCATTGATCACTGAGGAAGGCTTTCTTATCTCTCCTTGCTATTCTTTTGGAACTCTGCATTCAGATGCTTGTATCTTTCCTCTTCTCCTTTGCTTTTCACTTCTCTTCTTTTCACAGCTATTTGTAAGGCCTCCTCAGACAGACATTTTGCTTTTTTGCATTTCTTTTCCATGGGGATGGTCTTGATCCCTGTCTCCTGTACAATGTCACAAACCTCCGTCCATAGTTCATCAGGCACTCCATCTATCAGATCTAGGCCCTTAAATCTATTTCTCACTTCCACTGTATAATCATAAGTGATTTGATTTAGGTCATATCTGAATGGTCTAGTGGTTTTCCCTACTTTTTTCAATTTAAGTCTGAATTTGGCAATAAGGAGTTCATGATCTGAGCCACAGTCAGCTCCTGGTCTTGTTTTTGTTGACTGTATAGAGCTTCCCCATCTTTGGCTGCAAAGAATATAATCAATCCGATTTCAGTGTTGACCATCTGGTGATGCCCATGTGTAGAGTCTTCTCTTGTGTTATTGGAAGAGGGTGTTTGCTATGACCAGTGCGTTCTCTTGGCAAAACTCTATTAGTCTTTGCCCTGCTTCATTCCGTATTCCAAGGCAAATTTGCCTGTTACTCCAGGTGTTTCTTGACTTTCTACTTTTGCATTCCAGTCCCCTATAATGAAAAGGACATCTTTTTTGGGTGTTAGTTCTAAAAGGTCTTGTAGGTCTTCATAGAACCATTCAACTTCAGCTTCTTCAGCGTTACTGGTTGGGGCATAGACTTGGATTACTGTGATATTGAGTGGTTTGCCTTGGAAACAAAGAGATCTTTCTGTCATTTTTGAGACTGCATCCAAGAACTGCATTTCGGACTCTTTTGTTGACCATGATGGCTACTCCATTCTGAGGGATTCCTGCCCACAGTAGTAGATATAATGGTCATCTGAGTTAAATTCACCCATTCCAGTCCATTTTAGTTTGCTAATTCTTAAAATGTCAATGTTCACTCTTGCCATCTCTTGTTTGACCGCTTCCAATTTGCCTTGATTCATGGACCTGACATTGCAGGTTCCTATGCAATATTGCTCTTTACAACATCGGACCTTGCTTCTATCACCAGTCACATCCACAGCTGGGTATTGTTTTTGCCTTGGCTCCATCCTTTCATGCTTTCTGGAGTTATTTCTCCACTGACCTCCAGTAGCATACTGGGCACCTACCGACCTGGGGAGTCCCTCTCTCAGTATCCTATCATTTTGCCTTTTCATACTGTTCATGGGGTTCTCAAGGCAAGAATACTGAAGTGGTTTGCCATTCCCTTCTCCAGTGGACCACATTCTGTCAGACCTCTCCACCATGCCCGCCCGTCTTGGGTTGCCCCGCGGGCATGGCTTAGTTTCATTGAGTTAGACAAGGCTGTGGTCCTAGTGTGATTAGATTGACTAGTTTTCTGTGATTATGGTTTCAGTGTGTCTGCCATCTTGCAATACCTACCGTCTTACTTGGGTTTCTCTTACCTTGGATGAGGGGTATCTCCTCACCGCCGCTCCTCCTGACCTTGAAAGCGGAGTAGCTCCTCTCGACCCTCCTGCACCTGCGCAGCCACTGCTCCTTGGACATGGGGTTGCTCCTCCTGGCCGCTGCCCCTGGCCTCGGGTGGGCGGTAGTTCCTCTTGGCTGCTCCTGCACTCTCGCAGCCTGGCACTCTCGGCTCCTGTCCAGCAGTCCATATAACAATGCTATTTACATCAGCATTTCCTAGTAGGTATTCTTGTTCTCTTTATACTATTCCTTTGAGCCCCATTTTGGAAAGTGTCCATTTTGAATTTTTCAAGGAGCTTTCACCTTTTCATGTTTAAGACATAGTTTTAAAATCTCATGACAATGAATATTCTGTCTCCCAGCAGAGAGAAAACCAATGTGTACCCACTGCAGTATTCTTGCCTGGAGAATTCCATGGACAGAGGAGTCTATAGATAAGTTAAGAGTCTGTCTGTGATTTAATAGTAATAAATAATTTAAGCAGGCCATTAAAAAAAAAAAGAAAACCAGTGTACATATATACATATATATGGCTTCCCTGGTAGTCAGTGGTAAAGAACCAGCCTGTCAGTGCAAGAGATGTAAGGGACATGAGTTCAATCCCTGGGTCGGGAAGATCCCCTGGAGAAGGGCATGGCACCTGACTCCAATATTCTTGCCTGGAGAATCCCATGGACAGAGGAGGCAGGTGGGCTACAGGCCATGCGTCACACAGAGTTGGACACGACTGAAGCAGCTTAGCATGCACACACATATATACATTTATATGGCTTCCCGGGTGGCTCAGTGGTAAGGAACCCACCTGCCAATGCCAGAGACGCAAGGGATGGGAGTTCAATCCCTGGGTCAGGAAGATACCTTGGAGAATGAAATGGCAACCCACTCAATTATTCCTGCCTGGGGAAGCCCATGGACAGCGGAGCCTGGTGCAACCATGGGGTTGCAAAAGAGTCGGCCGGGACTTAGCAAATAAATGCCAACAACAATACATACATACATACATATATATATATATATATATATATATGTTAAATTGTACTAAATATGACCTGGATTACTGTATTTTATTTTTGTATTTAAAGGAAAAGAGAGCTTGAACTCATTGTATTTTACAGCCAGGAAATAGTCTAATTATCTTAATTTCATTGTACTTTTAGAAATGAATTATTTATTGGTCCAACCAGAACTCTTTGACTTCAGTATAGGGAAAGTAGACATCTGTAACTTGAAAAATACAAACAAAAAGTGATTCCAAAAGGAAAGGAACCCACACATAGAAAACCGCTCCGACACAAAACCAGCGAAGCACTCAGAGCCCCTTTCTGAGACTCTGCTAACACAGAGCTCATGTCTCCAGACCATCTTTCAAGCCTAGACTCTGGAAATTGTTCATTGCCTACAGTGTTACAGCATCTGTTTGTGCTTGGGGTACAACAAGGAATTCTTCTGGAGATCTACATTATTGTACAAAATATAGGACTGCACAGAATGCACTGTTAAAGCTGGTATGTGAATTGTTGTCCCCTGCCTGCAATCTGATAAATGAAAAAATTGGAAGAAAGCATTTGGAAACTTTTCTATCAATCTGGCATCACCATGACATCCAATGTGTGAATGGTGGACAGGTCTCCTTGAACGGGATGTAGACCAGATATTGTTGAATTCACTTTGAGGGTGTCTGTGTCTTGAGAAGCAGATGATTAATGCCCAGTAAGACCACTCATTGGTCTGTAGTAAATCAGAAACAGGTTGACAAACAAATAAACAGGCCTCCTTTACCATTTATGGGAGGCATTGATATCAAACGCAGTCTTTGAAAGCTGTTTCTTTTACAGAACATGTGAGCATCACTCCATTTCAGTAACTAGGTCAATATAATATCATTTTCAGTGAATGTGTTATTCTCCAGTTTCTAAATTCAATTGTGTATGTATCTGTTTGCACGTGCACTTAGTCATTCAGTCCTGTCTGAGTCTTTGCAATCCCTCCAGGCTCCTCCATCCATGGGGTTTCTCCAGGCAAGAATACTGGAGTGGGTTGCCATTCTCTTCTCCAGGGTATCTTCCTGACCCAGGGTTTGAACCCAGGTCTCCCGCAGTACAGGTGAATTATTTACCGTCTGAGCCACCAGGGACATTTAAGTTCAATTTAAATTAAGTGTCACTCAGATTTTAATTGGTGCCTGCGAATCTCCTGAAACTGCCTTCTCCCAAGTGAGGACAGCATTACTGTGATTTGTGGACAGTGGTACTGGGTCGGAAACGGTGGATGGCTTCTGAGTGCTGTGCCCAGGGGAACCACCACCACACGGTTGAAGGGTCCTCCCTGAAAGACAGTTTCATCCAGAATGAGGTCCAATTGCAGAAACTTCTGGGCAATATTTTAGCACTTAATAGCACAGTGGCCAAATCCCCAAAGTAATAGATGTCCTAAGAGTTCTGGAGACCCACGGAGAATATTGTGTCAGCCTGGCACTTCCCAAGCTACACGGATGACAGAAGCTGACCTATCTTTTGCCCTCAAGCTTGTTTCCCCTTTCCTCCACCTCTGTTCCTAGTCAGTCATGATCTGACCTCCTCCCCACCTCAGAGGTACCCTCAACATGGTGCTCTGGATGGCTCCTGCCCAGTGACAGGCGTGGGACAGAAAAAAAACCCACTTACCATTCCTGGCCTAAACCATGTGTGATGGAAAGGATTTCAAGAGAGAGAACATGCTTCACCTTGAGCTTGTTAAAATGACACAAAATAAGTGTTGGAAGGAACGGGGCAAAAGACTTGCTTTTGTATCTATTTGGAGAGTAAGTATGAACTCTCCAATCTCTTAGGCTAGATCGGGTTTTTCTACCTTGCCAAAATTCAACTCTGGAATATTTTGAGCTCTATTTAGCATTTTCTTCATGGCTACCATCTTCTCCAAAGATGACTTTGGAGAAGACCAAGATCCTAGATACTTCAAGTACAGAAAGGATCTATTGCTAAAGAATAATAGTATCTGTGATACTGTCTCCCAAACCAGAAGCTTTCCTCTAGGGAAGTCCAAATTATAGTCAACTAGTGAGAGAATGGGCCAGGGAAAGAAATGAGTATTGGTCAGTCTAAATCAACATTAGGCTCCAGTATTCTGCCATATAACAAGGGAAGTGCCCTGTGGTTTTTACTACATTCACACACTAAAGTAACAAATAGCCCTGTGTGTGTGTGTGTGTGTGTGTGTGTGCGTGTATGTATGTATGTGTGTGTGTGTGCACGCGCACACGCACTTAGTCGCTCAGTTGTGTCTGACTCTTTGCAACCCCGTGGACTGTAGCCCGCCAGGCTCTTTTGGCCATGGAATTTTCCAGGCAAGAATAATGGAGTGGACATTGTATTTAATTGCATTGAGCAATTCAGCTACATGCAACAAATTCTGATAAATTCTCTTCTCATTTTTATTCTATAATCAATATTTCTTATTTTCCTTGTTATGGTTTTTTAGAAACATTCATCACTTAAAAGTGAACATTTAATTTTCAAATACATGGGATATTGTTTAAAGTATCTTTAATATTAATTTATCATTTAGATTCTTTCTAATTTAAATGCTTTCTCATCTGCAATCACCCGCTCTGTTTTTTTCAGTTTTCTGACTTTGTTGAGGCTTTCAATGGCTAAGATCTCTCTTGGTAAATATCACATTACATTTGAAAAGATGTGGGCTATTTTAAAATATCTTTTGATATTGATTTCTAACATAATTCCACAGTGATACGAGAACAGACTCTGCACGATTTCAATGACTTTAGTCCATGAAATTTTTGCACCTTGTTTGATGTTCCTGGGTATGTTCCACTGTCTCCTAGTTTATAGCCTATGGGAACTTGAATAGAATTTGTATTCTACTGTTGTGTGAAAATTATACAAATTTAAATTATGTTGAATTGGTTCACAGTGCTTTCCAGGTCTACTTTATTCTTATACCTCTCTGTATATTCATTCTATTAATTTTTGAGACTTTGATATTGAAAGTCCAACTAAAAATTCTTAATTGATCTACCTAAAAAAATAATTGTAATATATAGTGGAACTATATGTAACTTTGTTCTGTATTTTCCAAATCTTCTGTATATGTTATCATACTTTCATAATCTAAAAAAATAAAAATTTAAAAAAAGAATATTGGAGTGGGTTGCCATTTCCTATTCCATGGGATTTTCCCCACCCAGGGATCAAACTCATGTCTCTTGCATCTCCTGCGTTAGCAGGAGGATTTTTTACCACCATGCCACCTGGGAAGCCCAACAAATAGCAACTCCAGTCCAAATAAGGGAAGAATGAGAGTGTTTTAAATATTCATACCCATTTGTTAAAAAACAAAAAGAAACCATGACTTCTCGTTTTTCCCCTTGAGGCTGGAGCATGTGCCCCAAGTCACTTGCCAAAGTTTCTGTCAGTGGATTGTTTTCAAAAGTTTTATTTCAAGATTTATTGCAACATTCCCAAGGAAACTAATCTTTTTTTGTGCTCTACAAAAAGCACAAATGTCATTATGACGTATTTTGGTAATTCAATATGTGGTGAATAAATACTAATAATCTGGTATATCCATTCCTAAACATGATTTTTAAAATACCAACTATAAAATTTTAGGTTAAAAAAAACCCCAACAATTACCTTTTCAAAAAGAGTTAAAGTCTGTACGTTCAACAAAAGTTGAGAGTTGTGGGCCAATAGATTGTTATTGGTCCTATTCAGCAAGCATTTACTGGTCACTATGTCTGGAACAGGCTTCCCAGGTGGCCCTAGAACCCGTCGGCCAATGCAGGAGAATGAAGAGGTGCTGGGTCGATCCCTGAGTTGGGAAGATCCCCTGGAGAAGGACATGGCAACCCACTCCAGTATTCTTGCCTGGAGAATCCCACGGACAGAGGAGCCTGGTGGGCTGCAGTCCAAAGGGTCGAAAAAAGTCCGACACAACTGAAGCCACTTAGCATGCATGCACACATGTCTGGACCAGCTCTGTCCAACAGAACTTTCTGTGTTGCCGGAAATGTTCTTCATCATAGTCCAATATGGCAGTCACCAATCGTGCATGGGTTTATCAAGTACTTGAACTGTGACTCGCTAAGAACAGAGCCTTTCATTTCACTTAATTTTAATTTAAATGCAAATGGCCACAAATGGCTAATGGTACCTTATTGGACAGTGCAGATATGAAACAGATATCACTGTTTAAAGAGAGAAAGAGAAACATGATTTGGCTTTTCTCTAAAACATCTACAGAGTAATGGGAGAAATAAAATGCACACATAATTTTACATAGAAATCCCAATTGAATTTCTATGGAAGTTAATAAAGGATAAAATTTATACAGAAGAAAAAGAAAATCCCAAATTGCCGAAATGACTCTGAAAAGGAACAAAGTAAGGGGAGAGAAGGGATGAGACTTGTCCTCCCAAATACTAAGAATTGTTACAGAATTATTGTGGTTAATAGTAAAATATTGTCCTGGAAATAGACATGTAGAGCGGCAAAAGAGAACAAAGAGCCCAGAAACCCTTTCATGCATTTTATTTTTTCTTTTTGGAAGATGCAAAAAGCAGAAGCTATAAAACAAATTGACACATGGTACTACATCAGAATTTAAACTTGTAGTCACCAAGACACTACAGAGTGAAAGGACAAGCCACAATCCAAGAGGGAGGGGATATATTTATACATATAGCTGATTCACTCATCGTACAGCAGAACCTAACACAAAATTGTAGGGCAATTATTTGCTGTTCAGTCGCTAAGTCGTGTCTGATGCTTTGCAACCCCATGATGGCAGCATGCCAGGCTTCCCTGTCCTTCACTGTCTCCCAGAGCTTGCTCAAACTCATGTCCATTGAGTCAGTGATGCCATCCAACCACCTCATCCTCTGTCATCCCCTTCTCCTCCTGCCCTCAATCTTTCCCAGCATCAGGGTCATTTCCAATGAGTTGGTTCATCACAACAGGTGGTCAAAGTAATGGAGTTTCAGCTTCAGCATCAGTCCTTCCAATGAATATTCTGGATTAATTTTCTTTAGAATGGACTGGTTTGATTTCGCTGCAGTCTAAAACTCTCAAGAGTTTTCTCCAGCACCACAATTCAAAACCATCCGTCCTTCGGCACTCAGCCTTGTTTATGGTCCAAATCTCACATCTATACATGAATACTGGGGAAAAAAAAAAAAGCTTTGTCTACAGGGCCCTTTGTGAGCAAAGTGATGTCTCTGCTTTTTATTTGCTGTCTAGGTTTGTCATAGCTTTTCTTCCAATTATACCAATTTAAACAAAAAAGACAAGCCACAGATTGAAGAGATAGAACATAGATAGCTGACAAAGAAGCAAAGTAAACAAATAAACAAGTAATTTTCAAAAACTTCAGTAGGAAAAAAACAAGTAACAAAGAGAACACAGACAGAGGATATGAGGAGTGACTCGTGGAAGACAAACCTAAATGATGAACGTTAAGTGCTAAGTCACTTTCCATCCTGTGCAACTCTGTAAGCCCATGGACTGCATCCACCAGGCTCCTCTGTCCATGGGATTCGATGCAAATGTGCTCAGTCTGACCAAATCAGTAGTAAATCAGAACAATGGCACTGCGTTTCAAACCCATAGTGTCTGCCACTGCACTTGAGGGTAACAAGCACATGTGTTAGTGTGGATGGGGATGATCTCACAGGTTGCTGATGAGACATGAATTGGGGCCACCTACTGAAAGCAATTTGGCGACATCTGGTGAAGCTCAAAATAGGTACATACTATGGTCCTGACGCAACAGTTAGAGCTGGACATGGAACAACGGTCTGGTTCCAAATCGGGAAAGGAGTACGCCTAGGCTGTACCTTGTCACCCTGCTTATTTAACTTATATGCAGAGTACATCATGCTAAATGCTGAGCTGGATAAAGTACAAGCTGGAATCAAGATTGCCAGGAGAAATATCAATAACCTCAGATATGCAGATGATACCACCCTTATGGCAGAAATTGAAGAAGAACTAAAAAGCCTCTTGATGAAAGTGAAAGAGGAGAGTGAAAAAGTTGGCTTAAAAGTCAACATTCAGAAAACTAAGATCATGGCATCTGGTCCCATCACTTCATGGCATAGATGGGGAAACAATGGAAACAGGGAAAGAATTTATTTTGGGGGCGGGGGGCTCCAAAATCACTGCAGATGGTGACTACAGCCATGAAATTAAAACATGTTTGCTCCTTGGAAGAAAAGCTATAACCAACCTAGACAGAATATTAAAAAGCATTACTTTGCCAACAAAGATCCATATGGTCAAAGCTATAGTTTTTCCAGTAGTCACATATGGATGTGAGAGTTGGATTATAATGAAAGCTGAGTGCCGAAGAATTGATGCTTTTGAACTGTGGTGTTGGAGAAGACTCTTGAGAGTCCCTTGGACTGCAAGGAGATCCAACCAGTCAATCCTACAGGAGATCAGTCCCGAATAATTATTGGAAGGACTGATGTTGAAGCTGAAACTCCAATATTTGGCAACCTGTTGCGAAGAACTGACTCATTTGAAAAGACCCCGATGCTGGCAAAGACTGAAGGCAGGAGGAGAAGGGGACAACAGAGGATGAGATGGTTGGATGGCATCACTGACACCATGGACATGAGTTTGAGTGAACTCCAGGAGCTGGTGATGGACAGGGAGGCCTGGAGTGCTGTAGTCCATGGGGTTGCAAAGAGTCGGACATGACTGAGTGGCTGAACTGAACTGATGGTCCTGACAGTCTATTTATAGGCATTTACTTTAGATCAGTTCTTGCCAAGGGAACGTGCACTACAGGTTCACTGCCATATCATTTATAATTATGAAAAATTGAAAATGGGCTGAATATCTCTGGAATAAATTGTAGTATAGCCATGCAATTGAATGATACCTCGCAGTAAATGAGCGAGATCCACATTTATCCAGACTTACAGGTCTCAAAAATATAATGTGGAGTGAAAAAGGAAGTGACAGAAAAATACAGAATATGGTACCATTTGTGTAAATTTCAAAGCACCCCAAGTACTATGCAGGTTCCCCCCATTCTCTGAAAGTAGAGCTTTCCGATGAAACCTCTCCTAAGCTGAAATGTGGAAAAACAAAGGAGCAGTCGCCTTAGGACACACCTTGCTAACAGATGCAGAAAATAAACAGAGATGAAGCACAGATGCTCACGGGCAATTCAAACCTATGCAGCCTTGAAGGTGAGATGATCCAGGTAGCTTCTGGGGTAGGCGCTGCTAGGCAGGGCCACTCTCCCTGCTGGGGTGCACACTGCTTCTTGAGCGACTCGCTGCAAAACAAACGCCGAAAGCTATTTTCAATTTTCATCTTTCATTATAAAAGTGAAAATCCTCTTTGATTCCTTTTGGTTAGGAAAAAAAAACAGGTGCTGATGTCGTTCTTTCATAAAAGCAAAGTGTCATAAAACAAACTTTTGAAGAGCAAGGGACCCCTGTGTAGTTGTTTGTAGTACTTAGGTATAGCAAGGGTTAAAACATGGATGATATGAGTAACATCTTCATAACAGCTGTACCTGGACAAGGAAGGGCCTAAGCCTTTACCAAAGGGGGCCACATTCTGGCCTTCCTCTCCCCTAGGGCCAAGCGGGTGTACCCACCTGAAGCCCATCCCCCTTGCCATCTTCCTGCCCCTCACCTCCCACCCTCCCCATCCCCAACCCACACTGGGACCTGAGATCCCAGGATTCCCTGCTGGTGGTCCTGAGCCCTCTTCTTGGGCCTGCACGACTCTCCCCCAGGCCCACCTTCCAGAGAAAGGGCCTGGGAGCTGCCCTGGGAGAACGCAGGAATGACAAGGACAGGACTTGAAGGCACGTGACAAAGACTTCATCTGTGTCTAGGAGTCTTCGTTCTTCATAGCCGCACATCTAAGATATAACAAAAGAAGGCAGAAGGCCAAACAATTGATGCAGTCGAATTGTGGTGCTGGAGAAGACAGTCCCTTGAACTGCAAGGTGATCAAACTGGTCAGTCTTAAGGGAGATCAACTCTGACTATTCACTGGAAGGACTGATGCTGAAGCTCCAGTATTTTGGTCATCTGATGTGAACAAATGGCTCATTAGAAAAGACTCATTAGCGGCCAAGGTAGTTGCAGAGGACTCAGCAGAGGGGGTGCTGACATTCCGCCCAGGCCTTGCTGGGCCGTAGCTGTGAGGATGGGAGGGCAAAATGCCAGGAAGGAGAAACGTCGTGTGGACAGGCTCGGATTTAGGGAAGTTAAGGAAGGATTTGAGGATTAGCAAGTCGTGTTGTGTTTGGCTGTCACATGGGGGGACAGCTTGGTGAGGGATATAGGTTGGGATCTTGAAAGGGAGGGTGAGAAATGAGTGTTCAATTTGGAAACAAGGCAAGCCCTTCAAGGAAGCACCTCCGAGCTGCTCTGTGGGAAGGCAGTGAGGAGGGCGGGCTGGCCCCCAGAAAAGCTGCTGTCTGGACAAAGACAGTGGTGGAGTAGAAGATATGAAGCCACACGTGTGTGTGTGTGTGTGTGTGTGTGTGTAAGCCGTGGTGTCAGGAAGCATCCATTTATTCCACAAATGTTTACAGAGTGACTATTATGAACCAAGCAATGATCTAGGGGGTCGCAAGATAGAAATGAACAAAGCAGAATTTTCTGCCCTCTTGAAACCTGCATCCTAGGTAGGGGATACCAGAAAAACAAGTAAAAACGGCAGGACTTCCTTGGTGGTCCAGGGATTAAGAATCTGCCCGCCAACACAGGAGACACAGGTTCAATCCCTGGTCCAGGAAGATTCCACCTGCCCTGGGGCAACTGAGTCCGTATGCAAGGACTGCTGAGCCCACGGGCCGCACCGCCTGAAGCTCTCGCGCCCTAGAGCCGGGCTCCGGAACAAGAGACGCCACTGCAACTAGAGAGCAGCTCCCATCTCTCTCTGCAACTGGAGAAGAGAAGGAGCATGCAGCAAGGAAGACACAGCCAAAAGTAAATAAATAAAGCAAAGGAATGAAAAGATGCATCTGTTAGACGGTGATAAGCACTTTGGAGACAGATGAAGCAGGGAAGGGAGCTGCGGGCTTGTCTGTATACGTGCACAAGTGTGTGTAAGGGCGGAGGGGTGGTAAGCAGGGATGAGGGGAAGGCACACTGGAGTAAAGGCCTGGGGAGTGAGGGGTGTTGAGATGATATCTAGGAGTCTAGGACAGGGTTACGGTTACACCAATAGGCAAGCTGGGAGGTGGAGCTGGGTAGGAGGAGGAGAGACTGAGTCTGGGGTCCTGGGGGTGGGGGCAGTCAATAGGAGGACTACACCCTCGAGCGTGAGACACGCACACACAGAAGTCACTGCTAACTTAGTGAGAGACCTGCTTCAGCAGCTGGGAACAAGGATACGAGAACGATCAAGACAGTGAGAGCAAGCATTCACTCAGCCCTGACTATGTGCCCCTACCTAGCGTTTTATCCTTCCCAGTACCAGGAAGCCTTAGGGCATCCCTGAGCCATGGACTGGATTAACTCTGCAACAAAGAACAATGGGATTAAGAGCTAACTTGTGAAAGGGTACAGTAGGGGTCCGGCACTTTTTTGGCACTTCATATGTAATAATTTGTTTAACTGTCACAGCAAGCCCGGGAGGGGATGTCTCATTCGGCATGAGAAGTCTGGACTGGCCAAGTAAGGTGACCAAGGTCACAAGCTGGTGAACCAGACAGCCTGGCTCCCGTCCTGGCTCTGGATTTAAAAAAGAAAAAAAAGAAAAAAACAACTGTCAGCCTGCACTCTACCAGCTTCTCCACCCTCCGAGTAAAGAAACCTAAGGGTAGAAGCTTTTTGGACAGCTGGGGTGGGGGTCTGGGGAGAGAGCTGGAAAATTCTCAAGAAGGGGGAGGCTAGGCCAGGCCAGGCCGGGGGCTGCTAACAGTGCAGTGTGGTCCGCATACGTGAAGGCTGCAGCCTAGAAGGGGCTTTTCACCCGGCCAGAGGAGGCATCAGAGCGAGGACACGGACACAGCAGCTTGGGCGCCTAGCAGAGGCCCGGACCCCAGACGGGACGCAGCTCTGCCAACCTTTGCAAGAAAAAGTCAGGAAGCTAAAAACAGCCATTCAAAGCAGTCAGCAAGCACGCTTTCCAGGCGGTTTCAGGCAGAGAAGAGGCCTTGGCTAAAACAACCTGTAAGCGTCTGAGATCCCTTCTCACTTGGAACTCCAGGACTCTGCACAAGACGCTCAGCCGCTGTGGGCTGCCCAGCTGCTCCTTTTGAAAGTTGGACAATATCTGAGATGTCGCCAAAAATCTAACCTCGCGGAGTCCAAGTTCTGCAGTCGGTCCACTGTTCTGGGACCTGGCTGCCCGGCCTCGGGGGCGCGCGGGGCGGCTCTGCACCGAGGTGACGAGGCCCGGAGGGTGGGGGTCTCCCCGGGGCACAGGAGTGGGACCCGGAGCGCGGGCGTCCTCGGTCCCCCACAAGGTTGCCGCCGAGACCCTCGAGAAACCGAGTTCCAGGAGCCCGGGAGTCGTTAGGAGGCCCTGGAACTTTCTTGTCTGGAAGCCCGACCCAGACCCGCCCGCGGACCGGGCGGCTGGAAGGGACCGAATGGAGCCGCGCGCCAGCCCGGGAAGGCTGTGCGCGTCACTCGCAGTCCTGGGCCGGGTCCCCGGCGCGCGGTGGCGCTCTGCCAGGCCGCGCCACCCGGGCCCCGCCGCGCGCCCACCCCGGCCCCGCGGCGGCGCCCCCCGGGAGAGCGCGGCCCGGACCTCCGCGGACGCCCCCCTACTCTCCACGCCCCCGGGGGCGGGAGGCGAGGGCCCCGGGGCCCGAGGAGCGCCGTCCGCTGGCGCGGCGCCCAGGGGCGTGAGGCGGGGAGCGCGGGGGAGGCGGCCGGGGCGGGGGAGGCGGCCGGCCGGCCGGCGGGTCACTCGGCAGCCCCGGGCGGCGGGCGGCAGACGCGCTCGGGGGAAGCGGGCGGGCGCACCATGCCGTCCTTCGACGAGGCGCTGCAGCGGGCCGGCGAGTTCGGGCGCTTCCAGCGGCGCGTGTTCCTGCTGCTGTGCCTGACGGGCGTCACCTTCGCCTTCCTCTTCGTCGGCGTGGTCTTCCTGGGCAGCCGGCCCGACCACTACTGGTGCCGCGGGCCGAGCGCCGCCGCGCTGGCCGAACGCTGCGGCTGGAGCCCCGAGGAGGAGTGGAACCGCACGGCGCCCGCGCCCCCCGGCCCCGCGCCCCCCGAGGGCCGCGGCGACGGCCGCTGCCAGCGCTACCTCCTGGAGGCGGCCAACGCCAGCGCCGCCCCCGGCGCGCTCAGCTGCGCCGACCCGCTCGCCGCCTTCCCCAACCGCTCCGCGCCGCTCGTGCAGTGCCGGGACGGCTGGCGCTACGCCCAGGCCCACTCGACCATCGTCAGCGAGGTAAGGGGCCCGGCGGCGGCGGGCGGCGCGCGGATTCCCGCGGAGGCCGGGAGCCCAGCAAGCCGGGCGCCGGGACGGTGCGCGGAGGCTGGGACCAGTCGGTTACCTCCGGGCCCCCGCCAGCTTCATCCTGCACTCGGAAGGGCTGCGTCGCAACTGCCCGCCCCGGGGTTGTGGCTTTTCTTTTTTCCCCCTCTCTGCTAGGGAGTTAACGAGGCTTCCCTTGTGGTTCAGCAGGTAAAGAATCCGCCTGCAATGTGGGACACCTGGGTTCGATCCCTGAGTTGGGAAGATCCCCTGGAGAAGGGAAAGGTACCCCCTCCAGTATCCTGGCCTGGAGAATTCCGTGTTAATGGAGAGGTGCTTTGGTTGCAGGGGTGAACGAAAACTGCCCTAGAAGCCGAGGGCTAAGATACTTCGCGCACGCCTTCTTTGGGATCCGAGCATCCAATGGGATGCGCGTTAGCTCTGAGCTGTGTGTGAGCAAGTAGTCGGAAGGGACGGGTGGACGAGGGTAGAGAGAACCACCGCAGAATCTGGGGCGAGCGACACGGAACAGGTCCGCGCCGGCTGGTGGTCTCCAACCGGCAAAAAAAAGAAAGGCGAAATCTAAGTTTGAAGGCAGAGCCACCCACGTGATTATCTGAAATGCAGAAGGGCAAAGGTTGAGGCTATCCTGGGAGCAAGATTTTGGTAAAACTCCTTTGGGGCAAAGGGCAGCATTTGAGAGAAGTTGGGAAAGCTGAGGTTTTGAATTTAAAGAAAAAAAAAATCCCCTCTCCCAAGCATGCAGAGTGAACACCCCACTTACTGTGGGTGGCTGCTGGGAGCCGGGTGGGGGCACTCCTCACGGTTGGGGTAGGTGGAGCGGTCAGTCCCCACGGGCTTTTTGGCTACGTCTGGGTCGCAAAGAGTTGGACATGACTGAGCGACTTCACTTTCACAAGGAAGCAGGGCATGGCAGGTTAGGTGCCTTCTCCCTTGGTGGCAGGGCTGTCTTGATTGGCTCTAACCTCAGGGACCCACTGAGCTCAGGTGGATGGGATGAGCAGTTTTACTGAACTGTGCCTGCAATCCCAGATCAATTGAATTTCCAACAAATGATTGAATGTGCCCAGGCAACTGGGGTGGGGTGGGAATGTCTTTAATTGATTGTCACAAGGAGTGTTTAAGGACCACCTTGAATAATGGGGGAAAGCACTGGCTTCAGGGTTTGCAGTGCCTCTTCTGCCTGTAAACAGTGTTCTTTGATCTGGTGACCACATCTGTCTGGTGCTGGGGTGGTCGATCTTTGAGGTTACGCATGCTCTGTGTGTGAACACACTGTGTAAGGTCCTCTGCTAAGAGCTCTAGAGATCAAACCCCGGTCAGGCCATAGCAGTGTGTGTCTGGGGTACTTTAATTTCTACCTAATTTGTGGGTCACCATCAGGACTTGCTTTATAGACTGGTGGTATTAGGGATTTCACTCTTGAAATGAATGGGCGTGGGAAAGGGTATTATCACCAGTACTTCCTTCGAGTTGCATCCAAGGTGGCTGCTTCTATTCCATCCAGTATGACTGCTTAAGGCTACTTTCCAAGCAAACCAGCAGATGCCCCTTGGAGAGTAGACACCTGATTTTTGAAGACGTGAATCTCAAATGAAGAATGAAATGAGCCTTAAAAGCAGAAGGCACACACACTGCAGGGGGGTTTCCCTGAAGGCATGACCCATGCACATCAGAGGAGAGAGATGCTGCGATATCTAACCTCAGATGCCTCATTCTGGACTTCCAGGCTCGTTCCAAGCCTTCCAGGGTTATTTCAAAAGAGGGATGTTTATGAAGTCTTACGATGCTCAAAAAGGCACTGTGGAAGGCACCGCACATCAGGACCTGGGACTGCCTCCAGGTGGCTGTGTGGCTTGGGTGGATTGCTTGACCACTCTGGGCTTAGCTTTCTCATCTGTAGTATCAGGGTTTGGATTCAGCCCTTTGTAGTCCTACCAGCGCCATCAGTGACATCACTGGATGGCTATTCTCAGTGTAATCAGCACAATGACAAAAATCTTCAAGGAAAACTAAAATGTTATCCAGAATCCTCTCTTAAGGCCTCTGACAAGTTTCGGAAATATATTAGAGATTATTTTTTCCTCTCTCTCTTTTTTTTTTGGTCCAAAACTGACTGCTTCTTCTAGTTTGTTTTTAATGTTTTGATTCTTGAGAGGAAGCCCTCTGTCTGTTCAGGAGGTTCAGCATCTAGAACAATTCCTTCCCTCTTAGAGTTCTTCACTGCTAATACACAGCTGTCTTTGGTTTTGCATGCGGTCCAATTAGGGTTTATTTTTCATATTCTATCAGAGTGATGAAAGGAACTATAGTTCTATCTCTGACTCACACCATGTACACAGAGTGTTTTCAAGGACTTAAAAATCTATTGTATTAATCACGGAAAGGGAGGGTGAATTGGGAGAGCTCAGAAGGTGGAAGCGGAGCCCAGATTCCATCATGACCCCCTGTGGCTGTCATATTTAATCCTTGCACGATTGCAGGAAAGAGAGCATTGTCCCAGCCTTGCAGAAGGGGAGCCTGAGGCAAGAGAATGTGAAGAGACCTACCAGCGTCCCAGATGTTCCACATATCAAGTTGGGTCTGGATCCAGGGGGTCTTGATTGTGAATTGGTCTCCTTTGGGCCAGGCAGCGCTCAGGGTCCTTGGAACAGGTCCACACAATGCGATACCGGATCGCTCACACTTCAGAACCTGCAAGAAATCTTGTTGAACCTCCCTGTTTACTTAGTTACTATCCTGGTCTCCACTGACCAGCGTGTCATTTTGTTTCGTTTCACGGTGTCAGGAACATGATACGATGCAGATGGGGCGGCTGTCTTCCCTGTCGTGGGAAGGGCTGTGCTCTCGGCGTGAATGCTGCAGAATGGGCACTTCAACCTCAGCCACCCCTTTTTTCATCTTCCAAAGCGAAACAAGCACCAAGGAGTTAAGTCAGAAGTCAGTGCCAAGTGCAGGGCTGTTTTAGTCCAGCTCTCCGTCCTGTTTATCCTGCTCTAGGCAATGCAGTGGATTTTTCACCTATGTGGAAGGTCCTCAACACAGACTTTTCTAATGTCTGAATCTCAGCCTTATCTGGTTGCCAGACATTGGGCAGAAGAAAGCATGATGTGTTGTGGACAAGTCCAGGCCCTCGCCACCCAAATATTTCAGTTTCTTCCCCAGGGAGTGAGTCTTTGAAACTGATGTTGAGACTTTGAAATACTTGCTTGGTGGAGGATGGAGAGGGGCGCTCCTCTCGCACTAGGAACCAGGCTTCAGAGCACCATTAAAAATAGATTGAATTGCCCTTTCTAGATTATTCTTTCTCCCACACATAAAACATGAAAGTGCATTTGAGGGAAGTGGCTGTCCCGCTGAAGAAAGCAGAGCCTGCTTTGACCTTGGGGGCTGCCCTGGCGTTTCTCTGTCTCTGCTCTGCTTCTTGCACATCCATCCCAGGACAGGCGCCCAGCCTCAGAGATCAGAGCCATGAGCGTCTGGTCCTTGCTGTCCCACCAGTGTGGAGACACACTGCTGTGAATACTGGAGAGTGGAGGTTAGCCAGGCTCCCCGTTTATTCTGAGCTGAGTTTCTGATTTGCTCTGGGCCCTTGGGAAAGATCTTACTTTTCTACTGTTTTAATTTTCAACATGATGTGTGCCTTCCCCGTTTTTTTGCTGATCAACCTCACCAGAGCATCTGTTCTGTTATTACTTCAAAGGATCGACTGTGGCACTGTTCATTTTCTATTTCTCCTCTTTTATTTCTTTTTAGTTTCATTGTATTTTTAATATAAATAAAAAGTTATTTTATTGGTATATACTTAATTTACAATGAATTTCTACTGTACAGCAAAGTGATTCAGTTGTACATGTGAAGTGAAATGAAGTCACTCAGTCGTGTCTGACTCTTTGCGACCCCATGGACTGTAGCCTTGTAACCTATCAGGCTCCTCCGTCCATGGGATTTTCCAGGCAAGAGTGCTGGAGTGGATTGCCATTGCCTTCTCCAGGGGATCTTCCCAACCCAGGGATCGAACCTGGGTCTCCCACATTGCAGGCAGACGCTTTACTGTCTGAGCCACCAGGGAAGCACTTACATTCTTTTTCATATTATCATAGGATATTGAATATGGTTCCCTATACTGTACAGTAGGTCCTTGTTGTAGAATTTAGACTCTTCGTTTCAATTCTTTCAGTGGTTACCCCTGAAATTCTGCCAGGTTTACTTAACTGAGTCTAAATTGAATACTACAACCGTCTCCTAAACAATCTAGGATCTTAAACACTTTGATTCAATCACTCCTGTACCACAGGCATTAGTAGCCAATATTCTAGGTTTGTTCTTTCATTGTTAATTTATGGATTTTGTGCAAATCATGTATGTTTGGTTCACATTTGCCCTTCATCTAATCATCCATGCTGTTTCACTTTCCCGGCTTCTTTGTTTATGTACATCTTTAAAACGATTCTATTTAGTTTGTGTCTCTTGATGGTGAATGTTCTCCACTTTTGTTTCTACGGAAGTGTCATTTCACCATTATTCTTAAAAGATAGTTCTGCCAGGTAAATAGTTTTATTTTGCCAGTTATTTTTCCTTAGCCCTTTCAGGCAGAGAAGGCAATGGCACCCCACTCCAATACTCTTGCCTGGAAAATCCCATGGAGAGGAGCCTGGTGGGTGGCTGTCCATGGGGTCGTGAAGAGTCGGACACGACTGAGTGACTTCACTTTCACTTTTCACTTTCATGCGTTGGAGAAGGCAATGGCAACCCACTCCAGTGTTCTTGCCTGGAGAATCCCAGGGACGGGGGAGCCTGGTGGGCTGCCGTCTATGGGGTCGCACAGAGTCGGACACGACTGAAGCGACTTAGCAGCAGCAGCAGCAGCCCTTTCAGGATGTGAGCTCTGCCTCTAGCTCTCATTTTGCTTTTGAAAAGCCTGTTGTTAGTCTAATTGTCCTTTTCTCTTGGGTTGTGTCTAGGTGGGTATTTTTTGTGTTTATCCAATTTAGTATGCATTGCTTCTAAAAGGTCCCTGGCGTATAGTAGGCATTCAGTAAATAGCTGTTGAACGAACCAATTGTATTTTCTTTAGCTTTTCAGACTTATCTTCCACATCACAATGTTTCTATTTAGCACTATCAAATCTGCTGTTTAAATGAGTTCATTGAAGTTTTTTTATTTCAGCCCTTATCTTTTTCATTTCTCATTTTTTACCTTTCAAATATCCCTGGTCGTGTATTGCTAGTCTCTTACTGTTTGCTCATTTTTGTGTTTCCATTTTTTGGTTTTTTAAATGTTTTACATATGACTAGAATACTGGAGTGGGTACCCATTCCCTTCTCCAGGGGATCTTCCCGACCCAGGGATCAAACCTGGGTCTCCTGCATGGGCAGGCAGATTCTTTACCATCTGAGCCACCAAGGAACCCCAGCTCTATATTTTATATCTGGTAATTACACTCCCCGAAGCCTTTGATGTTCCAAACATCTCACTTGTTGTTTGTTATGTGTTTGGCATTTGTGTGTGTGTTGGTCGAGGTGAATGAGTGAGCAGTCATCCCGGTCTGTGTCTGCAGCTTGGTGTCGGCCGCAGAATGGCCGAGCAGGTCCATGCAGTGATGTGTGTATGAACCCAGAGCCAAAAGAGATGAGAACACAAAACCGCATCTCCTGCTTTCTTCTGGCTACTTGTTTACTATGTTACCAATGGCAGCTCCATTGAAATTTATTTAGCATTTACTATATGCTGGGCGGGCCTCCCTGGTGGCACAGTGGTAAAGAACCCACCTTGGCAGTGCAGGAGACATAGTAGACACAGGTTCAATTCCTGAGTCGGGAAGATCCCCTGGAGGAGAAAAAGGCACCCCACTCCAGTATTCTTGCCTGGAGAATCCCATGGACAGAGGAGCCTGGAGAGCTGCAGTCCATGGAGGTCACAAAAGAGTCGGACATGACTTAGCAACTAAACGACATATGCTAAGCGTTGAGCCAGGCTGGACTATGAAGATGGCTAAGTCTTTCTCCCATGAGCTCAGGGCCTGGCAGAGAGACTTGCCCCGAGATAGCAAAAGGCCGCAAGTGGTGACAGGTGTGGTGAAGGGATGCCTTCTTCTGATTAACTGGGGCTGAATCAGAGCATACTGAGCACTGACCTTGACTGCAGCCTCGGGGGACAAGGAGGAGCCCGAGAAGAATATATGAGGGGAAAAATGTTGCCTGTGCACATGCCCTCATCTTCATCCTTATTTATTCGTAGCCATTCAAGTGTCCCCGGGGCAGTGACTGATGGATATTCCTGGGACCCACCTACAGACGTGGACGCAAAAGATAGGAGTGGTATTCGGGAATCCTCATTGTTCACACACGTGTAAGGCCCGTGCAGGTGGCCCCGAGACCACATGAGGACCGTGACAAGATCTTTGTGGGGTGGAACAGCCTATGTGTGGTTGAAGCGAGTGCCAGCTCCCCCAGACACTCTGCAGGCCTTGGGGCAGAAGCGTTGGCCCTTTCCTCAACCGGGAGTCCCACGCTTTATCTGATGAAGTGCTGCGGTGTACTTGCAGAAAGCTTGGGGGTCTCCAGAGATGGGCAGCTGACAGTAAAGCCCTATAATTGATTGGAACGAGGTGCCCACAGCTGCACCACACTCCCTGGGAATCTTGGCGCACCATGGGGTGGGGCTTTGGGCACAGGCAGGAGCGCAACCACAGGGGATGTCCAACAGACAAGGCATGGATGTCTGTACTTTTCTATGTATGGGTTAAAGACCCTTGGCATCAGGCAGTTTTCTGTAACATCGTATGGAGAAACCCAAGTGAACTTTTTGGCCACCCTGATATAATGGAAAGAACATCCCTGTCCTTTGGGGTCAGAGAGATCTCAGCCTAAAGCCCAGCTGCTCCATGTTTCCACTTTAAGGACGAGTCGCAGAACCTGCCTGAGCCTCAGTTTCCTCAGCTCTAGAATGGACATAATTAGGAATTCCCTTGCAGTCCTGTGGTTAGAACCTGGCGCTTTCACTGCCTTAGCCCAGCTTCAGTCCCTGGTTGGGGAATTAATATCCCGTAAGCTGCCCAGTGCCACACACACACACAAGAAATTTCCTTGTAGCTCAGATGGTAAGGAATCTGCCTGCAATGGAAGAGACCTGGGTTCAATCCCTGGATCAGGAAGATCCCCTGGAGAAGGAAATGGCAACCCACTCCAGTATTCTTGCCTGGAGAATTCCATGGACAGAGGAGCCTGGTGGGTTACAGTCTTTGGGGTCGCAAAGACTGGGACACGACTAAGCAACTAACACAGATACACACATAATAACACTTTCCTTAGTGATTGCGCCGCCATACGCATATAGAGTGCCTATCACCGTGCCTGGCCCTAAGGGATGCTCAAAAAACTGGATCCTGTTAACATATAGAGTCTTGAGCTGGATGGGGGTGGGGGAGGGAGAGAGGAGATAGATGCTGGTTCAGACTTGACCCTGGAGCTGTAGCTTGCTGGCCTCTGGTCAAGTGCAATACATCACTAATAAACTTACCTTCTATGTTAACAGGCACTGATTTCCACTGAGGCCGAGAGTACCGTGTCCTTTTCCGCTGAGATGCACAGAGAGGCTATATTTCCCAGCTCCCCTTGCAGCTCGGGGTGGGGGTGGTCCCGTGATGGAGTTCTGGTCAGTGATGTTGAGAGAAACACACACCTGGAGGCAGGAAAACCTTCCTCCTCGCAGTCTCCCCTCTTCCTTCCTTCCCTCATCTACGTGCAGAGAATCCCGGGGCCCCCAGAGAGGGCCAGGTCCTTAACAGGATGGGGTGCAGATCTTGAAGCCTGCAGGAAGGGGAGCCCCTATCTTCCTCCCCTTTATTTCCTCTTCGCGAGACTGTGGAATATACACTGTCTTATGTGAAGCCACCGAGATTTGGGGGGGTGGTTTGAGCCTCCCCTGACAAATACACATTTTGTTGTGTTTCTTAGAGGCTGCCGGCACCTGGTGCAATGGTAGGGAAGCTGGTTCCTTCGAGACGGTCCCCGCCTTGGTCTGTATACAAGGTCACCATGACCTTGTCGAAGGGCCCTGCAGGCCCCCTCCTCTGCAGGCTTCCCTCCTGCAGCCCCTGCAGGACATGCCTGGTTCTCCTCCCTGGGCTGTGAGCGTGCTGCTTCTTTTCCTCCAAATACCTTTCCTCTTTCTTTTTGAGGCCGGTCCATTTTTTATTTTTATTTTTAAATCTAAAGATGCAGCTGTGCTGTGCGTGTTCAATCGTGTCCGACTCTTTGCGACCCCATGGACTGTAGCCCTCGTTTCCTCTGTCCATGGGATTCTCCATCAAGAATACTGGAATGGGTTGCTATGCCCTCCTCCAGGGGATCTTCCGAACCCAGGGATCGAACCTGCACCTGTTCCGTCTCCTGCATTGGCAGGCAGATTCTTTACTGTCTGAGCCACCTGGAAGCCCAAAGATGCAGTGAAGAGTTACCTGTCCCAGAAATATACCTCCTTTCCCCCTCCCCTCCTCCCCCTGCCCAACCCTGCGGGTCTGGTCCCCTTCCTCTGCCCAACCACCCTCTCTGTTTGCTGAATCAGACTGCAGCTTTCTTGAGGGTGGAGACTATTTAATAAACACTTGTAATGAAATCACAAATAGCATTTAATAAAATCTTGGTTAAGGTAAGAAGTAAACGAGGAAGGGATTGAGTGACAAATGTGCCCCCTTTTAGAACTTTGGCTCAGCCAGCCCTGAACTTGACCTTCATAGATTATAATGAGCTCTTTCCTGCAACAGTGCTGCTTCACTTTTGCATTAATCCTGTGTATTAATTTAGAGAAGAACAGACATTTTAAGAGTTTTGATTTTTGAACATGGTATATTTGGTGTCATTTGAATGTGGTGTGTTGCTGCACTTTCTTAGGTGTGATTGAACATCTCTCACGATGTTTTGTACTTTTCAGTAGGAAGCTCTTACACAAATTCCCTGGATTTATTCCTAGGTCCTTTATTAATAACTTAATTAATAATTAATTAAGTACAGTGCTGCTTCTTCACAGCTTAACCCTCCAGGGCTTGTGTCTCCCTCTCCCTCACGCCCACGGGATCTGGTGAATCACGGGGTGGCTGGGGTCCTGTAGGAAGCCCCCCCAGCTTCCTGGAGCAGGGGGACAGCAGCCCCACCGCTGACCCCCGTCTGCCAGGGTCTCTGTCATCCTCAGAGTCTTCACTGGGGGATGCAGCAGGAGGAGGACCGCTGGCTCTCGGGGGCCATAATTTTAGGCGCTGACGTTCATTGTGCAGAGTAGGCTTTGCTCAGCTGTCCTGGCGCTTTCAGGCCCGTCTGTGTCATCAGCCGAGCCGGGCACAGGTGCAGAGTGCAGGTCAGCGGGGGGCGCCCGGGGCCAGCTCCCAGCAGTTCAAGGGCGCAGAGCTGAGCCCTCCAAGGCCTTCGAGGGTGGGGTGCGGGAACAATGCCCACCTGTCAGAACAAAATAAAACCTCTTCCACTTTTCCTCTTTTTTTTTTTTGTCTTAGACTATAACCAAGAAAGGAAACTTACTTCTCTTCTGTAAGGAAAAAGTCAAGTTTCTTAAGGTTCCTGGTATAGCCCTCTAGAAGGACGATAACATGAGCACAGTAAATGATGGCTGGCATGACTTTTTATCTGAGTGAGAGTTCAGTAACATGGCTTTTGAAGGATTACTGCACTCTGACTGTTCTGTGCTTGTAATAAACCAAATCTTAATAATTTTGTGGGTGAATGCTTGTATAATACTAGAGAATAACAATAAGGGATGCAGTTGAGGGACCCATACGAAGGTGAATCAATAAATGTGATTTTTTTTTTCCAAAAAATCTTGCATTTCAATGGTATGACTAGTATAGGCCTCACCAAGTACATCCCTCAAAGTGCACGACTGATTCAGAAGTTATCTTTAAAAACTATGATCAGGAAAATGAAAAAAGTCCTCAGATGAGTGTGGTGGCTCCTGTAGAATATTTTCTACCAGCTTGAATCCTAGTCTCTGATTAGATCAGTGAAGCGGGTGGTGTTGTACAAAGGGTACTGATCTCAGACTTGGGGTCCCTGACACAGGTTACTGGGAGTAGCCTTCTTTTATGGGTTTTGTTGTTAACTTGTGTTGTATTTATTTGTAATAAAACCCGAAAATAAGTGTGACAGACTGTGTTTTCTTATTTCTTAGAAAATGGTTCAGGGACGAAATTTGGAGACTTCAAATAAGGTGAGGAGTGAGAGACACGACTCTGGCTGGGCGTTTCTGGTTCCTATACAGGAAACAGCAAACCACCCACCTTCTCCTCCTCCTCCAAAGGATGGGGGACATTTTCATCTTGGGTTGGTGTCAGCTGCATCGTCTCGGTTGTTCAGTTGCTCAGTTGTGTCCAACTCTTTTGTGACCCCGCGGACTGCAGCACGCCAGGCTCCTCTGTCCACGGAACTCTCCAGGCAAGGATACTGGAGTGGGTTGCATTTTAGCAGTTATCAAAATAGAATAGTTTGCTTTTTCTTGTAAGACAAGTTAGTAGTATATCGTAGTATAGACCGCGATTTTATTTTTTATGAAGTGAAAAGCTTATTTTATGACTGCTTGTGTAACAGAGACAGATTTGGTTAAATGGCAGTTTTCAGTGAAAAGCCATTAGCTCAGTGGTATCCATCGTGAGAGACCCAAGTAGTGAAAGTGAAAGTCGTTCAGTCGTATCCGACTCTCTGTGACCCCATGGACTATACAGTCCATGGAATTCTCCAGACCAGAATAGTGGAGTGGGTAGCCTTTCCCTTCTCCAGGGGATATTCCCAACTCAGGGATTGAACCCAGGTCTCCTGCATTGCAGGCAGATTCTTTATCAGCTGAACCACAAGGGAAGCCCAAGAATACTGGAGTGGGTAGCCTATCCCTTCTCCAGAGGATCTTCCTGGCCCAGGAATCAAATCAGGGTCTCCTGCTTTGCAGGCAGATTCTTTGCCAACTAATCTATCAGGGAAGCCCACATAAAGACTTAGATGGAGCCAGGGCCTCGGCAGGTCCTGCTGCCCAGAGGGAAGAATGTTGTCCTGATTCTTAGGACAGGGGGACCCATGAAACAGTTTGGTATTGGTGACTCCTGAGCTCTTTGAAAGCTTTTGCAGTTCGTGTTATGAAGATTCTGGAGTTAGAGCCCACCTCCTCGGGAGCCTGAGGGTACCACTCCCTGCCCCCCTAACCCTGGAGGTACCAGAGCATCCATTGTCTGGATGGTGCTCATGTGAAGTTGGTGGGCCTGCTCCCAGTTGCGATCACGGCTCCCCACCTTGAGCACAGGGCACGCCCTCTCATCACTCTCTCTGCTCGAGAGCGTCATGTCTCGGCCGCCTTTCCCAGTGGTGGCGTATGCCCCTCGGACGCACAGGGTGGATCTGATGTCACGGGGCTTCTGCCAGCTGGACCCGGCATGTGGCCGACAGCACAAGATGAAAGACAACATGTGTGTCTCTTGCTCCCGGGACGGATGCTGTAAGCTGATGCCTCTCAGACACCAGCAGAAAGGCCAGGCCCCAGAACCTCTTGAGATCAATGGTAGCACATTTATGGGAGTTCTAGGATCACGGAGAAGACAGTGTGTGCTTTTAATATGGCTAGTTCTTTATTAAGAGAAATGTTTTGGAGACACTTATTGAGAAACGAGGGCCCTTACATTGTCCTCCGGCGAGGATTTCAAAGCAAACCCTCATGGGGAAGTCACGGTGGATAGTTAATTAAATTGTATTAAATATCCAGGGGAGAGGAGGAGAACGCTAAAATGGAAAGTAATAGCATTTAATTTGGCATCAATTTTTAAAAAATCAAATAGAGAAGTTTTAGAGGTTCTGGAGTGTAAAGAAAATTGTTCAAGAACCATTCCTGCAGAGAACCTTGCTCTTTCTGTGTCTGTCTCAACTACTTGGCAATAATGGTAGTAACACATTCACCTGCGGTGCCTACTGTCCACCAGCCCGCGTTGCCGCAGGATGACTGTGATGCCCTGTCCGGCATGTATGTATACAGGGCTCTTCCCCCTGGAGAAGGAAATGGCTACCCACGCCAGTGTCCTTGCCTGGAGAATCCCATGGACAGAGGAGCCTGGCAGGCTATAGCCCATGGGGTTGCAAAGAGTTGGACATGACTGAGCAACTGAACCACAACAAAAAGGGCACTTCCAGAAGAATTTTGATTTTTAAACCAAACCAAGTGCATTACAAGATGAAATAAAACTACCTTTGTATTTATCAGCTGTAGAAAATTAGCTAATGACCATTTATTGTTGCAAAACTGTGAATAAATGATCAAATTTTAGACCAGAACTGGTTCAGTGTGGCCCCTCTCTAAGGCAAGCGAGTGGCTAAGGACACAGGCTCGCTAGGTGTGTGAGCACGGGTGGATTTCCTAGTTTGAGACTTTTCCAAGCTTGGGTTCTCACAAAAAAAGGGAATGATTGCATTTATGGAGTTCTGATGGGAGGTTATGCACGGAACGCATGCATATCCATTGTCTGCCCCTCGCTGGTTACAGATGTTGAGCGTGGGCCTCTCTGTCCACTCAGAGAGGCAGCTTTGGCCTGGGAACACCCGAGGGAAGACTTTGGTGGGCAGAACAGTGAGATTCCAGCCCTAAGGGATCCACTCCCTGGAGCTGGTATAGCTGGAGCTCAGTTATAAAGACTAAGACACGACCCACAGTAGACTCCTTGGAGCTACACGCGTTGGCAGGACGTCTGAGCCTCCACGGCTTCAGCTCCCTTGGGCCCGTGTGGGTCTGGCTGGGTTATGGTCCCCTGGCGCTCCCTGGCAGAGCCACAGCTTGCCCATTGCCTCTTCTCCAGCCCCAGCTTGTATGAGACATTTGGAAAAGAACCACAGTACCATTCTAATATGAAACTCTCTCCATCGCGTGTTTTCTTCACAAGTACCAGAAATCTTTCAATAAACCTGGACGGAAAACATCTGCCTAAAAAGGCTCCGGGTAGAAGGCCGCCAGTGGGGCTTGTGCTTCTGTTCTGTTGGGTCAAGGAGACAAATTTGCTCCGTATTTGGGACAGTTTGCAGTGGAAGGCAAAGGCACCCCGCTCCAGTACTCTTGCCGGGAGAATCCCATGGGCGGAGGAGCCCAGTGGGCTGCAGTCCATGGGATCCCGAAGAGTCGGACATGACTGAGCGACTTGACTTTCACTTTTCACTTTCATGCACTGGAGAAGGAAATGGCAACCCACTCCAGTGTTCTTGCCTGGAGAATCCCAGGGACAGGGGAGCCTGGTGGGCTGCTGTCTATGGGGCCACACAGAGTCGGACACGACTGAAGTGACTTAGCAGCAGCAGCATCCTGTCATAGTCTGCTTGTCATGTCATGAGAACTCAGCCTCAGAGAAAAGACCAAATGACTCCCCTTGGTCCCTGAAACCTATGAAATGAGAGCAGAGCCGTGATGGTGGGTCAGGAACTGTGACTATTGAGGTTCAGACTGGGGTTGAGGTAAATTTGTGCTAAGTTGCTCCATAAATGAAGCAACCCAGTCCTTTTGACATTGAATAGACACTAAAATGTAAAGCATGAACGTAACTTAACACCCAGGAAGGACAAAAAGTCATACTGTCACGTACTACACGGGCTTCCCAGGTGGCCCAGATGGTAAAGAATCTGCCTGCAATGCGGGAGACTCAGGTTTGATCCCTGGATCGGGAAGATCGCCTGGAGGAGGAAATGGCAACCCACTCCAGTATTCTTGCCTGGAGAATCCCATGGACAGAGGAGGCTGGTGGGCTACAGTCCATGGGATCCCCAAGAGCCATGGGGACATGACTGAGCAACTAACAACGTACTATGTATAACCGTAGAGTTATCGACACAACTTTCCTGCTTAGAAACTTTCTTCTAAGAAGAAAATGACCAGATGACATTAAAATACAGTCAGCTCGTTTAATCCTCGCACATACCATCAGGCATGGTTTGTTATCCCTGTTTTGTAGAGAGGGGAAGGCAGGTGAAGAGAGATTAAGTAACTCACCACCAGTCATAAGCTGCAGGATGAGAGAGCTGGAAAAGATATTTTTGATGTCTGAACCAGCAAGAGTTTTTATTTTCTCTTTTTGGCTGTTCTGGGTCTTAGTTCCCTGAATAGGGATCGAACCCATGTCCCGTGCATTTCAAGGCAGATTCTTAACCACTGGACCACCAGGGAAGCCCCTAAAAGAACTTTATTGATGATCTCTTACCTAAAGTTGCTTTGCTAGTTGCATACATGAATGGAAAGACTCTCAGAAAATAAGGGGGCTTTGTTCAGAGAAGACAGTCTGGCGGGGGGGTGGGGTGGGGTGGGGATAAAAACCTCAGGCATCACATGCACCCAGCCTGGAAACTGTCTTCCCATAAAAGGACTTTGCTTCACCCAGTGCAGGGTCAGAACACAAAGAGGTGAAATGGATATGGGAAACCTATAATTGCCTTCCTTGATCTGAATCATCAAAAAGGCAATTGCTCCATTTACAGGAACTAAGATTTCATCTGACCTAGCTTTTAATAGCTAGAGTCTGTTAACGTGTCTAGTAACCACATTATAGTTTGCATCATCCAGGTTATATTGTTTAATATTAGTGATTTTTTTAAGAAACTATGTGGCAAGGTGCACTGGGGCTTCCCAGGTGGCACTAGTGGTAAAGAGCCCGCCTGCCAATGCAGGAGACCCAAGAGACACGGGATTGACCCCTGGAGAGGGAAGATCCCCTAGAGGAGGGCTCGGCAACCCACTCCAGTATTCTCACCTGGAGAATCCTGTGGACAGGGGCGTCTGACGGGCCATAGAGTCGCAAAGAGTTGGACACGACTGAAGCGACTTAGCACACAAGATACCTGATTCATGAACCATTAATTTTTTATGTGCTATTGGGGACTATTTTGAATACCAAATTTATGTTCAGTGATAAAATCCTAGTAGTTTATATATGTATTCCAAGCCCTTTAAATATATTACAATTAGCATCAAAATAGCCTTATAAGGGAAGCAGTTATTTTCCCATTTTTCCCAGGAGGGAGCTGAGGCTGGGGACATTTGTGTGCCGTGCGGAAGACAGGACTGTGTGAGAGCTGGTTTTGTCTTGAGGCCAGCCTCACCCCAAACCAGTGTCCTGTCTGCCATCCGCCTCCAGCCCAGCGGCTCTCAAAGGGTTGTGAGACTTCAGATGGCTGGGCCCCATCCAGTGTTTTAGAATCAGTAGGTGTGGGGTCAGGCCTGAGAACGAACATCTCCAGGTCCTGGGACCCTACCGTGAGAACCACCAGGTCTAGAAGAAGGGTCCACTTTAGCTAATGATTTTTCCACTGGGATGATGACTGACTGGTCTCCCATTGAAGGGAAAACCTGGCCCTCTTCAGGTCGAGTTCACGGGATGTTGGATTATTCTGGAAACTGCGCTGCTGCTCATTGGCGATGTCTCTCTCGCAGCCAGCCGTGTTTCCCCTTCCCGTCTGGCCTGCACAACTCAAGGGGGGGTCTTAGGGACACGTCATGCTGGTCACAGCACTTTCTATTTAGGAAGCCATCGAGACTCTTGCAAATAAGACACAGTTCAGGTACCTCCATCCTGCGTCAATCTCATGTCCCTGGGGGACGTTCGAATGAGTTGGAAGCTTCCTTCCTCTGCTGGCACCAGGCTCCTCTGCCTGCCAGGCCGCCGCTCCCCGTACCCCACTCACCAGTCCTCCTGGAAGCCACACCGTCACCTGGGATGCCCACTCCTGCCTTCAGGATGCAGTGTCTGCAGAGCGGCCGTGTGCGGAGTCCCCCCTTCCAGGAGGTGGGGATCCCTCCTCCCGCTCCTCCAGCTCGCAGACCGGCTCCCTCCCTCTGCAGCCCCCACCCCCGCCCCGCGCCCCCTCTACGGACCCCCTTTCCTGTCCTCTGGATTCAATTCCAGGTCCAGTTCTGCAGCCAGGGCCGTGGGGGACCCGCACTGTACATCTCAGGGTTCCATCCTGCTCACCCTCAGGCCTCATCTTCTGGCCAGCCAGCCCCTCCGCGTCCCTCACCCCGTTTCTCTGTTCCCCTCGAACTGCCAGCCTGCCCCTCCACGCCCCCACCCTGGCTGCTCACGCTCAGCCAAGACCCTCGGTGTACATGTCCCGGAAGTGGAAGTCTTCATTCCGTGTGCTGCCACCAGAATAAGGAAGGCATCCACGTCGGCTCCCACCCTTTCTTCCTGATGACACATCACGATGGAGTCACAGCATCCCTTCCGGAAGAAGGCGTCTCGCTCCGCCTTGTGCAGAGTCCTGCCCCCCTCCCAGGCCATTGCTACCCTCCACTCCCACCCTGTCCCTCCACGAGCCTGGCTGCCTGCACTTAAATACCCTGCAGGACTCCCCAGGTGGCTCAGTGCTGAAGAATCCGCCTGCCAGTGCCGGAGACGCCAGAGAAGCGGGTTCGATCCCGGGGTGGGGAAGATGCCCTGGAGGAGGGCATGGCAACCCACTCCAGTATTCTTGCCTAGAGAATCCCATGGACAGAGGAGCCTGGCGGGCTACAATCCGTGGGGTCACAAAGAGTTGAACATGGCTGAGCACACGCACACACACACACGTGCACAAATACGCTGCAGTGTGTCTGGTCTACACAGCACCCTCCCGGTGCCTGTTAGCTCGCCCAGCTGAGGACTCACATTCCCCCACGTCAGTACACTTCTTCGCAGGGTTGTCGGTCCGATGGCCTCCAGGTTCTCAGTTTTCACCCTCCCCGCCGCCCGTCCCCTCTGTCCCCGCCGCGGCCTCTGGAGACCCCAGGCCGCTGCTCACCCCCACCTCGCTCCTGCTCTCGCTTGGAGCCCGGAGTGCCACCTGTGCTCCCTGGGGGGAGCAGGGCTCACCCTCCTTAGGGACCTGCTGCCAGAGTCTCCAGTTCACATTTCACCCTTCTGCTCATTTTGTGCGTCCCAGTCCGTCTCCCGTTTCACTCCGGCTGTTCCATCCAACGTGTTCAGAAGCCAAGCACATTTAAACGGATGGGCACCGCTGGGCTCCTGCACGCTTCCAGGAACCCTGGATCCCGAATCGAGAAGGTCTGTGGCAGGTCTTCTATTTAGTAAAATGCTGAAGCAACTGAACTGTCAGGTCATTTGTTATCCCCACCATTGCTCTGATTACCAAGTGCCCACTTGGAAAGCGGATGCTCTCAGGAGATGTTCAGCCTGAAGACTTCATCTTGCCTTGCTTCTTGACTTTGGCAGGCATGACTCCATCCATTAACCACCCAGCCCTCAAAGCCTGATAGAGTGTATTGATAAACCATCCCTGAATGCCTGTGTTTACTTATTAAACCTTCCCAATCAGGTCAGAATCCATGAATGCCTCAAAGCATCATGTGAATAATGCATGCTACTGTTTTCCAGACTATTGTGAAAAAATGTAACCCATAAGAACACACGCACCTTGGAGACAATGTGGGTTCAGTTCTAGACCACCAAAATTAATCAAATATTGCAGTCAAGTCAGAAATACAGGTTTTTTAGTTTTGCAGTTGCATATAAAAATTCTGTTTACACTACACTGTAGTTTATTAAGTGTACAATAGCATTATGTCTAAAAAACAGTATACATACATTAATAAATGATGCTGTTGGAAAAATAGTGCCGACAGAGTTGCTTGATACAAGTTTATCACAGACCTTCGATTTGTTAAAAAACACAGTGTCTGCAAAATGCAATATGACAAGGTGTATCTGTAATGGAAAACAGGATGAAACTTTACCACCTTGTCAGCTCACTATCAGAGCGATTCCCATGGTGTGCTGGTGACGTTCGTTGGCTGGTTGTTGTTCAGTCACTAAGTCGTGTCCATCTCTTTGTGACCCCATGGACTGCAGCACGCCAGGCTTCCCTGTCCTTCACCATCTCCTGGAGTTTGCTCAAACTCATGTCCATTGAGTTGGTGATGCCATCCAATCATCTCATCCTCTGTAACCCCCTTCTCCTCCTGCCCTTAGTCTTTCCCAGCATCAGGGTCTTTTCCAGTGAGTCATCTCTTCACAACAGGTGGCCAAAGTATCAGAGCTTCAGCTTTAACGTCAGTCCTTCCAGTGAATATTCAGGGTTGATTTCCTTTAGGATTGACTAGTTTGATCTCCTTGCAGTCCAAGACTCTCAAAAGTCTTCTCCAATGCCACAGTTTGAAAGCATCAGTTCTTTGGTGCTCAGCCTTCTTTACGGTCCCACTCTCACATCTGTACATGACTACTGGAGAAACCATAGCTTTGACTATATGGACTTTGTCAGCAAAGCTATGTCTCTGCTTTTTCATTGGTTACTTTTATAGTATTTTCACCAACCTCTTTGAATCCTTAAATAAATGTAGTAAAATAGAATGGCTTTCCCGGTGAGTCCTTTGAAATGCTTTCTTTCTCTTCTTTTTAGCATCAGCACTTAGAGATTTACTGGAAATGTCAACAGTGTGTTTTATATTAGAAATACAAATGGATTTCATGTAAAGTTTTAAATGAAAAAAGTAATTTTTTCAAAGAAAAATGTAACAAATACTCACATTCCCACCACCCAAATGAACAAATGTTACCATTTTGTCCTAGTTCCTTTAAATTATCTTTTAAAAAAGAAGGAAGCCATTGTAGGTCAAGTGGAAATTCCACTTACTGTTGCTGTGGAAGAAATTACACCAAAACTTAATGACTTTAAACCAGCACTTTTGTGTTATAAAGATTAAGAAGGGAAAGCTGCAGCTTGTGTGCTAAGTGGCTTTAGTCGTGTCCAACTCTTTGTGACCCTATGGACTATAGCCCGCCAGGCTCCTCTGTCCATGGGATTTCCCCAAAAATACTGGAGTGGGTAGCCATGCCCTTCTCCAGAGAATCTTCCTGACCCAGGGATCAAACCCGGGTCTCCGGCATTGCAGGCAGATTCTTTACTGCTACTGTCACCTGGGAAGCCCACATCTGCAGCTTACCTATAAATAACCCTCAGCATGACTTATTAAAATTGGAGTATAATTGATTTGCAATGATGTGTTAGTGTCAGGTGTACAGCAAAATGATTCAGTTGTATACGTTTCTATTTTTATTTTTCAATTCTTTTGGTTATAGTTTGTTACAAGATATTTAATATAGCTTTTTGTGCCATACAGTAAATCCTTGCTGTTTATTTTTAAAAACCCTTTGTTATGCTTGCAGATTCTGTGAATCAGGGAGCCAGAGCAGACACAGCGGGGAATGGTCATCCCTGCTCCACGGCACATGGCCTCCAAGTGGGAGGCTCCGCGGCTTCCTAGTCCATTCTTCACAGTTGACCTATATCTGGACATCCATGTGAATGTCCCCTTTTTCCCCTATCTTTCTAAAACCTAATCACAGGAAGCCGTGCAGATGCAGCCTTAGGACAAAGTGTTGTCAGTGTTCTCATTAGTATTCATCAAGCTGGGTTAGAACGGAGCCGGCATTAATAAAGCAGCATGTACACTCCATTTAGCTATATTACACTCTCTAATACTTTCTCATCATTAGTAATAAGTGCGTGCTAAGTCCCTCAGTCGTGTGCGACTCTTTGCACGCCTATGGACTGTAGCCTGCCAGACTCCTCTGTCCGTGAGATTCTCCAGGCAAGAATACTAGAGTGGATTGCCATTTCCTCCTCCAGAGTATCTTCCCAACCCAGGGATCAAACCTAGTAAGTACTTATATACTACTTAATATCACAATGTTTAAACTATATTCACATTTATTCCCTGAGGTGAAACTTTATGAAAATAAAACCTGATAAGAACCTCAAGACTCACCTTCATATTTTGTATGAATCAAATAGAGTACTCAATGATAAAATGCTTTAGAAGCCGTAGAGAGCTATAAAGATAGCCATTGCTATTGAGACCCACGGTCCGATTTCTCAGTGAGCTCGTTTTGTATTGCAACCCTGCCCCACACTTCATCCTATATCTCTTTGGTGACCCTGCTTTTGCTTCCGCCTCGTCTCTGTGTGTCCAAGTACAACCAGATCTTTAAGGCCCGGCTCCAGCCCTGCCTCAGCCAAAACCCCGGGCTGGCACGTACCCCAGCCCGGACCACTTCTCTCCCGGCTCTGTGCTTGCATCGCGCTCTGTGCTTCTCTTGTGGAATTTCAACACATTCCACCTTGTATTCTGTTTCACATGCTGCATCACCAGTGCTCAGCTGGAAGCTTCAAGCAAACCGGAGCCCAAGCCCCGCTCCCTTCTCACTTGCAAGACAGCACTCCTGGCACCGGCAGCCTCCTGGACAAAACTTCTCACCGTGCTTGGGCGGCTCTCAGGCTGCCAGAGTCCAGGCTCTGGCCATGCCTTCAGTGTGGCCGTATCTGGCAGGACAGGGGACTGTCCCCCGGTTTGTCCAAAGTCACCCCCAGCCCCCCGGTTCAGCAAGAAGATGCTGGCTTCTGAGAAGGGTGTTGCCTGGGACTCTCCCCATCCTGGGACCATGGGGCTCATCCGTGGGGGGTTGCACTTTCCAGTTTGGAGCAGCTGTGGATCGAGAAGAGACACAAGGAAGAGGAAAGACTTGGCAGAAGCAGGGCCATTCAGGGCTTTTCCGGGATGGGTGCCAGCCTCCGGTTTAAGCGTGAGGTAATTAAAATATATGAAAGGGTGTCTTGTCTCCAGCTTCACTTGAAAACTCTGCAGTGACAGTGACGGGAACATCGATGGCTCCCGGGGGCACCAGGAGAGACAGGCCGAGTGGGTGCACGCTGTTTTCTGAGTGGCTCCCTTTGGAAGCCTGGTACCTACCGCAGTTCCAAGTGGGTAGGTGGAAGGCACCTCGAGAAGCCCGCGTGGTCGCCTTACACTTGGCGGCAGTGTCCCTCTCTGGAAACTGATCAGACCAGACCTGGACCTTTGACATGGCGTGAAGCAGGGATTCCCAAGCAACCAGACCCACGTTAGAGCTGCCAACCAGCACACAGCCCCTTGGAAATGCCCTGTCATTTCAACAGAAGAAGTGCAATCCTAGCAAGGGTCTATTTTCCTGTGATTTGGCCTAGTCTGAGCCAATACAAAGACATAAACTGTCACGGTGACACCCTAGAACCTTCCTTCCTTTGTAAAACAATAAGAAAATAAAACAAGTGAAGTCGCTCAGTCGTGTCGGACTCTTTGCGACCCCAGGGACTGTAGCCTACCAGGCTCCTCCGTCCAGGGGATTTTCCAGGCAAGGGTACTGGAGTGGATTACCATTTCCTTCTCCAGGGGATCTTCCCAACCCAGGGACTGAACCCAGGTCTTCTGCATTGCAGGCATTCGCTTTACTGTCTGAAACTGTAAAACCAAGATGCATAGCTCTTGTACTCAACAGCTTGTGCTCCCCCTTCCCACTGCGAAGCAATTCGTTCTAAGAGCAGTATGAAACTGCTAGAGTAATGCTTGAAGAGGGAAAAAAAAGTAATGTTATTCCAGTAGCAGAAAATTTTACTGCAAGCATGAGGCAATTTTCAGTTGGTAAAACTGTGATGGAAATTGCTCTCTTACTGAAGAGAGATAGCTTAATGAAGTCTTATTGTTGTTTAGTCCCTAAATCATGTCTGACTCTTTGCGACCCCACAGACTGTAGCCCACCAGGCTCCTCTGTTCATGAAATTTCCCAGGCAGGACTATCTGACACTTGGCAGCTCTGGGCATCTTAAAGACTGGAAAATACACGGTTGTATGTGTGTATTTCCCAAAATAGTGTGTGCATACACACAGTAGAAATACTGTTCAGAGTAGTACAGATTACAAAATTTGTTCTGTGCTCAGGTCAAATAATTACAAACTCTGCAGTCACAACAGAGTAACACTTGCAAAGCAGTGTTCTCCAGGTGGAGTTTAATGAATAATCCTATTGTTTTCCAACTTGCCTGAAGTGCTCTACCAAAAATCCTGGCTGAGACTCTCCTGACATGAAAGTTTTCTCAAGCCTCTTTTCCTGATTCTCAACAATTGGAAATGTTATGAAAATAAGCCTATTGTCAAATCCCACTGATTCTTGATCTCAAATATAAACCACCAAGAGAACAAAAAACAAAACAAAACAAACAAAGCTAGCACAAGACACTGGTGGAGGAAGAAGCCATCTGCAGATGCTGCTGAGAAAGCTTAGTTTTGGTGCAAAGATACTTTTTCAAATTTTACTGAAGTATAGTTGATTGATGAAGTTGTGCTTAATTTCTGCTGTACAGCAAAGCGACTCGGTTATCCATATCCATATTATTTTCCTATTCTTTGCCATTACGGTTTGCTACAGAACGTTGACTGTAATTCCCTGTGCTGTGCAGCGGGACCTTGCTGTTTATCCGTTCTGAACGTGTGTTTGCATCTGCTCACCCCCAACTCCCAGTCCTTCCCTCCTCCTCTTCTGGCAACCACAGATCTGTTCTCTGCATCTGTCTGTCTGTTTCTATTTCACAGATATGTTCATTCGTGTCTGCTTTCATAGATTCCGTATGATATGAGTGATATCATATGCTATTTGTCTCTGTCTCACATACTTCACTTAGTGTGCAAGTGTGCTCATCTTAGTATGCTAATCTAATCCTAGCTAATCTCTAGGCCCACCCATGTTGCTGCACATGGCCTTGTTTTGTTTTTATGGCTAATATTCTATTACACACACACACACACACACACACACACCCCACACCTTCTTTAGCCATTTATCTGTTGATGGATATTTAGGTTGTGTCCATGTCTTGGCTACTGTAAATAGTGTTACTATGAATATAGGGGTGCAGGTATCTTTTTGAATTAGAGTTTTCAATTAGATATATCCCAGGAGTGGGGTTTCTGGGTCATATGGTAGCTCTATTTTTACTTTTTTGAGGAACCTCCATACTGTTCTCCACGGTGGCTGCACCCATTTATTTTCTTACCAACAACGTAGGAGGGTTCCCCTTGATCCACACCCTCTCCAGCATTTGTTATTTGTAGGCTTTTTAATGATGGCCAGTCTGACCGATGTGAGGTGGTACCTCATTATAGTTTTGATTTGTGTTTTTCAGTACTTAGCAATGATGAGCATCTTTTCATGTGCCTATTGGCCATCTGTCTGCTTTCTTTGGAGAAATGTCTATTTAGATCTTGTGCCTATTTTTCGACTGGGTTGTTTTTTTTATTGAATTGTAGGAGCTGTTTGCATATTTTGGAAAGTAATCCCTTATCTGTTGCATCATTTGCAAATATTTTATCCCAGGCTATACATAAGATGTCTTTTCATTTTGCTTATGGTTGCCTTTGATGTGCAAACCTTTTATGTTTGAACAGGCTCCATCTGTTTACTTTTGCTAGTATTTCTATTGCCTTGGGAGACTGACCTAGGAAAGCACTGGTATGATTTATGTCAGAGAAAGTTTGCATAGATTCTCTTCTAGGAGTTTTATGGTGTCTTATCTTACACTTAAGTCTTTAAGCCATTTCAAGTTTATTTCTGTGTGCGCTGTGAGGATGTGTTATAGCTTCCATGATTTGCATGTAGCTGTCCAACTTTCCCAACACCACCTGCTGAGGAGACTGCCTTTCCCCCATTGTATATTCTTTGACACAAAGCTTTTTTGTTTGTTTGAGTCAATTTACCATTTTTATTTTATTTATTTTTTTTATTTTACTTTACAGTATTGTATTGGTTTTGCCATACATCAGCAAAATCCACCATGGTTGTACACGTGTTCCCAGTCCTGAAACCCCCCTCCCACCTCCCTCCCCATACCATCCCTCTGGGTCATCCCAGTGCACCAGCCCCAAGCATCCTGTATCCTGCATCAAACCTAGACTGGCGATTCGTGTTTTATATGACATTATACATGTTTCAATGCCATTTTTAAACTTTGTGGTCATTTAGTGACTTTTGCTAACAGTACCTTCTGCTTTTCGTGTTGATTTATATAATGTTCTGTTTCTCCTCTAAAGTTTCTCACTGTACGTTGTTTCTTTTCTAAGCTAACAGGAATTGCTTTGCTGTTATGAGTCACCTGGTGTTTCTGACACTCATTCCGTGTTCACAGGACAGAAAATATCAGAACAGGGAAGCACAGACCTTCCAAACTATCTATTCAGTGTCCTGGGTTTTGATGTGAGCAAAAACTAAGGTTCTGAAAATTCTAGAATGATGTGTCAAAGTCAAAAAGAAGTGATAGGATTAAAACATGGTTTTTATTTATTTATTTTTATTGAAGGATAATTGCTTTACAGAGAACATGGCTTTTTAATATTCATAGCAAAATCAATGATTTTTTTTAGAAGATTGAAAAAGATAAGCATTAAGGTGGGAAAATACCAAAGGCCAGTTTTTATATTCTGGGGAGGTAGATTTTTATGCGGCACTATTGCTGGTGTTTCTTTAGCTTGGTGGCCTGTGTCATAAGAGTGAGTTCTATTAGAAAGTATGGGCTTTGGCAGGCTTTAAAAGGTGTGTGTGGCACTCCATGTTCTGACCAGAATGAAAATCTTTGGTAATGGTGGTTTCCAAAAGGAGAAACAGTGTTTGAAACACACAACCTGAAATCTCATAAGATGTGATGGGTCTTCTTGACCCTAGAATTCCTCTTCAAGGCATGCCTGATGGACTGTAATATATATCAGGAAGTCCTTGACATCTCAAGACGGCAGATTTTGAAAATGTCTGTGTCAAACCCTCACATGGGAGGTGTGAGCAGGGGAGTCTGTCTTTCTCTGCAAAGGACAGAGAAGGTCATGTGTTTATTTTCCTATAAGGGATGGTTAAACTCATTGTGGGACTTATTATTGTTATTATTTTTAGTAGTTTTCCTCTATCTGTTTCACCCAAACTGCAATCAGATGGCTTATAAATCCTTCCTGTAGGTTCCATAACGTCCTACAGTCCAGAAAACTGCCAAATATCTTTGTCTGTATTTAAGGACAATTTTTAGTAGCAAAATATCTCCTGGTACCATTTTCAAAATGCCAACTACATAAGATAGAACTGCTTTTTGCACCTGTAATAGTCCCCACATCTTGCTTCATGATAAGTTAATTTGATACCTTCCTTTCCCCAAACCGAAGAATCACAAAAAGGCATGGACATGTTTATTATTGGTTTTAAACATTGTCGTGTTTCCAAGGATAAGTTCTGTGTGTTTTGTTTGGCCCTCTGTACTTACAATGATCAAACAGTGGGCTCATTTTTGGTAGCAATTGTTGTATGTTCAAATACAAATCAACCCCCACGAATAACTGCAGTTACAGTCGTAATAAGAATCAAGGAGTTCTGAACTTCTTGTTTCTGATTTGTATCTCATTGTTTATTACTTGTGCTCACAAATATATCTGACCTATATATGCAGACTATGTCATCTGTTTTTATTTTTCCCATTGTGCAGTCTGGACAGCTTTGTCTCCAAAATGTTGAGTCATTTTAGTATATTTATTATGTCCTTTAAAATGTCTCTACATTTCCTAATTATTACAAAATCAACTCCAAGAAGATCACTCCTCTGATCACTCTAATTAACAATGAGGCTAATATAAACAGATCCTACATTTTATTTTCTTAAAAACTAGGATTGAAAAACTTTGTTGGAAAAAAATGGATTTCTATGGAATGTGCTCAAGTGTTTATTTTAGGGGTCTGATAATAGTTTTACAAAAGAAACTGCAACTTAGCAGGCTGCTTTACATAATATTTTTCAAAACTTGTTTTATAATAACTGGCAAATAAGAAGGCTAACAAAGCAACTGGAATTTTTCTTGAAGTTATAATTTAATCTTTCATCCCCAAATGTCTATATTTTGCTTGATATGACTTGATTATATTTCAAAACTCAGATTTTTCATTTCTTTTTTAGAATAAGGCTTTCAGTGTATTTCTATAATGGTGAAAAACTTAAAACTACCTACTCTCTTATCCATTATAAAGAATAGGTTTAATATTTATGGTCTAATAATAGGTTTAATAGCAAGGAAAGATAAGAAAGCCTTCCTCAGTGATCAATGCAAAGAAATAGAGGAAAAGAACAGAATGGGAAAGACTAGAGATCTCTTCAAGAAAATTAGAGATACCAAAGGCACATTTCATGCAAAGATGGGCTCGATAAAGGACAGAAATCATATGGACCTAACAGAAGCAGAAGATATTAAGAAGAGGTGACAAGAAGACACAGAAGAACTGTACAAAAAAGATCTTCATGACCCAGATAATCACAATAGTGTGATCACTCACCTAGAGCCAGACATCCTGGAATGTGAAATCAAGTGGGCCTTAGAAGGCATCACTACGAACAAAGGTAGAGGAGGTGATGGAATTCCAGTTGAGCTGTTTCAAATCCTGAAAGATGATGCTGTGAAAATGCTGCGCTCAACATGCCAGGAAATTTGGAAAACTCAGCAGTGGCCACAGGACTGGAAAAGGTCAGTTTTCATTCCAATCCCAGAGAAAGGCAATGCCAAACAATGCTCAAACTACCGCACAATTGCACTCATCTCACATGCTAGTAAAGTAATGCTCAAAATTCTCCAAGCCAGGCTTCAGCAATACGTGAACCATGAACTTCCTGATGTTCAAGCTGGTTTTAGAAAAGGCAGAGGAACCAGAGATCAAATTGCCAAAATCCGCTGGATCATGGAAAAAGCAAGAGAGTTCCAGAAAAACATCTATTTCTGCTTTATTGACTATGCCAAAGCCTTTGACTGTGTGGATCACAATAAACTGTGGAAAATTCTGAGAGAGATGGGAATACAGACCACCTGACCTGCCTCTTGAGAAACCTAAATGCAGGTCAGGAAGCAACAGTTAGAATTGTACATGGAACAACAGACTGGTTCCAAATAGGAAAAGGGTATGTCAAGGCTGTATATTGTCACCTTGCTTATTTAACTTCTATGCAGAGTACATCATGAGAAATGCTGGACTGGAAGAAGCACAAGCTGGAATCAAGATTGCCAGGAGAAATATCAATAACCTCAGATATGCAGATGACACCACCCTTTTGGCAGAAAGTGAAGAGGAACTAAAAAGCCTCTAGATGAAAGTGAAAGAGGAGAGTGAAAAAATTGGCTTAAAGCTCAACATTCAGAAAATGAAGATCATGGCATCTGGTCCCATCACTTCATGGCAAATAGATGGAGAAACAGTGTCAGACTTTACTTTTGGGGACTCCAAAATCACTGCAGATGGTGACTGCTGCCATGAAATTAAAAGACGCTTACTCCTTGGAAGGAAAGTTATGACCAACCTAGATAACATATTCAAAAGCAGAGACATTACTTTGCCAACAAAGGTCTGTCTAGTCAAGGCTATGGTTTTCCCAGTGGTCATGTATGGATGTGAAAGTTGGACCATGAGCGCCGAAGAATTGATGCTTTTGAACTGTGGTGTTGGAGAAGGCTCTTGAGAGTCCCTTGGACTGCAAGGAGATCCAACCAGTCCATTCTGAAGGAGATCAGTCCTGAGTGTTCTTTAGAAGGAATGATGCTAAAGCTGAAACTCCAATACTTTGGCCACCTCATGTGAAGAGTTGACTCATTGGAAAAGACTCTGATGTTGGGCGGATTGAGGGCAGGAGGAGAAGGGGACAGCAGAGGATGAGACGGTTGGATGGCATCACCGACTTGATGGACATGAGTTTGGGTGAACTCCGGGAGTTGGTGATGGACAGGGAGGCCCGGCGTGCTGCAATTCATGGGGTCACAAAGAGTCGGACAGGACTGAGCGACTGAACTGAATAGGTTTAATAATTATGATCACGTATACAATAGACTAAATGTAGCCGTTTATAGTGATGGTATGGAAAAGAGATTCACAAACTCACAAATCCCATACAGACTGTGTAAGATAGTAGAAAAACAAAAAGCGAATAAAACAGTAGATGAATACGACCTTGTCTTTTAAAAACACGTGTGTGTGTATATATATGCATGAGCAAGCATAGAAAAATATTCATGATTGAGTGGAATTGCAGGTGACTATGGGAGATAGTGAAGGGCAGGGAATCCTGGTGTCCTGAAGTTCATGGGGTGGCAAAGATTCTGACACAACTTAGCAACTGGACAAAACCAACAATAACTGGTTGTTTTTCTAATTTATATTCATTCACCGTGTTGCTAAAATACAAAATAGTTTCTAAACGTATGGGCAATGATTTTTTTAAAAACAGTCGTTTTATTTTTCAGATCTTTTTTATTTGACAATACAGCATGATAGTGTTGTAGTAAATGAGTTTATCCATTCCAAAACAGGGACCTCTAGTAGGAGAAGTGACAAGTTCCCCTTAGAGACAGAGAAAATTATGACTTTTCTAGAAAATTCAGGCTATGTGGTCACAGTTAAGGTATGTGACCCCTGGAGCTCACTGAAATAGATTTTCATGAAGGATCTGGTAGGTACGGTGTCGCCAATCCAAGGCGGGGGGGGGGGGGTGTTTTATCTAGGTCTTGAAGAAGGAAGGAGTGGGATTTTTATCTGACAGAGAAGAGATGGGAAAATGGTGTTCCAGACGGAGAAAACAGCTGGAAGTACACAAAGGTAAAAATAACTCAAATGGGGGCAAACAGGCCAGTGCAGCCAAGAGTGATGGGTGGTAAGGCTGGAAAATGTGTTGAGGCGCTATGGGAAGAGCTTTGAAAGCTGTAATAAAAAGCCTGCACTTTCTTCTCTAAAAAGTGAGCAGCTATTAAAGATTTTAATCAAAGGAAGGATCATCTCATTTCCAAGGCACTCCTCCCTAATACCACATGTAGGACCTGTTATTATTCTAAGATAGATTATTATTTTAGTGATATCTCGTAAAGACACATGCTGAGCAGACCCATTTTGGGAGGCCTCTGCCTTGAAGCTTGAACATCAAGTATCAGTGTTATGTATGGTTACTATCGGGGCTTCCCAGGTGGCAGAGTGTTAAAAAAAAACCCCTGCCAATGCAGGAGGTGTAGGTTCGATGCCTGGGTCGGGACAATCCGCTGGAGGAGGAAATGGCAACCCACCCCAGTATTCTTGCCTGAAGAATTCCATGGACAGAGGAGCCTAGCGGGCTACAGTCCATGGGATCGCAACAAGTCAAGACATGACTGAGCAGCTGAACACAGGTGAACATGGTTAATATCACAGAACAGGGTATCTGAGAAGTCAACTCATCACCAACACTCAAGGCTGACCTCGGTCTCCAGGACAGACAGTGAAAATGAAGTCGCTCAGTCGTGTCCGACTCTTTGTGACCCGTGGACTGTAGCCCACCAGGCTCCTCCGTCCATGGGGTTCTCCAGGCAAGAATACTGGAGTGGGTTGCCATTTCCTTCTCCAGGGGATCTTCCCAACCCAGGGATTGAACCCAGGTCTCCCGCATTGGACAGACGCTTTAACCTCTGAGCCACCAGGGAAGCGCCTAGTACATACTGGAGTGGGTTGCCATTCCTTTCTCCAGGAGATCTTCCAGATGCAGGGATTGAACCCGCAGCTCTTGCATCTCCTGCATCGGCAGGTGGGTTCTTTACCTCTATTTCCACCTGAGAATTCCTTGAAGACCGCAGACCTGTTGACACCAGAAGGTTGATGATCATGACTCCAGAAATACCAGCTTGTGACCTCACCATCAGTCAATCAGAAGACTGTCCATGAAGGGAATGGCAACCCACTCCAGTATTCTCCAGGACAGAGAATACTGGCACAAATATGAGTCAGATATTGTGTGCCACTTTAAATGAACACTGTTGTAGGAAATTTAGATGAGCATAGTATCTCAGACACTAATAGTTAAAAGTTATCCTGTTACCAAACCAAACTTGAACCGACAATAAAGCCAGTCTATTTGCACAGGGCTGTGGTGAAGGAAAGAGTGATGTCTACTGTAGCTCATGTTCAAAAGATCCAAATCCCCTGATGGCTTTCAGAGAAGGGTCTTTAAAGGCAAGGTGAGGAAGGGGGTGACAGTGTGCATGCCCTGCTCACGGACCTTCTTCTGATTGACTGATGGAGATGTCGTAAGCTGGTATTTCCAGAGTCGTGAGCATCAGCCTTCTGGTGTCGACAGGTCTGCGGTCTTCAAGGGCTTCCCAGGTGGCACTAGGGGTAAAGAACCCACCTGCCGATGCAGGAGATGCAAGAGCTGCGGGTTCGATCCCTGCATCTGGAAGACCCCCTGGAGAGAGGAATGGCAACCCACTGCAGTATTCTTGCCTGGAAAACCCCATGGGCCGAGGAGCCTGGTGGGCTATAGTCCATGGGGTCCCAAAAGAGTTGCACATGACTTAGTGACTGAACAGCAATAACAGAAGGGGAAATTAAATTGAAATGAAGTCGTTTCAGTGGGCCCTGATTCAGATGACTGATGACCTTGTTAGATGGAGATCAGTACACAGACACACAGAGGGGAAGGCCATGTAAAGACCTAGTGAGAAGATGCCTGTCTTCAAGCTAAGAGAGGCCTCAGAAGAAACTAACTCTGTTGATACCTTACTCTCAGACGTCTGGCCTCCAAAATGTAGGAGAATATATTTCTGTTGCCTAAAGCCATACTTTGTCATGACAACCCTACAAACAAATACACTGGCCGTTCTTGGTGGTCTTTAGCTCGTCGACGCATCATTCCAGTCTCTCCTTATGTCTTCCCAAGGTGTGGCCCCTCACTGCAATGTGTTTGTCTGGGTCTCTGACTCCTCTTCTTACAAGGACACCAGTCATTACATTAGAGCCCACCCTGAGCCAGTATGACCTCATCTTAACTAATTACACCTGCTTATGGGAAGAGTTGACTCACTGGGAAAGACTCTGATGCTGGGAGGGATTAGGGGCAGGAGGAGAAGGGGACGACAGAGGATGAGATTGTTGCATGGCATCACCGACTCAATGGATGTTGAGTTTGAGTGAACTCTGGGAGTTGGTGATGGACAGGGAGGCCTGGCATGCTTTGCGATTCATGGGGCTGCAAAGAGTCAGACACAACTGAGCGACTGAACTGAACTAACTGAACTGAAGACCCTATTTCCAAATAGAGTAATTTTCTGAGGTTCCAGATTGACATCACCTGGGTGAAGGCTGGGGGATGTTAGCCAACCCAGCATAGTATGTGAAAATTAACTACCCTCAGCAGGCGTGTAACTTGTATACTTATAACTTCTATGGCTCTCCAGGATTTTCAAACTCACCTGCTTGTTAGACTGGATTCTGATTTAATTGGTCTGGAGTAGAGCTTAGGCTGGTTTTCACTTATTCCCAGTCATTGTAACAAGCAGTCAGTGTTGAAAACTACATTTTAAAACCATTCATTATGGTATTTATTATCATCATCACGAAATTAAAAGACACTGTTCCTTGGAAGAAAAGCTATGACAAACCTAGACAGCATAACAAAAAGCAGAGTCATCACTTTGCCAACAAAGGTCCTTCTAGTCAACACTATGGTTTTTCCAGTAGTCATGCATGGATGTAAGAGTTGGACCATAAAGAAAGCTGAGCACTGAAGAATTGATGCTTTTGAACTGTGGTGTTGGAGAAGACTCTTGAGAGTCCCTTGGACTGCAAGGAGATCCATCCTAAAGGAGATCAGTCCTGGGTGTTCTTTGGAAGGAATGATGCTAAAGCTGAACCTCCAATACTTTAGCCACCTGATGCAAAGAACTGACTCATTGGAAAAGACTCTGATGCTGGGAAAGACTGAGGGCAGGAAGAGAAGGGGACGACAGAGGATGAAATGGTTTGATGGCATCACTGACTCTATGAACATGAATTTGAGCAAACTCCAAGAGATAGTGAAGGACAGGGAAGCCTGGTGTGCTGCAGTCGATGGGATCACAAAGAGTGGGGCACGACTTAGTAAACTGAACAACAACATCATTGTTGTTAGATCGCTAACCATAAGGTAGTCGGGAACATTTTTTGGGTATTTAATGTCTCGAGCATTATACTGAGTACTTTAGATATACTATCTGATAGTGACAGCATCAGTCCAGTTCTCACGCTCATTTTATAGACAGGGACCCAGAGAGGTTAACGACGTTAAGAGGGTTTTCCTGGTGGCTCGGTGGTGGAGAATACACCTGGCAATGCAGGAGCCACAGGTTTGATCCTGGATCCAGGAAGATCCCACATACCACAGAGCAACTAAGCCCACGCACGGCAACTACTGAGCCTGTGCTCTGGACCCCCGGAGCCACAACTCTGAGCTCACGCGCAGCCACTTCTGAGGCCTGCGAGCCCTAGAGCCAGTGCTCCACAACAAAAGAAGCCGCTGCAGGGAGAAGCCTGCCCGCCACAGCTCGAGAGCGGCCCCTGCTCCCCACGACTGGAGGAAAGCCATGCAGCAGCAGAGACCCGGCACCGCCAAAAATAAAAATAAATCAATTTATATTTTTAAAAAAGACATTAAGAGAATTGCCAAGGGACACAAAGTTAGAAGGGGTTTGATCAAGACTCCTGGGCTGACTCCAGAGCCACGGCGCGTCTGTTCTTGAGTCTGTACAGATTCAGAGCCAGTCAGCTTTGTCTTGTCCTCAGATGGTCTCAGTTCTTTAGAGAAATCGTAAACATTTTCGGATGAGTAATTGCTTGTCTTCGCTACAAAGAAATAAAACAGGTTGAACGTCTAAGGTTTGGAGGTGAGTCATGAAGGTCTTAATAAATAATGAGGCGTGACTATTATCCGAGTAAATTAAGCTTTCTCCCTTCTTCCAGTTTCGCAAGCTCGGACAGAAAGCTGTGCATTTAAAGGCCATCTCTCCATGCTATTTCCAAGTTTGTTTGCTTGACTCTATGTGAAAAGTGAATGTTGCTCAGTCATGTCTGACTCTTTGTGACCCCATGGACTACACAGTCCGTGGAATTTTCTAGGCCAGAATACTGGAGTGGGTAGCCTTTCCCTTCTCCAGGGGATCTTCCTGACCCAGGAATCGAACCAGGGTCTCCTGCACTGTAGGCGAATTCTTTACCAGCTGAGTTACTGGGGAAGCTTCTATAAATATGAAAGTGTGACTATTATTGACCTTGGAGAGTGGCTGTAGGACAAGTGACACTCTGTAAACCTGGCATCACACGGCGGTGCCACTTTACACCAGTCATCGCCTGTTCTAGGCGACTGTTGCAGACTCTTGGGTTTCTTGACTCCGGGTCTTGCTCTCCTCTCCCTGTAATCTTGTTCTGTCCTGGGGTTAGGGCTTCCACTCTGGGCCTTTCCATTTGCAACCTTCCAGACTCTTCCTCTATCCTTTAGATCTTTCTCCTCCTTTGTTATGAGCGCTCTTAATGCCTCTGGTTTTCTGAGTAAGAAACTCTGTCCCATTGTCCCCTGCCCCACTGGAGGCATAGACACAGGTGGTCATTCAGCTTTAAGTCTGAGCCTGCCACCCTCTCTCCTGCAGGCAGATATGGACCTCACTGGCACGTGTGCTTTGGTCCCTGTGCCTAGGTTGCCCATCGCCCTGCTCAAACACCCTTCTTTCCCCTTTGTTTCCCTTCTAGATGCAGCTCATTATTGAAGGCTTTGTTTATGTCCCACTTTCTCCATGAATCTGATTGCTCTGGATTCCCACCAGTCATGTCTTTCACTGAAGCCCTCTTGCATTTAGTCAGTCCCATTCAGTTTAAATCTCAATTGCCCTAGGTTTGCTTCCCATAAGCTACCCTGGCTCCTGGTGGCTCAGTGGTAAAGAATCTTCCTGCCAATTCAGGAGACCCAGGTTTGATCCCTGGGTTGGGAAGATCCGCTGGAGAAGGTAATGGCAACCCTCTCTAGTATTCTTGCTGGGAAATCCCATGGACAGAGGAGCCTGGTGGGCTACAGTCCATGGGCTCTCGAAAGAGTCGAACATAACTTAGCGACTAAACAACAGCTCTGAGTCATGTAATAAGCTCCCCATGGAGGCAGAAATGAAGCCTGAGCTGGTATTCCTCCTGGCCTCATCTGTGGGATGCCAACACACCACTGGAAGCTTTAAATACTTATGATCAGTTTCCATACCTGCAGCTCATCATGACGGCTCACACAGATCAGAAAAGCAGGAAAATTTTGGTATACCCCAATAATACCCAAATAATGCTATCAGAACATTTAAAGAAATTTTTATTAAAACTAGGATTAAAAATGACATGCTTTCCCCTCGTGGAGATCCAACCCAAATGATTTTCTTTGTGATTGCAGTGTTTTAAAAATATCTATTTGTTTGGCGGCTCCAGGTCTTAGTTGCATCATATGGAATCCTTGGTCTTTGTGGCAGCATGCAGGATCTTTTTAGTTGCCACGTGCAAGCTCTTATTTGCAGCGTGTGGGATCTAGTTCCCCAACCAGGGGTCAAACCCAGGACTTCTACACTGGGAGTGTGGCGTCTTAACCACAGGATCACCAGGGAAGTCCCTATGATTACAGTATTTTAAACCATTAATAGGCTCTGTGATGGCAGCTTGTTGATCAGAAATGGAATCCATCCATGGCATCAATGTGTGATTGGCTGGTGCTAAATGTAGCCAGAGGCACCCCACACCTGGTGGGCAAACCAAAGGTGTACATGATGTTGATAACACTGATGAAGTTTGTTGGCTGTTGATTTCTAACTGAGAGCTGATGAGGAATGGCTCGATTTACAACACATCCTGAGAAAATCAAAGCAGAGGCACTCGGAGCTTATCATTCAATTTCAGCAACTTCTCTTTCTCCCACAACAATACGGAGAATGAATACTGTGTTTCATGGGCGTGGCTGGAGTCAAATACTGTGATGTCCTCTCAACTTAGACTCTCTTGTGTGAGAATTTGTTCAGCACATCTAGGGAAAAGTCCAGCTCTCCATCCTGTTCATCCTGCTCTAGGCGATGCAGTGGATTTTTCACCTACGTGGAAGGTCCTCAACACGGACTTTTCTAATGTCTGAATCTCAGCCTTATCTGGTTGCCAGACATTGGGCAGGAGAAAGCATGATGTGTTGTGGACAAGTCCAGGCCCTCGCCACCCAAATATTTCAGTTTCTTCCCCAGGGAGTGAGTCTTTGAAACTGATGTTGAGACTTTGAAATACTTGCTTGGTGGAGGATGGAGGGGGCGCTCTTCTCACACTAGGAATAAGGCAGGGGTCACTCCCTGTGGCTTCAGGAGCAGGCAAGCCCCCTCCTCCTGAACTCCTGCCTTTTGCATCCTTGCATTATTTTCACCTTACTTCTTCCCTTTGACCTTTGTGTATTGAAGACATTCTGTTGCCCTGGTTCTGAGGATAATTGAGACATCAAAACTTGAGCGTATAGCTGACAATGACCTGATTCAGCATTTTATCATTGCAACTCAAGTTGACATAATGTCTGTTTGGATTTTAACATCTAGGAAAAGCTAAGAAAAGCACTTGGTTGGAAGCCCTTTGAAATGATCTAATTAAGCTAGAGTTGTGCTTTCTGCAAATGAAATGATGAGATCCTTCCAGAATTCCATAAACAGTTGCTTGAATCCTTATCTGATTGGCTTTCTGCTCGTGCCAAGGGGAGTAATTTTCCTTGTGTAGAGATGAGTTGAAATTTAAATAAAAGTTATTTTAAAGGAAAATTAACAGGATGGGTACAATGGATTTATGAGCATTTAAAAATAATTTAAAATGTGTACAGTTATAAAAAAGGAGATGCTTCACTTGTTCTTGGTAGACTGCCTTAGGACAGACATAAATGTTGGTGTCTTTGATTCAGTTAGTTCTGACAAGAGATGGGTTTTAGGTCTCTCTGGAAACTACAACAAAATTTTAGTACCTTTTTTTCAGGAAAAGGTCCTTAGCCTATAACATTCATTGGGTTCAGTGCCTGCCAACCTCTCTTTAGGCACAAAAACGTCTCAGACCCAGAGCTGTTTGGGCAGCAGACAGCGAGCTCATAACTAATTATGATGCGCCCGCCCCAGGAGACAGGAGTCTGCCTCCCAACTGTGCGAACAAGAGTCAAAACCAAGCCCTTCAGTCTTGTGACTGCAGTGTCTGTTCCCTGCGCTGAAAACCTGTGTGTGTGTGTGTGTGTGTGTGTGTGTGTGTGTGTGTGTACACGTGCACTTTCACGCACAGGCATTTCTTTCCAGGTGTGTAATTTGTTTAAATTAATTTACTTTATGCTGTTGAAGGGTTTCCCTTGTACCTCAGGTGTTAAAGAATCTGCCTGCAGTGCAGGAGACCCCCGGGTTCGATCCCTGGGTGGAAAGATGCCCTGGAGAAGGAAATGGCAACCCACTCCAGTATCCTTGTCTGGAAAATCTCATGGACAGAGAAGCCTGGTGGTCTGCGGTCCATGGGGTCGCAAAGAGTTGGCCATGACCGAGCAACTATTACACACACACACATGCTTTTGAAAGATAGCAGGCTCTCAGTCATAAAAAAAGAAAGAAAGAAAGAAACCAGGTATATAAAGCAGGAAGGGGTTAAAAAAAAAAAAAAAGATGTAGATTTTAGCTGTTTTGGAAAAGCCAGAAAAGCAAGGAGGGGACAGCTCCTGCAGACCCCCTGCCCTGCTCCACAGCATCTCAGAGCCTGGGGGTCCTTTCGCTTCGCCCCCATGGAGCCAGGGAGTGATTAGAAGCGCTGGGCGTGCAGTCACTCAGCTGTGTCTGACTCTTTGCGACCCCATGGGCTGTAGCCCACCAGGCTCCTTTGTCCATGGGAGTCTCCAGGCAAGAATGCTGCAGTGGGTTGCACGCCCTCCTCCAGGGGGTCTAGTACTGCTGGTGGTCCTTGCTACAGTTGGAGGCAGTGCTGCCGCCACTGCCTCCCTCCTCCTGCTCATCCTGCACCAGCGCCCCCTACTGGCAGAACCTAACCGGGCCCTGCTGGCCCGGGATTCTGAGAATGGTAGTTTGCACTCCCCCAACAGAGAATGCTGCAGTCCACCGGCTCGGACACGACTGAGCGACTTCACTTTCGCTTTTCACTTTCATGCATTGGAGAAGGAAATGGCAACCCACTCCAGTGTTCTTGCCTGGAGAATCCCGGGGATGGGGGAGCCTGGTGGGCTGCCGATGGGGTCGCACAGAGTCGGACACAACTGAACCGACTTAGCAGCAGCAGCAGCAGCAACAGAGGATGAGATGGTCGGATCACCAACTCCATGGACACGAGTCTGAGCAGGTCTGGGAGTTGGTGATGGACGGGGAAGCCTGGCATGCTCCAGTCCTTGGGGTCGCAGAGTCGGACACAACTGAGCGACTGAACTGAACTGAACATCTGTAATACAGAGCAGAGCATAGAAGATGCTCCATATGTGATCCAGATGGTATCAGAGTGCTATAGAAATTAAGTTATCATAGCACATTAACCACTTAAACATTTAAATTAATTTTATTGTCGTAGGAAATATGGGAAAAAACTCTTTTTTTGGTAGCTCCTCTTATGGGGGAGTTAAAAATGTCATCAATTTTATATTAAAGAATGTTTTTTGTGTATTTAAAAAGTATTTAGGGGCATCTTAATTCACACAATTCAAAAGGAGCTAAATATGTTCATTAAAAGGCTTACTCTTGCTGGGCCTCACTGGGTCATACTGGAGAAACATTCCTATATATACGGCTAATCCAGGAGTCTGAAGCTCAGCTGGAGGAAGCAGCTTCTACTGTTCAGGAGTTTATATTTGACATTGGCTGATATCAGCATATTTTCTGAGTCAGAACGTTTTCTCTGGCAGTTAAATCTGCTGTTTGATTTCTGAGATTTTACATGCTTTAATTCTAGTTGCATTCTTTACGTGCTTAATTCCAATGAGAAACTATTTCAGATGAATAATCACCTGTAAGTTTACTTAAAATGAAATTGTTGTGCCTTGAAAACCAGCACCTATATTAATGATAAATCCCTTTTAAGTTACAACTACTATGCATATGTGTGTATTTTCTTACTTCTTTGGGGGCCTCCCTGGTGGCTCAGATGGTAAAGAATCCGCCTGCAATGCAGGAGACCCGGGTTCAGTCCCTGGGCTGGGAAGATCCCCTGGAAAAGCGAATGGCACGCCACTCCAATATTCTTGCCTGGAGAATTCCAGGGACAGAGCAGCCTGGCGGGCTATAATCCATGGGGTCGCAAAGAGTCAGACATGAGACTCTTACTTCTTTAGTCTCCATAAATCTTTTCAGTGGCTCTATGAAGTGGGCCAGCTACTACTGCCCTGAGTCTTCTTTTTTCCAGCTTCTTTTCTTTCCAGCCAACTTAACTAGTTTAAGTGGTTAAAGTGTTATGATAACTTAGCTTCTAAAGCACTATGATGCCACCTGGACAACATATTGAACATCTTCTATGCATTGTCTGGTATTTCAGATGTTGGAGGGGTGCAAGCTACAACTCTCAGCTTCCAGCTTCTTCTTTTTAGCTATATTAGTCAACAGGTCATACATTAGCTGTGGGACCAAGACAAGAATTCAGGTTCTATAAATAAATATTGCAGTTTGCTTATGAATCTGTATCTATAAGACCACTCACAATTCTTATCCCAATAACATTAATTTTCGTGTCACACTGCAGTCTCGAGCAGTGCTCTTCATGTTGGGGCAAGCATGCCATTTGCCCCAGGTGTGCAGAGATGGTCAGGTGGTGGGGGGTCTGGAGTCTTCAGAAGGAATCAGCTTTCAGAGCCTCAGCTCACACATGTCCAAAATGGATGTCTGAGGCTATATAGTTGATGAGGATAAAGATCTTTTCTTAATGTCCTTCCCCTACCTCTCTCCCATCTTACTATGATGTACTGACCTGGGGTTTTAAAACCTGTGGGGAACCAGTGGGACAATTTGGAATACTGGTAAGGAAGTAACTAGGAAAGAAAGCAAATGGCCTGAATGATTTTATTGAACACCTTTTTATAGGCCTGGTGGTTTCCATTTCTTGTCTGACAGCAAGACTGTGGGAGTCTCAAATGGTGTGTTGGTTAACAGCAAAGTTAGAAATGATTTTATTGATGGATTGTTCTGTGAATTTTGGCATTAAGAAGGAAGCAATAAGAACCGGGTAACAATCCTGTAACAAAACTCTCTCCCTTCCCATTAATTTATTTATACAGATAAGTTTTCTTGGCATATAAATTTGTAAAAATGAAAAATCAGGAATAGAATTGATGTTGAGCCCTAACTCATTCTAGTAATAAACAACCTTCAACCACAGATTACATGAGCTAGCTGGAAAACCCTGAGCTTTCTTAACCTTATTCTAGAAACGGGGACGTGCATTTCCAACAAAATCTTACTCCTGATAGGACTTGTTTTTCAAGATTCATCTTATCTTACGTGTTTATATCGTGTTCTAAAAGTAACTAGAATGTAACCCAATCAGAAAAGATTCTAATATTTAGAAACATTGTCTCAGGACAAAAGTTAATTAAATGCCAATTTCTATACATAACACAAGATTTTCTATATAAAATGTCAGGATATATCCATGTGTGAATGAAACTAAGAATTCAAAGAGGAAAAAGACTGGGGTCAAATTTTAGACTCTTGCAGAACTTGTTTTCACTGGATGATGGTAGGTGTCACATGGCTACAGTAGTCTACTGAGTACAGTTGGGAGAATGGTTTTAAAATGTCAGCATTTATAGTGTACTGAAAATTAAATCGATGGCAGATAGTGAAACTGATAAAGAAGACAGATATCACTGTAAAAGCACCTATGTGATACACTTAAGAGTTTTTATTTAAGGAGCATGCAAGCAAAAATGTTTAAGGATACAGATCAGGTGTCTTGAGGAGGAGCATTGCCATGGGTCTCTAATGGGTTTCTTTGTCTTCCCAGTTTGACCTCGTGTGTGTCAATGCTTGGATGCTGGATCTCACACAAGCCATCCTGAACCTGGGCTTCCTGGCCGGGGCGTTCACCTTGGGCTATGCAGCGGACAGGTAGGCATGGGTAAGACAGCCACTTCACATCTAGAAGATGACGTGTACCTGCGCAGAGGGAGATGTTTCGTGTTAACTATTAGGAAGCTATGCTTTCTACGTTTGGAAAAGAGTCTTCATGCCCCCACTCATGATGCTGAACAGTCTTCCAGTTGAAAACTTTGCAAAAAGAGTTTTCCAAAAACCATGAAAAGAATTTTATCTCTTATTGAACATCCATCAGTATAAACCAGTTAATGGCAGACACACTTATTCAAGACAGTCATTCTCTGTTCAAAATGTTTCAGACATTATTGTTGGTTATTGTATTCCCGTGTAACTACTCATTTATCTCAATTCTAACTATGAAAATGCTTGTGGTGCTTAGGAGAGAGACAGGAAAGCTCTGGCCCTTGGCCTTATGTGGCTTACTGTCTGACACTTGCTAGCATGTCTGTAGGTAGAATCAGAAGGAGAAAGGGACAGAAAGAAGCCAAAATGGTCACCCCAGCCCAGGAGGGTCTCTTACAGAGCTGCCGACATCAATTAATTAGTGAAGTCCAACAAAACGCCCCAAATCCTGTAGGCAGTTGGTCATTGTCTGAGCAGACCAGGACTTCAAAATGGGTGGAACCTTTGGTTTCTGCTCTTTCCTCTTCTTTTTCTCGAGCTGTCCCCCAGCCCTCCTCAACATGAGATGTCTCCCTAATCCTCTGGGCCTGGTGCTGTTCCCCCTCTCTTATCTGTGTCTTTCCTGCTTTCTGCTTCCAGCCTTTTCGATTCATCTTCCCTTCCTTAATCCTCTCCCATCCCCCACATCACTCTCTCTCCTAGGTGCTGCCATTGAGTTTGATTTATAGGATTTCAGTGTGTATTTCTTTCATTTTGTTGTTTCTCTTTCTAATTTAAACATTAGGTTTTGCTGCTGCGTGTTTCTCGTTTACAGTCAGTAAAGGTATCTTCAAACTACAGTAAATCAGCTACTGGGGGGAGGTGGGCTTTTCCTACTTGCATTCCAGGAGGGGCTGGGCACCTGACCTCAGAGATGACCTGGTGCTCCGGGGAGGAAGACAGAGTCTCGCATATTCCTTTGCCCTGCCTAAGGGCTGACCGTCTTTCAACTCCTTCAATCTCATAGTCTTGAAGGAAAGGACAAGAAACAATGGAGTAGGTCACCTATCTGTAAGGGGCTTCCCAGGTGGCTCAGTGATCAAGAATCTGCCTGCCAATGCAAGAGATGCAGGTTTGATCCCTGTTCAAGATCCCCTGGAGGAGGCAACCCACTCCAGTATTCTTGCTTGGTAAATCCCATGGACAGAGGAGCCTGGTGGGCTATAGTCCATGGAGTTTCAAAGAGTCAGACATGACTTAGTGACTGAGCAAGCAGACATCCAAATTCCTGGCCCATCCTAGGTACCACTTATATTTATGGAAATATTATTCTATATCCAGGGCATTTCTAATCCAAGGTTTGAAAATGGTGCTTAAATGAAAAGCCAGTGCATACACTAACGGCAGATACCTGGATGTTCGAAAGCAGGACTCTAGCTTCCTTTTCCCTGCCTCCCTTTCTGACCTGCAGTGTTCTTGCCTGGGAAATCCCTGGACAGAGGAGCCTGGCGGGCTACCGTCTGCAGGGTCACAAAAGAGTCACACACAACTTAGCAACTAAACAACAACATATCTTTGAGAGGACAGTAGGAAAGGCAGAGAGTGAATTTAAAACCCTAGGTAAACCGAGACCACTTTTATCTCCACTGTGAAGCAAGAAACTGTGTGAATTTGATGGAAATTTCTCCAGAAATTCACCCCAAGTTGCATGACTGGCTTATGGTTGAGCCAAGATAGAAGGCCAGGCCTCTTGGCCGTCATGACCATTTCCGCTTCTTTCTGTGCCTCTCTCTAACTCCACCCACAGAAATGCTAGGAAGCATCCCAGCTGCCACCAGGGAGATCGAATGGGAGAATGCGTTGTGGATGAGGACATGGAGAGATGGAGAAGCTTATCTCTTTTGGAAACTGCAGTCCCAAAGGATGCATTCTGTGCTTTAAATTTCATCATGTCATTTCAGAGGCATATGTTTTTATTTGCCCTGGTTTTGCTATAAAGCAAAACGTAGCACTTTCCGTAATCCTTGACATTGGTGATCAGGAACTTCTAGGGGACAAAAGTTCTGCACTTGAAGTTCTTTTAACATCACTTACAATGACAGTCTTCTCATCGTGTCGGAAAAAACGTTTAAGGTAACCTCTTCCTCTCTGATTCTCAAAAAGGTACGGCCGAATAGTCATTTACTTGCTATCCTGTTTCGGTGTTGGCGTCACTGGTGTCGTGGTGGCGTTTGCTCCCAATTTCCCCGTGTTTGTGATCTTCCGCTTCCTACAAGGCGTGTTTGGAAAGGGGACATGGATGACCTGCTACGTGATCGGTAAGACCTGGCTTCGTCTCCTGGTCTGTTTGAGAATCAGGGTTTGGGGGTGAGAAGGGCCACTGCTCAGCCTTCCTCCAGCAAGTCTGGGGACGCTTCAATCCTACCGCAGTGGTTACTGCTGCAACATAGGAGGGTGAGAGACAAGCCGCTGAGTCTTTAGAAATTAAAATTCCCACCATTGTATTTGGTATATATTATGTATATATTTGAAAACCTAATATGAAATGTCACAAAAAGCTGGGTGAACCACTTTCTGGCACTTTCTGGTCATACTGTTGTCACAGCTTTCTTGCTTTGCTTTCTTTTCTCTTTTTATCATTTATTTTTGGCTGCACTGGGTTTGTGTTGCTGTGCATGGGCCTCTCTCGAGTTGCGGCGCACATCTTCCGTTCATGGTGCTTCTCTTGTTGCAGAGCGTGGGCTGCAGGGAGCTTGGGCTTCAGAAGTTGCAGCACGTGGACTCAGTAGTTACAGCTCATGGGTTGCAGGGCACAGGCTCAGAAGTTGTGGCACCTGGACTTAGTTGATCCATGGCATGGGGGATCTTTCCAGATCAGGGATCGAACCAGTGTCCCCTGTATTGGCAGGCAGATTCTTAACCTCTGGACCACCAGGGAAGCCCTTGCTTTACTTTCTCAGAGATTATTTCAGTAGTTCCTTGAAACATTTTAAAAGCATTTTCCATTTATTTCTATGACACAGTGTGAGCTAACATCGCTGTGCTCTCAAACATTATTCCTTTGATTCTATTCCTTCCACACAACTGGAGCACTTTTTACCACCCAGGAGATACGACCTGAACATTAGAGCCCCATTTGTAAACCTTTGCTATCTTCTATACCCAGAAAGATGGGCTTCTGACTGTAAAGGGAAGAAAAACTTCTCTTTGTTCCTTGCTTCTGTTACTGGAGAAGGTCCTGGCTGTTACTCTTTCCAGTTGTGTCTGGGATGGGCATTTTCTCAGAGTCACAGTGGACTTGTGACCAGGGAAACGTGTAGCCTTTTCTTGGATTATCGCTCCAGACCTGTGGGCTTCCACTGTCTTCTGTTACTGCCGGACAGTCCCTCCTTGGGGTGCCCACTTTGGGGATCTTTCAGATCTTTTTCGTGGGGCCCTACTGGTTGATGGCTGGCATAGGCGGGGTAACTGCTATGAAGTGTTTTTAAGGAAGCCTCAGTCTTGGTGAGTTTTCCTAGTTGTGCTCTTAGGACAGCAGTAAGGGAGCATACCCCAGGATGATCAGAATGGGATTAGGGGCAGATAGAAACCAATAGATTCCACGTGCAAAGCAGGAGCTGCAAGAGACGCGGGTTCAATCCCTGGATTGGGACGATCCCCTGGAGAAGGACATGGCAACCCACTTCAGTACTCTTGCCTGGGAAATCCCGTGCACCGAGGAGCCTGGTGGGCTACTGTCCATGGGGGTGCAAAGAGTCAGACACGACTGCGTGACTGAGCATGCTCTGGGTTTAACCAGAGGGCTTGGGAGCACAGTAAACACTGCACAGCATCCTGGTGATACTGACAGATGGATGTAACCGGTGTAATGTCTTTGTTTCTTTCTTTGTTTTAGAACTGATATTGAGCTTCCTTAACCTCTGTGTTTATTTTCCTTCAGTGACTGAAATAGTAGGTTCAAAGCAAAGAAGGATTGTGGGAATAGTGATTCAAATGTTCTTCACCCTTGGAATCATAATTCTTCCTGGAATTGCCTACTTTATCCCCAATTGGCAGGGGATCCAGCTAGCCATCACACTGCCCAACTTTCTGTTCCTCCTTTATTACTGGTAATTTGATTTTGGTCATTATCGAATTTATTCTTACTCAACAGACACTTAGAATGTGTGCTTCTAAACAAACATGGACATGAAGGCGATTACAGAGATGGCTAACATCTCCAGAAATGGGCTTTCAGAATTTCTAGAGAATTTTCAGAGGTTATTTATTGATTTTTGATTAATTCTTATTATTAAATTATAAAATTCTGAAACACATTTAAAGTAGAGTATTAATTATATTTTATTATTTTGGAACATTTTTAGGAAAACTACAAGGCAACAGACTGTACCTGCCAGTATTTCAACATGCAATTTAAATGCAGTGAACAAGATTGCTTTTCTGTATAGTTTACTAAACAAATTAGTGTTACTCAGGAATTCTCAGGGGAATGAGAAAATGTTAAGAGCCTCAGAAAATTAAATTATCAGAAAATTATAGGTGTAGGCATCTGATTCTTGTTAGAGTGAACATATTTTAATTATTCCTCTAATTTAATTTTACTATATGAGCAAATCAGTTTACATAAATTAGGGTCTTAACCTTTTCCTAAATGCTCATTAAATCCCAGTTCTTTTCTTCTATGTAATTGAGGACGTGCATTCTAATATAGCTTTCTTGCAAGAGTAGTGTAATATTGATTTATTTTGTCATGAGCAATGATTCAGTTGTCAAGTAAGCATTTTTTCCCTTCCACTATAAGCTTGCAAAGATAATCTACCTTTCAGAGAGCTAATTCTAAGCTCTCAGAATCTTCTAAATATGTATCTAATTGTAAGATCCATTTTGAATGAAACTCAAGTCATAAACTTTTGAAATTCACAAGCATAACTCAAAAAAGACTTCTTCTCATTAGGGTTGTTCCTGAATCTCCCCGCTGGCTGATTACTCGGAAGAAAGGAGATAAAGCCTTAAAAATTCTGAGGAGCATTGCCAAATGCAATGGGAAATACCTCTCGCCAAATTACTCAGAGGTAATTTTACATATTACTAGTAACAAGTATTATTAAAGTGTGGGAATTAATTTCTCACGCACATATTATCAAACATTTGACTAATCATTGATAGTTTGACTTCAAAATAAAACCCTTGGGAGGAATGATAGAAGAAATTGAGAGTAATCACAGTGTTATAGCTGAAGTGAATTGGTCATTTAGTCCGTATTTTAATAGTTATACCGAATTAGTAGATCTCATAGTAATTAACCATGCATCCACCTTAATTGCACAAACTATACAGCTTTCCTCAACATTCAATTTTAATCTAAAGTTTTGTTTTTAAATTTGGTCTTGCAAATGTTAGCTATGTCAAGCAGAGCTTGGACAAAGATGTAATGTTTCAGCCTTTAGACTACACATGCTAGGCAGTCTGCCCTCCCTCCCATCTTTCTGTCCATCCTTCCATCCTTCCTTCCCTCAGCAGAGATGTTTTGGGTTCCTCTGTATCGCTGGACTGAGAGAAAAGTGAGGTGATGTATTAAAAGCTCATTCTTGGAAGATTCTCAATATGCTGTTGATACATAGATAGATAGATAGATTTGAAGTAATGCCTGAATAATTAGAGTCACATCTTAAAAAAAAGGATTTTGCTTTAGCTGCAAAGACTAAGTGGGCGCAGAATAACAGAGGGATTCCTATAAGAGAATATTTAAGAAGAATTTTTAACGTTAATATTGCTAACATTGTTTTCTTTTGTAGCATCCAGTTTGTTTAGTTAGAAAAGTTCTGATAAAAGTGGGTTTTGTGGGTTACATTGTCAGCTCCTTAGCTTTGTAGCTCCCTAGAGCCTGCCTGGTCAGGTATATTTGGATTTCTGCCTTCTTTCACTCTTACGTTAAGTGGCAAGCAGTGGGCTCTGTGTTTACAAAGGTTTCAACGGACCAGTTGTCACTGTTGGAAGCAGATTCATGATGAATTGGATTGGTCAAAAAGTTCACCTTACAGACAAACCCCGGTGACCTCGCTGGCCAACCCAATACCTTGAGGTTTGTTGTTTAGCTGCTCAGCCATGTCAGATTCTTTGAGACCTTACAGACTGTAACCCACCAGGCTCCTCTGTCCGTGGGATTTTCCAAGCAATAATACTGGAGTGGTTGCCATTTCCTTCTCCAGGGCATCTTCCTGACCCAGGGATCCACCTGTGTCTCCTGCATGGGCAGGTGGGTTCTCTACCACTGAGCCACGTAAGACACTCACCTTGAGGTTTCCAGATCATAAAATAAATGGTAAAGAGAAAGCATGTCTGTTGACCATGAAGACTAGTCGATCCTTGTTATTGTTTGAGCACATTTCAGCTGTGCTTTTAGGGGGAAAGCCATCCCACTGCCTCTCAGCTTATAGTGGTCACGCAAGCTGTTGGGCTCCACAGCTGGATCAAATGTACGGTACTTTGTGCTCAGTTTTAGGGGCCAAATGAGTTTTTTTGCTATTCATGCAATGAGTACAATGAAGGCATTGTGCATGTTGGCCCAGAGTGTAAGGTCTAAAGCAAGGTTTTAAGAGTATAGAAAAATAGTATGTCCTCATGGCTTATGAAAGGATGCCACATTAGCCAGTCACGTCACGTGTTATCATGAGTCTTTTCAAGAGGCCCAGGGATGGTTCACAAGAACAGCTGCTGTTCCATGTCCTATGAGTGTCCAGCCCAATGCTCACTGGCTCGCTTTGAGTTCATGAGCAGGATAGCGATCATTTCAGCAGGGAGATACTTAAAACACGCTACATGGTTTTGACTGTGAAAGATCATGAACTGTGGGTTTGGTGACTTCCAAGACACTGGAACTCTAGTTTTTGCAGTTAGATGATTTCCATTTAAAAGTCAGATTTGAATTAAACTTCAGTTTCTCTGGGGAATTTACTCCAGCATCCTGGCTACCAATGTAGGCTTAGGATCCTAGTTACTGATCATGTTGGTTGATAAGCCTCTTTCGTCTTTTTAATCTGTAGGTTCACTTTTGTTTTTCTAGCAGCTTTGGGGGTGGAGAATGCTAGGGTTGAGATCTTAGTTTACAGACCAGAGACTGAACCCAAGTCCCCTGCCTTGGAAGGCAGATTCTTAACCGCTGGACCACCAGGGAAGTCCCTTGTTCTTTTCACATTGCTGAATTGGTTGCCTACATTCTCAAAAAGTAATCAATATGTTGTGGATTATGGGTTTTTTAAGCCTGCTGGCTTTTTTATGACCTCCTGGATTTATACATACTGTGTATGTTCGGTCTTTTGTTTTTGTTATTATCCTTATTGATGCTCAAATCGTCCCTGTCTTTGGACAGATAAGGTCCATCCTCCTTGGTTCCTGAGTCTGTCTGCCGCACCTTTAGTAGTTTCTAAACGCTTCCTTGCTTGTTAGCATCATGAGATTTTCCAAGCTTGTCTTGTAAGCTCCAGTCTCATGCTTCTAATCACCTGTTTGTCAAAGGGGGGCTTCAATTTTTTAAACAAATGTCTTCAAACTGATCCTGTCCATCTCCAACCATTAAAAATTTTACAACATAAACCAGAAGGCAAAGTATTATCTTTAAAAGGAAAAGGAATTTTACATTTCAGTTTTAAATACTTTACTATAGCTGAATTCAGTCAAATTATAGGCCAAACCATCTTTTTTTTTTTTTTACTTTCAGAGATCTTAATGTTTCCACAAAGCATGATAATATGCAAAATGTCTCTTTCATTACTCAAAAATACCGGATAATAGTGCAGACATTTGATTTGAACTCCAACACCAGCATCAAAGCAGGATCCCATTATATTTTCTGAGTGGGGGAGAATGCTGTCAGTTACTCACATTTTGGTGACTCAGATGATTGCTGTCCATGTCAATGTTAGGGTCACCTCGAAACCTTATGTCCACATAATCACTTCACACCTTCAGAAACATTTCATTGCTTTAGCTGGTATCCCTGCTCCATGGGTATAATACCATCAAGGCACCCATGCCCACTTTTCACAGAACCTCTCTTCTTCAGTAAATCCTGACTTTTGGAAGAAGTTATTACCGTGTAAATGACCCTATCCTCCAGTTCAGTTCAGTTCAGTTGCTCAGTCGTGTCCGACTCTTTGCGACCCCATGAATCGCAGCACTCTAGGCCTCCAAGGCCTGTCCAATTCCCACCTCATCCTAGGGGTAGACATTCTAGGTTGCAGTGAAGCTAGAATGAATTAGAAAGAATCGTCTGGGATGCAAAGCTAGCAGCTGTACCTTCCTGTCATCGCAAGAGCTTCCCACCTCCCAACCCTAGCCTGTTCATCATTGACACCTGGTCTATTTGGGGCCTGAGAAGCAGAAGTCGTAGGGGACCAGTTCAGAGCAGAAGCTGTAAAGGCATCATGAGGTTCTGACCTCTCTCTTGCTCTTTCCATCTGCTGCAAGACCAGCACATCCCAAACTGGAGCTGTTCCTTCAGCGTGGGTCCAGAATGAGAAGAGCTACAAGGTGGAACAGCTGACCTAGGGCTGAGATATGGAATGCGGCCAAGAAATAGTTGTTTCCTCAGTAAAAACTGTTGTTGGCCAAGTGTGTCTCAGTATGCTACAGAGATTTGAGGGTGTTTGTTTCTGCCGTCAAAGCTAACTAATGTAGCTGATCATAACAGTACTGGTTCAACCGCCAGAGTGGAGTTTGGTGATCCAATATATTTTTGGCTGTCTAGATGACACTGGATTGTAGTAGATTAGATTGCTGTTTGACGTAGTAACATCTTCCCCCTTATTTCCGGTGAATGAAAGTACTTCCTGGCTCCACCGATGGTGGTCACAGCAATGTAACCTGCTTTGGTCTCAGATGGGTGGGGTGTACAGCCTGCCCTTCGATTTTGTGGATTGGTCGTTCAGATTGCTTTGGTCAATGATAGGTGACCAGATGTGATGCGGTACAGTCAGGAAACATGCTTGCATGCTTGGGCTTTGTCTCTGGGCTTCAGCCATCACTGTGAGAAGAACATTCCAGGCTCTCCTTCCGGGCATGCAGAAGACTAAGGGACATTTGGCGGAAAGCTGCTCTAGCAAAGTCTCCCCAAACCGGGGTCAGCAATCTCCCAGGCAGCGCACAGATGAGTGAGCTCAATGAATGCTTATCGTTTTATATCATGACGCTTGTTACACAGCATCATCTATCAATAGTCAATAGACACCCTGATGAAATAGCCATTGTCACCTACTGACCTGGATTATACAATGACATCAGTAGTAACTCTGGCAGCAGTTTTGGTTTCTTTTTCTTTTTTAAGGATTAAAAAAAAAATCCTATTCCTAAAGATCCCTCTCTTCCTACCTCCTCCTCCTCTTGTTTCTTAGTGGGCTATGCTCATGGAAAATAGTAGTTTACAACTCTAGTTAACAAAGAGCTAATACTACAGAACTGAATATGTCAACATCTGTTGGCAATATTGTCATGCTTCTATTGACTCAAAAACCTGGAAGGCTTGATTGTAATGTCCTTATCTTTATGCTGTGCCTATATAGTTCATTGCTCATAGCTAATCACAGCTTGTTGTAATGTAAGTATCAGATGTTACATTGATGCTCATCCATGGACACCCTCATGGGCAGTTCCCATGGTGACATGTTTGGGTAACTTTAAGAACTGATACTTGAGCTTTCTGACCCCAAAAGACTATCATCAGTGTAAACAATCCCACTCTGATATATTTCCAAAATGGAATTTATTAAAACCTCATTAGAAAGGGTCAGGCTAGTTTTTCAATTACCTTAGTTACAAGAGAGAGTTCCAACACTTAATAGCTGCCATATTGCCTACATTTTAATGAACCATCACAGCAGCATCACTATTGCTGCAGAGAGGGACTTTCCAGCTTTGGGAATGTCTGTTTCTGACATTTCCTTTCAAAAGGGGGTTTTTATAAACATAATTTTGGTTTTTCCAAAAGCGGAACCACACCATGATTCCAGCTGTCATGAAGCCCATGTGAGCTCTTTGATTTCATACAGAATAAATGGTTCCATTCTACCAGCAAAGCCATCATCCTTGACATGACACATTAAAATGATTACTGTAGTCATATATAGTGGAACTATAGGTAACTTTGTTCTGTAACCTTGTTCAGTATTTTCTAAGTCTCCTGTAAATGTGTTATACTTCCATAGTTTAAAAAATAAGAGAAAAAAGTGATTACTGTAATATGATATTACCATGTTAGCTTTAATTTAGAATATTCTTGAATGCATAAAAAGTGTCAAAACACCTCATATACCAAAGTTAAAATGCATCTTTGACGCTGAGAATTAATTTAGCCATGCCCCTACTTAAACATACCTTTGAAAATAGCCTGAGTTCTATAAATGGTGTATATTTTAATGGATTGTTCTAATTCATTCCCATGTCTTTAATGTTTTGAAAATAAGATATTACATAACATGGGGAAAATGCTTGTTGCAATTCTTAAAAAGCAGTAAAAGCGGCATTGAAGGACTGTTGAATCCAGAGTGAGCTCCTTTCCCAAGTCGAGTGATGAATCAGTAAATTTCTTCCACTAAAGGAAACTGGACCTAAAAATCTTCCAGGTCTGAGGACTCTCATTAATTGGTACAGATCTCTAGGGAGAATGTTCCAGAGCATCATGTGGCTTTAATCGAACAAGAAATCCAAGTCACATATCCTTTGATGAATGAGATTTCCACCCTGGAGCACGCAAGGCAGATTTTCAGGGCACCTTCCTGGAGAGCAGTGTTTTGTGTGAGGAATCCTAGGAGACAGGCCTCTCCCTTCCCTGACACTCACCCACCAGAGGCCCTCGTGAAACAACCAGTCTGTATGCTTCTTGCTCTGAAGGCTTGAGAAGTATAATGTACATCAGAACTGGGAGAGAAAAGCACTTAGCATCAGAGTCATATAAATATCAATACATGTATGTGCTCAGTTGTTCAGTTGTGTCCAACTGTGTGCAACCCCTATGGACTGTAGCCCACCAGCCTCCTCTGTCCATGCAATTTCCCAGGCAAGAATACTGGAGTGGGTTGCCATTTCCCTCTCCAGGGGATCTTCTTGAGCCAGGGATCAAGCCTACGTCTCTTGCATCTCCTGCATTAGCAGGCAGATTCTTTACCACTGTGCCACTTGAGAAGATATCCAGACAAAAATACAAATATATATCAATATATATGTACAGACAGTGACATCAGTCAGTCCCAGTGTCTGAAGACATCTTTCTAACAAATAATGAGATCTGCAGGAGCCAGGACAACTAATGGACGCAGATGGTGACCAGTAGGGTGCTCAATTGTCCTTGAGTGTCCAGGACTGGGAGATTTATAGGAAACTGAAGTTTCAAAGCTAAACTCAAAGACAGTCTCAAGCAAACAGGGTGAGTTGGTCACCCTGTTACTAAGCTGGGCTTCCCAGCTGTGCCCAGAGGTGGATGTCAAAGGTCTTCAGTTTTTGGCTTCACCATCTCTCCCAGCCCACCATGGACCCTGATGCCTACAAGAAGACATGGGATGCCTGGCCTGTCTAGAAAATGGGACCTAGGATTTCCCGGTGTCAGATGCAAGCTGCGGGGCACCTCCCTTCCGCCAGGTGCCTACGGGCTTTCGCTTTCTTCCTCAATCCCTAGTTTCCTTTTAAAAAACTAATTTTTCCAGCCTTGATTTGAAGGTCCGACATGAAGTGATATTCCTTCAAAAAAACACATGCACACACACCTTACTGGTTGACATGCAGAACGCTGTACATATTTCACGTGTACAACTCAGTCCCCGGTTTCTTCTCTAGTTCTTCATCTGGACTTGAACTGTAGTTTGTTCCACTGAGACCCTGGCCCCCGTTTACTTTCTTTTGAAAGTAGGATCGCTGGTTGTGTCTTTACTCATCCATCCATTGTCTGGGAGTCAGACACCAGCCCTCCTGATCACTGGCCACCCCCCCCCTCCGCCCTTTCTAGAGACGGCAATGGCTGAGCACCTGTTCTCCAGGTGGGTCCCACACGGGACAGCCGTGCCAGAGACCCAAGTGTCGCCCTCCAGCCACTGACCTCTCCACCTGGAGGAATGTTCTAGATCCAGACACAGAACCAGAGCACTTCCGTTCATCTGGTCCACTCTCCCTAAAGCTGAAATTCCAGCAAACTCTCCAGGCAAAATGATGCAGATCACAGCAGTAGAGGGAGCGTTCCAGGCTTTACATCACGACAGAGTCACATCAGCTCCTCATTCATTAGTTATGTAATCTGGGAACCAGGGACCCCTCCCTTTTTCCTTCTCAAAAGCTGATCCTTGCCCTTGGAAACGATAGTCCTTGTCTTCCAGCCCCAGCAGCCCTGTGGTAACACAGAGAAGCATTTGCCTTTTCCTGGCGTAGCCCAGGCCCTGGTGGCATCACAAACAAAATTAATTAAAATATAAAATGAAATGAATAAGCCACACAGGCTTCTTTTATTCTGTTCCTATTGCTTGCTCTTTTTTTGTGAGAATTGTGAAAATGCCTAATTCAATTACTTTCATTCTGGGCCTTTCTCTCTTTGATCGAATAGAGGGTGAGTGTGCGTCTGTCCCTGCTTTTTTGAACGCTTGCCAGGAGAGTGGTCCTCTAATACCGTCTTTGAAATCTTCACATTCTGTCTGTGTGCGAGAGAGGAAGATGGCAGCTTTTTCAAGTGTTTTGTTCCTGTGCCACTTGGCCCACCCCTATGTTTTTGGCAAAATCAGTCTCTGCAATCCAAATTACTGTGCTTCCCTACTGGGAATAAATGAGAAAATCTTAGCTCTTTGTGAAAGTGTTCCTTGCTGTGGAGGCCGTGATGGGCACAGCTTCCAGAACCCTGCATGCCCACTCCCTGGCAGGAATTTCTGGGCATTACTCTTCATCCAGAGCTGCTGTTGCCATGACAGCAGCTGGTTCTTCAACCCACCAGGAAACTGCCTTTCTTCAAGAACTAACCCTAAGAAGAGCAGTGCAGGCTGAGTGAAATCATTCAAATTCTCCAGGGCTCGGTTGATTGTGGGTGCACACAGATTGTTGGTGTGCACAGACATGCTTCTTTGATGCAGATAACCATGAGAATATTGTGCTAAATCCTAAGGGAGAAACCACAGTGGGATCTATTTGTTTCAATCCCTAGAGGTCCCCTTCAGGTAGGTGGTATAAAAGGTATCAGGTGCTAGGTTTTTAAGGGCTAAATCTTCCCTTCCCTGGAGAAAATAAACAGTAATATCCAGATGGATATTTTTACTTTGGATAAAATAAAAAGCAATATCCAGATGGATATTTTTACTTTTTACTCTTTACTTTGGCTACCTGATGGGAAGAGCCAACTCAGTGGAAAAGACCCTGACGCTGGGAAAGACTGAAGGCAAAAGACTGAGATGGTTGGATGGTATCACTGACTCAAAGAACATGAGTTTGAGCACACTCTGGAAGATGGTGGAGGACAGAGGAGCCCGGCATGCTGCAGTCCTTGGGGTCACAAAGAGTTGGACACAACTTAGCGACTGAACAACAACATCAACAAAAACAGGCAGCTGGATGAAGAACATCCAGATTGTGTTGGCAGAGCAATGCTTCTTCATGTGGGTACAGATACAGAAGGGACCAAGCCCATGCAATCTGGAGATGGCTATATTTCTCGGTTTAGAACAAATAATATGGATCTCTGCTGTCTTCATTTTTCTTTGAATCTGGTGCTGTTGGAGGGAAGGAAGTATAATTTCATGTACAAAAAGAGGACCTGATTGAGAGCAAGCCTTCCTTCTCCAAATAGTGGATGTATGTTTCTTAACGTGGCTGAATAAAGGATGCTTTAAAGAGTGAATATGTCCTTATGTCCTTCCCAGGAAAAGAACTTAGGGAATGTTGGTGGAAATGGCCTGAACCAAGGACACTTTTATGCTAGAAGAGTAGATCTTTGTTACCATCCCTAGGAATATATTTGCTACTTGGAAGAAAAGCAATGATGACTCTAGAGAGTGTATTAAAAAGCAGAGTTGTCGCTTTGCCAACAAAGGTCTGTCTAGTCAAAGCTATGATTTTTTCAGTAGTCATGTATGGATGTGACAGTTGGACCATAAAGAAGGCTGAACACCGAAGAACTGATGCTTTCGAATTGTGCTAGAGCTGACTCTTGACAGTCTCTTGGACAGCAAGGAGATCAAACCAGACAATCCTAAAGGAAATCAACACTCAATATTCACTGGAAGGATGGATGCTGAAGCTGAAGCTCTAATACTTTGGCCACCTGATGCAAAGAACTGACTCATTAGAAAAGACCCTGATGTTGGGAAAGATTGAAGGCAGGAGGAGAAGGGGATGACAGGGGATGAGATGGTTGGATGGCATCACTGACTCAAGGAACATGAGTCTGAGCAAACTCCAGGAGATGGTGAAGGTCAGGGAAGCCTGGAGTGCTGCAGTTCATGGGGTTGCAAAGAGTTAGACACAACTTAACAAATGAACAACAACAACAAAGGACTGAGCGTGGAGGGTGACTAGAGAGGAGCAGTCTTGCTAACACACTCCTGCCTCCCAGCAGATGTGATCTCAGCCCAGAGCTAATGGAAGAATTCTGTGGCAGTCTGCCCAGCAGGCCACTGATTCTTGGGGACCATCAGGTTACTGCCAAAGCCCCAAAACCCTTTACAACCAAGTCTTGTCTGTAGAAGGAATGTATACATCTTGGATCAGTTCAGTTCAGTTCAGTCACTCAGTTGTGTCCGACAAAGTATTGGAGCTTCAGCTTCAGCATCAGTCCTTCCAACGAATATTGAGTGTTGATTTCCTTTAGGATTGTCTGGTTTGATCTCCTTGCTGTCCAAGGGACTCTCAAGAGTCTTCTTTAACACTGCAAATGGAAAGCATCAATTCTTTGGCGCTCAGCTTTCTTTATGGTCCAACTCTCACATCCATTCATGACTACTGGAAAAACCATAGCTTTGATTAGTTGGACTTTTGTTGGTAAAGTAATGTCTCTGCTTTTTAGTATGCTGTCTAGGTTTGTCATAGCTTTCCTTTTAAGGAGCAAGTATCTTTTAATTTCATGGCTGGAGTTACCATCTGAAGTGATTTTGGAGCCCAAGAAAATAAAGTCTCTCACTGATTCCATTGTTTCCCCATCTATTTGCCATGAAGTGATGGGACCGGAGGCAATGATCTTAGTTTTTTGAATGTTGACTTTTAAGGCAGTTTTTTCTTTTCACTCTTCTCTTTCCCTTTCATCAAGAGGCTCTTTAGCTCCTCTTTGCTTTCTGCCATAAGGGTGAGGTCATCAGCTTATCTGAGGTTATTGATATTTCTCCTGGCAATCTTTATTCCAGCTTGTGCTTCATCAGTCCAACATTTCACATGATGTACTCTGCATATAAGTTATAAAACATCTACTTCTGCTTCATTGCCTATGCTAAAGCCTTTGACTGTATGAATCACAACAAACTGGAAAATTCTTCAAGAAATGGGAATACCAGACCCCCTTACCTGCCTCCTGAGAAATCTGAATGCAGGTCAGGAAGCAGCAGTTAGAACCAGACATGGAACAACGGACTGGTTCCAAACTGGGAAAGGAGTACATCAAGACTGTATATTGTAACCCTGCTTATTTAACTTATATGCAGAGTACATCTTGTATAAATACGTACTATTTTCTTGGATGAAAACAGAAGCTGTTGTGATGGATACTGACTAACAAATTGAAAAGCATTATTAAATTCATAGTAAATCTGTGTTATGTTGAATTCTCAGTGAACAGAAGTAAAACCACAGTTGCTTCCCTGGTGGCTCAGATGGTAAGTAATCTTCTTGCAGTGCAAGAGACACAGGTTTGATTCCTGGGTCGGGAAGATCCCCTAGAGAAGGAAATGGCAACCTATTCCCATATTCTTACAGAGAATTCCATGGACAGAGGAGTCTGGCAGGCTATAGTCAATGGGGTCTCAAAGAGTCGGACATGACTGTACAACTAACGCTTTTTCACTTTCCTATCATTTGGGCAACCATTAAATTCTTTGACGTTAACCAGAAGTTCTCATACTCAATTAGGATGAGTATCACTGATCAGGAAGCAGAAATAGCATTAGTTTCCATCTGTTGAACGATTGTTTCCTGAGCTCTCGGAGTTCAAGTTGTATGCAGTTCTCAGGAAAGCCCTCACTCCACAGAAACTTCATAAACAATACCCTTAATTTTAAAAACAAAAACAAAAACTTCCAAGATTCATTCACCTTTTTTAATCCAGTAAAATAGACCCGCTTTTCTATATCCTGCTCTTTCACTGACATTAAGCACGAGTTCCACTCGTGCCGTTGCAAGGGTTGAGCAACTTGGTTGGTGTACGCTGTTGTACCGTTTCTCAAAGGCGAATCCTTGTTTTCTTTCCTGTTTATGTATCCGAGCCCACACACTACTAACAGTTTAGATCTTGAGACTGAAAAAGGTTTATTGGATGAATGCTCAACATGATTATTTCTATGCCACCAAATACAATAGAGATTAAGTATTTGCTGTGTGTGTTGATCACTAGTGGAGTGTCCAGGCTTAAATTCTTCCCTTTGAAGCCTGGCGTGGACAAATTTCACTAAAGACAATTCAAGTATCCACTCTGTGATTCATAACCGTGAACATGCTGTGTTTATACAGGCTGATCTAAAATTAGTGGGGAACAGACTTTGATGACAACTGAGTGAAACATGGGCTCCAGCTCATGAAGTATTTCTCCCCACAGTTCTGTAAACTATATGGTACACTTGGTTGTCTAAAAACAACCAGCCTCTAAAGTTCACGTCGATCATTATCTATCGCAGTGAAAATATCTCCCCTTCCCCCTCTGGCAACCGTAAGTTAGGTCTCTGTATCTGCGGATCTGTTTCTGTTTGTAAATAAGTTCATGGGTATCACTTTTTTAAGCTTCTGCATGTAAGTGATGATATATTTGTCTTTCTCTCTCTGACTTATTTCACTCAGTATCACAATCTCTAAGTCCATCCATGTTGCCACAAATGGCATTTTTTTCGATCTGTTCTATGGCTGAGTAGTATTCCACTGTATATACGTCCCACATCTGTTTTATCCTTTCATCCGTCGACGGACATTTAGGTTCTTTCCATGATCTTGGCTGTTGTGAACAGTGCTGCAGTTAAGATGGGGGTGCATGTATCTTTTTAATTATAGTTCTGTCTGGACGTTTGCCCAGGAGTCAGTAACGCCAGCTTGCTTTCTGTGTGTGCCCACTGAGTGTCCCCCACACACATCTGGTACTCTCCTATTTTCTCGCTTTGGCCAGCCTCTGGGGTGTTTTAGGTTGCACGTCTCTGGTTACCGGTGAGGCTCAGCTCACTTCATGCTTTGCTATTTGTGTTTCCCCTCTGTGGATGGCCTCGCCGTATCCTGGCCCATGTATATTGAGTTTTCTGGGATGTTTAGACTTAATGGATTGGATCGTCCCCTTCAATTTACAGGATCAACTTTTTATTCTCAATTTTACCCTGTTGTTGGTTTTAGACATTGCAAGCATCTTTCCCTCACTGTTTTAGTTACCCATTAACTTTGCCTGGTTTTTCTTTTTTCCACTGAACAAAAATTCTTGACTCCTTAAATGTTTGACATGATCAGATCAGCATATTTTTGCTTATTGATTGTTTTCTGGGTTTTGTTTAAGAAACCATCTGCACCCAAAGGCCACAGACATTCTCCTATTAGCTTACGGCTCTAACTGCCACACTCAGACGTGGGTTCATTGGCCCTGTACCCCCACTGCCTCCGTGAAGGAGGGATCCACCTTTATTGGTCTCAACACTGAGCCGGTTTTCTGAGTACCAGTTAATAAGCAGATGTGTCATTTACTTTTTGTGTTACATATTTATTTATTAATTTTTGGTTATGCTGGGTCTTTGTTCCTATACGCGGGCTTTCTCCAGCTGCAGTGAGCAGGGGCTACGCTTCATTGAGGAATACAGGGTTGTGACCTTGTCATAAGGTTCTCACTCTTTCATCCAGGCTCTCCTAGCAGCTGCTGCCTGGACCAGTGCAGAAAAGGGGAAGTTCTTGAGGGTCCTTTTTCAGCAAGTAAATGCTTACAAGTCCTTGGCAGATTTGAGGAGCGTGATCAATCATGCAGGCCAATCGCTGTAATCCTATCCCACCCCTGTAATGGGCTGGGGAAGGAGGAAGGGAACCCCAAATATTTGATAAGCAGGACTTCTGAGATGAGTACCACCACAGGTCTCTTTTAAAAGGAAAAAAAATGAGTGAGAATACAGAATTCAGAGGACTTCCTTGATGGTCCAGAGGATAAGATGTCATGCTCCCAATGCAGGGAGCCAGGGTTCCATCCCTGGTCAGGAAGCTAGGTCCCACACGCTGCAACCAAGGGTTCAAGTGCCGCAATAAAGATCAAAGATCTTGCATGCCTCTACTAAGACCCGGCACAGCCAAGAAAGGAAATAAAAAGAAGTTTAAAAAAATTTTTTAATTTTAAAAAAGGATACAGAATTCAGTTTAGGAAGATAAGTGCATTTGAATTCAAATGGTTACTATAAAGTAGATTTTATATATAGTGTCTTTATAAATGGCAGAAAAATTTGGTCAAAGTATAAACACAATTTCAAAAGTTCTGATGGAAAAAATGCAATAGGAACTGTGATGACCCATTTCCCAGTCAAAGAAACCCCAGCTTTTCGGCATTCTGAGAGCAGAAAGTACACGGTATCCAGGGGACTGACCCTCTAGGAGCACACGCTAAATAGAGGGTGAGCAGGGACAGCCCAGTCCATCCTAAAGGAAATCATCCCTGAAGATTCATTAGAAGGACTGATGTTGACGCTGAAACTCCAATCCTTTGGCCACTTGATGCAAAGAGTCGACTCGCTGGAAAAGACCCTGATGCTGGGAAAGATTGAAGGCAGGAGGAGAAGGGGACGACAGAGGATGAGATGGTTGGATGGCATCACCGACTGCATGGACATGAGTCTGAGCAAGCTCTGGGAGTTGGTGAGGGACAGGGAAGCCTGGCATGCTGCAGTCCATGGGGTTGCAGAGAGTCGGACATGACCAAGCAACTGAACTGAACTGAAGGGCAGCCAGGCCTCTCCTCAGGTGCGGTCAGATCAGTGCAAGGATTCAGATAAAATGCCCTGAGAAGATGCCTGTGAACCTAGAGGATGGGGAACACTGGAGAGGGCGCCAGGACCACTGCTGCTGAGAGGCTGGTGAGAGCTGGACGGAGGAAAGGTGGAGAGGGGCCCAGCCCCGAGAGGAAGACCTGCAGGGACACAGGAGGCAGGTGAGCCCTCCCGAGGCCCTCGAGAACGCTGTCCTGGACTGCCCCCCTCCCCATGGCTGAGAGCACTGGTGTGACGGAGCTGAGGATGGCCTGGCTGCCATTAGCCTACACGGAAAAGGCCACCGACCCAGAGACAGACGGGGAGTGCCCTATGCCAATGGTCCCCAAACCCTGGACCATGAACTGGTACCAGTCTGTGGCCTGTTAGGAACCAGGCTGCACAGCAAGAGGTGAGTAGAGGGTGAGTGAGTGAAGCTTCATCTGTATTTACCACCAGAGCTCAGGAAACAAGCTCAGGGCTGCCACTGATCCCGCATTATGGTCAGCTGTTTAATCATTTCACTGTATATCACAGCGTAATAAGAATAGATCTGATCACATGGATCACAGCCTCATCTAACTCAATGAAATGATGAGCCATGCTGTGTAAGCCACCCAAGGCAGACAGGTCATGGTGGAGAGTTCTGACAAAACATGGTCCACTGCAGAAGGGAGTCGCAAACCACTTGAGGATTCTCGCCTTGCTGTGACCAGTATGAAAAGGCAAAAAGATATGACACTGAAGGATAGACTCCCCAGGTCGGTGGGTGCCCAATATGCTACTGGAGATGAGTGAAGAAATAACTCCAGAAAGAATGAAGGGATGGAGCCAAAGCAAAACCAGTGCCCAGGTGTGGATGTGACTGGTGATGGAAGTGAAGCCTGATGCTGTAAAGAGCAGTATTGCATAGGAACCTGGAATGTTAGGCCCATGAATCAAGGCAAATTGGAAGTGGTCAAACAGGACATGGCAAGAGTGAACGTCGACATTCTAGGAATCAGTGAACTAAAATGGACTGGAATGGGTGGATTTAACTCAGATGACCATTATATCTACTAACTGTGGGCAGGAATCCCTTAGAAAAAATGAAGTAGCCATCATGGTCAACAAAAGAGTCTGAAATGCACTACTTGGATGGATGCAATCTCAAAATCAACAGAATGATCTCTGTTCATTTCCAAGGCAAACCACTCAATATCACAGGAATCCAAGTCTATGCTCCATCCACTAATGCTGAAGAAGATGAAGTTGAATGGTTTTATGATGACCTACAAGATCTTCTAGAATTAACACCAAAAAAGAAAGAAAGAAAGAAAGATGTCCTTTTCATCATAGGGGACTGGAATGCAAAAGTAGGAAGTCAAGAGATAGCTGGAGTAACAGGCAAATTTGGCCTTGAAGTATAAAATGAAGCAGGGCAAAGGCTAACAGAGTTTTGCCAAGAGAATGCACTGGTCATAGCAAACTTGCTCTTCCAGCAACACAAGAGATGACTGTATGCATGGACATCACCAGATGGTCCACTGGAATCAGGTTGATTATATTCTTTGCAGACAAAGATGGAGAAGCTCTATACAGTCAGCAAAAACAAGACCAGGAGCTGACTGTGGCTCAGGTCATGAACTCCTTATTGCCAAATTCAGACTTAAATTGAAGAAAGTAGGGAAAACTACTAGACCATTCAGGTATGACCTAAACCAAATCCCTTATGATTATACAGTAGAAGTGAAAAATAGATTCAGGGGATTAGATCTGATAGACAGAGTTCCTGAAGAACTATGGGTGGAGGTTCTTAACATGAGGTAAAAATGGGTGGCAAGAATACACTGAAGCACTATACAAAAAAGATCTTAATGACCCAGATAACCACAATGGTGTGATCACTCACCTAGAGCCACACATCCTGGAATGCGAAGTCAAGTGGGCCTTAGGAAACATCACTACAAACAAAGCTAGTGGAGGTGATGGAATTCCAGTTGAGCTATTTCAAATTCTAAAAGATGATGCTCTGAAAGTGCTGCACTCAATATGCCAGCAACTTTGGAAAACCCAGCAGTAGCCACAGAACTGGAAAAGGTCAGTTTTCATTCCAATCCCAAAGAAAGACAATGCCAAAGAATGTCCAAACTACCGCACAATTGCACTCATCTCACATACTAGTAAAATGATGCTCAGAATTCTCCAAGCCAGGCTTCAACAGTATGTAAACCAAGAACTTCCAGATGTTCAAGCTGGATTTAGAAAAGACAGAGGAATCAGAGATCAAATTTCCAACATCCTTTGGATCATAGAAAAAGCAGGGAGAATTCCAGAAAAACATCTACTTTTGCTTCCTTGACTACACCAAAGCCTTTGACTGTGTGGATCACAATAAACTGTGGAAAATTCTTCAAGAGATGGGAATACCAGACCACCTGACCTGCTTCCTGAAAAATCTGTATGCAGGTCAAGAAGCAGCAGTTAAAACCAGACATGGAACAATGGACTGGTTTCAAATTGAAAAAGGAGTACGTCAAGGCTGTATATTGTCACCCTGCTTATTTAACTTGTATGCAGAGTGCATCATGAGAAATGCTGGTATGGATGAAGCACAAGCTGGAATCAAGACTGCCAGGAGAAATAGCAATAACCTCAGATATGCTGAAGACACCATCCTTATTGCAGAAAGCAAAGAGGAACTAAAGAGCCTCTTGATGAAAGTGAAAGAGAAGAGTGAAAAAGCTGGCTTAAAATTCAACATTCAGAACACAAAGATCATGGCATCTGGTCCCATCACTTCATGGAAAATTGATGGGGAAACAATGGAAACAGTGAGAGACTTTATTTTCTTGGGCTCCAAAATCACTGCAGATGGTGATTGCAGCCATGAAATTAAAAGACATTGCTCCTTGAAAGAAAAGCTATGACCAACCTAGATGGCACATTACTTTGCCAACAAAGATCTGTCTAGTCAAAGCTATGGTTTTTCCAGTAGTCATGTGTAGATGTGAGAGTTGGATCATAAAGAAAGCTGAGCACCAAAGAATTAATGCTTTTGAACTGTGGTGTTGGAGAGGATTCTTGAGAGTCCCTTGGACTAGAAGGAGATGAAACCAGTCAATCTTAAAGGATATTAGTCCTGAATATTCATTCAAAGGACTGATGCTGAAGCTGAAACTCCAATACTTTGGCCAACTGATGCGAAGAACTGATTCATTGGAAAAGATCCTGATGCTGGGAAAGATTGAAGGCAGGAGGAGAAGGGGATGACAGAGGATTAGATGATTGGATGGCATCACCGACTGAATAGACATGAGTTTGAGCAAGCTCTGGGAGTTGATGATGGACAGGGAATCCTGGCGTGCTGCAATCCATGAGGTTGCAAAGAATGGGACACGACTGAGTTACTGAACTGAACTGAATAACAATAGAAATAAAGTGCACCATAAATGTAATGTGCTTGAATCATCCTGATGCACCCGTCCTGATCTGGGGAAAAATTGTTTTCCATTAAACAAGCCCCTGGTGAGGAAAATGTTGGGGACTGCTACCCTATGGTTTAGTTCATGGCAGAAAGATACCTGCTAGGAATCCTACTGGGCAAATTTGCAATCTTGCTGGGATCCTGCAAACACCTGAAGCCCTGGAAAAGCTAGAGCTGGGTGTATGTGAGAGCTAAAGGAGCCTAGGGGAAAATATCCCTCAGCTGCTGCTACTGCTAAGTCACTTCAGTTGTGTCCGACTCTGTGCGACCCCAGAGACGGCAGCCCACCAGGCTCCCCCGTCCCTGGGACTCTCCAGGCAAGAACACTGGAGTGGGTTGCCATTTCCTTCTCCATCCCTCAGCTACTGGGGGAAAAGGCCATCATGTGAATTTATAGTCTGTTGTTACATGTTCTTTTTAAAATAGTTTCTGAAGCATTCAGAAACCTGAAAAGAAATTATGATAAGAATGTGAATGGGTGGAGTATGTGGTTTGGCTTTTATTTGTGACATAACAGGTGATTTGTTTTATTTCACTGTAGCTTTCTCTTCTTTGGAATAATCATTGGCTAACTAGTGACTTATAGATACTCAATTTGCCAATTTAGAACTAAAAATTTGTGTATCTAGACCTGCTTCTATGGTTTAAGACACTGGACATTCTTTTTTTAAATATATAATTCTTTGGAGGGGTTATTGAGATAAAATTGACATAATGTTAGTTTTAGGTATAATAATGAGTATACCTAAACATAATAATTCAGTATTTGTGTGTATTGCAAGGTGATCACCACAATAAGTCTAGTTAACATCTATCAACATACGTACGTTGTAATTTTTTTTCTTGTGATGAGAGCTTCTAAGATTTGTTCATGTAACCACTTTCAAATATGCAGTAAAGTACAATTAACTATAGTCATCAGGCTGTATATCATAACTGCTTGATTTGGGGGGGGGCACTTTCTTTATCATTTGATGTTTAGAACTTTTCTGTTTCAGCAACAATCAGTGACATTTATCGGTGCCATTGGGAAGATCAATGATGTGTTTAATCCCATCCACTCACATCAGATTCTGGTGTGGCCCCAAGTTCTGAGTCTTTGTGATCATTGTTGTTTAGTCACTAAGCTGTGCCTAACTCTTTGCCGTGCACCAGGCTCCCCGGTCCTTCACTATTTCCCGGAGTTCGCTCAAATTTATGTCCATTGAGTCAGTGATGCTATCTAACCATCTCATCTTCTGCTGCCCCCCTCTCTCCTTTTGCTTTTGATCTTTCCCGGCATCAGGGTCTTTTCCAAAGAGTCAGCTCTTTGCATCAAGTGGCCAAAGTAATGGAGCTTAAGGTTAGAGTCTTAAAATATATTTTTATTTGTTTATTTGGGCTGGGCTGGGTCTTCATTGCTGGGAGGGCTTTCCTCTAGTTGCAGCAAGTGGAGGCTCCTCTCTGTTGCCGTGCCCGGGCTTCTGGTTGGTGTGACTTCTCTTGTTGCAGAGCATGGGCTCTAGCGTGCTCCGGCTTCATAGCTGCGGTGTGTGGGCTCGCTAGTTGCAGCTCCCAGGCTCTGCGGCTCAGGCTCAATAGTTGTAGCTCATGGGCTTCGTAGCTCTGTGGCACGTGGGACCTTCTCAGATCAGGGACTGAACCTGTGTCTCCTGCATCGGCAGGCAGGTTCTGTACCACTGAGCCACCAGGAAAACCCAAAGTAAGGGTTTTAGAACTGAGAATGCAAACTCTTTTTTCTCCCCTCTATCATTTACTTTATTTTTTTTTAAATTTTATTTGTTTTACTTTATAATATTGTATTGGTTTTGCCATAAATTGACATGAATCCACCATGGGTGTGCATGTGTTCCCCAACACCCTTCCCTCCCTTCGAACCCTCACAGATTTGTTTTTAAGAAATGAAGAAGTGTTCCACCATGTGACCTCCAGCTGCAATGCATCAACCTTTGCTGATATTAAGGCTGCACTTTGGAACCCCGGGGAACCTCTAGAAAGATGCACTTTTTGCTGTTCCAGGCAGCAAGCCCAGTCATGGGGGGATGGAGTGGAGGGGTAGAACTCTCTTAGGCCAGATGGAAATGCTCAGAATAATATCTCTGCTACAGACAGCATCCTCACCAAATAACTGGCTGAGCCTGAGGTCAGGAGCCACCAGCCGTATACGGCCATGGAGCCCTGAAGTGTGGCTGGTCTGAATGGGGACATGATGTCAGAGTGAGCTGCACAGTGGATTACAAAGGTTTAGCCTGACATAAAGCACATGAAAAGAGAAGGCAGTGGCACCCCACTCGAGTACTCTCGCTTGGAAAATCCCATGGACGGAGGAGCCTGGAAGGCTGCAGTCCATGGGGTCGCTGAAGGTCGAACACGACTGAGCGACTTCACTTTCACTTTTCACTTTCCTGCATTGGAGAAGGAAATGGCAACCCACTCCAGTGTTCTTGCCTGGAATCCCAAGGGCAGGGGAGCCTAGTGGGCTGCCGTCTATGGGGTCGCACAGAGTCGGACACGACTGAAGCGACTTAGCAGCAAAGCACATGAAGAGCTGACTCATTTGGAAAGACCCTGATGCTGGGAAAGATTGAAGGCAGGAGGAGAAGGGGATGACAGAGGATGAGATGGTTGGATGGCATCACCGACTCGATGGACATGAGTTTGGGTAAACTCCGGGAGTTGGTGATGGACAGGGAGGCCTGGCGTGCTGCAGTCCATGGGGTGGCAAAGAGTCGGACACGACTGAGTGATTGAACTGAACTGAAAGCACATGAACAATTTCCTCAAGTAATTTCACATTGATCGCCTGTTGAAATGATTATACGGGGGATAGACTGGATTAAATGCAACATATTCTTAAGATTGATTTTGCCTATTTCTTCTTACATTTTTGATGTTAGTATTAGAAAATTTAAACTGACGTGGGTGACACTATGGTTTTACTGGACAAAGCTGGTCTAGGTGCTTGGAATTTGTTTTTAACTACTTTGTGTGCATGCTAAATCATACTAAATCGCTTCAGTTATGGCCGACTCTTTGTGACTTCATGGACTGTGGCCTGCCAGGCTCATCTGTCTGTGGGATTCTCCAGGCAAGAGTACTGGAGTGGGATGCTCTGCCCTTCTCCAGGGGATCTTCCCGACGGGGGTCATACCCACATCTCTTATGTCTCCTTCATTGGCAGGCAGGCTCACTAACACTGAGCCATCAGGAAATCCCTTTAACTACTTTCAATTCAGTTCAGTTCAGTCACTCAGTCGTGTCCAACTCTTTGTGACCCCATGGACTGCAGCATGCCAGGCTAAATATGGATCTCGCTCATTTGCTGCTATGTATGATTCTATTGAATGGCTATACTACAATTTATTCAGAGACATTCAGCTCATTTTTTATTTTTCATAATTATAAATGATAGAGCAGTGAACCTATAGTGCCCGATCCCTTGGCAAGAACTGATCTAAAGTCAATGCCTACAACCAGACTGTCAGGACCATCAGTTCAGTTCAGCCACTCAGTCGTGTCCGACTCTTTGCCACCCCATGGACTGCAGCACACCAGGCCTCCTTGTCCATCACAACTCCCGGAGCTTACTCAAACTCATGTCCATCACATCAGAGATACCATCCAACCATCTCATCCTCTGTCATCCCCTTCTCCTCCTGCCCTCAATCTTTCCCAGCATCAGGGTCTTTTCAAATGAATCAGCTCTTCACATCACATAGCCAAAGTATTGGAGTTTCAGCTTCAACATCAGTCCTTCTGATGAACATCCAGGACTGATCTCCTTTAGGATGGACTGGTTGGATCTCTTTGCAGTCCAAGGGACTCTCAAGAGTCTTCTCCAACACCACAGTTCAAAAGCATCAATTCTTCGGTGCTCAGCTTTCTTTATAGTCCAACTCTCACATCCATACATGACTACTGGAAAATTAACTACTTTAATACACATCAAATAAGCATCAAATATTCCTGATCAATTTAATTATGAACTTTGCTTTATCATATGAATTGTCATGGTAAATATCTTCTCTATGGTCTTTTTCTTAAGGGAAGTTTTTTTAAGCTTTGTGTTTATTTATTGAGGCTGTTCTGAGTCCTCGTTGCTGCACAGGCTTTCTCTGGATGTGGTGTGGGGACTCCTCACTGTGCTGGCCTCCGTTGTTGTAGAGAACAGGCTCCAGGCATGCAGGCTGCAGTAGCTGCGGCTCACGGGCGCAGTAGCTGCCATTCCTGGGCTCTACAGCACAGGCTCAGTAGTCATGCCGCTTGGGGCTACTTGCTCATGGCACATGGGATCTTCCCACACCAGGGACTGAAACCATGTCTCCTGCATTGGCAGGCAGACTCTACCCCTGAGCCACCAGGGAAGCCCTCTCCCCTCGTTTAAAAGTATACTGAGGTTTTATAAAATTCCCAGAGTGCTGTGGGCAATTTGGCAAATTCTCTTTTACGGATGCCAGGCAACCTTGCTGCCACCTAGCAGCTGCCCAGGGTTCTGTGATGTTAAACACCTATTCCTGGACCTGCTGGCTCTAGCCTCCACCCGACTGAAGGGGATGACTGTGAGGAGGTGGACCGGGGAACATGGCACACTCTGCACCCGCTCCCGGCCTCACCCAAGCCCCTCAGCTCCTGGGGCTTCTCTGAAAGACCTATATTGTGATCAGCTTAGAGGGTGACTTCCAAATCAGTGAACCCCAAATCCTCAAGTGCTATTTTGCTCACACAGACTTCTTACAAAACGTTTCTAGAGAACAGAGCCTGTGGGGAATTTGTGATGACACGAAGTTGGCATTAGATTCAAGAAGTGATAAATTCCCCTGCTCATCAGTGGCTTCTTTTTCCTTGCGACATATGACAACTGTTAAAAAGTCCACCCACTGAGATCCACCAGGTGAAATTGCAAAGCTGGAAATGTAACCACTCGACATCGTCCCCTCCCCTGCCCGCTCCAGACCCTGCTGCTCAGCTGGGTTCTTCCCCCTCAACCCGGGGGGCTCACGTTCCTCCCCGGCGAGTAAGAATACTACTAGGAGGCAGTAGGTGAGGCAGGACTTCAGGGACCACCTGGGCGTCTCACATGAGTCTCCTGAGAGGTTGTTGAAATGCAGATTCTGGGGCTTCCCTGGAGACTCAGCGGTAAAGAATCCACCTGCCAATGAAGGAGTCACAGTTCAGTCTCTGATCTGGGAAGGTCCTACCTGCCGTGGGGTAACTAAACCTGAGCACCCCAACTACTGAGCCTGTGCTCTGGTGCCCAGGAGCTGCAGCTAATGGAGCCTGCATGGCCCAGAGCCCATCCTCTGCAGCAAGAGAGGCCACCACGATGAGAAGCCCATGCACCCAGCTACCGAGGAGCACCTGCTCGCCACAACTAGAGGAGAGCCCCTGCAGCAGTCAAGACCCAGCACAGCCTACAGTGAACAATTACAAATCTCCTCTTTAAAGAGAAAATGCAGACTCTGATTTCTTCATCCAAGGTGAGGTGAAGTTGCTCAGTCATGTCCAACTCTGTGCGACCCCATGGACTGTAGCCTACCAGCTTCCTCCATCCATGGGATTTTCCAGGCAAGAGTACCGGAGTGGGGTGCCATTGCCTTCTCCAGGAGATCTTCTCGACCCAGGGATTGAACATGGATCTCCCGCATTATAGGCAGAGGCTTTACCATCTGAGCCACTAGGGAAGTCCAAGGTAGAGCATCTTTAACAAGTTCCCTGGCAAAAACGCTGTGGCTTCACGGACCACACTTTGAGTAGGAAGGTTCTCCAAGCATCTGTTGCTCTGTGTACATTCTTGAAAACTTACCCTGCCTTAAGGCCTCAGAGATCACCAGTGCCAGATGAACTTTAAATATGCCTGGTAAACATAAGAAAATCTAATAATAAAAGAAATCTATTCCTTTTTTGCAGAAGGCACAATGACAGTTGTCTTTACAAAAGAGTACCTTTAAAAAGAATCTCCCTAACTTGTGCATTGTAGTATAAACTACAGTTTACTAACAGAAAATATTTTTTTTAATGCCAACTGAATTATCATCTGGAAGAAGAGTATCTCCAAAAAGTTATAAAAATAATATTAATACAGAGTAGATTGTCTCCATTTTTGAACACTCACTGGTACCAGGTGTGTATATTGCTGACCTTAGACAAAATAAACAGCAATTATTACTTAGTAAAGATGAGTTTATTTGGGAATAGCAGAGGCATTACAAATCGCGACATATGAGCTAAGGAGAACCATAGTCCAGTCTGAGGATACAAATGGGACGGTTAGCTATTATTAGGTTCTGGGAAGAAATTGGGAGAGTTGTTTTGAACAAAAGTTCATTGGAGGAGAATGAAAGTTTGGGTTATTTAAATAACGTGCTGGTAAAAAAAAAAAGTTCTAAAATAAAACATCTCTAGCCTGATCCTGGCTGTTTATCTCTTAAAAATTTTTTTTGTTGAAGTATAGTTGATTTACACTGTCACACTAGTTTCAGATGGACAGAAAAGTGACTCAGTTTTGTATATACATACATCTATTTTTCAGACTCTTCTCCCTCAAATATTATTAAAATATATTGAGTTTAGTTCCCGGTGCTATACAGAGATCATTGTTGGTTATTTTATATATAATAATGTGTATATGTTAATTCTAAACTCCTAATTTATCCCTCCCACCCTTTCCCCTTAGGTAACTGTAAGTTTGTTTCTTGCCCAGAAACCAATCCCTTGTCAGGAGAGCTCTGAACACCATATTTATAATAGAATGTTATTTATAGTGTCTTTCTCTTCCTTGGCAATTTAAATTAAAATGTCAACTCAAGAAATGTTTCAGAAGGGCACCAGAATGAATTATAAATAGAACCTGATTAATCAAAGAAAGATGAATAAAGTATGCTTTTAACACAGGGTACATTGTTGTTGATGTAAAGCAAAAGTCTTGGCAGAATTAAAAGACAGTTGAGAAACAAATAGAACAAATGGCCATCAGTTCAGTAAATGAATATCAGGAAACCAACCTGTACAGTTTACCTGTGAGCAGCCCCTTTTTCAACGAGTGGCGTTACTAGGCAACAAGGATCCAAACAGATAGGCGTTTCCAAGAGCATTTCCCATCTTCCTTTGCTCCAAATGAGAGCAGGCAGACACCTCTTAGATGGATAAATGTAGGAAAAACACTAAAGCCAAGTTAGATACTCAAGATAACATACTGTATGGTTCCACTTACATGAAATTCTAGAAAGGCAAACTAATGACAGAAAGCAGATGAGGGTTTACCAGGGGCTGAACATCAAGGGGAGAGAACTGATTGCAAAGAGACGGGAGGAAACTTTTGGGGGTGGTAGAAATATCCCACATCATGATGGCAGTGGTGATTATGTGACTTGACGCATTTGTCAAAATTTCGTGAAATGTAGTTTAAAGTTGCTAGATACTACTGGATGTGAATTATATTTCAATACAACAAAATTTAAAGTCCATCTATCTATAATAATCTAATATAGCATTTCTATTCTTTTACATCTAAGACTATGAAAACACTTTGGAGATAAAAAATAAACATGATTTCATTTCAAAATACAAAGCTAGAAGTTGTTGTAAAAGGGTAGGCGCTGAACCAGTCACTGCACACGGGTTGCCAAGACTTTCCTGGATGAATTCCATCCAAGATATGGCTTTTAGTCTCCCGAGGTCTTTGGACACCCAGAAAGTGGGTCATCTTTCAGAATATCTGCGTCACTGTGGACAGTGTGTTAGTAAATCAAAGACCAGCTGGATTTGTTCTCAAATTGGCAAAATACTTGCTTCGAAGCACTATTAATCCTTTCATTTACTGAATGGGGATAATTGGTCTTGATTACCTTTAGTTATTATCAGCGCTGCATATTCTTTTGGTGTAGGATATATATTAGGCATTAAACATGTGCTTTGGAAAAGCAGAGATCATGTGACCGCTTGATTCTAAATATGAAAAGTGTGAAATTAAGACTAATACTAAATATTCTTCCAGAGTAAATTGGAGTAGTGAAGCAATTATTTTCACTCTTTAATGCAAAGTTATTTTGCCTAAAATATTCTGTTATTACGCAAAAGCATTGTTCTGGACTAAATTTTTGAGATAAATTCTGCTTTTGGCAACAAATAACAGAAAACCAATCTAAATGGGCTTCAGACAGTAAGCACAGTTCCACGCTCCTGGATCTGGAATTCTAGACTTAAAACAGCATCCAAGTTTGTTTAGACATGCAGATCACAATAAACTGTGGAAAATTCTTCAAGAGATGGGAATACCAGACCACCTGACCTGCCTCCTGAGAAATCTGTATGCAGGTCAAGAAGCAACAGTTAGAAATGGACATGGAACAACAGTCTAGTTCCAAATCAGGAAAGGAGTAAATCAAGGCTGTATATTGTAACCCTGCTTATTTAACTTACATGCAGAGTACATCATGTGAAATTCCAGGCTGGATGAAGCAGAAGCTGGAATCAAGACTGCCGAGAGAAATATCAATAACCTCAGATATGCAAATGACACCAGCCTTATGGCAGAAATTGAAGAAGAAGTAAAGAGCTTCTTGGCTTAAAGCTCAACATTCAGAAAACAAAGATCGTGGCATCTGGTCCCATCACTTCATGGCAAATAGATGGGGAAATAGTGGTTGACTTTATTTGCGGGGGGGGGGCTCCCAAATCATTGCAGATGGTGACTGCAGCCATGAAATTAAAAGAAACTTACTCCTTGGAAGGAAAGTTATGACCAACCTAGACAGCATATTAAAAGGCAGAGACATTACTTTGCCAACGAAGTTCTGTCTGTCTAGTCAAGGCTATGGTTTTTCCAGTGGTCATGTATGGATGTGAGAGTTGGACTATAAAGAAAGTTGAGCACCGAAGAATTGGTGCTTTTGAACTGTGGTGTTGGAGAAGACTCTTGAGAGTTCCTTGGAATGCAAGGAGATCCAACCAGTTCATTCTAAAGGAGATCAGTCCTGGGTGTTCATCAGAAGGACTGATGTTGAAGCTGAAACTCCAATACTTTGGCCATCTGATGTTCATTGGAACTGACTCATTGGAAAAGACTGTGATGCTGGGAAAGATTGAAGGTAGGAGGAGAAGGGGACGACAGAGGATGAGCTGGCTGGATGGCATCACCGACTCAATGGATATGAGTTTGAGTAAACTCCGGGAGTTGGTGATGGACAAGGAGGCCTGGCATGCTGTGGTCCATGGAGTTGCAAAAAGTCGGACATGACTGAGCGACTGAACTGAACTGACTGAACTGAATAAATTGTTGTGAATATTGCTGTCAAAAAGGAAAGCTTGTCTCTCTCTGTACTCTGGGTGATCGTGGTGCCCATGTGCAGATGGGCAATGCTGTCAGGAACTTCCTGGAGAGAAGAGAACAGTCTGACATGAACACGACCCCAAGTCTGAGTTGTGGAAAAAATCCTAAGTGCAACGAAAAGAACTGCTGGAATAAGTCATCCATCCAAGGAGGAAAGCTGCCCTCATATAAAGAGTGGTTTTAATCTGTAATTTAAAGATCCTCAAAATCTAAATCATTTTCATCAAGGCCACCTTTTCCATAAAATTGTGTTTTAACTAAGGATTAGATTTTTGGTCATAATGTCCTTCTCTACAATTATATAGAAGATATATATTGAATCCTTGTGTGCTAAGCCTTGTTTTACTTATTTATACAATAGAACCCTGAGGAGTGTTAACTTTAGAGAGTCTTGATGAGAATTAAATGCAATATTTCATGCTTCATTTCAATTCATCAATTCATTAGCCCAGAATCTAAGAAATATTACATACTTCGTAGGGTGTTTTAGCCATTTTAATATGGGCAGTATATAGAAACTAATTGTGAAAAATATCTTGTTAACCAACTGTGTAAAAATATACAGTTTTCCCCTGGTATCTGTGGAATATTGGTTCAAAGAGCCTCTGCAGATACCAAAATCCTCAGACGCTCAAGACCCTTGTACAGAATGGGTCTCAGCTGATGCTCTGTATCCCCAAGTTCTGCATCCATGGGTTCAATCAATCACAGGCCCCACTATGGGTTGAATCCACAGAGGCAGAACCTGTGGATATGAAGAGCCAACTGCATTGTTGGGACATACTAAATTCTTTTGCTTCTGGTATTCCTGATTTGTTTTTGGAACACCAGAAGTGAGGGTAGGGGGTCTTAGAATTTCGAAGATTAGCTCAGGGAACATTTTAATAAGGATTGCATTAGTTATAGTACAGGTCAACTTGCTGCTGTAACAGAGATCTCCAACAATACAGTGACAAAAAAGAGAAAAATGTCTTTTTCTATTACATGCCCATGCAGAGGTGAGTAGCCCAGCCCTAAAGGTAGCTCTGCCCCATGAGGTCACCCAGGACCTAGGTTCCATTATCTCATTTCTCCATTATCACCTGCAATAGGTTGTATAATCGAAGCCATTTCACCAGTGTCTTCTTCCTCCATCCCTCAGGATGGGGGAACCTGTGAATGAAGAGCAAACCATTTCCTTTTAAAGGATGGGACCCAGAACTTGTACACACGGCTTCTGCTCCCACATCGTTGCTGAGATCTTGGTCACTGGACCACCCACAACTGAAAGAGAGGCTAGAAAATACGACTTTAACTAGGCAGCCAGGAGCCTAACTAAAATTCTGTGGGTTCTATTATCCAAATGAGGGTGGAAAGAATGCATGGTTGAATCAATTAGCAGTCTTCCATTAGTGTTGCTATGGAAACTACTATTGTTTCGTTGATCCTAGGATACTGTTAATTTGGAGACATATCATCATTTTATGAACCGTTCAGTAGAAAAGGCATGCTATTGAAGCTGTGGCTCATTACTTTCTTATCAGCTGAGTTACAGGACACATCCTAATTTCGAGATTTTGAAGTGTGAAAACTTCGTGTCTTGTTATAGAAGAAATACAAGCTTTCCTGGTGGCTCAGTGGTGAAGAATCTGCCTGCAGTGCTGGAGAGGCAGGTTTGATTCCTGGGCTGGGAAGATCCCTTAGAGAAGGAAATGGCAACCCACTCCAATACTCTTGCCTGGGAAATCCCATGGACAGAGGAGCCTACTGGACTACAGTCCACGGGGTCACAAAAGAGTCGAACACGACTTGGTGACTAAACAACAATGATAGAAGAAATACAGTCAGAAAGACTTAGGAAAATAAAACTATCTAAAGACATTCATTTTGCAGTCTTCTTTTCGTGTGTGTGACTTTCCTCAGAGCAAGCATAGGCAACAGATGTCAAGATTTGGTTGATCCATTGAATGTAACATTTAGAACAGGTGATTGACAAGGTACTATCCATGAGAATTTAAGTCAAATTCCAACACAGAGGCTTGGGGAAAATTTGCCAAGCTTTCCACTCAGTCTGGAACAGATCTGGAGTTGGGTAAACAGACAATGAGGGTCCTGTTTTCACTAACCAGGGTTCTCATTTAGCAGAAGGACAAAGACCAAGTGCTATACTCAGCACAGAGTTATGGCCAAGGCACTGGACTTCCTGTTTCAACATTCAGTCATCACCCAAATATTGGTTGGACACCAGACACTTTGCTTGGTGCTACAATACAGTCTCTGCCCCTCTGAGAACTCCAGAGCTCATGCAGGGAGAAGAATACGTAGACCTGTAAAGGCATGCAATTGTGTAGAGCCTGGCACAGTATTGCATAGACGTCTAGCAAGTGGAGGCGCAGAGTGGAGACCATCAGTTCTACCCGAGGTTAGGGAAGACCAGCAGAACTAGGGAGGGTGAGAGTTCCTCAGGCAGAGTAACACTGTGCAAGTCACGGAAGTGTGACACAGCAGTCGCTGCAGCTCTCTTCAGCACACAGGATGAGAAGCAGAGGGGACTTTGCTGGCATTCCAGTGGTTAAGGCTTCATGCTTCCACTGCAGGCGGTGTGGGTTCAATCCCTGGTCAAGGTACTTAAGATCCAACATGCCACTTCATGCAGCCAAAAATGGAAGAAGAATTTTAAAAGCTCAGTAATCAAGATAAATACTATTCTAGTACAATATTTAAATACACAAAACTTAATGCAAAAAAAAAAAATTGTAAAAAAAAGACCAGAAGCAGTGGGTATGTTCAGCTGTTTCCTTTTTAGTACTTTACTCATAGGAGGCAAAGAGCAACGTTTGTTTAATTGAATTAGAGAAAGACCAACTTCTTGAATGGCCAAATAAGGGTGAGCTGAATTTTCCCGTTATCAAAAAGATGCTGGAAAGAAACAAAAGGACACCGTTGATGCCAGCCTTGCTCTAGAGCTTACCATGACTCTAGCTTATTGGTTAGCATAAGATTTGAGGAGTTACTAGATAAAGGAGCTTGTTTAGAGCCTGCTTTCACCATCTTTATGCTTGTTTTCTCCAATTTAACAATGCACAAATGTAGTTTACTTTAGAACACACCTTTTATCTTTGTTTATTCCAAGCATGTAGTACTGCTGATTCTCAGCACAGCAAGCACACCTTTGAGAATCTGACCTAGGACAAAGGCTAGAGAACCAAACTTTTTGCAGTCAGGTGCTAAGATGTCATAATGAAAGACCCTGATTGGTTCAGTGAGATCATTCGGTAACTTTGAATCTGGTCAATGACGAATCTATAATATGCAGATGTCTCTTGCTGTGTATTCCTACTGACAATCTGCTTCTCTTGTATAGATCACTGTTACGGATGAGGAAGTTAGTAACCCATCCTTTGTAGATCTGGTGAGAACTCCCCAAATGAGGAAGTGCACACTTATACTTATGTTTGCTTGGTAAGTTTGATTTGTGATGGATTCAAAAGCTTGTGTCAAATTCACAACGCAGCCCTCCCTCCAGACCAGGTGGAAGTTCTCTCTCACTTGTTCTCTGTTGTCTTTCGATGTTACTCCAGGTTCACAAGTGCTGTGGTTTATCAAGGACTCGTCATGCGCCTGGGAATTATAGGAGGCAACCTCTATATCGACTTTTTCATCTCGGGAGTTGTGGAGCTGCCAGGAGCCCTCTTGATCTTACTAACTATTGAGCGTTTCGGTCGGCGCCTACCCTTTGCAGCAAGCAATGTCGTGGCAGGGGTGGCGTGCCTTGTCACTGCGTTCTTACCAGAAGGTAACTGTCCCTCAAGTCTGCTTGGCAGCCAAGATCTTGAAAAAAAATCTTAAAATAATCAAGAATGGGGGACTTCTCATCTTCAGCAAATGTCCCCTAGCATCAACATCATAGTGCCAGGCTCACTCTTGTGATGTCTCTCCGTTTCTGCCAAATCAGCATAACGACTGTGAGTGCAGAAGACTGATGCTATAGATTTTTCCGTTTTCCCCAGTTTTAGGGTCATTTGTGGATGAAATAGATGTGTAAAACCTAGATTGTAGTCCTAGTTTACTTTTTAAAAAATTTTTAATTGAAATTTACTTTATGTACAATATTGCATAGGTTACAGATGTACAGTATGATGATTCATGATATATAAAGGTTGTATTCCATTTATAGTTATTCTAAAGTACTGGCTATATTCTCCATATGGTACAATAGATTCTTGTAGCTTACTATACCTAATAGTGTGTACCTCTTAGTCCCTTACCCTGACATTACCCCCCCTTTCCCTCTCCCCAGTGGTAACCACTAGTTTGTTCTCTGTATCTGTGAGTTTGCTTTTTTTGGTTGTTATATTCACTAGTTTGTTGTAATTTTTTAGATTCCACATATAGGTGATATCTTATAATATTTGTCTTTCTATGTCTGACTTATTTCACTTAGCATACTGCCCTCCAAGTCTATCCATGTGGCTGCAAATGGCAAATTATACTCTTTTTATGGCTGAGTAGTATTCCACATATATATATATAAAGGATATATATCCTTTATATATCATATATATATAAAGGATATATATATTTATTTGTATATATATCCTTTATATATATAAAAAGTTATGAGGCTTCCCTCATAAGTCAGTTGGTAAAGAATGTGCCTGCAATGTAGGAGACCACATCTTCTTTATCCATTCATTCTGCTGATGGCCACTTAGGGTGCGTCTTATTTGTTGCAGAAATGCTGCTGTAACACTGGGGTGTGTGTATCTTTTCCAGTTAGTGGCTTTGGTTTTTTTCTCATATATGTACCCAGGAATGGAATTAATGTAGCTTGCTTTTGATCACCTTTATCTGACTTAAGTTTGTGATATCATTGACCCTGTTTCACATTTCTTCCGTATCACTGCTGCTGCTGCTAAGTCACTTCAGTTGTGTCTGACTTTGTGCAACCCCATAGACGGCAGCCCACCAGGCTCCCCGGTCCCTGGGATTCTCCAGGCAAGAACACTGGAGTGGGTTGCCATTTCCTTCTCCAATGCATGAAAGTGAAAAGTGAAAGTGAAGTTGCTCAGTCGTGTCTGACTCTTAGCGACCCCATGGACTGCAGCCAACCAGGCTCCTCCATCCATGGGATTTTCCAGGCAAGAGTACTGGAGTGGGTTGCCATTGCCTTCTCCGTCCATATCACTAATTCCCTGCAAAACACGAAGGTTACAAAGGGAAGAAAAACACATTTCTTGACTTGGAGAGGTTGACAACCTAGTGAAGAATATTTACAAAGTAGAGCACGGTTCTCAGAAGTGTGAACCACCTGTGCTGGTTTAGGAACCAAACATTCTTCATTATCACAGGAATATCCTGGAACCTTCTTTGTTATCACAGGACTATCCTGGAAAGGAGGTTGAGGGATCATGCCTGTCCAGCAATGATAGCCTCGCAGTCAGGCCAAGAGCTTGGGTGTGGTCTTGTGAGCTTCGGGTGGCAGAGAAGCGCCTCCAAGTGACTGCAGCGGTTGGGACAGTGGTGATGGGGAGGGAGAGATGCTGCGAGCAGGGATCAAGGTGGTGGCATTCGGGCCTGCATGGGAGACGGTGATTTCAGGGACATTTCAGAGTTAAACTGGGGAGGGGAGGGTTTGGTGACTGCTGTGCGATACAGGGGTTGTGGGTAACTCCACGTGCATGGCTAACCCACCGCCAATTATCCCTGTCCCGGAACACAGCGGGGCCTGGACGGTGGAAGCCTTTCAAACTCCCAGGGAATGTGTGTCTTAGATCAAGTTCATTATTTCCACATTCCAGGAGGTGTGGGGGGTGGGAGGGTTGCTGGGACAGCTGGAGCCTCTTGTAGTACTTTATGTCAGCACAAGAGAAGCATTTTTTTTTTTCAGTTTGAAGAATTTTTTTTTTCTTTTCCATAATGTTTATTACAAGATAGCGGGTACAGTTCCCTGTGCGGTACAATAGGGCCTTTTTCCCTATAGAATAGTTTGTATCTGCTAACCCCAAACTCCCAATCCATCCCTTCCCTACGCCCTCCCGCTTGTTAACTACAAGCGTGTTCTCTAGAGTCTGTTTCTGTTTTGTAGATAAGTTCGTTTCCTAGTTTAGATTCCACATATTGTTGTTGTTCAGTCGCTACATATGGGATAACACGTACCACATCTTTATCCATTCATTCTGCCGATGGCCGCATAGGGTGCTTCTTAGTTACTGTAGAAATGCTGCTGTAACACTGGGGTGTCTGTATCTTTTCCAGTCAGTGGCTTTGGTTTTTTCTCATATATATACCCAGAAATGGAATTAATGTAGTTTGCTTTTGATCACCTTTATCTGACTTAATTTTGTGATGTCATTGACCCTGTTTCACATTTCCTTCATATCACTAATTCCCTGCGAAACATGAAGGTTACAAAGGGGAGAAAAATACATTTCTTGACTTGGAGAGGTTGACAACCTGGTGAAGAGTATGGACAAAGTAAAGCACGGTTCTCAGAAGTATGAACCACCTGTGCTGATTCATGGACTGCAGCACACCAGGCTCCTCTGTCCCCCAACTATTTCCCAAAGTTTGCTCAAACTCACATCCATTGAGTCAATGATGCAACCCAACCATCTCATCCTCTGTCACCCCTTTCTCCCTTTGCCGTCAATCTTTCCCAGCATCAGGGACTTTTCCAATGACTTGGCTCTTTGCAGTGTCAAAATAGTCAGACATTTATAGATAAGTTCATTAATAATATGCTTATGAAATCCTAAAACATCAAATAACCCTATTTAAATACCATTACAGGAATGCCCATCTTCAGAATGAGAAGGGGCAGAAATCCTGTCATATTGGAATGGTTGATGATAAACAGAACTGTTTGCATTTATCTCATTTTTCTTGAGCACATGAGTTTCCTAGAGCTGTTGTATCAAAATACCATAAACTGCGTGGCTTGCAACACAGATTTGTTCTTTCATATCCTGGAGGCTGGAGTCTGAACTCCAGGTGTAGGCAGGGCCTCGCTTTCCCTGAAGGCTCTCAGTGAGGATACTTGCCTGTCCCTTCTAGGCTTCTGGTGGTTGCCAGCCATCCCTGGCATTCCTGGACAGCATTCCCATCTCTGTCTCCATCTTCATATGCCCTTCTCTGCATCTCTGGGCCTTAACTTAACCATGACATCTGCAAAGACCCTATTTTGAAATAAGGCCATACTCTGAGGTTCTGGTGAACCTGAACTTTGGGGAACATCGTTCAACCTACCACACTGAGCTAATGCATTATAAGAGTTGGGGAAGGGGATTCCCTGGTGGTCCAGCAGTTGGGACTCAGTGCTTTCACTGCCACAGCCCAGGTTTGATCCCCTGTTCATGGAACTAAGATTCTGCAAGCCTCCCTGTGTGGCCAAAAAAAAAAAAAAAAAAACTTGCAGAAGATATATGCACATCTGCTTAGTGTCTATTAATTGCTGCCACTAAACTAGGAGCACCAGACCACCCGACCTGCCCCTTGAGAAACCTGTATGCAGCTCAGGAAGCAACAGTGAGAACTGGACATGGAACAACAGACTGGTTCCAAATAGGAAAAGGAGGACATCAAGGCTATATATTGTCACCCTGCTTATTTAACTTACATGCAGAGTACATCATGAGAAACGCTGGGCTGGAAGAAGCACAAGCTGGAATCAAGATGGCCGGGAGAAATATCAATACCCTTAGATATGAAGATGACACCACCCTTATGGCAGAAAGTGAAGAAGAACTAAAGAGCCTCTTAATGAAAGTGGAAGAGGAAAGTAAAAAAGTTGGCTTAAAACTACTCAACATCCAGAAAACGAAGATCATGGCATCTGGTCCCATCACTTCATGGCAAATAGATGGGGAAACAGTGGCAGACTTTATTTTCTGGGGCTCCAAAATCACTGCAGATGGTGACTGCAGCCATGAAATTAAAAGACGCTTACTCCTTGGAAGGAAACTTATGACCAACCTAGATAGCATATTCAAAAGCAGAGACATTACTTTGCCAACAAAGGTCCATCTAGTCAAGACTATGGTTTTTCCAGTGGTCATGTATGGATGTGAGAGTTGGACTGTGAAGAAAGCTGAGCGCCAAAGAATTGACGCTTTTGAACTGTGGTGGTGGAGAAGACTCTTGAGAGTCCCTTGGACTGCAGGGAGGTCCAACCAGTTCATTCTGAAGGAGATTAGTCCTGGGTGTTCTTGGAAGGAATGATGCTAAAGCTGAAACTCCAGTACTTTGGCCACCTCATGCGAAGAATTGACACATCGGAAAAGACTCTGATGCTGGGAGGGATTGGGGGCAGGAGGAGAAGAGGACGACAGAGGGTGAGATGGCTGGATGGCATCACTGACTCAATGGACGTGAGTTTGAGTGAACTCTGGGAGTTAGTGATGGACAGGGAGGCCTGGCGTGCTGCGATTCATGGGGTCGCAAAGAGTCGGATACGACTGAGCAACTGAACTGAACTGAACTAGGAGTAAAGATAGAGCGATAAACAAGGTAGACATAATTTCTTTTTTTTTTTTTTTGAACTTTTTGTTTCATATTGGGGTATAGCCGATTAACAACACTGTGATGGTTTCAGGTGAACAGCAGAGGGGCTCAGCCACACATACACATGTGTCCGTTCTCCCCCAAACCCTCCTCCCGTCCAGGCTGCCACGTGACACTGAGCAGAGTTCCATGTGCTGTACAGTAGGTCTTTGTTGGTTACCCATTTTAAATACGGCAATGTGTACATGACCATCCCAACCTCCCTAGCTATCCCTTCACCCTGGCAACCGTAAGTTCGTTTCAATTTCTATCTTTGGGCGTTATGCGCAATTTAGTAGAAGACAACAAATGAGGACCACTGGATACTTCACTGATCTTTCCATTTTACTTTGGCACTTTATAGTTTTAGGTTTAATTTTTAAATGTAGTTTCCTAAGACAGGGTCATCTGTTCTCATCCTATATGGAATAGGAATCAAATATTAATTACATATTCATTGCATATGAAATCAGGAAAGTAAAGAAAAAAAATGACTTAAGCGTGGCCCATCTTTTCATGATAGAACTCTCCCCCAGAAGATTTTCTCTGGCCCCAGACGGACTGGGATGGTTTTAATGTGTGTTGCCTCTAGCACGATCCCAGAAAGCACTGAAGATCAAACGTCCAAACCCATATTGAAGTAACTAAGTGGGTGGGAACCAAGCTGTCTTACAGAGAACACGTTCATATATTGGAAAACAGAAGACAAAGAATAGACTTTTCTGTTTGATCTGGTCGGTTTTATTTTGTAGACCGAGTTTCCCAAGTCTTAGAGTTGTTCTTAGCAGCAATGGAAACGACTTGCTCCTATTCTGGACGCATTTAATTTGTGTGTTCTGCAGATACGGCTGCTTTCATAGTCTCACGCTTGTCGTAACTGACTGCCAAGAGTAAGTTCAAATTCGTAGTGCTGTGTGTGAATACCAAATGTTAGCAGGGGTTGCTTGCCTGAGCTGAGAGTCCTCACTTCCACTTAAGGGAACTTTTGCACTTGGTTCCTTGGGCTGTTGAATTAACATTAGAAAGACTTTTCCTCTCAGCCATTCTTGACGTCATCACCAGGATGACTGCCCCTGAGAAGAATACTGAGCAGCCTTTTAGGGGAATCAGCTCTAAAATTATCTCAGAGAAAACTGTTTAACCAGCATTCCCCCCACGAAGCCTGACTGGAGAATGAAATTCTGGAAAACAATTTCAAAACAATCGTTCGGGCTGTATCCTCATCTAAGACCCCCTATCTCTGACCCAAATTTTTGAATTCTAATTAAAGCCTGAAAAATAAAAGAGCTTTTTATTTTAAAAAAATTATTTTCTGTGGGATATAGCCGATTAATAATGTTGTGATCATTTCAGGTGAACAGCAAAGGGACTCAGCCATACATATACAAGTATCCTTCCTCCCCCAGACCTCCCTCCCATCCAGGCTGCCACATAACACTGAGCAGAGTTCCATGTGCTGTACAATAGGACTTTGCTGGTTATCCATTTTAAATATAGCAGTGTGAACATGACCTTCCCAAAGTCCCTAACTATTCCTTCCCCTTGGCAACCGTAAGTTCGTTTTCTAAGTCTTTGAGCCTCTTTCTGTTTTGTAAGTAAGTTCATCTGTATTATTTCTCGTTAGATCCCACATCTAAGGAACATCATGTGATATTTCTCCTCCTTCTCTCTGTCTTACTTCGCTCAGTATACACTCTCTAAGTCCATCCATGTTGTTACAGATGGCATTTTTCATTCTTTTTAATGGCTGAGTAATAGTCCGTGTGTGTGTGTGTGTGTGTGTGTGTGTGTGTGTGTGTGTACCACATCTTCTTTATCCATTCCCCCGTTGATGGACATGAAGGTTGCTTTCATGTCTTACCTATTGTAAACTGCTGCGATGAACACTGGGGTACATGTGTCTATTGGGGCCGTGGTTTTCTCCGAATGCATGCCCAAGAGTGGGATTGTAGGGTCATACGGTAGTTCTAGTTTTAGCTTTTTCAGGAGTCTCCAAACTGTTCTGCATAGTGGCTGTACCAATTTATATTCCCATCAACATTGCAGGAGCATTCCCTTCTCTCCACACCCTCTGCAACTTTTGTTGTTTGTGGATTTTTTTTTTTTTTTTGATGATAGCCATTCTGACCAGTGTGAGGTGACATCTCATTGAACTTTTGATTTGTGTTTCTCTAATAACTAGTGATGTTGAATATCTTTTCATGTGCCTATTGGCCATCTGTATTTCCTCTTTGGAGAAATGTCTATTCAGGTCTTCTGCCCATTTTTTGAGTGGATTGTTTGTTTTGATGCTACTAGGCATCATAAGCTGTTTGTAAATTTTGGAGACTAATTCCTTATCAGTCACATCATTTGCAAATATTTTCTCCCAACTGTGGGCTGTCTTTTCATTTTGTTTATTGTTTCCTTTGCTCTGCAAAAGCTTTTGAGCTTAACTAGGACCCATTTGTTTATTTTTGCTTTTATTTCCATTATTCTGGGAGCTGGATTGAAAAAGATGTTATTGTGATTTATATCAGAGAGTGTTCTGCCTGCGTTTAAAAGAGCTTTTTAAGACCCATACTCATCTGCCAGTTTTAATTTGAATTTATTCAAGATGGCTATAAACCCGGCTGTTTGGGTAAGTCTTTTTGAAATGAAAAAGCTGTCTTGGACTTTTCTCTTTAAGTAAAAAGTATTAATGAGTCTGTTGCAGATGGGGCATTCAGGGGAGAGATAAAGTTGTGTTTGTTTAAAACCCTGCATCCTTTCTTCAAAAACTGAGGAATTATTCTCAATAATATCTAGCAGTTTGACCAAATCCCCTTCAGAGGGACCCTCTTTCTCTGTGTCCTCGGGAGTTCATGGAGGTAGTTTCAGCTTCAGTCCTCAATCTTAAATTGTCTTGTTTCTTGCCACTGCTATCAAAAGATATCTATTGTCACTCCAGGGGGAACTTAGACTATTACTGGTTTGGTCAGAAGTTTTTATGTGCGCTCTTAATATTCACACATCCCTTACACCTCCTATAAATTGTTTGCATTTTACCCTTTTGTTGAAACAGTGTGACGCTTCTCGAACTTTCTTTTGTCACACTTTTCGACAGAATCTGTGTCCAGTGCAGTTAGATACTGGCCTTTACTGCTTAGAAAGAGTTGAGATTCTTAAGAAAACCTGAAAGCATTTTCTTAACCTTTTACTGAATTGACTAGCTGTTGACCTGTCTTCACTGAGCTAACCACATACATCTCTCATGCTGAGTGTGTGTGTGTGTTTTAATTTGGTTTCTTGGTTTTTGGTTTTTTTCCCCGTGAATGATCAGTTATAAGACTAAATTGTCATTAAAGTTGTCAGTGGGACTCACTCATAGAGCAATCTTGACTCAGTAGAAAAAGCTGTAGCTTAAGAACCTAACGTGGGTAATCAAGTAATTTCCATGGGAGCTGGAGGCATTCTCCTCTGCAGCCACAGAGCAGCAAGAGGTTGCCCGGTCGGGCTGGGACCCAGGGAATCTGGGCACCAGCTGCCACTTTCCGTTCCCCAGCACCTGGCACTGCCCCACCTGCTCACTGGAGGAAGGGGTGGAATGCATTTCCTGGTCCCCTTCCCTGGCCTTAATGGAACAGTAAAGCTAAATACAACATGTGTTTACAACTATGCCAGAGCAGATGGCGGCCCAGCGCATCAGTGCATCTCTGCTGCTGCTCCCTCCTGACGTGACAGTAACGTGGGCACTGCGGGTGTCCTCAGCTAGAGCAATGCCCAGGACACCAGGACGTCCTGGCCAGCGAGCAACAAGCATGTGACAAGGTGGAGCCTCCCAGTCATGACCTGCACTCTGGAGCCCTCTTTTTCTCTCTCGCCCTCCTTGGCAGTTCTTTGGTTTAATGAGTTTTAGCTTTCTTTAGTAGTTGGGTATTCTCTGAATATCCATTACTTTGCCGGCCAAGGTCTGTCTAGTGAAAGCTATGGTTTTTCCAGTAGTCGTGTTTGGATGTAAGAGTTGGACCTTAAAGAAGGCTAAGCACCAAAGAATTGATGCTTTTAAACTGTGATGTTGGAGAAGACTCTTGAGCATCCCTTGGACTGCAAGGAGATCCAACCAGTCAATCCTAAAGGAAATAAGTCCTGAATATTCATTGGAAGGACTGATGCTGAAGCTGAAACTCCAATACTTTGGCCACCTAATGCAAAGAGCTGACTCATTGGAAAAGACCCTGATGCTGGGAAAGATTGAAGGCAGGAGGAGAAAGGGACAACAGAGGATTAGATGGTTGGATGGCATCACTGACTCAATGGACATGAGTTGGTGATGGACAGGGAGGCCTGGTGTGCTGCAGTCCAGGGGGTCACAAAGAGCTGGACATGACTGAACAACTGGACTGAACTCAGCTGATTCTCTGAAGAGAACACACATAAATCTACAGAGCTTCAGCATCTTCTCTCATCCTCCTCATTCATGCCTACTTTTCAACTAAAAAATTACATATTCAGGAAAGTGCAGTAATTCTAGAAGTCAGGAGGACCATTTAATGCTAAGTGAGCATAAACAAGTATGAGTATAAATGTTACAGAAAGCTGTGTGGTGGGTCCGGCTGCTCACAGCACAAAAGCCAATAAACAGCCAGGTTGGCGGAAAGGAAGGTGAAGTCGCTCAGTCATGTCCAACTCTTTGGGACCCCATGGACTGCCACCTACTAGGCTTCTCCGTCCATGGGACTCTCCAGGCAAGAATACTGGAGTGGATTGCCATTTCCTTCTTCAGGGGATCTTCCCGACCCAGGGATTGAACCCGGGTCTCCCACAATGGAGGCAGATGCTTTAACCTCTGAGCCACCAGGGAAGCGGAAACTTTGCTTTATTTCAGATGCCGGCAACTGGAGGGGAGGGTGGCTGATGTCTGTGCAAAGGCCAACGCCCACCCACCACCACCACCACGACCAGCTGCGGGGTGAGAGCTTTACTAGACAGAGTGTGGGAGGAGGGCTACATGCAGAAATGGCACAGTCAGCTGTGACAGTCATCTTCAAATTGGTCATCAGTGGTCTGACCAGCATCATCTTGGTTGCTTTCGGCACAGTTAATCTTCATTTCCAGGGTCCATTTGTCCCCAGTTCTCTGAGGCCCGTTCAACTATGGCAGCTCCTGTCCTGGGTGCAGTCTAATCATCAGGGAGTTAACTTCTCCGCCTGGTGTTCTAGTATCTGTAAGACAGCTCACAGGATATGGCTCAGAATAGTATCTATAGCCCGTGAGAAAGAAGTAAAGGTCCTTGACTGTGCTTAACGACGGCGTTATTATTATTTAATCTCCTTTACCTGTTTTCCTTTGTTTTCCACAATTCTCACTTCTCTGATTAAACTTATTCTTTGACCAAAGTTTTCCACAGGCAAAAGGCAGGCAGAGGCCATGGTTCGTGGTTGGGGCAAGGACCATGGGGTCCTGCTCCATTTCATAAAGGGGGAAGGTTTCCTTTTCAAAGATGAACGTCAGGTGCACGCTGAACACCCTTGACTTTGGAGAGCAGGCAAGCTCCTGTTCATGCGGTCATACGTGCTCATGCCACATCTACTAAGAGAGGGGGGCAGCAAATCAAAACTGCAACGAGGCACCTACTCACACCAGTCAGAAAGGTCATCATTAGAAAGTCTACAGATAGCAAGTTCTGGAAAGGCTGTGGAGAAAAGGGAACCCTCCTACACTATTGTGGGAATGTACCTGGTATAACCACGAAAAAGAGGACAGTATGGAGGTTCTTCAAAAAGCTAAAAATAGAGTTGCCGTATGACCCAGCAATCCTACTCCTGAGCGGATGTCTGAACAAAACTATAATTCAAAACATACATGCCCCTCTGTGTTCATAGCAGCACTATTCACAATAGCCAAGACATGGAAACAGCTTAAATGTCCATGATCAGATGAATGAATAAAGAAGATGTACATATATACATTGTTGTACATATATACAGTGGAATGCGATTCAGCCGTAGAAAAGAATGAAACAGTGCCATTTGTAGCAACGTGGGTGGACCTAGAGATGATCATTCTAAGCAAAGTAAGTCCGACAGAAGGAGAAATATCATATGACATTACTCACAGGAGGAATCTAAAATATGACACAAATGAGCTTATCTATGAAACAAGAACAGACTCACAGGCACAGAGAACAGGCTTGTGGTTGCCAAGGGAGGGGGGCACAGGAGAGGGATGGAGAGAGAGCTTGGGGTTAGCAGATGCCAACGATGATATAGAGAATGACTAAACGACAAAGCATAGCCCAGGGAACTAGATTCAATATCTTGTGATAAGTCATAATGGAAAAGAATATGAAAAAGAATGTATGTGCATCGCTGAATCACTCTGCTCTCCATCAGAAACTAACACAACACTGTATACAACTATAGAAAGAAACAGTGGGCTGAAAGGAGCACAAGCTGGAGTCAAGATTGCTGGGAGAAATATCAATAACCTCAGATATGCAGATGACACCACCCTTATGGCAGAAAGTGAAGAGGAACTAAAGAGCCTCTTGATGAAAGTGAAAGAGGAGAGTGAAAAAGTTGGCTTAAAGCTCAACGTTCAGAAAACTAAGATCAAGGCATCTGGTCCCATCACTTCATGGCAAATAAATGGGGAACTGTGGAAACAGCGTCAGACTTTATTTTGGGGGCTCCAAAATCACTGCACATGGTGACTGCAGCCATGAAATTAAAAGTCACTTACTCCTTGGAAAGAAAGTTATGACCAACCTAGGTAGCATATTCAAAAGCAGAGACATTACTTTGCCAATAAAGGTCCGTCTAGTCAAACTATGGTTTTTCCAGTAGTCATGTATGGATGTGAGTATTGGACTGTGAAGAAAGCTGAGCATTGAAGAATTGATGCTTTTGAACTGTGGTGTTGGAGAAGACTCCTGAGAGTCCCTTGGACTGCAAGGAGATGCAACCAGTCCATCCTAAAGGAAATCAATCCTGGGTGTTCATTGGAAGGACTGATGCTGAAGCTGAAACTCCAATACTCTGGCCACATCATGCGAAGAGTTGACTCATTGGAAAAGACTTTGATGCTGGGAGGGATTGGGGGCAGGAGGAGAAGGGGATGGCAGAGGATGAGATGGCTGGATGGCATCACCGACTCGATGGACATGAGCTTGAGTGAACTCTGGGAGTTGGTGATGGGCAGGGAGGCCTGGCGTGCTGTGATTCATGGGGTCGCAAAGAGTCGGACATGACTGAGCGACTGAACTGAACTGATAGAAAGAAAGAAAGTGAAGTCGCTCAGTCATGTCTGATTCTTTGCAACCCCATGGACTATAGCCTACCAGCGTCCTTAAAAAGGATGTCATCAACTGCCCAACTCTTAACAAATTTAAAGTACTGACTTTTTAGGGCAGACATGGTACTCTTTCTTCTCTTAATGCCCCAAAGAAAGAAAACATTTAATACCAAACATCTGGCATTTCCCACTCATTACCATGGAGGAAGAAGGAAAGGGCCCAGGAGATGTGGGCTCCATCCCTGGGTCGGGAAGATCCCCTGGAGGAAGACATGGCAACCCCACTCCAATATTCTTGCCTGGAGAATCCCACTGACAGAGAAGCCTGCTGGGCTATAGTCCATGGGGTCACAAAGAGTCGGACATGACTAAGCACACACACACCTCATTTGCACTTAATTAGGCTGGGAGAACACTAAGCAAATGCCTTTTGTTGTTTTGTACAATTGTACTGAAAGTAAAGTTGACCCCTAACTCTTCCTCCCAAACTTTGTGTGTTTGCAGGAATACCCTGGTTGAGGACCACTGTTGCTACCCTGGGAAGACTAGGCATAACCATGGCCTTTGAAATTGTCTATTTGGTAAATTCAGAATTGTACCCAACAACATTACGGTAATTCCAACATCCGTACCATGGTTTCTCCTAAGTAATTCTGCAGCTGCATGTTTTAAGTTGACCTCCTGCAATTCAGGAGACACAGGAGACACGGGTTCGATCCCTGGGTCGGGAAGATCCCCTGGAGAAGGAAACAGCAACCCACTCCAGTGTTCCTGCCTGGAGAATCCCATGGACAGAGGAGCCTGGCGGGCTACAGTCCATGGGGTTGCAAAGAGTCAGACACGACTGAAGCAACCGAGCACACACGCACACACGCACACACGCATTAGACTTGAAATCAGAAAATCTGGTGAGCGTGCCTGTGGTATGAGTTAGATTTCACATCATCATCTCCACTCTGTGTGAAGGCTCCAGCCTCTGCTCTGACCACACTCCACAGGCAGTTCCCGAAGGACGAAATCAACCAATGTGCACAGCAAGTACAAACTGGCCTCCTTTCTGGGGGGGAATATTCATGAGCACACCTAACTGTCAGTCTAGGCGCCCACGAGGGCACATGAGTGCCACAGAGTGGCCTGGGTAGTAAGCCGCTAATGGATGATTGATTCCCACCAATACCGGAGACTCCGCCCCCTGGCTCCAATACCTCGCTGTGACTCTGGGTCACAGAGTGACAGATCTGAGCTGGAGCAGCTTGGAAATGAATTGCGTAGGAAATGATTTGCATAGAGTATGAGGGAGGAGACGTTTTCAATGTCAAACACTAGAGAAATGGGAAATATTGTTACCATTCCTGTTACTTAGAAATCTGAAAATATTATTCATCCTGAAGTTATTTAAATATTTTTATTTCAAACAACTTTTTTATTCTGCAGAAACTTTGGGGTTTCACTGTGTTCCGGTTTATGTGATTTTGGGGGGATTATAGCCCCGTTTCTGCTCTTCCGGCTAGCTGCCATTTGGCTGGAACTACCTCTTATCATCTTTGGTAAATATTCGCTGCATGCACTATTCTTAAATGCTTTCATTTGCATTCTTTGTATTAATAGAACCTACAATGATGACCAGGTTTGATATTCATGATATTCATTTGCTCTTCCCATAGCTCTTACAGGTTTTGAGGAACCACAGTGAAATGGGGGCCCTAAATCATTTAAATTTGTTTTACATTATAGAGTTGCAATAAAAAGTGTTCAACTTAAGAACTTTCCCAGGTCTCATACCCCCCTCCCCTCTCCTTATCAGCAAGAGAGGATGCTGGCTGGCTCCTTGCTCACCTCCTTTCCTCCACCTCCACTTGCTTGCTCCTGGTAAAGAAGGCTGGTCACTCACTGCTCAGCAGTTTTAAACTCCAATGAAAATATTGCATCCATGAGGAAATAAACCCAGGAATGCAGTAGTCCTTCAGCTGGGCTGAGACCACAGAGTCAGCGTCTCACCGGTGATTTAGTAAATGGTCATTTCAGACTATTTCATGGGATCTGATAAACAAGCTCAGCATTGATTCTGGGCCAGCATGAAAAAGCAAAGAGAAGGCATTGTTCAGCCAAGACAGAGCCGTCTAAGAGCCCAGTCCCTCAAGATGGGGGACTGGCCGCGAGGCGGGCTGGCTGAGCTGGGCGCTGGTACTGTGGGGCAGGCCCTTGCTTTGCAGAGGGAGCTGCCTTTCCAAACCACCACTCACAAGAGCGGGTGATGAAGAAGGTGCCTTTGGACTTCCCTTGGAGTAGGAAGTGGCAACCCACTCCAGTACTCTTGCCTGGAAAATTCCATGAACAGGGGAGCCTGGCAGGATCGCAGAGTCGGACACGACTGAGCGACTTTCCCTTTTGGCCTTCCTTGGTGGTCCAGTGGCTAAGACTGTTCTTCCAATTCTGGGGGTCAATCCCTGGTCAGGGAACTAGACCCCACACGCCACAACTAAGACCCCTGGCATGGCCAGTAAATAAATAAACAAATATGAAAAGAAAGAAGGGTGCATGAGAACACATCACAGGATCGCTAACCCATCCCATGGGGTCAAGAGGAGAGAGAGGCAGGGAGCAATGAGGCCTCTGTTGAGATGGGAAGGTGAGGAGAGGTTATTCACGTGAGAGGTGCAGGCTGGTGCTCCAGGCAATGGAAAGACCTACGGTAAGAGGAAGTTGGGGCCTCCCAGGTGACTCAGATGGTGAAGAACTGGCCTGCAATGCAGGAGACCCAGGTTCAATCCCTGAGTTGGGAAGATCCCCCAGAGGAGGAAATGGCGACCTTTTCCACAGAGTGCCCTGTGTGAGGCAAGGCCTGAAGAGAGACAAGGCTGGGGAGACCAGCTGGGGCCCGACCACCAGACGTGCAAAGGGTCTGCTCTGTATCCAAACAGCAGTGGGAAGCCGTGTGGAGTTTAAGCTGGGGTTGGCAGGGTCAGGTCTGCCTTTTAGAAACTTCACTCTGATGGCAGATATGCTAAGGACTTAGAGGGGACGGAGCTAGTAGGGAGACAATTAAAAGAATGTTGCTGTAATCAGGTCAGGACTGGGTCTGAGGTGATGGCACGAAGGTGTTGAGGAGTGGATTGGTCTGAAGAAATACACTGGAGGTTGAACTGGCCAAGAGGGGCTGGCTGACTGGGTGAGGGACCAGAGCGAGCAGGGAGAGGGGCCGCGACGCTGCTGACTGGGGGAGCCATAGGAGGGTTTAGCGCATTACAGAAGCCTGTCTGTGGGAGGACGTGCAGGGATTCTATCTGGGCTGCTTGTAGGATGAGGTGCCTCTAAGAAATCCAGGCTGAAATGGTGAGGAGGCAGTAGGTTTGACAAGCTGAGTCAGGAGTAAAGTGGCCTCAAGATGAAGGTTTGGAAGCCACCTGGATGAAGATAACCCCTGAAACCATGGGAGTGACTGAACCCCCCACACATAGCAAACAGAGCAGAGAGGAAAGAACGGGCCCAAGACGGAGCCCCGAGGAGCCACAAGTGTCCAGCGTCAGCAGAGTGAGAGGCGCCAGGCAGGGGACGCGAGGGAAGCAGTGGGGAGACCAGGAACTCGAGGGGCGGGGATGTCAGGGGGGTAGCAGGTGAGGCCACCAGCTGCCAGAGCTGCCGTGAGGCTGGGCAGCAGGGGCCAGAAGCAGGGCTGCTGGGCCTGGTGGTGGTGGTCCCTGGTCATCTGGCGGGAACCAGGCCAGCGAAACACTGAGGAGAAGAGCCCAGACTCGAGCAGATGGGAGTGGGATGTGACTCTGGCCCACCAAGGTCAGCTGGCAAGTTTTCAAGAATCTTGGAGCCACCCCGGTGGCTCAGATAGTAAAGAATCTGCCTGCAATGCAGGAGACCCAGGTTCAGTCCCTGAATCGGAGAGATCCCATGGAGAAGGAAATGGCAACCCACTCCAGTGTTCTTGCCTGGAGAATCCCATGGATGGAAGAGCTTGGCGGGCTACAGTCCATGGGGTCACCAAAGTGACTGAATGACTGAATGTGACTGAATGACTAACAGTTATCATTAAAAATTCAGTATACGAGATGAGACACAGAGGTAATAAATACATCTGCTCAGTTCCTGATTCATTGAGCTTTGCTGTGTCTGACCTTGAGGCTGGTGTGTCCACTGGAGTCCATGTGGAGATACTGCTGCCCATCTCCCCAGAGCCTCACCCGCAAGGCTGCATTGCCGGTATGAATGACGTACATCCACAACGGGCGTATTTACACCGTGGAAATGAGGCAAACGCTGAAAATCAGGGCTTTGTTTTCTGGAGAACCAGTTGTTAGGTATTTACCGGCACAGCACTAGAATATGAAGATATGTCCCTGATCACTCAGTTGGTAAAGAATCTGCCTGCAATGCAGGAGACCCCAGTTCGATTCCTGGGTTGGGAAGGTCCGCTGGAGAAGGGATGGGCTCCCCACTCCAGTATTCTTGGGCTTTCCTTGTGGCTCAGCTGGTAAAGAATCCGCCTGCAATGTGGGGAGACCTGGGTTCGATCCCTGGTTTGGGACGATCCCCTGGAGAAGAGAAAGGCTACCCACTCAGTATTCTGGCCTGGCTGGATAGTCCATGGGGTCGCAAAGAATTGGACACGACTGAGCAACTTTCACAGAAAGCAAGAAAGGATGGTGTTTCAAGGATTTCGGTTCTAAGACAGAAAGGAGGATGGTAGTTAGAGGATCCTGTGAGGTTGCAAGAAGGCTCTGTAGAGAGAAGAGATTTGAATACCTTTCAAGGCGTCACCAGTAGGGTAAAGCTGCTGGAGAGAGAGGATGAACCCCTACAGCGAGGAGCCCAAAAGACTCCAAGAGCTGCTCTTGGGCAGACGTGGGGACCAGCCTTGCCGGGTCACGCTATGGGAGGAGGGCAGGGACGGGGGCAGCCAAAGGATGCTGAGGGACTCCTCTGGAGTGGCCTCTGTTTCCCGCCTGAAGTAGGAGGCAGGCGCTTCTCAGAGTGTTCAGCACTTAGTAGGTCTCGGGTAAATAATTGTGAGATGAGTATATGGATGGACGTCAAGAGTGCAGGGGCAGTGGGGGTGTCAAGGGTCTGAGGACGCTGGGGAACTGTGAGATTGTGACAGAGGATCGCTGGGGAGCCAGGCAGGGTGACCTGTCTGGAGCACTGCTGCGGGGGCGGGGGGGGGGGGGAGTTAGGGTGGTGAGCACAGCGGCTTCCAGAGGGCGCAGGGGGCAATGCGGGCAGCTGTGCCATCTGGGGACCATAACGCTGTTTCCCTGTTCCACAGGTACCCTGGCATCCATCTGCGGTGCCCTTGTGATGCTCCTGCCTGAAACCAAGGGCATCGCCTTGCCAGAAACAGTGGATGACGTAGAAAAGCTCAGCAGGTACGGTACGAAATTCAGCACACCCTAACTGAAAGCAGCATTTCAAGCCCACTGGGAGAGGACGGGGCTGAGAACACTGAATGTGGGGGAGGGGATACAATATTAAATCCCTGTCTTGCATCTTAAGCAAAAAATTCAAAGCAGATTTAAAAGGTTAACATGAAACAAATCTGGAAATGAACATGTTTCATTTTTTAAATGTGGTTATGAAGAGAGAAGTATTTCCAAATAAGGTGTGAAAACTCGGAATCTAAAGGAAAAGGACTGATGACTGGACGAAACAGAAATAATTCAAATGTGCATCTGTGGGCGGTGGTGACAATGATAATATATCCATAAAATGGACTGCTACACAGATACTTAAATAGCAGAAATACAGATATATCAAAGACATGGAGGATATATATTTCAAGATTATAGACATTTCAAGGCGGATTACAAAGTGAAAAGTCGCTGAACAATGTGTTATAGTATTTATTAAAAAATAAAACCAAGAGTTATCCCTCTCTATAGCTAGCTAGATGGGAAAATAAATGATAGTCAGGTGACGATAGATAGATGATAGCAGAAAGAAAATAGGAGAAGGAGAAAGAGATTGAGTTTAGGGGGGAGGGTGTCTAAATAGTGTGCAGAGAAAGTTAATATCCAACCAATGTTTAAACATAAAATGTATTTTATATTAAAAAAAATCACATTACATACATTCTAATTTTCTCTGAAATTTTTCATAATAAAAATAAGAGAGATTATGAAAAATGGAAATGTATAGGGAAAGACCTAAAATGATCCAATATACCCTCTGGGGTAGAAATGTGTTGGGAAAAGGGGTGCAGAAGAGAGAACACTTAATTTATACCCCATAGACTTCTGCATCATTCAATTTTTAAAATTATGACAAATGGTCTTGTATCATTTGTGAATTTTATTTTATTTGAAAAAAATTTTCTTTTTGGCATGTGGGATCTTAGTTCCTTGACCAGGGATTGAACCCACGCCCCTAGCATTGGAATCTCGGAGTCCTAATCACTGGGCCACCAGGGAAGTCCTTATTTGTGAACTTAAACAAATAATTTAACAGCTAATTTGAAAAATAAAAGATCAGTCTTCTTCTAAACAATAACCTGGAAATTAAGGATATAGATCTCTAAATTTTATCAGATATATTTATGAGAAGATGAAGATGTTCGTAACCTCATGGCAGTTTTCTTCGTCACTTGGCAGATTGGGTAGAGATTAGAAACTGACAACTTTTAGGATCCTGTGTAAGTGATCAATGGTTTTACATATGTCATTTCATACTCAAAGTGGTGGTGTGCAATAGAAGTTCTTGTCCTCACTTTTTTATGCTCAGAAAGACTTGACAAGGTCTATGTGCTAGAACTGGGGTTGGCATTGCCTAGTGAACAGGCGTGACTGTTGTTTGCTGCTTATTTCTGCTGTGCGGGGTCTTCGCTGCTGCGTGGGCCCTTCTCTAATTGTGGCGCGTGGGGGCTGCTGTCTAGCTGCGGTGTGCTGGCTTCCCCTTGCAGGGGCTTCTCTTGTTGCAGAGCACAGTCTGTAGGACTCGGGCATCAGTAGTGGCGGTGAGTGGATGGGCTCGGATGCTCTGAGGCAGATGGGATCTTTCCAGACCAGGGCTCAAACCCATGTCTTTTGCCCTGGCAAGTGGATCCTTTACCACTGAGCCACCAGGGAAGCCCTGGGGAAGTTTCATTATCTTAGGCTCTATCCTCCTTGATTATGAGTAGCTTCATAACAAGAATCTCCCAGTAGGCTTGGAGATTTCTCTCTTCATATCCTCTTTAACGAGGTACCATCGCCCTCTCAGGAGAAGACAATGGCAACCCACTCCAGTACTCTTGCCTGGAGAATCCCATGGACAGAGGAGCCTGGTGGGCTGCAGTCCACGGGGTCTCAAAGAGTTGGACACAACTGAGCGACTTCACTTTCATGCATTGGAGAAGGAAATGGCAACCCACTCCAGTGTTCTTGCCTGGATAATCCCAGGGACAGGGGAGCCTGGTGGGCTGCCGTCTATGGGGCCTCAAAGAGTCAGACACGACTGAGCGACTTCACTTTCATGCATTGGAGAAGGAAATGGCAACCCACTCCAATGTTCTTGCCTGGAGAATCCCAGGGACGAGGGAGCCTGGTAGGCTGCCATCTATGGGGTCGCACAGAGTCGGACACAACTGATGTGACTTAGCAGCAGCAGCAGCATCGCCCTCTCTGGAGATAGGCAACCATTGCTAAGTGTCTTACAACCAGACTTTAAAACACATACATTGATTTCATTGTCCTATTTCCTGATGCTATTCTGAAGAATCACATTGATGAATCATCTCAGAACTTTCCTAAGAAAACCTTAGCAGTGTACTGAAATCAACACACCAGCTGACTTCTAAGAGGACCAGCCAATCAGAGGACAGGTAGACATTTGTCCCATGAAGTAACTCAATCAGATGCTTATGCTTGTTTGTAAGTAAACTGATAGCTAATGGCTTAGCCTCAACCAAAGCTCTACCTAGGTTTTACCCTAAAATAATGCTACTTGGGGCTTCCGTGATGACTCAGATGGTAAAGAATCTGCCTGCAATGCGGGAGACCCAGATTCGATCCTTAGGTCAGGAAGATCCCCTGGAGAAGAGAATGGCTACCCACTCCAGTATTCTTGCCTGGAGAATTCTATGGACAAGAGGAGGCTGGTGGGCTACAATCCATGGGTCACAAAGAGTCGGACGTGACTGAGCAAGTAACAGTACTACTAATACAACTTGAAGGTTGAGGTGATGTGGGAGATTTTCTTTAAGATCCTGCCAGTTTATAAACCAAAATTAAGAAATGTATAAATGGTATTATTAATAAAACTGGCCTTTTGAGAATTACACCATGGGAAGGTCTTGCTTTATCCAGAAAGGATAAACGTTCTGCTGGCTGTGGCATCACAGACAGTTATCTGGTCTGTGTCAAGGTACTGGGGCCAGATCAGTGTGGCGGTTATCCAATCCTCTCCCTCCAATTGCAGTCATGCTAGAAGCTGGAAGGAGAGGAGAATATTGAAGGCTAGGTGAAGCGGGTGAAATGGTGAGAAAGGGAACAGGATCATCTTCGAATAAGACATCCAGACTTTAAAGGTAACTTCTCAGGCCCTAAAGGGTCTCTTCAGGGCTGGGCCACCCAGGAGGGCGTCCCAGCCAGGATCACAGGGTTGAATGTAAGGAAGAGTTCAGCGCTGACTGTTGGACGCATAAGCCTGTGACGTGCCATTGGAGTTTTAAGACGTCCGCGTCTCAGTGCTGCGGAGTCCTTTTCTACACACCCGCCATCCTCGTGGTGGAGGCCCTCTGTGCCAACACTCCAACCAGAGGGACTGCATTCTTCCTTTTGACTTGACTCCACTTACTGCCACTCATTTCCACAGTGAGAGTGGCATACCCGTTCTTGATCCTCAAACCAGTCAGAGGTCAGATTTTCAAACGCATCAGGAATAGCGTGGAGGGAGAGGGGGGTCATTTGAGGTGGCACTAGTGATCAAGAACCCTCCTGCCAGTGCAGGAGACATAAAGAGACTCAAGTTTGATCCCTGGGTTGGAAAGATCCCCTGGAGTAGGAAACGACAACCCACTCCAGTATTCTTGCCTGGGAAATCCATGGACAGAAGAGTCTGGTGGGCTACAGTCAATGGGGCTGCAAAGAGTCAGACATGACTGAACGCATGCGTGCGCACACACACACGCACACACACATACACACACACTTCTGTCCATTCAATCATGTTAAAAATAGAATTAAACAATTTGAAGAGGTGGAGCTTTGGAGATGAGAAGGCCATCTGGATGGTGTGCAGGGAAAATTAATATTCAACCGATATATAAACAGGAAGAATTAGCCCAACAAAAATTCAACTTACATGAATTTCTAATTTTTTACTGCGTTTGTGTTTCATGATAAAAATTGGGTAAGTTGATTACGCCTAGTCCCTACCCTTGGAAAAATACCTAATCCAAGTCTGATCTACAGTTCTATAAGTTAAGCACACTGATTGCATTAGGTAGTTACTTGTGGGGGGAAAAAGAAAACTACTTAGCCCCAGTTACTGAAACTTGTTATCATTTTCCCCTCTAAAACAGCACTTCATCATTTTTTAATTTCTCCTTTCTTTTGTTCACTTCAGCAGCTCATTTCCAAACCATCTGTTACAGGGTAGAAAGTCATAAAGAATTTATATATGCTAATTAACTCCTGCCTAGGGTCTGAGAGCAGGTAAAAAATGAGGTTGGAAATAGTTCATTGTTCCTTTCAAGGCAGGTTTTTATGAGCAGTTATGCTTGAGTGTATTCGATCAAAACCAACTATGATATTGAATAGTAATAAAGACTTCCTCATCACTAGTTGTATAATCTTTCATTGAGTTCTCTTTTCTCCTTTGTTTTGTTAGTCCACATTCCTGTAGGTGTGGCAGGAAAAAGAAACCCCAGGTTTCAAGCTCTCACCTTTGAGGCTCCTGCCAAAGATGCAAGGAAGAAGCTATTCAGGCTGGTCCCCGCCGAGGAACTGATGTGCCTTGCAGAGACGTGTGCATCCATCTCAGTGCTGCAGCTTCAAGTGTTTTTAATACTTTATAAAGACAGTCAAACTATCCAGAGTATTTTTATATAATGTTGGATGAATCAGGACATATTGTGCTATCAAAGTTTCTGGGAACATGTAACATGTGGCTGGGAGAGCCAAGAGCCCATTGCGTGCACAGCTTCTCCTGAGGTCCTTTTCTCACGTTGGGGCAAAGTCTCTGACCCACTGAGTCACAGCGAGACAAGAAAAGCCCCACTTCGTTCTCATGACGGCTCCATCAAGAAGGCAGGGTGTGCAAACCAAGGATCTGGGCAAAGTGTACAGAAATGGGCTCATCAAATCTGATGCAGAAACTGAGGCTCTGAACTAAATGTTCTGAAGATTCCAGGGTGGAAGAAGATTTGGGAAGCCTGTTAAACAAGCTGAATCAAGGACCTCGGGTCATATGACTCTGAGCCTTTCTCTCTTAGCACCTGGAGCTCCATAAGCTCCTGGAGCATCTGGGTTTGCAGCCACGTTCAGGTCTCGTTCCAGAAGAACAAATCTGTGCAAGCTGAGGATTCAGCTGTATGGTTTATAAAATCAGATTTGGTCCTGAGAGATGAGTCAGGATAATCTTGGTTCTCCTTTAGTAGACACTGAGAGCCACCTATTCAGTTTTTTACTGATGAAGCCCATGGACTGTGATTTCATGGGTCTTACAATTTTAATCATAAAGGGATACTTGTCTTATATATAAGTTTGGTTCTATGATGGTGCCCACGGTCAAGAGTGAAAACTATGGGCAGATTTCATTCATCTTGACAATTTTAACCTGTCTTGGGGAGAAGCTTACATTTCAGTGTAAAAGAAAGGTCAGTTCTAGCCATGTTTAGAAGAATTAGCAGAAGTCTTACAGATGATTTTAGAAGTACTAAAAAGCAACTTGATCTTTCTTTCTTGTTTCTGAGACATTCAATATGTGGAGTTTAAACACAAAAAATGCTGTCTTTATGATGTTCTGCTTTATGTGTTATATTTGTTATATTTTCAGATTCAGAATGTATCTCATGCAAAAATTGTTTCATGAGTTATTTTGGGTGGGCCGGTAAAAGTGGAGCCAAAGCGTAATTTTGCCAGTGAGGAAGAAAGTTTTCTATATGAACATGTGACCACATGTGCGGTGTATGTGCTGATTGTAAAATAAGCTTTTAAGCCTTAAAAGCGCATCAGCATTGAACGTGAGTGTTCTGTTTCTCAGTGAAATAAACACCATTCTCTAAGGACATGATGCTACCTACATTCACCCTCTGTTCATACACACTGGTGTTTTTGCTTCCTTTCCATCTCTTTGCTACGAGATGACTGTTGTTCCTTGTATTATCACCTTGGAATTGTATTTTGAGTTGACATTTGAATTCCGATAACAATAAAAAGTATGCATAAATTGTCAAGAACAATCAGTTTTCATCTGTTCTCTTCTTTCTGAACATGCGTCGCTGTAAAACACGCTTCCCGTGTGACAGAGTATACCATGTATCCAGGCAGCCAATCACTGATGGAAATTAGGCCGTCCACCTTCAATACGTGTTTGCTGCTCCTTTCCAGGCTCTTGGCACCATTCCTAGACCCATGTGTGGCCCAAAATAACATTCAGACTCTTCGCTGGTCTGGAGTTATGACATTTCCATTGCCTGGTTTCCAACTCTATGCCCAGGGTCTTCTGTGCCAGGCTTGAGCCAAGCTGTCAGTAACAGATTTTACTCCCAAGGTAGAATTTGTTCTCATGATTCCCCACGTTGCAGCTTTGAACACATTCATCCCAGTGCCAAAAATAAAGACATTAAAGATATATGTCAAGGCATCCTTCATTGTCAGGGTGAATATACAGGTGACTTACTAGGATTTCTCTATTGATCTTACAGGCTTCTTGGTACTCTGTTCCTTATGAGGAAGAACAGAACCTTTCAGGTCTGTAAGAGCTATATTACTTACAATTGGTAGGATGGACGGAGAATATGAAAAGAAAGAAGATCGGAGTTAAATCAAACGAAGTACCAAGTTTATTTTCAACAAATGTCATAGCTGTATTGCCTTGTTATTATAGAATCCAGCAGTCCACAGTCATGGACTGTGTTCCAATAACATGGAACATGTTATTCACAACATCACACACAAAAAAATGTTGAGGTTTGGCAGAAGATGGCAGCTAAGGACAGTGTCTTTCTTGGTTGGATTACTGTCAATTATTTCTGAGTATGCTAAATTCCCTACCCACGTTCCAGCTTCTAGAACCGTTGGTGCGTCACTGTCTCCCATCTAATTAATACCTTCTCATAGTTTCTTCAATCCAAGGAACATAGGTAGAAACACGAACATACACACCAGGCTTATTGGGGCGTGCACAGCCAAGACCCCAAGAAGTGACTCCTTGCAGAATGTATTTGTCCTTCTCAAAGCAGACCAGAGGCCCGCCGCTGTCACCCTGTACAGAGCGAAGGGAAGCGGTAAGAGGACTAAGCATCCCTCCTTTCATTATGGGATATCATCCTTCCATTACCTAAAGGTACGTTTCCCCAGTATTTGAACATTCCTTTCCTTACTAACCAGAGGCTTCCTTGGTGGCTCAGAGGATAAAGCGTCTGCCTGCAATGCGGGAGACCTGGGTTCGGTCCCTGGGTCGGGAAGATTCCCTGGAGAAGGAAATGGCAACCCACTCCAGTACCCTTGCCTGAAGAATCCCACGGATGGAGGAGCCTGGTAGGCTACAGTCCACGAGGTCACAAAGAGTCAGACACGACTGAGTGACTTCACTTCACTTTCCTTACTAACAGGCTTCCCCTGTGGCTCAGCTGGTAAAGAATCTGCCTGCAATGCGGCAGACCTGGGTTCAATCCCTGGGTTGGGAAGATCCCTTGGAGAAGGGCAAGGCTACCCACTCCAGTATTCTGGCCGGGAGACTTCATGGACTATGTAGTCCACAGGGTAGCAGAGTCGGACACGACTGAGTGGCTTTCACCTTCCTTACTAACATATTATTCGAACATCTGCTATGCTTCACTACTTAGCAAAGTCTATTCAACAAAACCACACCATTTAGTGCTTCTGGGGGCGGGAAATCCTTTCTGAGAACTGTACTCATCCCTTCAAATTTTTGGGGGGGGTTCTTTTAGGGAGGGTAACCCCAAGAACAATTGTAAAGAGGGTGCAGGGGGCCTTTGTCTTATACCGATCTCCCTTCCCTCCTGCAAAGGTCCTACCCGCCAGCATCCTCCCAGAAGGGTGGGGGGCCATGACCACGATGTGGCTACGCCCTTACAACCAGCCTGGAACTCGAGGGCCGAGAAATCACCCTTGATGATCTGAGTCAATCATCAGAGACATGCGTTAAAGGTTTCTGGGCAAGGTTTAGACGGTGGCCTCCGACTGACAAATCCTGCTCGAATTTGCTGCTTTGGGGCTGAAACATCCAAGGGGCTGAGGGAGGCCGCCGCAAGACGCGCGCTGATCTCTCTCGCCTTTTCTTACCTGGCAGCTGTCGGTTCCTCCAGCCAGATCGCCGGCGCACAGCTCCGTGGACTTGACCCTCCCGTTGAGATACTCGTAGCGATTACACACCTTGTTCTCGATCACCGGCAGCCGCGCTTCCTTCAGGCGGCCCACACCGAAAGTGCCTGCGTTGAGAAAGAGGAAAGCAAGCGTTACTGGATCCGAACCCTGTCCACACGGGAACTTCCCGAACAGCAGAGCAAGAAGGACAGGTCTCTGGTTTATACATGAGGTTGCATAAGACAAGGAGTCAGTTCCCAAAACTCCTGGAATTCTTTTTCTTTTTTTTGACCCTTGAACGTATAAATATTACATAAGGTTTCATGTTCCGACGACCTAGTTAATCTGGGCTTCTTTGTGGGATTTTTGAGGTTCATTTATGTGGGTATCTTCTGCTTCTTTTTCCAAACTACAGAGAAATTTATTTTTAATATATGCCAGACTGAGAAATACTGGTGCCACCGTATGCATTTATATATTCTCCTCCAGGATTTGCATGTTTCTTGTACCTTACATCATATTGCACATTTTTTTCACACAACATTACATAGCAAGGACTTGAATCATCTTTAGAGTGAGTATTTTATAATTCATCTTGATAATTAATATTTGAGTGGGGAGTGACTACCTAATGGACTTGGGATTTCCTTTGGGGCTGAAACAAGATTTCTGTCCCTTGGACTCCAAGGAGATCCAACCGGTCCATCCTAAAGGAAATCAGTCCCGAATATTCATTGGAAGGACAGATGCTGAAGCTTAAGCGCCAATCCTTTGGCCACCTGCTGCGAAGAACTGACTCATTTGAAAAGACCCTGATGCTGGGAAAGATTGATGGCAGGAGGAGAATGGGACAGCAGAGGATGAGATGGTTGGATGGTATCACTGACTCGATGGACATGAGTTTGAGTAAACTCTGGGAGTTGGTGATGGACAGGGAGGCCTGGCGTGCTGCGATTCATGGGGTCGCAAAGAGTCAGACATGACTGAGCAACTGATTGAACTGAACTGAACTGAAGATTTCTGTAAATAGCAGTGATGGTTGTTCAACAGTGTGAATATATTAAATGCCTCTGAATTGTACTCGTCAAAATAGTTTAAAAAGTAAAATTTACTTTCCTTTTCCAATTAGGGAGGCTTCCATGCACTTGTCTTCCCCACTGTATTTCCTTTTTGTGCGTAAGAAAAACTACTGTTTTACTTTGGCAGGTTGAAGTAGAACCCTTGCACAATCACAAGAAGAAATGATGTTTCTCCAGATGGACACACCCAGGTATGTCTCAGTGTTTTCACAAAGAAACCAGTTTTCCGACTTTGCAAGCCCAGCTTTCATGAGTTTTACAAAGTCTTTGCTTTGCCAGCATGAAACAGCCAAGAATAAGGTACTATCTCTCCAAAGACTTTGAACAAACTCGGAAAATTGTCTTGCGTTCAGAAAACTCACACTGGAGTTGACAGGAGCTCCTAAGAGGACCACTGTTTGACAAAGAGGGGCGAGTCCCAGTGCTGGTTACAGCAGGGGAGGAAGGTCCTGACCACAGGATGTATTGTTTGAATTGAGTAGATCTGTGGATGGTGAAGCCTTCTCAAAAAATGTTTGCTGAAAATTAGTTTAAAAGTGTCCTGCTCTGACATCTGCTTTCTGATGCGAGGGACAAATTCTCTAATTGACCAGAAATGTGCAGAGGTGCTGCCATCCTGTGGCCACAATAGAGATGGCATGGCTGAGAGCCTGAGGCTATGAGACTAAGGGTGACCTAGAGGGCTCAGCTGCACATGCGTTAGATGTCTCCTGATGGCGGTGACCGTGAGGATGATGGGGAGGGTTGGGGGTTGACCGTGATGCTGATGGTGAAGGTGGTGTCCATGGCGACAGCAGCGATAACAACAGTGATAATGTGAGATGGTGATGGTGGTTGTGGTTGGGCAAGAAGCACAGGAGCTGCTAAAATCCCATCTGCAAAGCACTGAGCTCTTCATATATGCTACCTTTATCCGCACAATGACCTTATACAAATGAGAAAACGGAGGCTAACATGTAGAACATCGTTTGAAAACACGGATTTTACAGATGAGGTTTAGATGCCAAATGGTACCAAGAAGTAAGGTGACTGGTCCCTTCTCCCTAGCCAGTGGCAGAGGCAGAATTATGTTCCAGGGCTCCTGACTTCCGCTCTGATGTCCTCCACCAGCACTTCCAAAAAATGAGGCAGAGACCTAAGACATCCTCTTAATGTTCCTAGGGCCAATTCTGAAGGATATAACAATAATTTGTTTTATAGTATAATGCAGGACAAACTGCAAAGGGAAGCCGGGATCCCCAAATTATAGTTCGAGTGCTGATCCAGGATTTTGCAGGAACATCCCCTCTTGGCCCTCACCCCGTCCACCAAGGCCAAAAGCCTTTCTAGAACCGGGACCTTTCTTTCTGCCCCCAGCTGTCAGTCTGCCTGCCCCCAACAGCCTCTCCACACAGACAGAGACTGTGTGGGTATTTGGGGAGACGGGTTGAACTATCATTTTGTTGTTGACTCACTATGTTTAAGAACTCCATGTGGTTAAGCTCACGTAAATAATCTAACACCCTTAATCTGCAGCTGTGTCAAAACCCTACTTAGCTGAGGAGAAGGTATTAGCATTGGATTTATGGGCTGAGAGTCTCAAGGAAACACTAACCCTCCCCTCGTCCGTGTCCACAGTTGACCAATTATGGAGACCAGGCAGGTGCCCAGACAGTCAGGAAGGGAGTGGACCTCATTCACCGGTAAAAATTGGCACACATGCCCATTTTCTCACGTAGGCTGCAGGTCAGAAGCAGTTCAACATGTGAGTCATGAAATTTATCTTACCTTGGGTTTCTCCCCAGCCAGTGATGTAACATACTGTCTTGTCTGCGACCACGTAATTCGGGGATGGCAGACAAGCTGGGATTACCTCATCCGTGATGACAGCAGGGCTGAAAGGGAAACATCAAAAGTTGCATTTGACTGCTGGGCTGGGAGGCTTCTGCCATTCACTGGATGAAAATGTAAAAGTGTTGGTTGTTCAGTCATGTCTGACTCTTCACAACCCCATGGACTGTAGCCCGCCAGGCTCCTCTGTCCATGGGATGCTCCAGGCAAGAATACTGGAGTGGGTTGCCATTTCCTTCTCCAGGGGATCTTCCAGACCCAGAGATCGAATCCAGGTCTCCTGCATTGCAGGCAGATTCTTTACCATCTGAGCCACCTGGGAAGTCACTGGTTGGTTACCTACAATAGGATGCCACCTGCCTCAGCCCCAGAGCCCTCCAAGCTGGTATTTCCTTGCTTCACTGACCAGCTGAAAACAACTGTTCACCCTCACATTTGCCTATAGTATCTTATGAGTTAAACAAATGGAACGTTTTATTTAAAAGGCACCAGTTGTGGACAAGAAACCAGAGGTGGGAGCAGAGATGACAAGGACTTTTCTTGTCTATTCTGGCACTATGGGAACTTTATATCATGCACACTTTTACAACAAGTTAATAGGGCTTCAATCAGTAGGTGCACTGCCGGGGGCCAGCGTGAGGAACTTCGCCCATGGCAAAGGTCATGAGGAAGGAGGCTTGGCATATGCTAAGGCATGATCAAGCCTCAGGAAACCCCCTGTTCCTGAGCATCTACCCCAAAACCAGAGTCTGTTTTATGCTCTCACCTACACCTCTGACTTTACGGGGGCTCTCCCCCATAACCGTTTCTCTCGGAGAAGGAGTAAACGTGCAGCTCCAAGGCAATAAAAATTCCTGGGCGTGACAAGAGTGTTTCAGCTTACGGACTCCTCTGAAGGTTATCTAGCCCACCTGTATAGGTTCGTCCGGCCATATGTGATTGTTTACAGCCTCCCAACCTGAGAGGCACGAGATGTTTTAGACTTACTAAAGGCAAATTCTTTCGGGGTGTTAGAAATTATTAGTATAATGGGTTGGTTAGGAATTATAACGGTGAAGGGTTTTTCATTTGTTGTGCCAATAATTGCTGCCAATTCCCTGCCCTGGGTGCGACAAGGGTGTCTTAGGTCAAACCTCTCTGCTGACAGACTAGCTTGTGTGACAGGATTATCCATACTCCTGCCACTAAGCACATGACTGTTTACTACCTCTCAACCATAAACAGCACAGAGAGTTTTGGAGTATTTTGAAAGTCTTAATTAGCATAGAGCTTTTCTCATTGTTGAGTCAATGACTGCCGCCAGGCCTCCATATCCTTAGGCACCTGGGAATATATTAATCAATGTATTTGGAATATAGAAAGGGAAATATAGTAGTTTGATGTTAGCAATACTAGACTTTTTGAGTTAATGAATTTTCTCTTTTGTAATAGATCACTGTACTTTGTTATAAATCACTGTGTCCTTGCTATGTAAAAATGTAACTTTATCACTATCTTAAGACTAAATAGATCTTAAGGGGAGCATTGGTGAAAGGCTTTTCATTTGTTGGGCTGATGTTTGCTGTTAAATCTCCATGTTCCCTGCCCTTATAATGAATATAACTAGCATATAGGAGAAATAAGTATTAACCTTTAAGCATATAGGAGAAATAAGCATTAACCTTTAAGATTAATCATGTTAGCCTTGGGTTAAATAAATTCCTTTCTTGATTGTAACTCACTACATCCTCACCCTATAGGAATGTAACTTTATTTGGAGGGTGATGCCTGGTTTAAGAAAAAACACCCTTGGAAAAAATAAGTTTTTGGTTATCAGAAAGAAAGGATCATAAAATGTCAGCAGGTCTCATGGCCAGAAGATGATGTAATATCCCCAAGACCTTTTTTTTATACATTTATGTGAAGCACCTGATTTTGATAAAGGTCAGGACTACAGACCCCCGCGTGACTCTGTATTCATCCCTATGTGTAACAAAAGGTATATAAGCAAACCCAAAAATAAAGAAATCAGATCAGTTTCCGGAAAGACTGATTCCCCCATGTCATTTCTTTCTTGCTCCCCGTTTTTCTGGCTGAATTCCCATCTGGAGCATGGGTGCTATTCCACATAAACCAAGTTATTGAGCCTCTTTTTCTCCACTAATTTTCCTACTACACTATCCGTTTCTAATCTGTATATATCTGTAATTAAATGCGTATTTTTCCAAGGACGCCAACGCCATCCCCACCTTCGAATCACCCTGTATCCACCGGGGCTGGACCCCGGCAGTGCACCATCCAGCTGAAATACAGGGCTTTAAAAATAGCAAGTGCCTTGTGTCACCAGGAGCAAGCTGTCCCATTTTTGGGGTCCTCAGTTTCCTCACCCATAAATGTCACAACACCATGGCTATAAGAATCCGATACAATGCAAGACACCAAATGAAAGAGGATTGGAAGTAATCACCTTGCATAAACAAAGTAGTATTTTTTTTTAATAAACTTTTGCATGCCTTAGAATTCCAAAGACTCAAGCATCAGAACTTTAATTCTGTAGACTTGATTCTATCTTAGCAGGGCCTCCCAGGCGGCTCAGTGGTAAAGAATTGGCTGCCACTGCAGGAGACGCAGGTTCAACCCCTGGGTGGGGAAGACCCCCTGGAAGGGGAAATGGCTACCCACTCCAGCGTTCTTGCCTGGGAAAACCCATGGACAGAGGAGCCTGGCGGGCTACAGTCCATGGGGTTTCAAAGAGTCGGACACGACTGAGCGGCTGAACCACCACCATCCTCTTGGGGTCACCAGAAGAGCCCCCGCCTCTCACAAGGAGCGGTCCACACTCACGTGTAGACTGCTCTCATGGAATGCTGAAGACTGAGCCTCCTGGGGTGTGGGGGCGGCCTGAGGGTGGGTCCCCAGAAGCACAGGCATAGTCTATCAGAGAACACGTCCAGAACTCCACGTTTACTAGATCACGTGTTTGAGGAGCAGAGCCTCCTGACGGCCCAGGGGACAGTGAAGAAAGAAGAAGCTGGCTAAGCTGAGAAGGCCCTGTCTTCCCTTTCTAGGAGGGGGTCACTCCTCAGTGGACTGACCCAGGAAAGGCATGACGTGTTTCTGCCCGGACCCAGAGAGCCCCCTCAGACCCTTGACCGCTGGCCGCACACTGGCCTGGCCGTCCTCCTCACGGTCACTACTGCCCCCTGTCCCTGGGACCCATCAGCCCACCATTTTGGCTGTCCATCTTGTGACTGTTCTCGAAATAGCTGGCTCTTTATTTAGCTCACTCTCTTGAGACCTGTTTCCAAATACCGCTAACTTTTAAGTGAGAGAAAAAAAAAGGGGGGGGGGATCATTTTGTCAGACTTAATAAAAACACCCATTCAACAGGAAACGTAAAACCAGAGACAGGAGGACGAATGTGCTCTTGTGAATTGTGAGTGTGTATGTGCACTGCCTTTCTTGTTAAAAGTACTTTGACACACATAATCACATTTGATGCCCCCGAGCATACTATTATGTTGCAAAGAGAATGTCAACCTGGAATAACTGAATGATTATCTGATTATGAATGTATACTAGCTGACTGGGGAACTTATTGAAAGTGAAGGTGTTCAGTCGTGTCCGACTCTTTGCGACCCTGTGGACTGTAGCCCACCAGGCTCCTCCGTCCATGGGATTTTCCAGGCAAGGGTACTGGAGTAGGGTGCCATTTCCTTCTCCAGGGGATCTTCGCAACCCAGGGACTGAACCCAGGTCTCCCGCATTGCAGGCAGAGGCTTTACCGTCTGAGCCAGCAGGGAAGCCCCAGGGGAACTTCTTAAGTGAGAGAATTGTAGGGATAACCTGTGCCTCACGTTTCAACACACTCTCTTTCCACGTGAGGAAACTGAGTCCTGAGGCCTCCATCATGACCCCATGGGAAGAACACCCCTCAGCTGTCACCTGCATTCTCCCCTCCGCCCACCTCCATCCTCACCCAGCCCCTGTAGCAGGCGAGCAGGGCTGAGCCCAGGTTTCCTCACTTGAAGGTCAATGCTCTTCCCAAAGCCTGATGCCTTTGGGGTCCTAGCTGGTGCCAGCCCCACATAACTGTCACGGCTCATAAATCCAGCCACGAGCAAAAGTTCTCAGGGCTTACAAGGTGAACGTCGTGGGCAAACCGGTACCTGCTCAGCTTGAGTAAGGCAATGTCCGCCCGAGAGGGCTCCAGGAACAGCCTGGACACTGGTATTTCCTGGACACTCGCTTCCCGGGCCATCTCGTAGTGTGCACCCAAGATGACTGTGTAGAATGACGGCCCTAAAATGCTAGAGAAGACATCCATATTAGCAGCAAAATAGGGGCCAGCCCTGCGCCGGATGCCCTTTGGAGCCATAAACACCGCGTCTCCTCCCCGCTCAGCCACCTAACAATCGGAGGCCTCTGAATGGCAAGAAACAACTTTATGGTCTTCCTGAACCTGGCGGTTAAGGAAGGTTGTCAGACCACAGAGGAAGAATGAAACCAACACTGAGGTTGGCACGGGGCAGACCCCGGGTCGGGGAGCCTGGGGAGACCAACACACCTTGTGGCGGAAGGCTCTGTCTTGCTGTCAGTCCTCCTCGACCTGCCAGACTGGGTCAGCCTTCTTCGTTTCTCTCCAGAAACACCCCCTCCTCTCCCACCCAGCGGCCCTGGCAATTCTGCCTTCACATCCACCCCCTGCCTCCCACCCCCGTCCCCAGCGTCACAGCCATGGAAGGAAGGAGGAAAGGGAAGGGGACAAGGGAGGAGAGAGGGGCGGGAGAAGATGAAGAAAAGGAGGCAGGGAGTCTTGAAGACAAGGAAGTCTTCGCGTCTGGGGTCCCCTAACACATACCTGTCCAGGCAGTGGGCAGCAGTCAGCACCCACTCTGGGGATATTAGAGTTCCTCCGCAGAAGTGCTCCCTCGATCTGGAAGGAAAAAGTGCCAGGATTTTAGTTAAATCTGACGATTTAATTCTACAGAAGCCCAAAAGTGGTGCTCACTCTGCTTGGAGGTCATTAATGTTCCCAAAGGATGAGGTGGCGGCAAGGACGGCAGCAGTTTTGAGCTTCCTGCAGTGAGTGGGTCCTCCGGAGGTCACCCCACCACCCAGGGTGCCGGGTGGGGTGGGGCTGGGGCTCAGGCCAGGCCTGTCCACAGGGGAGCAAAGCGGCGTGGCACCACCAGGAGGCCCTTTGGCCCTGGACTACAGCCCACTGAGGCCTCTTCTGTGTCTTTTGGAGATCTGTGTAAGGCCTGACCAGTCATTCTTCAGGGTGCCAAATGGGATCCTGAGTGGCCCATGATTCCAGGGCATCTGCTCATGCTATTTGAGAAAGTTCACTTTGGGGTGGGGGAAACTCTTCTAAATCATTCACGTTGTAGAACTGCTGGGGTGCGACATTGCTCATAAAATTTACATGAGCCGCTCTGAAGACCTTCATAATGGAAAAGACACAGATGCGAGTGAATGCGAGCCAGCAAGGCAACTATCAATCAGGAAACAAACCCCAGCGCAGCTTGGGAAAGAGGGACTGGGAAATAAGGGAAAGCAGCATCGCAGGATCAGGTATCGCAAGCAGTTACCATGTGACAAGGCAAAGAAAACAACAGCCAACGCAGCCACAGGGGGAAACGGACCGGAACAGCATCTCACCAGCGAACGGAAGAAAGACCATAGAGCGCCGCGTTTGGATGCATGCGCACTGGTGCAGCCTTGCGACGAGGAAGCGTCAACAGGCGGATCAGCCCGTTTTCCGTGTGTGCTTTGAATGGGACACCCAGGAAAAGGGACTGACCAAAGGCGACCACCAGTCAAAGATCACCAGAACCGTCTGGGTCCTGGAGGATGGGGATGATCACGCCTCAGTTATGGCTGCCCTCCACTGAAGAAGGGGTGTTTTTGATACGGGTGAGCATCTTTTGATTAAAATCAGTAGTTCACAAAACTGTTGAAGGAAGGAAGGGAAAAAGACTCTGCATCTGTGATTTAATATTATAGATAATTTTATCTTTACCCTCCCCCACGAGGTGTCTCATTTCTAAAAATATCCCTTTCTCTTCATTTTACAAAGCCACAGTGGGTATCTATATAAACCCTCAGAGCATCTTTCATACGTTTCCAGCAGTATTGGAACTTAGTGTAAATTGCTACATTTAACAATTCTGATGACAGCTACCCAGATCAAAAAAAAAAAAAAGATTCTAATTTCAAATCATTTTCAGATTAAATAACATAGAAAAGAACATTTGAAAAAAGAAGCAGACTCACAGATACAGAGAAGGAACTTTTGGTTACCAGTGGGGAGAAGGGATGAGAGAGAGGGGAGGGGCCGTACAGGGGTAGAGCATTAAGAGGTAGAAATTATTAGTTATAAAATAAGCCACAAGGATATACTGTACAACATAGGGGCCATAGCCAATATTTTATTACATTCTATTTTATAACGATAAATGGAGTATAACCGGATACTGGCGGTATGTGGATCTAGTTGAATGCAGAATGGTTTTCTGTTTGTTTAATTTTCACTGGAGTATAGTTCCTTTGCATTGTTTTGCTAGTTTCTGCTATGCAGCAAAGTGACTCGGTTACACATACACGTATGTATATACATATACAGATCTATCAATACATATACAGATAGCCCCTCCAGTTTGGATTGCCTTGCCATTTAGGTTACCACAGAGCACGGAGTAGAGAGTTCCCTGAGCTGTACAATAGTTCTCATTAGTTATCTGCTTTATACACAGTAGTGTATACATATACATGTACATGTGTATATATGTCAACCCCAAGGTTTTGCAGAGCTTACCCAGAAGGATGGAATAAATCATTTCTGGAAATGGTGTTACCTTCTTCGAAGGCTGACTTGCCAGGGCCAGGAGTGTGGTGTGGCCACACACCCACCTACAACCCTTGCAGGGCATTTCTTCGGCTCCACCTTGGGCTTTCCACAGTCGAATGAGGACTCTGTGGCACAACGTGGGAAGATTTGCATTTGAAGAGGTGAAAGAGAGCAACTCGTGATGAAGTCATGACTCGTCGACACACTGAACTTTTCACATCCCCAAACTCAAACTAAACAGGGAACTCATAAACATCTCTTGGAATATTTTTTTTCTAAGTTCCAAGAAGTGGTAGTGGACAACACAGAACCATCTCCTTTCTAGAAAATATAAGTGCTTTTCTATTTTACTGTTTTCTTAAGGAAGTGATTAAGTAAATTGGGAAGAGCTGGGCATTAGAATGAGAGTTTTGTGGAGAAGAGCTTGACTGACACAAGCTGTTATTCTGACTTGAGGTGATATATCTAGAGACTGTACCGTTACTCCCATCATAACCACCACCATCAGAACTATGGAAAGTTTGCTGAAAACCATAATTGTCATCCCCATTGGAAGGCGATAAGGGTATTTTTAAATTATGAATCTGTGTGTGTGCATGTATGTGTGGGTGTGTGTGCATGTGTTTAGCAAGGATAACTATGCTAAACTAATGGCGATGGACAGGGAGGCTTGGCATGCTGCGATTCATGGGGTTGCAAAGAGTCGGACATGACTGAGCGACTGAACTGAACTGAACTGAATGCTTTCTCTCGGTCAGTTTCAGGACCACTCTTCCAGGAAGCTTCCCAAGACTAACCCAGCACCTCAGGGATGACTTCCATTCACGAGCCTCTCTATTCATCTCCCACCTGCTTTCTGTCTCCACCTGGCCTGCAGGGTTCCTGGAGATTGAGGTAGTGCTCCATCTCTGGTTAGTATCACTCGCTAATGTCTAAAACAGGACAGGGGGTACATAGGTATTCATAAAATGCTTCTCCACTGTCTGGAGACCTTTAGGATCTTCAAAAATAGAAGCGTAAGTCATAGTTAATAATAAATATTATAAGGAGAAAAGTTTTAGTCTTAATCAACCAAGAGATTTTTATCCTCTGGTGAAGCTGGAACCTTAATTTTCCTAATACCTTTCCAACTGACTTGGCCTATTCTGAGAACCTATATATAGAAGTGTTGTTTTTTTTTTTAAGATGCAATATAATCAAATCCTACTTTTTAATACTGACCTTAATTTCTCCTACTGTGCCTTACACAGAATGGACTTACAGAAATGGACTAAGGAAAGAACAACCACAGATATTATGGCACCCTGGTCTCACTATTCAAAATAAAACTTAAGTTCTATTTATTTTAAATTACAATACTTATTATTTGCACTGTTTGTGCTGGTGGAACTGAAATGAGTTGTTAACGAACAAAAATTTGCAATTTAAAATAAACGAATATAAATAAATAAAATTATATTTTAAATGGGCATCTTTCAATTTTTGAGGTTGATATTAAAGAGAAAACCCACACAAGCCCTTGCTAAAATTGAGAAGCAGAATACTGGGCTGAATAGAATGTAGTTCTGATTTCAAATTGTTTTCCTTATGCTATTCTATGCAGTTTGCATGGTGCCATTTGTTTTAATAACACAGAATATTTACACAAATTTTTCAAGTGAGTTGCTTAAAGAAGTTTATATGTAGCCTAAAAAGTTAAATCAATGGTACTTTTTCATTTAAAGATGTTTTCCATGTGAGTTACAATGTAAAGTTTGGAAATTTTAACTAAAGTTTGGAAATCTCCCAGGGAATGAGCAATAAAAATCCTTTTTTAAAAAAAGAAAAAAAATATGAAAATAACCTTTTTAAAAAGTCATAGCTCAAAGAGATTTCGCATTCTGAAAAATCAAATAAAATTAGCAAAAAAAAAACCCATACAAATACACACAAAAAGTCCCCTTAACTTGGGAGAGCCACCCTTTTAAGCATTGACCTGTCATACTGGAGGAGGTGTCATTTGAGATTTCATTTATTTATTTACTCATTGAGCAAATATGTGTCCAAATATATACATGCAGTGCCAGGCATTGCTCTAAGCACCAGGAAAAAGGAAATATTAATAGGTGAGGTTTGTAATCTTTACATTCTGATGGGTGGGTGTGTAGGAAGATGTTACATTGGAGGGTTCAACAGAGGCCCCAGAGATGCTTCAGGGGGCGTAAGATGAACCTCCAGGTGCAGACCTCTGGAAATGGCCTCCTGGAATTTCCCCGGGTGGTCCAGCGTCTAAGACTCCACGCTCCCAATGCAGGAGCCCAGATTCGATCCCTGGTCAGGGAACTAGGTCCTATATGCCTGCCACTGAGACCTGATGCAGACAAATAAATAAATATAAAAAAAGAAAGAAAGAAATGGCCTCTTCTACAATCGATGCTTTTGAACTATGGTGTTGGAAAAGACTCTTGAGAGTTCCTTGGACTGCAAGGAGATCAAACCAGTCAATCCTAAAGGAAATCAACCCTGCATATTCATTGGAAGGACTGATGCTGAAGCTGAAGTTCCAATACTTCGGTCACCTGATGTGAAAAACTGACTCATTAGAAAAGACACTCATGCTGGGAAAGATAGAAGGCAGGATGAGATGGGGATGACAGAGGATGAGATGGTTGGATGGCATCACCGACTCGATGGGCATGTTTGAGTAAGCTCCGAGAGTAGGTGATGGATAGGGAAGCTTGGTGTGCTGCAGTCCATAGGGTCGCAAGGAGTCGGACATGATTGAGCTGAACTGAACTGAACAATTCTGGTACCCTCACCCAAGTCAAGGATGGAAAATAACCAGGTTCTTAGAGGTGGATGAAAGAGGAAAGGATGGAGAAAGGCCTGTCCCAGTGTGCGGTCCCCAACTTAAATCATGATGTGGCCATGTGATCAGAGCACGTGGTCTGTTTGCTGACACCCATTTCCTGCAGAAGGATCCCCAAGCCTCCTGACACTCGAGAAGCCTGTAGCGTGTGCTGGTGGCTGAGGGCTGCCCCTGGGCTATTACTGTAGGTCCCTTTCTGTGGGCATCAGAGGTGCATGACTCCCTGGCACAGCTGTAGAGCCAGGGCAGGAATGGCGTGATAGGCAACTGAGCCAGATGGGCACCCTGTCCAAGTCAGCGAGCCCGTGCCCCAAGAGGCAGAGGGGGTACCAGAAAGCTGAAGGGTGGGAGGGAGGAGAAGAAAGGGAGGCACGAACCCCACTGGGGACCCTCAGGTAGGGGGTCCGCTGAGGCAGAGTCTGGAGAACTGAGAAAATACACAGTGGAGAAGCAGTCCTCTGCATGCTCCCCCTCAGCCCAGGGAGCGCGGTGACTGTGGCCAAGGAGAATCTTTTCTTCGCCCTGGCCTCACCCTCCTTTCCCTGCTCTAGGCACTAGCGGCCCCGAAGCAAAGCCTGAGGGTGGCTCCGTGCTCTCAACCCCTTGCCCAAGCTGCCTCCCAAACCACCTCTGGACGTGGACTTCAGTGACCTTGCAGCCACACCTTCTCCCCTCCAGCCTGTCCCCCCACGTGGCAGGCACAAGCACAAGCCATCAAGCTGTGCAAAGAAGTCCAGGCTGATTATCAAGAATCAGGACAGAATCCCTCTGCAAAGACGGAGGGTCAGCGGAGAGTAAAACGGGGTCCGAATCAGAGCCCTTTGTGGTGTTCTCCAGACCTATCCCTGGACTTGTAGCCCAGACTTTTCAGAACAAAGGTCAACTTCCCTTTCTGTGATCCAAGCTTCTCACTCCCCAGAAAAGTCTGAGAAATAACGAAAGAACTCGAGCAAGCTTTCTCTGCGCTGTCTGGCATATGCACAGCTAATGCATAGTCATCTTAGGATGAGGAATGTTGGGCCTTAGTAAGGAGCCATGTTCATTAAATTCTTAGGATGACAGTATGCTGCTGCTAAGTCACTTCAGTCGTGTCCGACTCTGTGCGACCCCACAGATGGCAGCCCACCAGGCTCCCCCATCCCTGGGATTCTCCAGGCAAGTATACTGGAGTGGGTTGCCATTTCCTTCTCCAATGCGTGAAAGTGAAAAGTGAAAGTGAAGTCGCTCAGTCGTGTCTGACTCTTAGCGACCCCATGGACTGCAGCCTACCAGGCTTCTCCATCCATGGGATTTTCCAGGCAAGAGTACTGGAGTGGGGTGCCATCACCTTCTCCGAGGATGACAGTATAAAAGTTTACAATAGACACTATATGTTTAGCTATTTCCTGCTGTCTCTGTTTTCTTTCTTACTTCTCAGCTGCTGAAGGAGAGAGTTTCCCATTTGGGTGACTCTGAATTTGTTTTTCAGGCATCGGAGAGGTCAGTGGAACCCCCTGGAGGCTAAAGAGATCACCTCTGAACTTGCTCTTGGGGAGGATTTTTTATGTATTTTATTTAAAGTATTGGAGGAAGGGAGTGCCTAAAAATGGGGACCACGAGTAGGACTGATTCAAGAGGCCCAGGATGAAAAGAGGGCTCTGGGAGAGAGGGGACCCTCTCCTGCCCAGAAGTGCTCGGCCCAAACTCGTGTCTTGCAGATCGGAGACCAGGTGACACCACATTTATATAAAAGCCATTTCCTTCCAAAAGAGACAGCAGCTTACCACACTGAGGGATGTCACAGTAGTCAAAAAGTTTCCTTGGGTTCGTGGTGTAGCACCAGGGCCCGTTGACATCACCGTCAGGATTACGGCAGTACTGGAAAAAGAGGCAAGTGTCTGGGGGAGGGTGCATGCCGGGGCAGGGGATGGCAGAGAAGGTGATAGAAGGCACAGACATCGATTTCACTTCTGTCCTTAGAAGATGAAAAGTCATGTTTCTTTGGCAGAGAAGTGGGCAGAGTCAATTTCAGGGTGCTTACGAAGCCTCTGACTCATAGAATGCCATCGGTCACGTCTCCTTGTTCAAAAGGAGCTTGGAGAAGAGGTGTGGACCCTGAGGGATCTTGGGGTGGAGATTATATAAAGGCGCCTCCCCTGCAGCTTGTGTCTGTGGGGCCCAGAGGCACCCAGCAAGAGAGGACTGTGGACGTGGGACAGACCCTCATTCAGGCCAGTCTTCTGCCCGATGACTTGTTCACTGTTGCTTAAAGTGAAAGTGAAGTAGCTCAGTCGTGTCCGACTCTTTGCGACCCCATGGACTGTAGACTACCAGGCTCTTCCGTCTCTGGGATTCTCCAGGCAAGAGTACTGGAGTGGATTGCCATTTCCTTCTCCAGGAGATCTTCCCAACCCAGGGATCGAACCCAGGTCTCCCGCATTGCAGGCAGATGCTTTACCATCTGAGCCACCAGGGGGAACTTCTTATTCCCCTGGCCTGGGCACCCTCCGTGGGTCAGCCATGGCAAGATTGCCCCCCAAAGGAAACCCTTCAGAGACTGTGTGAGTGTAAGGGAAATCCTAACACAGTCCTGATGGCCCATCCAATTTTTCTTCTAGGAACATCCAACTACAGTGTCATGAAGGTCATCTTTGATTACAAGGACCTAGAGAACAAACACCGGAAACACAAAAGCAGGCAGGAAGTGTCGCAATCAAAAGAGATAAGAAGCTAGGGGGTTGGCCGGCCGTGCTAACTGTACCCCCAAAGCTGAGGCTGTGGGATCACAGGTTCGGGCCTGTGAACCCTCTGGCGAACCTTCCCCACCCCACACCAACACTCAGTCAGGCAGCCTCTCTGGGGCAGAGGTTCGATTCGGTTTGCGAAGGCTGATCATAAAAAGGCAACACAGAGTCCGAATAAAGTGGCTTACATTTTTCTCCAGCCCTGCCCGTGGGTTTGTCTCTGGAGTGAAGATTCCGTGTCGGTGGGGCTCCTGGGCCGCCCACTCCTGGCAGGGGACGCCGGCCACCGTGGTGGCCTTCTTGCCGCGGTAGCCTTTGCCTATCCCGAGCATGCAGTCTGGAGGGAAGAGGGAATGGTGTCAGCTGTCCCACACTGACCCGGCGACAAGGAGCAAACAGCAGCGCTTGGCGTCTCTCAGGACAGGCTGTGGTCACGTCCTTTGGAACACAGGAGCCCTGGAGGCTTCAGTGAGCCCTGCCGACTTTTTTAACAAGTCGCCAGAGATGCTCTTGTCTCAGAAGGAATCACAAGTCCAGGTGTTAGAATGGGAACTTTGGCTGGGACACTAAGATACTCAGTTTTATAACAGACTGAGAGGGAACATAGACGCCACTACAAAATGTGAGATGATCCTTAAACAACTCACTCTCGACGAAGAGTGCAGGTGGAAAAGGATTTTATAAAAGTATATTATTTTGGCCAGAGCTCTGCCACCTTCTGGGATGAAAGAGGTAATAAAGAAGTAGCTAGAGGTCCTTTCCCCAAACTCCTCCCTCACCTCGTACCTTGGGGATGAGGCTTGAGCCCTCGTTAAGTGTTACACATGGGGACCCAGTGCACAATGCTCTGATGGGCACTTGGAAAATCCAGACAGCAAAAGCTGGACCAGCTGGCCCCTTGGCCAAGGAGCAGGGCTGTGCTGGTGTATGCCAGGACCAGGCTGTGTGAGTTACCCACAACCACACGTGGGGCGTCATGTGAGAGGACCACCTGAGTCCATGCGAGGTCTCATCAGGAGGGATCCCCAGCTGGGGCATGGCGCCCAAAGTCTCGCCAAGAAAGGGGGGGCAGAGATGAGCTGGTCCTATACATATAGCAGATATACAGGGGGACAGTAAGGAGCAGCCAATAAGGTTCTCCAGCATCTCAGAGGAGTCAAGACCACCTCCGGAAGGAGAGGGGGTCTCATCTTGAAACCAAGCCCTCATTTTAACTGTTTCTGTCCTATCTTGGATTACCCAAAAGCGGTCAGATAAGCCATGAGACCACTGAGCTTTCATGCCAGGGCAGGGAAAGAGTCTGTCCCCTCTGTGACCTCACCCTGTTGGAGGGCTGAGCACTCCTGCCGCCTGACAGCCACAGGACCAGAGGCTCAGCATGTGGGGCAACACGCAGGCAAAATGCCGGGGAGGTGGAGAAGAGCCTGGTTATCCTTTGCCTCCCACTCGGCTGACATGCTTATCCGCAAGCCCCCAGACCCTTGGAGCTGCATGTCCGCTTCTCTCCAAGCCTTTGTTGGAGGTGATCATGGACAGTCCTCCTAGCCCTCCTAACTCTCCTAACTCTGTACATCCAAAACCAAATCAGTCCTTTCTACCCCTCCATGCAAAAGGCAGAGATCTGCTTTTCTAGAATGTCCCATCTCAGCCACCATCATCAACCTCTCAATCCACCCAGGCTCAAAACTGTATCCATCCCTCACAGCCAATTACTTTTCTTTTTTTTACAAATAAGCCATTTTTTAATTGAAATGTAATTGATTTTACAATGTTGTATTAGTTTCTGGTGTACAGCAAAGTGATTCATATACAAATATGATTTTAAATATAGTTCTCTGATATGATACATGCTATACAGTAGGACCTTCTTGTTCATTTACTTTATATATAGTATATATATACTATATATCTGCTACAAATATATAGACAAATATATCTGCAAATATATATATTTGTTTTTTTGAGAGTTCTTAAAATTTATTTATTTTAATTGGAGGCTAATTACGATATTGTATTGGCTTTGCCGCACATCAACATGAATCTGCCACTTTTTTTTAATTGAAGGATAATTATTTTACAATGTTGTGTTGATTTCTGCCATGTAACAATGTGAATCTATCATAATTTATATATATATAATTTATTTAATTTATATATATATATATGCTCCCTTATGAGCCTTCCTCCCCGCTCCCTTGGAGAAGGAAATGGCAACCCACTCCAGTATTCTTGCCTGGAGAATCCCATGGACAGAGGAACCTGGTGGGCTACAGTCCATGGGGTTGCAAAGAGTTGGACATGACTGAGCGAGTAAAAGAACAAACAATAACCCCCCTCCCATCCCATCTCTCTGGGCCATCACAGAACACCCGGGTGGGCTCCCTGTATCATATGCACATATTATATTGTAAGCACCTTCCCACTAGTTATCTATCTTACACGTAATACTGTATATATGTCAACGCTACTTGCTCAACTCGGCCTGCGCTCTCCTTCCCCGCTGGGTCCACAAGCTCATCCCATTAGTTTTCAGCTCCTAAAGACACGCCCACCCCCTTCAGGCCAGCAAGAGCAGCTCTGGCTTCCCCAGATGATGCCCTGAAGCAGCCTTCCCCATCGCACTCAGCCAGCACTCCAGTCCCCCCCTCAGCAATGAAGCCTCTGCCTCCAAAAGACTCTCCACCGCTTATCATCTCTCTACCCGAGTACACAGATGTCTGGCCACAGACTTCTTACCTGCTTCAGGAGGATTCTCTACGCTTGGGGCTTGGGGAGCCGCAGGAGCATTTGCCACCTGCTCTGACGTTTCTGAACATTTCTTCAGGTTGCAGAACTCCCATCTCACTCTCGGATCGGTGGTATAACACCAGGGGCTCTTATCGGCATCTGGATTTCTGCAGTAGTTCATTGTCAAGCCGCTGTAAATTCCACAGCAATAGAGGTCATGAGAGGTGAGCGAATCTTTAGGGGCACCCCAGCACCCTCTGAATTTTGTTACAACAAAATGGCTGAAATACTTCTATTAAGATACCAGAGTGAAAGTGAAAGTCACTCAGTCGTGTCCGACTCTTTGTGACCCCATGGACTACACAGCCCACGGAATTCTCCAGGCCAGAATACTGGAATGGGTAGCCATTCGCTTCTCCAGGGGATCTTTCCAACCCAAGGATCAAACCCAGGTCTCCTGCACTGCAGGCAGATTCTTTACCTGAGCCACAAGGGAAGTCCAAGTTACCAAAGGTGCCAATTATTATTATAATGTCACAGGCACAGATGGTCCTCAATTTCTAAAGAACTGGGTGAGTTTTTTAAAGTAGGTTATAATTTTTATTTAAAAATAATCAAAAGTAATACATGCTGCACATAAAAACAGATCACATATATATACATGTATAACAGAAAGTATCAGAATGTTCTCCTTTCCCTGGGAGTGTTAAATAAATTCCCCAGGGATAACCAATATAGATTTTGAAGTACCTATTTTACATTTTTTGTGTACAAACAAATATATCTATACCTCTGGCTTTCTCTTCTGTGTGAGTAAGGCTATGGAAGTTGGAACTAAAACATATTTATCCAAGGCAGAAAAGACATACAAGAGGATGATATTCCCAGATCAACCCCCTTAGTCTGTTTACTCATAGTGTATTGTGTGTGTGTGTGTGTGTGTGTGTGTGTGTGTGTTCAGTTGTAGTCCCACTTTTTGGAGCCCTATGGACTTCAGCCTACTAGGCTCCTCTGTCCATGGAACTTTCTAGGCAAAAATACTGGAGTTGGGTGCCATTTCCTACTCCAGGGATCTTCCTGACCCAGTGATCGAACTCCAGTCTCTTGCCATAGCAGGCAGATTCTTTCCCACTAGAGCCGCCTGGAAAGCCCTACTGTATTTTACAAGGAAACAAAAGCTCATGGCAGTGATATTACTGTAAATAGCATAGGCAGACCAAGTGGGTTGGGGATTTGGAAGGCTTGTGGCAGCCTCCTGGAAAACCAGCTGGATGAGGTTTCTAGAGGATGCATTCTGGGGCACGCAGGAAGAAGCCCCGGGCTCGTCTACCTGCAGCCGCTCGGGGATGGAGGGGAAAGCGATGTGACTAAAGGAGAGTGGGGCCAAAGGGAGGAAGGGGGACGTCTGGGTAGACCAGGGCTTCTGCAGGAGCTGAGTCAGAAGCAACAGGCTAAGGACGTAGCAGAGGAGGGGCCTGGGGCTCACTGGGCAGCTTGGACCCCTGGGACCCCCCAAGGACTCTGCCAAAGCCTCTCAGAAGTCTCAGCTTTGGACTCCCCTTTGGAACTCAGACCCACACTCTGTGACTCATGAGATCACTTGGAACTTCCAATGTTCTATGGGAATCCAACAGTGTATCAGTGGGGACTAGAGACAAGTGACCATCTCAGACCCAGGTCCACAATTTGAGGAAGCCTATCAGCAGGTTTCCAAGTAACTGGGTGTGTTAGAAAGGCTTATCACAGGAAACAGGCTCCTGCTCTCTTTTTTCCATAAAGGTACTTTGATGGACGAGTTTTGATGAACACACGACCTGCATAACCCACACTCCTGCTGTGACGGAGAACATGCCATCACCCCCCCCCCCAGAAACCTCCCTTGGGTCACTGCTCAGTCTTGGCTGCCCTCCCCTTGGAGGAAAATACTATTGAGTTCTACTCCAGAACTTCATATGAATGGACTCATGCAAGGGTGTACCCTTCTCTCAGTGTTTTTGACTTTCACCCCTGCAATCTGAGGGTATCGGTAGCTGGTTCCTTTTTATTTCTGAATAGTATTCCATGGTATGAGCATCTTACCAGTTATTCATGTTCTTATTGGTGACCACTGAAGTGGCTTCCAGTTTGGGGTTATTTTAGGAATAAAGCTGATAAGAACTTTCCGGTAGATCTTTTTGTAGATGTAAGAGATGTGGATTTGATCCCTGGGTCGGGAAGATCCCCTGAAGAAGGAAAGGCAACCCACTCTAGTATTCTTGCCTGGGAATTCCATGAACAGAAGAACTGTACAGGCTACAGTCCATGGGGTCCCAAAGAGTGGGACGTGACTCGGCACACACACACGGAAACACACCAGGTATGACAGGTGTCCCTGCTCCGTCCTCAGAACCGCTTCTTACTCTTTGTCTTTTTAGTAACAGTCATTGCCATTGGGTATTTGGTAGTATCTCATTGTGGTTATAGCGGCTTCCCTGGTGGTTCAGTGGTAAAAGAAGGTGCCTGCAATGCAGACACACAGGTTCCATCCCTGGTTCGGGAAGATCCCCTGGAAGAGGGCATGGCAACCCACTCCAGCATTCTTGCTGGGAAAATCCCATGGACAGAGGAGCCAGCTGGCTACAGTTCACGGGGTCACAAAGAGTTGGACACGACTGAGCTACTGAGCAGCAGCGGCTCTGTGACTATAACTCTTGCTTCTGTGATGGCTAAAATGGTGAACATTTTTTCAGGTTCTTATTGCCCATTTGCATATCTTTCCCTGTGGAACGTCTTTTAAATGAAGTCTTTCGTCCGTTTTTAGTAGCTTGTCTTCTTCCTGGAATCATTTGTTACTGTCCTCTCTAGACCCTCGCGTTTTCTTCTGGCAGGCTATTAATTTACTTGGAGATCATTTTGATCCTTTTAGGATTACTTTTAATCTTTGCGCAAATGTTTTTTAGAATAGCTTTTATCCAAGGAATACACTAACCCTACTGATACGTGGACAGAGGAGCCTGGTGGGCTACAGTCCTTGGGATCGCAAAGAGTTGGACACAACTTGGCGACTCAGCAACAGCAACTGATAAACTGGGACTTTTCTGGATTCCTTACTGAATGGCCAAGGTGTCCCTTGAGGTTTCTCCTCTCTGACTCGTAAGAATCTCCACTCTGCAAACACAGAATCGCCTAGCGCCCTGGGAGTTCTGTAATCTTCATTTATTTCATGGTTCCCTGTTCTTTGTTCACTGCAGAATCTCTCCGTGCAATGTGTATAGCTTTGCATTCAGCCAAAGGCTTCAGGAGAACTCCATATGTATTTCCAAAGTGCCTTCTCTGCACAGATCCTTTCTCAAGATTGGTGGTTTAGCCACTAAGTCGTATCCAACTCTTGCAGCCCCGTGGACTGTAGCCCACCAGGCTCCTCTATCCATGGGATTTTCCAGGCAAGAATACCGGAGTGGGTTGCCATTTCCTTCTCCAGAAGATCTTCCCGACCCAGCGATTGAACCCAGGTCTCCTGCATGGCAGGCAGATTCTTTACCGACTGAGCTATGAGGGAAGCGCTTCTCAAGATCACCCAGCCTACCCAATCCAAGCTGCCTCACTAGGCCCCAGCTCTAGCCCCTGTATCCTCAGATCAGCAAGAGTGCTGTGGTCTGCCCTGGTTCTGTTTCCTTGCACTGCAGTCCAAGGAGATACTTTCTTCCCAAAGTAGCTCCAGGAAGAAAACCAGGGTCATTGTAAGTTCGATCTAATTTATTTTCCTTTCTGAAAAGTCACAGTCCTATGCTGCCTGTTGTCCATCATGTGAAATTTTCCCATATTTTTACAGCCATGTGTCACAGAAAAACTGGTCTGATCAGTCCTAGTCTTGTCCACTATTTTGCCCACTGCCTTGTCCACTGATGTCCATTCTGCGTATCAGCATCTGTGTACTTTCTGACTCTAAGCTGCCTTCCTGCTTTTGCTCTTAATGCTCTGGTAATTCACATTCTTTGAGACCACTAGTGCTCAGGACCCAATATGTCTATACAGGTCGGGTGATACATAGATCAGCCAGTGGTGATAAATATTTAAATTTATTACCCAATGGCAAACACAAACCACTTCAGGAGCTGGAGGACGAAATGATAAAATTCCACGGCTGAAAGACGACATTGATCTGTAAGCAAGAGCTATGAAATGATCCTATTTCTAAGCCTTCAATCATCTATGCTTCTGAGCTTTCTACTAGTAGGACCTCAGCCCCTCTGTCTATCCCACCCTGCTTCTGAAACACTGCTCAGGAAAAAGAGCCAGCCTCCAGCTTCTCTTCTTTCAGAAAGTTTGCACAAAAGCAAGTTGCCTGAGACATTTTGTCTCATTCTCTCGAGCCAAAGGAAATTTGGTCCTAAGACATTAGTTTCTAGCTGCTGCTGCTGCTAAGTTGCATCAGTCATATCTGACTCTGTCCAACCCCATAGATGGCAGCCCACCAGGCTCCTCTGTCCCAGGGATTCTCCAGGCAAGAGTACTGGAGTAGTTTGCCATTTCCTTCTCCAATGCATGCATGCATGCTAAGTCGCTTCAGTCGTGTCCGACTCTGCAACCCCATGGATAGCAGTCCACCAGGCTCCCCTGTCCATGGGATTCTCCAGGCAAGAATACTGGAGTTGCCATTTCCTTCTTAGTTTCGAGCATAACCCTTTAAACGGACACTGAAGCTGGCGGCTCTCCTCTACCGGTTGAAAATCAGAGACATACGCGTTCGGGTAGCTTTCTGGGGTCTTCTGATGCCGGTGTGGTATCATTGATGACCACGACTGGCATTTCCTTCCTGTGACAGTGGTGGACGACGTCCCTCGATAACCCTGCCCGTTGCCATGGTAGCAGTCCTGGGCCACAGGAGTCTGCTCAGGTGGTACTGAAACCAAAAGAGAAGAAATCAGTAACTAATGACTGGGACAGAGAAACGTGTGAAATAACTTGTTACACAAACAATATCCTCTCTGGGAATTAACACCGCCCTCTTTTTACATATTGGGAGGCAGATGGACATGCAAAGAAAACCGTAGCTCCAGAACATTCTAAGACTTTCATGACCTAACTTTTGGGTAAATAGTTAATTTAAAACTTGGAGGAAAAAATAAGCAGGGCAGACTGCTTGTAATTGGACCTTGCACTCATGTGCAAGCTCTCTTTTATGGATCTCCCCCGGGTATTCATGAAAACTGGGCAGGTCTTCAGAAAGACACTCATTCATTTGGTAGAGGCTGCACGTGGTGACTGGGTGCCAGTGAGGAAGACATGGAAACCTTCTGCATTTTCCTCAGACTCTTTGTTTATACAAAGCCAAAGCCTTCAGCTGCTGGGGGAAATTGTCCTCCATCCAGGACTCAGGCAAAGATCCGTTGCTTCTCAGGGAAGGGCTCTGGAATAGGGGCAGAAAATTCTACTGTGCCAGGATACTTCACCAACACAAAGCAGAAGTCTCCTATTCTTCCACCCAGGACTCAACACAGATACAACTTAGAGTTCAGTTCCATGAGAAGAAGGGGCAAGAATATTGAGAAATATTGCCAGGTGCTCAGCTGGGAAAGAATCCACCTGCAATGCGGGAGACCTGGGTTTGATCCCTGGGTTGGGAACAACCCCTGGAGGAGGCCATGGCAACCCACTCCAGTATTCTTGCCTGGAGAATCCCGTGGACAGAGGAGCCTGGTGGACTGCAGTCCAGGGGGTCGCAAAGAGTTGGACACGACTGAGCAACTAAGCACAGCACAGCACCAGGTGCCCAGAGTCTAAGGTTGAGAGGAGACCAAGAAGATAGAGAATGCCTGCCCCCAGCAAAAGCTCAGCACTGAGTAACAAGAAACAGTAGTCTATTAAGAGGATCAGGTTCAAAGTGTGGCATGCCCCCCACCTCTGTGGTGCAGGCATTACTGATTGCTAAAAGTTGAGAAGGGATTAAGATACTGAGAAAGCTCTTCAGCACCCCAGACCCAACTCTAGATATAAGCTGACTACACCTCGCCACTGGGGGGATTTGAAACCTACGGTTCACATAGGGAAAAGCAGCATCAACAAAACCTAAATTCCTTTTATCTTCTCATTATATTAATTCAGTGACCCACATAGCATATTGATAAAAGAAGTCTGCCCATTTCAAAGTATAAATAATATTTGCTTCAATAGCTATTATTTCTCTACAAGTAAATCCAAGCATTGATTAAAAATTACAAGACACACACACACACACACAAACAGGGGCCAAAAGCCACTGTTGAGTGATAAATAATCAGCAGAGCCAGACTCAGAGCCACCCAGAGATGTGGGATTATCAGATTGAGATTATAAGGTTCAGTTCAGTTGAGTTCAGTTGCTCAGTCATGTCTGACTCTTTGCGACCCTATGAACCACAGCACTCCAGGCTTCCCTGTCCAACTCCTGGAGTTTACTCAAACTCATGTCCATTGAGTCAGTGATGCCATCAACCATCTCATCCTCTGTCATCCCCTTCTCCTCCTGCCCTCAATCTTTCCCAGCATCAGAGTCTGTTCAAATGAGTCAGATCTTCACATCAGGTGGCCAAAGTATTGGAGTTTCAGCTTCAACATCAATCCTTCCAGTGAATATTCAGGACTGGTCTCCTTTAGGATGGACTGGTTGGATCTCCTAGCAGTCCAAGTGACTCTCAAGAGTCTTCTCCAGCAACACAGTTCAAAAGCATAAATTCTTCAGTGCTCAACTTTCTTTATAGTCCAACTCTCACGTTCATACATGACTACTGGAAAAACCGTAGCCTTGACTAGACAGACCTTTGTTGACAAAGTAATGTCTCTGCTTTTTAATATGCTGTCTAGGTTGGTCATAACTTTCCTTCCAAGGAGTAAGCATCTTTTAATTTCATGCCTATCAGAGCCACCCAGAGATATGGGATTATCAGATTGAGATTATAAAGTAATTATGATTAATATGTTGATGGATTTTGTAGTAAGTACAATACTGGTCAACAATGTGCATGGATAGATGAAGAATGTCAGCAAAGATGAAAACTATTTTTTAAAAAAAAGAATAAAATGATCAAATGTAAACACTAGAAAGAAAAACCATATTATCAGAGATGAAAAATTCCTTTGATGGGCTGATTAACAGACTGAACAGAACTGAGTAAATAATCAATGAACTTGAAAACAGATTGGTAAATATTATCTGAACTGACACACAAAGGGGAAAAAAAAGAGTCGGGGGAGAAATAGAACGAGCTTATGGGAGATATGAGACAACAAGAAATGATCTAATGTTCGGGTGATTGAAGTCCCAGAAAGGAAAACAGAGAGAGAGAGCAGGGGAAGAGAAATATTTGAGCAGTGATGGCTGAGGATTCTACAAAAGTAATGAAAATCAATGATCCACAAACACAAGAAGCTCAGCGAGCTTCAGGTAGGATAAGCACCGTAAACATATCAGCAAACAAATAGACTCACTTAGATACACTGTAATCTACTGCTGGAAACTGAAAATGAGAGAAAGTCCTAAAGGCAACCAGAGAAAAAAGAAATATTAAATACAGAGAAACACAGATTTCCATCAGAAACTATTCAAAACAGAAGGCAATGGAGGAACATCTTTAAAGTGGCAAAGGGGAAAAATTGTCCACCCAGAATTCTATACCCAACAAAAATTGTTTTTTAAAACTGAAGGCAGTATAAAGAGACTCTTCCTGACATTCAAATGCTAAAAGACTTCATCATCAACAGACTTGTACTATACAGGATGGAAAAGGTCAAGTTTTTTATGGGAAGAACATGCCATCACCTGGAAATTGGAGAGCAAACACGAAGAAATGAAGCATAGAAGAAATGGTAGAAATAAATAAATAAAAATAAATAGAAGACTTTCTTTTCTTTCTAATTGTTTTAAAACATGACTGAGTCTTCGGGGCAAAAATAGTACCAATTTATTGTGACTTTTCAAAATAGATGTAAACTCAGAACAATAGCATGATATTCTGGGACAGAGTAAATATTGCAATGTTGTAAGTTTCTTACATCAAGGAAAATAACATTATTTGTAGGTAAAATGTAAGTTAAAGGTATGTATTGTAAACATTAAATAGATAGTAAAATGAAGTAATAAAAGGCAATACAAAATACTCATTTAAATCAGAGAAAGATAAAAGAACAAAATTCAAATAAGACAAGTAGAAATAACTAAATTGATGGTAGATTTAAATCCAACCATGTTAACAATGATGACATTAAATGCAAATGGTCTAAACATCTCAAAAGACTGAGAAAAAAAGACATCGTCCAGACTCTAGTAAAAATAGAGTTGCAATGGCTCTATTCATATCAGCAAAAGTAGCCTTTAGGACAAGGACTATTTCTAGAGACACGGAGAGAGAGTACATAATGATAAAGGGGTCATTTCTTTGCAAAGACAAGGATCCAAAGTGTGTCTGTGCCAGATAAGGAGTTCCAGAATAGGTAAAGCAAACACAAAACTGAAAAGAGACAGATGGATGCGCCCCTGACATCACCGATCATCTCTCAGGAACCAACGGAAAAGGAGATCGAAAGTGAACAAGGATTCAGGAAAGCCAAACAGGACTAACCAGCTCGACCTCGTCGGCGTTTGTAGAGCACTACACAACAACAGCAGAAGCCAGATTCTTCTCAAGAGCACGTAAAACATTCTCCAAGACGACTTTATTCTGAACCGTAACATGAGCCTCAACAAATCTAAAGTGAATGTGAAATACACAGCTAATGGGAAGCTGCTATATAGCACAGGCTGCTCAATGTGGTACTCTGTGACAACCTGGAGGAGTTGGGGAGGAGGTTCAAGACGGAGGGGACATAGGTTTACTCACGGCTGATTCACGTTGCTGTACAGCAGAAGCCAACATAGTATCGTAAAGCAATTTTCCTCCAATTAAAAATAAATTTTAAAAAATAGAATAAATGAAATCATAAGGCACGTTCTCTGACCACAACACAATGAAACCATTTCCAAAGCTACCGCGATGCTTCTGGAATACAAAAATTCGGAGCAATGGCGCCCTCAGTAAGCCCCCGTGGCCCTTCTTACCCGAGGCATCCATACGTTCTGTGGATAACGGAGAGGACTCGCAGGACGGGATCGTGCAGTGTTCCCACCTCACTTCGCTGTTGGTTGTATAGCACCATGGGCCTGTCTCCCCATCAGGGTTCCGACAGTAGTTTTCCTCCAAGTTTCTGAAAAAGAAGGGACTGTGAGTTTGGCTTTCCAAAAGGCTAAAGAAATAACCAAGTGCACACATACTTCTTAATGGTGATACTGGTGGTGTGTCCAGCTAATTCTCTACAACTATACCAACTGAATAATGGGTGGAAACTTAAGCTGAGTGGGAGTCCATAGAATTATGGCAGGATGCTTCTCTTGGGTGAATGATTGAAATGTATTACTTGACTGTGTATCAGATCTTTCGCTATGCGTCAGGCACTGTGCTGTATGCTGGAAACACAATGGGTGTTTCCTACACTGTTCTTGCCTCCTAAAGCATATATCATAGCCCTCAAATTTGTGTTCTCAAACCTTACTGTACATTTCATGCAAAACCTTGCTGGAACCCACTCCGAGGTCACTGATTTAGTAGATGGACAAGAGGGTCTCCCAGAATTTGCATTTCTAACAAATTTCCTGATAATGATGATGCTGCAGGCCCGGGAAACCACACTTTGAGGACCAGTTTTCTAGGAAAACCCGCACTAAATGTCACTTCCCTTGCAGGTGACTTGACTAGTTTTCATTCCCCAAAGCTTTAAGCCGAGGTTCCTACTGTTACTAAAACCAAGGCACATCGGTGGGATCTTGCGGTCCATCCTGTGACAAGGATGGAAAGTTCCATTCCTTTCCTTGACAAGGAAATGAAACCAGAGGGACTCACCTGCAGGGAAAGTTTTCTGGGGTCCTGTTGTGTCTGTGGGGCGTCTGCTCGCTCCAACGCTGACACGTGTGCCCGGATATGGTGACGGCCACTGTCCCTCCGTAGTTTTCGCCGTTTCCCTTCAGACACTGATACTTTGGCCCAGAAGATGGCGGGGGTGTGGCTTAAATGGGGAAGATACATTACAGTGAGTGCTTCCACGTAAAGAAGGCACAGACGGAAGAAGCTGCAGGAGGTGAAGGCAGAGAGTGTCAGTCTGTGTTCTTTCCCTCTCATCCTTCCAGAATCCTGCATTTGAATGTTGTTTATCATTTTTCAGAAGAAACCAATGTGGTGGAATCAATGTTTACGAGACCCTCTTATGAAAATGGAGAAGGCGATGGCACCCCACTCCAGTACTCTTGCCTGGAAAATCCCATGGACAGAGGAGCCTGGTGGGCTGCAGTCCATTGGGTCGCAAAGAGTCGGACATGACTGAGCGACTTCACTTTCACTTTTCACTTTCATGCATTAGAGAAGAAAAAGGCACCCCACTCCAGTGTTCTTGCCTGGAGAATCCCAGAGACGGGGGAGCCTGGTGCACTGCCGTCTATGGGGTCGCACAGAGTCGGACACGACTGAAGTGACTTAGCAGCAGCAGCAGCTTATGAAAAACCCCTCCAGGGACAAGACCCTTGGAGGAAATGCTTCTTTCTATATTCTCTGTTTTCTACAGTCTCAGTTTAACACACATGGTGAGACTCAACGTGTCGTATCCTACCCCAAATCTGCACAAGTGCCAATGAGCCAGCTTCCTTTCTGAAGAATAAATTATTCATTAAGTACACAGAACTGACTGACTCCGAGTATTCCACAAACAACAGAGAGAGTCCATGGGAAGAAAGAAAGTAGTGTCTCCAAGGAAAAGGGTATGTGGTGAGAAATCAAGAAATTCTTAAGACACACTGTCATACGTAAAACAGATAAACAAAGATTTACTGTATAGCACATGGAAGTATATTCAATATCAGGTAATAAACTATAATGGAGAAGAATCGGGGGGAAGAGAATACAGATGTATGGATACATGTGTATAACCGAATCACTTTGCTATACATCTGAAACTAAAGCAATATTGGAAATCAACTACACGTCAATTTAAAGAAGGAAAGCCTCAAGGGGAAAAGAAGACTGAAAGAGAAACTGATGCTCATAAGGGGAGCACTGAGTCCCTTCAGTCACTTTAGCTTGACCGTCTGAGTGAAGAGTAGGAAGCCAGACCCCAGGACCCACTGAGTCCTGTGAACAGTCTCAACCGTCCTTGTTCAGTGCCTCACTTCAAATGCTTATAGACGGAAAATATGATAAAACTGCTTTTTCCCAGTCGTTCCCGCTAGGCCTGCCATTTCACCTTCTCCCCCAGACCTCTCTTCTCCTGCCGCTGCCGCCCAAGTTGGCCACACGGAAAAACTACGTCCTGAGACAGCACTTTGCTTACAGTCAGAAGGAACTCGGTAAAGCATCTGTCTGCAATGCAGGAGAGCCGGGTTCAGTCCCTGGTTTGGGAGGATCCCCTGGAGAAGGAAACAGCAGCCCACTCCAGTACACTTGCCTGGAAAATCCCATGGATGGAGGAGCCTGGTAGGCTATCAACCAGAGTCAGACACGACTGAGTACCTTCACTTCACTGGTTGATAATGAAATCCAGGTACCAGAAGGTGTGGGTCTGATTTGCCTTTAGCACTAGAGAATGGGAGGGTACCGGAGATCACTCCCAAAAGCCTACATTCATCTGTACTCAAAAGAGACAAAAGAGGACCCCCCCCAAAAAAAAAAACACATAAAAAATAGATGCTCTGATCAATTACATATAGTAACTAATAAACTGCTTTAAAAGAGTGATCACATCCCGTAGGACTTGTGGGGCACTTTCCGGGCACAGCTCTCTTGATTCCGAGAGAATAAGTGAAGGTCCCTGAGGACTGGGTCAGAACTATACTTACTACATCTCGGGACGTCACAGAATTCCCAGCGCTTTTTGGGGTCGGTGGTGAAACACCACGGGCGGGGCTCCCCATCAGGATTACGGCAGTAGTTCATCTTCAGATTCTTGCTTGGAAATCTGAAGGTGCAAGAAGGACTTTAACAGCACTGAACATTTACCTTCACAGATGAGAATCATTTCAAATGAGCAAATACTGAGCACCCGCTGTGTGCTAGGCACAGTCAGGCAACCAAGGAAGTGAGCAGATAACGGGTATCCTCAATGCGTGACCATCTCATAAGAAAGATCAGCTGAGGGTTCCAAGGATTGATTTTCTAACAGTCTACATGTGCCACAATCATGGAATAGGATCAACTTTATCATTTGGGCCATCTGGAAAACTTATGTCAGCCAAATTCAATGAGTCAGCTGCAATTAATAGCAATGTTTAAAACACAAAGTACTCACTGGCTAGAGATAGTTATTTAGTAAACAGTACAGCCTAGAAGTTGGTGTCTTCATAGGTTAAAGGAATGGTCCTTCTATTCTACCCAGTTCCGATCCTGCTAAGCTTTAAACTTGTAGAAACGGGGACAGATAAGCTATGTCCCTGCGTGCAGGCCAAGGAGCCCCCTCACAGCGGGAACCGAGTGACGGAGGCTGTGAGATGAACACCACGCCTCGTGTCCCTCTGGGCTCATTTCACGCCCCTTCCTGAGACTGTAAATGCTTTGTCAGGATGGGCAGAGCAACCTGCAGTGGCTTAGGCAATCTTCTTCCAATATCTGGGAAGTAAATTTAACCAATTCTAAGGCTGGAGGCCTTCACTGTGTTTCTTCTTTGGAGCACAGCAGGGACGGGGGAGCCTGGTGGGCTGCCGTCTATGGGGTTGCACAGAGTCAGACATGACTGAAGCGACTTTGCAGCAGCAGTAGCAGCAGCAGGGAAAAGAAAATGACAGCAGCGGTGATTTAAGACAGCTATTTGAAGCAGGAGGTACAGACACGCAGGGGAGCTGTTTTCCACACCGGAATCTGTGACTTAGTCTCTTTTCCTGTAAGTTTTTACAAGCCCCATTATAATCCTATAGTCATCAAAAAATGAAGAGAATGACCAGAAGCAGCCATAGAGAGGGAGGTGTTTTAAGTACAATTAATATGAAATAAGAGATGCAGAAATTTGTCCCCACCATTCACCATTACTTTCTAGATGAGGGACTCTTTTTTCTACTATAGATTCATGACCCCCTTTGAGTAGCTAGTGAAAGTTAGGGATCCTCTGTCCCATAAAAATACACTGATACACACACACATAAAATACTGAGGGATTCACAAAGCCCTAAAGCCCACCCACAGATCACAGGGTAGGAAGCCCTGAATCTCATCAGCATGAAGAAAAAGAAAGGAATACAAAGAGGAGGGCAATACTTGGAAAACACACAGGTGGATGTGTATATTGTATGTGTCTAGATGCATATATCTATATTTCTTACATTTAACCTACAAATGAGCCAGGAATCTGGTTACAGTGCAAATCCAGACTCAGTGTGGATGAGACCCTGCATTTCTAACAAACGCTTTGGCGACAGCCCTCTTTCATGGACCACATTTTGGCTAGTAAGAATGGATACTTCTAAGGGAGGGGATATATGAATACCTATGGCTGATTCATGTTGAGGTTTGACAGAAAACAGCAAAATTCTGCAAAGCAATTATCCTTCAATAAAAATAAATTTAAAAAAAGAATGTATACTTCTTTTGCAGTCATGTAGGAAAATGCAAACTTTGACATTCAGAAACATTGGGGGTGTTCACTTTTTGAGGAATGCTAAAATACCTGGATAATATTAAATTACCCATAGCATTGCAGAGGCTTAAACATCCAATTTCACTGCCAGGGAGACTTACTTGGAAGGAATGTATCCGTGGGCATGTGGGCTCTGAGAGTCCCAAGACTGGCAGTCACGTCCAGACATGGTCTTGGCAATCTTGCCCTCATAGTTTTCTCCACTGCAATGCATACATTCATCTGGGGAGAATGGAAAGAAAGGAAGAAAGAAACTAAAATGAATGACGCAAATAAAGGGTAAAGACTAGACCATTACTAGAAATGTCTCAAATACCTTTGCCTCTTGTTCACTGGTAATTTTCCACCAATTACCCAGCAACAAAACTGGCAATAAAGGCTTAATTTTCTAAAACAATCTAAAACGTCATTCTCTTTTTCAAATGGTAGAATTAGCAGATGTGGTCAGTACCTTCTCGACTATTACGGTTATGACCAAATCCAGGAACTCCATAATACTTTGTCTTCAAGGTTGGCTACGTGTGCTGGTCCTTGGTGGTTGCGGGGAGAGATTGCATATAATCTCAGGAATCTGTAAATTCTCTACTAGAATTTTTTAATATTTGAGGTCTCATTTCCAAAAAATTCCTATGGAATTATTCTGATTGAATGGATGCTTGCTCAGTCACGTCTTACTCTTTGTGACCTTGTAAACTGCAGCCTGCCAGGCTCCTCTGTCCATGGCATTTTCCAGGCGAGAATACTGGAGTGAGTTGCCATTTCCTCCTCCAGGGGATCTCCCCAACCCAGGGATGGAACCCGCATCTCCTGTGTCTCCTGCATTGGCAGGCAGGTTCTTTCCCATTGAGCCACCGGGAAGCTCTCTCTGATTGTCTGGATAACTGCTGAAGAAGCCGGCAGCCTCTCAGGATTTTAGTGCCCGGGTTTTTGCTTATGTTTGTGACCTCGACAGAGGAACAATATTCACCTAAAGGGACAATGCTTCTCTTTTTATTATTATTGAGAAGCATGCTGGTTGTTTTTCTTCCTTGCACCCTTGTAAAATGGAAACATTGCAATGCTTAATATAATGTGGTCCAGCAGGAGAATATACGACTTGAACTTTTATGGGGCAATAAGGAAAACAGAAGCAGACCTGATATAAAAAGGATGCTCTCATGTCAGTAAAGGGCCAGATGACCTCATAACACAGTGCACAAATAAATAAAGAATGCCAATGGCTGGCTAGAGGAAGCGATGGGAAACTGAGCCAGTATGGGCTCAACCACGTGGTTATGCAAACCCCGCCTTCATTCACCGCCCTATTGCATCAATAAATGTAGCAGGAAATATGAAGTAAACAACATTTTCCCGCAGGATATTTTACATTCTTCTGACATTAACTTTTGAAGTGTGCTCTTAAATTGATTGTTCCATTAAAACAATAGATGGCTGACTTAAAAACTGGTTCATGGCTTGATTTCCACAACATGACAAAGTCTACCCTGTTAACTTAATGCTGTGTATTTGAATTGTGTTGATTTTGTGGTTTTATGCTAGCAGTTGAATTGCAAATATGTTTCTGGCTTAAAGTACGTCAGAGCTTTAAGCATAAGACGTGTGCAGCTAGAGTTTACATCTAGTTTTATATTTGTCCCTGTTGAGCTACATGTTAATAAAGATAATTTAGATCTATAATGGAAATTGTGCAAAATTTTGGTCTTTTCCCAGAGGTCATGTATTACTTGATGATGTCAAACACAGTACTAATTGATTATTAATATCCCCATAGATAATTTACAGCAAATTACTCCACACATAATGGGCAGAACAGGAAAAGTTTTTCTAGAGCCATCCCTGACCTTCACATTCAGGAATGTCACAGTAGTCGAATCTCTTGTCCGGATCTGTGGTGTAACACCAGGGCCCATTCTCATCATTGTCTGGATTCCGGCAATAGTTCTCCTCCAGTCCTGCTAGAGGAAATTTTTCAGGCGAAAATCTGCAGAGGGTGGAAAAGAGTCACTTGACTATATTTTAAAAATCAACATGTTATCAGCAGGGCAGGATAAGACCCCCCTCTCTTTCCCAACTGTGGTTTGAGATTGTGTCATCCAACTATATTTTGGCTGTGTCCAATAGCATTTGTATCCAGTTTTCAGTGTCTCTATTGATAGCCTGTTCAGTAGAGTAGCTAATATCACTGTTATTACTGTGTGAACAGCCAAGTCTTAGAAGTAGAGTCAAAGTGTCTTACGCACAGTAGAAATTTAAAGCTCTCAAAGCCTGCCAAATTCAAGAGACATGCCAAACAGCTGCTTTTGTCAGTTGCCCTTCTCTCTGTAAAAATAATAGAAGTTAATACCATTTTATCTGTGTGAACTCTGCATGAGGCATTATGCTAAAGTCTCTCTATACATTCTCTAAAGTAGTCCATAAAAATCCCTATCAGGAAGGTGTTATTATACTCCCACTTCCCAGATCAGAAAACTGAGGCACAGCCATGTGAAACAGATCAAGCCTCACCTAAGCTTGAGCAGTTAATAAATAGCATCTCAAGAGTTTAAAGTCAGGTCTGTCTGATGCCAAACTCTGCATCCTCTCTTAGGTATGTCTAGAGTTAACGGGAGAGTGGGAGGATGGAGTGAAGCTCGTTTTCAGAGATGAGCTGCTGTGTTGCAACAAGAAATTGGATTAAAAACCTAAGACTTCGAATCTAAAATGGCAGATTTTGTTTCTGGTTCTTCTGTGTACCTGTTTTTGGTAGATTTGGTGCTCTAGGGACTTCAGGTTCCTCACCAGTTGGGGTGTAGACGACCAAGATTCTCTCTCAGACCCTTGCCCTTCTATGACTTGGCCATCTGGTGTATCTTTTTAATCTCACTAAGCCCTGATGTGCCAGGAATACACAATTTCATCTTGTTGTTGTTGCTTAGTCTCTCAGTTGTGCGACCCCATGGACTGTAGCCCGCCAGGTTCTTCTGTTCATGGGATTTTTCAGACAAGAATAATGGAGCGGGTTGCCATTTCTTTCTCCAGGGATCTTCTTGACCCTGGGATCGAACCCATGACTCCTGCTTAGGCGGGCAGATACTTTACCACTGAGCCACCAGGGAAGCCCAACTCACAAGGGTGGCTAAAGACAATTTGGGAGTGGGGAGGATCATAGACACTAAATTCCCACTTGATAAGCATTGTTAATGAGAATTCAGTACCACCTAATATGGTGTTTCCAGTGGTCATGTATGGATGTGAGAGTTGGACTGTGAAGAAAGCTGAGCACTGAAGAATTGATGCTTTTGAACTGTGGTGCTGGAGAAGACTCTTGAGAGTCCCTTGGACTGCAAGGAGATCCAACCAGTCCATCCAAAAGAAGACCAGTCCTGGGTGTTCATTGGAAGGACTGATGCTGAGGCTGGAACTCCAATACATTGGCCACCTCATGCAAAGAGTTGACTCACTGGAAAAGACCCTGATACTGGGAGGGATTGAGGGCAGGAGAAGAAGGAGACGACAGAGGGTGAGATGGCTGGATGGCATCACCGACTGGATGCACATGAGTTTGGGTGGACTCAGGGAGTTGGTGATGGACAGGGAGGCCTGGCGTGCTGTGATTCATGGGGTTGCAAAGAGTCGGACACGACTGAGTGACTGAACTGAACTGAACTGAATACCATATTGGGCAAAGCATAAAAAATGACATTAAAATAACTAATAGGCAAGTTGCAAGATAATCTGTTTTTTGCAATGTTGGTGTGAACACATTTGATTTAGACTGATTCAGTTGTAAACATCATCATCTTTTTCTTTTTTCAGTCTCAGCCTAAAATTCATGTTCTAGAATTTATTGTTCTTTTTTTTGTTGTTTTAAATCTTCAAAAAAAAAAAAAAACCATGTACACAAGAATGAATGGAAAGCAGCCATTTTCTGCTTTTATGCCATCAATTATTGAACAGCTCTGCACCAGCATCAATAAGATTCTCCCCATACCTGCTGGTCACATGTTCTGATTTGAGTCAGAAGTAATGGGATCATTCTGAGTATAAGCGGTGAACACACAGACAAAAGAGAAAGCCTTACTTGGGTACGTGTGGAGAAGTGGCGCTCCATTTTTGACAGGTGACACCACTTTTCGTTCTGGCTGTGGTCCCTCTGTAGGTCTTCCCATTTCCAATCTTGCACTCCGAAAGGTAGACTGCAAGGAAGCCCAGACAGTGGTCAAACCCTTCCACAACAAGGACAAAAAATCACGAGGAAGCCCTGCACTGCTCGGTCACGTTGTGAGAAAGGACACTGTCACCCACTGTCTAAAAAGACAGTCTGTGTGAGAGTTATTGCAGGCTTCCCTGGTGGCTCAGTGGTAAAGAATCTGCCTCCCAATGCAGGAGATGTGGGTTCAATCCCTGGGTTGAGAAGATCCCCAGAGAAAGAAATGGCAGCCCTCTCCGCTATTCTTTCCTGGACAGTTCCTATGAACAGAGGAGCCTGGTGGGCTACAGTCCGTGGGGTCGCAAAAGCATCGGACACGACTTAGCAACTAAACAACAACAGTAAAGACTTATAGTTCAGTGTGGGGCACTGATTCCTTTGTCCAGAGCTCCTGCCCTCCTGTGTGCTGGGCAGATGCTGCGTGCTGGAGTAGGACCGCACAGGTCCTATCCGAGAGGAGCTTACATCCCAGTGGAGTCTGGGGCTCCAAGGTAATCAAGGACACAGACTGTGAAACAGACAGCCTCATGGCAACACGTGTAACAGAGAAAATAAATAACATCGTGAGGGAGTGGATGGGAAGGGGTGAGGGCTTCTTGGTGGAATGGGCAGACCTGCAGAGGCTGAAAGAGATGCAAGCCATTTCTAGGCTCACGGTGGTATTTTAAGTGTGAAAAAAGTACCAAAGAGGGTAATACAGTTGTGGTCTACTCCCAACGTTTACGGAAGATGCTCTCAACCAGCCTCCATTTTAACAACTTGCTGGTTACCCAGTGGGCCCCATCCTGCCTTTAAAACACACTGCCAAGGGTGCCCCTGCAGCCCACATGCGCCAGGATGGGCATCTGTGGCTGGCAGGCCACTTTCAGGAGTGCTGACCCACTCTGTTCCCACCAGTTGGATTATACGTTTACCAAGAGTCAATTGTTTTTATTTCCAAAACTTTTTATACAGCTCTATTTGATTACGGATGATCTAAACTGAAAAATGAAAGGAAGCGGGGAAGGAGCTTTTTTTATAAACGAAGATAAATAGTTTCAAGTAGTTGAAAGAGTAGAGTAGTTCTTTAAATTGGTATCAAGGGGCTTTCCTGGTGGCCCAGTGGTGAAGACTCTGTGCTCCCACCACCAGGGAACATAGGGTCCTTCCCTGGTCTAGGAACTAAGATCCCCCATGCCACAGGGTGATGCCAAAACAAACTGTTACCATATCCACTGAGAGCCGCCCATCCGTGTTGTTGACATGACTTTGAGAGAAGGGGAATCATGAAAATATAAAGGAATTTTACAGTCAGATTGTTAACGGGTGTCTCTATACTTGCTCAAGTTCAAAGAGAAGGACAGATTATGGTAGATAATTCATGAGTGTGGTTTATACAAGAAATGCTCTAGATAACTCCCATTGTGGCTCCAGATTCAAAGAAAAAACGCCTCTGCTTTACGTCCAAAGGTACCAGCACAAGCTTGTGTTTTCAAAGAAAATATAAGCTATTCACAGTATATTTGTATCATCTTTTATGATTTCCCAGTGTTTGTTAGTAGAGGATATTTCTTTTAGAGTGTTGTGTTGGTTTCTACCATCCAACAATGTGAATCAGCCATAAGTATGTTCATATAATATATATACATATCTCCTCCCTCTTGAGTCTCCCTCCCAGCCCCCCAGCCCACCCCCTGGGTCAACACAGAGCACTGAGCTGAGCTCTCTGTGTAATACAGCAGCTTCCCACGAGCAATCTATCTTACACACGATAGTGACTTACGTGTGAAACAAATAGTGGGAAGCTGCTATATTACACTGGAAGCTCAGTTCAGTGATCTTGGGCTTCCCAGGTGGCATTAGTAGTGAAGAACCCGCCTGACAATGCAGGAGACCGAGAGATGCAGGTTTAATCCCTGAGTTGAGAAGATTCCCTGGAATAGGAAATGGCAACCCATTCCAATATTCTTGCCTGAGAATTCCATGGACAGAGGAGCCTGGTGGGCTACAGGCCATAGGATAGCAAAGAGTCAGACACGACTGAGGCAGCTTAGCACAGTGTTATACATGTCAATGCTTTAAATTAATCGATCAATTTTCTGGGTAGAATACTTCTAACACACCTGTAGTAACTAGGGCTGTAAATTCAACACTCTGTATAAAGATTGCAAGTACATCTTCAGTTTAGTTCAGTTCAGTTCAGTCACTCAGTCGTGTCCGACTCTTTGCAACCCCATGAACCGCAGCACGCCAGGCCTCCCTGTCCATCACCATCTCCCGGAGTTCACTCAGACCCACGTCCATCGAGTCCGTGATGCCATCCAGCCATCTCATCCCCGGTCATCCCCTTCTCCTCCTGCCCCCAATCCCTCCCAGCATCAGAGTCTTTTCCAATGAGTCAACTCTTTGCATGAGGTGGCCAAAGTACTGGAGCTTCAGCTTTAGCATTGTTCCTTCCAAAGAAATCCCAGGGTTGATCTCCTTCAGAATGGACTGGTTGGATCTCCTTGCAGTCCAAGGGACCCTCAAGAGTCTTCTCCAACACCACAGTTCAAAAGCATCGAGATATATGATGCCAGTCTATATGCTACACTTATCAAAAAGGTAAACAAGGTATTCCAGAGGCCAGGGGTCAGGGAGGGTTTCCGAGCTGCAACTTGGGCAACGAGGAGCCGGAAGAACAGAGGAGGGTCAGGATGAGCAAGCCTGTGCTCCGCCTGCTGCAGGAGGCACAGACATCAGCCCTGCACGCGAGGTCGGCTGAGTAACACAGCGCCCAGTAGCGACTGGTGTGTATTTGGACTTTCCTCTAAGGGCACTAAGGGTTCGAAGCAGGGCGGTGCCGGACCAGCCGCTGCTGTGATGAGGGCGGCTTTAGACCCAAATGGCGGTGGTGGCCCAGATGGCCAGTGGAGATGAAACTTATCTGACACCGACTGTTCCCAGAAACACGCTGGCAGGTAATTTTGCAGGGGGTCAACATTCCACAGTAAAGACACAAGCACCCAAAAGCGACTGACTTTTGACTCTTTCCCTCTCTTTTGTTTGTATGTACCCGCCACAGTTTGTATAACCTTTGGCTCCTTTCCGTCACCCTGAAAACAGGCAACTCTTCAACTAGCCAAACGAAGCCTAGAGGTCACCCCCTTGATCCTTCTGGTTAACCATTTACAGAGGACATGTTTAAATGGTAGCATTTGCACACAGAATCCCACCAGCATTTTTTAAATGTCTGACAGACTGGGTAAGCCCATGTATCTCTTCCTTTACCCACTAACTGCAAGACCTAAAAATGTCCACAGGTAACCTGCAGATTTAATCTGCACTTTAGACTCAAGAGCTAGAGCTCAACAGTGGACCCGACGTGAGGTTAACAGGTGCACAGCTACTTAAAGCTAAGATGAACCACCACGTAGATATAATCCCAACCTAAAAACCACCTCTCAAAATCTTAGAGTTTGGTGGGGAAACTCGAGAGAACGTTGCAAGCTGTTGTCAAGAATACGTGAAATAGGATGTTTCTCGTTGCCTTCATCACTTGTGATGCAGAATACCTGGAGAGTAAAACTGCTAGCAAAATAGTCCTGACACCCCACCAACAACAGAGAATAGGAAGACGCTGTAAGAGCACCATAAGTCACTTGAATCTTCGTGCAGACTTAATGAACTTGTGCACGCCTAAGAAGACACACAGTTTCTGAAGGAATCTGGGCCATTCGTGATCCTAAACAACGAAGGATCCAGAGTTCTTAAGGAACTCTCGAAAAATGAGCGGCAACTTCTGCACATTTTCAAAGTTCTGCACCATTTCAGAGACTACGGGAAATATGGGCCATGACTGAAAGAAAAGTAGAAACTTTACGAGTAAAACTAAGGATACTGTCTCTATTCAAGTGTTACTGCAGATTGAAAACACCTCGGTTTTGCCATTGCTCCAGGCTTCAGACCACAGACCGTGGTCCCTGAAGAAAAGAAAAAAAAACAAGATCATAAGGAACTTGTGGACTCCTTTCTTCTTAAAAATAAGAAGAAAATTTTATTTATATCTTTAAATAAGATATTATTTAAATATCTTAATATTTAAATCTTAATGTCTTAAAATAAAATATTAAAATAATCAATTAAAATATCTTAGTATTTTAATATCTTTAAATAAGATATTATTTAGTATCTTATTTTCAGGTTCATAGAGGCGGAAGTGATTTTGTAAATCCAATTCCTGCGTTTTGAAATCAAGGGAAACGAAACCCAAAAAGTGAACTATTATATTCAGGTTGGCCTTGTGGGTTAGTGGCCAAATCTTCTGACTCCAAGTTCATTTTCAGTGCACCATAGCTCCTGCACTTGCCGGTCTGATAAATAACAGATAGTAATAGGGCTGGTGGGGAGGGAAGGGAGAGAGGGAGGAAAAGAAGAAAGAGAAAGAAGAAGGAGGAAGAAAACATTGTACATACTTCTCTTCTCATATAGAGTGACATCCCTCATCCTAAAGACTGGGGCGGTCTTGCTGCTTTCGCCCATTATGACACATTGTTGCTCTTTACCGTGATACTGGAATGCCCTGCAGAAGAGAAACAGAAAACACCATTCTAGTCCTTGGTTTAAAGGAATTTAAACACCACTCTTATTTCCTTTGTGTAAAGCAATATATAAGGAAGAAACTCTGAAGACAGCTTTGGATGAATCGAGGAGCTCAGAACTCACTTTCAATTCAACCTGGTACCCTAATGAAAGGATACAGCAACATGGTAGATATTCTTTTTTTCTCTTCTACCTTGACCTTCTTCCCCTCCCCATTTTCTGTTTTAACTGCTTTATTCTTTCTTCACCCATTTTTCTTAATGAAGCGCCAGAATATCTGCTTTGTGTGGGAAAGAAGCAACTGAGCTCCTTTGAACCCATCCCCAAGACAGTCCACGTGGACGCCTCTAACTTCCCCCTTGACGATGCCTCTGATTCTACCCCCTTCCCTCACGCCCCCCAGCCCTGCACTAGTCCTGTGTGGATACTGAGCCCGCCATCAAAGCCGTCCAAGGCTTCCTTACCAGCCCCATCTCCTACATGAACCTTTGCACCAGCTGACCCGGTCCCTCTCACAGGTGCCCAGCCAGGCTGCCCTCTGCCTAGAATCCTTCCCACTTGTTTGCTATTTACCAAGATTTCACCCCTCAAAGCCCAGCTCAGTTCCCCCCACCTCCACCCCAGGCCTTCCCTGGTTGTCTCAACTCTTAGGATTGTTCTTTCTTCTAAATCTTAACAGAGCACATACTGATTTTATCAATATCTCAAATTGGCTGTATTTTTTTTAACATTTTATCCGCTTTCTGTGACTATACCATAAGTACAAAAGGGCAAGCACTGCTTTTGGGTCTACACAAAAATTTATCATATATACTGATTTTATATGTCACATATAAAATCTATCACACACACACACACATACACATATATATACCAGATCACTGTATCTATGCTTCATGGCCCCTTAAGGTCTAGGACACTTCCAGTCACATGATCCTCAATAAATATTTACCAACAAAGATGTTAAAAAGCTGCAACTTGTAACTATAGCTGCTGATGTCAAGTGTTAAATAATTTCCTTTTGGGAGCATTTTTCTAAAAGGGGCACTAATGAACTTTCACAAGAAACTATATGGTTTCAGATACAGGGAGCAAATACAGATTCCAAACTCCAACCTAATGAAATTCCTCTTAAATCCTATTTTCACTGATAAATCCCTGAGCAAATTTCTTGTGATCAATGTAATGTGTCTCAATCCACAGGAGTTCTGCATAGGTGCAGTTACCAGGAACATACTTGCAAACGAAGTCTTTCTCCTCCTCACACTTTGCTGCGCAATCCTCTACGCTTCTTCCTGCCAGTTTCTTCCGACTCAAAGTGAGCAGGGAAGCCCCCTGGGTATTTACATAGTCATCCAGGAGGTCTCCGAGACCTACAAAAGTAAAATTAAAATGGAGCAATTGATTAATGCATCAACACCGCTGATAACTAATTATCATGAATTTGTAAATTATTTGCTTTGCACCAACCAAGTAAAAGTTGCTGCTGTATTGGAAGCAACTGGGTGGCTGTGAATACAAATGACTAACTAGGAAAACAATTCCATGAATTAGGTGGCACTATGTTAAAAGATTAACTGGATTGCTAGGTTAATAGATTAGAAGAACTATTTAACAATTTCCACATTAATGGGTATGAAACCTTAAGTAAGAAGAAATTTGATCTGTTTGCTAGTAATTGCATGTCGATGGAGCACTAGGAGACCACCCTGGGGCAATTTTGATGCTGATTTGTCCATCCCTGGGTCTAAATAGAACTGAAGTTCAGTTCAGTCACTCAGTCGTGTTTGACTCTTTGCGACCCTATGGACTGCAGCACGCCAGGCTTCCCTGTCCATCACCAACTCCCAGAGTTTACTCAAAGTCATGTCCATTGAGTTGGTGATGCCATCCAACCATCTCATCCTGTCATCCCCTTTTCCTCCTGCCTTCAAGCTTTCCCAGCATCAGGGTCTTTTCCAATGAGTCAGTTCTTCGCAACAGGTGGCCAAAATATTGGAGCTTCAGCTTCAACATCTGTCCTTCCGATGAATATTCAGGACTGATTTCCTTTAGGATGGACTGCTTGGATCTCCTTACAGTCCAAGGGACTCTCAAGAGTCTTCTTCAACATCACAATTCAAAAGCATCAGTTCCTTGGCACTCAGCTTTCTTTATGGTCCAACTCTCACATCCATACATGATGACTGGAAAAATCATAGCTTTGGCTAGACGGGCCTTTGTTGGCAAAGTAATGTCTCTGTTTTTTAATATGCTGTCTAGGTTGGTCATAACTTTTAAAATAGAACCTAGAGGCCATTACTTGATTTCCCACAGTACAAACTTCGGTTGTGTTGCTTAAACTAATGTGACAGGCATTCTCTGAATCGTTCCACCACCAGATACAAAAACTTTGTTGAGCTGATGATGTTGAGAAGAAACGAGACCTGGACTAAATCTGGACCATAATACACGGTCGTTTTTATACTGGGCTTAGTGACCAGTATGTAACACAATACACTGTTCAGTGACCCCTCACTGTTTATTAAAAAAGAAACCATTTGGGGCTCAATGATCTGGCATTTCTGAGGAAACTGCACGAGAGTCTGGTACGAACAATGGTCTCAATTTTCTTCTGAGATAGAATCTGAGTCACAAAGTCTGTCTGAAGCTCACTCTGCCCTTGGCTACTGCAGAGGGTGGCCAAGGGGTGCCCAGCCGTGGTCCACCACAGGGCTGCAAAGAGAGCTCGGTGATCCGGGGCCAACACGGCCACTGGGACAGCTGCGGCTCTATTCCACCCCTCAAGGAGCTCCCCTTCATCCTTCGGAATGGAACATCAGCCATGCTCATAAGCATGCGGGGCTAAAAAGAGGTTAATATACTGGAGACGGCAGTTTCCTAAAGTTTGCCTAATGGGATTAGGCAACCTGGCAACCTTGACCACTTTAGGGGGCGGAGTGGAGACCAAAGCCCAAGTGAGTGCGTTGAAGAGTGACCAGGACAGATGCTGGGAAGGTCTTGGGAGGACAGGTCTTTTCAGAAGCCTGGCTGTGAAAGGAGCATCTCCTAGAGGCCATATGAAGTCTCAGGAATGTTTTAATACTTTTATTTTTAATATTTTTATTTAAAATATCGTTGGTTTACAATGCTGTGTTTGTTTCAGGTATACAGAAAAATGATTCAGTTATACACGTATATTCTTTTTTAGGTTATTTTCCATGATAGGTTATTGCAAGCTATTAAGTATTGTTCCCTGAGCCACAGCAGTAGGTCCCCATTTATCTATTTTATATATAATATCCAATATAGGGCTTCCCTTGTGGCTAAGCTGGTAAAGAATCCGCCTGCAATGTGGGAGACCTGGGTTAGTATTCTGGCCTGGAAAATTTCATGGTGTTATATCCCAACATATAACATATATTTTATATATGCTAATCCCTGACTCCTAATTTATACCTCCACCTTCTTTCTGCTTTGGTAACCAGAAGTTTGTTTTCTGTGTCCGTGAGTCTATATCTGTTTTGCAAATCACTTCATCTGCATCATTTTTTGTAGATTATGCATATAGGAGATATCAAATGATATCTGTCTTTCTCTGTCTGACTTACTTCAGTTAGTACAATCATCTCTAGGTCCTCTGGGAAATTTTTTAAGATGAGACGTTCAGGAGCGTGTTTGGATACTGATGAAAATGATCCAGTAGGAAGGACCATCAAGGGCCAGATGCTCTTTCTCAGAAGAGTCATCCCTGACCACCTTGGACACATGCCTTGCTCAGGGGTGATGTGCTGTCCCAGACTGAGACAAAGACATTCCCAGAGCCCACACTCTCCCTGCCTCTGCTTTTCCTTCCTCAACCTAAGATTCTCCAAACTGGAAGGATGGATCCTTCCACCCTTGAATAGGAGTTGACTGATGTAGCTTAATACACCAAAAATCATTCAATACATGTATCAAGATTACAGAGAAATGCATGGTTAGACCCACGCTCAGGTCTTCATCCTGCATTTTTCTCCCCATCGGAACTCTCCTCTACAGAAATAGGTGTGCTTTGGTAATTTCTATAGATCAGGGTGTAACTTTTTTTTCCTTTCTTTTTTTTAAATTAGTCTATTTTAATTGGAAGATAATTACAATGCTGTGGTGGGTTTTGCCATACATCAGCATGACTCGGCCACAGGTACACGTGTCCTCCCCCATCCTGAGCCCCCGTCCCCTCCCCACCCTATCCCTCTGGCTTGTCCCAGAGCACCAGATTTGAGTGCCCCGCTTCATGTATCAAACTTGCTCTGGTCATCTATTTTACATACAGAAATATACATGTTTCAATGCTATTCTCTCAAATCATCCCACCCTTATAGGAAAGGGGGAAAACATCTCCTTTCACAGCTGTTCTCAGTGAGAGGCGGAGAAGCAGTTTGCATTTCACAAACAGCCAAGTCTTTTCTTTCAAGCACACAAGCATGGGGGCACATACATATACTACTGTGATTTTTTTAAAACCCACATTATTGATAAACTATACTTGTTTTAATCACAATATACATCTACATTCCGTCTAGAATATAAAAATAATTTTCTTACTGAAAAGATTTCTCTAATATTTCTTAGGCACTAAATAAACTGTATTACAACCCACTGTCAAATGAGCCCTAGAATTAAAGAAAGAAAATATGGGGATTTTCAACTTTTCAACCTACAAATAAAAAATGTATTCCTTCTAGGGATATTTCTTTGTCCTATTAGCTCCTAAGGTAGGTCTCAGCAGGTATATGCTATGAAACATAATAACATAATTAAAGGTAAATTAATTAAAGGATAATAAAAACGGAAAGTTTCTTGTTTTGATTTCATTTATACTGGCCTGCTCTACTTTCAAAGAACTCTTGAAAAGATCTAATTTCAGTCTTTATGGGATATATTTTATAGAGCTCTTGTGTTTGCTTTTTTAAAATATATTTATTTTTCATTGAAGGATAATTGCTTTACAATATTGTATTGGTTTCTGCCATATATCAACAAGAATCATCCCTTATGTTTATTTTTAAAGTTTCAGTTTAGTTCAGTCACTCAGCGATGTCCAACTCTTTGTGACCCCACGGACAGCAGCATGCCAGGCTTCCCTGTCCATCACCAACTCCTAGAGCTTGCTCAGACTCATGTCCACAGAGTCGGTGATGCCATCCATTTTAAAGACTGGGGTTAATAAAAATGTTCTAAAAGTACCGTGATAGTTGCACAACTCTAAATGCTGAGACCCATTAGATCACATGCTTCAAATGTGTGAATTATATAGTATGTGAATCATATCTCAATAAAACTGTCAAAAAAAAAAAAGAGCCTCAAAGACATGCTTAGAATATTTTAAAGAAGATTTTAAACAAAGTTGAAAAAGTGAGACCCATCGAATTCCTTCTCAGAAAACCCTGACTGAAGTCCTGGTTTCTTTACTTCCTGGCTTTGGGAGTTTGGTCAATAGGCAAATGATGTGATTTTCCTAACTACAGCTTTCCTCATTTATAAAGCGTGGATAAGTCCACTACAATACCCATTGTATCAGCTAAATAAACTGTTGATGCTAAAGGACACACGTGGGTATGGATGGATAAAAAAGTACCACTCTACCTCGGGCACTCAATAGAGATTTGTTGAATTACTGTATGTACATCTCCTGACTAAGCAATGCCTGTGGTTTCTCCAGCATAAGAAGCAAGCTGAGCTGTAGGGAATAAGTCGACACAACCACACTGGTCAAAGACTGTGGTCAGAGACATTTCGTTGTTCACATTTGTAAGTCAGGAGTATATAAAAACCTTAACAAAAATGGTCTAGCTTAACCAAACTGAGAACCAGGCAAAGAGACAAACAACTTTTGGAGTTGTTAGCACTCTGGGCTATTTTTTTCAACTAAAATAACTATCACTTGGGCTCCGTCTTTTATATTGAAAGCGTCATTCATTATTTTCTCTGTCCACTTGTCTCCAGTATTCACATAAGGGAAACGAACCTTATTTCTTGAAGAATTCCACCATCGTAGATGTTGAACTGGGAATCTGATGAATCAAAAGCTAAATTCGGCAAGTTGCCCATAAAACTATGATGGCTTTATTTTTAACATATTGCTAGGAAAAAAAAATATTGATTCAAATGAAAAACAAAATCTATAAGTCTTACCTGATTTCAGAAACAAGAGAAGTAGGAACACCACCTCCTTATGTTCCATTTTGGGACTGGCCAGCAGCGTCCCAAAAACAGTGTGTCCCAGTCCCAAGATGTTATTGACTTACAGGAGAGGAAACACACCCACAGACAAGATAATCACACGGAGTTAATCATTCTCCCGGAGGCCCACTGCCTCTGTGCTCTGAGGGTTCAAACATTATCTGGACAGGAGGATCTTACAAAATGTTGACAGCGGAGTCTACAATAGATGCTGGGAAGTGGTGGAGACTGCCCGCCCCCACCCCGGCTGCCCCAGGCTGCTCTGCCTTCCTGCGCAACGCACCCCCCAGCCCATCTTTTCCACTTACTCTTCTCTCCTTCCCTCTTCCTTCTTTCGATTTATTTTGGGTAAAACAAAAAATACAACAATAGCTACCATGTGCTGAGAACTTTTCTGTGCCAGACCTCCTGCACAGTTTCATTCAAACTTCAAAGCAGCAGTGCTGGGCTTTCCCTGGTGGCTCACTGGTTGGGAGTCTACCTGTTCCTGAGTCCAAGCTCACTCTGCCAGCCGCATGACAGGCCAGTGAATCTGAGAGATGAGGGGCTGAAGCAAGGAAAGACTTTAATCGGGGGGCCTGGCTGACTGAGAAGATGGCAAGCTAGCGCCTCAAAATAGACGTCTTGTCAGGGCCTGGTTGCCAGATCCATAAAAGATGGATCCATAAATGATGAGTCACCTCCAGAGAGGTGAGGAAGCAAAGCAGAAAGTCTGTTCAGCCCTTGCAAATGTCCCCTAGGATGTCAAGCCTCAAGCAGGAGAATGTGTTCGTTTTACTTCCTTTGATTCAGTTCAGTTACTCAGTCGTGTCTGGCTCTTTGTGACCCCATGGACTGCAGCACACCAGGCTTCCCTGTCCATCACCAGCTCCTGGAGCTTGCTCAAACTCCTGTCCATCGAGTCCTTGATGCCATCCAACCATCTCATCCTCTCATCCGTTTCCTCTGTCTCTCAATTCCTTACAGTCCTTTGCAGATGGGTGGCTCAGGTTATCTCCCTGACGCAGGCCATTATGTATGGTTACAATAACAAAAAAGGGTTAAAGGCACGGAAGCAGATCCAATGTAAATTTGAAATTAACCCTTCCTGGTTACACAGCTGCCAGTGCTGGAGACGGGGGTTTGATCCCTGTCCGGGAAGATCCCACATGCCCGTGGGACTAAGAGCAACTGAGCCCATGTGCCACTGCTGAGCCTGTGCTCCAGAGCCCGGCAGCGGCAACGCCTGAAGCCACGTGCCCTGGAGCTGGTGCTGCACACGAGAAGCCACGGCAATGAGGCCCATGCGCTGCCCCTGGAGAGCAGAGCCCGCTAGCTGCAACTAGAGAGAAACCTGCACAGCAGCAGAGACCCGGCACAGCCAACAATAAACAAAAAAATCATAATACAAACACAAGCAATATTACTATCATCCCCACTTAAGGCGACAGGCTGAGCAAGTTTAACTTTCCAAGGTCACTTGGCTCACAAGGGATGAAGCCAACACCATTGAAAGGCATAAATGTCCACTTCCTACTTTTTTTCTGCTACGGATGGTGGTGGTATGCTTTTTGCCCCCTTTCAACTCTTGTTAGCTGCAAGAATACATGTGGTTCTACAATCGTTATTATCTGAACAAGGTTGCCCTCCGTGTCCTTCTGACTACGGATTCTTCATCACCTTCACAGTACAGCAGCTCCATAAGAACACGGGCAAACATGAAGCGGAGTGTGGCTACTGGCCTCATTCCCTGCAGTGGAAAAGAAGAGGAAAGAGGCATGAGCTGCTTAGGTGTAGATGGTGTGGCTGGAGGGAGGCTCCCCTTACGGCTCGGCCCCACGGGGCTCAGCTTCACAGGCACAGGGCAGGCACAAAGAGAAGGACTCCCCTAGATTGTGCGTAGAAATCCCACTCCGACTCTCTGGAAGGAATGCTGGACCGTGCAAGACCATAAAGACAATTAACTCTCTATCAGTCATTTTCTATTTGAAAGAATGGCAGAAGCTGAGGGAAGAGATAAAGAAACAGATCATCTCAGTACAGTGTAGCAGGCCAAATAAATTCTGAGATGTCTATTATCGTGGAGTTCAATTCATTAAGTATGTACTGACCACACAGTAGGAGTTAGATTCTTCTGTACTAAGTCGCTTCAGTTGTGTCTGACTCTTTGAGACCCTGTGGACCCTTCAGGCTCCTCTGTCCATGCGATTCTCCAGGCAAGAATACCGGAGAGGGTTGCCATGCCCTCCTCCGGGGGATCTTCCCGACCCTGGGATTGAACCCATGTCTCTTGTGTCTCCTGCAATGGCAGGCAGGTTCTTTACCACTAGCGCCGCCTGGGAAGACCTAGGTTCTTCTAGGATTGTGTAAAAGGTCTCTATCTCTCTACAAATCACAGTCTCTACCCTCCCCAGTCTACACCTAAAGGAACTCCAGGAAACTTTTGTACCCAAGATGTGTGAAGACCACTGCTACACTTGTGTGCTTGTAGGGGTGGGGGTGGGGGCACTAAGGATACCAAATAAGAGACAGGCTCTGCCCAGCATGGGGCCCGCAAGCAAGATCCACTCAGGTTCTCATAGGAAGAGAAGAATTAGCTACTTCCTCCCCTTCCGGCATTAAAGTGACTAATTCCTCTAATTCCTCGAAAGTACCTTGAACACAAGGAAAGAGCAAGTTCACAAGGGGAGTGGGCTAGAAGCCCCTTTGTTTTCACCCGCATCCACCTCCTTGGGGCGGAAGTTGTGGCCAGGTGACATCTGCCCAGGGGAGATGGCACAGACCTCACGCTGCTGGCTTGATGTGGGCACCTGTCTCCTTTCTCCACAGACTCCCCAGCTTCTTCCAGCCCTGGCTCAGCTCCTCTCAGCCCAGGCTCTGCCGTCTGGGAACTGTCATTGTAAGGCAGCTCATTTCTTTTTAAAATTGTTTAAAAATATATCTTATAGAAATACAGTTAATTTACAATGTTATGTTAATTCTTACTCTACCGTGTCATTTCTTTATCATGAACATCTCTGCATTCCCCTCCCCGAAGACCATGTCATTTTAAAACAAAACGGCAGAAAATTAATTCATCTCTGAAGGGATTCCCTGGTGGCTCATATGGTAAAGAATCTGCTGGCAATGGGGGAGACCCAAGTTCAATCCCTGGGTTAGGAAGACCTCCTGGAGAAGGAACTGGCAGTCCACTCCAGTAATCTTGCCTGGAAAATCCATGGATGGAGGATACTCGGAGGCTACAGCCCACGGGCTCACAAAGAGTCAGATACAACTGAGCAACTTCACTGTCTTTCACTTTCATTAAGGGCCCAAAGTATGCCTTCATCATCACAAGGGTTCATCAGTTCAGTTCAGTCGCTCAGTCGTGTCCAACTCTTTGCGACCCCATGGACTGTAGCACGCCAGGCCTCCTGTCCATCACCAACTCCTGGAGTTTACTCAAACTCATGTCCATTGAGTCGGTGATGCCATCCAACCATCTCATCCTCTGTTGTCCCCTTCTCCTCCTGCCCTCAATCTTTCCCAGCATCAGGGTCTTTTTAAATGAGTCAGTTCTTCACATCAGGTGGCCAAAGGATTGGAGTTTCAGCTTCAGCATCAGTCCTTCCAATGAACACTCAGGACCGAACTCCTTTAGGATGGACTGGTTGGATCTCCTTGCAGTCCAGGGGACTCTCAAGAGTCTTCTCCAACACCAGTTCAAAACCATCAGTTCTTCAACACTCAACTTTCTTTATAGTCCAACTCTCACATCCATACATGACTACTGGAAAAACCGTAACCTTGACCAGATGGACCTTTGTTGACAAAGTAATGTCTCTGCTCTTTAATATGCTATCTAGGTTGGTCATAACTTTTCTTCCAAGGAGCAAGTGTCTTTTAATTTCATGGCTGTATTCACCATTTGCAGTGATTTTAGAGCCCCCCAAATGAAATCTGTCTCTGTTTCCATTGTTTCCCCATCTATTTGCCATGAAGTGATGGGACCAGATGCCGTGATCTTAGTTTTCTAAATGTTGAGTAGTTTTAAGCCAACTTTTTTACTTTCCTCTTTCACTTTCATTAAGAGGCTCTTTAGTTCTTCGCTTTCTGCCATAAGGGTGGTGTCATCTGCATATCTGAGGTTATTGATATTTCTCCCGGCAATCTTGATTCCAGCTTGTGCTTCTTCCAGCCCAGTGTTTCTCATGATGTACTCTGCATATAAGTTAAATAAGCAGAGTGACAATATACAGCCTTGATGTACTCCTTTTCCTATTTGGAACCAGTCTGTTGTTCCATGTCCAGTTCTAACTGTTGCTTCCTGACCTGCATACAGATTTCTCAGGAGGCAGGTCAGATGGTCTGGTATTCCCATCTCTTTCAGAATTTTCCACAGTTTATTGTGATCCACACAGTCAACGGCTTTGGCATAGTCAATAAAGGAGAAATAGATGTTTCTCTGGAACTCTCTTGCTTTTTCCATGATCCAGCAGATGTTGGCAATTTGATCTCTGGTTCCTTTGCCTTTTCTAAATTCAGCTTGAACATCTGGAAGTTCACGGTTCATGTACCGTTGAAGCCTTGCTTGGAGAATGTTGAGCATTACTTTGCTAGCATGTACGATGAGTGCAATTGTGCGGTAGTTTGAGCATTCTTTAGCATTGCCTTTCTTAGGGATTGGAGTGAAAACTGATCTTTTCTAGTCCTGTGCCACTGCTGAGTTTTCCAAACTTGCTGGCATATTGAGTGCAGCGCTTTCACAGCATCATCTTTCAGGGTTTGAAATAGCTCAACTGGAATTCCATCACATCCACTAGCTTTGTTTGTAGTGATGCTTCCTAAGGTCCACTTGACTTTGCATTCCAGGATGTCTGGCTCTAGGTGAGTGATTACACCATTGTGATTATCTGGGTCATGAAGATCTTTTTTGTACAGTTTTTCTGTGTATTCTTGCCACCTCTTCTTAATATCTTCTGCTTCTGTTAGGTCCATACCATTTCTGTCCTTTATTGTGCCCATCTTTGCATGAAATGTTCCCTTGGAATCTCTAATTTTCTTGAAGAGATCTCTAGTCTTTCCCATTCTGTTGTTTTCCTCTATTTCTATTGCATTAAGAGTCTCTTAATGAAAGTGAAGAGGAAAGTAAAAAATTAGCTTAAAACTAATCAACATTCAGAAAACTAAGATCATGCTGAGATCTAAGTTTTCCTCTCCTTGCTATTCTTTGAAACTGTGCATTCAAATGGGTATATCTTTCCTTTTCTCCTTTGCCTTTTGCTTCTCCTCTATTCACAGCTATTTGTAAGGCTTCCTCAGACAACCATTTTGCCTTTTTGCATTTCTTTTTCCTGGGGATGGTCTTGCAAGGGTTCATAGCAAGTTTATTTTTGCATCTGAGGCCAATTTGCAGAATGCTTTCACAGTGTGAGTTTATTAGGCTATATCACCTAGGAATCATGTTATCATTCATCTGAAGGTGGGGGTCCTTTCTTTATTCAACCTTTTCCTCCTGTTGGCTGGCTTTTGTTCATTGGTCTCTGGGACCATGAAATGAGATGCTTATCAGCCTTGAGCCTTAGTGAAGAGATAGCAGGGCTGCTCAGCAAGCACGGGAGTTAAAATGTAACCTGCCCAGGAGCACTTTCTAAGCAAGACCTGAGTGACAAATTCAGTGGTCAGCAAGGTGGTATTTCTTAATTGATTGTCCTTACAGAAACCAACTTGTTTATCTGTTTTGTTTTTTTTTTTAAGCGTCTTCAATGGACATCTCCTCACTAGACTTGTTATGCGCTTTCGAAAAATATCAACAGAGAAGATAGTAACTCCCAGATAATTAACCAACCCACTCTGAGTCAGCAGGGAAGGCACCCAAAGATCAAAGCAAGCAGAGAAAAAACAGGTCATCCTCTCCATCTCTAAAACTCTAAGATAATTATGACAAAAGTCCCTTTTCACAGTATTTGAAGAGACAAGACATGCCAAAAACATTAAAATCTTTTAAGAAAAAAAAAATGAGTGTGCATAAAAGCTGGTGAAATCTGAGCAACTTCTGTGGACTGTCAATACCAGGTAATTCCTGGTATTGATAATAAACTAGAGTTAAGAAGATGTTACCTCTGGGGGAGACTGGGTGGCTGATGATGGTTATGCTGGATCTCTCAGTAATATTTTTGTAACTTCTTGTGCATTTATAATTATGTCAAAGCAAAAGATAAAAATGTTTATGTCTATATTTTATATATTTAAATATATGTATATATTTTGGTATACTTAGAGACACATCTGTATGTTTAGATACATGTGTTTGTATTTGGTATATGTGCATACATTTGGACACATGTACATTATTTGGATATGTGTGTATGTATTTGGACAGATATGTATATATTTGGCGATCATGTGCTTAGTCACTCAGTCATGTCCAACTCTTTGCAACTGCATAGACCGTAGCCCCCAGGCTCCCCTGTCCATGGGATTTTTCAGACAAGAAGTAGTGGAGAGGATTGCTACCTCCTTCTCCAGGGGATCTTCCCACCCAGGAATTGAACCTGTGTCTCCGTGCCTTCTGCAGGCAGATTCTTTACCCTCTGAGCCATCTGGGAAATCTCTCATATTTGGACATGTGTGTACATATTTGGACATGTGTGTACATATTTGGTTATATGTTATGTATTTGGACATATCTGGACATATTTGGGTATGTGTGTATATATTTGGACGTGTGTACATATTTGGACGTGTGTGTACATATTTGGATATGTGTTATGTATTGGGGCATATCTGGACATATTTGGGTATGTGTGTATACATTTGGACATGTGTGTATGTATCTGTATATATATGTACATATTTGAACATGTCAGTACATATTTGGATATATACTTAAGAGGACCCAGGATGATGTAGATGCTTCCATAATATTAGAGAACTCCCAGACTACAGAACCTTGCCCAGGGGAGAATCTCAACTTACAGAATTTCTAAACTGGGGCGCCTAACCCCACCTTTGACTGATTTCTGTGGGCTCACAAGAAGGGTGAGTGAGATGACAGGCCCTCTTCCTGCCTCCACGCGCCCTGCCTTCAGCCCAGACATTATTCAAGCCTCATTGATACCTCTGGCTCAACAGCCGCCCCCCCCTACACACGTCGCCCTGCAATCCAGAGCCGTCGGCGCTCAGGCCGGCTCGGGCCTCCCGGGGCTCAGGGAGACCATCATCTCTGCATGCAGGTGAACCATCCGCCAACAGAGGCCCCAGCAGCTCGCCTGGACCCCAGAAACCAGCCTCCTCCCCATCTGCGCATCCCCGCCAGACCCACCCTGCGGTGGAGGCGCCCCGAAAGGTCCCCGAGGGACGCGTGGAGCTGGGAGGCGGGGGGTAGGAAGTGGGGGGGCAGAGTTTCGAAGAAAGTGAGCCCTAATCTGGGCCGCGGCCTTCACTCCTCGCCGCTGCAGGGTCTGCAGGGCGGCCGGCGCAGTGCGAAGCACCCGGAACACGGGGAAACCCTCCCGGCCCCCCGCGACTCCCCACCTGACCGGGAGGGGGCGGTGCGCGCCCGCGGCTCGGACTGCGAGGCGGGCCCGCAGCGGGAAGGACGCTCGGCGGGAGGAGCGAGACCCCGGTTCCCGGGGAAGCGACCCCGACTCTAGAGGATGAGCAGGAGGGGTGAGAAACAGGAGAGGCCTGTTCTGAGCAGAGAAAATGAACGGGCAAAGTCTCAGAGGCAAGGGTCCCATCCAAGAGATGCAAAGTCCTTCAGGCTGGAAATCAGAAATGATGGAGACGAGCCGGAACCGCATCTACACCCCAGCAAGAACTATAGGGACCCTTGAAGGGTCTTAAAGTGGAGGAGTGGCCTCATCTTCCTGCCTCACGTGTGGTGAGCAGAGAAGGAAGGAAACTGAAAGTGAGAGTCGCTCAGTGGTGTCTGACTCTTTGCCACCGCGTAAACTTTACAGTCCATGGAATTCTCCAGGCCAGAATACTGAAGTGGGTAGCCCTTCCTTTCTCCAGGGGATCGTCCCAACCCAGGGATCGAACCAGGTCTCCTGCCTTGCAGGCTAACTCTTTACCATCTGAGCCACAAGGGAGCCCAAGAATACTGGAGTGGGTAGCCTATCCATTCTCCAGCGGATCTTCCCGACCCAGGAATTGAACCCAGGTCTCTGGCATTGCAGGCGGATTCTTTACCAGCTCAGTCTCAAGGGAAGCCCGGAAAGGAAGGAGGTGACAGACCAGCAAAGTCGGAAAGCAGACACTGGTGAAACAGAAAGGGCACGGGATCAGGGAGGTGGCTAGAGAGTAGCATGGACAAGGTTTTGTGACTGATCGGATCTGGGGGCTGAAATCAAGGCTGGTGCCAGGGTGTCTATCTTGGTAGAGAGGGATGTCTTCGTTGAGAAGGAACCCAGCGAAGAATGAGATGAGCTTGCTTGGAAACACGTTACCTCTGGGAGCTTATGAAAGTCCCCCGTTGCAGTCGCCCAGAAGGCAGTTGGATATTTGGGTCTAGGGCAAGCTTTGGCAAACCGTAGGCCATGGGGCAGCCTCCTGGTTTTCTAAACAAAATTTTATGGGCGCACAGCCCAGCCTGTTCATTTACTACCGGCCACTGGCTGCAAGTGCATGACAATGAGTAGATGCGACTGAAGCTGTATGTTGGCCAGAGGCCCATAAAAGATTTACTACCTGGCTTTTTGCAGGAAATGTTTGCCCAGGGAAGCAGTGTGGGCTAGAGATACAGAATCGAGTATATAACACTGAAACAAGGGAAGTGGATTAGGTCACACAAGGAGAAGAAAAGAGGACCTGGGATGGAACAAGGTATTTTCCACATCTTTATCCATTCAGCTGTTGATAGACTTCTGGGTTGCTTCCATATCCCGGCTGTTGTAAACAGTGCTGCTATGAACATAGAGATGCAAGTATCTTTTTGAATTAGAGTTTTATCCCAGTATACGTGCAATAGTGGGATTGCTGGCTCATATAGCAATTTTATTCCTACTTTTTTAAGGAAACCCTTCTTTAAAATTTATTTTTAAGGGAAAAAATAGGAATAAAATACTCTTCTCCATTGTGGCTGGAGAATTTACATTTCCTCAGCAGTGTAGTAGGGTTCCCTTTTCTCCACACCCTCTCCAGCATTTATTGTTTGTAGAATTTTTTGAGAAAGGCTACTTTGACCCATGTAAGGTGGTTCCTCTTTGTAGTTTTGACCTGTATTTCTCTAATAATTAGTGATGTTGAGCATCTTTTCATATGCCTATTGGCCGTCTGTATGTCTTCTTTGGAGAAAATGTCTGTTTAGGTCTTCTGCCCATTTTTTGATTGGGTCTTTTTTGTTTGTTTGTTTCTCTTTGTTGCTGTTGTTGGTATTGAATTGTATGAGCTGCTTGTATGTTTTGGAAATTGCAAGTATTTTCTCCCAATCTGTAGGTTATCTTTTCATTTTGTTTATGGTTTACTTTGCTGTGCAAAAGCTGTTAAGTTTAATTAGGTCCTATTTGCTTACTTTGGCTTTTGCTTCCTTTGCCTTGGGAGGCTGACCTAAGAAAACATCGCTGTGACCTATGTCAGAGAAAGTTTGCCCCGTGTTCTCTTCTAGGAGTTTTACGGTGTCAGGTCTTACGTTTAAGTCGTTAAGCCATTTTGAGTTTATTTTTGTGTATGGTGCGAGGGAGCTCTCAAGGGAAGTCTTTTGAGGGGATGAACAGTCAGCTGGAGAACACTAATGGTGGGGTGCTGAGAAACCAAGGAGAGTGAGACTCTGTTGACGGTGGGAGTGGTCAGCAGTGACAGAAGCTTCTGAGAATTCAAGTGAGATGTACTCGTGTGTCCCAGCAGGTGAGAACATATGGGTCACAACACCTTATGCAGCCAAATCTCAATGGCCAAGGCTCCAAACAAAATCCACTCTGCCCACCACTCTCACTAAATATATACAAACCCCAAGTGGCACACTGATAATCTGCCTGCCAATCCAGGAGGTGCAGAGAACATAGGTTCAATCCCTGGGTCAGGAAGATCCCCTGGAGGAGGCAATGGCAACCCACGCCAGTATTCTTGCCTGAAAAATTCCACAGACAGAGGAGCCTGGTGGGCTACAGTCCATGGGGTTGCAAAGAGTTGGACATGACTGGGTGACTGAGCACAGCACACAGGAAAATAGCGTATTTTATTTAACAAATTCCTGAGCCACCTCTGTAATACTTTTGCCCCAACGTGTTTGTTCTTTGACTGAATCTCCATTTAACAATGGTTTTGTAACATCCCATTTTATGAGAGAATAGAAAAGTCATTCATTCTTTCTCGAGCATTTTTAGATTTAAAACTTTCAAGTTCATAACTTATTATTGGTAATGAAAGACAGCTTTTAAGGATTGTTGTAAAATTTAGGGAGGCCACCATCAAATTACTTTTATGTATGAGCTGTAAGATTTGGAATACTTCCCAGGACTTTCTTCTAGCTTGATGCCTTTCAAATCCATGTATTGTATCACATTAGCGAGAGAAAAAGAAGTCTGCTAGGTTGAGACTCGGTGGACTCTTTACCATCTGAAACCATCTGGGAAGCCTCCTAGTTCAATGAGTGGGATGGATATATTGATTTTGGGTTCAAGCCTCATAAAGAAGTTGTTTGTTTGATGTCTGGCAAGTTTAGGCAGAAGATGGGAGACAAGTATATAAACTTTGCCTGGAAATGGGTGAATTATGTCCTGACCAAGTGTGAGAGCGGTAATAGGACAAGGCTCATGTAATGATCACGCAGGATGGCTCCCTCCTGAGGCCCATGGGGTTGGTGACATTTCATTCTTATGTTTCACGTGGGATTTCTGAAAAGATGACACAAAACACACTGTGAACTCTTCGGTGATCCGTTTTTTCTTTCTTTCTTTCTTTTTTAAAATGAACTTATTTGCATGGGCTTCCCTGGGGACTCAATAGTAAAGAATCCACCTGCTAAGCGGGAAATGAGGGTTTGATCCCTGGGTCCAGAAGACTCCCTGAAGAAGGAAATGGCTTCTTCAACCCACTCCAATATTCTTGCCTGGGAAATCTCATGGACCGAGGAGGTTATCAAGCTACTGTCCATGGGGTCGCAAAAGAGTCGAAGATGACTTAGCAACTAAATGACAGTTGATAGTTTGGAAAGGCTCCATGGGCAAGGGACAGCTACCCTATATGTCACTGCATGCCCCCTGCGGGGTTCTGTACCCCGGTTCCTTCCAGAGTCCTCCCCTTTCGCCCGTGGAGTGAGGGATTACTGCAAACATCATTCAGCTTTATTTGACCTACTATACAAAACCAAGTCCCACCATCTGAATAACTATGGGAGCTAAAGGGTTATTGCATTTGGATCCTCAAGACACCTTTCCACCTGCCCAGGCCAAATTATTAGCAGTAATCCCATGAGAAGTCCTGGGGGCCCTTCTGTGGAAATTACTGCACATCAGACATTGCAGGAGACCCGCTCTGTCTGAAACCAAGGGCTGCCGTCAGTCATGCCTTCCTTGGGAAGGAAGCACCGCGTTCAGACATGGGCGGGCAGTTCACTAAGAACTGATCCGCTGATGGGCAAGTGAGTGGACAAGTGAAATAAGAGACAGACATTATTACCTTAGGAGCAATTTTTTACTTCCAGCTACCATTTACTGTGGACTTGTCCGCTCTCTTCTGAGCACAAACACCACTATGAATAAAGTACAGTAAATCGTGCTGTGATTAGCAGCTTTTCCTTTTTTATTAGTATTATTACCATCTTACAGGTCAGGACATTGAAACTCACCTGCCCAAAGTTATGCCAACAGAAAGAATCCTAAGTGTCTGGGTCCCAAGTGACTGCTTTTAATGACTGCCTTGCAGACTTCTTCTGGAAGAAGCAACAGCAGTGGCGGCGACAATGATATTAGCTACACTGGATTGAGAAATGGTTGCATGGGAGGCCCTGTGCATGCTCAGTTGCTCAGTGTGCCAAATTCTTTGCAACCCCATACACTACAGCCCACCAGGCTCCTCTGTCCATGGGATTTCCCAGGCAAGGATACTGGAGCGGGTTGCCATTTCCTTCTCAGGGGATCTTCCTGGCCCAGGGTTCGAACGAGCATCTCCTGCATTGGCAGGCAGATTCTTTACCACTGACCCCCCCCCCCAGGGGGGCCCCTAGCACTGTACATGGATTATTTCATTTACTCCTTCTCCTGACCCTAAGAGGAATGTGTTATCATTCACATTTTATTGACACAGAAGGAGAGGTTCAGTTAACTGACCCAGGGTCACACAACTGGTGAGCCTGGATGGGGTATCGAATGCCAGGGCCAAGCCCTTCAGCCCTCCAGCCCTCCAGTTTCCTATCATTGCCATAGTCATTCACTCCAATGCTCAGAACGAGCATTTATTGAGCACCTACTGCTTTTGTGGAACTGTGATCACCCTGGAAGTCCCAGCACTGAGGCCAAGCCAAGTGCTGGTAGAAAGAGCAGAAATGTGTTGCCTGGACCGGGTGGGGTGGGAGGTGGGGGCGCCAGGGTGCTGCTTATCTCTGCGGTGCTGCCCAGAGGCCATCTGCCTGGGTTTGCACATTTCAGTTTCTTGTACTGAGCTTGCTGCTTAACTGTGCAGAGTTCTGTTTGCTTTCTGTTTTTAGAATGAACATCGCCAAGCAGAGGGTAAACTCCAGGACACGCACTGCATATTGCGTTTCCCTTGGATGTCCCCAAACCAGCAGAGGGTGCGTTGGTGCTCCAGTAAATGAAATTGAATGAAAGCTTCTCTTTTTGGTCTCTCTTCATTATTGATCTATAAAGGCCTTTAAAGGGGTCAGCTTTTGTTGCAGTCAACACTAGGCAGGCAAGGACTCAGGCCATTGAAGGCTTTCTTCTTCTTAAAGCTCCTTTTTGAGCCCGGTTCTGCAGAGTCTTGCTTATTTGGAGAGAGGGGCAAGCCATAGGAGATAAAACAGATTATGTTACATGCTTAAATGTGGAACGTTGGCTTCCTGCAAGAGCTTGGAGTTTCCAGAAACACCGAAACTGCCTCCCCTTGGGCGATCCAAGCGCCTCGGGGGCAATAGCTCTGACGCAGTTCAGACTTCACTCCAAGCCACAGAAGCGCAAACAACCTTTCTTCTCAGCCGGGCCTTTGAAGCTCTCTACTCAGCCGGAAAACACTTCGGAGCCAAACAGAAGCGAACACCGACCGACAGCGGCCGGCAGGGGACGGCAGACCCCGGCCGTTTCAGCCGCGGGGGCTGCAGCCCGCGCCCCCAGGTGGGGGTCCCCAGGACCACCAAACCTGTCGCAGGTTTTCTGCTCAGTGGCTCCACCAGCCCAGCTCATTCCCTTCTCAGGCTGCAGGCTCGGGCTGCAAGGGAGAGGATTCCAAGGCGGGGATGGGAGCTGGTGCGGGCGCCTGGCCAATTGCTGTGGACGATTTATGCTTCTGATAGGAAAACTGGAGATGCTGGCCAAGTCGGCAGCTGCCTGCATTCCGGCAAAGTCACGGGGCGGCGGCGGCGGCGGCCTCGCGGCCAGTGCCCGCGCGGCGGGAGCCGGGACCCGCCCGGGGGAAGGATGCGCGGAGCCAAGGTAGGGGACCCCTCCGCCTCCAAGCTGGGCTCGGGTCTGCCGGCGCGGGGTCTGCCCTCCTGGGGTGGAGGTGGGGAGCTGGTCAGGTCCCTCGGCCCAGCAGCTGGCTCAGCCTCGGAACACAACCGGGTAGCTGGGTTGACCATCTGTGTGAACGTGGAGGAATGGAATTTTCAGTGAGTGGGTTTTTCCCTTTCCAGGAGCACTGATGCTTGGCCCTGGTGCTCCAGACCCTGAAGTCCAGTTTCGAAACTGGCCAGAGTAGGCGATGTTTCGGAGGAGGGCAGCCGCCTATGTCTCCCTGTTTTTACATCCTTTTGCTGAGGGTGTGTGAAGAGACTGTGACCGGCTGGGTGGGAAGAGATGAACAAAGAGCTCCAATACCTGTATTTCCGAGCAGAGACATTTCACAGCCAGGAAAAACCAATAGAATCAGTTCTGCTTAACGTGCCTACTGTGGGCATGTCATTTTCCTGCTACAAATTTACCTTGTTTTATGCTAAACCTGTGTTCCTAGAAAGACATATTGCTGTCCCTCAATCGTGTCCAAGTCTTTGTGACTCTATGGACTGCAGCATGCCAGGCTTCCCTGTCCTTCACCGTCTTCCAGAGTTTGCTCAAACTAACATCTGTTGAGTCAATGATGCCATCCAACCATCTCATCCTCTGCTGCCCTCTTCTCCTCCTGCCCTTAATCTTTCCCAGCCTCAGCATGTTTTCCTGATGAGTGAGTTGGCTATTTGCATCAGGTGGCCAAAGTATTGGAGCTTCAGCTTTAGCAATGAATTCCTTCCAATGAATATTCACAGTTGGTTTCCTTTAGGATGGATTGGTTTGCTCTCCTTGCTGTCTAAGGGACTCTTGAGAGTCTTCTCTAGCACCACATTTTGAAAGCATCAATTCTTCGGCGCCTACCCTTCTTTATGGTCCAACTCTCACATCCAACATACATGACTACTGGAAAAACCATAGCTTTGACTAGACGGACCTTTGTCAGCAAAGCAATATCTTTGCTTTTTAATATGCTGTCTAGGTTTGCCATAGCTTTGCCATAACTTCCAAGGAGCAAGCAGCTTTTAATTTCACAACTGCGGTTACCATCTGCAGTGATTTTGGAGCCCAAGAAAATAAAATCTGCCACAGTTTCTATTTTTTCCCCATCTATTTTGAAAGCCACGAAAAACATTTTTGTTATTAACTCTGATTTAAATGGCAAGAAGTAGCTTACCATAGGGTATATTGATTGCAGGTTAAAAGGGCATTTATATGCCCTTAGCTATGAGTATTCACATGCTCTATATGCTTCATGTTATGTAGAACTACAGGTGAGATAATCCCCTGGAGAAGGAAATGGTAACCCATGCCAATATTCTTGCCTGAAGAATTCCATGGACAGAGGAGTGTGGTGGACTACAGTCCATGGTGTTGCAAAGAGTTGGGCATGACTTGAGTGAATAACCCTTTTACTTTCACTTTCAAATTGATATAAGTACAGTAAAATTAATACTCTAAAACTAGCTGATGTGCTTATTAATCAGAAAAAATCCAATTTCTAAAAATTCTATCCCATTCAGTAATTTGACCCATATGATATATATATGTGTGTACGTGTGTGTGTATGGAGAGCTTTATAAGAAAAAGTTGTATTACACATTGTACTGAGTTTATTTTTTCTGCCCATCACTAAGAGGTCTTTTAATTTAAAAAAATGGATTATATAGATCTGCGAAGTAAGCAACAAGAACAAAAACATTGTGTGCTTTTGTGGTTACATAAAGAAAAGACTGAAAGTAACAATTTATACTGCTGGTCAAGCATTAAGTTGTCCTTATCAGAGATTGTCAATTTAAGTGCTGATAAATGGAGAAGACTGGAGCTGAATTCCCAGAAGGTCAGACCTTGGAGATTTCTCTTTTGAATAGATTACTGGTAGTTTTTGTTCCTCTTTCTTACAAAAGTAGAAACAAGTATGTTGTTTAGTCACTAAGTCATCCCCAACTCTTCTGCGACCCTATGGACTGTAGCCCGCCAGGCTCCTCTATCCATGGGATTTCCCAGGCAAGGATACTGGCGTGGGTTGCCATTTCCCTGTCAAGGGAATCTTCCTGACCCAGGGGTCGAACTCGTTTCTCCTTCATTAATAGGTAGATTCTTTACCACTGAGCCACCGGGGAAGCCCAGAAACAAGTATACAAAACTGGATTTAGAAAAGTGGGCATTTAATCAGTCGCAGCGCCCTACTCCTAAAGGTGATCAACAAGTGATTTCAATGACAATCGCTTATGCTGGGCTGGTCAGCACTCCCTCTCTGCTCTAGATGACAGTCCTCCAGACTTCTGCAGCCAGCGCCCCTGTTCCCAGATCCAGCATCTCCTGGTGCTTCAGGACTTCCCAAGTCCCTCAGCAACCCAAGAAAATGGGACATCTTAGAGAAGACCCTACCGTGTATGGTCCAGGGAAGGAAGACAAAGCCCCGGTTCATTATTACGAATCCCTTAATCAAGAGTATCCCTTAATCAAGAGGCCCTGTTTCTATTAATTCTGCAAACGGTTGTTAAAAGCCCGTTCATTTTAAACTAGTAGCTCAGCTGTCCTGTGTGCAAGCTGCCCTGACTCTAGCTCTCCACATCCTCCACTGTGTCACCGAGTACATAGGTAGTTCATCACGTTACGTTATTCGAGAAATGTGAGCTATGTAGAAAAGAACGGACTGAGCCGATGCTGAAGCGATTCACCAACTTTCCTTATTTTTTAAATATGTTAGTTTTTAAAGATACATTATTTCTTTATCTTTGGCTGTGCCGGGTCTTGACTGCTGTGCATGGGCTTTCTCTAGTCGCCGCCCGCGGGGGCTCCTCTTCTTTGTGGTGCCCGAGCTCTGGAGCTTAGCAGCTTCAGTAGTTGTGGCGCTTGGTCCGTGGCATGTAGGATCTTCCCCGACCGTGGATTGAACATGTGTCCCCTGCATTGCAAGGCAGCTTTATAACCACTGGACCACCAGGAAAGCGCCTGGTTGCTTTATAATCGGCTCTTGAAGTTGAGAAAGGACATCCACCTAAGATACAGTCAGTTTGCTGGGTTGGTATTGACCCTGACTTTTGTTTCGCTTCGTGCTAGTTTGATTTTGGAATCTGATATATCTGTAATTATTTGTCATGTTGTATTAATTAGCATCACGTTGTCCCCAGCCATTTAAAAGAGGCTTTGTGAGGAGTCAAGTCAGAGGCCACCCCATCTTTACTAAGTCTTTTTTCCCCAGTCATAATTTATTTCCTCATCTTCCTTCTCATCTTCTAGCTCTGCTTCAGATACACCTCTTCTCTACAGAAAGAATTTTTTTTTAAATGAAGTGTCTGCAGAAAGACATTTTCATTAGAATTAGAAGGGGTAACAAATTATAAGAGCTTGTTTTTCCTTTTCCTGTTTCTTTAGAAAGTCTCCCATTTGCTTTCGTTGAGGCCGTGTATGAGTGCTTGCTTTGTTCTGCTCCCCAAACACCCTCGAATGCTGTTCGATCTTTCTTCTGTCATCACACCTTGCGCTGTTGCCCACGAGCATTGCTTACTGAGATATCATTTTGTGCTGCTTTTGGCTTCACTAGAGCACTCTTCCATGTGACTTTTTGAGGGTAATATTGTCAAGATTTTCTCCCAATGTGTGCTCACTCCTGTTTCTTTGTAGATTTTTGTTTTAATGCCTCTATTTGGGCACATTTTCCCCCTTGTGTTATTAAAGGGAAGGTTTTGCTCATAAATAAAAATGGCTTTTTAAAATATATTTGACAATGAGTTGGCCTTCCCCCATTTTGGTAAGAGAATTGAAGACATAATTCTCTTTGTTGCATAAAAAACTGTCACTGGGGAACTGCTTCTGTTCTCCTGATTAGAGAGATTTGAGGCATTACTGCCATGAACTATTTGTTATTGACCGCTTTGCCTGTTGGGGTCAATATAACTATCAGTATGTTTTGAATATCAGAACTTTCTGTGACCGTAAGTATGCGTATGAGCAATTATTAAAATTATATGTACTATCAGATGTCTCAGAAATACATTTCCCAAAGCAAAGGAAGAATTTTATTTGGCTGGTCTATATTCAAATCAAATCCCTTATGATTATACAGTGGAAGTGAGAAATAGATTTAAGGGACTAGATCTGATAGATAGAGTGCCTGATGAACTATGGACGGAGGTTCATGACATTGTACAGGAGACAGGGATCAAGATCATCTCCATGGAAAAGAAATGCAAAAAAGTAAAATGGCTGTCTGTGGAGGCCTTACAAATAGCTGTGAAAAGAAGAGAAGCGAAAGGCAAAGGAGAAGAAGAAAGATATAAGCCTCTGAATGCAGAGTTCCAAAGAATAGCAAGGAGAGATAAGAAAGCCTTCCTCAGCAATCAGTGCAAAGAAATAGAGGAAAACAATAGAATAGGAAAGACTAGAGATCCCTTCAAGAAAATTAGAGATACCAAGGGAACATTTCATGCAAAGATGGGTACAATGAAGGACAGAAATGGTATGGACCTAACAGAAGCAGAAGATATTAAGAAGGGGTGGCAAGAATACACGGAAGAACTGTACAAAAAGATCTTCACGACCAAGATAATCATGATGGTGTGATCACTCACCTAGAGCCAGACATCCTGAAATATGAAGTCAAATAGGCCTTAAAAAGCATCACTATGAACAAAGTAGTGGAGGTGACGGAATTCCAATTGAGCTATTTCAAATCCTGAAAGATGATGCTGTGAAAGTACTGCACTCAATATGCCAGCAAATTTGGAAAACTCAGCAGGGGCACAGGACTGGAAAAGGAAAGCTTTCATTCCAATCCCAAAGAAAGGCAATGCCAAACAATGCTCAAACTACCGCACAATTGCACTCATCTCACACGCTAGTAAAGTAATGCTCAAAATCTTCCAAGCCAGGCTTCAGCAATATGTGAACCATGAACTTCCAGATGTTCAAGCTGGTTTTAGAAAAGGCAGAGGAACCAGAGATCAAATTGCCAGCATCCACTGGATCATGGAAAAAGCAAGAGAGTTCCAGAGAAACATCTATTTCTGCTTTATTGACTTTGCCAAAGCCTTTGACTGTGTGGATCACAATAAACTGTGGAAAATTCTGAAAGAGATGGGAATACAGACCACCTGACCTGCCTCTTGAGAAACCTAAATGCAGGTCAGGAAGCAACAGTTAGAACTGGACATGGAACAACAGACTGGTTCCAAATAGGAAAAGGGGTATGTCAAGGCTGTATATTGTCACCCTGCTTATTTAACTTCTGTGCAGAGTACATCATGAGAAACACTGGGCTGGAAGAAGCACAAGCTGGAATCAAGATTGCCGGGAGAAATATCAATAACCTCAGATATGCAGATGACACCACCCTTATGGCAGAAAGTGAAGAGGAACTAAAAGCCTCTTGATGAAAGTGAAAGAGGAGAGTGAAAAAATTGGCTTAAAGCTCATCATTCAGAAAACTAAGATCATGGTATCCGGTCCCATCACTTCATGGCAAATAGATGGGGAAACAGTGGAAACAGAGTCAGACTTTATTTTTTGGGGCTCCAAAATCACTGCAGATGGTGACTGCAGCCATGAAATTAAAAGACGCTTACTCCTTGGAAGAAAAGTTATGACCAACCTAGATAGCATATTCTAAAGCAGAGACATTACTTTGCCAACAAAGGTCTGTCTAGTCAAGGCTATGGTTTTTCCAGTAGTCATGTATGGATGCGAGAGTTGGACTGTGAAGAAAGCTGAGCACTGAAAAATTGATGCTTTTGAACTGTGTTGTTGGAGAAGACTCTTGAGAGTCCCTTGGACTGCAAGGAGATGCAACCAGTCCATTCTAAAGGAGATCAGCCCTGGGATTTCTTTAGAAGGAATGATGTTAAAGCTGAAACTCCAATACTTTGGCCACTTCATGTGAAGAGTTGACTCATTGGAAAAGACTGTGATGCTGGGAGGGATTGGGGGCAGGAGGAGAAGGGGACGACAGAGGATGAGATGGCTGGATGGCATCACCAACTCGATGGACATGAGTTTGAGTGAACTCTGGGAGTTGGTGATGGACAGGGAGGCCTGGTGTGCTGTGATTCATGGGGTCGCAAAGAGTGAGACACGACTCAGTGACTGAACTGAACTGAAGTGGTCTGTATTCAAACCATGTCTTACTTTGTAGAACCTACAAAGTAGGTGAAAGATTTCTTATACCTGGATCAACATACTGATCAGTATCTATGGGGAAGGCAACAAAGTGTGTCAGTATTTCTAAGACGCAAATGTTATTGACCACATGGACTATAGACCGCCAGGCTCCTCTGTCCATGGGGATTCTCCAGGCAAGAATACTGGAGTGGGTTTCCATGCCCTCCTCCACAGGATCTTCCAACTCAGGGATCAAATCCAGGTCTCCTGCATTGTAGGCAAATTTTTTACCGTCTGAGCCACCAGAAAAGCCCATAGATCAAGTAATAGGAAATTATAATTTTCGTTCATGTCTTAATGAACCCACTTCTTTTTTGTTTCGTTTTAATTTTTAATGTAGGATAAGTGATTTAGTTGTGTTAGTTCCTGTTGTACAGCAGTCAATCAGTTATACATACATCCCCTCTTTTTTAGATTCATTTCCCATAGAGGTCATTACAGAGTATTGGGTAGAAACTGACTGGCTTCCATCACCAATTTTTTTTTTTTTTTCTAGTCAGTAAGAGAGAGGGTTCAATGTCACGTGTTGAAACTACCTCAAAGTTTCATTTACCTTCTTACTTGTTAGGAATCCAGGCCTGTTAAAATTTCATATTATTCCCAGTCTTTTACCTTAATGGGTTGAATAGTTATTGCCTAATAGTTTGAGGATAAATAAGTGCAGTTTATTTATGTTTTCCAGATTGCGAAAGTGAAGAGTTAAATCTAAGAGACACATTTTACCTCCTTTCCTTAAAACAAAAGGACCATCCCACCACAAAGAAAGACTCTAGGTAGGTAGGAAGAAAACAGCAAGGGAAAATCCAGAAATAAGAGTTAGATCCAAAGCACAAGATAATCAGGAAGTGCAAGAAAATACATATTATGGTTTCACAAAATATTTTTGAATGCTTTTATTCTAGACATAAAAGGTCAGATTCATTTTGATTACATTTTGCATACTTTCTGAAGTTTCAGATTTATGAAACAAAATGATGATTTACTATGTGTATAAGTTCTAGAAAGCATTTCAACACACATTAAGATTTTAGGTTTTGTGGAAGAGCTTTACCAAAGGCCTTTTTTTTAATTAAAAAAAATTTTTTGCCCATGCAGTGCAGCACACAGGCAAGTCTACACAAACACAGAAACACACGGCCCTAGTGTTACCGGCAGAAAGCTTTTTTACCAAACGCCTATTTTTAGATGACTTCTGCATCAAACTATACCATTTCTTTTTTTTTTTTAAGAGCAAAATTTCATTTTAAAATGTTTCTAAATGAATGTTCAAGCCTTTGAGGGAATAATCCAGCTGTTTTGCTGAGCCCCCTCCCTTTTATTTTTTTCAAGGCTGCACATGTACAAAGAGTAGTTTCACTCTGTTACATAAAGGATGTACTTTGGGAAGACTGGAGTTACTTCTAGTTAGCAAGTTCTTCACCACGCAGGCAACAATTTATCACAATTTGACAAGATACACTTTTTACATTTGAGGTTAGGAAGGAATGTAGAAATAGCTCTGGGCAGAAAGGAAAGGCTTGCATGGAAGTATATAACCTGTTGTGATCTGATATTTTACTCCACACCCGTATTATAAATAAACACAACTGGGAAAGAAAATCCTCCCAACACTCTCTGTGCTAAAACTAAAGCCCGTGTGCTATATTAAGAGAAGTGGGATATATGTTTGCATTTGTAGGGATGGGCTGGTGGTTTTCATGACAAAATGCTTCCTTTCCTTTCCCTACCCTCAAAAAAAAAAAAAAAGAAAGAAAGAAAGAAAGAAAAGGAAAGAAAGACTCCACAGACTTTGTCACAGTAGTTTGTAATTTGAAGTTCAGAGTTAGGATTATAAGCAATTAGAGAAGTACAGTCCGTTTTCATTTATAGGTGGCGCCAGTGGTAAAGAACCTGCCTGCCCATGCAGGAGATGCAAGAGACATGATGTTTGATCCCTGGGTTGGGAAGATCCCCTGGAGGAGGAAATGGCCACCCACTCCAGTATTCTTGAATGGAAAGTTCCATGGACAAGAGGAGCCTGTCGGGCTACAGGCCATGGGGTTGCAGAGAGTCAGGTGCAACTGAGCTTGCCTGCAGGCAGGTAGATTATCCATAGGTGGTAATCGTTGATAAAATCTGGCTCACCTCTCTTTTCTATCCCAACACTCCTGAGGCTTCTCTCCATCCAAACACCTCCTTAAATCTCCCATCTGTGTCTGCAAAATAGTAACTAATTTTGAAGATAGGCCAATCTTTCAGGAGAAAGGAGCATAGGTATTTGAAGGTAAAAGCATGCCATTGTGGTAATCTGCTATTTTGAATGGTGACCTCACCAGGCCATGCCATCCACAGAACCCTGCCCAGGTGCTGGTCTACTCCCAGTATGTTTACCCCAGACTATTCTAGAAACAAACTAGTCCTATGACTCAGGATTACTGCTGTGGTATTTTGTAACACTTAAAATAAGTCACCAGAAGATGTAATGATTTTATATTTCTTTAGGAACCAAACAGTGTGGACCATTGTATTTTGAAAATGCAGGGATGTTTAGATATTAGTGTTATCTGTCAAAACCCAAACCAGTAATTTTCAGGAAGGTGAAAGTGAAAGTGAAGTCGCTCAGTCGTGTCCGACTCTTTGCGACCCGGTGGACTATAGCCCTCCAGGCTCCTCTCTCCATGGGATTCTCCAAGCAAGAGTACTGGAGTGGGTTGCCATTTCCTTTTCCAGGGGATCTTCCTGACCCAGGAATCAAACCCAGGTCTTCCGAATTCTAGGCAGACGCTTTAACCTCTGAGCCACTAGGGATTTTAATTTTTTTTTTTTTTTCAGGAAGCTCAGCTCAATTATTCTTTTTGGGGAGTCCACTTTGGTGGGAAAGCAGAACCTCGTTATTTTATTTCCACATATAATAATCCACTTTCAATTGCTGGGTTGAGAATTACCCAATGTAAGTTCTGCAATGACTGCTCTTTCATTAAACAAGCATGCATTGACGTCTTGTTATGGATTAGGACTGTGCAAGGTGCTAAGCTTGCAAAGATGAGTGAAGCAATCCTTGTCACCTGCTGGGAAGGGGAACAGAGCCATAGGCAAATGCTTATAATTTAACATGGAGTATGTATGTAACTTTTAGGAGGTGCCCAAGGTCCCATGGATCTTCCCAGGTGGCTCTAGTGATAACCTACCTGCCAATGCAGGAGAGATAAGAGACACGGGTCGGGAAGATCCCCTGGAGGAGGGCATGGCAACCCACTCCAGTGTTCTTGCCTGGAGAATCCCACGGACAAAGGAGCCTGGCGGGATATAGTCTATAGGGTCACACGCAGTCAGACACGACTGAAGCCACGTAGCCTGGGAGGGCGCACATTCAGGGCACCATGTGCACTTGGAGAGGCTTCGGTCACTCAAGGGGTGTGCGGAGGAGCGCTGGGGAAGGTCTCCTATGAGAGAATGCCTGAAGGGCGTCAGAGGAGAGGCGCCTCAGCAAGGGGGAAGGGCGTGCAGCGGGGTGACAGGCACAGAGACACCTGCAGGACATCAAGATGCCTTAGAGAGCCTGCTGCACTCCCGGGAAGCAGGAGCTAGCTGGGGCATGTACAGTGGGGGAGAGGCAGAGGCAAGGGCTGTCCAGTTGCTCAGTGTGTCTGACTCTTCGTGACCCCGTGGACTGTGACTCACTCCCCTGGTGGCTCAGACGGTAAAGCGTCTGACTGAAATGCAGGAGACCCAGGTCGATCCCTGGGTCAGGAAGATCCTCTGGAGAAGAAAATGTCAACCCACTCCAGTATTCTTGCCAGGAAAATTCCATGGATAGAGGAGTCTGGTAGGCTATTATAGTCCATGAGGTCACAGAGTCAGACACGACGGAGCGACTTCACTTTCACTTTTTCATGGACTGCGGAGGCAAGGGAAGACATTGGAAATGCAGGCTGGGCCAACTCATAGAGGCTTTGGGGTCCTGTTGGTGAACTTGAACTTTACCCTTAGCCCATGGGGGCTTCCCTTGTGGCTCAGCTGGGAAAGAATCCACCTGCAATGTGGGAGACCTGGATTTGATCCCTGGGTTGGGAAGATCCCCTGGAGAAGGGAAAGGCTACCCATTCTAGTATTCTGGCCTGGAGAATTCCATGGACTGTATAGTCCATGGGGTCGCAAAGAGTCAGACACGACTAATTGACTTTCAGTTTCACTTAGCCCATGGGGAGCCACAGACTTTCACAGGTTTTCAGCAGAGGACTCACATGGTCAGAGTTGCTTTTTAGGCAGGTCAATCTGCAGAGGAAGAGAACTGAAGAGGGCAAGGCTGAATCCAGGCAGAAATGCTGTGAGACTCCACCAGGAGTTGGGGTGAGCTGGACAGGAGGGTGCTAGGAATGGGGAGGGGAGGCAGCCTCGAGGATCATAAGCATCAGAGGGCTGGAAAGGGATGTGTGATCGGGTATGAGACGTGAAGGAGCCGGAGAGGTCAAGGGTGATGGGCCGTGTCCTAGCTCAGGAGACAGGAAGGATGGAGACACAGCAGACAGAGGAAAGCAGTGTCTGCTTGGAGTAAGGTTTTTCCTTCGCCTGCTGCCCTTACACACACACACACACGCTGCTCTCTCTTTCCCTCTCTCACACATACACATTTCTGTTATGTACGTTTCAGGAATACAGCATGAGAGTTTGACATCTGTCTTCACTGATGACCCCCGAAGTCTGGGTACCTCCCATCACAATTGTTGACCCCACGCATGCTATCTAGATTGTTTTCCCCAATTTTTGTTGAAGTATAGCTGGTTTACAATACTGTATTCTTTTGTTTGCACACACTGTTTCAGTTACTCTGTCTTGCTCCCGTTGTGCCCCGTGCTTGCCTTACAGGAACACTGTTGGACCTCGTTTTAACTGCATGTTTAATTGTCTGTCTTCCTCACTCAACCGCAAGCTCCTTGGAACGAGGACTATGTTTGCCTTCCTCATTATTCATTCTCATGTCAGCAGTTTGCCTGGCACATAATAGGCAGCAATAAATATGTATAAAGGGGACGAGCGTAGTTTTCAGATCATAATTAAGAGTCAGCCATACATTTTCAATTAGTTTTCTATGTGGATTTTTGTTGTTGTTGGTTTGCTGTGTTTTGAATGACAGCCCTGCTGAAGTTACTGGATGAAGAACTGGAGATGTCACACCAGTGAACCTGGCTTCTAGTCCCAGTCCTGACCTTGGTCAGATTTGTGTCATTAGACAAGGCGTTTACTCCCTTCCTGGGTATCATTTCTCCCTGGGTATAGTTAGGAACAGGGACAGGTCTGATTGCTGGTGTCCTGCCTGACTCTGATGTTTTACAAAAAAGGGAGACATCTTATAGGACAAACCAGAAGGAAAAAAATAGTATAACAATACATTAAATATTTTATTAGGAAAGTTGCTCAGTCATGTCTGACTCTTTGCGACCCCACGGACTGTAGCCTACCAGGCTCCTCCGTCCATGGGACTTTCCAGGCAAGGGTACTGGAGTGGGTTGCCATTTCCTTCTCCAGTGGATCTTCCCAATCCAGGGATCGAACCCAGGCCTCCCATATTGCAGGCTGACAATTTACCGTCTGAGCCATTAAGCAGGAGAAAAAAGAAACTCTCAGGAAGACAGAAAGCCCAGACTCTTAAGTATACTTGCCATTAAGCCTTTCAATGTTGCCCAGCCTTTTTGATAGTATAGCTAGTCCTTCAGTCATGTCTGACTCTTGCAACCCCATGGACTGTAGCCCACCAGGCTCCTCTGTCCATGGGATTTTCCCAGGCGAGAAGACTGGAGTGGGTCGCTATTCTCCAGGGGATCTTCCCGACAGAATAGGCTTACGAAATTAAAGAGAAATCAGCTCAAGTGATACCTGCTGCCTGGGGCTGCGTGGTGTCGCCACTGTCCTCAGGCCTGACGGTTCCGAGGGTTAACCGTCAGGATAAGAAACAGGTTAAGTGAGACAATGTCCTTATCCTCGGCGGACTCAGTATGTGCCTGACTTTCCCCACAGCAGCTCCCTGGGTGCTCAGACTCTTTTGCCACCAATGTCTCTCCGTCCCCAAGAAGCCCTGCATTGATTCTGCTTCTAAATGAGTTTCCCTTCTTGCAAAACATCATTATCCCCCATAGAAAAGAATGTGAGCTCAGAGGCTTCTTTGTCCAAAACAAAACTTTGAAGGCAAATTCCTTGAACTTTTGAGACATTCAGCCGACAGTAGCTCCATTCCTCGTGGCTGCATGTATTTAACTCTGTCAGGAATCTTTGACATGTTTTCCGCAGCTCTGTTCACTGTGACTTCCTGGGGACCTTTCACTGTTGGAAATTTAACTTGAAAGGGAAAGATGTACTGCTCTTGCTGATGCTGGGAAAGATGGAAGACTGGAGAAGAGGGCGACCGAGGATAAGATGGCTGGATGGCATCACTGACTCAATGGACATGAGCTTGAGCAAACTCCGGGAGACAGCAAAGGACAGGGAAGCCTGGCAGGCTGCAGTCCATGGGGTTGCAAAGAGTCAGACACGACTCAGCGACTGAACAGCAAAACTTTTGTTTGGTTTTTAAGCGAGGGTGGGGCTTTCCTGGTGGCTCAGATGGTAAAGCATCTGCCTGCAATGTGGGAGACCCAGGTTCGATCCCCGGGTTGGGGAGGTCCCCTGGAGAAGGAAATGGCAACCCACTCCAGTACTCTTGCCTGGAAAATTCCATGAACTGAGGAGCCTGGTAGGCTACAGTCCATGGGGTAGTGAAGAGTTGGACATGACTGAGCAACTTCACTTTCACTTTCAAGCAATGATGAGAAACTCATTTGTTTTACATTGATTTGTAATAACCCTTTTGTTTTTTTCAGGTAAGGGTTCTTTTTACCACTTGAAACCTTTTTTTTAATTTTTTTTTTTTTCCCCCCCCCCCCCCCACCGCCGCTTGAAACCTTTTTAAAATGTATGCAAGGAATATTGGACTGCTCCTTTTATACGCCAGGCACTGTTTCAGGAAATATAGTGTCTCTGACCTCATGGAGCATACTCCAGTGGATGAAAGAAGCCCATAAACAGACGGCAAGTAAATATGCAGTATGACAGGGAGAGATTTTTGCTGCCCAGAAACTCGAAGCAGGGTAAGAGGCATAGGGTGTTGCTATTAGATATCAGGAAGTCAGGTAAAACCTCACTGAGAAGGCTGCATTTGGGCAGACTGGAGCAAGCTTCGAAGATACCGGGGAGTGTTGCAATGAGGGAACAGACAGGACCGAGCCCCTGGGGCAGGACTGTGTGTGGCTGTTGGAGGCCTGACAAGGAGGCTGGAGTGGCTGGAGTGTGCTGAGCAGGTGGGAGAGTGTGGGAGGCATGGTCAGAGAGCGTGGGCGGGGCCCAGACCCTGGCCGGTGGTCCAGGCCATCGTGGGACTTGGATCTCCCTCCAAGCGAGATGGGAAGAGCTGAGGGTTTTGAGGAGAGGAGTGATCTTGTTGTGTGGAGTTGGAAGGACCCAAGGGGAGCCCAGCAGAGATGATCTTGCTTCGAGGTGCTGGCACCAGAGTGGTAGCAGTGGAGGCGGTGAGAAGTAGTTCAGTGATGGATATTATCCTGCAGGCAGAACTGGGAGATTTTGCTTAAAGCTTGGAAGTGGGGGTTGAGGAAAACAGCAGTGTTAACAGTGAATGTCAATCTTTTGGCTCAAAAGACTGGAAGAATAGAGTTGCTGTTTCCCCCGAAAGAAGAGATTACAGGTAGAGCAAGCTTTCACTGGTTTCATTGTGTCTAATTTTCCTTTAAGGATGCCGTTGAAATCAAGGCTTCCGTTTTGGGCATGTGAAGTTTGTCAAAGAGCCAAGTGAAGATGCTCTTATGGACATGTTGACAGGCGTGAGTCTGATAGGCGCCCAGGTGTGGGGACATGTATTTGGATACTATATCAGTGCAGAGATGCTGTTTAAACCCATGCAAGTGGATGGAATCATCTGGAAAGTGGGTGTAAACAAAGATGCATCTGAGGGCAGACCTGTAGCACGCCAACATTTGCCGGCTAGGGGATGCCAAGGAGCCAGCAAAGGAGGCTGGGAAGGTGTGACCCACGGGGAGAGGAAAGAGATTCTGTCCAGGAAGCTGGGGAATAAAGTAGAGGGTGAGATCCCCTCTGTCCGGTGATGCCATGTGTATACACGCATGTATGTATATACATACACACACATATATGCAAAATGTGGCTTCCCAGGCGGCATGCAGCAGACAGGAGACACCAGTTCCATCCCTGGATCGAGAAGATTCCCTGGAAGAGGGCATGGCAACCCACTCCAGTATTCTTGTCTGGAAAATCCCACGAACAGAGGAGCCCGGCGGGCTACAGTCCACGGGGTTGCAAAGAGACGGATAAAACTGAGCACACCACACACACACACAAAATATACCTCTGTACAGGATAGGACTTCTTAACTTGACATTACTTCATGAAGCATTTTCTATGTCATTAAATATAATTTCCATGCCTGGATTTTAATGACCCCATAGTATTTCATGTCATGGATGTCCTGTAATTTGCTATTCTTGACTGATAGATGTTTGTATCAATTTTTCAGTTTCATAAATAATGTTTGTGTGCACATCATGGGGTACATTTTTTGTGTCTTCAATATAAATTCCTAGAACTGGAATTACAAGATCAAAAGTGAATATTGTGTTACTGAGTATGTGTTATGAATGTCCATCCAGAAAGACTTTATCAACATTTGCTTTTACCAGCTTTGTAAAAGAGGAGTGCTTATTTTGCTGTGGCTTCCCCAACATTGTAAAGCAGTTGTTTGGGTTTTTTTTTTTTTAATTTTCTGACCAGAGAGTAAAATGGCTTATCAAAGATGTTTGCAACTGTTTTTTGTGAGCTTTTTATGGCTTTGTGTATCTTTTGTACCTATCTCTTGTCAACGTGCCTTCGAGGTGGCAAAGAATATACCTGCCAGTGCTGGAGATGCAAGAGACACGGGTTCAATCCCTGGGTCAGGAAGAGCCCTTGGAGTTAGGCAGTAGCAACCCACTCCAATATTCTTGCCTGGGAAATTCCATGGACAGAAGAACCTGGCAGGCCACAGTCTGTGGGTCCCAAAGAGTCAGACATGACCGAGTGAGCGAGCACTTGTCAATGTATCTGATAGAAACATACATTTTTCTTAGATACTTGGTGAAGCCGCTCATGAAGTACGGATATTGATATTTTGTCATGATGGGGTTAATATTTTTCCCAGCTATTTCTGCTTTGGTTTTATAATGGCATTATATGATTTATAAATTTTAACGTTAAACTGAGAAAATTCTTTGCTATCTGAAAGCAACATATGTATGTAATTTGTAACTCAAGATTTCTAAGTTTTAAAAGTCGTTTATTTTTAGGTACTGTTAAAGGTAAGGCCCTAATCTTTCTTCCCCTTGAAGTAACTGAATCTACTCACTCAGGTAAGAATTTCTATTTTATGTTCCAAATGCAGCCTCTCACTGAACACCTGTAGAACAAGGCAACATAATTAGTAAACAACCTGGTAAACAGTGTAGGCTTCATTTGGTCTTACCACCTGCTTCCGTGTGATTTCTGTATCAGTGAGAGCATGTGCTGTAATAAACAGCCCACATCGCATCTCTGCCTTGTCCGGAAGGGATACCTGTCATTTCCGTCTGAAAATGCTACTGGCAATATAGAGGGTTTCCCTGGTGGCTCAGATGGTAAAGGGTCTGCCTTCAATGCAGGAGACCTGGGTTCGATTCCTGGGTCGGGAAGATCCCCTGGAGAAGGGAATGGCAACCCACTCCAGTACTCTTGCCTGGACAACCCCATGGACCGAGGAGCCTGGGGGGCTACAGTCCATAGGGTCGATAAGAATGACTGAGCGACTAACACTTTCACTGGGCAATGCAAAGTTGACTTCGGTGGTGTTACCCATGATCCTGGCCTTATTTGTGTTCAGAACCCACTTTGAATGCTAAGTCGGAAGAGCTGATCGTGCCTGTGGCGGCCAGTCATGCGTGTGATAGCCAGTTCATGTGTGTGAGTGGCTAGTTGCTCAGTTGTGTCCGACTGTTGGCGACCCCATGGGCTGTAGCCCATCAGGCTTCTCTGTTCACGGGATTTTCCAGGCAAGAATGCTAGAGTGAGTTGTCATTTCTTCCTCCAGGGGATCTTCTCAACCGAGGGATTGAACCCACGTCTCCTGCGCTGGCAGGCTGAATCTTTACCACTAAGCCTCCTGGGAGGCCAGTAGCCAATCATACATGTATATTAAATCTTTGTCTGCACCCAGAGATGCTGTGTTCTTCTAACAGTCCAGATTCAAACTTTTATTGGGACACATAGGTATATTAAAGCTTGAGCTTAAACATGCCCTTTAACTTATGTGATAGTTTCCAAATACCCATTCAGCCACCACCATCTCCCTCCATTATCATGACTGAATACTAGGAGTCTGTTTTTCTGGAGTGAGAATAACACAGGGTCAGATTCACGTCAAACTGCCACTCATTAAATGCACGATAAACACATCTTAATAACCTGACGATTCCATGTGCTACCCTAAAGGTATTTTCAGACATTATTTCCAAAACACGTTCTTGTTCCAAGTAATGTGAGTAGGCCTCACAATTAACTAATTTCCAGCCAAGTCTGAAATATCAAAGGTTAGTGCCCAGAGATGGTAGCATGTAAAAGAATGGGAGCTCTTGTTTTCACGTTCAGCTGTGTTGATTTTACAACTTCAGGACTGGAAAATGGCCAGAAGACTGTATTAACCTTCTTTTCAGTCTTTCCTAAGAATTGGCTCATGTCTAGGATGCCAACTAGTAAGTAAGAATTCATGCTTAATTCTGTTGAGCCCAGAGGACGCCTCCTGTGATCTGTAGAGTTAACCACGATGGCTAGAGGTTAGGGATTGAGAGAGAAAAAGTCACGTTTTTAACCCCAGTGTAGGGTATTTGTTTCACCCGGCATCACAGTCAAGCCACCGGGAGCGCTTGTGAAGCCCAGAGGAGAAAGAAGTTTCCATGCACATCCACTCGGTTTGGGGCTTAGCCTGTGGTTGCTTGGTCCTTACTGGAGCTTAACTTTTAGCCCCTTCTTTTGGCTGCAGTTTTAGTTCCTATTAATATTTAGCTCCTATAATATTTCCTTGGCCTCCAAACTTATAGGTTAGAATCTTCATGACTGTAGCTTTGTTCCCCATTTCCCATTTCTGACCCTTCTATCCTCAGGCCCCGGCCTCTGTTCCTTGGTCAGGCTCTGCAGAGCTGTGCAGCTCGGGCTTAAAAGGCTTGCTCCTGTCACTCAGACACATTGCCGAGAAAATCTAGATACAATATTTATGATATGATTTGATTGAACCTGGCTTGCATACTTCAAGAAAAGCATAGTTTCGAGTAAAACAAAACAAAACTGAAATTTACTCAGAAGCTGATAAGCTAGAAACCTTTTCATTCAAATACAAGATGTGTGCAAATAATAACAGAATTTTATAATGACAGTGGCCCCTGCATAGAATTTTTTTTTGTTGTTTTCTATAGCAAACAGCCCAGATTTCAAATAGACTAGAAGCTGGAAAAACACAGACATTACAAACCTATAAATTTTTTCAAAGTAACATAATCCCCTCCAACCTCTTCCCTGCCATGCCCCCCCCCGCCGCCCCCCGCCAAAAAGTTGTCTCTTACACTTATTTCTCCCTTAAATCTGGTAAGAGGTGTTCATCTTGCCGTGCAGCCTGATTTCAGGACACCCCTGCTTCCATGCTCTGAGCCCCCTGCCTGGTGACTTGTATCTGACCTCCTTTAGCATCAAAGCATCTCCTAAAACATCTTCTAAGTCATTCCATGTATCTGTCGCTGAGTCACTTCAATAGTGTCTGACTCTGCTCAACCCCATGGACTATAGCCCACCAGGCTCCTCTGTCCATGATCAGATTCCCTAGGCAAGAATACTAAAGTGCGTTGCTGTGCCCTCCTCCAGGGGATCTTCCCGACCCAGGGATTGAACCCGCATCTCTTACGTCTCCTGCATTGGCAGGCAGGTTCTTTACGACTAGCGTCACCTGGGAAGCCCATGTATCTGTCACCAGGACCAATTTTCCTGGAGTTGTTTGATTTAGGGTGTGCCCCCAAATGGAGTGCCTCGCAGATGTGGCAGAAGACACACAGTGGATGTAATAAGGTGTTGTTAGCCACCCAGTGTCTGACTCCTGCCTTTTGAGTCTCTGTGTGGCTTCCCAGGTGGCACTAGTGGTAAAGAACCCGCCTGCCAACACAGGGAACAGAAGAGACGTGCGTTCCGTCCCTGGCACGGGAAGACCCCCTGGAGGAGGAAATGGCAGCCCACTCCAGTGTTCTTGCCTGGGAAATCCCAGGGACAGGGGAGCCTGGCAGGCTACAGTCCGTGGAGTCGCACAAGTCAGACACAACTGAAGTGACTTAGCACGCACACACGTGGTTTCTCACTACAGAAGCTGAAAATGGCAGACACTGGCCCCATGACCGTGTCCTCTGCTGCACTCGTCAATTGCAGCCACGCCAGCCTGAGGTCCGGGGGGCAAGGTGGCGGGGAAGCTTCACGGAGCAGCATTGTGTTGGGGGAGTCGGGGGCGGCTCAGGGACTGGTGGAAGGGGCTGGCAAGCCATGGGGTCTGCTGCCTAGCGGTGGAGCTCTGTCCACAGCAGCCTGGGCCAACCTGTTCTGCAGCACTTTCTCCCCCCAGGCCCCGAGCCTGGTTCTCCAGGCCTCCTGGCAGTATGACTGGAGGGGGTCGCACAGAGTCGGACAGGACTAAAGTGACTTAGCAGTAGCAGTATAGAGTTCTTTATGCAAAATTGTTTATTGGAAGACAAATGATTGCACTGCACAGGATCCTAAGAGTTTAGTTCAATTCATCTGCATAGAAGGAACCCAGCCTGATTAGGCCTCATATTAAGAAATAGAACCTTAGATCGTCCCTGGCCATCCAGCGGTTAAGGCAGTGCAGGGGGTGCAGGTTCAACCCCTGCTTGGGGAGCAGGAGTCCTGCGTGCCTTGTGGCCAAACAACCAAAACATAGAACAGAAGCAATACTGTAACAAACTCAATAAAGACTTTAAAACCGATCCACAGCAAATACATCTCAAAAAAGAAGAAAAAGAAAGAAAACCTGGTGGAAACCCCACACACACCTTCACACCCCAGCTCAGAGAACTGGCTGGGAGGGACGAGCTAAGGGAGGGCAGGAGAAGGCAACGCCAGGGGAAGCCGTGTGTCAGCTCACAGACCTGCCTTCCGCGGCAGGGTCCAGGTGCAGGTCTCTTGTGTCCTGATGATACTAAATTGATTAGAGATGGCTTCTGTTCCTTGCAGCCCAAACGGCCTAAAGAGCAACTACTGTTACTTAGGCGAACAGAAAGCATGTAACCATCCCATGAAAACCATGACTTATTCATGCCAAAGTCTCATGGGATGAATGCCTTCAAAATCATTGGCGTTGGAGGGATACCTAAGGACACTTGCATGAAAATTGCCACGTCATTTAAAACAGGAATCGCCAACTTCCGGGTGGCGGACTGGTACCTCCTGATAGACCAGAGGTGGCATTAGATTAGAAATAAAGTGCATTGGATCATAAAGAAGGCTGAGCACCGAAGAATTGATGCTTTCAAACTGTGGTGCTGGAGCAGACTCTTGAGAGTCCCTTGGACTGCAAGGAGACCCAACCAGTCCTAAAGGATTTCCTAAAGGAAATCAGTCCTGAATATTCATTGGAAGGACTGATGTTGAAGCTGAAACTCCAATGCTTTGGCCACCCGATGCAAAGAGCTGACTCATTGGAAAAGACCCTGATGCTGGGAAAGATTAAGGTGGGAGAAGAAGGGGACAACAGAGGATGAGATGGTTGGATAGCATCACTGGCTCAATGGACATGAGTTTGAGAGATAACTCTGAGTGATAATGAAGGGCAGGGAAGCCTGGCATGCTGCAGTTCATGGGGTCTCAAAGAGTCAGACATGACTTAGTAAATGAACAGCAAGAACGAAGTGAAGAGTAGATACACTGTGCTTGAATTATCCTGAAGCCACCGTTCCCTCCCAGCCACCCTCACCCCCCACTGGTTTTTGGAAAAATGTCTTCCATGAAACCAGTTCCTGGTGCCAAAAAGGTTTGGGACTAGTGATGTAAAGTTTAGGCTTAAGACTGGGGTATTTATAGAATTAGATGTAATCTCCGAACAACGGAGAATAGGGCAATGGCATGCCAGCAACACCTCATCGATTCGTGAGTCATGAGCTTTAGTAAATCATTCCTCTGAGTGCCTGCTTATGTGGCCACAGGAGGAGAGCATTAAGAACCTGGGCTGAAAGATGCTGCCTTCAGAAAAGTGTAATGATTTTAAGTGGCACCAAGCCTCACACACTCATTTCCTAGCAAAGCCTGTGTCGAGTCAGGCCCGATGTTAGGGAGAAAGTGAAAACAGAGGCACCAAACAAAACCAGGGTATCTTATACTGGTATGTTTGCTAATAGCCTGTATGTGTCCAAGTTGATGAAACGCATTTACAAGCCCCTGCCAGATGTTAAAGAAAGCAGCTGTGAGTTCTCATCCTGTGAACCCTACAAGCCACCGAAGCAATTTAGCTGATGGCGCTGAGTATCCGCTTATGCTGAGACAGCGTGGGCTGTCTCCTCTCATGGGCATTTTGCCCTTTGGATACACTTTAAGACTGAGGAAGGTGTCCAGGGCATTTTAGGAGAGCTGGTGGGTGGCTGTCAGCAGTGACCCATGCATGCATCCACTCAGAGTTTCAAGTGCTTTGAACTGTATTTTCTTATTTTACTCATTTAGCCTTAGCTAGATGTGTTTATTTGCAAATATTTGCTTAGTGCTTGCCGTGCAAAATTCAGTAGAGAATTTATAATTTAGTGACATTGTTTTCACTTAGAATTTCTTCCTGGAGAAGGCAATGGCACCCCACTCCAGTCCTCTTGCCTGGAAAATCCCGTGGATGGAGGAGCCTGGTAGGCTGCAGTCCATGGGGTTGCTAAGAGTCAGACACGACTGAGTGACTTCACTTTCACTTTTCACTTTATACATTGGAGAAGGAAATGGCAACCCACTCCAGTGTTCTTGCTTGGAGAATCCCAGGGACGGGGGAGCCTGGTGGGCCGCCGTCTATGAGGTTGCACAGAGTCGGACACGACTGAAGTGACTTAGCAGCAGCAGCAGAATTTCTTCATGACAAACTTCAAAAGGTCAGAGATTTCGTCTATTCCAGTTTGTGAATCCCAGGCCTTGGGGCTGGGGAGAGAGACAGTAACTGTGGCTCAGGAAAGGAGCTCAGAATATAGCTTTCGTGTGAATCGCTTTGTGATGTGTTGATCTCCAGAAGGGACTGGATCCCTTAAAAATTATGGTTTGCTTGAGGTAGAACAGAGAGCAGTTGGGAAGTGAATGGACTTAGAGCCTGAGGTCATATGCTGCTTCTGAGATTTATTAGCTGGACCTGCATTCGGGCACCTCACTTTTGAGCCTGGATCCTCACCTGTACGATGGGAGCGACTTAACTGCTCCACAGGTGTCTTCTGAGCATCGAAGATGAAGTGTGCACAGGGTGCCGTAGTCATCCCTGTAGGCACCAGGAGAGTTACACGGTCAAGAATGAAGGCTTTAGAACCAGACCTGGGTTGTGGTCTCAGTGGGAGCATTGTTTTACCCCACGACACATCTAAATTTCATGGCCCCCTGCCTGGCACAACGTGAGTGATAAATTATCATTATTATTAACAATAAGAGGTAGTTATCCGTCTGGTTGTGTTTATATTAAATTAACTCCTCTAAAAGGACACACAAAACAGAGAGATTCAAATCCATTTAGGATGGAGAGAAATAAATTTTAGAGGCACTCTGGATGAGAAAATCTCTGTAATTGAGCACCAGATTTGGCTCTGGGTTTCCTGGCAACCAGGACAATAAATACAAAGAACATAACGGTTTGTGTAATTATTATTATCAGTTATAATTAGTCAGCTAGAACCACTGGGTCCAGTATGCTTGCTACACACAGCTCTTCCTGAGTCTCTGAAATGTCGCTTATCTGTGCTGAGATGCACTGTGAGAGGAAGATGCCCTGGGTTTTGGAGACTTAGTGTGGAAAAGTAAAATATCTCATTGAAAAAGTTTTGTATTGCCTGCATGTCGAAATTATGCTGTTTTGGTTATTGGGATTAAATAAAATGTACTGTTAAAATTAAGTCTACCTGTTTCTTTTTGTTTTCTCAGTGTAGCTATTAGAAAATTTAAAATTCCACGGGACCTGTCTGGTGGTCCAGTGCTTAAAACTCCGTATGCTCATTGCAGGGGTAACGCCCGGTGTGGGAAATAAGATCCCATATGCCACAGGGTCCAGCCCCCAACTCCAAAAAATGTTCCATACGTGGCTCATGATTATATCCCTACCGGAGGATACGACTCTTAAAACTCTCATTATGCTAAATGGAATTTATAGCACTTATATTTTATATCCAAAATATTAATATAATTATATAATGTAATTATACTATTATGATATAACACCAAATACAAGAAATAAAAATGTAATAAGGTGTTATAAACATACAATTACACACACTGTAATTATTAATAAAATATTAATAGATATATAAACAATATGTTATATATTCATATATTATCATATATTTTATATTATTTATAAAATAGGCTTTTGATGTGCAAATAGGTAATATCTTCTTTTGTGTGTTTGTTGTATTATTTTTTAACTTTTATTAAAATTAAAAAACATTTTTTTGGCCATGTGGCATGTGGGATCTTAGTTCCCTGACCGGGGATCGAGCCTGCACCCCCTGCCAAATAGGTAATATCTTCACTTACAGTTTTAAAAAGAGTTTGACAAGTATCTTAATGAAGGAGAGAGATAACAATTATATCAATGGTAGCTTCCTGAATGTTTGCTTACATGCTGGGCACAGTCCTAATTTCTTTCCAGATATCAATCACTTAAAAATTCATAAGTGGTAGGATTATTCTTGTGTTACACCAGGAACCCTTAGAAACTGGTATAAACTATAAAGACATCCGTCTTCTCATTTTTCCTTCCTCTTTGGTGTCACTCACAGCTGCAGACAGGTGCTGGGCAACAAATGGTATTCAACAAATTGGTGTGTAAATAAACAGCTAAATGTCTCTTCTCTCCTGTATCATGTGTGAGCTCTAGTTCTTTTAAATCTCAGTAACAACAGGACATTTAATACTCTGTAAAACTTGGGAATAAACTGTCACCCGAAATCATGTTGTGGCTTGAAGTCTGCAGGAAGAACTTGGCACCAGAAATGAGGTGAGTCTGTTGAGAGACTCCCGGACTCAACTGTGCTCTGATCAGCGCCTGGAGATAAACTGAGTTACAATAACTAAAGAATTAGCTTTTCCCTGCAGGCAGGTGAAAAGCATCTCTAAATTTTCTGAAATACTTGTATATTTTAGAGAAACTTACTCAGCTTGTTTGGAATCTGAGTCTTAAAAATAAACAAACAAACAAACAAGTATTTCAAAGAATATATGGTTTTTACAACAGGCAAAGGTGTTAAAAAAAAAAAATGTCAATGGATCTGATTTCTTATCTCCAGCCCTGTATACCCCACTGAGACCAGCAGAAGTAAACTGGAATTTAGGATTTACAATGTAACTGCAGTCAAAACCAGAAAATGTGCCCAGTTCTGCATGAGAATTGCAAGAAGGGTCAGGAAAACACTGTCTTTATGGTTTCACAACCTGCTGAGGCAGGAAACAAAACATTGGGAAGAGTTTCAGAGGTGATGACAGGTTTGGAAAATAGGTCTAACGAACAAAGACTAGAGTAGGTGGTGTTATTTTTTTCCAAGGAATACAGAGGAGGCTGGCAGTGACCGAGAATCCAGGGGCAGCATTGCACAGGCACCGGTTCACAGCAGGATCCCAGATGCCTCATCATGGGCATGGGTGCGGATTTCAGTTCAAAGCTGGCGTCTCTTCACAAGCAAATCTGCTAGCCGATGGCCTGGCCAACGGGGAAAGGAAAGAATCGATCTGGAAGTCCCTCAGCAGGCCGATCTCTTGGCTACCTGTAATAGTTTGGGGTGTCCTGGACTTGCTGATTGTGACAGAACATAGTTGCTGTCCCTAGAAAAAGTGATCTGCCCAGATATTTAAATACAGCTCAGATGGTGAAGAACCACCTGCAATGAGGGAGACTCAGGTTCGATCCCTGGCTCAGAAAGATCCTCTGGAGAAGGAAATGACAACCCACTGCAGTGTTCTTGCCTGGAGAATCATATAGACAGAGGAGCCTGGTGGGCTACAGTTCATGTAGTCGCAAAGAGACACGATTTAGCAACCAAGACAACAAAACCAGATATTTAGACAATAGCTTTCTCAAATTAGATACTCCATTCATTGCTTTGTCATTCTCAAAAAAGCCCAGTCATTGAGAATATGACATATAGACGTTCAGAGATTGGCTTTTGGCTGCATAAGAAAACCTCTCACATTAACTCCTAACGCTTTTCCTTCAGACCATGAGACTAATTTGCAGGACTGTTTTGAATGTCAAGCTTTCTGAATTGAGATGTTTATATTCTAATTCAAAACTCCTTGCACTTAACAAGTATAAAGCACCTGTGGGGATGAGGTGGTGTTTCAAATGTCCACGTGGCCACTTTTCAGCAGCTGATGGTGGTTCAGAAACGCGTGGTGTGGGGTCACAAGGTCTTCAGGGCCACCTACACCATAATGCAAATAAGAACCTGAATGCTTCTGAGCACAGAGACAAGTTTCTGCAGCTTAAAAACTTCCACTGTTGTTGTTCAGTCCCTAAGTTGTGTCCGACTCTTTGCTACTGCATGGTCTGCAGCACACCAATCCTTTATTACCTCCCCGAGTTTGCTCAAATTTATGTCGACGATGCCATGTAACTATCTCATCCTCTGTCACCCTCTTCTCCTTTTGCCTTCAGTCTTTCCTGGCATCAGGGTCTTTTCCAATAAGTTGGCTTTTTGCATCAGGTGGCCAAAGTATTGGAGCTTCAGCTTTAACATTTACTAGTAGCATTTACCGGAGAAGGCAATGGCATCCCACTCCAGTCCTCTTGCCTGGAAAATCCCATGGGCAGAGGAGCCTGATAGGCTGCAGTCCATGGGATCTCGAAGAGTCGGACACGACTGAGCGACTTGACTTTCACTTTTCACTTTCATGCATTGGAGAAGGAAATGGCAACCCACTCCAGTGTTCTTGCCTGGAGAATCCCAGGGATGGGGGAGCCTGGTGAGCTGCCGTCTATGGGGTCGCATAGAGTCAGACACGACTGACGCGACTTAGCAGCAGCAGCAGCAGCAGCAGTAACATTTACCACTGCTTTACTAGTAGGTAGGAAAAAAATCTCCATAATTGATTCATTTCAGCAAACTAAAATATCTTATTCCACTACCCATATCTCAGTGAAGCCACTACTGCTCAAAATTTTTAAATGATAAGGAATTGAAGCATTTGCCACTCAGACATTGGTGGGGTTTAACAGCTGCTTACGTGAAAGACTGGTAGAATCTGAAATCCATTTCCAGCAGGTATAATGAGCTACTACTAACACCTCATGTCCATGACTCACTTTAACTCATAAATGTAGGGATGGCTCTCTGGTGCTTTAAATTGAGATAAAAGTTGATTAAAAAAAAAAACAACACACACATGTGTTGAGTTAAGGAAAGAATGTTGTCAGCATCAGAGCATAGAACAAATAACGAGCAAAGATAAGCCTTAGAGGACTTCGTGGTGGCTCAGTGGTGCAGAATCCAACTGCCAGTGCAGGAGATGCAGGTTTCATCCCCGTCAGGGAAGATCCCACGTGCCGAGGAGCAGCTAAGCCCTTGTGCCACAACTACCACAGCCTGTGCTCTTCCGCAAGGGAAGCCACCGAAGCGAGAAGCCCACCCCCCTAGAGAACAGCCCACGCAGCAACAAAGGACACAGCATAGCCAAAAATAAAACAGATTACTTAAATTTAAAAGATAACATCTTTAAAACAGTAAGCATTAGAGACCTGACCTTGTCATAATTATATTCACTGGAAAGTTTCATGGAGAATCACAAAGATTTCAAATGCCCCTTACGTCTCCTTCCTGCATCGCTCCCCAGGATAGTCTGGGCGCCCCGAGATGAGTCATCGGGATGCTTTTTTTGTTTATTTGTTTATCGGAAATTAGTTCAGCACACATGCAAGGCTGGTTATGATTGGTTTTGATGTGAAAACAGATAATCTACTGATCTTGGTCTTTGGAACCTCCAGCTCATAACTGATGACAATTACTGGCTTTGATGACTTCCTGGTCGTCGTCCTCTCTGAGACTCGGGGAGTGGCGCCTTGTGAAGTCTGAGCACTGTTGCTTTATCCCTTGGCTGTTTAGCGAGCTTTTTCCATTTGCTCGTTGCTGAGGAGAACGCGGAAGAGACATAGATCTCTGTCCCCCCGCACCCCCCCCCCGACCAGAGATTGCCACCCAGCTCGGGGACAGACGCAGCCCACACAGGGCAAGCAATCGTCAAGTGAAGGCTTGGGCTCCCCAAAGTGGCCAGGGGGGCTGAGAATGCCAGGCCCAGGCAGGGAGAGACCTGGAGAGGCTGAGGACTTTGTCACAGAGGAGGTGATGGGCTGGATCCAGAAGGATTGGCAGAGAGCAGGGCAGACATGGCCTGACATGGTTACTTCAGTGTTATCTAATCTCCCAACCAGATCCCACATGCCCGGGTGAAATTGACCTTTTCCTCCGTGGCCAGCCCAGAGCCTGCACACAGTTGGTGAATAAGCAGCTCCCCTGGAATGAGGGTATCCTTCAAGTGCTGAAAAATAAGGGGAGGGAGGGCTTAATTTGCAATTATTGAAACTGTTAATGTTGATAATGAAACATCTTTTAAGATCTCTTGTTTTTCTCCTCATTTCAATGCCTATGATCATGAAACAGCAGAAGTCTCGCACGCTTGGCTTAGATTACTTGTTTTTCGCTCTACTATTGACAGTGTTCTTTCTTAAACTCAACACGCGTGAGTTTTAAAAAACAACCTTTATCTCAATCTAAAATGCCTAAGAGCCACTTCTAAGAAAGGGAGGCTGATTTGCAAGAGAAACTGGCTGAGGAAGAATCTTTCTTTTTTAAATGCTGATAATTTGGTGCGTGCTCAGTGGCTCAGTTATGTCCGACTCTGTGACCCCATGGACTGTAGCCCGCCAGGCTCCTGTGTCCATGAGATTCTCCAGGCAAGAATACTGGAGTGGGTTGCCATTTCCTCCTCCTGGGGATTTTCCCCATCCAGGGATTGAACTCGAGTCTCCCAAGTCCCCCAGCATTGGCAGGCCGATTCTTTACCACGGCGACACCTGGGAAGCCCTAATAATCAGGAGATGAGATCATTGAATTTGGAAATCTGAGAGCTGTGGGCAGTGGACTATGGACCCCAGATGTAAGGAAGCCCCCTGGGCTGGGGTTGCACTGGGCACGCGGTGTCCATTCAAGCGAGGAGTGTGCGGGAACAGACGAGGGCGAGGACCTACCTGTGTCCAGAGGGAGGACAAGGGCTGTGCCCATGTGCAGGAGTGATGGCTGCTTTTCCACGTTCAAAGAGGAAAGGGGAGCACACCCAGAACCCAGATGAAGTGAGCAGGGTGCCCTCCCACACACCTGCCCTCCTGTGGCCGAGTCGCGCGGCCTCTTTGCACACGCCCCTGATGGCCTCATCCTAGCAGAAGGGGAGGGCTGGCCGCCCGCAGGCGCAGAAGTTTGGCTTCTGGGGCGTCCCAGCCACCTGCAGGGCTTCCGCTTTCACACTGCCCCCCAGCGCCTAGCGAGAGGGGGCCTGGGGCGGCTCTCACGGCCCAGGGATCCGGGATGGATGAGCCACACCAGGCTGCCAGCTGAGAGGAAGCGTTCCAGTCCCTGGGTCTCAGTCCTCCGTGGGTTTATACATGGACCGGGGCTAAAACTCTCGGAACCTGGCCCAAGCACCTCGGGCTCAGGCCAAGGTGCCGCTGCTGGGGAACCACGGCCACTCCGACGCGCATTTCAATTCGCCCTCTTGTTGTGACAGCTGGTATTATAGAAAGAATAAAAATTGGAGACTCTAAGCTGATACGTATGTGTGTGCTCAGTTGCTGCAGTTCTGTCTGACTCTTTGTGACCTGCCAGGCTCTTCTCTCTGTGGGAGTCTCCGGGCAAGAATACTGGAGTGCGTTGCCATGCCCTCCTCCAGGGGATCTTCCCAATCCAGGGATCGAACCTGTGTCTCTTAACGTCTCCTGCATTGCAGGCGGGTTCTTTCCACTACTGCCACTTGGGGAGCCCACGTTAACAATAAGTGAGTGAAGTCGCTCAGTTGTGTCCGACTCTTTGCGACCCCATGGACTGTAACCTAGCAGGCTCCTCAGTCCGTGGGATTTTCCAGGCAATAGCACTGGAGTGGATTGCCATTTCCTTCTCCAGCAGATCTTCCCGACCCAGGGATCGAACCCAGGGATCGAACCCAGGGATCGAACCCAGGTCTCCTGCATTGTAGACAGACGCTTTACCGTCTGAGCCACCAGGGAAGTTAACAATAAGCACATACAAAATATAAAGTGTAATACATCAAAAAGTGAAACATTCCAAAATCAATAAAAAAAAAAAATCACAGTAAGGAGAAAAAAAAGGCTCTAAACTGAGACAAATAACTTAGCCATCTAGGAGCCTCTGTGGTTTGCACACAAAGAGAATGACATTTGAAAAGCCTCTCTTCCTGATCCCCGAGGTCGTCCCACCCTTGTCACCACACCACAGTGAGTTCCATCTGTCCATCTGTCCCCACGAACTGCGTGTGTCTTCTTCTCCTCTCTCCCGCAGCGACCCCTCTGCTACGACATCCCACTAGTCTCTCAAGTGAGAGTTCCTCAGGCGTGTCTGACTCTTTGTAACCCCACGGGCTATACAGCCCATGGGATTCTCCAGGCCAGAATACTAGAGTGGGTAGCCTTTCCCTTCTCCAGGGAATCTTTCCAACCCAGGGATTGAAACCAGGTCTCTCGCATTGCAGGCAGATTCTTTACCAGCTGAGCCACCAGGGAAGCACAAGAATACTGGAGTGGGTAGCCTATCTCTTCTCCAGGGGATCTTCCCAACCCGGGAATCGAACCGGGGTCTCCTGCATTGCAGGCGGATTCTTTACCAACCGAGCTATGAGGGTCTCTCAAGGCCCTGCCCAAATGCCACCTTCTGCCTGAGTTGTCTCTCATCAGCCTCCTTCCAGAAGGACCCACATGTGTCGCTTTATGACAGTCATGTTTTGGACACTTTGACGATTCTAGCTCTGGGATCAGGTGGTCAATAACGACGTTTTCAACTTCCTCTGCTGTACCAGGTGCAGAATTGGAGCAAAGATACAAAGAGAACCAAAGATCTAATGTGACAACTGGCTCTGGGTCTCACACCAATATATATGATTCCTAATAAAAATGTTATATAATATTTACATAATAGGTGTATATCACATTTACATGTAAATGTTAATTCTATGATGTATAATAGATATACAGTATATTTTATAAGATTTATAATATACTTCCAGAACTTATATTTATTAACAAATATAACCCAGGAATTTGTCTGAAACATGCCTGAGTCCTAACCCAGGGGCTCTGATTCACTGATTCCTGGGTGGGCCCTAGTGATCTGCATTTCCATATAGAGCTTGCAATGCCTGTGGTCTGAGGATCCTCTCTGGAGGAATACAAACCTAGGCGGGGCTGAGCTACTGTGACTTCCCTCCTTCCTCCCGTCCCCCTCTTATTCAGCTCTCTCTCAGCACTGGACACCCTGTATGATGGTTCATTTTATGTATTAACTTGGCTGGGCTGCAAATAAAGAGCCTTTTATTTGCTACCACCTGACCTGCCTCTTGAGAAACCTGTATGCAGGTCAGGAAGCAACAGTTAGAACTGGACATGGAACAACAGACTGGTTCCAAATAGGAAAAGGAGTACGTCAAGGCTGTATATTGTCACCCTGCTTATTTAACTTATATGCAGAGTACATGAGAAACGCTGGGCTGGAAGAAACACAAGCTGGAATCAAGATTGCCGGGAGAAATATCAATAACCTCAGATATGCAGATGACACCACCCTTATGGCAGAAAGTGAAGAGGAACTAAAAAGCCTCTTGATGAGAGTAAAAGAGGAGAGTGAAAAAGCTGGTTTAAAGCTCAACATTCAGAAAACGAAGATCATGGCATCTGGTCCCATCACTTCATGGAAAATAGATGGGGAAACAGTGTCAGACTTTTTTTGGGGGGCTCCAAAATCACTGCAGATGGTGACTGCAGCCATGAAATTAAAAGACGGTTACTCCTTGGAAGAAAGGTTATGACCAACCTAGATAGCATATTCAAAAGCAGAGACATTACTTTGCCAACTAAGGTCTGTCTAGTCAAGGCTATGGTTTTTCCACTGGTCATGTATGGATGCTAGAGTTGGACTGTGAAGAAAGCTGAGTGCCAAAGAATTGATGCTTTTGAACTGTGGAGTTGGAGAAGACTCTTGAGAGTCCCTTGGACTGCAAGGAGATCCAACCAGTCCATTCTGAAGGAGAGCAGTCCTGGGTGTTCTTTGGAAGGACTGATGCTAACGCTGAAACTCCAATACTTTGGCCACCTCATGCGAAGAGTTGACTCATTGAAAAGACTCTGATACTGGGAGGGATTGGGGACAGGAGGAAACGGGGACAACAGAGGATGAGATGGCTGGATGGCATCACTGATTTAATGGACCTGAGTTTGAGTGAACTCCGGGAGTTGGTGATGGACAGGGAGGCATGGCATGCTGCGATTCATGGGTTGCAAATAGTTGGACATGACTGACTAAACTGAACTGAACTGAACTGAAGTATATAAACACAGACAGCCCAAAGAGCCATTAGGATTCTCTACTGTCAGTATTAGAATCCAGGTTATTTCTTTTCTGTCTAATACTTTTCATCCCTTCTAGCCTCACATGATGTTAACATGTTAACATCTGCTTTTATGCCTCATGTGCGTGTGTGTGCCAAGTCACTTCAGTGGTATCTGACTCTCTGCATCCTTATGAACTGTAGCTCGCCAGGCTCCTCTATCCATGGGATTCTCCAGGCAAGAATACTGGAGTGGGTTGCCATGCCCTCCTCCAGGGGATCTTATCAATGGAGGGACTGAACCCATGTCTTCTGCAGCTCCTGCATTGCAGGCGGATTCTTCACCACTGAATCACTAGGGAAGTCCTTATGCCTCATTGTGAATGTCTATTTTATATAGTTTTTTTTTCCCTTACTTGTATCCACTTTGGTCATCTCTCTTTAGAACATCTTTTAGAAAATCTGCCTTTTGATGCTTTTTAGGGTCTACTTATACCACAGTGATTATTACCTTATAGCTTCCTAGGTGGCTCAGTGGTGAAGAATCCTCCTGCCAATGCAGGAGATGTGGGTTCAATCACTGATCCGGGAAAGATCCCCTGGAGGAGGAAATGGCAACCCACTCCAGTATTCTTGCCTGAGAAATCCCCTGGACAGGGGAGCCTGGCGGGTTACAGACCATGGGTCGCAAAAGTCAGATGCATCTTAGCACCTGAACAACAATAAGCAATTGTTACCTTAGGGTTATTTCCCCAGTTAGATCCATCCATGAGTTTATTTTTTCAAGACATTTTACTGAACATGTGTTATGTATAGGATCTTATCCTAGGTGCTAAAGATAGTGATAGCAAAAAATATTGCCTGCTCTTGAGAAGGTCACAGGGTAAGAAATATTCCCGTCATCAACCAGATAAGAGATGTAGATAGTGCTAAATTAAGAGTTTGCTGAATGCCGAAGAACTGATGCTATTGAACTGTGGTGTTGGAGAAGACTCTTGAGAGTCCCGTGGACTGCAAGGAGATCCAACCAGCCAATGATAAAGGAAATCAGACCTGAATATTCATTGGAAGGACTGATGCTGAAGCTGCAACTCCAGGACTCTGGCCACCTGATGTGAAGAGCCGACTCATTGGAAAAGACCCTGATGCTGGGAAAGACTGAGGGCAGGAGGAGAAGGGGACGACAGAGGATGAGATGGTTGGATGGCATCACCGACTCAATGGACATGGGTTTGAGTAGACTCTGGGAGTTGGTGATGGACAGGGAGGCCTGGTGTGCTGCAGTTCATGGGGTCCCAAAGAGTCAGACACGACTGAGCGACTGAACTGAACTGAACTGAAGAGTTTGCCTGAGATGTTGTGGGGGCCTTAGGGGGAGCACCTCACCGTCAGGGTTGGTCAGGCGTATGAAGTCTTCCCAGGGGAGCTGGGAGCCCCCGAAACCGCATGTGGAAGGAGGAGTGACACTGTCACGTGGGAGAGAGGGTCAGAAGCCCCGGCGGAGGGCGGGGGGCCCGGCGTTGGCTCCTCACTGGTTCTCCGTGCCTGGCTCCGGGCTGTGTGCAGTCTACGCTTTTTGGTTTGAAGGGACCTGAAACTGATTTAGAAACTGCAGTTTCACAGTTCTCTAAAAGTCCCACCTGGATGTCTGAAAGAGAAGCGAAAGGATGAGGATCACGCAAGTTCTGTGGCCCTTTTGGTGGGGAAATGACTGAAATTTTTGGCCAGCAAGAAAAAGCAAGCTGTTTCAGAGATTTCAGTTTTCAAAGTTCCCCCTGCCACGCCCCCCATTCCTCGCATGGACAGGATCCTCAAGAAGGGGGTGGAGAAGTCAGAGACCGGGCGTGGGCTCCGCTGACGTTCGCTGCTTGTGTTTCTAGAGGAGGCTCTTCACTGCAGGTTTCCACTAACACATCTCCCACCTCCAGAGTCCAGCTTGTTCTAGGTTGGCGCCCCCTTCCTCTTCCTCTTCCTTAAAAGAAGAGCGAGAGTAATTTTTTGTCCTTTGTTTAATGATTCAGAGCCTGGGGGTGGGAACGGGGGACTCTCTTTATATCCGTTGTTTGCACAAAAAAGCATCTCTGAAATAAGGGATGATTTGGATCCTGGTGGAGAAATAAGAAAAACAGTCAAATTACCTCTCAGAAACCAACCAACCAAACAAACAAACAAACCGAGGGAGATTTTATCTAACTTGTCAATATTCAAAAGAGAAAGACCAAAGGTAAATGTTACAAGGACTGCTTAAAAGGAGTGGCAACTAATTATCTTTTGTGCGCGTTCAATTTTTGCGTGCTTTACTGTGGCGGTTCTGTCCGACTCTTTGCGACCCCATGGACTGCAGCACGCCAGCTTCTCTGTCCATCATCAATCTCCCTGAGTTTTCTCAGACTCACGTCCATGGCGTTGGTGATGCCATCCAACCATCTCACCCTCTGTCTCCCCCTTCTCCTCCTGCCTTCAACCCTTCCCAGCATCAGGGTCTTTTGCAACGAGTCAGCTCTTCACATCAGGTGGCCAAAGTACTGGAGCTTCAGCTTCAGCATTTACTAGTGCTTTATTAGTGCTTTACTCAGAGAAGGCGATGGCACCCCACTCCAGGACTCTTGCCTGGAAAATCCCATGGACGGAGGAGCCTGGTGGGCTTCAGTCCACGGGGTCCCGAAGAGTCGGACACAACTGAACGAATTCCCTTTCACTTTTCACTTTCATGCATTGGAGAAGGAAATGGCAACCCACTCCAATATTCTTGCCTGGAGAATCCCAGGGATGGGGGAGCCTGGTGGGCTGCCGTCTCTGGGGTCACACAGAGTCGGACACGACTGAAGCGACTTAGCAGCAGCAGCAGTGCTTTACTAGTCAGTAGCAACAGAGGTCAGAGTATCTTTTGGGAAAAAAAAAATCCACATATGAAGGGCATAGTTTAGTTTTTCCTTGCTAGGCGTGTGGTTCTTTTCACCCTGTCACTGAGTCAGCCTTTCTCCCTGTGTGCCAGAGTGAATCTACCCCTCTGGTCATGATAAGATCAGGAGGCTCGTACTCTTGTCTTCCTGCCTCTGCAGAGCTACCAACGAGCCACTGGAGACGTGAGGGCGGGGTGGTGAAGAATTCAGGTGGAAAGCTCACGGAAACCATAGGGACAGGAGAAGCTTACTCCAAGTAAAATGTGGTCCCATGCTCATAATAATTAAAAAACAATAGTCTTAGAGGTTTTGCTGCTGTTGTTTTTAAAAGAAAGATGTAACCCTGTTTATAACATTTGTTCTTGTTGTTCAGTTGCTCAGTTGTGTCTGATTCTTTGCCACCCATGGGCTGCAGCATGACAGGCCTCCCTGTCCTTCACCATCTTCCAGAGTTTGTGCAAACTCATGTCCATTGAATTGGTGATGCCATCCAACCATCTCATCCTCTGTCCTCCCCTTCTCCTCCTGCCTTCCATCTTTCCCAGCATCAGGATCTTTTTGAATGAGTCAGTTCTTTGCATCAGGTGGTCAAACTATTGGAGCTTCAGCTTTAGCATCAGTCCTTCCAATGAATATTCACGGTTGATTTCCTTTAGGATGGACTGGTTTGATCTCCTTGCAGTCCAAGGGACTCTTGAGTCTTCTCCAGCACTATAATTCAAAAGCAACAGTTCTTTGGCGCTCAGCCTTCTTGATGGTCTAACTTCCACATCTGTACATTTACAGTATAGATAATAAAAAACATTATGTTTTATTATCTTGCCACAAAACCATAAAATTTACTTTCTGCTAATACGTCAGCCTTGATAAGATGCTGCTGTTGCTAAGTTGCTTCAGTCGTGTCTGACTCCGTGTGACCCCATAGACAGCAGCCCACCAGGCTCCTCCGTCCCTGGGATTCTCCAGGCAAGAACACTGGAGTGGGTTGCCACTTCCTTCTTCAACGTATGAAAGCAAAAAGGGAAAGGCAAGTCACTCAGTCGTGTCCGACTCTTAGTGACTCTATGGACTGTAGCCCACAAGGCTCCTCCATCCAAGGGATTTTCCAGGCAAGAGTCCTGGAGTGGGGTGGCATTGTCCTTTCCGGATAAGACACTAAGGCATTATAATAATGCTCTTAACACTGATACATACTAGATACACAGACAGATAGATACCTATCCCTATGTTGGTGGGGACGACAGAGGATGAAATGGTTGGATGGCATCACTGACTTGATGGACGTGAGTTTGGGCAACCTCTGGGGGTTGGTGATGGACAGGGAAGCCTGGTGTGCCGCAGTCCATGGGATCCCAAAGAGTGGGACAAGACTGAGCGACTGAACTGAACTGATGTCGGTTCAGACTTCATCATAGTGGTAGCATGTGTCAGAGTGGGGCCTGAAACTAGTGGTGAGCAAAGTTCACAGTTCTGTAGCTTAACCTGAATTGGACCTTTGGTAGAGCTTTAATCTGGGCTTTTGCAGCTCACTTTAAAGTAAAGAAACTTAATAAGGGTTCTGTGAATTTAGTCTTGAGGACAGAGTGAGACACAATTCTCTGAAGATTTTATTGTCTTTGTTTTTAAGAACATGGTTAAAGGCATGAGATCAGCTATGTGCTAAACAATTTAGAAACAAAAAGCTGACGATGATCAAAGTTCATTAATGTTAAAGAAAGCCTACTTCCTGAAGGCAACAGTATTTCCTGAGTCTCTCCAATGTTTGGGGCACCAAAGAAAGCCTTGGTGCCCTCCTTCCAGGACTGTTCCAGTGGGAGTCAGGGGTCAGTGGTGGATGACAGAAGGGGTCTGTCCTGAAGGAGTGGACACCCCAGCAGGAAAGGAGGGCTGAGGGCTGTGAGGGTCTGGGTATGGACAGAAAATCATGCACTTTAATTGAACATGTAGTACAAATTAAGTAAGGCTCACACAAGTGAAGCCTTAACCTAATCAGCTAAATGTAAATTTGTTCGGTTCCTGCTGAAATAGTACCCTCAGGCTCCAGCGGCAAAGAAAAAAAAAGAAATCAATAGAGAAAAGGAGAGGGTCTGTTTGACTCTATAAGATGTAAAACTTTTGTCTTCCAAGAAAGATTCTGGCTTGGAAGATTGTAAAGGAAAATTAGGAAAACTAGAGTTACAGAATGCTGGGCAATACTTTTCCAAGCTTCCTTCTACACACTGGCCTTGAATTAGTGTGAAAATACTAGCTTTTATGAAGATAAAGTCAGTTTACTCCCTTGGAACACATATTTTTAAATCACCATTTGGATGGATGCTGATTCTCAGCCTGTAGGAAGGCCCTCGTCTCATTCCTGCCCTAGGGAGAGCATGTCGCCAGGGCAGAGGTGGCCTCCTAAGAAGAAATGCTGGAAGGGGACGACTGGAAAGGGCTGGGCAGGTGAAAGGGTGATGGAACGGGATCTCTGTTTGCACAATCTGAGTAGAAGGACCACATCTCGAGTATTTGAAGAACTCAAAAGGGTCCAGCAAGGACTTTATTGTGACAGCAATGAGATGTCAATAAAATGACTCTGATAAGAGTGATAGGGCTTCCCTTGTGGCTCAGATGGCAAAGAACTTGTCTGCAAATGCAAGAGACTCGGGTTCGACCCCTGGTCGGGGAGATCTGCTGGAGAAGGAAATGGCAACCTGCCTCTGTATCCTTGCCTAGGAAATCCCATGGACAGAGGAGCCTGGCAGGCCACAGTTCATGGGGTTGCAAAGAGTCGGATGCGACTTGGTGATTAAACAATGACAAAGAGTGATGTGCTTAGATTGAGAGTCAGAGAGGTTTTGGTGGCTGCAGTGTGAGAACAGATGGGTTGGGGAGTGAGCACGCCGACACTGGGAGGGCTGTCGTGGTTATCTAGGGGAGATGCCGTCGCTGAGCTAGTGAGGCTGGAGGGAAGTGAATGGATTCCAGAGGGAGGAGGGGAGGGTGTGATGGGACGGGACCCATGAGTCAGGGGCTGCGTGGGTGGTGGTTCAGCTGCTGACCAGGAGAAGGGTGCTGCAGATCATCAAGCTAGAGAGCCCAGGCAAGGAGCGGGGGTGATGCTGCGGTGGGGAAGGAGACGAACTCAGATTCTGAAATCTGGAACCCTGAACGGCAGAAATGAAGCGACACAGGATGGGAAGAGAACACAAGGAACACCAAGGGCTGACCAGTTCAGTCGTGTCCGACTCTTTGTGACCCCATGGACTGCAGCACACCAGGCCTCCCTGTCCATCACCAACTCCCAGAGTTTACTCAAACTCATGTCCATCGAGTTGGTGATGCCATCCAACCATCTCATCCTCTGTCGTCCCCTTCTCCTCCCGCCTTCAATCTTTCCCAGCATCAGGGTCTTTTCAAATGAGTCAGCACTTCGCGTCAAGCATTGGAGTTTCAGCGTCAGCATCAGTCCTGCCAATGAACACCCAGGACTGATCTCCCTTAGTCATGTCCAGCTCTTTGTGACCCCATGGACTGCAGCACGTCAGGCCTCCCTGTCCATCACCAACTCCCGGAGTTCACTCAAACTCCGGTCCATGGAGTCGGTGATGCCATCCAACCATCTCAAGGGCTGATACAGGATACAAAATGAACTTGAAGAAAAAATACACAGCACTTAAACTGAACACGCAGTACATTAGTTCACTTTGATTTCTACATACCTCCCATGATAAGTGTAAATTTGTTTGATGTCTGCTAAAGAGTACCCTCAAGTGGAAACTATATCGAATGTTATAGATTTACAAGCTGGGAGACCCCGAGGACAGGCCTCAGGCTGACTGTCTTCAGGAATTATTTGTGAACCATGACTGATGCAAAATATTAAAATACCTTTTAAAAAATATTTATTGTTTGGCTGCACCAAATAAGCAGCTGTAGCCTGCACCACGCAGGATCTTCAGTTGCAGCACGTGGGCTGTTTCTCTGACCAGGGATCGAACCTGAATCCCCTGCACCGGGAGCATAGAGTCTTAACCACTGGACCAACAGGGAAGCCCCTCAAAATACTAAAATACTTCAAAGGTTCATTAGTGAGAGTGCAGTGATTCGGTCATATCACTATTTCAAAAGAAAATCTGAAATTCAGTAAGAATGTATCACAGGGCCCACGTGCTGCAACTGAAGATCCTGCGTGCTGCAGGCTACAGCTGCTTATTTGGTGCAGCCAAACAGTAAATATTTTTTAAAAGATATTTTAATATTTTGCATCAGTCATGGGTCACAAATAATTCCTGAAGACAGTCAGCCTGAGGCCTGTCCTCGGGTCTCCCAGTTTGTAATACCAAGTCATTGTATTCAGACCCATCTGTGTAAAACAACATCGTCCCCTTCAAGCTCCTCCCAGTTTACTTTTCTCCATGCCAGTTATCACTGATATGCTAAGTATTTACTTATTATTATTATTTTTTTATTTCTGTCTCTTGTTCCCATCCCGTTACTCAACTAGGAAGTGAACTCTACCAGGAAGAGTTTGTTTTGCTTACCACTATACCCCCAGCATCTAGCTTAGTTCCTGGCACACATGCATTTAATAAGTACTTATTGAATGAATGATGTTGCATAAATACAATGAATTTCAATTTGGAAATTCAGCACTATCAGGTCATAGAAAAATAGACTATCTTAATAGAGAACATTAATAATTTTAAAATTAAAATTATTAAAAAGCAGAGACATCACTTTGCCGACATAAGTCCGTATAGTCAAAGCTATGGTTTTTCCAAAGCTATGGTCAAACTCTCCAGTGCCGAAGAACTGATGCTTTTGAACTGTGGTTTAGAGAAGACTCTTGAGAATCCCTTGGACTGCGAGATCAAACCAGTCAGTCCTAAAGGAAATCAACCCAGAATATTCATTGTAAGGCCTGAGGCTGAAGCTGAAGCTCCAATACTTTGGCCACCAGATGCAAAGAGCCAGTACACTGGAAAAGACCCTGATGCTGGGAAAGACTGAGGGCAGGAGGAGAAAGGGATGACAAAGGATGAGATGGTTGGATGGCATCACCAACTCAATGGACATGGGTTTGAGCAAACTCTGAGAGATGGTGAAGGACAGAGGAGCCTGGTGTGCTGCAGCCCTTGGGGTCACAAAGTCAGACACGACTTAGTGACTGAACAACGACAAAACAGAGGATATAGACTGAAAAAGTAAAACTACAGAGAAATTTCTGTGAAGTACTGTACACAATAGCTAATTTCACATATACATGTGAAATTCACGAATATGTATATACAATATAATGAACTTTTGAATGTGATACAGCTAACTGGCCTTTAATTATATCTAAAATTTTTCATCTTGGCCACTCTTCTCACCAACATTTAATCAGTAAGTGTATCTTACATAGTCAAGCTCCTCCGAATGAGCTTCTGAACATCAGCGCATTTGAATGAAGAGACATGTACTCAATTTTCGATGATGCTTTTTTTAAGTCTGAACTTCACCTTTAGGGACATTTATTTTGTCAAGCCTTGCAACTTAAAACCGTGAACCCTGACATGCTCTGTGAGTAAAAGATGCGGTGGAATTTCAACAGTTGACTTTGACTCTGAAATAACCTTTGGAACATCTCTTTCTCCCTCGGTGTAGGAGCACTGCAACTCGAGTGTCTGCAAGACCCATACTCCCTTCTTGTGATTCTGCGGTCAGGAGCTTAGATAAGCATTCTTTCCCGCCCTGTAGAGAGCGGGGCGACTTGAAGGTTCTGCGTTTCCAGAGTCTTACTTGTGCTGGAGACGGCGCTTTCAAAAGCATAGCGCTCCCCTAGACCGCTCCCAGGACCCCCAAAGCACGGGCGCCCGCCCATGAATGACCAGCGTTGCATCCATCCATCCCTGTCTCTGGACGACGGCCTGTCCGTTTGGCTACGATCGCCTTGCTGAAGTTTACAAAGCGCTGGAAGGTCTAGAACCGCCTCCTCGCCGAGGCCGCGCCGCCCTCCGCAGGGTGCACGCCCAACGCTGACCGACCACCTGGGCGCATCGGCGCTCACCGCCAGCCGCACACTGTCCAGCTGCGCGAAGCCAGACGGCGGTGCCGCGACCCCGACCGGCCCACCCGCGCCCGCAGCCCTGCCCCGGGCTCCCGCCTTCCCGCCCTCCCGCGCCGCCGCCGCGCCCGCCGCCGGAGGAAGCGTGTCCCGCGCCGCCCGCCGCCCGGGGAAGCGTGTCCCGCGCCGCCCGCCGCCCGCGGAAGCGTGTCCCTCGCCGACCGCCGTAGCCCGGCGCTGGCCGGCCGCCGTCTCCAAGATGGCCGCGGCGCGAGCGGCTCCCGCGGCGGGCTAGCGCGGCGGGGGCGGAGCCGAGCCCCTCCCGCACCCCCGGGGCGCCCCGGGCCCCCCGCGCCCGCCTGCCGCTCGCTGCCCGCCGCGGCCATGCGGGGCCCCGCGCACGGATGAGAGAAGCCGCCGCCGCGCCGGTGCCGCCGCCCGCCTGCGCCGTCACCTCAGCCGCCATGGAGGAGCCGCCGCCGCCTCCGCCGCCAGAGCCCGAGCCCGAGCGCTGCCGGGCGGCGAGGTGAGCGCGGCGGGCCCGGCGCCCAGAGCGGGGCGCGCCCTGGCCCGAGGGGGCGTGGGGTGTCGGGGTGTTTTTTAGGGGGTCCTCCGCTTCCCGCCAGGTGCTGCAGGAACATCCAAGGGGCCGCCGGCGCGCAGCCCGGGGCGGTACCCCGGGCGGCCGAGTCGCGCGGCCGGGGCGCCGCGGGGTCCGCGGAGCGCCCAGCCCGCCGGCCTCGCTGCGGCTTCCCATGCTCGCGGGGGGCGCCCTGGGAGACCCCCACCCCCTGCCCCGCGCTGCAGCCGCGACCCTCGTCTCCAGCGAAAACGCTGCCTCCCCTGCGCCCCTCTCCGAGGCAGGGGGGACGCGAAGCATATACACGCTGCTCGTGTCCTTTCTCCTCCTGCCGTCCGTTTTTGTCCACCGCCCCCCCCCCATCCCCGAGGGTGCCTGCTGAGAAACTGCATTTAAGCTCTGCAAACAGGTTGCTTTCTTTTTCCGAGGGTACCCCCCCGCCTTTCCCGGCCGTCGGTAGGAGCCCGGTGCAGACGGTTGCTCGCACGTGCATATCAAGTAAAGGACCGATTTGTGCACAACTTGGCTCCCCCACCACCACCCCCGCGGGAAAGCTCTAAGATGGAACTTTGGTACCCAAAGCGTGCATGTGGCGTTCGGTTCCCCTAGAGACTGTTCCGCAATGATTATGCCGTTTTAGTGACTGGGAGACGGAAACGCACCATAACCCTGGAGCACTCCGCTCCTCTTGCGAGCCTCTGTTTGTCTATTCAAATGCCCTCTTACCCCCTGTCCTCTGCATCGCCCCGTATAAACTTGCAGACTGCTGCCCCCTGTCCCCGTAAGGAAAATAACTTCCACATCTGCTCCTGCATCTTAACTGTCTTGCTGTGTAGTTGGCAGGAATAAGGGAGTTAAGTGTCCTTTTTCCTCCTTAAAGAAGTTTCAAAAGTTGGTGGCTGTAGTTTGAACCGAATACAGGAACCACATTCGTGCCTGTTACGACCCAGTCTGCCCAAACAGATTTGTTTTTTAATAAGCTGTGAAGAAAGTCGTTCTTCATTTTCCTTCATTCCAAACTCCTGAGATCCTCTGGTGAGCTTTTAGGAAACAGCTTCTCTAAGTCATGGTACGTGGTGCAATGAGAATTCGTTTTGGTCCTTTGGAATGTAGCTAACATTTTTAGAGCTTTTGTCAGGAAGTTTGTGCATTTGTTAGTAGAGTCATTCTTGATTATTTTGACCCCTGTAAGGTTCTCTTTAAAAATAATAATAGTGAGCACTTATCCCTTAAAACGTGCCGTTTATTTTGCTTATGTTAACTGTTTAATCTTGACCAACAGCATTATAGGTATGTCCTATTACTGTCTCTTTTCAAGATGAGGAAACTGAGGCACAGTGTTAATTGTTTTATCCAGGCTTTCACAGCTAGTGCTGAGCTCAGGTCTGGCTGCACTTTGCCTGTGTCTGATCCCCATAAAAAGGAGATGTGATTTCATGATACAAATGAGCAGATCAGAAGTTGTAAGTCTGTACAGCTGTACTCTGGGAAAAAATGGATGTGAGCATTCTTAGGTAAAAGTAAAAGGAACAGAGAGAATTGAAAGTGTGCTGTTAAAAATGACTTTCGCTAATGATGAAAAGAAACCTTGCGTTTTCAGCCAGGTCTCTGTCTCTGTTATAGTAGAAATAGGTCAGGATAATGGGCTTCATCCAACTTCAAGTGAGCAGCAGTGCACGGAACAAGCAGATCTTAGAAATATTTTTCTTAGCAACATCGCAGTTCATTTTACAATAGCAAGTCTGTAGAACATTGCTTGACAGAGCTGGTATTTGCTCTTCTGTGAATCCTCACTGTTACCACCACCTCTTCACTGTGCAGAGCTGACCTCTGACCAGTTGACTGTACATCATTAGAAGAAGATGTTTCAGGGCTTCTGCAGTTGTGTGTTTGAATCTCTGCTGTTTGTGTTTTTAACCATTTCAGAGAAGCTTGGTGTGCATTTTCAAATAATGCTGGATGCCACACTTGGCCACACTGGGGACCAGTATCGTGCCTTGTGCTACTAGGTTAACTGGTTTGGGGGCAGACCAGAGTGAAGCTCCCCATCTGCCATCTTTGTTCACGTCCTTCATGGCGGTGTGTCATTGATCAGGAAGGCTGATCTAACGCACAGGTCTTTGGTGGAAAGCAGGCCTGCACACGTTGGCCAGGGCTGCAGGGTGGCAGGTGCCAGCCCAGCACATCTGCTCAGCGGCTGCTGACGTGAGAGTTATGCAATGACCGGGGAACACAAGACAGGTTGAGAGGCGATCTTGCACTTAGAGTCTCACTGCCTGTTGTCATTCGTGGATGCCTCTTGTCCTTGTTTTTGATAAATAATTCATGATAAGGATAGAGCAGTTGTTATTGTTAGCGATTAAACTTAGGAATAAATAAGCATTTCTTAACAATTTCTTTTTTAAGCTTCTGGGTCAGTTGTAGGAGGATCCTGAAACTATCAGGAGAGCTATTAAAACTGATCTGGAACAGTTTACTTTTGTGATTTCTTGAATCGGCACTTTAAAAAGCACTGATCTTAGCTGCTAAAAGCTGATTGGAGACTGTGCCTATCTTCTGTAAGCTTTCGTAAAAATATTTATGTTAAAAATAGCCCCATTGTTCTTGTTTATTGACTGTGTAAAGTACAGGTTACTTCAAATAACTTTTTGAAACCAGTGACTTTATTATTTACTGTAATATAGTTCTTACAAGTTTATTTGAAGAAAATAGGTCGCGCTGCTAAAAAAGAAGTTCTTGGCTATCCTGTCGCTCCTAGGTGATTTGACCCCTGTCTCTCTACCTCACTGTGCCCTTGCAGCCTGCTTGTCTCAGTCCTGACATGGGATGTCCCTCCCTATGTATTCTCCCTGGTGGAACCCACCTTGTTTAGCTGCAGGCTCTCCGGGCCACATCAGTGATGGGCTTGGTGTGAGACCCTTAAGGGGGCGCTAACCACTGACCGGGGTGGCTTTGGGCAGAGAAGCAGTGACCACAAGCAGCTAACAAAGGGCCCCAGGGATGCAGAAGCTCCCCCTTCATGTTCTAAAATGGGGACGGCTGTCTCTCAGGAAGGACTTTGTGGTTCCCTTTAATTGTTATGTTGTCAGAAGTCGCTTCTGCTTCATTCATCTGTGTTCTCTGGGTATCTTGTAAATCTAGTTCTGAGCCCTGCTGAAATGCCGGTATATAAAGCCTTGGTTGCTTACTGGATGCATTTGCCTTAATAACTTCCTGTTACTTCATAATTCCTCCTTCCTCAGAGATTGTCCTTTTTCACTCATAGCAGTCTGTTGTTCAGCCTTCTCGTTTGACCAGGTGGTTTGTATTCTTTCTAAAGACACTTTGATGCCACCAGCGGGTAGGCCATTGGAAATGATTTCTTTAAGGAGTGGAGGAGATGTTAGAAAGGGAGTTTGGCCAGGGACTGCTGTGGGTCTTTATGTTTTTGTTTTTTTTTTTAAATTATTTTATTTTTGGCTGTGCTGGGTCTTCGTCGCTGCATGTTGGGCTTTCTCTAGTGCTTGGCCTTCTCACTGTGGTGGCTTCTCTCATTGTGAAGCACAGACTCTAGGCTCTCGGGCTTTAGCAGTTGCAGCTCCCGGGTTCTAGAGCTCGGGCTCAGAACTTGCGGTGCATAGGCTTAGTTGCCCCAAGTCATGTGGAATCTTCCCAGATCAGGGGTTGAACCCATGTTCCCTGCATTGCAGGGCAGATTCTTAAACCACTGAACCACCGGGGAAGTCCCTGCTGTGGGTCTTTAAAAGGTGGCATTCCCTGGCAGGACAAGATAAGCAAGGTCCAGGCATGGAACTTCAGCTCGCACTTGGCTTCTTCTGTGGCTGGTGGGTCAGTGTACCCTCTTGCCAAAGTAGAGTTGAGATTGATTGGTCAGCGTGATGTCAGCAAGGGAGATTAGTGGAATGATCTTAGACTGATGTTGGCTTGCACCCCTGTCGGGCATACCCCCTGCTCCCAGGATGAGAGGCGTGTGACAGAGTCTTACTCTCAGGCTTTCGTTTCCCTAGACTTCACACGCGCTGCTTATTTCCCCCCATCGGTCACTTGTTATTCAGTCACTGAGTTGTGTCCGACCCTGCGACCCCATGGACTGCAGCACGCCAGGCTCCTCTGTGCTCCACTGTCTCCTGGAGTTTGCTAAACTCACGTCCATTGAGTCGGTGATGCTATCCGACCATCTCATCCTCTGTCGTCCCCTTCTCCTCCTGCCTTCAATCTTTCCCAGCATCAGGGTCTTTTCCAGTGAGTCGGCTCTTCACATCAGGTGGCCAAAGTATTGGAGATTCAGCATCAGCATGAATATTCAGGGTTGATATCCTTTAGAATTGACTGGTTTGATCTCATTGCAGTCCAGGGGACTCATTGATCACTAACTTCCCTCAGTTGGTTAAGTTATAGTGTGTTTATTTTTAACCTTTAATCTTCCTTTAATTAGATCATGACAAACCTTGCTTTTCCTGCTTTACTTTGAGGTATATTGTATCCTTGTCCCTTAAAGACAGCGGTTTTAAAAAACCGTCAGTGGTAGATTTTTGCTAATGGTAAGCCTCAGAGGATCACCTACCTTCTCCACTCCCCCCTCCCATAATCCACTCCTCTGACACCGCCCCCCCACAAAGAGTCCTTTGGCTGGTTTCTGAAAAGCTGTGGCAAAGATGTTGGTGATTGTTGGTGCTTTCCTAAAATGCCTTTTGTCTCTTGTGAGTGTTGTGTTCAAAAAAGATCATGATGGCATGTGGTTTTTCTGGATTTAAGTCATAAAATTAAATGTAAAAAACTTAGACCCACATAAAAAAATTCTGTGTAGCTATTACTAAAAAAACCATGCTTTTAAGGTGTATTCAGTGAGATGGGCAAATGCTTGTGATCTGATTCCTCCTAGATGAGTCTACACACCAGTGGGACCTGTTGTTGAAAAGATTCCCTGGGCACTTCTGGTTTATCCATAGCCACCGCTGTGCTCGCTGAGAGGGCAGAGCACACAGCCCCACGCGCGGGGTGCGGCAGCCAGCCCGTGAGGTGTCTGCTCGGGTCACACGCATTGCCCCGCCAGCTCGGCCTGTCCGCCCTGCCTGCCCTCCCCGTGTGGCTGCCCCTCTCGTGACCCCGTGGCAGAGACGGAGCTGCCCTTGTTCTCCACTTGCCTGGCTGTAGGGGTGGCGCTTGAGGAGGGCGAGGCCCCTGGGGCTCTTTCTTAGGATCTTTCAGACGGGAGCCGGAGGACAGAAAAGCGCTTTATAGTAACTGAAACGTATGCTGTGCAGTCCTGAGCCTAGAGGTAGCTCCCTGGGACTCTAGTCACCATCTCACAGAGAGAAGCAGTGTGGTTTCAGACAGTAACCAAGAGAAGTCATTGGCCACTGTTTGCTTCTGCTACATTCATTCGCATTTTTCTCGACTCAACATGTGAAATAATAAATCCCTTTATTTTTGTTTAAACTGTTAATAATTTGAATTAAAACCCTTATACTTGGTGTGATCCTATTAAAACAAAAAAGTGTGTGTTTAGAAAATAGGTCGAAGGGATACATGCTACTTTTTTCTAAAATTTTTCATAAGGAATGTTTCATGCTTTTTTTTTACAATAAAAAGAAAACCTAACCTATTGTACATTTAGAATTTTAAGTCTCTCTACTTTGCATTGTCCCTAACATTGAAATTGATGAGATTCTATTTGCTATACAAAGGGAGTGCTGTTGCCAGACTTTAAATTAATTTAAATTTTCTTTTTAAGAATTTTGAATATATGAACTATCTGAGCTGACTGTATCCAGTTGATTTTCTTTAAGTACTAATGGCATAGGCAGTATGAAAATTTGTGTTTGACCTCTAAGATCATTGGGTGTATTTTGCAGACATTGATAGACTTGGTAGTCTCATGGATCATGTGGATGCCAAATGTTTATAAGGGAGCAGGGAAAGCTATTAAGAATATATTAGGCATTCTTTTAAAAGCATTTTATAAGTGGAGTTCATTTCAGCATAATTTCAGAAGAACTAAGGCTTCTGTGGAAAAAAGTGGCTACTAAACTTTGTTTTCAGTGGAACTTTTTTTTTTTTCCTTTTTGTATATGAGCAGGCTATTTGAGGATACTGCTGACCTGTAGAATGTTCTGAACAGGGCTTATTAGAGGACAGCTAGTTTAGAGATGTAAAATTAACAAATTGTCAACCTTTTTAGTCTTTCAGAAATATTTTGGAAGAAAATTGAATACATGCGTTATTTTTATTGTACCATTAAACATTCTGAAGTCTTTTTATGTGGGAACATAAAAATGTAGGTGTAACTTGGTTTTCTCACTAAGTGGTTAGAGTTAGTGTTTTGAATGTTTAAGTGTTTAGTTCTTATTCCAGTGCGGAATTGAGCACTTAGTGTTTTATTGCAAGTCTTACAGATGGTGGGACTCTAGTGTGCGTTTAGTCTCGCTTTGCATTGCTTGTAGACTTTCAGGAGGTTAGAGCCCGAAGGGAGCTTGGGGATCATCTGGGCGGCGCCCCTTGCTTCAGAGGTGGGAAGGCTAGCCCGGAGAGGCTGCGGCTTCCGCGAGGTCTCCGGCTCTTGCTCCCCTTTCCTTCTGTCATGCTGTGCTCCCTTTCAGGTCCAAAGCTCAAGGTGCTGTTCAGCTCAAACCCGCACACCAAACACAGTGGAATACCGTGTTTTCTGGATTAACTGGACTTTACAGGATGGAACAGTGATGAAGGAATTTTAGGGAAAAAGGGCAAAAAAAAAAAAAAAAAAAGAAAGAAACAAACCCTACCCTGAAATCGCCCCCAAACCCACTGTACACAACTTTTTTTACCCCATGAAACTTTCCTTCAGTCTTTCAGGCGCCCAGAATAAAGAGCAGCCAGTGCTCAGGCCTTTTTAGAGATCTCGTTCTTCTTTCCAGTACTCGTCTTTAGGCCGAGGTGGCGGTAAGATTGTAATTTCTGTCTTGGGGTGGTGATACTGAAATTCTGGCTGCCGTTGTGACCTGTAGGAGGAAATATATTTTACAACAGCGTGTGGATGCTGTGTAACTGAAATAAAAATTTATGGAACAGCTCTTGGCCTTATACAATATACTCCAGTAACTCTTGTTTTTGTTCTCTTCTGTTAAAAAAGACTGTTCATCATGACTCATTAAATTGATTTTATCATCCACAAGTGGGTTGTGACTCTTCACTTTGAAAAGCATGGCTCCACCGAAATTAAGGGAAGATGCTGTTATACCTTGTCCCTTGAGATTGAGTCAGGAGAACAGCACAGTGTTTGCCCACTAAATGATCTAAAGGCATTTTGAAGAAGCCAGGCATGATTAGGATCTGGCTGTTTTCTTCCTTGAAAACAGTGTTGTTTCCCACGGGCAAGAATAAGAATGCATCTTAATCTTTGTCTCCCAAGGTCGTTCTCTTGGTTGGTTATCCTTAAACATAAGACTTGTAAAGATGAGTTTAAAATTTAGTATAAATTTTGGAGTAATATTGGGATTGGAATATATGAATACTTTAGATAATTTGTTCATTTTTCTCTGAAACACTAATATTTATTTATTTTCCAATGGAGTAGTCTTCAAGGAAAGGTAAAAAAGAAACTCATTCTCTCCTGGTGTGTGTGTGTGTGTGCGTGCGTGCGTGCGTTAGGGTACAGCAGTTTTCACTGCAGTGAAGCATATTTTTAAGAAAATGATGACCTGGGGTGTTATCTCTACCCAGTTAAGTCTTCCTTCTGTTCCTGGTCTTCTCTGAGGCATTGCTCACCTCAGGGTCAGGCTTTGCTTGACCTTGTACCCTTTCACCAGTGCCTGTGTGCCTGCCCAGGCCTGTCCGACTCTTTGTGACCCTTTGAAGTGTAGCCTGCCGGACTCCTCTGCCTCTTTGAGATTTTCCAGGCGAGAAAACTGGAGTGGGTTGCCATTTCTTTCTCCAGGGGATCTTCCCAACCCAGGGATCGAACCCAGGTCTCCTGTGTCTCCTGCATTGCAGACGGGATTGTTGGCCTCTTGAGGCATCGGTTAGACCAAGTCCTTCTGTTAAAAGTCTTCCTGGTCTCCGTGGTTTTCCGCCACAGTCTAGTGTCTCAGCATTGGTGATTATCCATTTGTGTGAATGTGTTTTTATCGTCTGTCGGCCTCAGTAGACATCAGACTCCAGAAGGGCAGAGGCATGGTTGGTTGGCTCACTCTCGGGCCCCAGTTCCTGGCGTAGTGCCATAATGATCAGTGGCCCCTCTTTTCGGGGGGAGGAGGCTGTGGCTATAGTGGGGAGAGTACCAACATGGGTGTTGGTACTAGAGTGAGTGCGTGTTAGTCTAGACAGACAGGCTTTGAATCGTACCTTCTGAGTACCAGCCTGTTAAATGCTGGGGAATTATTTAACTTCTTTCTGACTCAGTTTCCTTATTTGAAAAGCAGATAATAATAGCACCTACTTCCTAGGTTGTTACTAAATTAGATGAGCCAATCACCTTTTACAAAAAGTACCCAGTAATTTTTAGCTATCATTATTACATTTCTTTTCTTCTTTTAATTTTTTTCTTTTAAAGTGACAAGGGGGGGAAGTCCATTGTAATTAATTTTCATAAAAGGCCATCAAGTATGCTTTGAGTCTACATACATTTTAAAACAGTTGGAATAATCTTTACCCAAGAAACATTTGTTTTTCTGTGTCTGTGGAAGTCATAAACGAGGATTTGGGGACCCGGCTTTTCCAAATTCCCTCCTTTGCTTCAGCTATAATTATTTTGCATATCATTCCCAAAGGTATTTAGAATTCTGACCCAAGGATCATAAATCACTCTACTAAAATCAGAAGTGTAATACTGTAGGTTGAATGACTCCTTTAGGTCGTTAGGTATAGCTCAGTCTTTTTTCTCTAGAACTTCTTTTTAGTTTTTTGGTTTAACTTGACATGTCTTTACGACTTAGGTTAGTACTGTTTTCATTTTTTAAAATGTTGTGCATTATGTTTAAAAGTATTGCTTTCCAGATTGGTCTAGCTGTTATTGCCTTAGAAAAGTGAGTGAGATTACTTTTCTTAATCAGTTAGAAATCTCTGATTATAAAAGCAACACATGTCAATTGTAGAAAAGTCTGAGAAGTATAAAGAAGAAAATAGTCATAATCCTACTGTCTAAAAATAGTCACTGTTAACATTTTGGCCTGTTTCTTTTCTGGGCTTTATGTCTTTATCTGTGTGTGTGTGTGTGTGTGTGAGAGAGAGAGAGATTTACACATACAAGTTTATACGTGTGAGTTCTTCCTCCATACAGTTTATCTTGGCGTGCTTAGTTGCTTAGGTGTGTATGACTCTCTGCGACCCTGTGGACTGTATGTAGCCCACCAGGCTCCTCTGTCCATGGGATTCTCCAGGCAAGAATACTGGAGTGGGTCGCCCTTCCCTTTTCCAGGGGATCTTCCCAGCCCAGGGGTCAAACCCAGGTCTCCTGGATGGCAGGTAGATTCTTTACCATCTGAGCCACCATTAGTAGCTAGCATATCATGAACACTTTCCCATGTTGTAAACTATTTAATAACAAACACTATTCCTTATTTATCAGTATGCTGTAATTTAATTGCTTTTGAATTACTTTCTCAACAGTTCTGTCAGTCCTGACTCAACCCACTGGTATGATCTCAGAGTGGTTTAAACAGGCCATCGGGAGCCTGTCCCTGAAAGTACATGGGAGAGTCCTCCTCAGGCCCAGAGGTGGCCCTTCTTGGCAGGAGACAAGCACCATGGCCTGGAGCTGATGCCCTGCTCTCGAGGAAGCAGCTCAGTGAAAGAAGCCCCTCTCTGTGGGTGATGGAAAACTTAAGAGAAGGACGCAGCGATCCTTACTACAGGGAGCTTGGCGTGGTCTTGGTCTGCCAGGGGCAACCGCTGTTGCTGCCGCCTGACTCCCCTCAAGGGTTCTGGCACGGCTCTGTTCCTGGAAGTGCTTGTGACCTCAGTTAATCTAACCAGTCTCTTGTCCGGCTTTTTGAGGTGTTTCCATTTATTTTGCTGTTATAAGCAGCAATATTATAAATGCTCTTTTGGGCTCAGTCTTTGTCTATACCCGAGATACTTTATTAGAATAAAATCCTGGAAATGGAATCGCATTACTAAAGAGTATGCATATATTTATGTTAGGTATAATCTGTTCCTAAGTACAGAATTTTGCATATTGAATTTTAGATAAACTAGAGGCAACTATATAGGCTGTTGGCAGAATTTGATAATACAAGGATAAAAGAGAAAGAGAGGCTAGTGACCAATTAGGTTCCTTCAGATTTTTTTTTTTAATTTATATTTTTGTGCAGTGTTTGTTTTTATATTGTGTAAGGCAGACGTTTGATACATACGACACGTGTAGCAGGATTTGGCATCTAGAAGTGAATGTGCTTGTGGAGATGAGCTCTGTGAAGAGAGTGGCACCTACAGACCCCTTCTGCCCGGCCGCTGCCCCTCCTCTCCTCATCGCCCTGACACCTAGCAACGTTTTACATCTTTCAAGAGACGTGATGTTCGTGAGAGTCATCTGTGTTTTCTGGGTGCTGTGCTGTGCTCAGTCACTCAGTCGTGTCTGACTCTTTGTGACATTGTGTCTGACTGTAGCCTGCCAGCTCCTCTGTCCATGGGATCCTCTAGGCAAGAATACCTGAGTGGGTTGCCATGTCCTTCTCCAGGGGATCTTTCCAACCCAGGGATTGAACCCAGGTCTCCCGCATTGCAGACAGATTCTTTACGGTCTGAGCCATCAGGGAAGCCGAAGAATACTGGATTGGGTAGCCTATCCCTTCTCCAGGGGGTCTTCCTGACACAGGAGTGGAACCAGGGTCTCCTGCATTGCAGGTGGATTCTGAGCTACTGTATTTTTGTTGCTTTAAAGTATTTCATTGTGTAAATGTGTCACAGTGTATTTTATTCACTCAGGGTTTTGGGGAGGGTTGTTTTTGTTTTTGCATTTTTTTTCCTGCCATTGTAATCATTTCTAAGTGTTCAGCTCGGTAGTGTTTAAGTATATTCATTCAGGCTGTTGTGTGGCAAGTCTCTAGAACTGTTCGTCTTTGAAAGGAGACTCTGTGCCCAGGAATTAACAACTCCCATCTCCTCTGCCCCAAGCCCTGATGCAGGAAGCTTTCTGAGGTGGACAACTCCCCAGACTCAGATTTGGCTACAATGAGGGAGGCCCTGAATTTCAATTCAAGTCACTTTGTGAGAAGACCTGTCAATATATCCCTGCACAGAGTTGCCACTCAGAGGTAGCTAAATTTGAGACTCCTTTTAACCTGAGGTGCAGGCTTCCCTGGTGGGTCAGTGGTAAAGAACCTGTCGGCTAATGGAGGAGACTGGAGTTCAGTCGGGAAGATCCCCTGGAGAAGGAAATGGCAACTCATTCCAGTATTCTTGCCTGGAGAATCCCATGGTCAGAGGAGCCTGGTGGGTTACAGTTCTTGGGGTCGCAAGTCAGAGATGACTTAGTGACTAAACCACTACTACCAGGCCGAATAGACCCCGGGAGACACTTGCATCTTAGGATTTAGTCTCCACTCACAATGAACATTTTCCCATTCCCAAACATGACGTTTTTCTCAGCTTCTCGCCTGTGAGTGGCCTGGTCTCTGGGAGCTTCTCGCCTGTGAGTGGACTGGTCTCTGGGAGCTTCTCGCCTGTGAGTGGACTGGTCTCTGGGAGCTTCTCGCCTGTGAGTGGACTGGTTTCTGGGCATCAGCTGCCCTTTTTGTTTCTTTTCTCCTGCAGTGTTCTCTCACTCCCCTGCTGCTAAGTCGCTTCAGTCGTGTCTGACTCTGTGCGACCCCATGGACGGCAGCCCACCAGGCTCTGCTGTCCCTGGGATTCTCCAGGCAAGAATACTGGAATGGGGTGCCGTTGCCTTCTCTAGTGCATGAAAGTGAAAAGGGAAAGTGAAGTCGCTCAGTCGTGTCCGACTCTTCGCGACCCCATGGACTGCAGCCTACCAGGCTCCTCCGTCCATGGGATTTTCCAGGCAAGAGTCCTGGAGTAGGGTGCCATCGCCTTCTCCTCTCACTCCCCTAGGCCGGTAATACTTGTATTGTGTAGGAGTGTAACATAAAACATGCCCTGTCTTCAGGGAATTTATAATCTAGTTGAGAGAGATAAGGTAAGTGGAAACTTTATAATTCATGATTTGCCGTGGAAATGGTAATAAACTTGGATCTGCTATCTGCCTGTGTGCCATCATTCAAGTAGTATCACATGTTTTCTGTAATGAGTCTGCAAACTAGAAGTATATTTTTCAGATGGAGAAAGTGAGTCTTTAAGAGACGTGTCAATGTGAGTTCAGAATCCCTGGACTCAGGGCTCATTCAGCTTCATTATACTTCAGAGCCTGTGGTCCTCTGTTTTATGTACGGTCTCTTTAGTCATAAATGTGAAAGGATGTGATGAATGATTTAAATAATGGTTTGCTGTAGCAATAAGAGATCTCACAAAAATGAATAATTCCCAAGTAAACTATACAGGGGTGATTGGAGGTCCCTCTTGGCAGAGGTGGGCATGATATATTGTCCGAACATACTGTGAGCATTTGCCATCTTAGTAACAAGATTTAACCATCATTTAAAACTGGCTCTCTCATTCCATTTTGTGGTTCTGCCATAAACCATTTAAGTTATTACCAGTTTCTTTCTGTTCCAGAGAGCACTGTAGTGAACCTCCTGATAACACAGCTCTGTTGGCTCTTCTGGGGGCTTTTGTGAAATCATTTTCTGAATGCAGAATTAGAAAGGAGTTTGAACATATTTAAGAGTTGAAAGGCAATGCAAAAGAATGCTCAAACTACTGCACAATTGCACTCATACCACACGCTAGTAAAGTAATGCTCAAAATTCTCCAAGCCAGACTTCAGCAATACGTGAACCGTGAACTCCTGATGTTCAAGCTGGTTTTAGAAAAGGCAGAGGAACCAGAGATCAAATTGCCAATATCCGCTGGATCATGGAAAAAGCAAGAGAGTTCCAGAAAAACGTGTATTTCTGCTTTCTTGACTATGCCAAAGCCTTTGACTGTGTGGATCCCAATAAACTGTGGAAAATTCTGAAAGAGATGGGAATACCAGACCACCTAACCTGCCTCTTGAGAAATCTGTATGCAGGTCAGGAAGCAACAGTTAGAACTGGACATGGAACAGCAGATTGGTTCCAAATAGGAAAAGGAGTACATCAAGGCTGTCTATGGTCACCCTGCTTATTTAACTTATATGCAGAGTACATCATGAGAAATGCTGGACTGGAAGAAACACAAGCTGGAATCAAGATTGTCGGGAGAAATATCAATAACCTCAGGTATGCAGATGACACCACCCTTATGGCAGAAAATGAAGAGGAACTAAAAGCCTCTTGATGAAAGTGAAAGAGGAGAGTGGAAAAGTTGGCTTAAAGCTCAACATTCAGAAAACAAAGATCATGGCATCCAGTCCCATCACTTCATGGAAAATAGTTGGGGAAACAGTAGAAACAGTGTCAGACTTTTTTGGGGCTCCAAAATCACTGCAGATGGTGACTGCAGCTATGAAATTAAAAGACGCTTACTCCTTGAAAGAAAAGTTATGACCAACCTAGATAGTATATTCAAAAGCAGAGACATTACTTTGCCGACTAAGGTCCATCTAGTCAAGGCTATGGTTTTCCAGTAGTCATGTATGGATGTGAGAGTTGGACTGTGAAGAAGGTTGAGCACCGAAGAATTGATGCTTTTGAACTGTGGTGTTGGAGAAGACTCTTGAGAGTCCCTGGACTGCAAGGAGATCTAACCAGTCCATTCTGAGGGAGATCAACCCTGGGATTTCTTTGGAAGGAATGATGCTAAAGCTGAAACTCCAGTACTTTGGCCACCTCATGCGAAGAGTTGACTCATTGGAAAAGACTGTGATGCTGGGAGGGATTGGGGGCAGGAGGAGAAGGGGACGACAGAGGATGAGATGACTGGATGGCATCACTGACTCAATGGACGTGAGTCTGATTGAACTCCTGGAGATGGTGATGAACAGGGAGGCCTGGCGTGCTGCGATTCATGGGGTCGCAAAGAGTCGGACACGACTGAGCGACTGAACTGAACTGAACTGAATATCTATCGTTAAATATTTTCTTCTGAAATATTATAAAAATGTACAGGCCACAAATAGTGCTTAACTTATGAGCTTTCTAGTTTTGAGGATTTTTTAAAGCCTTTGCTAATTTATATAGCTCAGAAAGAGCTATCTTGTTTAGAGTGTCTGGTAACTAAAAATAAGTGGAGCTACTTTCATGTTTTATTGGTAATTAAGTTTATTTTGTGAATTATCTTTTTTTTGTATTTTTTCATTATTTTCCTGTTGGTATCAGGATTTTTCTTTCCAGTTTTAATGAATCTTTTATAAATTAAGGACGGTGTTTTTTTTTTTTTCTCCAGTTTAACTTTTTAAATGACTGTTATTATTTTTTATATTTTTAAATGTTCACATAGTTAAATATTTTCTTTTTAGCTTCCTTCCATTTCTTTAAAGCTAGGAAGACCAACACATGTCATTAAGGGAAAGTAATTTCAGACCCATTTTTTCTGGAAGAATGCAGTAAGTACCATTTTGTATGATATTTTGTGGGGAGAAAACACCATAAGCTATAAAAGAGCTTATAATACTGGTTTCTGTATTTTTACATCACTGTAAATCTTGTTCTAACAGCCATGTGCCTAGTATTACTGAATAAGTATCTGTTGATGGAATAAGAGTTAATTCAATGAATTCTCACTGGCAAGACTTTAATAGTTTTACTGATTCTTGGCACCTCTTCCTTTGTACTCTCTTTGTGTTCTGGTTTCCTGAGAACGTGTGGATAAAAGACACAGGCGTGTCCTTTCTTTCAGACTCCTTATGCAGGATGTCGACTCCTCTCTGCATCTCTAGGTTCTGCATCTTACATACCTGGGAAGAGCGCTCCTCTTGGAATTGCTCTCTGAGCGAGAGCTGACCTAGAACCTATCATAAGATCCCCATTCCTTTGTTTTAGGAAAAGTAAGGTTGTGTTCTGTTCACATCCTGCTTGTCCCCGGTTCATATTGAGGTGTCCCTTTGGAAAAAAAAGTAAAACACCCTTTGTGGTTCAGTCGCTCAGTCGTATCTGACTCTTTGCAACACCCATAGACTGCACCACATCAGACTCTCCTGTGCTTCACCATCTCCCCGAGTTTGCTCAAACTCACGTGCACTGAATCGGTGGTGCCATCCAGCCATCTCATCCTCTGTTGCCACCTTCACCCCCTGCCGTCGCATCTTTCCCAGCATCAGGGTCTTTTCCAGTGAGTTGGCCCTTCTCATCAGGTGGTCAAACTAGTGGAGCTCCAGCTTCAGCATCAGTCCTTCCAGTGAATGTTCGGGACTGATTTCCTTTAGGATGGACTGGTTTGATCTCCTGTTAGTCCAGGGCACTGTCAAGAGTGTTCTCTAGCACCACAGTTTGAAAGCATCACTTCTTAGGTGCTCTGCCTTCTTTATGGTCCATCTCTCACAATTGTACGTGACTACTGGAAGAAGCATAGCTTTGACTCAACCTTTGTCGGCAAAGTGATGTTTCTGCTTTTTAGTATCATGTCTAGGATTGTCATAGATTTTCTTCCAAGGAGCAAGCGTCTTTTAATTTCATGGCCGCAGTCACCATCTGCAGTGATTTTGGAGCCCAAGAAAATAAAGTCTGACACTTTCTGTTGTTTCCCCATTTTTTGCCGTGAAGTGATGGGACTGGAGGCCATGATCTTCCTTTTTTGCATGTTGAGTTTTAAGCCAGCTTTTTCACTCTCCTCTTTCACCGTCATCAAGAGGCTCTTTAGTTTCTCTCTGCCGCTAGTGTGGTATCACCTGCATATCTGAGGTTATTGATATTTCTCCCCTTGAAAGTGAAAGTCGCTCAGTTATGTTCGACTCTTTGCGACCCCATGGACTATACAGTCCATGGAATTCTCCAGGCCAGAATACTGGAGTGGGTAGCCTTTCTCTTCTCCAGAGGATCTTCCCCAACTCAGGGATCGAACCCAGGTCTCCCACATTGCAGGCGGATGGATTCTTTAACCAGCTGAGTCACCAGGGAAGCCCATTTTTCCCCTTATTGAGATACAATTCATCTGTCATACAATTCACCCATTTAAAGTAGAAATCAGTTGTTTTAGTGTGTGCAGAGATATGTGTAGCCATCACCAGGTCAATTTTAGAACACTGTGATCACCTCGGGAAGATCCCCTGTGCCTGTTAGCTGCTTCTGTCTGCAAGCCTCATGCCTCCCAGTCCTAAGTGACCATTAATCTACTTTTGTCTCTGTTCTGAGCATGTCATACAAATCGAATCATGTGATATGTGGTCTGTTAGGACTGACTTCTTTCATTTAACCTGATGTTAGCAAGTTTCATTCCTCTTGTACGATGTACCAGTCCTTCATTCCTTTCTTTGGCTGAATAGCGGTCCCTGAATGCGTGTGTCAGTACTGTGCTCTGCTTATCCACTCGTCACTTGATAGACATCGGCTTGTTTCCACCTTCTGACTGTTTTAAGTAGTGACGCTGTAAGTGTTCAAATACGTATAGAGGTGTTTGTCTGGACATATGTTTTCATTTTTCTTGCATATATACTTAGGAGTCTAACTGCTGGATCATAGATTTTTCAACTTGGCTGTACCGTTTGACATTCCCACCAGCTGTGTATGAGAGTTTTGATTTCTTCACATCCTTGCTCATGCTTATTATTATCTGCCTTTTTGAGGATAGCCATCCTTTTGGATGTAAAGTCCTGTCTCATGGTTGGGATCTGCATTTTCCTAGTGATGGTAAGCATCTTTTCAGATGCTTGTTGGCCCTTTGTATATCTTCTTTGGAGAACTGTGTATTCAGATCCTTTGTCCATTTTTAATTGGCTTGTCTTTTTATTATTGAATTATGTTCAGGTATTTAAATGAGAACATGAACACTGAAGAAAAAATAGAAGACATTAAAAAAAAAACCCTCAAATTGACCGTCTGAAGATGAAAAAATACAGTATCTGAAATGACAAATATATTGGGTGGGATCATCAACAGAGTAGACACAAGAAAAACGTGGCCGTAAAGAAACAGCCTGCCAGTGCAAAGGATGCCAGAGATGCGAGTTCAGTCCCTGGGTTGGAAGATCTCCTGGAGAAGGAAATGACGACGCACTCCAGTTTTCTTGCCTGGAAAATACCATGGACAGAGGAGCCTGACAGGCTACTGGACTGAGCAACTGATCAACTTACACACAGGCACTGTAGGGAAAAAAAAATGGACTTGTGAACATAGCAATAGAAAGCACGCACAGTTCAGTCCAGGGAGTGCAGTTCAGTCCAGGGAAAAACCGTGTCGAACAGCCCCGACAGGCGATCCTGTCCAGCACTCAGCCGATCTGTGAGTGGAGCTCTTGGAAGAGGAAAACCGGAAAAAAGATTTTAAGAAATATGGCTTAAAATGAACAGACACTGTAAGCCTATAGATTCAAACAGTTCATTGAACCCCAAGAAAGGTAAACACAAAGTTATCACTGGAAAATCACTTATTAAATCCCTTGTTCTTCCATGGTCTCTAGTCTTGTGTGTCAGCCTTATAAATGACTATTCTTGTAATATTTTTTTCTTCTGCTTTCACATTTCTGTTACTGTATTATGTGGAACATTCTCCATTTATCTCTTTCACCAAATCATTGTGTTCCAAATTTGCTTAATTTTACCCCGCAAAGGCTTTGGCTTTATTGTATTCAGTTGTAGCCTTGATTATGAACTGTTTAAGGATTTCTCTAATTATTCCTAAATTAACTGTGCTATTCAGTTTAATGTTAATTTATTTTAATTGACCGCTTTTACAAGGAGTATGGAGAATAGTGTCCTTCTAAACAGAAAACAACAGAGCGTCACAAAAGATTGAAAACCGCTGCCTTATTTGGTTAACTTCTTGACATGTATGTGATTTAAAAGTCAGCTTTGTGCAAAGCCGGCTTGTGTGGTCGGGAAGGCATTGTTCTTACCTAATGTGGAAGCACCCTTGTAGCTCAAATACTGATTTGAATTCATTAATGCATCTGATACCTTTATCCTTTGAGTGTCTGTCTAATATATGTCGGAATGAGACATTTTGAAAGAAGAACCCTGCTAAATGGTAAATATTGTCTAGGTCAGTGCATCTTAACCCTTTTGGGTGAGAGACTCCATCTGACAATCTGATAAAAGCATGGACTCTTGACTCCAAAAATGCGTGTAAATTAAAATCTACATTCAGTTTCAGGGGACTCGTAGTCCCCACAATTGAGACACAAAGTATAATAACATAGCTCTGATGCTTTAGTTTTACATTCCCTATATTTCATACATGTTGCATGTAATTACACACTGAGAGGTCGGTTTCCTTTCTGAAACTGTGAGTGGTGTTTATCTTTGGAGTACACTGGACTTCAGGCCTCCCATTTCCAGCAAATTTCACATTAGCCTACGTATTCAACCACAGTTACCAATTATGTTCTCCTTAGTGAAGGGAGCTATAAAATTAGAAATAGCTTTTTTCTAAAAGGTTTTAGATCCAATAAAAGTTTTCTCCCAGTTTACATCGTTCTTAATTAGAAGGTAGTTACGTTTTTCACAAGACAGACTTTTTGTTTATCTCTAAGTGCATCTTTGATGTTGCATAGTGTTTTATTTCTTAGCTGTTAACTTGCCATTTTTAAGAATTTCACGACTCCTACAGGCCTCGTGCCTCTCAAGTGAACAACTGTTTTTTTCTCTATTGACTCCTTGCAGGTGAACTGTTCTTGTTTGTTCGACTAGTGTAGACAGAATAGCTGTTTAGGTTGCCTTTAAGACTGAATAGTTGAGCTTTATGTGTGGAAAAGTCACAGTAGTGTTAGAAAAATGGGTGTATCTTGGTGCCTGTCTGCTCGTGTAAGGAGACTTGGGAAATATTTTGAAGAAAAAGGTAGGTTCACCCCTGCCTTGCCCCTGCTTAGTGCCCTCTGCAGCTGCGCCTTTCTGTTAGGTCTGATGCCTGCCGGCTCCTTGGTGTGCTCTGCTTGCTTTGCCCTCAGCCCAGTCTCGCGTGGCCTGTGGCTTTCTCGGAGGAGCTGTGGGCTCTTCTGTCTTGGCTGCTTTCCCCCTCCCTCTCCTGGTCAGTGCCTTCAGCCATCCTTCTTTGGAGATGTCTTCCTTGTTATCGCCCTAAGGGATCTCCAGGCTAGATCCTGTCTGCTGGTATGCTTTGTAGTTTTCCTTCACAACATAATGAGGAACTGTTCTTTGTGTGTAGTTAAGCTATAGGCAAAGGAGAAAAGGAAAGATAAACCTATCTGAATGCAGAGTTCCAAAGAATAGCAAGGAGAGATAAAAAAGCCTTCTTCAGTGATCAATGCAAAGAAATAGAGGAAAACGGTAGAAGGGGAAAGACTAGAGATCTCTTCAAGAAATTAGAGAATCCAAGGGAACATTTCATGCAAAGATGAGTACAGTAAGGGACAGAAATGGTATGGACCTAACAGAAGCAGAAGATGTTAAGAAGAGGTGGCAAGAATACACAGAGCTATACAAAAAAGATCTAATGATCCAGATAACCACAATGGTGTGATCACTCACCTAGAGCCAGACATCCTGGAATGTGAAGTAAAGTGGGCCTTAGGAAGCATCACTACAAACAAAGCTAGTGGAGGTGATGGAATCCCAGTTGAGCTATTTCAAATCCTAAAAGATGATGCTGTGAAAGTGTTGCACTCAATATGCCAGCACATTTGGAAAACTCAGCAGTGGCCACAGGACTGGAAAAGATCAGTTTTCATTCCAATCCCAAAGAAAGGTAATGCCAAAGAATATTCAAACTGCTGCACAATTATGCTCATCTCACACGCTAGCAAAGTAATGCTCAAAATTCCCCAAATAAGGCTTCAACAGTACATGAACTGAGAACTTCCACATGTTTAAGCTGGATTTAGAAAAGGCAGAGGAACCAGAGATCAAATTGTCAACATCCATTGGATCATCAAAAAAGCAGGAGAGTTCCAGAAAAACATCTATTTCTGCTTTATTGACTATGCCAAAGCCTTTGATTGTGTGGATCACAACAAACTGGAAAATTCTTAAAGAGGTGAGAATACCAGATTACCTTACCTGCCTCCTGAGAAATCTGTAGGCAGGTCAGGAAGCAACAGTTAGAACTGGACATGGAACAGCAGACTGGTTTCAGATTGGGAAAGGAGTACGTCAAGGCTGTGTATTGTCACCCCGCTTATTTAACTTATATGCAGAGTACATCATGAGAAATGCTGGGCTGTATGAAGCACAGGCTGCAATCAGGATTGCCAGGAAAAATATCAATAACCTCAGATATGCAGATAATACCACCCTTATGGCAGAAAGCAAAGAGGAACTAAAGAGCCCCTTGATGAAAGTGAAAGAGGAGAATGAAAAAAACTGCCTTAAAAGTCAACATACAAAAAACGAAGATCATGGCATCTGGTCCCATCACTTCGTGGCAAATAGATGGGGAAATGATGGAACCAGTGAGAGACTATTTTCTTGGGCTCCAGAATCACTGCGGATGGTAACTGCAGAGATGAAATTTAAAGATGCTTGCTCCTTGGAAGAAAAGTTATGACCAACCTATATAGCAGATTCAAAAGCAGAGACATTACTTTGCCAACAAAGGTCTGTCTAGTCGAAGCTATGGTTTCTCCAGTAGTCATGTATGGATGTGAGAGTTGGACTGTAAAGAAATCTGAGTGCTGAAGAATTGATGCTTTTCAACTGTGGTGCTGAAGAGTCTTGAGAGTTGCTTGGACTGCAAGGAGATCAATCCCGTCAATCCTAAAGGAAATCAGTCCTGAAAATCCATTGGAAGGACTGATGCTGAAGCCGAAGCTCCAATACTTTGGCCGCCTGATACGAAGAACTGACTCATTGGAAAAGACCCTGACACTGGGAAAGATTGAAGGCAGGAGAAGGGGACAACAGAGGATGAAATAGATGGTTGGATGGCATCACCGATTTGATGAACGTGAGTTTGAGCCAGCTCCGGGAGTTGGTGAAGCAGAGAAGCCTGGCGTGCTGCAGTCCATGGGGTTGCAAAGAGTCGGACACGACTGAGCAACTGGACTGACCTGCTAAATACCTAGTTCTCTGTGTAGATTGAAAAGTTTAGGAGGGCAGGCATGGTGAGTCTCTTGTTCAGTAATGTGTGTTTCCTCAACTGCTACCCCAGCCCTTGTCCAGTTGAGCCGATGTTGAGTGAACTGAGGGTCCGATGGTGCAGTTAACACACTACCGTGTGCCGCAGCTTATGCGCAGTTCTCAGCTGTGAGTGAAGAGATCATCGGAATAGAGGCCCTAAGAGACAAAAAGCCTAAAGGGAGTGAGATCACATACATTTAAAATTTTATTTCTTCTTCTATCTCAGCTCTTACAGAGAATCCCATTCTCAAAGTTAATTGTTGATTTCAAATAACTGGTCTCTAATTTAAAAGGCTTGTATTTCCTGTCCCTCCAGGGGGTGGTTTTACGCTCTTTTTTAGACATAAACACACAGGTTTACATGAAAGTGAAACCCCAGCCTGATCTGTTGCGTGCTCTCAGTTAGGGGAACCGGTTGTTTGGTGTTCAGAGAAGACGGGATGTGACTCCTGTACTTGGTAGGGGAGGTAGGCAGCTACCTGAAGGAGAGTGGAGTTGAGTTACACCTTATATTTGACATGCAGAAATAAGAAATTCTCATCTCCGCATGGGCCCCTCCACCTTCTGTTTATATTGTAGCCATGCAGTGTCTACCCAAGGCGGAGTTAATAATACTCAAGGAGGTAGGCAGCTACCTGAAGGAGAGTGGAGTTGAGTTACAGCTTATTTTTGACATGCAGAAATAGGACAAAATTCTCATGTTCCCCCCCCCCCCCCATCTATATCGTAGCCACACTCTGTCTCCTCAGGGCGGAGTTCAGACTCAACGTCTTACCCACGCCAGTAAGTGAGGAATGTAGACGTAGAATAGCTAAGAGGCTTCACCAAAGGAGGGAACCTCAGCACTGGCCAGACAGCTCGGTCCCTGAACTCTCCCCGCAAGCACTCTCTCCAGCGACAGGGACCTCCTTCCCCAGGGGTGCAGGGCTCTGTCTGCCGTTCGGAGGAGGTGGACATCCCAGGGACCTGGGACAGAGAGGTGGGCCCAAGGTGGGAGAGTCCTCGGCTTTGAGGTCGGACCAGGGCTCCTGTTCTGCCCAGACCCATCCCAGGGAGCAGGCGAGTTACCTTTGCATCTGCTTTTCCTCTTCGGCAGCGCAGGGATTGGGAGAGGGCTGTTGGGAGGCCGAGATGGCATAGCATCTGTCGATTGCCCAACTGAGTTACCTGCTATGTGATAGGTATTTGATAACGAGAGCATGATAATTTCCATAATCAACAAGAATGGGCCTTGTGGGCAAGGTATCCTTTCCGAAAATGGCGCCAGAAAGCTCTGTGGAGGATTAAATGAGCTCCTGTGGGGTGTTAAGCGTAGTGCCTGACAGATAGATGCTTGGTGTTCAGTATGTAAGGCAGCAGTTACACTGTTAGTTACACTGTTACAGGGCAAGTTGTTTATCACTGTGTGATGCATTCTGTAGCTGATGCAAAACATGGAAATCTGATGCATGTCCCAGTTTTGGAAGTCACTGTTTTAAGTGGAATTTCCTCGCCTACCCTTTAAAAATTGCTTTATAACTACAATCATCAGTTAAAGTGATACAGAATGTCCTGATTTTATAATTATGTTAACATTTTTCATTTCGTCCTGGCTTGTAGTCTTTTATACCTGTATAGTAAATTTCTTAAGCGTTGTCATGGAATCCCATGGCATGGCACGTCATGTCCCAGATCCCAGCCGGGACACCCCTTTATATTTAGTTATCGTGTCTCCTCGTCCGTGTCTTGGCTGTTACTGTTCCTCAGACTCTGTTTTTGATGACTGTCTCAGTTTTAAGGAGGGCCAGTCAGGTACTGTGTATACATCCCTCAGTTTGGGTTTGACTGTTTTTCATGGTTTGATTTGGAGAAGGCAATGGCACCCCACTCCAGTACTCTTGCCTGGAAGGTCCCATGGACGGAGGAGCCTGGTAGGCTACAGTCCATGGGGTCGCTAAGAGTCAGACACGGCTGAGCGACTTCCCTTTCACTTTTCACTTTCCTGCATTGGAGAAGGAAATGGCAACCCACTCCAGTGTTCTTGCCTGGAGAATCCCAGGGACGGGGGAGCCTGGCAGGCTGCTGTCTATGGGGTCGCACAGAGTCGGACACTAGTGAAGCGACTTAGCAGCAGCAGCAGCATGGTTTGGAGTTTGGGACTGCAACCCCAGAGGGCAAGTGCCTTTGTCATTTGAAAGCTCGTGTTCTCAACCTGGCTCATTACTGATAATACTGATTTATTTGATCATTTGTCTATGTAAATTACTTGGATCTTCCCCGTAAAGATCTGTCTCTCCTCCTGCTCATTTATATGTCAGTGTGGGCTCATGGGTCCATGGTAAAATCCAGTGCTTTGTCGTTTATTTTGTTGCTCAGATTGTTCCAGCTTTGGCCAGTGGGGATTCTTTCAGTTGCTCCTGTGGTCATTTTAAAACGCTCCTGTTGGTTTTTTGTTTTTTCAACACTTCCTCAGCATGCTGCACGTACAAGATACGCCCAGCTCCTATTATGTCTTCCTCAGTCCAGTCAGTCCAGGAATTGGCCGTTTCGCCAAGAAGTCCTGGTTCTTTTGTTGGAGCATGGTGTTGGAAACCAAGATCTGGTCTCCAAGTAAATGAGCTCTCTTTGTGCTAATGTCAAAGCCAAGGTCAGAGGTTTAATGTCCAAATTGTCCTTATTCCATTTCCCACTTGTCTTTCCATTTTTCTTCACTGAAAACCCTGGAAGAGCATCTCATATGTTTGTATTTCCTCAGTTCATCCCCTCAACAGTTGGAGTTCATCTGTTGAAAGTATATGTGTGTCATAGAGCATATTTATAGTTAACAGTTTTTAAAATTTAACTTAGAAAAATGCTAACTTGAGTTAAGGCGATTGAGACAGCTCATCTGTTTGCTACAGAAAGCAGCTCTGTAGTTAACTTGATTTCTGAGAATTACATGGGAAGTAATTCATGATAAACAACACTTTTTCCGCATATAAATTCGGATTAGAACAAGGGGACTTTGAAAATGTCCTCACTTATAAGGAAGAGAGTAAGTAGAAGAAGGTCGCAGTTCTTTGTTGCTATCTTGTTTCTCTTTAAACTCTTAAATGTCTTGTGTGCTCTTAGTGTGGTGTGGGCCACTTGGCTTTTCCTCCCAGCTTTGAGCTTTCTTCTTTCCAATTTCCCTGCCTTAGCCCCAGAATTCTCGTCACTTAAGCCTGAAGCAGTTTGCACGAATCGTTGGTTTTATGGTGCTTTTCTTTAGTTACGTCTGTGGTCGGTATTCATTGTAAATTGCACCTGTAAGGAGAAGGACAGCTGCTTATTTTCACCTCTTGTGTTTAGAGACGTGCTTCCTACTGATAGCACCACGGGCACAAGCGGGTGCACCTCAGAAAAGGTTTTCTTCCCTTTTGATTGTTTGCTTGTTAATCTGTACACATACAGTCAGGGATCGATTTGCAAAACTTTGGATAAAGATATAGATATGCTCACATTTTTTTTTTTGGAGATGTTAGAACTGGCAAAAATAAGAAGGCACACTTGAAAATGTCTTTTTCCTTGTCCCATTGTTTTAAAGTACTCAACTGTTTGCAGTAAAATTGCCAAAATTATAGAAATAATCACATTTATCTTTTATCTGTATCACGACTCATATGTTTTTAACTACCTAAAACTTCTCTCTTTTTTTGGTTCTAGTTCTTTTTGGTTAGTCTTCTGGTTAACCAGAAGTGAAGAATAATAACATGAACTATTTAAAGCATTTTGTTATATGATTGTATGATTTTTTTTCTGAAAGCCTTCATATGACAGTATTTTTAAAATAGCTTATAATTATGTTTATTTCTAATGATGAGTAACCTTTATCCATATGGGGTAATTTTTCTTCATATATTTGTTTTCCATCTTTGTGTCCTTTTTTATTCTATGTACTTCAGGACTGATAAAGTATACTTTGCACAAATCTAATTCCCTGGTGGCTCACACGGTGAAGAATCTGCTTGCAGTGCAAGAGACCTGGGTTAAATCCATGGGTCGGGAAGATCCCCTGGAGAAGGGAATGACTACCCACTCCAGCATTCTTGCCTGGAGAATTTCATGGACAGACGAGCCTGGTGGGGGACAGTCCCTGGAGTTGCAAAGAGTCAGACACAACTGAGCAACTAACGCTTCACTTTTTTCATGAGTGAAATAAGGCTTCTAGAAGATCTAAGCCAGCCAGACCTGCACACTCATCCGCCTAACCCTTCCCAAGACCTCCCCCTCCCTGTTTCTTCTGTAAAATGTATCAGCTGATGCTCAGAGCATCATGAATGATTGTGACTAATAGACTGCTCTCTAAAATTCCTGTGATTTTCTATTCCCACCAGTTGTACCTATATATTTATCAAGAGTTCCTCATCTCTTCCTAAATCTTTTTAGGTCTCTTGTACATTTTAATTGTAATTGCAGAATTTAGTAAATAATTATATAAATATATGAGATGTGATTGCAAAAGGGAATTGCCATTTCTGTATAAACTAATTTGGACTGCCTGGGAAAGTCTGAAGATAGGTCACCAAAAGAAAATCAGCCCTAAGTTAGGAAGCGGAAAGCACTGTTGAGGTTTAGTTGATCCAGAAAAATTACCCTATGAAAACATTTAAATTTTTGTTGCATTTTAAAGAACCAGAGCGTGGAGATGGCAGATGCTGTCCTTTGGTTGTGGTGTGTTTGATGAAGTGGACTCCTGGCTTCTCTCGGGGACCCACACTAAAAGACAAGGCTGTGGCTTCATCAAAGTCTTAACTAATTTAAACCCATTATTGGGCTTCAAGCAAAAATAAAATGTTTAAGCATTGTATGTGTTGTCAGCTCTCTATTGTAACTTAACAAACCATACCAAAGCTCAATGACTTAAAAACCCTTTATTATCTGTTGTGGTATTGAATGTTTCTTCTGCTTTTCATGGTGTTGGCTTGGTCTCAAGGACAGCTGGAAGGTCTGAAATAGCCTCACACACAGGCTGGTAAGTTGGCACTGGCCGTCAGCTGGGGTGGGACCTCAGAGGCCTCTGGCCTAGCTGGCTTCTCCTTTATGCAGCCTTTCCATCTGGCTTATGAGGCTTTGAAGACCCTGGCAGTCTCAGGGTGGCTGGGCTTCTTACTTGGTGGCTAGTGTGCCCTTGGAGAAGGCAGTGGCAACCCACTCTTGCCTGGACAATCCCATGGATGGAGGAGCCTGGTAGGCTGCAGTCCATGGTGTCGCTAAGAGTCAGGCACGACTGAGCGACTTCACTTTCACTTTTCACTTTCATGCATTGGAGAAGGAAATGGCACCCCACTCCAGTGTCCTTGCCTGGAGAATCCCAGGGACAGAGGAGCCTGGTGGGCTACCGTCTATGGGGTCGCACAGAGTCGGACACGACTGAAGTGACTTAGCAGCAGCAGCAGCAGCAGCAGCAGCAGCAGCAGCGTGCTCTGGATACAAGGGTGGTTGGTGTTCATAAGGCTGAGGCCCAGAACTGGTCCAGAGTCACTTCCACTACATTCCGACGACTAACAAGCTCACAGGGTCAGTCCACATTCAAGTTGTTGTTGTTCAGTTGCTAAGACATGTCTGACTCTTTGTGACCCCATGGACTGCAGCACGCCAGGCTTCCCTGTCCTTCACTATCTCCTGGAGCTTGCTCAAACTCACGTCCATTGAGTTGGTGATACCATCCAACCATCTCATCCTCTGTCACCCCCTTTTCCTCCTGCCTTCAGTCTTTCCCAGCATCAGGGTCTTTTCCAGTGAATCGGCCCTTCATATCAAGTGGTCAAAGTGGTGGAGCTTCAGCTTCAGCATCAGTCCTTCAGTGAATATTCAGGGTTGATTTCCTTTAGAATAGACTGGTTTGATTTCCTTGCAGTCCAAGGGACTCTTAAGAGTCTTTTCTAGCACCACAGTTCAAAAACATCAATTCTTCAGTGCTCAGCCTTCTTTATAGTCCAGCTCTCACATCCAAACATGACTACTGGAAAAATAGCTTTGACTGTGGACCTTTGTGAGCAAAGTGCTATCTCTGCTTTTTAATATGCTGTCTAAGTTTGTCATAGCTGTTCTTCCAAGGAGCAAGAGTCTTTTAATTTCATGGCTGCAGTCACTGTCCGCAGTGAGTTTTGGAGCCCAAGGAAATAAAATCTGCCACTGTTTTCATTGTTTGCCCATCTATTTGCCATGAAGTGATGGGACTGGATGCCATGATCTTAGTTTTTTGCATGGTGAGTTTTAAGCCAGCTTTTTTCACTTTCCTCTTTGACCTTCATCAAGAGGAGATGATTATTCAAGGATGTAAATACTGGGAGGCGACCAGAGTAACAGCCACCACAGGCGTTTCAGGGTTTTTTACCTGCATATCTCATTTTTAATGCTTTTAGTATATATTTAAAAGTATAAAAGTATATTTTAAAAAATTAACTGACTCACCAATATCACTTACCCAGTGATACTGGATAGAAGACTTCAAATAAGTGAAAGTGTAAGCAAGCATAATAATTTGTTTAAAACTTGTGTTCTTACTAATAAGTGTGGGGACGCAGGGATTTGAGCCCATGGTATTCTGACTCCAGAACTGTGATTCCTTACCCCATACTCCACTGCCATTGTGCTGGTCAGTAGATGGTCCTCTTGGCACCTAGGGGAACAGTATCACTTAAACAACATTGTCAGAAGTCAACAGTCCTTAATTCTTACAGCCTTTAAAAATTTCATTCTTCAAAGTATTAAATGTGATTTTATTAAAATAGAATTTAGATAATTAAGTCTAAAGTATCAGAAGATAAAATTGTTAGCCTCGCAAATCCATTTACTCAGCAGATAGTAATGGCCATGTAATCTGCCCCGGGCACTGTTCTCCACCCTGGACAAACAGTGGACAGATGAGGTCCCTGCCCTCATGAAGCTTTGAGTCTAGTTGGGGGGATAGTTTCTTACTCATTTCCATAGGAAATCTTGTTTTAATATGTTTGCTCGTGTTTAAAAAGTGAATGATAGTTAAAAGAGTTTGAATATCTATACTGAAAAATAATGAAGGCTTGCTGGTTTTGCACAGAGCTACACTCTCGAGTCAGTGCAAAAGTAATCATGAATGTTGGACAAACTTGAGATTTGCTAACAGCTTGCCTGTAGGGAAGCTGATAGACGTTCCACCACAAGCCGATTGATTGGTCAGCTAACTTTTAATTGGCGCTTACAGTACATGCCAACCATGCCACCTCAAACTTATCTCCTTTTAATTTATAGTACAGGCCAAGCAAACTATGTAAGGTATCTGAAAAAGAAATCTAGAAAATCTAGCCCCTTTGCCAACAGTAGTAAAAGCCCTCCTTTAATTATTATTTCATAGAGAATAGGTCCGTGAAGATGTGGAGAGAAACTCACACAGGTGAGAACTGTACTAATACGGAATAAAATATTTTATGTTTAGGACTTTCCTAAAAAACTTTCAATGAAGTTAATTTTTTTTTTAAGGGCTGTTGGAAAACCACAGATGTTTTCAAGCTCATCTAATCCAGCTCCATCATTTTATAGATGAGCTATTTCAGGCACCATGTGGTTTTACCTATGATGTCAGAGCAGAACTATTTAACCCCAAGTTATTTGAATTTTTGTCTTTCACATACTTCATTTAAAAACTACACCCTTTGGGTTGAGTTTAAATGGACCTTTCTTAGACCGGATTCCAGGTCAACCTGAATGGTACTTGAGCAAGGTTTCATGTTAAAAGAATGCAACATTGTTTTATGTGACTGTCAGAGGTTTAGTACCAGAAAGACATTTCACATTTGTATGTTTTAAACACAAGGAAGAAAAATGTTTCAGGGCAGCTGATGCAGACCTTGTACTACTTTCCTTATCCAAGATAATTGGTATCCATGGAAACATTCTAAACCAGTCAGCTGGCCACATGAGCTCATCTCACATGAGCTAATACCAAGTGAGGTTTTGGGTGCTTTTGGTCAGTTACTTGAAGTGATGCAAGTTCTTTTGAACTTACCACTAGTATTTATTTTCCTAGATTTTGTGTCTACATGATTTTTTTTAAAGGAAAAAAGAATGAACTTTTGCTCAATTTCCCCTCCTACCCCACCCCGCATTTTATTCTTAGCTAAAACTTCCAAGCTAAGTTGTTTTTCTCTGGCTGCTCTTCAGATTTTTCTCTTCATCACTGTTTTTTTTTTTTTTTTTAACCAATTTGATTATGATACTCATAATCAAAACCTGGTAGTTTTCTTATAATTCTTCTGCTTGGAGTTTGCTGAGATTCTTCTATCTTTGAGCTGCTGCGTTTGTTGTTGTTTTTTTTTTCCCTCAGATTTGGAAAAATTTCAGGCCTTATTTCTTCAGAGAATGTTTTCTGTTCCTCGCTTTTCTTGTTTTGAGCTCCAGTAACACATGTTACACTGGTGGTGGTTTCATCTCTAAGTTGTGTCCGACTTTTACTAAATGGAATAGAATTTTTAGAAATTGGATTTTTTTTTCTGATGAGTAACCACATTAGCTAGTTTTAGAGTATTAATTTTACTGTACTTGTATCAATTTTAAAGTGAAAGTGAAAGGGTCAGTCAGTCATGTCCGACTCTGCAGCCCCATGGACTGTATAGCCCACCAGGCTCCCCTGTCCATGGGATTCTCCAGGCAAGAATACTGGAGTGGGTTTCCTTCTCCAGGGTATCTTCCCGACCCAGGGATTCAAGCCGGGTCTCCTGCACTGCGGGTGGTTCTTTACCAGCTGAACCACCGGGGAAGCCCGTGTGTGTTACCCCGTGTGATGTTTGTCCTGCGGATTGCTGATGCTCGGTCTCTTTTTCTTCCCTTTTTTTCTCTCAATCCTTTTCACTCTGGTTGACCTTGGGTAGTTTCTAGTGCTGTATCTTCAAGTTTACTGATCTTTTTTTCTGTTGTAGCTCATCTGCTTTTATCTTTTCTAGAGTATTTTTCATCTCACGTGTGTTTCATCTCTGCAGGATCCACCTGAGCCGTTTCTGGTTTGTCTCTTGATTTTTCTCCTGGTTTGGGTTGCATCTTCCTGTTTCTTTGTAAATTTGCATAGGATGGCAGATACTGTGAATTTTTACTTAATGGTTGTTAGACTTAAAATTCTTTTAGGTAACATTGGACTTTGTTCTAACGTTTAATTAAATTACAAAGTTATTTGAATGGAATGTAAACCAATAACATTTCTGACAGGTGTGACCACCTTCTTAACAGAGTTAAGTAAACCTTAAGAAAGTATTAAATGCATAGCTTCATCTTTGTATAATGCTTCTCCTAAGATTTATTTTAGTTATGAATAAATATAGTAACTGGCAGCGCATGGCATTTTTCCTACTTCATTTTCTATGGTGCATAATGAATAAGGAGGGATAAACTGTATTATGTTTGATTGACTTTAATACAGTGTTTATGACAGTATTCATCTTCACTTCCTTGTCATTCTGTATGTTTGCTGCTAGGATAATTAAAGTTTGGAAGTGCTTTGAAATTAGTAGTTTATTGTGACCTTTTGTTTTGTAATAGATGTAGATTTGAAAACAAGAGATATTCAACTTCTGTAGAATTATTTCAGGGACTTAGTCTTCCACTCTGATTTGGAAAGTGCAGCCAAATGAATTTTTCCGTGTGTAGAGAAATACAGTTGGAGAACAGTACAACACAGATACCTTTTTCTGTTTCCCCAAATTAAATTTTTCATAAAAGTTAACATTTTCAAAATAGATGCTTTCTTAGCGGAGAAGGAAATGGCAACCCACTCCAGTGTTCTTGCCTAGAGAATCCTGTGGACAGAGGAGCCTGGTGGGCTGCTGTCCATAGGGTCGCACAGAGTCAGACGCGACTGAAGCGACTTAGCATGCATGCATGCATTGGAGAAGGAAATGGCAGCCCACTCCAGTTTTCTTGCCTGGAGGGTCCCAGGGACAGAGGAGCCTGGTGGGCTGCCGTCTCTGGGGTCGCACAGAGTCGGACACGACTGAAGGGACACTTAGCAGCAGCAGCAGTGCTTTCTTAGATTGTTCTTATCTGCTAAAAGCACTGGACCTTGTAGATAAGACAATGAACTCTCCTGTCTGAGTTTATGACTCTGTGCTCAGGGCTGGGGCCGTGCCTTTGGAGGCTTGGCTTAGTGACGTGCGCCATTTTTAGTCCCTCTTCAAAAATTCCTCTTCTCCTTGGCGTTACGTTGCGTCAGTTCATTCATCCACATAATACTGCTGAATACGAGTACAACGTCCCATTTTCTTAATGCCTGTTTGATGATTTAGTATTTTCTGCATAGCCTTTTATTACCATTATTTTGTTTTGTTTTTTGAGTCTTCACAACTGAATTTCCTGAAATATTTTAGACTATTGACCTTACAAATTCTGAATTACTCTGTTTCTTCTTAGTCTGATTTTAAGTTGTGTGCAGTCTCCCATCCAGTAAGGCTGGGACTCAGCCTTGGTTTTCTGCCTCCCAGGTTCATGCTGTCCACTGCAGAGGGGGTGTTCTGAGCCTGGTCTGATTTGCTCTTTCGTAACTGACTCTGTTCAGTAATACATGAGATGTATTATCGTGGAAAAACAATGAATGGTTTTGAACATTGTGCTGAAAACTACTGGAGATACAAAAGTACTAAAATACAGAGTCCTTCCTCACCACTGACTTTATCTTAAGTAAAGTTGCCCAGTCGTGTCCGACTCTGCGACCCCATGGACGGTACCCTTCCAGGCTCCTCTGTCCGTGGGATTTTCTAGGCAGTAGCACTGGAGTGGATTGCCATTTCCCTCTTTATCTTAATGGAGGAAAAGTATAGTTATAATATTGAATCTGAAAGGAGTTAGAAGATGTTAAAGGGGCTTCCCGGATGGCTCAGAGTTTAAAGCGTCTGCCTGTAATGTGGGAGGCCTGGGTTCAATCCCTGGGTCGGGAAGATCCCCTGGAGAAGGAAATGGCAACTCACTCTAGTATTCTTGCCTGGAGAATCCCATGGACAGAGGAGCCTGGAGAGCCACAGTCCATGGAGTTGCAAAGAGTTGGACATGGCTGAGTGAATTCACTGTCGCTTTCAGAAGATGTTAAAATGTTAAAGCTGTTTCTGGTGGTGTTCATGCTGAAGTCAAAGGCAGATTCTCTTTCCAAGTGGAGCAGATGCATGCTGAGTGATGTCCGTCATTTAGTGACGCTTCTCATACTGTTCCTGTTGAGTGTGCTTTATGGGGTTTAGGCCTTACAGGTATGGAGTTTAAATACTTCTTATCCTTATTTTATATATGTGCATTGTGGAGATTTTAAATAATTTGACTGAGGCCCACACAGCTAGTAACTGGCAGAGTCAGGATTTGAACATTAAGTCCCTTGTATGAGAAAGCCTATGTTATTCCTTCGAAAGATTGTGCTAGTAACCACAAAACCAGATGGGAATGAAATCAGCAACCTTGTCATTGTTTTTTTTTATCAGTTGAATCAACTATTTTGCAGTGAGTGTAGAAGAATAGGAAATTTCAAAATAATTTATGTCCATGTTAATCACTTCAGTTGTATCTGACTCTTTGCGACCCTATGAACTAGCCCGTCAGGCTCTTCTGTCCATGGGATTCTCCGGGCATGAATCCTGGGGTGGGTTGCCATGTCCTCCTCCAGGGGATCTTCCTGACCCAGGAATGGAACTTGCGTCTCTTATGTTTCCTGCACTGGCAGGCGGTTTCTCTACCCCTAGTGCCACCTGGGAAGCCCACGTGGTTATTTGCTGTGTGACTTTGTGAGTCTTAAATAATAAAGGTGGCTAGCCTGAGGGAGTAGGTACATTTAAAAGTTATGTCTAAATTTGCTTATGGGTTTAATTGGATTCAGTTGGCTTTTCGAATATTCTGCTTGTGTGTCTGATAGTGTGGGTCTGTATGTGTGGAGGGCGTGTGCACTCACAGTATCTAGAATGGTCTTGTCTGGTTTAAAAATCGGATTTTGACCTGTCTCAGGGATTCTTTAAATATTTCAGTGCCGTAAATTTGAATAATTCTACAGCATTTTTATTTTTGAAAGATAAGGATCTTTTGTCCGTCTGTTCAATAATGTAATGTTATTACATTTTAGGGTGGGATATTTTTTTTTCCCCTCATGACTTTGAAATAGCTTCGATTTTATAACAGGATGTGTAAATCTCCAGAGAGAAAACTGGTTGTATCTTGAATTTAGTTTAGAGTTTTATTTTTGAAGTATGAAGTATATTTTATAAAGAAGATTCAGAATAGGTTAGATTGTAAGGGTCCTTATTTGAAAGGAACTTCATGATTGCGTCTTTCCAGTTTGCTGTTTGGGAACTGTATCTGTTCTCAGTTCATATATTAAATTTTATTTTCATTAGCATTGCAAAAAATAGAACTTTATCCAAGAAATGGTATTGTTGAGGAAGTCTCCTGGCAACGGAGAATTGGCAGGAAGTTTCCAGAGAACAGGTTAAGGAGGAACTGCTGTTTGGAGGTCAGGAGAAAGTCGTTCCCTTCTCTCCTGCACAGCATCTTCCTCGCACGCCCCTCCCCGGCGCTGCGCTGCAGTCCCCTGCCACACGTCACCAGCGCTCCTGCTCTCTGTTCTGTGTGTGCCTCACAAAGGAAGGAGCGGGCCTCCGAAGTCAGGGCAGGACTTGCCTACTCAGGGTTAGCTTGTCCCCGCCTAGCACGTGAGCGATGCTCAGTTCAGTCGAATTTGTATCTTTCAGTTCTTTGCTCTTTTTTTCCCCCCAATCCTCAAGTATTTAGTTTTAAACTTCATTTATGCTGTAAAGAATTCTCCAAACAACAGAAACTGCACATCAGTTCTCTCTGTGCATGCTGAGAGCAGGAACACAGTGGCTGCGTTCAGGAACACAGTGGCTTCGTTCTCCTTGTGAGTTTCCGTAGCTACAATAGAAGAGCAAGATACATCAGGCTAAGGAGATGGCAGAGCCATGGAAAAGTGTTACAGAGAGTTCTTAAAAGGAGCTTGGAGTGGTTTAAGTTTGAATTCACTTCCTCTGTCACTGAGTATTTTCTCCACTTGTTGTCTTTATCAGGCAAGAGTGCGCATTGGGAGACTCAGCTTGCAAGAATTCCGAATCTGATCCTGAGGACTATTCAGATGAAGCCAACACAGAGAACCTTTATGGCACCTCTCCTCCCAGCACGCCTCGGCAGATGAAACGCATGTCCTCCAAGCACCAGAGGAATAGTGTCGGGAGGCCCGCCGGCCGCGCGAATCTGAAAGGTCAGTCTTGCACTGGAGGATATACACGTGCGAGGGTGTTGGCGGTTCAGCATCTGTGCTGCAGGGCGCTGTGATGCCCGCCTTCTACAGTAATAGTGTTTCCTCCCCTTCCTTTGAGTTTGATTTTATGCTGCCTGAAAGTCTTATTTTGACACTTCTGAGTTATTATCATTAGCAACATTGTTAGTAAAGGAGAAACTGACTCTCCAGAGGTGGAAAGGCTTGTCCTGAGTGTTCGTTCAGGTCAGCGTGTGAGGCATTTGCGTTCCTTCTGGGGTGTGGAGGAGGCCGTGGGGATGCCGTCGGCGTGCACGTCCTGGACGGCTGGCTGCAGGTGTGTGGATCTGTGGCCTTCTTTCCTTCTTCGTATCTCTTGGGTGGGACCGCCTAGATTCTGCCTCCTGGGCATGACGTCCTGGGCAGGTGGGGAGAGGCAGGGCCCAGCCATCTCCTCCAGGGTTCTCTGGGCGGCCTGAGCCCTGTGCACTCTGCCCTCGTGTGGGGGGCCCTCCTGCGCCCTAAGCACAGCGCCAGATGGTGCCTTGTCACCAGGCTCAGAACCTCTATCTTGCCTTTCTCTGTGTTTGCAGTCCCAAAGCCCAGATAGTGTCCTGCTCCTGGAGATGGAGATTGTTCTCTGCTTTCGTTTCTCGGAGCACGTCACCGCTATTCATTTCTGAGCTGGAAGAATTGAAGCGTGCAGACCTGGCTTCCTTGTACATACTTTCTAACGCGGAACCTCGGGTCACCGAGGCTTTACGGTTTTAGAAACTGATTGATTTCAGCAAACCACTTGTCCTAAAGCTGATCTCTTAGCTTCCTAGAATTCATCCACCTATTACTTGCAAGGTCGGGGTTTCATTCCGTGTCTCCTCTGAGAAATTTCCCCTGTCACGTGTTCTCCTTACTGGAAAGCCTCATTCCCGGTTCTCCCTTTCTATAGCCCACGTCCTTCTGCCCTTTTTTTGGTCAGCTTCCCTTTCCCACACCTTCCTTCCGTACACTGATCTCTCATGGTTGATGTCTGCAAGTCCATTCTGGGTCCCTGTCATATATAACTTCTCCCAGAAAGAAGAGAGGCGGGAGAGGTGGGCTTTATTGTATTTGTTTCCTTGAACGACTTCTTATCTAAGGAGGAATTCCTAGGTAGTAAATAGCCTTTCTTTCCTATGAGGAAGAAGTTTTTTTTTTTTTTACTTTGCTTTAAAACTTTACTTGTAGTAGAATATTAACCTAGGGCCTGTATTTACCCCGTTTGGAAAGTAATAGCTTTCTATTGCAGTATAGTATCTTTACAATCAGTCCTTATCCATTTTCTCAAAAGAATTTCTCAGGCACCTACAGAAGCGCCTTATCTAAAGTAGTATCAGTGCAGCAGCGCCTCCTGAGTCAGCATTGTTGATGACTTACTTGCCTTGTGGTGCTAAACGTGGCGAGGCCAGCAGGACATCTGCTTTTTCTCCACTGGTTGGTTCATACAGTTCTGGAGGCATCGCCCTGGTCGCTCAGCAGTAAAGAATCTGCCTGCAGTGCAGGAGACATGGGTTCTATCTCTGAGCGGGGACGATTCCCCTGGAGGAGGAAATGGCAGCCCGCTCCAGTGTTCTTGCCTAGAGAATCTCATGGATCCGTAGGGTCGCAAAAGAGTTGGACGTGACTAAGTGACTAAACAGCAGCAACAGTTTTGGAACAGGAGTTGAGAACACAGTTCCCGCCTTTACAGATTGAGAAAGTGGGGCCCAGGGTTTTAAAGCAACTTCTTAGCGGCCAGAAGGCTTGAAATAGCGGCAGGACTAATTTTAGGTACTTTTTTTTTGACCACGCTGTGCAGCTTGTGGGATCTTCGTTCCCTGACAGGGTATTGAACCCAAGTCCTCGGCAGTGAGAACCCACTGGCACCGAGGAGTCTCCAGGACTGACTTCAGCACTAGCTCTCCTCGGCCTCGGTTTGGGCTTCATCCCCAGTTCGAGCAGCAGGGGTGAAGCTCTGACTGCGGAGCCTGAGACGACTCTCTGTGCTCAGTCACTTAGTCGTGTCCAGCTCTTTGCCACCCCGTGGACTGTAGCCCACCAGGCTCCTCTGTCCACGCGATTCTCCAGGCAAGAATATTGGAGCGGGTTGCCATTTCCTCTTCCAGGGGCGCTTCCTGACTCAGGGATTGAACCCACGTCTTTTGCATCTCTTGCCTGGGCAGGCGGATTCTTGACCACGGAATCACCTGGGAAGCACATTGATGTGACTGTGCATCGTCACTTATCAGTCAGAAAACCAGTCACTGGATACTTGTTGAGCTCCTGCTGTTGTCCTGGGCTGTGGCAGAGATAGAAGGTGGAGGAGAGATTGTCTGTCTTCCTCCTCAACTTCTTTCAACTATTTATTTCATGAAATGACAGAATTTTAGGTCTGGAAGACATCAGCTGCTGCTGCTGCTGCTAAGTCACTTCAATCATGTCTGACTCTGTGCGACCCCATAGATGGCAGCCCACCAGGCTCCCCCATCCCTGGGATTCTCCAAGCAAGAACACTGGAGTGGGCTGCCGTTTCCTTCTCCAATGCATGAAAGTGAAAAGTGAAAGTGAAGTCGCTCAGTCATGTCCGACCCTCAGCGACCCCATGGACTGTAGCCTTCCAGTCTCCTCTATCCATGGGATTTTCTAGGCAAGAGTCCTGGAGTGGGGTGCCATTGCCTTCTCCGGGAAGCCATCAGAGACCACTTTAATTCCTGCCGTTTTGCAGGTGAAGAGGGATGCTCGTGAACCTTTGCCTTGCAGCTACCTGAGAGCAGACCTCGGCATCAACATTCTTATTCACTTAATGGTTTTTCTTGTTTCGAAAGATGACGTGTTTGCAGAGTTTAGAAAATGCTGACCAAAAAAAAAACCACCCAGAAACCCAACATGCAAAAATAACTTTTGCCATCTTTGCCCTGTAGTCTCTTTGCTTCAGTTCAGTTCAGTCGCTCAGTTGTGTCCGACTCTGCAGCCCCATGAACTGTAGCACGCCAGGCTTCCCTGTCCATCAGCAACTCCCGGCGCTTGTTCAGACTCATGTCCATTGAGTCAGTGATGCCATCCAACCATCTCATCCTCTGTCATCCCCTTCTCCTGCCTTCAGTCTTTCCCAGCATCAGGGTCTTTTCTCAGGAGTCAGTTCTTCGCATCAGGAAGCCAGAGGATTGGAGTTTGAGCTTCAGCATTAGTCCTTCCAATGAATATTCAGGACTGATTTCCTTTAGGATTAACTGGTTGGATCTCCTTGCAGTCCAAGGGACTCTCAAGAGTCTTCTCCAACACCACAGTTCAAAAGCATCAATTCTTTGATGCTCAGCTTTCTTTATGGTCCAGCTCTCACATCTATCCATGACTGCTGGAAAAACCATAGCTTTGACTAGACGGACCTTTGTCAGTGAAGCAGTGTCTCTGCTTTTTAATATGCTGTCTAGGTTGGTCATAGCTTTTCTTCCAAGGAGCAAGCGTCTTTTAATTTCATGGCTGCAATCACCATCTGCAGTGATTTTGGAGCCCCAAAAAATAAAGTCTGCCTCTGTGTCCACTGTCTCCATCATAACACAGGTTCTTTGCTCACATGTCATAATGTCTGTGTTGCTGTACTGTATTGGTTTATAGCTGGCTTCTGTTTTCATTTCCTATGTTGTGAACTTTCTGTGTCATAGAGTAACCCATGCTGAGTAACCCATGTAAATGGCCGCTGAATCATTTGTGGAAGCATCTGCCCAGTTACCACTGACAGTTCTCAGCCCTGTGCTTGGCCTCTCAACAGAGTTGCCTTTTAAATATCATAACAACCCAACGAGATGTAGGTTCTCTATATTACTCTTCAGCTTATGGTTGAGGAAATGACACAGTTTCTAGGGTGTGTAGTTTTAACTGGCCCAGTCATGCATATGTTAGAAAGTAGCTAGTTCCATCTGGTGAACTGTTTTGGCCATGAAAACCAAAAAAAAAAAAAAAATGGATAGGAAGCACCCATGTTGGGCGGGTGGGCCGTATTACCTTATGGTGATGAGGTGTTCAGCAGTGTTGAGCAGCAGAACAGCTTGAGAGCTCGGTTGCTTCGAGACCTCGGCTGCTTTGTGAACTTGCGGCAGCAGAGCGTGGTGGACGGGAGTACAGACTCGGTTCCTGGATTGCCTGGATTCTCATCCTAGTTCTCTCAGCTTCCAACCTCCATGTCTCATCTGAGAAATAAATGCCTTCCAGTGTGGTGAAGATTGTACGTTCAGTAAGCACTGGCCGTCATTATTATTGGGAGCTGAAGATTTCCTTCGCACTGTTTGCCTTAAAATTTTGAAGTAGGATTGAATAACTGTAATGTTGAGAGTTTCCTCCTTAGTCGGTGCTCCCACTTGCAGGCCAGAGCCTGAGTCACCGCTGCCGCGGCGTGGAGCTGGGCTTCTGTCTGGACTCCCCGCTTCCAGTAGCTCCTCCCAGCCCCTTTCCTTCTCTTACTGCGAGTGTTGCCGCCCTGGGTGCCTTTTCACCGGGTCCCTCTCTCCTCCCCCGCCCTTTCTTTGTGTCTCTGCCTCTCTCTCCATTCTTCCAGCCTCTCTTCTCTTCCCCTCCCCCGCCCCGCTTCCGTTCCCCGCCTTATTTCTCCCTCCTCCTTTCTCTGACCCAGAACTTCGGTGACTGTGTAGGCAGGTGCTGTGCTGGATGATGGATAAGCCCTTGCTGGTCTCCAGTCGCAGCCACGGAGACGAGCAGGCTGCCCCACCCTGTGTGGTCGAGTTGGGGTGGTGGCGAGTGAGGGGCTGCTGCGGGCGCCCGCAGGAGGGCCTGAGCAGACCTGGGCCTGGGAAGGCTTTAGGAACAAGCGCCTTTCGTGCTGTGACCCGAAGGCTGAGCTCGGGAGACCAGGATTTCAAACCCATTTGTCATTCATCAGAGAATATTGGCCTCTCAGTGTTTTCAGGGGCTTTTTAGAGTTAATTACATTGGCCAGACTTACTTTCAAAGCTTCCCAAGGAAATAGGATTTGTTGCATTTTCTTTCTCTCTGAGACAAGCAAAGCCTGCCTGAATCATACCCTTCACTTTAGAACTGCATGAAAGTGGAGCTCATCTCTTTAAAGAATGTCACCAATGGTCCTTTGACGTTTCTGGTCATCTGTCGCCATGTGACAGACCCGCCAAAGTGTGGTGTTCCGAAGGAGCCCCGTTTTCTTGTGCCCACGGCCCTGTGGGCAGGTGTCTGGGCAGCGTGCAGCTCCTCTACCGGCTGATGTCTTGGGCCTTAGCTGGCACAACGCAGATGGCTGGAGGTGCCTTCGTGGCCCGCCTGGGCCCCTGCGTCTTCTCCACGTGGTGTCTGTAGGGTCTCTGATGTCCGGGATGACTCCTTCTCTGACCCTGCCCCCTGGACGGAGAGCTGGTTGGCACTGTCCTTTTTTCCACGTGACCTTCCATGTGGCTGGCCTGGTCTTCACAGCACCCTGGTCCCAGATAATTGGACTTCTTAAGTGACAGCTAGCTTCCTTCAGCTAGTTCAAGAGGTCCAGGTGAATCTGAAAGGCCTGGGAGGCCCCAGAGTATCAGGGCTGCTGCCTTCTTTTGCCCCATGGGGCCAGCCAACACCCAGAGTGGGCGGGGCGGTGCCTGGAGCTGTGGTTCCGCGGTTGTCCTGAGAGGCCCGCTCCTCCCTGCATGTGAGGCTTTGGGCCTCACTGCCGGCTCAGTCCCGCTATCTTTGCACCTTCCGGCCCCTCTCTTGTAAACGGAAGTGCTCTCAGGAGCGCCCTCGGAGGAGCATAAGGTCGCCCAGAGGTGAATGAGGGTCCTGCGTGCTGGGAGCAGGCGCGAGGAGCCACTGACACCGCTTTCTTTAGACAGTGACCGTTGTCACGCGCTGATTATATGGATTTGATTGTTTAAATATTCTTATCGTCTGCTCAGAATAACTACTGCTGTTACAGACTGATTTTTTTTTATAACTAGAAATTCTGTCCCAGGCCTGAATCATACCCACTGTTTACTACGTCTCTCAGGATAGCAAAGGAAGTAAGTCGAGTTGGTCCCGTAGTGTAAGTGGGCTAGATGAGAGTGAAGACACCAGGTCAGAGCGCTTTGCAGGCGAGCCTGCCCTGCGACCGTCGTGGGCTCCGTTTGCAGCAGTAATGTAACACTGTGAGAGCCAGGTTACAGAGATCCATGTATCAGAATTTGCACATACTGTACACACGTGTGCACATATGTGTACACACATTCATCTCCTTCCCATTAGCAACTGTCTCAGGGTGTGTGTGTCTGTGTACGTGCGATTTTTTGCTAACATGGTGAGATTAGCAAGTTTTTTTTTTAAAAAAACCATGTTGCTCTAAAATTGATCTGCTAAAACGGTTATAAATGAGGTTCAATCACTACAGTTAGAGGAATGTTCACTGTGAACCAGAGTGGGTTTGCATCTATATTTCAGCTCTTTAATCCAAATCTAGCCCAACTTTCAAAGTTCTGGTTCAGTTTTACAGTCTACCAGTGTACTTGGAGGCTCACCGTTGCAGCCACACTCTCTTCTGTGCCTTCGTGTCATTTTGCATGTTTATTATCTGGCTTAAAATATGCCCTTGCCTTCCTCTCTGCCCTTCTTTAAGGCGACCCCGTTCTTCGAGGCCGTCGGCCGGGTGAGTGCCTGGCCTTGTTCAGCTCTTCTGCAGAGGAGTCCTGTAGCCCTCCCTCCGTGTCTGTCTTTCATGGCGCTCAGCATCTGAGCCTTTCCTTGGCCGCACAGTCCTGTCCTGGGAGCAGCTCTGACGGGTGTAGAGGTGGTTGAGTTACAGTAGGATCCCCGTCGGGACATTCGCATCTTTCTGATCATCTGTGTGATGCGGTCCTCTCCGTCACGTGTTGTTGTGAGGATGATGACAGTTTCTATAAAGCCCTTACCTTGGAAATGGGGAGACTGAATAAAGCAGTGTTTTCCCAAATGCGGTGTCGTTCTAGCCAGGCTGAATCAGAGGCTCTGGGAATGGGCCCGGGAATCTGTGTTGTAGCAAGAATCTGAGTGGTTCTTTAATGTTGACTGAAGTTTGAGAGCCTTGGATTCGGGGGGCGGGGGGGGGGGGTCTCTTCAGTCCCTCGGGACAGTCTAGCTCATCACTGCCATAAATGTCGTTTCTCAGGTAAAGAGCAGGCACCTGTTTCTGCGTTCTCATTGGAGAGATTGCAGAGGGCCGGTGTGTTGAATTTGACACACATAGATGAGAGAACGTAAGAATTGCAGGGGCTTGATAATACTTGTATTTTACACATATTCTAAAGAGTCATTTCTAGGTGTGAATTGCAAGGAATTCAGTGGATTGTCTTCGGTCTGTTGAAACCAGTGATTCATATTGCTTGTCATTTGTTTGCGTTCGGTTTTATTATACAATTTTTGTTGTTGTTTTTCTTTTCCTTTCATGTTTTTCTGATTTGGCAGGAGTTATTGGTAATTGGCCAAAGGAAGCAGTAGCTTCTTGGAAGGCTTGTTTTAACAGTACTGCAGAATCACACCACTCAATTTATAGCCACTTGGGAGAGTGCTATTCATTAGTCTTATTTAAGTCATTATGAATTAGTTCTGTAGTACTGTAATTAGAACTTGTAAAAAGCATTCTGTATACTTTTGATCCATTCTCCTTTCCAGAAACTGTTTGACTTTCTATTCATTACAGAGGGATTTAGCATGGGCAGAAAACTAAACAAGCAAAGATTGGTATTTTCTTTTTGCACAGTAGCTAGACTAGAGCTTAAATATATTTTCAGTTTAAATTAAGTCATTTTAATGGTATATCAGTTTCCATTTGTGTGTGTTTTTTTTTTTAACAAATATGGCTTTTTATTTTGGAAAAAAATATAGCTTCTTTGTCTTATCTTCCTCTTTTCCCAATTTACTTTCCTTTATACACATTGTAGATCCAAAAACTGAACCATTCCTTGCTTTTTGTAAGTACAAAATTATAAAAAAAAATGTTTAATATACCATTTGTATGCTGTAAGATAGACTTCACAAGATGTGTATATGATCTGCAAAACTTAGGTTTCTAGGCTTGCTAAAATTTGATTCTGTATTTACAGAAAAGTGGGATTATAGCATTTCCCTTCTTAAGTCCTTTTAATTGTTAGAATAAAGATCAAGGCTGAGAAGCTTCATCTCTTGATATTGTCATGCTTTGACTGTTAGCTCTGTGGTAAGTTTAGCATAGATTTGGGCTTAAAGTTCATGATGCAGTCTTCTGTGTTGTTAGATTATCGCAGCTACCAGGTGGCTCAGTGGTAAATCCACCTGCAGTGCAGGAGCCATGAGTCCAGTCCCTGGGTTGGGAAGGTCCCCTGGAGAAGGAGATGGCAACCTGCTCCAGGATTCTTACCTGGGGAATCTCATGGATAGAGGACTTAGCAATTAAACAGCAGCAACTCCCAGTTAACTCTTTGTTTCCCTTCAGTTCAGTTCAGTTGCTTAGTCGTTTCCGACTCTTTGCGACCCCATGAATCGCAGCACGCCAGGCCTCCCTGTCCATCACCAACTCCTGGAGTTCACTCAAACTCACATCCATCAAGTTGGTGATGCCATCCAGCCATCTCATCCTCTGTCGTCCCCTTCTCCTCCTGTCCCCAATCCCTCCCAGCATCACAGTCTTTTCCAATGAGTCAACTCTTTGCATGAGATGGCCAAAGTACTGGAGTTTTAGCTTTAGCATCATTCCTTCCAAAGAAATCCCAGGGCTGATCTCCTTCAGAATGGACTGGTTGGATCTCCTTGCAGTCCAAGGGGCTCTCAAGAGTCTTCTCCAACACCACAGGTCAAAAGCATCAATTCTTCAAAGCTCAGCTTTCTTCACAGTCCAACTCTCACATCCATACATGACCACTGGAAAAACCATTGCCTTAACTAGACGGACCTTTGTTGGCAAAGTGATGTCTCTGCTTTTGAATATGCCTTCTAGGTTGGTCATAACTTTTCTTCCAAGGAGTAAGCGTCTTTTAATTTCATGGCTGCAGTTACCATCTGCAGTGATTTTGGAGCCCCCCAAAATGAACTCTGACACTGTTTCCACTGTTTCCCCATCTTTTTCCCATGAAGTGATGGGACCAGATGCCATGATCTTTGTTTTCTGAATGTTGAGTAGTTTTAAGCCAACTTTTTCACTCTCCTCTTTCACTTTCATCAAGAGGCTTTTTAGTTCCTCTTCACTTTCTGCCATAAGGGTGGTGTCATCTGCATATCTGAGGTTATTGATATTTCTCCCAGCAATCTTAATTGCAGCTTGTGCTTCTTCCAGCCCAGCGTTTCTCATGATGTACTCTGCATAGAAGTTAAATAAGCAGGGTGACAATATACAGCCTTGACGTACTCCTTTTCCTATTTGGAACCAGTCTGTTGTTCCATGTCCAGTTCTAACTGTTGCTTCCTGACCTGCATGTAGGTTTCTCAAGAGGCAGGTCAGGTGGTCTGGTATTCCCATCTCTTTCAGAATTTTCCACAGTTTATTATGATCCACACAGTCGAAGGCTTTGGCATAATCAATAAAGCAGAAATAGATGTTTCTCTGGAACTCTCTTGCTTTTCCATGATCCAGCGGATGTTGGCAATTTGATCTCTGGTTCCTCTGCCTTTTCTAAAACCAGCTTGAACATCTGGAAGTTCATGGTTCACGTATTGCTGAAGCCTGGCTTGGAGAATTTTGAGCATTACTTTAGCGTGTGAGATGAGTGCAGTTGTTTCCCTTAGAATCTTTAAACCATGGATTAGAAGAACATTTATAGTTTCTGTGGAAGTACTGAGTCAGGTGGTAGTTCTGATTTTAGTTTTTTGAGAAAACATCTACCGTGACTGCACCAGTTCAGATTCCCACAGCAGTGTATGAGGATTCCTTTTTCTCCACGTCTTTGCCAACATTTGTTATTTGTGTTGTTTTTGATGATAGCCATTCTGAGTGAAGAAATTTCTTGAATGGACTGTATAAAAAGTTTTAAGACATGTAGAGTAAAGTAGATTAAAATAACAGATAAATTTTCCATTGTTTAAAAGTATTGCTAATTTAAAATATAGTAATAATAGTTTTATGTTAAAATATAACGCAAATCCTTATAGACAGATACAATCCTTTTTGATGGATTGTAAAATAAATTGAATATAAGTAAATTAAATTGGAAGTGCTTTTAGAAATACTTGTTTGAAAAACCTTTACTTTAAAACTAAGTTAAATTGATTTGGAGATATATTGGTTTTGAACAAATTTTCTTTGTTAAATTAACTTTAACAAAGTTATATTAGTTTGGGTATATTAGTCAGTAAATTGATTTTGGGTATTTTAGTCTGTAATCATATAAATACACTCTATTTCATAAAATCTAAAGGCATACTGTGCTGTTATATACTAAGAAAAAATGCTTATAATTGATTCCCAATATATTCTTACACTTAGAATTTTTAATTATCTAAAGAACTCTTTTATACTTTCTGATATTTAGATATAAAATTTTGAAAGTCATTTATTACTTTCGTGCATATGTATATAAAGGAAAATATAGATGAAATATATTAGTGAATATTTTCCTAAAAGTTGTTTATATTGCCATTAATTATAAAGCATATTCTAATTTCAAAGAAGTTGAAATACAAAATGTGTGTCCTAGATTCAAGGAGACAAACTGTACCTTGAGTGTAGAGGGGAGATGGGGGTGGTGCTGTAGGCTTGCGCGTTGTCAGTGTGTGAAGGCACGTGAAGGTCACCCAGGGAGAAGGCAGGTGAGGCAGGAGAGACCCAGGAGAGGAGGACTTTGAGAAACATGCACTTTTCATGGAGTGAGCCGAGGTCCCAGGGGGGACTTTGGAAGGGGTGACTTCAGAAGCGGAAGACTGCCCTGAGACTGCTGCGTCTGGAAAATGAGAGAATGGAGGGGTTTCTGTGAGGTAGAGATGGCTCAGAGGGTCAGAGAGCCCGACAGGAGAGAAGACGTGTGTTCGTTTCAAAGCTTGGGAACTCCGTTAATAGAACTATTCACAGTTCTTTGAAGGCGAAGTGTGATGTTTGCTTTCTTTGCATTAATTCTGAATGATTTTTAACGTGCCAGTATAATAGACTAGGCAAATTTTACTAAATTAGGCTGTATGTCTTCAGTTTCCTTAATGTTAAATTAAGAAATGTTACTGCTCACTTGTTTGTGGCAAAGAAGAAATCAAGGAGCAGAAATTAAGGTAAGCATTTTTGCTTACGTGTCTTTCAGTGTTTCATGAGAGTAATCTTAAGGTGCCTTAAGGGTTCTTTCCTCCATCTGCTTGATTTTACAAATGACAGGAGTAACCCAGCAAACTTAACCGATTTGCTCTAAGTTGATGCTTCGGTTCGTGGCCATGGCAGGAAACGGATGTGTTCTCAGTTGGGTGGTATTTCTCTGTTCTAAGTCCAAGGTGATAACTCGTGAAGATTTGATTTACCTGGATGACTGCACTCTGTGGTAGACAAGTAAACAGCTGCTTTTAGGTTAGTAGTGGAGGATGTTAGAGAATATAGCGAGTATTATGTAACAGGAAAAATGGGTAAAACCTTTTAGAAGTTAAATGTTTTGGTGTTGTATTCTCTTAATTTTCAGCACATGGTATGATTATTTTCTCCAGTGGCAGTCTGCAACTATAAATACATGTGGATATCAGTCTTATTGAAAATATTGAGAACAGCTTGATCTTTTAGAGTAATGTTAATGTTCTTCTTTTTTTTTTTTCAATAGAAAAAATGAATGTATCAAACCAACCTCCACACAAAGACACTGGAAAAACTGTGGAGAACGTGGAAGAATACAGCTATAAGCAGGAGAAAAAGATCCGAGCGGCTCTCAGGTCCACAGAGCGGGATCATAAGAAGAACGTGCAGTGCTCCTTCATGCTGGACTCAGTGGGGGGCTCTCTGCCCAAAAAGTCCATCCCGGATGTGGATCTCAATAAGCCTTACCTCAGTCTCGGCTGCAGCAATGCTAAGCTTCCGGTCTCTGTGCCCATGCCGATTGCCAGAACCGCCCGCCAGACTTCCAGGACTGACTGTCCAGCAGATCGCTTAAAATTTTTTGAAACTCTCCGACTTCTGCTAAAGCTTACCTCAGTCTCAAAGAAGAAGGACAGGGAGCAAAGAGGGCAGGAAAGCACGTCCGCGTTCTGGTTTAACCGATCTAACGAACTGATCTGGTTAGAGCTGCAAGCCTGGCACGCCGGCCGGACCATTAACGACCAGGACCTCTTTTTATACACAGCCCGCCAGGCCATCCCAGACATTATCAACGAAATCCTTACCTTCAAAGTTAACTATGGGAGCTTCGCCTTTGTTAGAAACGGAGCTAGTCTTAACGGTACTTCAGTAGAAGGGCAGTTCGGAGCCCCTCCCGGGACGCAGCCTGCGGGTTACTCAACCTATCACGAGCACCTCCAACGCCAGAGGGTGTCCTTCGAGCAGGTCAAACGGATAATGGAGCTGCTGGAGTACATAGAGGCACTTTATCCATCGCTGCAGGCTCTTCAAAAGGATTATGAGAAGTACGCTGCAAAGGACTTCCAGGACAGGGTGCAGGCGCTCTGTTTGTGGTTAAACATCACAAAAGACTTAAATCAGAAGTTAAGGATTATGGGCACCGTGTTGGGCATCAAGAACTTATCAGACATTGGCTGGCCGGTGTTTGAAATCCCCTCCCCACGATCATCCAGGGGCAACGAGCCCGAAGATGAGGCCGAGGACACAGAAGGAGAACTGAAGGAGCTGGACAGCAGCACAGAGGAGAGTGAGGAAGAGCAGAGCTGTGCCCCGCGGGCACTGGAGCCCAGGCCGCCCGCCGACCACAGCATCCACATCCAGTCGCCCCCGGATTGCGTCCCGAAGAAGCTTGAGAGGCTGGAGTCCGAGGACGAGTCTGTCGGCTGGGGAGCCCCAGACTGCAGCACCGAGGCAGGCTTTAGTAGACACTGTCTGACTTCTATTTATAGACCCTTTGTAGACAAAGCACTGAAGCAAATGGGGTTAAGGAAGTTGATTTTAAGGCTTCACAAGCTGATGGACGGTTCCTTGCAGCGGGCACGTATAGCACTAGTAAAGAGCGACGGTCCAGTGGAGGTAGGTTTCCAGAAGGCAGTGAGCTTAGCCTTCGTTCTGCTGTTACTTGTAAATTACAGTGTAAGTTGTATTATATATGTGCTTTCATAGCCTGGATTTTTTGTTGTTGTTAATTGAAGTATAGTGGATTTACAGTATTGTGTTCACAGTCTTGATATTTTTAAGGCGTAAAACGGTAGTTATTATAAACTGCAGATGTAAACATTTCTATAGTATTGTGATAAATCGGAAAATGGATCTGTGAAAACTGTATGAAACTGGGTGAAATTAAGTGTGTGGAAGGGAAAAAAAAAATCCAACGATTTAAATATAGGATGGAGAAGGACAGACTGGGTATAAATAAAGAGGGAAGAAAGCCACAATCATGGGTGACCACAGGCTGAATATGAGTCAGTAAAGCAATCAACATGATGCTGAACTATTTTTAAATGAGCGTGGCATCCAGGGTCACAGGTGCAGTCCCTTCTCTGTTCTTTGCAGTAGCTTACTTCCTTGTGAGTCGCGTGTCCCATGTTGATCACTGGATTTTAAAGAGAGATGAATTATAGAGAAGGCTAAGAATGATCATGGGGAAACAGTATACACTGTTGGGTAAGCTTAAGCATAGATGGTCAGCATAGATGGTAGAAGTTTAATGAAAGTATTACCAAATGTATGTTTTGTCGTGAAGATTTTTGTGAGCGGAAAATGTCTACTAGAGGAAGTGGCTTGAAAATGGTACAGATTTGGTTTTATTAGCTTGATATCTTAGAAATTCTTTACAGTTAAAAAGTGGCAAAGCTAGCAGGGGGTATGTTGTTGGATATTGTTCTTGGGAGTGAAAGAGTATAAGCAGTTCTTCTGTTGTGGTGAGTGTGCGTGTTCGTCTGGCTAAAAGCAAAAGCACCCATCTCTTTGAGATCCCCAATTACCAGAGTTAGGCTGTGATTCTAAATTTTAATAGCTATATACATATATATATGTGTGTGTGTATATATATACATCTATTTTTTAAAAAAGCCTAATTACACCATCTGGCTTGCTTTGGAGTCAGAGATGATAAAACAGAAGATATTCTTTATTCGTTAAGATGGGAAGTATCGGAAGAGAATTGCAGTTTGCAGAATTCTAAGTTTTAATCTGATGGCCAAATTGTGAACCCTTAGGAGAAGGGCTCAGGCAGTTACATAATATAGCAAGATGTTTGCAGAATGAATCAATTCTGTCGCTGTAAGAGGTTAGTTTCCTTTGAGTACTATTTTGATTAAGTGAAGTCGCTCAGTCGTGTCCGACTCTTTGCCACCCCATGGACTGTAGTCTGTCAGAATCCTCCATCCATGGGATTTCCCAGGCAAGAATACTGGAGTGGGTTGCCATTTCCTTCTCCAGGGATTATTTTGATTAGAAATCTCAAAAATGAATTTTCTTTGAGCAGTATGTTGACTCGGTGAATGAGTTTTTATGTATATCTTTTTATTAGGGCAAATGATGTTTTTCCCTTTTAGTCCATGAATAACTGTTTTATAATAATAATTTATTGTAGTAGAAGTTTCAAAGTCAGTAGAGCAAAACTAGATCCATAATGAAGAATTGATGCTTTTGAACTGTGGTGTTGGAGAAGACTCTTGAGAGTCCCTTGGACTGCAAGGAGATCCAGCCAGTCCATTCTGAAGGAGATCAGCCCTGGGATTTCTTTGGAAGGAATGATGCTGAAGCTGAAACTCCAGTACTTTGGCCACCTCATGCGAAGAGTTGACTCATTGGAAAAAACTCTGATGCTGGGAGGGATTAGGGGCAGGAGGAGAAGGGGATGACAGAGGATGAGATGGCTGGATGGCATCACGGACTCGATGAACATGAGTCTGAGTGAACTCCGGGAGTTGGTGATGGACAGGGAGGCCTGGTGTGCTGCAGTTCATGGGGTCGCAAAGAGTTGGACACAACTGAGCGACTGAACTGAACTGAACTGCATAAAGATTTGGCATATGCTTCAACTAGTGAGCAGCTTATTTTGGTTTGGGTGTTTGGCTGGAGTTCAGTTCCAGCGAGGACACCTATGGGATGATGGGGCTGATTAATTTGTTCGTGGTTTTTTTTTTGCTCTGTAGGCTTTTCTTTAGCTGTGGCAGGTAAGGTCCACTCTGGTTGTGGTGAGCGGGCTTCTCGTCATGGTGGCTCCTCCGTTGCCGAGAGGAGACTGGGGCCCGCGGCTTCGGGAGTTGCAGCTCGCTGGCTCAGTGAGGTGTAGCTCCCGGGCTCTGGAGCACAGGCTCAGAAACTGGCGCATGGGTTAGTCACCCTGCAGCCTCTGCGAGCTTCCCAGACCAAGGATCAGACCCGTGTCTTCTGCGTTGGCAAGCGATCTCCTCGCCACTGGGCCACCAGGGAAGGCCGGTTAATGTTTTTTCACGAAGCACTATTTTTGAAGTGATACCAGTGAAAAAGTCCTGGCATTGTTACCTCACCTTTGATTCATTAGCTCTCATAGGAGAGAAGGGTTCATGTTGGGGCTTCTTAAAACTGCTTTGCATTCCCTCCCGCAGACTGACTTCCTCCCTGCCCTGGAAGCTCTGTGGCATTGAATCCCTGCTGCTTCTGGCACAGCTTTGCATCACTTAGATGCGTTGGAACAAGAAAAAGATTGTGAATGAGTGCATTTTCTATTAGAACACTTACTGAAAAAAGACAGTAGTAGGTAGCTCGTAGTTTTGAATTCTGAGTTGTATGCCTTTGGTGTGACCAGTTGAGATTTAACTGAATAAAAAGGTTATCTTTATTATAGAAAAGAGATACATACAAATTCAAAGTATATTAATTAAAGATTTTAGTTTATTAGAATTATTTGGGATTGTTTGCTTTTCAAAAAGAAATTAAGTACAGAAACACCTCTTGTTTTAAATTTTGGTTTAATCAGTTATTGTGTCTGTTAAATAATGAAAGAAGAAATAACCAAGAGCCAAAATTCTGTGTTGGAGATTAATCCAAACTGATAAAAGATAAGTCTCCAAAATGATAGTCAACTCAATGGGAAAGTAAAACTTTATTTTTATTCCTATTTCAGAGACGTAATTTCCATAAAGGAAGTGCACATTTATGTGTGTGTGTGTGTGTGTGTATATATATATATATATATATGTATATATATATATGAATATGTACACTCCCCTTCTGGGTTGTAGTTTTTTTACTAAGTATGTCTGGGAAACAGCCACAGTTTTAAAATCAAATAACTGGATTCCATTTCTTGATGCAACGCTTTCTCGCTACACAACTTTGTAAATGACTTAATCTTCCTGATCCCAAGTCTTCACATCTGTAAAATGGATATAATAATACTTTCCTACCTCACAGGGTTGTTATGAGGCTTTAAAAGATTTTTGTGTAAATAGTAAAATGCTATAGAAATTAAATACAGACTTTTTTTTAGAAGTTTTGTTAACATTTTTCCCCCTTGAAGCTGACTGTACGCTAGTAGGGGCTAGACAAGTCTATATTTTTACTTTTTAAGTGTATTTTTAGCTTTTCAGTTCAGGTCAGTTCAGTTGCTTAGTCGTGTCCCATTCCTTGAAACCCCATGAACCGCAGCACGCCAGGCCTCCCTGTCCATCACCAAGTCCTGGAGTTTACCCAAACTCATGTCCATTGAGTTGGTGACGCCATCGAACCATCTCATCCTCTGTCGTCCCCTTCTCCTCCTGGCCCCAATCCCTCCCAGCATCAGGGTATTTTCAAATGAGTCACTTCTTCCCATCACGTGGCCAAAGTATTGGAGTTTCAGCTTCAACATCAGTCCTTCCAATGAACGTCCAGGACTGATCTCCTTTAGGATGGACTGGTTGGATCTCCTTGCAGTCCAAGGGACTCTCAAGAGTCTTCTCCAACACCACAGTTCAAAAGCATCAATTCTTTGGCGCTCAGCTTTCTTCACACTCCAACTCTCACATCCATACATGACCACTGGAAAAACCATAGCCTTGACTAGACAGACCTTTGTTGACAAAGTAATGTCTCTGCTTTTTAATATGCTGTCTAGGTTGGTCATAACTTTGCTTCCAAGCAGTAAGCGTCTTTTAATTTTAGCTTTTAATCTCTTTCAAATAATCGTACATTTTTAAGGGCATACGTTTTAAGCAATGGATAACCTTTTAGGTTTGAGGACAGTTCTACTTTCATTCTTAATTGTTAGAAACATCTTGCCCGACTTGTGCTGCAGACTGCGCCCACTATATTGCTTCTGTTCTGTGCAGTTTCTATGGCTTATGTGATAATAGCAATGAATACAGCTGGAGGATTTTGTAGAAAAAGAATTATGATATTTGATTGTTCTCATATATGACTGTATTTTTATTTCTCATTAAGTTACTTGCAACTTGTGTTTGTAAATAGCATCTAATATTTAATTCTCATTGGCTTGTAAACATGCTTTATTTGTAAAACAGCTTTCCCTAAAAAGAAACATACTTCAGTACTCTGAAGTTTTAAAAATGTAACTAGTGATACTAAAAAAATCTATTTGCAAATTGTTTTAATAATACGGATATCATACATAGCCGTAATGGTTTGTTAAAAACCAAGTAACGTTGCAGCTCCCTGTTGTGGTGCTGTTGGGGCTCAGTTGCTCAGTCCTGCTGACTCTTCTGCGATCCCAGGGACTGTGGCCCACCAGGCCCCTCTGTCCACGGGATTTCCCAGGCAAGAATACTGGGGTGGGTTGCCGTTTCCTACTCCAGGGGCCCTTCCTCACCCAGAGATTGAACCCGCATCTCTTGCATCTCCTGCATTGTCAGACAGATTCTTTGTCGCTGAGCCACCTGGGAAGCCCCTGTAGCTCCCCAGTTCCATAAATTCATTTTCTCAGGACATGTTTCTAATTACATATGCAGTCTCTGGTTAACAAATGAGTTCGTATCTGAAGTTCAGTTTTTAAGACAGTTGTTTCAATCTCGAAAATAATTATTCAGATAAATTGCCATAAATGAGTTTCAGGCCTTCAAATAAAACTTAGGAAAATTTAAGTAACTGAACTAACAAGACCAGCTAAAATTTTATTCTTGGCAGCAAGGTCAACATAATGTCAGAGTCAAAAATGAGAGAAAACGTCCCCCCCGCCCCCACCTTTGTTTGTGCACCTAGACGTGAACCTAGTTCTTTCTCACGCTTACTCATTCGTTTCCCGGTTTTCCTTTTTTCTCGATATTTAGACCATCCCAGGAGCTCAGTCCTGCTTAACTCCCTGCTTTGCTGCAGTGTAAGCGCCTCTAATCTAAGTGTGGTTGATCTCAAGTCTTAGGAATAAATGTCCTGATGGCCATTTCACAGCAGTGTGTGCTGCTGTCCTTTTATGATAGAGATTGTTTAGCCTCCGATGTCTGCTCCTTCTCCATCAGATGCTGCTTGGAGAGCATCCCTCCCAGCTTTCCCTAAAAATTAATAGGAATCATCTCAGTCCCATAGTTCCTAGGTGCCTTTCCAACAGTTACTCTAGCTGTAGGTTTTGTTGTGTTGTTTATAATTCAGTTTTAGCTTAAAGAGTAAAACAAGAAACTATGTAAACATATATAAAAGATTGATCCTTGATTTCAAAATTGCCTACATGCAGTTGCATTTTTTTTTTTTTTTTTAGTACGCTTGTAATCATGAATACTTTGAGATTTTTAGGGAACTTACAAAGATAGTTCACAATTTTCATATGCTCGTCATCCAGTTTCCTCTGATATTGACATCGTCATCAACTCTGGTTCACTCGTCAAAATTAATATACTAACATTGGTGCAAAATGCCGTTAACTCAGTTACAGACACTCTTTGCGTTTTTGTCCTCCTGCTAATGCCCCTTGCCTGTTCCAGGACCCAGTCGAGGCCGCCCCACTGCGTTTAGTCAGCGTGTCTCCTTAGTCCCTTCCGATCTGCGGCAGCTTCTCGACGTTCCTTAGTTTCCATGACCTGGCTGGCTTGTAGGACACTCTCGAATTTGGGTCTTTCTGATGTTTTCTCATGGTTAGACTGCGTGAGCTTCTGTATGTGATGGGCTTCCGTATGAGCATCACAAAGGCGAATTGCCCTCATGCTGATGTCGACCTTGACCGCTTGGTTCACGTCGTGTCTGCAAGGTTCTTCCACAGGTGACCCAGTTTTCCCTCTCCGTGCTCTGTTCTTTGGAAGTAAGTCAGTAAGCTCAAGCCACACTCAAGGGGCCGGGAATTAAGCTCCGCCTCCAGGAGTGGGGAGTATGGGCACGTATACTTGGAGTTCTTCCGTAAAGAAGGTTTGCCCCTTCTGTCCCATTTTTTCAGTTACTTGTCTATCTCAGTATGGACTCATAACCCTTTGTTTTCTGCTTTGGGTTGTAATTCAGGGGCATTGTTGCTTTCACTTTCTTGCTCAGGTTGTTCCTGCTTTGGCCATTGGAGCTCCTTCAGGCGGCTTCTGTGTCCTTGTCCTACGTTCTCCTTTTTGTGTGTGTGGTTCTGCTTTATGAGCAGTCTCTTGCTTTTTGGCATCATCTTGCATTTTTCCTGTTCCAGTCCTGAAATCAGGCTTTTCTCTAAGGAGCTCTTGTTCCTTTTATTGGAGAATGGGATTTAGGAATGGAGCCCTGGGCGCCAGATGTGTTCATTACTACTGGGGTATCATTGCTTCTAGGCGCTCTGTGATAGAGTTAGAAAATATAGATCTGTCTTCTAATCCATGTACGCACAGAGCTATAGTTACTTCCATATGTGTCTTTCTGCCTGTCTGTCTGTTAAAAGTGAACGTGAGTTCATCCTGATGTCTCAGGTGTGAATCCAGCTCCGCTGCCTCTCACCTTGCCTTGTTGTAACTTCTCTTGCAGCGAGAAACCTGGCTCCCATTACCGCAGTGGATTTATTACATTTGTGCAACCCTAGTTGACATGTAAGGTAGTCTTAGAATTGCTAACTAGGACCCCTCTGAGGACAAAATTACCAGCTGGAGTGGTGTTTAATTGTAAGCACAGTTCTCTGTGTCTTTAGCCTCAGAGCATGTAGATGAAACGTCGTTTTCTACAGTTAGGTGAGCACCTTTCCCTTCACTTCTCCGGGGCGGTTATAGCGTGCATTTGTAATACAGTTATCTTAGTCTGTCCCAGGGTCCCCTGGGTTCCTAGCTGATGTTTTTTAAGTTGCATGCTATAAAGTTCATTCTTTGTGTTATATAACTCTCTGGGTTCTGTGCATTTAATTTGTTGAACACCTATAAAATGTCTAAGCTCTGGACTGTGATACAGTTATTTTATGCTCCTCTGTTTTTGCTCTACCTTATGAAACTTAAGAACGATAAAATGAAAAACTGTATTTTAATGTAATGTACAAAAAAAATTAGCTGACTTTGACTACGTAGAACCATGCATATTACTTTAAATTCCAGGAAGATTTTTGGTTACTTTATTACTTTTTTGTATTAGGAATGGATCATGTAATTATTATAAGCTTAGTGACGAACGAAATATTATTTGTCTTTGAATCTTGCTATAATAATGCTCTTTTTTTTCCCATAAGCACAAGAAACCCTGAAGAGGTTTTCTTTTATGTTCAGAATGGGCAGAAGACTGTAGAAACTAGGGAAGTGTTAGTCGCTCAGTCGTGTTCAACTCTTTGCAACCCTGCGGTCTGTAGCCCGCCAGGCTCCTCTGTCCATGGGATTCTGCAGGCAAGAATACTGGAATGGGTTGCCATTTCCTCCTCCAGGGGATCTTCCCGACTCAAGGATCGAAGCCGGGTCTTCTGCATTGCAGGCAGATTCTTTACCGTCTGAGCCAGCAGGGAAGTCCAACTCTTTAACTAGAAACTAGGATATATATAAGCTATTATCATTTATTGAGTCTTACCATGTGCTAGATACAACAACCAAATGAAGCGGCGTTGTTATTTTTCAGAGAAGGAGTGGGGGGATAAGTTGCCCCAAAGCACAGAAGCTGTATATTGTGGGAGGGCTTCACACCTAGGATTTGGGGATACCGGACTTTAAACTGTGCCGATGGTTTCTAAGCCTGGCTACACAACAGCTATACATCAGGAGCTTTTAAAAACACTTGCCTTTGCCCTTCTGGGCTAGAGGGCAGGTCAGACTCTTTCATGGTAGGACATATGCACTGATATTCATAACCTCGAGTGAACTTTATATGAATCCAGACCAGCACCAGTGCAGCTGAGAGTCAGCCCCTTAGAAACACCCTAAGTAGACTACAGTACTCCCTTACCCCATCTCCAAGGTCAGTGTTCAGTAAAACTGTTGTCATAGCTAATGTTTTATTTGTTGTAATCATCACCTGTCTGACTTTGTCAGTAAAGTTATAGGAACTTTTGAAGAAAAGCTGCCCTAACCCATTTAAAAAATAATTTTTATTGGAGTATACTTGCTTTGAAAAACAGTTTTTTATTCTTATCTTTTCTGACTTTTATTAATTATTTTTCTGCTGTATGTGGAGGAGAGGAGATTGTTTTTTATTGAAGAATAGCTGATGTGCATATTATCTGTTGCACATGTACAGTGTAGTGGTTTACAGTGTTTGAACTCCATTCACAGTTATAAAATACTGTCTGTATTCCCTGTCGTGCGACGCAGCCTTGTGGCTTGCTTATTTTATACATGATAGTTTATCTCTCTCTGTCCCTTCCCCACGTCGCCCCTCCCCGCTTCATCCTCCCCGCTGGTAACCGCTGCGTAGGTTGTCCTCTGTGTCTGTACGTCTGCTTTTTTTGTTATATTCACTAGTTTCTTGTATGTTTTAGATTCTTTTGTGTGACATCATACAGTATGTGGCTTTCTCGGTCTGACTGTTTCACTTAGCATAATGCCCTCCATGTCCATTCATGTTGCTGCAGATGGCAAGACTTCCTTCTCTTTTTACGGCTGGATGCCATTCTGGGAGGACAGGGGAGCCCGGTGGGCTGCAGTCCGTGGGGTCGCAGAACCAGACCCGACTTAGTGACTGAGCAACAGCAACAAGTATTCTCTTGTCTATGTGCAGCACATCTTCATCCGTTCACCTGTTGATGGACACTTAGATTGCTTCTGTGTCTCGGCAGTTGTAAATAATGCTGCTATGAGCACTGGAGCATGTGTGTCTTTTCAAATTGCTTCCCTGGTAGCTTAGCAGTAAAGAATCCACCTGCTGGTATAGGAGATGTGGGTTAGATCCCTGAGTCAGGAAGATCCCCTGGAGAAGGAAGGGGCAACCCACTCCAGTGTTCTTGCTTGAGAAATCCCATGGGCAGAGGAACCTGGCGGGCTACTGTCCATGAGGAGCAAGAGAGTCAAACACGACTTAGCGACTAAAGAACAGAAAAGAAACATCTTTTCAAATTAGTGTTTTTGTCTCTGGATATTTCACTTTCATGCATTGGAGAAGGAAATGGCAACCCACTCCAGTGTTCTTTCCTGGAGAATCCTGGGGACGGGGGAGCCTGGTGGGCTTCCATCTGTGGGGTCGCACAGAGTCGGACACGACTGGAACGACTTAGCAGCAGTAGCAGCAGCATATACCCAGGAGTGGAATTCCTGGGTTGTACGGTGGTTCTGTTTTTAGTTTTTTTGAGAAACCTCCATACTGTTTGCCATGGTGGCTGTACCAATTTCCACCCACATACATGGATTTTCTAATCGAATAACTGGAAAGATAATAAGCACAATGCTTGCTTATTTGCCTATAGGGTTTTTTTTTTTGTTTTGTTTTCTTAAAGGAAGCACACTTATGAGACAGAATAGGAAGTTGAGACGTATTACTTTTGACTGCCGTGAGCCAGCTGAATCAAACTCGGTGTAAGATGAAAAAGATGAAAGAACAGAACTCATCAGCTTGCGGTGGAGAACTGAATCTGTGCTGACAGTGACTAGACTAGTAGCAGGTCCCGAATACTCATTTTACCGAAGGGGATTGGTCGAGTAACTTGGTCAAGGTTGCAAGACCGGGAAGCGGTGGAGTCCAGGTGTGAAGCCGGAGCTCCCTGCTCCTCACCGTTACTGTGTACTGCCTCCCCAGGTTATGCTTGGCCCCACACAGTGCCTTAAGTGTTTTTCCTAATGCTTGTGTATCTGGCGGATTCGGGTCTTAGCTGTTGCACGGGGAGTCTTCGCTGTGTCCTGTGGGACCTGTCCTGGTGGCGCACAGGCCCTCTGGCTGTGGCCTGCAGGCTCCGGAGCGCACTGGCCCGAGGTCGCAGCACTCAGGCTTAGCTGCCCCGAGGGACGTGGGACTTAGTTCCCCGACCAGGAATCGAACCTGCATCCCTTGGATCGCAAGGCAGCTTCTTAACTCTTGGAGCACCAGGGATGTCCCTTTAAATATTTTCTGACTTAGTGGCAAGTGTTTAAAAAAAAAAAAAAAAAAGAAAATTTCACATGAAAATCTGGATGTTTTGTTTGCCTTGCAGTCCCGGGCGGTCTGTCAGCACCAGCCCTGTCCACGTGGCCTGCTCGTCCCACTTTGCACGCGCCCGTTGTTGGGGAGTCGGGCCTGTCTCACGTCTTTGGTGGGCCTGTCTCTCTGGCCTCCTGTCGTGGCCTGTAGGGTCTTCAGCCCCTTCTCTCTCAGCTTACAGTAACCGTGCATTGGATTCCAACCCGATCCTTTTCTGTTCTTCATTTTTAAACATGATGTTTGTTTTCAGAACTTTAGGGAAAGAGAAATAGGAGAGGGTTTAGGCTGTTCTTGCACCTTCCCGCCCTTTCCCCTCCCCGTGTTTTATTACAATTGGGAATTTAAGATCCAAGTTTTCCCTTATAGTATGCTTTCAAAATTTTTTGCAGTTTCCAGTATTCCTTGCTGATACTTGACTTGGAGTCCTTGGCCAAGTCACCTTTGTGGAGTCGTATCTGCCTCTGTGCTTCCTTTCCTTTGAGATTCACGGCTTCTCGTTTCCTTGGGCATCCATTCTTACCAATTTTGATTTGACTCAAACCTCCCATTCTTCCTTGGTAGTTTTTTAGAGAAGGTAAGTGAGTTGTACTTGGGTTCTTCCCTATGCAGAGGGTGTTTTCCTTTTTCCTCACAAATCAGGGATAGCTTGACTCTGCAGAGATCTCTCATCCACCTCTTCCTTTTGATCTTTCTGGAACTCCCCTTATTCTTATGTTAACAGCTTCTAGACCTGCCCTCCAGGTATCTTATTTGTCACTCAAAACTTCTATCCCTTTTTCTTTTGCCCTAGGTTGTAGTGGTCATTTCTACAGTTAATTTCTAATTTCTAATTTGTATATTCAGATTTTAACATCACTCCTGTTTTCACTGCTGTCATGGATTTTCTTTAAGGAATCTTGGTTGGTTGTTTTTTTTTTTTTTCCCCCCAGAGGAGTTTAGTGAGATTTGCATTAGGAGTATTTTCGCCCTTCTCTCCTGTGTCCTGCACTATTAAATCAGTGTCAGCTCTTCTGATTCTTTTACCTCGATCTCTTCCATGATCAGGAGCTTTGTAATGTCCCGTCCTCCCTGGATGGGTTGGTGCAGCGCAGCGCCAGCAGGAATGTGTCTCCTCGAGCTGGGTGGGCCTGGCCGCTGGATCTCTGGGCTGTCTTACAGTTGTTGAGAAGGAGGGGTTGTCCCTTCCCAGTGAGCCTGAAGCAGATGAATCAGCAGGCTGGAACTACAGAGAACGCCAAAACTGTTCTTCAGAATTTTATCCTAGAAAGTTTGCCGAGTTTTGTAGAGCTCTAAATAAACATTTTATCTGATGTCATTGTCCACACCAGAAGAAACGAGCACTTACACCGCCAAAAGCGTTCACACAGACGTGTCTTAACCCTGACCACATTTATCACAAGTAATCATTTTTTTTAAATTATGCAGCTATTTTAGAAATCGTTGCCTGTTACGGGAAACTAAAAGTATGTGTTAATTTAGATGCAAAAATATGTGTGGACAATAAAAGAATGTGAGTTGGGAGACCAGTAAAGAGGAGCAGCTGTGATTAGTGAGTGATGTTATAAGTTGAAGAAAAGTTGAGATTTTCGAATTTTGATGGCTTCAGTTTTCTCAGTAAAAGGAGAAGGCAAGTTCTTGGAGTGATTGGTCAGGATGGTATTGCCAGAGGTTTAAGAACACTGGGAGAGCTTCAGATCTGCTGTTTCAAGGGGAGAGCATGAGGAATTTGATGGGTAACTGCGTGAACGGTGAGCAACAGTAGGATTCCTGGGAAACATCAGATAGACAGATTTTGAGTGGGACTGACCAGGTTAATTTTATGATTTATTTTTTTAGCCTTTGTTTGATGTAACTCAGGAGAACAGATGGACAAAAGACTTGATCGAACCCACAGTTTTTATGTTTCACAAATGGCTATCTGGTTTTGTCGTCATCTCTCAGATTTAATAATTTTCTGGTTTTCTCAGTCTAGAGATAGCTGTAGATAATACTGTGTATAACCTCAGAACCAAATGCTCTAGTTAAGTATGATAAAAAATGTGTGATGAAAACGATGAGCTTGATTCTTTTCCTACTACGCTTTTTTGATAAAGGTATCACACAGCTTTATTTTTAGTTCTTGTGTGTGTGTGTGCTAAGTTTCTTCAGTCGTACCTTACTCTTTGCGACCCTACGGACCACAGCTCACCAGGCTCCTCTGTCCATGGGATTCTCCAGGCAAGAATGCTGCGGTGGATTGCCCTGCCCTCCTCCGGGGGGCCAGGGGTGGAGCTCGTGCCCCTTAGGCCTCCTGCGTTAGTTCTTGTTATCCTTTTCTAACACTCCTAGAGCTTTTTAGGTCTGTATTGAAAATGGTGAATTATTCTAAAGATTATTTCTCCTGTAAAATGACGACTTCTGTGGGTTTCTCAGCAATTCTAGAGAAGCTCCTGGGTGCTCTCACGCTTTGTTGCCTTTGTGTTGCAGTTTTCTGAGTTCCCAGACCCCATGTGGGGTTCAGACTATGTCCAGCTGTCCAGGACGCCGCCTTCCTCGGAGCAGAAGTGCAGCACCGTGTCCTGGGAGGAGCTGAGGGCCATGGATCTACCCTCCTTCGAGCCTGCCTTCCTAGTCCTCTGCCGAGTCCTTCTGAACGTCATTCACGAATGTCTCAAGTTAAGGCTGGAGCAGAGGCCTGCTGGAGAGCCATCCCTCTTGAGTATTAAGCAGGTTTGTCTCAAGGACTTTCAGAAAATGCCGAGTTCTTACTATATTTTTTTCTATAGACTTGAATTTTTCTTTTTAGGATTTTCCGCCCCCCTAATTATTGCAAGTAGTGAAAATTAGTGTATGTTAGTGTTTCTAAGCTGCTCTCTGTTGGGAAATTGAAATGTTCTTTTTCCATGCAGTCTTTAAAAATGAGGTGGTGGTTCCACCCTTTCTGTCTTCCGCTTCCTCATTCTAAAAGGGGTGCACACGCTGGTATGACCCTCTGTATCCTGTTACCATCAGTCTTTGAAGACTGGAAACTTAAGATTCATTCATAAGAGAGACTTTCAGTTCTTTATCGTTTTGTTCTTTTTGAAGCTTTGTATAGACAGGTGAAGGCCTGTGGTATGCGGGGCGAGGGGGGGGGGTGGAGAGTGTGTGGCTATTTTCTTGCTTAGGCACTTGTACAGTTTAAGCAGCAATGACAGCTTCTGCTTTCTCAGTTACTATTCACGTGGGTGGGATTTTCAGGGAGTTGGCTATTCCACAGGTAATAGAGGAATGGCTGGACGCAATTGCATCTACCAGACTGAGCGTTTATATTTGTGCCTCACAGTGTTCCCATATTGACGTTCATTATATGAAATAACCACACTGGATTTTGATTTTGTGTGTGTGTGGCCTGCGATTGTCCATCCCCAGGGAGTTAGGTCTGGGAGCTCACTGGCCCTGAATGTCAGACGGGCAGCGGGGGCGAGTGCCGATTGAAGGACAGGCGGGGCGGGACGCAGAGAACAGGCCTGGTGTGGTTTGTTCTGTGGCGTGGAGCCCGGTGACTGACGGGACTGGAGGGCTGGGCCTGCACCTCATCACCTCTCTTCCTGTCCAGCACCGGCCCGAGCTCTGTGCCCACCTTGGCGCTTTTTCCTTCTCACCATCTTGGTTCTGGTCACTGGCTGCCGTCCAGGTGGGCTGTACTTTTCACTTGTCCCCCATATCACAACCATTACTTAGAGTGTTTGGTAAAAATACCTTACCTCCCCTCCCCACGGAGCAAATACATACTTTGGGAACATAACCAGGTGAAACAAGGGGGAGTTGACCTTTTACTAATAGGGCTGTTGTGAGGATTAAACAGTCATTTATGTTAAAACATTTGGGAAAGTAGAAAACCAATACTTGGATTGATGTAGCTTTGTTAACAGTCATCTATGTTAAAACATTTTGGAAAGTAAAAAACCAATACTTGGATTGATGTAGCTTTGTTGTGGTTGCTTAGTTGCTAGGTCACGTCAGATCTTTTGCAACCCTATGGACTATAGCCGGCCAGGCTCTCTGTCCCTGGGATTTCCCAGGCAAGAATACTGGAGTGGGTTGCCGTTTCCTCCTCCAGGGGATCTTCCCAATCCATGGATCAAACTTCTGTCTCCTGCACTGGCAGGCGGGTTCTTTACTGCTGAACCACCTGGGAAGCCCAGTGAAGCATTATTAGAGTAAAAATAAAATAGAAATTTTGACTATAGTGTATTCAGATTGAGTTGTAAGCACCTAAATGACATCCTTAACAGAAATTTATGTTAATACTTTTTCATAGATTTAATTCTAGCCATTGCTCTCCTATTGAGAGTAATTATTTTAAAAACATTTTGAAGGGGATCTTGTTATAAAGCAATCCATGTTTATTTTAGAAAATCTGAAAAATACAGAAAATTTCAAAAGTACAGAGAAAAATGAAAGCTATCTTCTTATTCTGCTATTCAGAGATAACTGCTATAACATTTTGGTATAGTTCTCTCCATTTGTTTTCCTATATGTACATGCTTTCTGCACATGTAGTGATTTTAAAAAGAAAAGAATATGCATTTTCACCCTTAAATGTTTTTCAGAATAAGGTTTTAAATGACTGCACTAGTACTTTACTGTATCAGTGCATCATAATTTATCTAATCTTCATTGTTTTGAATAATATTGTGATAAATATATTTGTGTATCAGTTTTAGCCTGGATCTCTGATTACTGTTTGAGTATAAAATGTGACAATTAACTAGTGAGTCACACATGTTTGGATTCTAGTAAGTTTGCACCAGTTTACTTTCGCGACCAGCACGCTGTTAATGGAAGGACTGTACAGGTCCTGTCATTCCGTCTCACCTCCATTCTCACAGTGCCTCCCCGGGAGTGCCTCCCCGGGGCCTGCACGCAGCAGGGAGTCTCACTCATCCTTTTGTTTCCTTACAACTCCCCACCTCCCCCGACCCAGCTTCTATTTAATTCCATCAGATTTATCTTAGGTTCTTTTGTTTTGTTTTTATGATGATAGAGGTTTTTTGATGGTAAAAGCCACAAATCACAATAGTTAAGTATGCTAAATTATTACAAAGGCCCCCAGGCTCTGTGGTGTGTGAGTACATTTGAATCTTTATTAATGTTTCGATGTTGTTAAAAAGGACCAGTCTCATGAGGAATTTTTTTTTGTCTTATATTCCTTGTCTTCTAATGTGAGCTAGAAGAAACATAGACCTTTTCCTGTAGAATTTATTTTCTGTAAAACTTTTATTTGTAGAAGAATATATTTTAGCATATCAGTTTTCTGTGTATATATTTTTTTTGTGTACCCATGCTGTAATATTAAATACTTTTATTTTCACTGATTTGTTTTAATTATTCACTTGAGATTACTAAGTTATTTATGTGAACGAATGGATAAAGAATCTGGAAAGTATTTTAGGGTTCTCAGAGGCACCGCTCACTTTTCCTGAGTTTTTTGAGGATTTGCGCGGGAACTGTGTGAAAACCAGCCAGTTGTCTGGTGGCACGTGTGTGATGGTGGAACTGTGCCTTCTGTCTTGCAGCTGGTGAGAGAGTGTAAGGAGGTGCTGAAGGGCGGCCTCCTGATGAAGCAGTACTACCAGTTCATGCTGCATGAGGTCCTAGACCACCCGGAGAAGACTGACTGCAACATCGACGCCTTCGAGGAGGACCTGCACAAAATGCTGATGGTCAGGGCGGGGCCGGGGGGGCGCGGGAGATGTCTGACTGGTGTGTGTCTTCTCCTGGCTCTTCCGAGCTCTCTGCTTGTGCTCCTGTTATTCCTTCCTGCTCTACGTGTCTCCTCTCCTCCTCATCCTTCCATTCAAGATTCACTTCCGAGTGTTAGCTGGCAGTTTTCACCTCGAGCGTGCATCTCTGCATGTCTTCTCTGGACCCCTCCGGTGGTTCCGATCGTAACTGTCTGATACTTAGTGATGTACTGCTGCTCGTCTGTCCTCGGGTTTCCCCAGTTTAGGCTGAAAGCTGCACAAGCCGGGGGCTGTGACTCGAGTTCTTTTGCTTTCTGTAGTGTTTGGTGGAGTGCTGGCATACAGTAAACCCACGTTAGCGCTGCTTGAGTAGGTGCCCAGATGGTTACGTGATGTGGCAGGTTGATGAAACAGGATAGGAAACAGGAAGGCTTGCCGTCATGCTGTTTCTGGAGAGCCGTCACCCTTGCTCGACACCTCTCTGTATCCTGCCTCAGGATGGCTGCAGCACCTTCAGACACACCACCCTCACTTTCTAGGCTGGAAGGGACGAGAAGGGGGCAGAGGGACACGTCTCTTTGTCAGCTAGGTCCAGAAGAGCAAAAGCTCGCCTGGAAGCCCCAGCCAGCAGAAGTCCCCTACATCCTCCTGACGAGACCTGCTGCGTGGCCGCCTCGCTCTAGGGGAGGCTGGGCCTCAAGGATTCAGTTTTTCAGCCTCTAGCAGAAGGAGAAAAGAAAGGGTATGGCTGGGGAGGACTTATTACATCTGGTATCTTGCGAGAAATAATTTTGACTCTAAAGTGACTTTCTTATTGTTTGGGAGAATACAGACAATGTATGAAATGTGGCCGCGTTTTGGAATACTGTGTATATTTCTTGTGTCAGAAAAGCCTGTCATTGAATAGTTTACAATAAAAACAGCAGGCAAGTTAGTTTTTCTCTCTGTGAGTAGTTAAACCAGAAGTTTAAAAAGACAAAAAGTGCCTTGCTTTCCAAATTGTCTTTGGTGGCCTCACAAAGACGCACGCCACATCTTTTATGGGATGCTCACTGAGGCAGGAAGGGTGCGGATTAGGCAGGCGAGCTGTGCCGTCCAGGTGACCCACCCGCAGCGCCCTCGTGTGCCTGGGAGAGGTCGACAGCCTAGGTGCAGGGAAGTCCCGAGACTCTCAGCTGGTTAGAGGGCCTTAGCAGTGCTGAGAAGGTAGTTTTGACTTTGCTTCTAGTTTTCTGTGTGAGCCATCATGTCCCTTAGTTCATCACCGTAATCTCACAGATGAAGGACTAGAAATTATCAGTGATTTTTAAAGTTGTGTCCCAGCGTGTCCTAGATGAAGTAGTGCGGGGCATAACTTGAGAACTGGTGGAACCCAAGGAAAGCCAGTGTTTCGTCAAGAAGGAAGGAGACCGTGGCCTTTGGAGAGGCGAGCAAGTCGTTTAGTGCACCGTGCCGCCCTCCCTTCCACGCGGAGGGCTCATAGAGCGATGAATTAGAGCTGTGGCACCTCGGGGTGTGGCCGGGCCGCAGGGCGTGGCCCCGAGGAGGACAGCCTGCAGACCGAAGGCGTTGTGGTATGCAGAGACCGTCGTGTTGTCTGCGGCGTATCCTGTCCTGTGAGCCTGGAGAGAGACCAGGCGGGGTCTGGTCTGGTGGTGCACACACTAGTCCCTGGGTTACAGAGGAATAGCATAGATTCAGGGAAAGGCACGGGGGTTCTTTGACTCCTTTGAAAGAAAGGAAGTGAAACTGGCAGGACTCAGGGATGGGTTGGGTGTGGAGCAGGTATGTAGAGAGATTGCTGGGTATCCAGTTCGTGCAGGCGGATGAGTACTGGAGATGCTGGATCCAGTGAGATCTTTAAATTGAAGATACGAGACCATTTGAAAGCCTTTCGGATTGATTTTGTTAAATGAAAGAAATGAAAAAATCTCCTATGTACGTGAGGGGAAAGGGGACACTGGGAGTGCAGGGTTCCTTGGGTTCCACAAGGGAACGGGCCTCAAAACACAAGTGTTGGGCTTAGCAGGAGGCCCAGTTCCTCTACTGTTAAAAAGGGAAGAATGGTAATTTAACAGTATATACGTTCATGTTATTTGTCTCAGGACGATAAGAGCTTTTATATCTAATAACAGAGGTTTTTTGTGTGTGTGAAGAGAGCTGACATCACCTGTGAGAATGGGTTGCAGTGGATTTTGGCCATGTGAGGAAAATGGAGAAATTTCAAACTTGGGTTTGTAGAGAGAAAGTGAATGGGCTGAGCAGAGGTTCAGGTATTACCAGGAACGTGTGCTCTGTGCTTGGCGGATGTGACTGTGTAGCAGAGTGGCCCCTCCCCGTGGTGTGGCTCTTGGAGACCTCAGCTTCTGGAGGACGGTGGGCATGGGAAAGGGCGCTGGGCTTGTCTCACTCTGGGGTTGTGACAGGCACATGAAGAGGCGTTGCGGGCTGGCAGAGTGTGGGGAGGTGGCAGGTGCCGACAGGAGCTCTGCGGGAGGACAGGGGACGGAGGGGGAGAGGGGTGAGTCTGAAGGAGAAGAGGCACCAGGGCGCCGGAGCTCCTGATGGAGTGAGGAGAGAGTGTAGTGGGGGAGCTGGGCAAGCAGCCTGCAGCGAGAAGGGGGGTTTAGCATCAGCACGTTTGAACTGGGTTTTGGGCGGTTCTGGTAAATGCCAGGATCAGAAAGGAAACCTCGTCAGAGAGGAGGAAAGGTGCTTGGAACCGGAGGCAGTCGGAGAATGGACCTGAATCGGTGTGGGGGGGCGGTGCACCAGATGTTAAAGTCACACAGCTGAGCCTGGGACGGAGAGAAGGCTGAAGCACAGGCTGCTGTGTGATGACTGCCTCTGGGCCGTGAAAAATCAGTAGCTGATGGTGCAAAGACGGGGCGACCAGGGCACACCTGATCACGGAAACCTTAAAGGGGCAGAGTGTTTCTTTTGTTTTTAAATAAGGCTGTGTGAGGATGATGGTTTGAAAGTAGCAATGGGGATACACAAAGATGCGGCCATTGGCAGCCCTTGTGGTATGCTGTAAGGCAGCCGCCCCTTGAGAGGGCTCTCAGGACAGCACAGTTTCAGGGAAGCCAGGGAGATGAAGCTGCCCTCCAGGAGTGGAAAGGGAGGTCCCGAGCCTGATGTGCAAAAGACCTGTTTCGTTGGGATGAGATGGGCATAGACCTTTGAAGTCGCAGGTTCCACTACACAGCTGTGTTCATAATGGCCCCGTGACTGGAGATTCATGCCACATGCCTGGGTGGAGGAGGACCCAGAAACTCCAAAGATACAACAGAAGATAGTTTTCTTTAAGTGAAAAATTCCAGAGTTTTTGCCTACTGAAAGTTATTATTGGATCTCAGAAAACGCTCATTTCAGAGAACCCTAAGGTGTAGCCTGCTAAGGTCCTTGAGATCCAGGCCTGGAGAAAGGAGCCTGTAAACCTCCAGGCCGGGAAAGGAAGCCGCCTTCAGGGGTTGGGGAGGGTGGTGATCAGTCTGTCAGCAGTTTCGTTGATTCTAATATGACTCATGGTGTTAGAAGCTACCGGAGTAAAGTCTTCAAGGCTCCGAGGGAGAGGATGTGTAATTCAAACATTTTATACCCAGTCAAGGTATCCTTTCAGTAAAAGAATCCACAGACAGTGATGTTTTGTAAAATAACAATTGTGAGCCTGTCTTGAGAAAAAGTACATCATAGTAAAACCCTGCTAAGCAGCAGATAAAACAAGAATTTTAGCACTGTGAAAGCTGTTGGAAGATGAACTGTGGTGGACATAAACTCCTCCTTAGAACAATCAAGTATTTTGGTTATAGAGCATAGTTTATATGTCATAAACCTTGAAAAATTATGTCATGAGAATCTGGATGCTGGGAACATAATAGTGGGAAGAAGGGTGCTCATTGCCTCCTCTTAACATGTAAGAGACCATCTAAAGCTTAAATAATTAAAGAAATAAAGGTCCCAAGCTCTTAAAGGAATATCATTCACAGTATATTAAACATGAAAATTTCTGTTATTATTTTGATTTTTTTTTTACTTCACTGTATTTTTCTGTACAGTGTGAATGTTTTATTTTCTTAGTAACTTGCAGCAGTTGTGAATAATATGTTCAGTTGCTAAGGAGCTGAGTTATACAATTAAAGAAAAATCCTATTTAGACCTCAGTTAATAGTGATGGAGAATCTCCTTCCCTCAGAGCTTCATGCCTCAGTGGTCCCTCTTCCTCTTGTCCGACTTACAGTTTTCATGTTAATAGGGATGTTCTGTTATCAATCCTGTTCTCAAATATCTCCTTTTGCGTTTTTTTGTCTCTTAAGGTATATTTTGATTACATGAGAAGCTGGATCCAAATGCTACAGCAGTTACCTCAAGCATCTCATAGTTTAAAAAATCTGCTAGAAGAAGAATGGAATTTCACCAAAGAAATAACCCATTACATCCGGGGAGGAGAAGCACAGGCTGGAAAACTTTTCTGGTAGGAATCCTCGTGTGGCTGCCTTCCTTTCTCGCTTCTGGTTTGCTCCCAGGTTCTGTTCTCCACGTGCAAGGGTCTAATTATGTGAAAACGACAAACATTCGTTCCTCCCATGTGCTCCTCTCCTGGGCTTTGTCATCCTTAGAGTGGTGGTTCTCTGCCAGGGGTGACTTGCCCCCGGGACGTGTGGTGGGGTCTGGAAACGGTTCTGATTGTATTCACTGGGTGAAGGCCAGGGACACTGGTAAACATCCTACTGTGCACAGGACCGTGCACCACCCCCCCCCCCCATCCACCCAGTGTGCCAGTTTTGAAGTAGAGAAATCCTGCCATGGGGGTGCACCCTCTTGGTTATATAAAAGGAGGAGAATTTAAGGCCTCTTGCCGAGTGGAGTAGGCCTGCAAGCGTCAGTCTTTGTATCCGTCTTGGTGGGCACTTCTGCAGCCTGCCAAGCAGATGTTTTCACCGACACTGTTTTGGGAATGTTATGCCAATCACAGTTCTGTATAAACTGGGTGTTTATATATGGTGAAGGAACCGAACTGTAAACAAAGGACAAGCATGAAGCAGCGGGGAGTGCTCACTGGTCTGTCTGTCTAGGACACAAATGTGTCTTCTCAAGTGCAGGCACCTGAGTGTGGAGAGCGAGGTGTGAGGTATGTGGTCTTGGCTGGGGGCTGCTTCCCTGCTGAGGGACTGGGGACCAGGCCTCCTCCTGGCTCTGACCCCGTGGCCGCCCCGTGGTGCCGCCTTCTCTCACCTGCCGCGTCGGCAGTTTAGTCTGTTACCTTTTTAGGAGCTCTTTTATCCCCAGCGCTCGTTTCCTCCCCCGCCCCCACCCGGCTTTGTGTGCACCCTCCAGGACTTCAGCTGTTGCAGAGTTCTCTTCTCCCTGCAGAGAGTCACTGTCCTCACCCCGCAGGTCTCTGTGTATCTCAGAATGTTGTGTTGACTCTTCCGCCCTGACCACCTGGTCTTTACGCTTTCCTCCGTCTCTGAGTGAACAGTGAACTTGCTCTTGCTCAGCTGGCCTCAGGCCAGGGTTCCCAGTATGTCCTGGTTTCCTGTTCGGGTTGGTTTCCACAGCCAGCCTTACGGAAATGCATATTCACGGCCATTTTCGACGCCTCCTGCCCCTCTTAATTTCCGTTGTTCTGTTTCATCTGTAATTTCTTCTGTTTGCATCTTCTGTTCTCAGTCAAGCTTTGCTGAAAAAAAAAGATGTTTGAAAAGGTTACTGTTTCATTTCACTACCAATTCTTGTTATTTAATTTCTTTGTAGGGTCATTATGTACCTGTCAGTGTTCCCTTTTATCTTTGTCTTGTCCTTTGGATTCCTTTTCAGCGCAGTCTGTGGCCTTCAGCTTCACGTCCCGTGTTCTGAGAAGCTCCGGAGCCTCGTCACTGCCTGTGCTGAGGGGCTGCCCACCTGCACGGTTTTAGTTCTGGGTGTTTGTTGTGTTGCGGCAGTGCTCCTTCGAGCCGTCTTGACGTTAACCCTGACCCCATTCTTTCTCTCACACACCATCTCTAGTTCCCCATGGCTATCCCTCTGGGGTATAACCAGCATCTGACCTCCGCTCAGCACTGCCCATTTCCCCGCTTCCCAGCCTGTTATTTCTCCCTTGTATTGCTGTAGCAGCTCCCTCAGGAGTCTGCTTTTGCCCTGCATCCTCTAAGATTTATTCTCAGTGATCCTGTTAAACTGGACATCAGACAATTTTTTGTTACTGTTGTTCAGTTGCCCAGTCGTGTCTGACTCTTTGTGACCCTACGGACTGCAGCACGCCAGGCTTCCCTGTCCTTCACCATCTCCCGGAGTTTGCTCAAACTCACATCCATCGAGTTGGTGATGCCATCCAACCATCTCATCCTATGTCGTCCCCTTCTCCTCCTGCCTTCTCTCTTTCCAGGCATCAGGGTCTTTTCCAATGAGTATGCCCTTCACATCAGGTGGTCAGAGTATTGGAGCTTCAGCTTCAACATCAGTCCTTCCAGTGAATATTCAGAATTGATTTCCTTTAGGATGGACTGATTTGATCTCCTTGCAGACCATTTTTACCTCTGTTCAAAAATACGCCAGTGGTTCTCCGTGCTTGAGTAAGAGCACCTAATCAGTGGCCCGTGAGACCAGGCACAGTCTGACTTTTCACGAGCTCCGTATCCTCCTTTCCTGGGCTCTCCTGCGCGTCCTCTGCGGCCGCAGTGCCTTCCTGCCTTTTCTTCGTAGGCCCGGCCTGCGCCTGCCTCAGGCTCTTTGCGCTTGCCCATCCCTGTGCTCGGGCTGTTTCCTACGACTTACTTCCCCGCTTCCTGCAGGTCTTTGGCCAGATGTTATCTTCTCCACGTTTAAAGTTGAAACTCCTGCAAGAGCACCTCAGTGTTCTTCCTTAATTTTTCCTCTCCAGAGCACTTGTCAATAGTTGAAGTACTCTGTAGTCTTCTTTTTTGTTTGATTTGTTGCTTCTTTTTCCCCTCCATGTACTGAAGAAGTTTTATCTCTTCTGTTTGCTGCTCATTACTCCATAACAGATACTGATTAGTTGCTGAATAACTTATCCTGAATGTCCTTGTACACTACTGCCCTTTACAGGCACGTTTTTAGTCAGGCCGTTCTCCCACTTGGTCCCTGTTACAGCCCACCCTCTCTGCCTACCAGAGCACGATCACACAGTCGCTGGACGTCCGAGGCCTCCCCTGGCACGGCTGGGTTACCGTCCTGGTCTCACTCCCCTCTGCTCTGCTCTTTCCAGCTTGGCAGCTTCTCTTCACGGACCCGCCTCCTGCTTAACACACCCTCGTGCGCTTCGATCATCCTTCCTGTTCTTCCTCGACTTGCCCTCCCCCTCCTCCTGGTCCGTGCTCCTCCTGACAGAACCCCGCTGCCCTCTGCTGTTCTAGTTCCTACCTGCAGGGCCTGTTGAGCCCGCGCCCTCAGAGAGCTGCCCTGGTAGTTACCTTCTGCCCCATCTGATGCTGGCTGTGGGCTTACTGCTCTGTTTCACTAGGCTCCAAGCTCCTCTCATCATAGAAGTCAGTAGGCTGCTGCTGAATTTTCGCTGGACTCATTTAGATTTGCTTTATACATTTGGGTTTGCATTTTTAACCCTAGTATTTAGAGTGTATACTTGATGAGAAGCATCAGTGATTATAGTAGTTCATGTTCATTGACTATGAAAATTGTGATGGAAGTTTTTAAAAGCAACTGCATTTAAGGAATTCACTTTGTTTCTTATGCTATCATTTAGTTTATTGAGCCTTTAAAAATATTTTGTCATAGATACATATTTGAGCCCACTTTATACCATTTTGAACATTTAAGATGAAAGTAGCCTGTGGTAATGACATAGCTACTGTGAATGTAATTTAAGATTTTAAGGTTTATAATGGAAAACTGGTAGTAGAACAAAGGTAGATACATTCCACGATCGCGATTTCTGCTTTTTTTCATGTTAATCGTGATTTTATGTTAAAGGAGAAGTGTCACTGTCATTGATTTTGAACTGTCGACATACCAGCTCAATCTTTCAGTTTCTCATTCCAGAGTTAGACTGAGGGGGGACGGTTTTTCTTCTCTGGTTTACGTCTGTTGCTTCTGTTCCCTTAGTGACATTGCAGGAATGCTGCTGAAATCGACAGGAAGCTTTCTAGAAGCTGGCTTACAGGAGAGCTGTACAGAATTCTGGAACAGTGCCGACGACAGCAGTGCTTCAGATGAAATAAGGTTGGGGCTGATTTCCTTTCCTCTCCCATTTCTGATCTTATGTAGTTTTACCCTTGGCAGTGAGCCTATAATATGCCCCTTGTTGAGGCCAAATCATGTTGGACTCGAAGAATGTGGGTTGTAGATCTAAAGGGATTTGTGTGTGACTGCTGTATCATCTTTTCGTGTGATCTCTTAGTTATGGTTTTATGTGAAATTGTCCTTGGAGGTGACTGTTATTTAAGCTAATCCTTAGAGACGATGTAGTTTCAGTTGACTAAGAACTGCTAGGGTAGAATTCATTCGCATGTTCCGGACTGTCTTTAGTTAACTAGTTTCTGTCCTTTAAAGCCTCTGCAGTAGTCCATGAATACATTAACTGACGTTTGGTGCATTTTTGTTGTTTTCACACTCACCTTACCCCTTCTGTTGAACTTTAAGCTTGAGTAGGAGAAACCGTGACTGGTTCATCTGTGTTTCCTTCAGTTGTGTGCACACAGTATTGAGGGTGAGCCATGTTAAAGTGCTGTTTTTGTGGCTTATGTGCCACTCAGAGCTATTTTGTGGCCAGTTATCAACAGTACCCTGTGAGTCAACATTAGGAAGTGCTAAGGCGGAACTAACTTCTCTAGAGGTGTTTTCTCTCACCTTCCAGCATTTGATAGAAAACACATTTTGGGGTTTCATAACACCGGAATCTCTTTATACCAGGATTAAAGAAAGAAGTCACTACATAGGCTCTCACCTGGGAAAATGCTGAATTATTGAGAAATGGAATGAATCAGTTCATAGAAGGTCTTGCCGTTTTGGGCGCTGACATGGTAGACTCAGAATAAGCGAGTTCAGTCATTGGGGTGGTGAAGCAGAGGATGGCTCTTACAGTGCTTTGATCGTTTACTGGGGGTGGATCGAGAAAGGGGGTTCACACACAGTGATGTGTGGGGCTGGCTGTCCTGGCTCCAGGGCACCCCTGTGGGTCGTGCACACCCCCAAGTCACAGCTCAGTGATGTCCTTTTGGTGGATTGAAAACCTCTGTGATAGGTGTATCCACACCAAGAAAATTGGCAAGCACCACACAAGATAATAGTTTAGGGGGAGCTGGTGTTAAATATTCCCTGGTTCACTGCTCCTTTTTAGTTAGATTATGAGCCGAGAGTCAAGAGCCTAATTCCTACTCCAAGAGTTATCCTGATGTTGTTGTCCAGTCGCTAAGTCGTGTCTGACTCTTTGCGACCCCATGGACTGCAGCACGCCAGGCTTCCCTGTCCTTAACTATCTCCCGGAATTTGCTCAAATTCATGTCCATTGAATCGGTGATGCCATACAACTATCTCATCCTCTGTCATCCCCTTCTCCTCTCAGTCTTTCTTAGCATCAGGGTCTTTTCCAGTGAGTCAGCTCTCAATTGCATCAGGTGGCAAAAGTATTTTATGTATTCTAATGAAATCCTAATGAAATGCCAGCAAAGGTCCATCTAGTCAAAGCTGTGGTTTTTCCAGTAGTCATGTATGGATGTGAGAGTTGGACTATAAAGAAAGCTGAGCACCAAAGAATTGTTAATTTTGAACTGTGGTGTTGGAGAAGACTCTTGAGAGTCCCTTGGACTGCAAGGAGATCCAACCAATCCATCCTAAAGGAGATCGATCAGTCCTGGGTGTTCATTGGAAGGACTGATGCTAAAGCTGAAACTCCAATACTTTGGCCACCTGATTCGAAGAGCTGACTCATTGGAAAAGACCGTGATGCTGGGAAAGATTGAAGGTGGGAGGAGAAGGGGACGACAGAGGATGAGATGGCTGGATGGCATCACCAACTCGACAGACATGAGTTTGAGTAAACTCCGGGAGTTGGTGATGGACAGGGAGGCCTGGCGGCGTGCTGCAGTCCATGGGGTCACGCAGAGTTGGACACGACTGAGCTGAACTGAGTGAAACTTTCAGGAAATGGAGTGCACTGCCCTTTGACGGTTGCTCAGTGTACCTGATATCTGCAAGTACTCTCCAGAAAACTGTGGGAGCAAGCTACAGCATATTTCGAGTGCATTCGTAATAATTGCTTGTTTCTAAAATTTTTAGTCTTTATTAACGTGAGTTGGAATCTGCTCTGTCTTTATTGTGTATTTCTTGGTGTTCCCTCATGCATTCTAACTGGGTTTCTGTCCGCCTGGCAGGAGGTCGGTTATAGAGGTCAGCCGAGCACTGAAGGAGCTCTTCCACGAGGCCAGGGAACGAGCCTCCAAGGCGCTGGGGTTTGCCAAGATGCTGAGAAAGGTGCATTCACAGTCCTGATGAGCTGTTACTTATTTTTTTCCTTTTATCTTATTTTTTAAATTAATTAATTTTTTAATTGAAGGGTAATTATTTACAGAATTTTCTTGTTTTCCATCAAAGTCTGTTTATTTTTTAAAAAGCTAACCCTAAAGAAGTTTCTCTGTAACTGTGATCCTAGGACCTGGAAATAGCTGCAGAGTTCATACTTTCAGCCCCAGTTAGAGACCTTCTGGACGTTCTGAAAGCAAAGCAGTACGTTAAGGTGCGTAGTTAAGGCGGTAGAATTATTTTACCTTTCTTACTCTAGACAGAAATTTGTCTTAAAGATGTAGGTAGTAAACGTTTTGGGCTTCACAGTCGATATGTGGACCCCCATGTTAAGACTGACCCATAATTTCCTGATACTGTAACTAGAGAAGCCGAGCTCTCCGTGCTTACTAACTCGTGTTAAGGATGTAGATGAGGAACCCGAAGCATGCGCAGTAACATTTCTGTAATAGATGGTGCTCTTTAATTCAGGATTTTGGATCGTTTCTCTTCCAGGTACAAATTCCTGGCTTAGAAAACTTGCAGGTGTTTGTTCCAGACGCTCTTGCTGAGGAGAAGAGCATTATTTTGCAGTTACTCAACGCAGCTGCAGGGAAGGACTGCTCCAAAGACTCAGACGAGGCACTAATTGACGACTATCTACTCTTGACCAAATGTGACCGCACTCCAGACTCCGAGGACGGCTGGGCCGCCTGGGAGGCGCAGCCTGTCAAGATCGTGCCTGCGGTGGAGACGGTTGACACCCTGAGAAGCATGCAGGTCCGTTCCCTGCCCTGCCTGGAGGCAGTGTTGTTATTGTTACCATTGTTGTTGTTTAATTCGCTCAGTCATGTCCCAGACTCTTTTTGACTCCGTGGACTGTAGTCCCCCAGGCTCCTCTGTCCACAGGATTTTCCAGGCCAGAATACTGGATTGGGTTTCCATTCCCTTCTCCAAGGGATCTTCCCAATCCAGAGACTGAAGCCAGGTCTCCTGCAATGCAGGCAGATCCTTTACCCCTGAGCCCCTGGGGAAGCCCCAGAAACATGTACTGCTTGGACTTTGCTGTTTTGACGAGTTTATTTCCTTACTGTCCTAAAATATTCTGGGAGATTCTTTAGTTGTACTGAAGTATTTGAAATGTTTTATGTCTTTCCTCGCTTCAGCCACGTCCATCAGTTAGAGGCACCCACTCGTGACCCGGAAGGAATTGTGTCCCTCATTTAGTTTGTCGTTGCAGACATCTCAGCTCTCCAAGTGTTGATTTCGCGGCTAATCACTCTATAAACAAGACAAACTTTTTACCTTGTCACCGGCTACTTGACTCCCTTCTTCTGCGTAGTCAGCTTGTCAGCTGCCTACCTGGCAGTGATCCTCTGACAGTCTGTATGCCTCAGTAACTAAGACTGTAAGAAGCCGCTCAGGCCGCTGTGTTCAGAGAGCGTAGCACTGATATGCATACTCAACCGTGTGTAAGACAGACAGCTAGTGGGGAGCTGCTGTGTAGCTGCTGTGTTCAGAGAGCCTTGCACTGATATACATACTCTTCCGTGTGTAGGACAGACAGCTAGTGGGGTGCTGCTGTGCAGCCGCTGTGTTCAGAGAGCCTTGCACTGATATACATACTCTTCCGTGTATAGGACAGACAGCTAGTGGGGAGCTCCTGTGTAGCCCAGGGAGCTCAGCTCGGTGCTCCGTGATGGCCTAGAGGGTGGGATGAGGGCACGGAGGTCCCGGAGGGAGGGGGTGTGTGCGTACATGTAGCTGTTCACACTGTTGAGCAGCGGAAGCATGCCGTCCAGCATTGTACAGGAATTCTGCTCCAGGTAACAAACACACACAACCTGTAAGAAGCCTCCTCCCACCTCTGTGCTCAGCTCTGGAGTGGCAGTGAGTGCGCACCCGCACCTCGAACTCAGCTGGACAGCCCAGCCGCCTGCCCCCAGCGCCAGGAGCCCGCCTGTTCTTGCGTACTCCCTGTCTCAGTGACTGGCACTCTGTCCACTCTGGTGTTTAAGCCAGGATGTGGCTGTTCATAAACGTCCAGCCCCCACCTCCCTCCACTTAAACAGCTCCCCCCGCCCCGAAGCCTTTCCAGTCAGGGAGCCTTCCTCTGCATCCCTGGGCCCGCTCCTGGGTCGGAGCTGATCGCCCCTTTCCTGTGGCAGGGCCTCACTTCTAGTTTCCCTGCTTCAAGCCTCACCTTTCCTCCCTCTCATCCGGTGCTCGTTTTGGTACTTCCAGAGTGATCCTTACAATTCATACATCTCATCACATGTCTACTCAGAATACGGTGGTGACCGTCACTTAAAGAATGCAAGTAATACAGTCTTGGTTTCTGTTTTATAGAAGGCCCCTCGTCTCCTCCCATTCTTACTCCCGCATTTTCATCCTCACACGCTGCTCCGGTGCAGACACACACTCTCAGTCCCCGCTCCAGGAGGATTGTGTCTTGGAGTTCTAGCATACTCCAGACACTGCCTGCCCACACCATCCCGTGGGGTTTCTCCCCGCTGTGCTGGAGAGTCTAGCCACTGGTGCCCGCTGCAGTGCTCCAGGGGAGCAGCTGTAGTCCAACAATGCGCTTTCTCATCCAGTGCTTGCTGGCCGGGGGGCCCTGGGGTCGGTGGTGCTTTGAGACTGGGGGTTGAACTAGAGTGGACAGCCAACTGGGTCTGCGTTTAAGCCCTGTGCTCGCTTTTCTTCCCAGGTGGACAATCTTTTACTAGTTGTCATGCACTCCGCGCAGCTCATAATCCATAGAAAAGCTTTCCAGCAGTCCATCGAAGGACTCATGACGCTACGCCAGGAGCAGACTTCCAGTCAGCCCGTCATCGCCAGAGCTTTGCAGCAGCTGAAGGTATTCCATCGTCACCTCAGTCTTCACTATGCTTTATTTGCATTTGGTGCAATGCAAGGGAAGAGTTGGTGTGCTATAACCTAAGTATTCCAGGGACCTGAACTCTTCAATTGTCCTCCCCATTCTCTGTCTCTTCCCACGTTTCCCGTGTCTCGTGTCTAAGTTAGAATTTTCCCTGCATCTTCCTTGGAACTGTGGAACATTGGAATTGGAAAGGGTGAAAATTTAAATAGTTGTGTGACTTCTTAAGGTCACATGTTTGGTTAGTATTGGACCTTAGGTCTCTTCCTTCCTAACCCAGTTTCTTTCTCCTTTAGCAGTTACCAGTGTTTACTAGAGGTACTGTCAGTCAAAAATGTGTAATTTACAAAAAAAAGATTTATTGTTTCACTTAATAGATGATTCAGTCAAATTGATTATAATAGAGAAAACCAGCTGTGGCTTGTGGACAGGCAGAAAGACCTTCAGAGTTCATGACAAGCTAGAGCCTTGCCTTTTATTCCTGTTTCCCCCTACTTTTTATTTGGTACTCCATTCATCACTGTCCCACAAGCCATCAGTTTTCTGTCACATCACGGCTTTGCTTCCTGAAGAAGCACTTAAAATCACAAGGAGTTTGATAAACGCTTGTTTTTGTTCTGCCAGTCTGATTTGCCTTGTTTAGCTGTAAACATTCTCCCTTATAGATTGTGAAGTAAAAGTCGCTCAGTCGTGTCTGACTCTTTGCGACCCCGTGGACTATACAGTCCATAGAATTCTCCAGGCTAGAATAGTAGTGGGTAGCTGTTCCTTTCTCCAGGGGATCTTCCCAACCCAGGGATTAAACCCAGGTCTCCCACATTGCAGGCAGATTCTTTACCTACTGAGCTACCAGGGAAGGCCCCTTTATAGATTGTCACCCCATTCTAATACCAGGGCAGGGGACTTTTGTTTTTTCTTTTAGTTTGAGTTAATGAATTCTGGAGAGTACAGAATTGTATAGGATGTTGATTGTTCGTGAGCTTGAAAAGTTTGTAGCCTTAAGGACCTGACCTGTCACACTGCAGCAGAGAGGACGGGAGACCAGGTCCTCCCAGTAGCAGCTGTGGAGGCACTGCAGCTGGGGAGGGTTTCTGAAGGTGTAGGTTGGGAAGGGACCAGTGAGAGAAACACTGGGGCGTGGCATCCATGGATCAGGGTCATGGGAACACTCACAGAGGATCCATCTAGTTTGGTTGGATCCTGGTATATACAGTGGGAAAGAGTGGGGGATGCGGCTGGTAGAAAGTCAGGTGGGCAAAAATCAGACTGTTGGGAGATTCTGAATTTCATATTCTAAGCCCCAGAGAGTCATCAAAGATTTTGGAAGAATATTTTGGAATAGAGTATAGGGGACTCGCTTGAGTAGTGAAAGTGAAAGCTGCTCAGCCATGTCCGACTCTTTGCGACCCCATGGACTATACAGTCCATGGAATTCTCCAGGCCAGAATACTGGAGTGGGCAGCCTTTCCCTTCTCCAGGGGATCTTCCCAGCCCAGGAATCAAACCAGGGTCTCCTGCATTGCAGGTGGATTCTTTACCAGCTGAACCACAAGGGAAGCCCAAGAATACTGGAGTGGGTAGCGTATCCCTTCTTCAGTGAATCTTCCCCACCCAGGAATCGAACCAGGGTCTCCTGCATTGCAGGCAGATTCTGTACCAGCTGAGCTACCAGGGAAGCCCTCTAAAAATTTGGCCTGCTTTAACTTAAGGTTCCAATTCTCACATAATCCAGTGAATACATCCCATTCACTAGCTAACGAGCAATAACGTGAATCATCCCATCTGGGAATAAAAACTTCATCAAGCTTAATCTCTATTTTCTTAAAGAGTGGCATTTGGTCTCACAAATCCTGCTCACAGCGCTCACTAATTAACGTTTTGCCGAAAGCTTTCACTTTTCATCTCAGGTTCAAAGGATTTGTTAATAAAATAAGCTGCTCGTTATATACAAATAAATGATACAGATATTCATTAGAGAGTTATCTAGCTTACTTTCAATATGCTAACGTTAAAGGAAAAGAGAAAGAGCAGAGAGTACATCACCAAATTGCGTTTTGACCAACATCCAGACTTAAGCAGCGCTGGGAAATCCTGTGTCACAGCACATCTGGAGTCCCAGTTGGGAAAGGGTCATTATATTTGTGTGTGTTGAAGGGTGAGTGGAAAGGGAACCGAGTTTGGAGCTGTTGTACTGTTGATTAGGGAAGACAACAAAACTTGTGCTAGGGCAGGGCTTTCCAACCCCCGTACTGTTGACACTTTGGGCCAGTCAGTAATTGTTTGGGGAACTGTCCTGTGGCTCAGGTGGTAAAGAATCCACCTGCAGTGCAGGAGACATGGGTTCGATCTCCGGGTTGGGAAGATCCTCTGGAGGAGGACAGGGCAACCCGCTCCAGTATTTTTTCCTGGAGAATCCCCATGCACAGAGGAGCCTGGCGGGCCAGAGTTCACGGGGTCACAGAGTGAGACACGACTGAGTGACTAAGCACAGCACACACCTGTGTGTTGTAGGATGTCTGGCAGCATCCCAGACCTCTGCACAGTGGATGCCAGCCGGTTTCACAAGTCTGTGCCCACCCCTCCCCACACCGGACAGCCAGAACTATCTCCAGCATCGCCCATGCCCCTGGGGTGGCAAAATTGGCCCCAGCTGAGAACCGCCCTGAGGGGGACGAGGACAGTGTGACTAGTAACACTGTAGAGGTCTCTTAGAAACATGTCATTAGTTTACTCTGTGGCACTGAAATCCTGCTAACATTTGAGCAAGCACCAAGGGGAGACACACCTGTGGGTGATGTGTAGAAATGTTGAGGCTGTAAGCGTCTGTTCAAAGACCACCATGTAATCAGGCATGGTATTTCAAATAGGTTGTTTTCCTCTTGTATTTCATCAGGTCTTCAGAATACCTAATACAAATAAAAATACCAAACTTTTCTTCTTTTGTCATTACTTTTGAATAACCAAAATAAATATGACTGTACTGTATTACAGTGGTCAGTGTCTGTATGATGATGAGAGGAACCTTCCTCTAAAATAGGATAGATGTTGTGTGATCTGTTCCGTTTCGGATTAATCATGGTTTGGGATTCTTTAGAATGATGCCTTAGAGCTCTGCAACAGAATAAGTGATGCCATTGACCGAGTGGACCACATGTTCACTTCAGAATTCGATGCTGAAGTTGATGAATCTGAGTCTGCTACACTGCAGCAGTATTACCGAGAAGCCATGATCCAAGGGTACAATTTCGGGTTCGAGGTAGGTGCAAAATACGAGGCAAAGCACGGCACAGTTTTGCCATAGCTTTGTGACTTACTGACAAAAAGCATTAGGAATCTTGCACAGCACATCTCTTGATCCCATTATTGTAATCACAGCTTAGTCCAGAATGTCATCTTCCACCCTTGCTGGATGTCAGAAATGTTGGGTTACTTTTAAACTGTCAGATAGATACCCAGCTTTTAGATTTAAGCTTATGAGTAAGACCTTTGTGAAACTGCATTTGAAGACATTATTTTCTCTGTAACTCTTCACACTCTTTTTACAGTATGTAAAGTTCACTGGCTTTTGCTTCTTGTTTTTAGAAAAATGACGTTTAAACAGCATTACACAGTATGTTAAGTATTTGTGTAACTGTTTTCTTCTTAATTTTGATATACATGAAATCTTTTTACAGTATCATAAAGAAGTTGTTCGTTTGATGTCTGGCGAGTTTAAACAGAAGATAGGAGACAAGTATATAAGCTTTGCCCGGAAATGGATGAATTACGTGCTGACTAAGTGCGAGAGCGGCAGAGGGACAAGACCCAGGTAATGACCACGCAGGGCGGCTCCTCCCTGAGCCCCGTGTGGGCTGGAGACACCCCATTCTGGTGTTTTTTGGGGTTTCTGAGCAGATGATGGGAAAGCATTTGGAAGTCTTTGACAGTAATTTTTTTTTGTGTGTGTGAACCTATCCACATAAAAACTCCAGTAACTCTTGAAATACTTTTCTTTTGTAATCGTTCCAAAATGAGTTATCTTTAGGCAGGTCACATTCTTCCTGGACAGGTCTTCTTAACTGCTAATCTTCTTTCCTGGTAAAGTTTACACCCATTATTTAGTGTTGAATGGAAAAGAAATCAGTCGCCAGTTCCTTTACTAAGAAGCCTTTCTCAAAATGCCCTATAATCGTACTGAACACGAGGCAGATAGAGACACAAATGTGTTTTGTCCTAGGT